>NC_140590.1:1875082075-1876282075 GCF_964204655.1 Triturus cristatus
GTTGCACAGGTGAGAAGAAATAAAACAGTGCAGAGTTGTATCTGCTAAGACTGACCTGCTGCTGCTGTCGTATCCGCTCTGGTGCTCTCATTAGGCTGCCTTGCACGATGCACAGATTTGCACTATGCTGCAGAGGTGAGTTTGTGCTGTATAGAGGATTTGTAGTGGAAGCATACACTTCCAGCGTGAGGTCCTATACTCAAACTCAGAAGGACCCCAATCATTAGGACCCGTGCTGAGCTCCGCAACACACATGCAATCTGTATGTTGTTAGCTGCTATTTTGTGCAGGTCAAGATTTCTATATTTGATATTTTAATGCACATCCACTGACAATTAGTCACTAGTCTTGATGCACAATGAGACAGCGACTCATTCTTGGCACACACTGACAATCAGTGGGCAGCAATGGCACTCACTGAGAGGGACTGGTCAGCATTGGTGCACACGGACACACACTAAGAAGCAATGGCCAGCACTGACACACTATGAGAGCCTATGGTGTACACTGGCACTCACAGAGGAAATGGCCAGCATTGATGCACATTATGAGAGCATGGTGAACACTGGCACACACTGAGAGGGCATGGAAAGCACTGGCATAAACTGAGAGGCTACGATGGACACTGGAATATACTGAGAAGTGAGGGTCAGCATTAATGCACACTGAGAGGGCATGGTGTACACTGGCATAAACTGAGTGACGATGCCCAGCATTGGTACACACTGAGAGGCGATGGCCAGCATTGGCACACACTAAGAGGCTATACTCAGCATTGGTGCCCAGACATGCACACCAGCACAGATTGTCCAGCTTTGAAAAACACCAAATCTCTCTGGTCAGCCTTGACACGAATTGAGTGTCCATGATAACATTTTACACACATTGATAGACAGTTCAGCTTTTGCATGCACAATTAGCAACCGTCAACACATGGTACATAGAGAGAGCCACAGTCCAGCCTTATATGCGCAGTAAGTGGCAGCTGGATAAGGATCATGCAGTGCGGCACAATACAGACTTGGTACATACAGTAAGTTTCAGTCCAGATGTGGCATGCACTGAGGGTCTCTAGACAGTCTCCGGAGCCACACAGAGTCACTGACATGTCTTGCATCAAACTGAGACTTACTTCCAGCCTTGGCACATACACTAAGGGTCACTCTCCTTTCCTCACAGATTTTTTGCCTGGAGCAAATGCACACTGAACAGTCTTGGTGCACACTCAGATTCATTGTTTAAGCTTGGCATATCCTGAGAGCCACTGGTTGATCTTGACAAATAAGTAAAGCCACTTACCATCTTGGCACACACTGAGAGTCAGTGATCAGTCTAGGCTCACACTGAGAGTCAGTGATCAGTCTTGCCACACACTGAAACTCAGTGAAAAGTCTTGGTACCCACTGAAACTCAGTGAACAGTCTTGGCAAACACAGAGAGTCAAGGGCCATTCATGGCACACACTGAGACTCAGTGACCCATCTTGGCAGACACCGAGACTCAGTGACTAGTCTTGGTACAAACCGAGACTCAACTGTCCAGTCTTGTCACACACTGAGACTCAGTGATCAGACTTGGCAAACACTGAGACTTAATGACCAGTCTTGGCAAACACTGAGACTCAGTGACCAGTCTTGGCACACATCAAGACTCAGTGGCCAGTCTTGGCACAAATTGAGACCCAGTGACCAGTTTTGGCACACATGGAGACTCAGTGACCAGTCTTGGCACACACTGAGACTCAGTGACCAGTCTTGGCATACACTGAGACTCAGTGACCAGTTTTGGCACATACTGAGACTCAGTGACCAGCCATGGCACACGCGGAGACTCAGTGGCCAATCTTGGCACACACCGAGACTCAGTGACTAGTCTTGGTACAAACTAAGACTCTGTAACCATCTTGGCACACACTGAGACTTAGTGACCAGTCTTGGCAAACACTGAAACTCAGTGACCAGTCTTGGTACCCACAGAGACTCAGTGACCAGTCCTCATGCACACTGACATTCATGGGAGTGACTTGACACACTAACTGAGGATATTACAAGGCATCCTATGATATGATACGTAAAATTAAACACAGGATTCTGTGATTCCTTTTCCAGGTGGCGATGAGATCCCTCGTTTAAGGAAGCAGGCGATAACCTTGGGAGTGATGATTGTAGTCAACACATTCATAAACATCGTGCTCTACCGTCTGGGTAAGAAGTGTGGAGCTGACTTTCAGACACCCTAAGACCCCCCATGACATGTGAAAGGGCCTCTCTACCTTAGACTTTATTAGAAAAACTCCAAATGAAAAGAAATAGTGGATATATTGATCATGTGAAATAGAACAAGTGTAGTCAGTAGAAGTAAAGGAAAATCTTCCCCTCTCTTTACTCACTCGTTCACTTAATGTACCAATGACATTAACATATGCCCCAACACAGGTGATACTCCATACGTCGTGAGCTAGAGATGCACAAAACAATGGCTGCCCAGCCTGTGAGTGACACACACAACAACCAATGGCTGAGGGCAGCCGACCTAACACACCTCTTTACTTGTATTAAAGGTTCAGGTTCAGCTAGAAAGTTAGCTCAGTCTCAAGGTAAAACTAAACATGGAGAAAAGAAGTCATCAGCTGGACCAAAAAACACTGCATACAACAAGCATTAGCAACGCCAAAAGGTCTATCTTTATATTCAATTGGAATTTAGCAACTGCTAGGTTTTTTATTAGTTTTTCTTAATTTGATATTATATTTTTTATTGTCAGTTTAACATTTACAAAGTCATTGTTAGGCTAAAACATATTCTTCAGCATAAACAGTGTGATTGTCATAACTGACTACTAAACAATGAAGCAGTTGAAACAGTTTAAACAGTTCAGGATTGTAAAGAAGAGAAACAATTGTAACCCCCCGACAAGGTTGGGGGTACATAAAGGAGTGCGCCTAGGCACAGGCGACGCTAACTGATGCCAGAGACACAATGGAACAGCGAATCGCGACTGCAATAAACAAAACGATCCTGCAAGCACTATATGTGACAGAGGCAGTGATGTGACAGCTTTGATCAAACAAGGGTGTACACGGGGTTGTGTATAGAAAACGCTGCAGTCAGGCAGGGGCCCTGCCGCCGGTAGAGGGCGCTGTGCAATGGGGGCACAGCCCACAGAGATTACTGGGAGGGTTCTTCTCCAGATTGGAGACCTTCAGAGAGTTTCTCCAGGAGATCCTCCCAGCTATCAGAGATGGGGTGTTTGCAGAGACCTTTTGCTTTCTCTCTATGTAAGGCTTTACTTTCCACCTGCACCCAGGACACCATGGAGTGTGGGGGGTGTGGGGGGGGGGGTTTGCTACTTTCCACTTGTGGGTGAGCAGGTATTTTTCTATGAGAAGGTCCAGGTCCCCGAAGTGTGTCACAGCCCTATTTCTCTTGGTACGTCGTATAAACCCAGCAAACACGCTTCCCCGGTGTGCACTATGCTGGGGTCCATGTACCATGTCAGATGTGTTGTAACTTCCACTCAATATCCGATCAGTGACGGGCAGGTCCACAACATATGTAGGAAATCTGCGTCTGGGTATGGCAATGAGGACAGGTTGCATCCGTGCGGTTAAAATATCAATTGATTTTGTGGGGAGTTAAATAAGCTCTGTGTAATATATATTAATTTAAAGCAGGAATTGCGGTAAACTAGAGTAGGGTAAGCTATTATTGCCTGCCATTCTCTCTCTGTTGGAGCAGAGTGTCATGCACCTGGTCCAAATCCTGGAGACAACACTGGAATTGATGCTGGACCTCCTATCCCTCTCAGAAAAGCACGAGATCCAGGGATGAGACTCCTAAAACATGCACCCGTCTGCGAGGGAAAGGGGGTATGGACAAAATAAGAAAAAAGAGACTTGCGGTTCCGGATCTGCTCCGCAATGATGCACACTGCTTAACAGGATGTGTCTCTCTTGAAACCTTCTGTGTTTGCGAAGGTAGGAATGTCTGGTGTTGTGAAGACGCACTACACTGGAAGCAACAAGAAAAAGCATTTAGCATCAGTACTAGGCCTGGGTGGTGAACTCCCCTCTGTTCACAGAGTTTGTGGAGTTTTTCGCACTCCGCGCACCACGGAGCTTGCGGAGTTCCCAAAAACTACATTCCATGGAGCAGAATTTTTTCCTTGCTTGCGCTCACCAATTTTAAGTTGGCGAGTGAGGAAAATCCAACGGTTGACCACTTCCCAGCGAGATTTCTCAACGCGGGCAGTTGCGGATGATCACTAGCACTCGCGTTGAGAAATCTTCCATTCACGTTGCGGAAGCTGCCGCTCGAGTGGCAGAAAGAAGCAACGCCCTCTTGCGCTGCCCGTGATGCAGTTTGTGCTGATTTTACAGCGCGGGACAAACACCTGGGGCTAAAAACCAGCGCGAACGGAGCAAGCGATTGCAATCAGTCGCTTGCGGAACTATGTGTAGTTTTTTGGTCACTTCGTGAACTCAACCCTGGCCTCATCAGTACACTGAAACAATGGTTCTGTCGTCATTCATATATATACCCAAAATCATTTTGAAAGGCTGTCAAAGTACAAAGTGAAATACAATTTGTGACACGGTGACAAGTGGTGCTCAGTGATATAGTGCGTGATATGTAGAAAGTGCTTTAAAACGTTGAAAACATTCTGATGGCCAGAAGACAAGTACTTATAGTAGATCTGTATAGTAGTGCAGTATCTGGGTTGAAACGTCGACACTATCCCCTGGACCAGTTACCAGAGCCTGCGAAAAACTAACTGATTCAGTTCGCAGATCTACTATAAATACTTGTCTTCTGGCCATCAGAATTTTTTCAAGGTTTTAAAGCACTTTGTACATATCACGGACCTTATCACTGAGCACCACTTGATTTTGGGGATATATATGAGTGACGCAATCTATATATAAAAAATCTCAGAATACCCCACAGGTTTTGTGTGTTGCATATGCCTGATTGCATATTTTGAATAACGTATGACTTGTGCTAAATGGTGTAAAGAGGCTTTTTTAACCCGACAGAACCATTGTCTCTTTGACATACTATCGCCCAGGTTCTGAGGGATACTGGGTTACCCCATTGTTACAAAGCTCTCATCAGTACACTAGCAGGCTTTCCTATACAGTGTCATTGCATAAACTTTAGTAACGTTCACTTACATGCTTCTTCTAGGTGCGGCATGACCAGGTTCACAAAATAGAAATCTCTGAGATCCTCGAGGGTGAGCCTCTGACACGCCCAGGGTAAAACTCAGAACATAGGTTGGAGTGACTGGCACTCCCAAGAGCATACTCGAAACGTGAGTTGGAGTTTCTGGCACTCCCAAAGTTACACAGGTTGGAGCATGACACTCCCAAGGAATACAAGGCACACAGGTTGGAGCATGACACTCCCAATGAATACAAGACACACAGGTTGGAGCATGACACTCCCAATGAATACAAGACACACAGGTTGGAGTATGACACTCCGAAGGAATACAAGGCACACAGGTTGGAGCATGACACTCCCAAGGATTAAAGGCACACAGGTTGGAGCATGACACTCCCAAGGAATACAAGGCACACAGGTTGGAGCATGACACTCCGAAGGAATACAAGGCACACAGGTTGGAGTATGACAGTCCCAATGAATACAAGGCACACAGGTTGGAGCATGACACTCCCAAGGAATACTAGGCACACAGGTTGGAGTGTGACACTCCCAAGGAATACAAGACACACAGGTTGGAGTGTGACACTCCCCAGGAATACAAGACACACAGGTTGGAGTATGACACTCCCAAGGAATACAAGGCAAACAGGTTGGAGCATGACACTCCCAAGGAATACAAGGCACACAGGTTGGAGTATGACACTCCCAATGAATACAAGGCACACAGGTTGGAGCATGACACTCCCAAGGAATACAAGGCACACAGGTTGGAGCATGACACTCCCAATGAATACAAGACACACAGGTTGGAGTATGACACTCCCAAGGAATACACGGCACACAGGTTGGAGCATGACACTCCCAAGGAGTACTAGGCACACAGGGTGGAGCATGACACTCCCAAGGAATACAAGGCACACAGGTTGGAGCATGACACTCCCAAGGAATACAAGGCACACAGGTTGGAGCATGACACTCCCAAGGAATACAAGGCACACAGGTTGGAGCATGACACTCCCAAGGAATACAAGGCACACAGGTTGGAGCATGACACTCCCAAGGAATACAAGGCAAACAGGTTGGAGCATGACACTCCCAAAGTAAAACTAGGCACACAGGTTGGAGTATGACACTCCCAAGGAATACAAGCCACACAGGTTGGAGCATGACACTCCCAAGGAATACAAGGCACACAGGTTGGAGCATGACACTTCCAAGGAATACAAGGCACACAGGTTGGAGTATGACACTCCCAAGGAATACAAGACACACAGGTTGGAGTATGACACTCCCAAGGAATACAAGGCACACAGGTTGGAGTATGACACTCCCAAAGTAAAACTAGGCACACAGGTTGGAGTATGACACTTCCAAGGAATACAAGGCACACAGGTTGGAGTATGACACTCCCAAGGAATACAAGGCACACAGGTTGGAGCATGACACTCCCAAGGAATACAAGGCACACAGGTTGGAGCATGACACTCCCAAGGAATACAAGGCACACAGGTAGGAGCATGACACTCCCAAGGAATACAAGGCACACAGGTTGGAGCATGACACTCCCAAGGAATACAAGGCACACAGGTAGGAGCATGACACTCCCAAGGAATACAAGGCACACAGGTTGGAGCATGACACTCCCAAAGTAAAACTAGGCACACAGGTTGGAGCATGACACTCCAAGGAATACAAGGCACACAGGTTGGAGCATGACACTCCCAAGGAATACAAGGCACAAGGGTTGGAGTATGACACTCCCAAGGAATACAAGACACACAGGTTGGAGTATGACACTCCCAAGGAATACAAGACACACAGGTTGGAGCATGACACTTCCAAGGAATACAAGGCACACAGGTTGGAGTGTGACACTCCCAAGGAATACAAGGCACACAGGTTGGAGTATGACACTCCCAAGGAATACAAGGCACACAGGTTGGAGTATGACACTCCCAAAGTAAAACTAGGCACACAGGTTGGAGTATGACACTCCCAAGGAATACAAGGCACATTGATCTCGGTTCAAGGATCACAAATTGAATTGCAAGGTGTTGCAGACGCTCCTGTTGTATGTCTCCCCAACTCTCTCTCAATAATCGAATAAAGGAAGTGTATAATGGGAACTGTTCTGGTGGAGGCTCAGAGTCCGCAAGGAGCTCCTGTATGGGTATGACGATCCCGTCCAGGTGTAAATCACCGACACTGTGTACGCACACCGCATGCCAGGGTCCAGTTCCCTGAGGGGACTCACTGTGGCTCCCTGTATCATGCCAAGCAGGGGAAGCACAGGGGCGTAAAGTGTCACCAATCGAGTGGGAAAAAGGGGCATACTGAAGCAAAGACAAGCAACCTGAAGCAGGATCGCATACGGCAGTGGCGCCTTCGGGTGAAAAGTGTAGAACAAGCTTTCCAGAACCCCACAGAGGGAGGACAGTCACAAGATCCCCCAATTGGCATCCAGCAAACCAGTGTCCCTCCTATTGTAGTTGCGAGGCCATGTAGTAGTGTTCAGAGTTGGGCATGCCCAGTTCACCGCGGTCCGCTGGGAGTGGGAGTTTAGGGTGGCCACCCTACAGTGAGTATTGTGCTATATAAATTCACCCACTTAGCATTCTACGGATAAAAATAAGGGCTTGGGAGTGTATAAGGGCAGCTGGCAAAATAATACAGAAGACACAGCAGCATAATTATCTTCATGAGGGCCCCTCGGTCCACAACCGAGAGCAGCCTGGTCTGCTAGAACTTTATTTGCACAGGTAAAGCAAACACAGCATGGACCAAGTTATCATCCAGAAGGTCCGGGGATAGATGATGAATACGTATATCCAGGTATCGGAACATGTGTGGGTGCCAATCCAATTGGACGCCGCTGATGTGGAGTGCTGGGTCAGGTGTCTTAGCCTTAAGTGGGAAAAGGCAAGACATGGCCCAATTTATTTTGGGACGCGGCACCGTAGCACAGCAGGTAAGCAGTTATTTAAAGGTTGGTGGTACTGCATGCAGGTTGTTAAAGTAGAGGAGCATGTCATCCGCATAGAGCGGAACAGAGTGTGTGCCATCTCTGAGGGGTATACCCCATTGTTGACCCTCTGCACACAGAAGGTGGGCTAAAGGCTCCATCACCAGGGAGAACAGGAGCAGGGACAAGGGACAACCCTGTTGAGTGCCTCTCTGCATCTTTATTGGGCTTGATATATGGCAACCTATCGTAACCCTAGCTGTTGGGTTGGTGTACAGTAGTTTGGCCAGTTCTTGGGGGTGGGAAGGGGTGAGCTACCTTCCTGCACAAAAACAATCAGAGGAGGTGTTTTCCTCGTTCTACGTGTGTTGCAGAATGCGGCACATGTGGAAACATTTCTCCTGGTTACTCCTGCTTTGGAAGGCGTTAGTTTTGGCGCTGCCACAGATTTACACTATGTGTAAATCTGGGGCAGTGTCAAAAAGCATCGGTGTTGCATGGGAACACCCACAGCAACACCCATGGAACGCCCCTTCCACGCAGAGTAAGGCATTGCCTTGCTCCATATTTACAACATGATGAAAAGCCATGCAGGGTGGCTGTGCGTGGCCTTGCAGATATGGGCCGGAACATAGCACCTCCGGAGTTTCACAAAAGTGACGCTCTGGTGGTGTAAAAGTGCTGCAGGGGCATTGTAAATATGCCCCATAGTTTTAAAGGAGAATTGAAGCCACACATGTTTAAAACTGTGTTACTGCTGTATTCAAGGGTGGAAAGTGCTGAACAAGCGCTTGGTTATTGTGACTGGAAGAAAATTAGGGCCCTGCAGTTTGGAGAGTAAAAGAAATTCACCCTTCCTTCCTCCATTAATCTCTCCTCTTTGTTTTCTCTCCCTCAACCTCTCCCTCTCTCTCTCTTTCTCTCTCTCTCTATCTCTCTCTCCCTTTCTCTTCTCTCCACCTTCCCTCTCTTCCGGTTCCTCGCCCCTGCAGTGGAGAGAGCAGTATTCTACCGACCCAGGGTGCAGAGCTGTGCTGGCCTCAGAGATGAGGCTGGAGATTGTCCAAGGTCTTCCCAGCATCCTCCACGCTCTCTTCTGAAAACTTCTCTGTGCCTCCCTCCAGGTAAACAGCTTCTCTTACTTTTAGTGGACAGATAGATCCAGTGTGGCATGGACTGGCCTTCATGTGTGTTAGGGTTCAGCAACTTCAGCCATGTTAGTGAGCGTCACTCTGGGAGTGTAGATGCTGTAAGTGAGGACAGGGGTTGTAGACACAGATATGATTTAGTCTTGGGTAGTAGTGCCTCATACCAGTGTTGGATCATAGATGCCAAGAGCTCTAAAGCAGCTACAATTGTGGTGCAGTGGGCCCCTCACAGCCCCAGGCCCCAGTGCCACTGCACCTGCTGCACGCTTGGTAGGTACGCTCCTGTCTCACACCCTCCCACCTCACTCTCTCACATGTAAATATGCTCCTAACATGTCATGCTGAATTGTAATGGACTGTTTAAGCTCACATCATCACAGCCCTGGGCCCAGTGCCACTACACCTGCTGCACACTTGGCCCTTCACAACCCTGGGCCCCATGCCACTACACCTGCTGCATGCTTGGTAGGTACACCCCTGCCTCACACCCCTCACACCTCATACTCTCACGTGTAAATATGTTCCTAGCATGTCATGTTGTATTGTACTAGACTGTTCAAGCTCACATCCCTCACAGCCCCGGGCCCCAGTGACACTGCACCTGCTGCACGCTTGGTGGGTACGCCCCTGCCTCAACCCCTCCCACCTCACACTCACACATGTGAATATGTTCCTAGCATGTCATGTTGTGTTGTACTAGACGGTTCAAGCTCACATCACTCACAGCCCTGTGCCCCGGTGCCACTGCACCTGCTGCACACTTGGTAGGTACGCCCCTGCCTCAAACCCTTCCACCTCACACTCTGATATGTAAATATGTTCTTAACATGTCATGTTGTAGTGTACTAGACTGTTGGAGGTCACATCCCTCACAGCCCCAGGCCCCAGTGCCACTGCACCTGCTGCACGCTTGGTCGGTACGCCCCTGCCTCACACCCCTCCCACCTCACACTCTCACATGTAAATATATTCCTAACATGTTGTGTTGTATGTACTAGACTGTTCAGGCTCACATCCCTCACAGTCCTTCATCCCCTGGTCTGTGGTACCTCCCCCACTGCTGATGCTCTTGTGTTACTGTGGACAGCACTTCTATCTCCAGCTGTGCAAAGACACACACAGAGGGTTGTGTGTCAGAGTGTCATTGACAAAAATAAGGCCTGACTATAATGTAGTGTTTAAAACATCATTTACAAAAAGTGAATCTCTTTGAATGATAATTTCTAACTCTAATGTGTGATACTTACAGTAGCGGC
Organism: Triturus cristatus; assembly: GCF_964204655.1. Taxonomy (NCBI): domain Eukaryota; kingdom Metazoa; phylum Chordata; class Amphibia; order Caudata; family Salamandridae; genus Triturus; species Triturus cristatus. The sequence goes on from NC_140590.1 coordinate 1,875,092,610, forward strand.
TGCTACCGGACCCGGGTGGCGAGGCGTGGTAGGGTAGGGGGGATGAAAAAAGTAAAAAAACACTTACCTGTGATGGCCGGCCGCCACCTCTCCTCTGTCCTCTTCTTCCTGTCCCGGGTCCGGCAGCAGGAACCAGAAGGAAGCACCTGGGCTGCAATGCAGAGTTGTGATTGGTCTGACCGACGGGGACAGGGAGCCTTTGCACGTTCCTCACCAGGCTGAGTAATCAGCCTGGTGGAGAAGATACAAAGTGCGCATGACTGTTAGGCCAACCCAAGCGGGCCGGCCAAGCAGTCTAGCGCACTTAAGGAGTGCAAACAACTCCTGTACCTGCTCCGGCCAGCCCCGCCCGAGAGTCACTGAAAACTAAAATGATAATTATGATATGTTATCATCGTTTTAGTTTTCCTTTAGAGTAGAGGGGCAACGCTCCTCCGCCTTAGCGGAGGAGCCGCCACTGGATACTCATGGCACAAAGGGGGGTCACTCTCAGATCCCATCAAACATTTCAACACTTTGTTGCATGAACCACTTTATCAGGTTGATCTGGACTCCTCTTGCTTTCTCTTTCTCTTCTTCTCTGACTTCCATTCTCTCTCACTTCCACTGTTTCTCGGCCAACTCCCTTTCACTTCTTAATTCCTTTCTCTTTCTCCCCTTCTTCCCTCCGTCTGTCCCTCCATCTCTCTGTGCCTGTCTCTCCCTCCTCCCTCCCTCCATTGCTCTGTACTCGTCCCTCCCTCCTCCCTTCCTTGTTCTCTCAATACCTCCCTCTCCCTCCTCCCTCTCTCTCTCTTTCTATCTCTCTGTACCTGTCTCTCCCTCCTGCATTACTCTATCTGTACCTATCTCTTTCTCATCCCTCCATCTCTCTATGCCTCTCTCCCTCCCCCCTTCCTCTTCCTCTTTCTCTCTCCCTCCTCCATTCCTCCATCTCTCTGTACCTGTCTCTCCCTCTTCCCTTCTTCCTTCTCTCTGTACCTGTCTCTCGGTACCTGTCTCTCCCTCCCTCTATCTCTCTGTACTGTCTCTTCCTCCTCCCTTCATCTCTCTGTACTTGTCTCTTCCTCCCTCCATCTCTCTGTACCTGTCTCTCTCTCTCTCCCTCCCTCCCTCCCTCCATCCATCTCTCTGTACATTTCTCTCCCTCCATCTCTCTGTGCCTGTCTCTCCCTCCTCCCTCCATTGCTCTGTACTCGTCCCTCTCTCCTCCCTCCCTTGTTCTCTCAATACCTCCCTCTCCCTCCTCCCTCTCTCTATCTCTCTGTACCTGTCTCTCCCTCCTGCATTACTCTATCTGTACCTATCTCTTTCTCATCCCTCCATCTCTCTATGCCTCTCTCCCTCCTCCCTTCCTCTTTCTCTCTCCCTCCTCCATATCTCTGTACCTGTCTCTCCCTCTTCCCTTCTTCCTTCTCTCTGTACCTGTCTCTCGGTACCTGTCTCTCCCTCCCTCTATCTCTCTGTACTGTCTCTTCCTCCTCCCTTCATCTCTCTGTACTTGTCTCTTCCTCCCTCCATTTCTCTGTACCTGTCTCTCTCTCTCTCACTCCCTCCCTTCCTCCATCCATCTCTCTGTACATTTCTCTCCCTCCATCTCTCTGTACCTGTCTATCCCTCTTCCCTGGCTCCTCTCTGACTTGTCTCTCTCTCTCCCTCCCTTCCTCTATCTCTCTGTACGTGTCTCTCACTCCTCCCTTGCTCCATCTCTCTGTACCGCTCTCTCCCTCTCTCTATCTCGCTGTACCTGTCTCTCCCCCCTCCCTCCCTTCCTCTATCTCTCTGTACCTGTCTCTCCCTCCTCCTTCCCTCTATCACTCTGCACCTGTCCCTCTCTCTCTCTCCCTCACTCCCTCCCTCCATCTCTCTGTACCTTTCTCTCCCTCTCTCTCTCTGTACCTGTCCCTCTCTCCCTCCTCCCTTGCTCCATCTCTCTGAACCTGTCTCTCTCTCCCTCCCTCTCTCTGTCTCTCTCTCTCCCTCTCCCCTCTCTCTGTCTCCCTGTACCTGCCTCTCCCTCCTCTGTACCAGTTTCCCAGTACAACCTTCATGACAGACAAGGACATCTCCCTGGACAGAGCTGCCCCAGGGTGAGGAATGAGCCTGGAACAGAAGATTCCTCTCCATGGAGAGATTTGCAGCCTCATCTGAGAGAGACTCTGTGTCTCCACAAAGGTGAGAGAAATTTACCTTTTAACTTTCTCAAAGCACATTTGATTTTTGAATTAAAAAATAGATTGTTCTGGACATTTACATTTAATTTCAAGACTTGCACAGAGCAGTGCTTGTTTTGAATGTGTTTTTTGCAGGCCCCCACCTTCCATATATTCAAATTCACCTCTGCTCTAGGACAGACCAGAACGAACTCTGAAAGTAGTTCAGGTTTGCCAGAGCCTGCACCGCTTGTGGAAAACTTGCACTTGTGGTTCTAAAAAGACAAAGTAAGATGGAGGCAGAGCCTGGGAGGGGCTGAGAGAGGAAGGAGAGAGAGGACAGATGCACCCGGTCCTTTGACTCCAGTGGGCAGCTGCACTCAGCACATTGCACATACTTGGTGTCTGGATTTGGCACTGGGTCAATGTTGCACATAGCACAAGCTTGCTTCACCTCTGGGGGTTGTTTGTAGGACAGCAGTAAAGATGCTTTGTGTATTCTGAGCTAATCTGCAGTTACTTTCAGAGCTCTAATGCTATGTACGTTTATACAGTATTGTGTAACAAGCATTTGCAATGCAATTGGTCTCGCATTTGCGAGATTTTGAGTTATTGACATTGCAAATGACAATGCCTTTTATTAATGTGTTTTGAAAACCTGCAAACAACGACTAGAAGTACAAAGTGCACATAAATAAAAGGCATTGTCATTTGCAATGCCAATAGTCAAATTGCTATGTGTGAAATTTTCATAATTTCAGTTTAATTATGAGTGACATTTCAACAACTATGAGTTGCACTTTCTCGCGAGCAAAATAAAGCAATGACGACTGAGGGAAATATATAAATAACGTGGGAGCCAGCCCAAACAGGATGTGTGAGGCCCCAACAGAGGCAGCAAAACATAATGGACCTGCTTGGACGTCTGAGTTACTGGTTGTGTGTGGTTCCAACAACACACTTCTCTGGTGCCTACTGTTGCAAGGGGGTGTCGGGGGGCAGAAAAATACAACACAGATTGCCAGCCCATGTGGTGCTCCCCTCCCTGCCGGCAAACTCAGGAGAGCATCAAGACTCGGGCCTCTGACATCAAACAAGCATTGGCACAGCCAATAGGTCTCGCCTTTGGGACCTTCTAAGTGGATTACTGTTAACAAGTAGCCTGCTCTGTCTCTTAACTGCAGGTCAAACATTCTTCATCGGTGACATCTACCGACTGTAGCCGAGGGGCGCACACGGATTGAGACTGAAACCACTTCTGTGACATCAGTGCACTACATGACTAGTTTTAATGTCCTTTTCGCTCAATTAATTTGACTTAACTGGACGTCGAGCAGCAGACTGCACTGGCTACAAAAGTGCAGCCCAGGGCTGGGACATAGTGCTCCACGTGACCCCGTGCCCTCTGGTGACCCTACTCTTTAATATAGTGTAGACGCACGGGATGCCGGAGTCTGCTCAATGCGGGCAAAGCATGTCGGGAGGGGGAGGGAGATAGTGCAACACACTTGGGGGCATATCAACAAGGGCTTTATCTCTGCTTTTTTGGCTTTAAAAGCCAAAAAAGCAGAGATAAAACTAGCGCTCTATCAACAACAGGGTGCTAACACGCAAATTCGCATGTTAGCACCCTTTTACTCTACGCTTCCCCTTGCATCTCTAATGAGATGCAAAGGGGGCGTTCCAGACTAAAATAATAGGAGAAATATCGCTAAGCGACATTTCTCCTATTATCAAGAATGTCGCTAACCCTGTTAGAGACAAAAAAAAGCAGCGCTAACCGCGGTTAACGCTGCTTTTTTACGTCTGGTATTTTTCTGACTTAGCCATGATATCCTATGGAAGGAGGATATCATGGCTAAGTTTGTCTGTCCCTATCAACAAACTAACGTGAGATTATCTCTGGGTTTCCAGCGATAATCTCAAGTTAGCCACTTAGCGTGTAGATTTTTATCGCTATTGAGATAAGCGTTGCTAATAGCACGCTATCTCAGCAATAAAAATTCACGCTAGCCGGCGATAATTATCCTCACGCTAAGTGCGCTTAGAGATAATTATCGCCGGTTTTTGTTGATATGCCCCTTGGTACGCCTAGGCCCTTCATGCAGAAAGAAAATGGTCACGCTTTCTCTCTGAAAGAAGTGCAAAATAAGTACACGGCAGCAGAAACATTCCAAATACACAGCTACGCAAAGGCTTCTTATTTTAGTTATGTTGGGGCATATCAACAAGGGCTTTATCTCTGCTTTTTGGGCTTTAAAAGCCAAAAAAGCAGAGATAAAACTAGCACCCTATCAACAACAGGGTGCTAACACGCAAATTTGCATGTTAGCACCCTTTTACTCTACGCTTCCCCTTGCATCTCTAATGAGATGCAAAGGGGGCGTTCCAGAGTAAAATAATAGGAGAAATGTCGCTAAGCGACATTTCTCCTATTATCAAGAATGTCGCTAACCCTGTTAGAGACAAAAAAAGCAGCGCTAACCGCGGTTAACGCTGCTTTTTTACTTCTGGTATTTTTCTCACCTTACTACTGAGGTACAACAGGTTTACAGAACTACACTTTACAGAAACCTGTTCTTTTGAATATCCACAAACACTTTCACTCACTTTTTAATTTTTTTAGGTCCTGACGAAGCGCATTTGGGATCCCTTAAGGACCCACCCGTGAGCGCGAAACATGTTGACCCCCCACCAGTAGGATCCCCACTCACTATCCTGAGAGCAGCAGTTACTTTCCAGAATCTGCCCTCTTTTATTTCTTTTTCCAAGAGTAGCTCCAGGATTATTAATTTTAACCTTTTGCTAGGTAGAGCCGTGAATAAAGGTCTTGGACTCTATCCAGTAATTTTTAAACGCACCACCCACCTTCCTTCCGATAGGCCCACACACCCCCATGCACAACTGCGGCGTCTCCAACCAAAAGATCTCCGTCAAAGAGCCCTCTTGCGGGGCCCGTGGGGGACTGCAGCGCCACCCCCACGAGGAGCAACGCCCCATGATGAAGCAAGACACTCGAAAGGGTGTGTGAGGGCACTATATACAAAAGGAGGAATTCCCCACACCGCATCGTGAGAGCACACACAATCATTTTTTTAGGAACAGTTACCCTCTCATAATATTTAAATTTTTCTGACTTAGCCATGATATCCTATGGAAGGAGGATATCATGGCTAAGTTTGTCTGTCCCTATCAACAAGGTAACGTGTGATTATCGCTGGGTTTCCAGCGATAATCTCACGTTAGCCTCTTAGCGTGAGGATTTTTATCGCTATTGAGATAAGCGTTGCTAATAGCACGCTATCTTAATAGCGATAAAAACCCACGCTAGCCGGCAATAATTATCCTAGCGCTAAGTGCGCTTAGCGATAATTATCGCCGGTTGTTGTTGATATGCCCCCTTGTTTGCAAATAAAGTTGTGAAGCGTGAAATAATGTACGCATTAGTTTGTGAGTTAGGACGCTTCCAAGGGTCTATGAGGGGTTTTTAGTAAATAAATAATTTCTTTCAAAGGAGGGCCGCTATGCTTGGCTGTAACATTAAATCACATACAAATGCGCAAAGTGTGGTTGTTTGTTTACAGAATTAACTAAGTGCTGCCATAAATCAGAGGTCCGGCAGTCACTTCCCCTCAGTCACTTACACGCAACCACTGTGCCCCTCTGCCACAGAAATACACGTTCCTCTAAGCCGCTGCTCAAACTTTTTTGTAGTCAAGTGAACTGATTGCTGCCACAACATTTATTGGGTTGGAAACAAATGTATGGGAGCGCACAGAAGACTGTTCATGCAACAAATAACTTACGAGTGTCGGGTGATGGAAACTATACTCCAAGTTTTACCAGTCCACATCAGATTCCGCAGGGCCCCCCCTGGGAGGAGGGCCCGACGGAACACCGGGCGGCAGCTGATTCACGCACAGCTTGACGGCATGCAGACAAAAGGTAGAAGCAACTACAGCCATTTGTGTCCGTTTTGCTGTTTTGTAAAAGCAGAGCATGGTGGGTGAAAAACAAACCCACCGAGCAGCCCCGGCTTTACCCCGCCCCCTCCACAAAACAAACCCACCGAGCAGCCCCGGCTTTACCCCGCCCCCTCCACAAAACAAGCCCCGCCCCCTCCACAAAACAAACCCACCGAGCAGCCCCGGCTTTACCCCGCCCCCTCCACAAAACAAACCCACCGAGCAGCCCCAGCCCCGGCTTTACCCCGCCCCCTCCACAAAACAAGCCCACCGAGCAGCCCCGGCTTTACCCCGCCCCCTCCACAAAACAAACCCACCGAGCAGCCCCGGCATTACCCCGCCCCCTCCACAAAACAAACCCACCGAGCAGCCCCGGCTTTACCCCGCCCCCTCCAGCAAAACAAACCCACCGAGCAGCCCCGGCTTTACCCCGCCCCCTCCACAAAACAAACCCACCGAGCAGCCCCGGCTTTACCCCGCCCCCTCCACAAAACAAACCCACCGAGCAGCCCCGGCTTTACCCCGCCCCCTCCAGCAAAACAAACCCACCGAGCAGCTCCGGCTTTACCCCGCCCCCTCCACAAAACAAGCCCACCGAGCAGCCCCGGCTTTACCCCGCCCCCTCCACAAAACAAACCCACCGAGCAGCCCCGGCTTTACCCCGCCCCCTCCACAAAACAAACCCACCGAGCAGCCCCGGCTTTACCCCGCCCCCTCCACAAAACAAACCCACCGAGCAGCCCCGGCTTTACCCCGCCCCCTCCAGCAAAACAAACCCACCGAGCAGCCCCGGCTTTACCCCGCCCCCTCCACAAAACAAACCCACCGAGCAGCCCCGGCTTTACCCCGCCCCCTCCAGCAAAACAAACCCACCGAGCAGCCCCGGCTTTACCCCGCCCCCTCCACAAAACAAGCCCACCGAGCAGCCCCGGCTTTACCCCGCCCCCTCCACAAAACAAACCCACCGAGCAGCCCCGGCTTTACCCCGCCTCCTCCACAAAACAAACCCACCGAGCAGCCCCGGCTTTACCCCGCCCCCTCCAGCAAAACAAACCCACCGAGCAGCCCCGGCTTTACCCCGCCCCCTCCACAAAACAAACCCACCGAGCAGCCCCGGCTTTACCCCGCCCCCTCCAGCAAAACAAACCCACCGAGCAGCCCCGTCTTTACCCCGCCCCCTCCAGCAAAACAAACCCACCGAGCAGCCCCGGCTTTACCCCGCCCCCTCCACAAAACAAACCCACCGAGCAGCCCCGGCTTTACCCCGCCCCCTCCAGCAAAACAAACCCACCGAGCAGCCCCGGCTTTACCCCGCCCCCTCCAGCAAAACTTAATCAGCAGCGGAAAGTGCTTAAAAGAGTGGTGATTGAAAGCCAGGCGCAGTATAAAAACACTGGGGCAGATTTATAAGCCCCGTGCGCCACTTTTGCGCCGCGTTGCGTCACTTTTGAGACGCAGCGGCGGCGCAAAGCCAGCGCCATGCTGCGGGTTATTTACAACGTCACGCATCTAGGGAGCTGCGTCACGTTGTAAAGCTTGCGCCACATGTGGGCGTACCTGCACAGGGGGGGCGTTCCGGCGCAGGAACGCCTCCGAAAAGTGGCTGAGTGAAATCTACAAGATTTCACTCAGTCACTTTTCTGGCCATGCTGCGTCAAAACCCGGCGCCTGCTTGAAGCAGGCGTATGGATTGACGCAGCATGTTAGGGATAGGGGCACCCCGAGCCTTGCTGGAGCTGCGTCGCGGTTGCGACGCAACTCCAGCAATGCGCCAACCTTACGCCGGCAGATGCGTCACGCATCTGCTTGTCCTTGCGCCACGATGCACCGCATTGTAAATGCGGCGCATCTGCGGTGGTGCAAGGGCAAACTTGCGTGACGCATCTTCCCTGGCGCATCCCTGCTGATTTGCAGGGATGCGCCAGGGAACATAAATCTGCCCCACTGTCTAACTGGTGGGGTAACATCTGAGCGGTATCCATGGCACTATTTGCAAATGTAAGATGGGCATTACTACAATTGTGTAATTGCGCCTAATGTAGCATAAACCCAATTAGATAGCGTGACGTCACAGATTATATCCCCCAAATGTTGGTAGTCTGTAATACCTACAAACAGACTGCCGCTCTTAGGCTCATACATTTAAAATGAAAGCGCTTGCCTTCAGCGGGGGGGGGGGGAGGGGGAGGAGCCTTTTTAGGCAGCGTGCTCTGTTTGCGCCCTGCCTGCCTGCTGTGGGTGTGATTCATAGCGGATAGTCGAGAGAGGTGGAAGAGGCTGATGTGGCCGTTCGGCCGGAAGCCATTCAAGGCAGCCTGCTCTATTTGCGCCTTGCTTGTCTGCTCGGAAGAGGTGGAGGAGGCTGAGGGCACCATCCTAAAATAAAGGTGAGCCTGCTGTGAGATAAATGAAATTAAACACCGCTTTATATATAAAAAAAAAGGAACAATGAAGCAATACAACTAAAAGACACAAAACACGCAGGCTCGGAACACACTCTACCTTTTTTAAAGTTTTGAACTGCTATGCGGCATGACGGTGCAGTTAGACCCCGGGGCGGGTGAAAAGTCCCTGCAGTTCGGCTCGTGCTGCCTTAGGGACTGTGCTCTCAATGCAGCAGTTACTATAAGGAGCGCAGGACACCTCCACGAGTGTTTTTAGGTCTCGCCTGGCTATCACGTAAGCAATCGCTCAGCGAGACTCTACAAGGGGCTCCCAAAAGTGCTCCCAAAAGTGGATTGCATGGCGAGCATGCGCACAATCACGTGCCTCGTGCCGCCATGAAATCCGTTTGGCATCGTACTTCAAAGGGTCCGCTCCCCCGCCTGGAATGCGCTCCCCCGCCAAGCGCGCGCGCCACGCTCCGCCGGGCTTGTCTTGTTTTTCTTGTTCTCAGTTTTCTATGTAGTCTTGACCGGAAGCTATTGGAGCCCTTCAAAACTCATTTGCTCCAGAGTAAGTTTTTACGTGTTGTTTACTTTTTTTCACCATTATCAATATAGCCAGAATTTTTGTTTACACTGGTTACTTTGATTAGCTTGCTTCAGAAACAAATGCGCTCCGCTGACGTCATTTTTTTTACCACACTCAGCATTCACGCTTTATTTTTTTGTGAAAAACACGGTGATTACTTTGTCTAATCTCCTAAACAAACGTGCTGCGCGAAGGCATTTTTTTTCTTTTTGACACACACGGCGTTCACGTTCCATTTTTAATTACAATGGGGAGAACAGATGCTGATACCTTGTTGCCACTCATCGTGAATGAGAGAAGGGAAAAGATGTGGCTTAATGACTAGAGTGGCGGATGATGAAGCCAGGGACCCAGCCTTGAGGCTGGCCGGAGGCTCAAACATCCTGTGATTCTGGGCAAATCACAATCTCCCACTGCCTAAAAATGAATGCGTCCATCTGTAATGCAACCATTGCTCATGTAAAGCGCTGAAACCCTAAGGTCGAGTTCACGTTATATGAAACTGCAAAGAGAGACTCGCTGCAGCTTTCCATTCCAACCCGCTAGCATCAGCCTCCCCTTCTGCGCTTTTACTCCTCCCGCCTCATTTGCTCCAGAGTACGTTTTCACGTGATGTTTTCCTTTTTTTCAGTTTTCTATATAGTCTCGACCGGAAGCTATTGGAGCCCTTTAAAAAAATAGCACTTACATTGCACAAGGGCACGTTCATTCTGCTTTAGGCACAGGGAGATTACGTGACTTGCCCACAATCCCTCATTGGTTGTACTGTTTTTTGGGGAAGACGGCACATGTTCCACGTCCCTCCGTGTATAGTGCCTGACTGCTGGCCAAACAGACTGCTTCATCTTCAGCCACTTTTCTTCAGTCGGCACTCGTTGAAGCAGCCGGCTGTTCACGGAGCATAGCACAGGCTGCCTCTGTGCACCGTCTGGCACTGCACTCCTTGCAGCAGACACTTGTTGCAGGCTGCCTGTGTGCGCCGTCTGGCACTGCACTCCTTGCAGCAGACACTTGTTGCAGGCTGCCACTGTGCACCGTCTGGCACTGCACTCCTTGCAGCAGACACTTGTTGCAAGCTGCCTCTGTGCACCGTCTGGCACTGCACTCCTTGCAGCAGAGACTTGTTGCAGGCTGCCTCTGTGCACCGTCTGGCACTGCACTCCTTGCAGCAGACACTTGTTGCAGGCTGCCTCTGTGCACCGTCTGGCACTGCACTCCTTGCAGCAGACACTTGTTGCAGGCTGCCTCTGCGCACCGTCTGGCGCTGCACTCCTTGCAGCAGACACTTGTTGCAGGCTGCCTCTGCGCACCGTCTGACGCTGCACTCCTTGCAGCAGACACTTGTTGCAGGCTGCCTCTGTGCACCATCTGGCACTGCACTCCTTGCAGCAGACACTTGTTGCAGGCTGCCTGTGTGCGCCGTCTGGCACTGCACTCCTTGCAGCCGACACTTGTTGCAGGCTGCCTCTGTGCACCATCTGGCACTGCACTCCTTGCAGCAGACACTTGTTGCAAGCTGCCTCTGTGCACCATCTGGCACTGCACTCCTTGCAGCAGACACTTATTGCAGGCTGCCTCTGCGCACCGTCTGGCGCTGCACTCCTTGCAGCAGACACTTGTTGCAGGCTGCCTCTGTGCACCGTCTGGCACTGCACTCCTTGCAGCAGACACTTGTTGCAGGCTGCCTGTGTGCGCCGTCTGGCACTGCACTCCTTGCAGCCGACACTTGTTGCAGGCTGCCTCTGTGCACCGTCTGGCACTGCACTCCTTGCAGCAGACACGTGTTGCAAGCTGCCTCTGTGCACCGTCTGGCACTGCACTCCTTGCAGCAGACACTTGTTGCAGGCTGCCTCTGCGCACCGTCTAGCACTGCACTCCTTGCAGCAGACACTTGTTGCAGGCTGCCTCTGCGCACCGTCTGGCACTGCGCTCCTTGCAGCAGACACTTGTTGCAGGCTGCCTCTGTGCACCGTCTGGCACTGCGCTCCTTGCAGCCGACACTTGTTGCAGGCTGCCTCTGCGTCTCGCTTTATTAGGAGATATCATGAAATGAGATTCCGAAAAATATCAAGTATTTTTGGAGGTATGGATTTGTTTTGATACTTTTTTAATTGGCTTTCGTCCAGGAGGGATGTGTTTGGACACCTATCTCCTGCAACAAAAATGGGCCTGGTAAGCTTTAACTTACGCTGCCAGCAGAAGTCATGTCCGAAAAGTCCCACATTTAGACCCGATTCCCTTCAGAAGGAAACTTGGAAATGAAAAGTTATAGCCCCATCATAAACTAAAAACAGCTAAGTGACTGGCGTGGGTGCTCCTTGTGATACTGCGCAGTCTCGTTAGTAGACTCTGGCTTAAGGGACCACAATGTCGGCCTACCCCACATGAAGACATGGGCAGGAGACATTTGTTTCTTCATGGCGGACTTAGAAAGCATCACAAACCTAAGCTGCCACACGAAGGGCACATCTCACGCCCAGGGGCACAGTCCTACTCCAGGGCAGTCTCAGGTGACTTTGAAATATAGAGCTTCTTCTTCAAACATTAGCTTTTGGTACACAGCCGACAAATATCATATGTGGCTCTTGGACCTCGAGATCTTCGTACAGTGAATCGAAGCTTAAGCCCTAGGTGGGACAGGACCTGCCTGCTATGTGCAGTGGAAAATAAACAAACATTTGTAAGGCGATAGGTCTCGCATTTATGATAGTTTGAGCTTTTGGCCTTTTATTTATGTGTTTTGAAAACCTGCAAGAAATGCGTAAACACGCACTTTGTGCTTCTAGTCCTTGCTTACCAGAAGCAAGGCTGGCAGTAACTGCGCCTCTTTTACTGCCAGCCTTTCTTCTTGTAGGCAAGGACTATAAGGACAAAGTGCGTGTGTATGCACTGTTTGCAGGTTTTCAAAACACAAATAAAAGGCAGTGTCATTTACAACGCAAATAGCTCAAATGCGAGACCTATTGCATTGCAAATGCTTGTTTACCTATACCTCTGGGTGGAGAAGACACTCAAGTCCAGTAAAATCCGCTCAGTCCTGACATAAGAGACCCCTGCTCTCCTCAGTGCCTGTACTCTGTGCTGCATCGGGCCCTTTCCTTGGGAGCCATTCTCGCTGGCACCTGGGAGAGCGGTGTATGCCTGTGTGTAGGATGGAATATACATCTACTGTAGCCTCAGTGCATCTGCTCAGCAGCATCACCAGAGCAGCCCTTCCCTCCAGTGCCAGGTCAGCCCACCTTTTTACTGGAATCTATAGGCCCTAAGTAGCATGAGTGGCTGTTTAACCCACCCCCTCACAGCAGGAGCCACAGAATAAAGTTTTCCTGAAATCGAGGAAGAGTTTACACAAAAAAAAACAAACATTTGCAATGCAATAGGTTTCGCATTTGCGAGAGTTTAAGCTATTGGCATTAATTAAATTAAATGTCTTTTATTTATGTTTTAAAAATCAACACATAAATATAAGGCATTGTCATTTACAATGCCAATAGCTCAAACTCTCGTAAATGCGAGACCTATTGCATTGCAAATGCTTGTTTATAGAGGCACTACAGTTGAAGATTCTAAGGGTGGAAGAGCACTGCTCCGTTAGCAAGCATAGGCACTACAGCGCTTCCAGCTTCAAAAGTAACTGCAGACACAAAAGAACATGGAAGGGGGGTGGTGGTGAGTGCTAAAGCAACACAGGGAAGGCTGGCATATGGTGAGCACTTTCGCGGCCGCTTTGATGTTATCAGTGGCCGCGCAGCTCACTGAGAACATCAAAGCGGCCGCGAAAGTGATCAGCAGGCTGCCAAATGGTGCGCGCGCCCGGCGCACATGCACTCTAGTTGGCGGACTGAAAAGCACTCGGTTGCACTTCCAAATCCCGCTTTCTATAGCTCTCGCCAGAGCAACGCTAAAGCGCTGGCTCAGGCGAGACCTAAAAAGGACACTTGGATGATGTCATCAGTGATGTCATCAATGATGTAATGGGAGATGTCATCAGTGATGTCGTAAATTGTGTCACAGGACATGTCATGAGTGATGTAATATGTGAGGTCATAAGCAGTACATGGTGGGGGATCAAGGTAACTGATGAAATTTAAAAAAAATGTAAAGTAATATTTTATTACCATATGTAAGGTCAACCCGGCAGGTGGGTTGGCCACGGGACCTTATGGGGCATATTTACAAAGAAAGTGGTGGAGCGTCTCATTAAGCCTAGAAGGCTAAGGTGCCGCTCTGCGTTTCCCCCTGCGCTGGTGATAACTTCATCTGCCTAGCGCCAACGCAGGCCCCCTTTCACCATAGTGCAAGGGCTCCTGTGTTGAGGGGAAGAGTCTTCATGTGCAGGAAGGTCTCCCTTCCTGCACATAAACAATCTTGAAATGCCTTTTGTAACTTCTAGCTCAATGCAGCGCACATAGAAGTTGCAAAACAGCATTTTTTTAAAATGGTTGGTTATGTGCAGGAAGGGGACCTTCCTGCACATAGGCAATTATTGGTGTTTTTCTGTTGCTATGTGCGCTGCTCAAGGCAGCACACATGGAAAGAGCAAAAAGAAGGGGAGAAATAAAGCCTCTCTCCTCGTTTCGCCTGTTTAAGACCAGGTTTTCCCTGGTCTTAATATAGCGCAGCCTCCTATATACGCTGCCCTTGTAAATAGGAGGCAGCGTTAAACTCAATGGGTGTTGCGGTGGAACGCCCACCGCAACACCCATTAGCCGCCCCTTTCACGCTGTATTTAGCGTGAAAGGGGCGGCTAATGGGTGTTGCGGCATTAAGTTACGTCAAGTGGCTTAACGCTGCCTTGTAAATAAGGCAAAGTTCCTATCGCCATCACATTATCACTAAAAGTGGCGTTCCCGTGGCGATAGGGGTTTGTAAATAGGCCTCTATGGGGCATATCATCAAGGCGGCGCTATAAAGTTATCGCCGCTTTTGCGTCCGTTTTCGGCCGAAAAGCGGCGATAATTTTATCGCTTTATGGGCAAGGTCACGCTATCACGTGAATCCTTGCCTTAGCGCCCTTTCCCTTAATGCCCAGCTTTGCATCTCTAATGAGATGCAAAGTGGGCGTTCCTTCCCAAAAGAACGTGAGAAACGTCGCTAACCGACATTTCTCCTATTATCTAGCCTCACGCTAACCTGCAGAGTGATAAAAAAAAGTAGCGCTAATCACGGTTATTGTTACTTTACTTACGCCTGCTTTTCATCTGACTTAGCCATTATATCCAATGGAAGGTGGATATCATGGCTGAGTCTGCCCTGCCCTATCAACAACGTATCGCCAAACGTTGTGCGATTATCGCTGTATTTCCGGCAATAATCGCACATTTGGCAGCTTGCGCCTGGAATTTTATCGCTGTTGAGATAAGCGTTGCTGATAGCACGCTATCTCAGCGATAAAATTCGGCGTTAGCCGGCGATAATTATCTTTGCGCGAAGCGCGCTGAGCGATAATTATCGCCGGCCCTTGCTGATAGGCCCCTGTGTGTCTTAAAGGGGAGACATCCATGTGATCCCCTCACCGAGCATTAATAAGCACTGGGGACCCCATCCCCACATATCTTTTTTAAGGGGAGGGGGGCCAAGTGGCCACTGTCCCTGAGCCTTATTAGCCCCAGGGGACCCCATACTCAGTGGCCTTTTTTCTATGAAAGGGGAGGTGCGCTGCGTGGCCCCTCCTCCCCAAGCCTTATTAGGCCCTGGAGACCCCACCCCTCAGGGCCTTTTTTTAATAAAAGGGAAGGGGGGCACGTAGCCCCCCTCTCTGACCCTTATTAGGCCCAGGGTACCCCATCCCCAAAAGCTGATTTTTTAATTAAAGGGGAGGTGGGGTGCATGGCTCCCCTCATTGACCCTTGGGGGGCGGTATGGCTCACCTCCCGAGCCTTATTAGACCCTGAGGACCCCATTCCCCAGGACCATTTTTTAAGTTACAGGGGAGGTGGGCTATGTGGCCCCTCTTCCCCAATCCTTATTAGGCCCTGTGAAACCCATCCTACAGGGCCGCCTCCCCGGTCCTTATTAGGTCCCGGGTCCCATCCCCTAGGGCCTTTTTTTAAAATGAATGGGCTGGTGGGTGAGCCGTGTTGGGCTCTGGGGACCCCATCCCAAAGGCCTCTTTTTAACCGAAAGAGTGGGGGGGTCACAAAGCCCAAAGCGACCCTTGACCTTCTGGTAGGTCGCTCTCCCCCCGCTGCAGCTCCGCCTGCACCCCCGCTGTCGCCGCTGCCTCCGGAGAAGTTGAGGCCCTCCACCACCCGCAGGCTTCCACCTGCGCCTCATCCCTGGTGGCCAGTGGTGGCCTTAGGTTCGTTCATTTGCCTTGTTGCTGTCTCTCGCCTTTCCTGCCTCTGTGACCCTGCTTCTGTGCCTGTATCTGCCGCGCCCCCTGCCCCTTGCTCGCCGTTCCGCTGCTCTGTCCCCTCTTTATTTCTGTACCACCTCGCCGTCCGCGTCATTAATTTGTGCTAATTCGTGCCTGTGACCCTGTTTTGTGCCCCGCTTTCATTTCTGTACCTCATCGTCGCCCGCGTCCTTAATTTGTGCTAATTCGTGCCTGTGACCCTATTTTGTGCCCCGCTTTCATTTCTGTACCACCTCGCCGCCCGCGTCCTTAATCTGTGCTAATTCGTGCCTGTGACCCTATTTTGTGCCCCGCTTTCATTTCTGTACCACCTCGCCGGTCTCCTATCCCCCATCCCTGCCGCTGCCTCCCCTGCAGCCCCGCCCCCTCCACGCCCATTCGCTGCTCTCGTCCCTCGCCTCCCGCCTCCCAGCTGCTCCTCCCTCCCCACCTCCCCATGTATGGCGGCCGCTGCGCGGTGAGGAGAGCGACCCTTGACCTTCTGGTAGGTCGCTACCCCCCTGCTGCAGCTCCACCTGCACCCCTTTTGTCACCGGCGGAGAAGTCGAGGCCCTCCACCACCCGCAGGCTTCCACCTGCGCCTCATCCCTGGTGGCCAGTGGTGGCCTTAGGTTCGTTCATTTGCCTTGTTGCTGTCTCTCGCCTTTCCTGCCTCTGTGACCTGCTTCTGTGCCTGTATCTGCTGCGTCCCCTGCCCCTTGCTCGCCGCTCCGCTGCTCTGTCCCCTCTTTATTTCTGTACCACCTCGCTGTCCGCGTCCTTAATTTGTGCTAATTCGTGCCTGTGACCCTGTTTTGTGCCCCGCTTTCATTTCTGTACCTCCTCGCCGCCCGCGTCCTTAATTTGTGCTATTTCATGCCTGTGACCCTGTTTTGTGCCCCGCTTTCATTTCTGTACCACCTCACCACCCGCGTCCTTAATTTGTGCTAATTCGTGCCTGTGACCCTATTTTGTGCCCCGCTTTCATTTCTGTACCACCTCACCGGTCTCCTATCCCCCGTCCCTGCCGCTGCCTCCCCTGCGGCCCCGCCCCCTCCACGCCCATTTGCCGCTCTCGTCCCTCGCCTCCCGCCTCCCAGCTGCTCCTCCCTCCCCACCTCCCCATATATAGTGGCCGAAGGTGCGCCTAAGGCAAGCCCGTCTGCGCCCGTCCGCACCTGGACCTCGCCCAGCGCCAGAACCCCTGGCCCCCGTACCAGACACGAGGAGCACCGCCTCCGCTACGACTCCAAGACCCTCATCGCTCTCAACCCAGGAAGAACTCACACCTGCTGCAAAGCCGCCCGAAGCGCACCCACGACCCCTTCACCTGCCAAAACTGCAACTTTTCCTGCACCGAAAGCACCAAGACACCCACCACAATGGAAACCAACCAGCTCAGATGCATCCTGATCAACACTCGCTCCGCACACAAACACGCCATCGAACTCTGGGACCTACTCGACACTACATCCCCAGACGTCGCCTTCCTGACCGAAACCTGGATGAACGAAACCGCGGCGCCTGACATCGCCATAGCCATCCCAGACGGATACAAGATCACCCGCAGAGACCGCGTAAATAGAGCCGGAGGAGGCATCACCATCGTTCACAAAAACACCATCAAGATCTCTACAAACACCAACGACAACCTCAGCAGCGCCGAACACATGCACTTCCAGATCCACACGAACTCCAAGACCACCCCCCTTAGAGGCACCCTCGTCTACAGACCACCAGGACCCCGGGCTCATTCTGCGACTCCATCGCCGACCTCATCAGCCCACACGCACTGACCTCCACCAACTACATCCTCCTCGGAGACCTGAACTATCACCTGGAAAACAACAACAACAGCAACTCCTCTGCCCTGATCGACAATCTCGCCAACCTCGGACTCAAACAGCTTGTCACTACGCCGACCCACACCGCCGGCCACACACTTGACACAATCTTCTCCTCAAGCCCCCACGTCACCTTCAGCCATGTCTCCGAACTCACCTGGACCGACCACTACTGCATCCATTTCTCCCTCCGAAACCCGCTCGCACCCCACCGCACCCTATAGACCCCCGCCACGCGCCACCTCGAAGACAACAACATCCTGGACCCATCACAATCAGGATTCCGCAGCAATCACAGCACCGAGACCGCCCTCATCGCCACCACAGACGATATCAGGAGACTCTTAGACAACAGCAAGACAGCAGCCCTCATCCTCCTAGACCTCTCCGCCGCCTTCGACACCGTCTGCCACCACACACTTCGCACGCACCTCCACAACGCAGGGATCCGAAACAAAGCCTGGACTGGATCACCTCATTCCTCTCCGGCAGAACTCAGGGAGTCCGCCCCCCCCCCCCGTTCCGCTCCGAGGCCTTCAAGATCATCTGCGGCGTCCCACAAGGATCCTCCCTCAGCCCGACGCTGTTCAACGTCTACATGGCACCACTAGAGCGCATCGCCCGACATCACGACCTCAACATAATCTCCTACGCCGACGACACGCAACTGATCCTCTCCCTCACCAAGGACCCCCTCACCGCCAAATCCACCCTCCATCAGGGAATGAAGGCTGTCGCCGACTGGATGGAGGACAGCCGCCTCAAACTGAACACAGACAAGACAGAAATCCTCATCCTCGGGTCCAACCCCTCCGCATGGGACGACTCTTGGTGGCCCACATCACTGGGGCCCATCCCGGCCCCCACCGACCACTCACTCAACCTGGGAGTCATCCTCGACTCAAAACTCTCCATGACCAAACAAGTCAACGCAGTCTCCTCAACACCCTCCGCATGCTCCGCAAGATCTTCAGATGGATCCCGACAAACATGAGGAAAACGGTCACCCAAGCCCTGGTCAGCAGCAGACTCGACTACGGAAACGCCCTCTACGCCGGAACCTCGGCCAAACTCATTAGCAGACTACAGAGAATCCAGAATTCCTCTGCACGCCTGATCCTCGACGTTCCGTGCCACGACCACATCACCCCCCACCTGAGGAACCTGCACTGGCTCCCCGTCGACAAGAGAATCTCCTTCAAGCTCCTGATCCACGCACACAAAGCACTCCACAAAACCGGTCCAGCATACCTCAACAGCCGTCTCTCCTTCTACGTACCCAACAGGAAACTCCGGTCCGCTGACCACGCCCTGCCCACGGTCCCACGCATTCAGAGAACTACTTCCGGAGGCAGATCCTTCTCCCATCACACCGCCAAGACCTGGAACACCCTCCCCATCCACCTATGTCAAACCGAAGACCTGCTGACCTTCAGGAGACAACTCAAGACCTGGATCTTCGAACAGTAACTTCCTCACCTCCCCCAGCGCCTTGAAACCCACCGGGTGTGTAGTGCGCTTTACAAATGACATGATTGATTGATTGAAAGCCTTGAGCCCCATAGCCCTGGGGAGTGGGTCCACCTGGCCTCCCTCCCTCACCCTTGTTAGGCCCTGGGGACCCCATCCCCTGGACCAAAATGCTTCAAAATGGGGAGTGGGGGTGGCAGGCTCCCTCCTCGAGCATCTAAGGCCACAGGGAGCGCACCCCTAGGGCCAAAATCATTAAAAATGTGGAAGGGGGCACACAGCCTTTTCGGGACCCCATATCCCGGGCCCGCAATGTCAAAGGTGGTTGCCCTGGAGCCCATCCACCACAGACTCATTGGAGCCATTGGGGGAGCTCCAAGGCCCCTGTGACCCCAGCCAGCTCCTCGCATGCAGAGGGGGCTGGCATTGCTCCCGCTGAGAGGGGGCAGCAACTAGCGCTGCTCCCTCTAGGCAGGAACAATATTTTGATGTGTGTGAGGGTTTGAGTATACTATAAGCTATGGTTGTTGTGCCTTATCGTGCAGTACACTCACAAATACCTTCTTGGGTCCAGTGTGGTTTGTTTATTCAACCATAAGCTCAACCCTGGGTAGCTGTGGCTGTGAGCAGTAACGCTTAGGAACAAACTGTGTGTAAAGCTTTTAACAGCACAAAACAATGAAATAGGAAAGTCACAACATACGAAAGAAAGAAGCAAGTAATTTCTAAAAAAAATTATATTTTTATGAATTTTGAGAGACCTTGATGAACAAAATCAACCAGAGACTTTTGAAAAGTTTGAAACAGTTTGGCTACTACGGCCCGGGTTGGGTGACCACTTCTTGTAGGACAGAGATCTAGGGGGCCAAAGACAACACTTTAGACAGTTACCTGGCCACCAGAACATTTTAAAGCAAGATCCAAATTTTACAAGTCAAGGGCCATTGAAATCAACTGAGTGGTCCAGATGCTGAGGGATGCAGGAAAAGAATGCTCCGTTTGTGTTGCAGTCGACGGGGTGTCTTTGTGGGTGCTCCTCGGGCCACGGGTGAAGTGGGGCAAACTTGGCCACAGAGATCGGGGTCCTTCAAAGGCCTCTACATTTGCAGTAGCAGGCCAACCGATGATGGGCTACTGGTCAGTCTGCACCACGGTTGGGGCGAAAACCTTAGGTGGGGGCTAGTGTCCCTTGGGTGCAATGAACTGTATGTGAATACCCTAGGCAGCCTAATAATTCATAGAACTGATGCTTATATATATCAATACAAATGAACGCCAAGCAAAACCATAAAAGTACTAGCAGGGGGTTCTTGTTTTTCACACCTTAGGTGCAATGAATCCAGACTTGAATAGAACTAGTGGGCCAGGCAGACTCGGTTGCAACTTTTGGCTCTCTCAGATTTATCCTCTTAGGTGCCCAGTGTAGGAGAATAGGATCTGCTTCACATGGGTACCCCCACTTTTCGCTGGTGTTTCACTGTTTTTCGACTTTAGTATGGCTGTGGCCGTGCTAATCAGGACCACAGCCTAGCTGCTTCCTCTCTAAAATGGTTTCCATGTACATTAGGTACATCTCTGATTGGTTCTGGAGTGCCTTAAAAGCCCCTGGTATATGGTATACTATGTACCTAGGGTATAGGTACCCCAGAGGCCTACCAGGGGCTGAAACATGTATTATGCCAACCCTAGAAAGCCCTCCAAAATGACACCAAAGGTCTGCTACTGCAGCCTGGGTAAGGTGGCACATGCACCCCTTACAGTTGTATATGCTACCTATATCACTTCCATTGCACACACATATAAAACCTATAAGTCACTCCTATGGCAGACCTTAACAATCCTGAAGGCAGAGTGCTTGGTTTTTATGTGAGAGGGTGCCCCTGCATGAGCTGAGCCCCTCTGCAGCCTTCGGAGACCCTTCTCTGATGCTGTTTGTAGTGCAGCCGGGTCACACTGGTCTAACCCGGGAAAGACTTTCTACAGCCCTAGCAACACAAAATGGATGCCACTGCCACAGACACTGGTCTAGCCTCCTGCTGCTGACCGAATCTCCAGTACAGTGCTTGCTTGTCAATGATCTAGAGACTTCAGCTTGGGCTGAAGTGGAGTTCAGGACACATGCAGAAATGTTAGGGATCCCTGCACATGTCTTTGCTGTGACTAGGTCACAGGCTAAAATGTCAAAAGCTCGACAGGCCCTGGATCCTGGAATAATGGACCAGGTGCCTCCCAAGAGGAGGAGCAGTAGGGTTAAGGCTGTGCCTTACCCCCTGACTCAGAATGCAGATCAGTCTCCTCAGGGAGATGATCTTGAGCCTGAAGAAGGAACTGTCCCAGAGGAGCTTGAACTTGACCAGGTTGAGTTCTTGGGGACAGGGGGCCCTTCCAGGTCTGATCTGAGCCAGGAGCAGGAAACCTGCCCCTCTCTTGAACCCCTCAGAAAGCAAGCTGCTGATGAGGCTGCTGGGAATGCTAGTGGCACCCATAAAGTTTATTGGGATGATGGACTCCTGTACTCAGAGAGGAGAGACCCCAAGCCTGGTGCATCCAGGAGGTTGGTTATACCTCTGAAGTTTAGGGGTTTCCTACTGACACTAGCCCACGATATTCCCCTAGCAGGTCACCTGGGCCAGAACAAGACTTGGGACAGAATTGTCACTCACTTTCACGGGCCCCACATGTCTGAAGAAACAAAGGAGTTTTGTTGCTCCTTTGTAACCTGCCAAGCCAGTGGAAAAGCAGGTGGCACTACAAAAGCCCCCCTGATACCACTACCTGTAGTGGGGGTTCCCTTTGAGAGGGTTGGGATTGACATTGTTGGTCCCATGGATCCTCAAACAGCATCTGGGCACAGGTTTATACTGGTGGTAGTGGATCATGCCACCAGGTACCCAGAAGCAATTCCCCTAAGGACCACTACAGCACCTGTGGTGGCAAGACCTCTCCTGAGTGTGTTCTCAAGAGTAGGCTTTCCTAAGGAGGTAGTATCTGACAGAGATGCAAACATTATGTCAAGTTACTTAACTGCTATGTGGAAGGAGTGTGGAGTGAATTAAAAATTCACTACACCCTATCACCCACAATGCAATGGTTTAGTTGAATGGTTCCAACAAAACGTTAAAGGGCATGATTAAAGGGCTCCCAGAAAAGTTTAGGCGAAGATGGGACATATTCTTGCCCTGCCTTTTATTTGCATACAGGGAGGTGCCACGAAAGGGGGTTGGCTACAGCCCCTTTGAACTTTTGTTTGGTCACCCTGTCAGGGGTTCATTGTGTTTGATGAAGGAAGGATGGGAGTTACCTCTCAAGCCCCCAAAGCAAGACATAGTGGACTATGTACTTGGTCTCTGCTCCCGGATGGCTGAGTACATGAAAAAGGCACCTAAAAACCTTGAGGCTAGCCAGGAACTGCAAAAAGCCTGACATGAGCAAAAGGCTGTACTGACTGTTTATCAGCCAGGACATAAAGTGTGGGTGTTGGAGCTTGTGGCCCCAGCAGCTCTCCAAGACAAGTGGAGTGGACCCCACACTATTGTTGAACAGAAGGGAGAGGTTACTCACTTGGTAAACCTGGGAACTCCCAGGAGTCACCACAGAGTTGTCCATGTCAACAGGCTAAAGCCATATGTGGACAGGGCTGACATGGGCTTGCTCATGGCTACTGATGAGGGACAGGAGGAAGAAAGTGACCCACTCCCTGACCTCCTCTCACAGAACCCTGATGATGGGTCAGTTGATGGTGTGGCCTTGGCAGGCAGCCTCACTGCACAGCAACAAACTGACTGCAAGCAGGTGCTCAATCAGTTCAGACACATTTTTTCTCTGACTCCAAGTCAGACTACCTGGTGCACTCATGAAGTGGACACTGGGGACAGTCTGCCTATTAAGAATAAGATTTATAGGCAACCTGACCATGTCAGGGACTGTATCAGGACAGAAGTCCAGAATATGTTGGATGTGGGAGTTATTGAACCCTCAGATAGCCCTTGGGCTAGTCCAGTGGTCCTTGTGCCAAAACCTCACACCAGTGGTGGGAAAAGAGAGATGAGGTTTTGTGTGGGCTACAGGGGTCTCAATGTAGTCACTAGGACTGATGCTCATCCAATACCAAGGGCAGATGAGCTTATAGATACTTTGGCCTCAGCCAAGTACCTTAGCACATTTGACTTGACAGCTGGCTACTGGCAGATCAGACTAGCTGATGATGCAAAGCCAAAAACAACATTTTTAACCCCTAGTGGGCACTTTCAATTTGTGGTAATGCCCTTTGATTTGAAGTATGCACCTGCCAAAGGTTGGTGAATACAGTTCTTACAGGTCTGGAAGCCTACAGTGCAGCTTATCTAGATGATATTGCTGTCTTTAGCTCCACCTGGGAGGGTCACCTGGTCCACATAAGGAATGTTTTGGAGGCCCTGCAAAGGGCAGGCCTCACTATCAAGGCCACTAGGGGCCAGATAGGGCAGAGTCAGGCTGTGTACCTGGGCCACCTTGTAGGCAGAGGCCAGGTGCAACCACTGCAGAGCAAAATCCAGACCATCGTGGACTGGGTTGCTCCAACCACCCAGACTCAGGTGAGAGCCTTCTTAGGCCTGACTGGGTACTATAGGAGATTTGTCAAGGGGATGGATCAATAGTGACACCCCTGAATAACTTAACTTCTAAGAAAATGCCCAAAAAGGTTCAGTGGACAGCTAGCTGTGAAAAGGCATTTGATGACCTGAAGCAGGCCATGTGCACTGCTCCCATTCTGCAGAGTCCTGATTACTCAAAGAAGTTCATTGTCCAAACAGATGCATCTGAATTGGGGGTAGGGGCTGTACTGTCACAAATGAATGATGAAGGTCAGGATCAGCCAGTAGCTTTCATAAGCAGAAGGCTGACCCCTAGAGAGAAACTTTGGTCAGCCATTGAGAGGGAGGCCTTTGCTGTGGTTTGGGCTCTGAAGACGTTGAGGCCATACATGTTTGGTACTCACTTCCTAGTTCAGACTGACCATAAGCCCCTCTTATGGCTAAAACAAACGAAGGTTGAAGACCCCAAACTGCTTAGGTGGTCCATTTCCCTACAGGAAATGGACCTTACAGTGGAACATAGACCTGGGAGCAACCATGCCAATGCAGATGAACTCTCTAGGTATTTCCACTTAGAACATGAAGACTCAACTGGTCAAGGTTAGTTTAATGTCCCTGCGCATGGGGGTGGGGGTTGTGTAGGAGAGTAGGATCTGCTTCACATGGGTACCCCCACTTTTTGCTGGTGTTTCACTGTTTTTTTACCTTAGTCTGGCTGTGGCCCTGCTAATCAGGACCCCAGCCTAGCTGCTTCCTCTCTAAAATAGTTTCCATGTACATTAGGTACATTTCTAATTGAATTCAGGAGTGCCTTATAAGCCCCTAGTATATGATATACTATGTACCTAGGGCATAGGTACTTCAGAGGCCTACCAGGGGCTGCAGCATGTATTATGCCACCCCTGGGAAGCACTCCAAAATGACACCACAGGTCTGCTAATGCAGCCTCAGTAAGGTGGTGCTTGCACCCCTTACTGTGGTATAGGCTACCTATATCCACCTATACATACAGACACATATAAACCTATAAGTCACTCCTATGGCAGGCCTTGCCAATCCTGAAGGCAGAGTGCTTTGTTTTGTGTGAGAGGTTGCCCAAGCATGAGCTGAGCCCCTCTGCTTCGGAAATACTTCCTTATGGCTGTTCTGTGATACAGCCATACCATATACTCGTAAGTGCATTATAACCACGCGGTAAATGCTAACTTTGGAATGGCTGCATCAAAACATGTCGTGTTTGGTGTCAAAGACTTTGGAATACTACCCCCCGCCAGTCCTGGAGGCGAAGGTAGCATTCCACCCTTCTAGAGGGAGAGACATGTTCACACTGGTCTACCCGGTTAAAACTTTCTAAAGCCCTGGCATCACAAAATGGATGCCACTGCCACAGACACGGGTCTGGCCTCCTGCTGCTGACCGAAACTCCAGCAGGGAAGGCCTGGACAATAGGTTTCCTGTCAAGGGAGGTGTAACCACCTCCCCAGACAGGCTTCAGTGTATTGGGGCAGGGTGGGTGCATTCAGAGAATTTCCTAGAGACTCCTCCCGGTAGCAGCCAATCACGCTGCGAGAGGGCGGAGCAGAGGGCGGGGAATGGAGGTAAATGCAATACGCAGCGCGGGAGCGCCGGCGGCGCGCCGAGGGGGCGCCAAAGACAAGCCCGTCTGCACTCGTCCGCGCCCAGCTGGGCCCAGAGGCCTGTCTCTATGCTCGCCGCACCACCTACTCCGGGGAAACTCTGAAGACATTTCATTCTACTCACCTATATCTCGCTCATAAAACCCTGGCTCGCATGAACTCGAAGTTCACACCAAACGGCTCACCTTTCCAGAATTTCAGATCCCAACTATTCCCAAATACACCTCACAGAGCCAGGCTAAACTTGAGGCTACTCCATTCCCTATCTACTATCTTAATACTCGTTCCCTTATAAAACACCAGATGGACATTTTTCTTCTTCTTCTCACAGATAAACCTAGTATACTACTGCTGACTGAAACCTGGCTTACCGCTGATTCTGTCCCTGATATGCTGGCAGCTCTACCCCCTGACTACTATATTATACATGCCAATCGCCCACATGGCAAGTCAGGGGGGAGGTTGCAGCTCTCACTCACTCTAGTCACAGGTTCTGCTCCCTACCATGTCTCCCTCTTAAGGAGACTTAGAACATAGTAATAAAACTTGACTCAATTAATGACTCCTTTGACTGTGTCCTTCTCTATAGGCCACCCCATCAGATGCCTCTTTTCCCCCTCTCACTCAGTGAATTGATGGCTAAACTCGTGATTGAGCATGCGAAGATCCTCCTCTTTAGCGACTTCAACTACTGGTACAATGACCCACATGAAGGCCCACAATCGGCTGAGCTATCTGACCTCCTTAGTAACCTAAATTTTAGCCAACAGGTCTTGTCCCCCACCCATCTAAAAGGTCATATTCTTGATCAAGTCTGGACTAACGGCCTGACCACCTACACTCCCACTGTTGTTCCCTGTATCTGGTCAGATCACTATCTGCTAAAATTTACACTTAGATTTCCACCTATCAAGAAAACCTGCACGGCCGAAGGCGGCCTTGCTAGGAAGTGGAACACTGTTAATAAAAAGGAATTCTTGGATACACTAACCAAAACTACTCCACCCCCTGGCACTGATATTAACACAACAGAAATGAACGTATCCGAATGGCTACTTAATGCTAGTTCATTCTTCCTCCACATCCTGATACTCTGCTCGACCGATCCCGGCTCCCTTGGCTTTGTTCTTCGTTGATTCTGCCTGCGCGGCGCGGATCGCCATTCCTTGATTCGACCACAACACTGCTCCCCTATTTTGCTAGCCAGAGAGGACTTCCATCCTGATTGTATTCCCAGTTACTGTGCTCGGCAGATCCAGGAATCTCAGGATCCGCTCCCTTGTTGTGTTTATTATGTTTTATGAATTTTCATCCTTAAATATTATCTTTCATAAAATTGCATTGATTGCTTCCTTGTATACCAGTTTCTCATTTTAGAAATTGTGATAACTTCTTTACCCTTCTTGCACGGGACCTCTGTTCCTTTAAAATACTTAATGCTAGCAACAAACATGCACCTCTTAAAAAAGTAAAATTAGCCCGCCGCGCTGATGCACAAAAATGGTTAAAACCCACAAACTGGCTGTACGCCAACTAGAGAGGCAATGGCGTCAATTACTACCCAGACAAAAAACTCCTCTATATCGCTGCCCTGAAAGAATACAAGAAAAAATATTCTGACTGCTAAAGCCGCCCATTTTTATACATGCATTCTCAACTCCAATAATAATTCCAAAGAAATTCTTACTATAGTTAATGAGCTATCCAACCCAGAAAGAATTGTACTAAAAGCTATGCCCTCACAGACTCTATGTAACTCTCTCACAATTTTTTCATTGAAAACATCGCTGCTATCAAGGCCAGCATTCCCAAATACTCACTCACATCAACACCCTCTGCCTCCCACCAAAACAATTGTTTCCTTGATGACTTCGCCATGATTAGCATTGAAGACCTTTCACGATCTCCTAGCTACCTCTGATTGCTGCCCACCTCACATACTTAAAGACTGCCTGACAGCGTACCCTGGTCCGGCAGTTACCCTCCTGAACGAGTCACTCTCATCCGGTCTAGTCCCTATGGCTTTCAAAAAAGCCATAGTTGTACCCCTTTTAAAAAAAACAGGGGCTGACCCCGCGCTCTTATCGAACTACCGCCCGATTTCCTTGCTCCCTTTTTTAGCAAAGGTTTTAGAGACGCACGTGGCTAAATGCCTATCCAAATTTCTGGAAGAATCCAAATACCTAGATCCCCATCAGGCAGATTTCCGTCCGGCTCACTCTACCGAAACTGTCATTCTCACCGTCCTGGACACTCTCCGGGACAACGCTGATAGAAACTCCCCTTTTGCACTGGTATTGTTGGACTTATCCGCCGCCTTTGACACAGTCGACCATACTATCTTGGCCGACCGTGTCAGGTCTGCGGGTATTCAAGGTGTGGCAGCCCACTGGTTCACTTCATTCCTGGAGGATCGTTCCCAGGCTGTTCGCCAAGGGCACTTCCGCGTAAAACGACCTGTGGTGTTCCACAGGGCTCAGCCCTCTCCCCTCATTTGTTCAATCTCTATATCGCTCCCCTGATTCAGTCCCTGAAAGATAGAAAGGTGACGGTCTTCAATTATGCTGACGACTAACAGCTGGCCTTCAAGATTGACAACTCACCTAACTCAGTCTCCGATTTTCAGTCCACCATGTTGCATATCCAACAATGGATGGACTATAACCACCTCAAATTAAATCCTATATGTAGATGGCTCTAGCTTTAAAATACCAGATGGAACTACTACTGCTGCTTATGCTATCGCCACATTGCATACAGTGGTAGAGACATCACAAGTACCTTATCAGTCAGCCCAAGCAGCTGAGTTAGCTGCCCTTATTCGAGCTTGTGAATTGAGCGAGGGACTGGTTGTCAATATTTATACTGACAGCCAGTATGCCTTCGGAGTCACGCCCAATTTTGGGCGACTCTGGGCTGAGAGAGAGTTCCTTACTTCCCATGTGTAGGAAGCTGCGTCTGTATATACTATAAGACAAATAGAGTACACTGTTCCAAGGGCAGGGTGCAGAAGGGCATCCATGCGCTTTCAGAAACAGAAAGACTAAGAGCAAGCATTTGCAATGCAATAGGTCTCGCATTTGCAAGATTTTAAGTTATTGGCATTGTAAATGACAATGCCTTTTATTTATCTGTTTTGCTAATAAACTTTTAAATAAAAGGCATTGTCATTTACAATGCCAACAGCTCAAACTTGTAAGGCAAGATACATGAGGGTCACCACGTCACTGTTTCAAAGGTGGATTGTCAGGTGGACAATGAATCAGCTTGTGTTTGTTGGCTCAGAAAACTAAAGAACTAAAGAACTAAACCAATGCAACACAGTTCCCCCTATGTCCATCTCCATTCCGGGAGCAAGATGACATGAGATACCATGTCGAAAGAGGGAGAAGGGTCGCGAAGGATGAGAATGACTCTGCCCCCTCATTTAAAGTAAGCCACTAGTGGCTTCAATCAACATGGTTTAAAGGTTTAAATATATTTATTACATATGTTAACAAAAGAAAAGAACGTGGGCTTCAGGAGCACAGACCACAGGGGTCGTGAGATGTGCACTCAATGGGGGCAGGAGGGGGAGGGAGGACAAGAATCACGCAGTGCTGACCGTGGGAGACGCACAGAGGTGCAAGGCAGTGAGGCATCCCCAGGTACAGCTGCTTGAATCCATGAGGCACGCGTGTTAATATGAACTGAGTACGAAATGCAGAAAGGGGCCAAGTGCTGGAGAAGGCCCGCCCAAGTAGCAAGAGAAGCTTCAGATAATAAATCAGCATTGGTTTTGGTGGCTGGGTGCAGCGGAAGGGGTGACACTGCAAAGGGTCATCGTCTGCCACTCGGTCCCATCCAAAGAAGAAAGAAAAATATACAGCGTGCTTAAAATGACACCCACGAATAAACTGCGAGACCTCACACCGCAAGTGAAAATGCTGGCGTGCGGAAGGGCAGTGTGGGCACGCGACCAGCAAACATACGGAAATTATTCTTGTCCGCAAGACGCCTCTATTGTATTGTATTGTATTGTATAAAGATTTATATAGCGCGGAGAAACTGTAACCCTACGGGTATCCAGGCGCTCTGACCAGATAAGATGTTTTATCGCGCGAGAAAGGAAGATCAGGGACTTCAAGCTACTGGGAAAAGGCAGGTCTTAAGGCCCCTTCTGAAATCTGTCAATGACTGCGTCTGCCTAAGAGCGGGTGGGAGTGCATTCCAGCTTTGAGCTCCGACCACCCTAAAAGCCCTCCCTCCTAGTCTAGCCCGTTTAAAGCTGGGCTGTACCAGCAGGTTGGCCCTGGATGACCGCAGCTGCCTTATGGGGGAGTACCGGGCAAATCTTTCCTGTAGTGGGATCGGGCCTGTTCCGTGAATTGCCTTATGCACCAAGCACAGAGATTTGAAAAGGACCCTCTCTCTAACAGGTAACCAATGTAGTTCCCTTAGTGCCTGGGTGGAGGATGAGTCGAAATTGCGACCGAGTGCCAACTTGGCAGCAGCTGACTGCACTCTCTGTAGCCCCTGCAGAATGTGATGGGGGGCTCCGAGGTACAGAGAGTTACAGTAATCCAGTCTGCTGAGTAACAACCATGTTGCGAGAGTCTGTAGGCAACAATGGGAGAACACGGCGTAGGAGTCGTAGCAGGCCGAAGCAGGTGCTGGAGGTTTTCCTAGCCTGTGAGACCAACTGGAGGTTATTATCAAATAAAACCCCCAGGTTCCGTACAGTACTAGCTGGGGTCAGTGGAGCTGAGTCTGGTGTAAGCCTAAGTTCCACAGGAAGATTTTGGATCCGTTTCGATGGTGCATAGAGCAGCAATTCAGTTTTGTCTCCGTTAAACTGTAAACAGTTTTTCTGAGTTATGTGGCAGTTCAAGAGCGATCATAATTAAAACCAACACACATAATAGCCCGTTCAGCGCGCTGTGCAGGGAGAAGCGGAGCCATTCCATTTAAACTCTGGTGACCTTTTAATTGGCTGGATTGCTTTGTGCGCTTCCCAATGCTTGAGTGAGCCCATTATGCCCTCTTCTGTGCCATTCATCTGAGCAGGCACGGACTCCTGCTTAACACAACACAAAGTAACTGCAAGCACACTTCTGCCACCGGCTACACCTACATGCCTTCTTGCTAACAGAAAGGACCCGGGGAGCAGTGGAGCGAGGAACCGAAGCCTGATTGTTGGGCCGTGAGTGAAAGGCCTACTAATCCCCTCACACTGAGACAATTTCACCCACCTCCATCCTGGAACCGATGGTGCAGATTCCAGCCACGAGACGGACTCTTACTCCCTCTGGGACAAACCCAGCTGGATCTAAATGCAGAGCGAGGTGTCAATGAAGCAAGAGCCACGCTCACCAATGAAGTTAACAAGCAGAATGTGCTGCCCACCCCTCACGCAAACCGGCTCCTTGTGCATGCACCGCTGCCATGTTGAGGTCAGGCAGAGATGCGCTGGACAAACAAAAAGTCCGAACAGTGCGGACGAAAACTGTAGTTGGTGGCCGCTGCTTCCGGACAACACGGAAGTCAGTTGGACATCAACAGCCACTGAAAACAACCTCTAGCAAACGGCAAGCAGCTGGAGAAACTACCGGCTGCTTGCCAACATATAGAGATTACTTTAGGTCTCGCTGAAACAGCGTATGCAGCGCATGCGCTGCCAAGGCGAGACCTAAAAAGGGGGAAATCCTAGGTGAGACGGACACATCAGAAGGGGGAAGAACAAGTCTTGCCTCTTGTTGCCCTCACACACCCCGAAGGATGTCATGCTTCATCATCAGGCGTTTTTCTCCTCGTTGGGCCGGCGCTGCAATTCCCAACTGGTCCCCCGAAGGTTCACTTTATCAGAGTTCTTTTGAGGTATACCGGATGGTGCATTCTGGTGTGTGGGGATGGGTCCTAATAAGGGTAACCAGATATGTGCACAGTGGTTTAAACATTTATAAGGGTGAATTAAAAAGGTTGTTTAATGTGGTAACACCCTTCACAAAAAACAAGCCCATAGGTAGGGTATAATCTCAAGAAGCACAATGTACCTAAATAACGTAAAACGGTCAACATGTTTCACGCCTCTGCTGCCGCAAGGGTCATTGGCGCTTCTTCAGGACCAGGATTTAAAGATATAGTGAAGTGCATGTGAAAACATAAATATAAATACCCAAGTGTCCCCAAAGGTAGGCAGAGGTTAAAGTTAGATAGAACCTTACTCTCTATTTGTGGTAGTGTGGTCAAGCAGTAAGGCAGTATCAGAGGACAATGTTAAGCATTTGTTGTACACACTCAGTCAGCAAATGAATTCACACACTCAAAGACTGAACTTCAGACTAATAGTTTTTGTATAAAAATATTCTTTTAGTTATTTTATTTTCTAGAACCAAGTAAGCCTGGCACAGGTAAGCGATAAGTACTTTACAGTAGTAATGCAATTGAAATACAGTTTGAATGATAATTGAATATGTACTTTGGTTTGATTTACAGTATGGATGCAGAGAAACGCAATACTTAGTAAATGCAATACTTAGACTTGAATAGTCTTTTTAGTAAAATAGCAGGTAGGTAACTTTTGAGATTACTAGGCTTACACAGAGTAGAATAACTAGATACTACTCTAGGACATTTCCGGAAAACAGGCAAGTAAAATCATTTTTCTTTAGAATATGCAATTTTGTATTTCTTTAGTTTCTCAAACTCCACACAGAAACTTTTAACAGAAAAACAGTCAATGTTATCCTATGCAGGAAAAATAGTGTTATCGGTTTTGAAGTAAGTATTTGGTAGTGGGAGTTGAGGTTCTGGGGGTAGACTCAGGGGTCCCCCAGGGTCAAGGATGCACTCTTGTTACACCCTCAGCGACACTAGGGCAGCCGGGCGCAGAGTGCTGAGGCCCAATATTATCCAGTGGGAGATAGGGGGCCTCCGGTTGGCACCTGCTAGCTAGCAGGCCACTCGGCTTTGGGAGCAAGGGTGCACCCTCAGTGACACTAGGGCGGCCCGGTACAGGGTGCTGTTTCGACTTCAGAGAACCTCTGGTTTTCAAAAGCACTGCGAGCTGGGAGACGAGGGTCTTCTGGGTGTGACCACCACTTCGAGAGGTAAGTTGGGAAGTTAGTGGATGGTTAGGCACCGTCGGTTTGGGCACACAAGGCCGTGGGGCATCAGGTGCAGGCGTGCCTTTTGGGGTCGGATTTCTTTTACCAGCTCCTGGTCGCAGTTAGGGGGGCCTTCAGAATTTAGACAGCAGGCGTCGGCTGGAGGCTTGAGGCAGGTCAGGAGTCACCTGATCTTCGCTCAGGATCGATGGGGTGACCTACTTGTGGTGTTTTCCCACTCGAGATCGGGTCGTGGGCGGCGGGTGCAGAGTGGTGCAGATTCGTGGTTTCCGGCCAAGGCCAGAGGTTGGAGATAAATAAATCCGGTGTTTACTGGAGACAAAGTCTTTGAGATTGAAGGCAGGCAGGTCATCTGGGGTTTTCAAGGTTGTTGGCTGCAGGACACACCAGGTTCTTGCAGGAGCAGGTTCGAGAGAGAGACAGGCTGGTAGGGCTGGGGCCAAGTCAGTGGGCGTCTTCCTCTTGTTAGCTGCTGCATGGCTGTTTGGTCCTTCTTTTTCTTGTAGTTTGTTCTTGTCTGAGGAAGCTAGGTTCAGGGGTGCCCCTAAATACTAGATTTAGGGGTGTTACAGGTAGGTCAAATGCAGGGACCAATGGGTCCCTTCCCTTCCCCTATTATGCCACCCTCCAGTGCGAGTCCCTCCATCTGCAAGATGGTGTGGACTGAGAGTTGTGCTTCACCTCACCTCCCCCGCCTGAGGGGTGGAGTTGGCAGAGGTAGGTACACCTCTCTTCCTCACTTGTTTTTCCCGCCGGTTCTCCCACCCAAAGTGGGGGTCAAAATCAGTGGGGAACAATTGCTGAGAGCAGCAAGTGACCGGGGAAAGCTCACAAAGGCATCAAGCCTTTGAAGCTTTCCCTTTGTGAACCCTGCCCATCCTGGGGAAGGAGTCTTGGTACCTCGTCCCAGGGTGGGCATTGTTGTAGGCCCCAGAGAGCAGCAGGCTCTCGACCCAGGGTCTAGAAACATGTCTGGTGGTGGCAGCTGAAAGTAGCCACTCAGCCTGGACACTAGATGAAGGTTAGTTTTCAGGGGGCATCTCTAAGATGCCCTCTGTGTGCATTTTTCATTCAATCCCACACTGACATCGGTGTGGGTTTAAGGTACTGAGAAGTTTGATACCAAACTTCTCAGTTTTCAGTGCAGCCATTATGGTGCTGTGGAGTTCGTAATGAAAAACTCCCAGCACCATATACTCTTAATGGCAGCACTGCACTTACAGGGTCCAAGAATGGACACTGTAGGGGTACAGGGCTCATGCACCTGTACCCTCACCACTGGTATAGTGCACCCAGCTAGAGGGGTGACTGACCTATGCCAGGGCTGTGAGTTGTGGGCATGGCACACAGCAATGTGTTCCATGTTGATTCTTCACTTTGTTCTGCACCAAGACACACAGACTGCAAAGGCAGTGTGTGAGTGTCAGGGTACAGGACCTCTAAGGGTGGCACAGTAAGTGTTGCAGCCCTTAGAAGCCTTCCCTGGTCACAGTGCCTTCTGCTTATAAAAGCAACAGGTTGGTCTTGGCCTTCATCATTGGTCTGGGATAGGACCCCTCCTATCCCTAGCTCAGAGGCATCAGTCTGCACTATGAACTGTTTGGTATAGCCTGGAGCCATGAGAATTGGTGCTGAGCACATAGCCTCTTTCAGGGTGTTAAAAGCCTTTTGACAACTATCTGTCCAGTTTATCTTTTTAGGCATCTTCTTGGAGGTGAGTTATGTGAGGGGAGCCACAATGGACCCATATTCCTTCTCAAACCTCCTGTAGTACCCAGTCAAGCCAAGGAATGCCCTGACTTGGGTCTGGGTTGTTGGAGCTACCCAGTCCAGGATGACCTGGATCTTGGACTGTAAGGGCTGTACCTGGCCTCCACAAACAAGGTGGCCCAAGTACACCACAGTTCTCTGCCCTATCTGGCATTTTGATGCCTTGATAGTTAGGCCTGCAGTTTGCAGGGCATTTAAAACCTTCCCAAGGTGGATCAGGTGATCCTGCCAGGTGGAGCTAAAGACAACAATATCATCTAGATAAGCTGCACTTAAGGACTCCAATCCAGCAAGGACTTAGTTTACCAACCTCTGGAAGGTAGCAGGGACATTATTTAAAACAAAGGGCATAACAGTAAACTGGTAATGCCCATCAGGTGTGGAGAATGCGGTCTTTTCTTTTGCTACTGGGTCCATGCCAATTTGCCAGTACCCTACAGTTATGTCAAAGGTACTTAGAAATTTGGCTGCACCCAATTTGTCTATTAATTCATCTGCTCTTGGGATAGGGTGAGCATCTGTCTTGGTGACAGAGTTGAGCCCTCTATAGTCCACACAGAACCTCGTCTCTCTCTTTCCAACCTGTGGATGAGGTTTGAGAACTAGAACCACTGGACTGGCCCATGGGCTCTCGGAGGTTTCAATAACCCCAAACTCCAGCATCTTGCTGACTTCAGCTCTGATGCTTTCCTTGACTTGATCAGACTGTACATAGATTTTGTTTTGACAGTGTACTGTCACCAGTGTTTAAATCATGGGTACACCAGTTTGTCTGACCAGGGTTCAAGGAAAAGAGCTTAGCACACTGCTGCCAGTCTTGCTTGCAGTCATTCTGCTGCTGGGCAGAGAGGGTGTCTGAAAGACAATTCCATCCACTGACCCATCTTTTGGGCCGTATGAGAGGAGGTCAGGGAGAGGTTTGCTCTCTGTCTCCCGATCCTCATCAGTCACCATCAGCATGGTGATGTCAGCCCTGTCATTGAAAAGCTTAAGGCGGTTCACATGGATAACCCTTTTGAGTGTCCTGCTTGTGCCCAGGTCAACTAAGTAGGTGACCTCACTTTTCTTTTCGAGGATAGGGTAAGGGCCACTCCATCTGTCCTGGTGAGCCCTTGGTGCCACTGGCTACAAAACCCACACCTTTTGCCCTGGTTTAAATTTTACCAGTGCAGCTTTTTGGTCATACCAGTGCTTCTGAAGCTCCTGGCTGGCCTCCAGATTTGTAGATGCCTTTTCCAAGTACTCAGCCATTCTGGACCTTAGGCCAAGCACATAGTCCACTATGTCTTGTTTGGGCTCTTGGAGAGGCCTCTCCTAGCCCTCTTTTACCAGACAAAGTGGTCCCCTCACAGGATGACCAAACAGAAGTTCAAAGGGTGAGAAACCTATTCCCTTCTGTGGCACTTCTCTGTAAGCGAAAAGCAGGCATGGCAACAGGACATCCCATCTCCTTTTGAGTTTTTCATGGAGCCCCATGATCATGCCTTTCAATGTCTTGTTGAATCTCTCAACAAGGCCATTGGTTTGTGGATGGTAGGGTGTAGTAAACTTGTACTGCACTCTACACTCCTTCCACATGTGTGTCAGGTAAGCAGACATGAAGTTGGAACCTCTGTCTGAAACCACCTCCTTAGGAAACCCTACCCTGGTGAAGATACCCAGGAGGGCCTTGGCTACTGCAGGAGCTGTAGTAGTCCTAAGTGGAATTGCTTCAGGGTACCTAGTAGCATGATCCACTATCACTAGAATGAATTTGTTCCCTGAGGCTGTGGGAGGTTCAAGTGAACCCACAATGTCCACACCTACCCTTTCAAAGTGTACCCCCACTACTGGTAGTGGGATGATGGGGGCCTTTGGGTGGCCACCTGTCTTGCCACTGGCTTGACAGGTAACACAGGAGCTGACAAACTCCTTCACCTTTTGGTGCATCTGGGGCCAGTAAAAGTGACTAACTAGCCTTTCCCAAGTCTTGGTTTGGCCCAGATGTCCAGGTAGGGGGATGTCATGAGCCAAAGTTAGGAGGAACCCCCTGTATTTCTGTGGCACTACCACTCTCCTGGTGGCTCCTGGATTGGGGTATCTTGCCTCAGCATACAGTAATCCCTCTTCCCAATAAGCTCTGTGGGCACCACTGACATCTCCCTTTGCTTCTGAAACAGCTTGCTGCCTCAGGCTTTCAAGAGTGGGACAGCCTCGCTGACCCTGGCACAGCTCTTCCCCAGAGGGTCCCCCTGGGCCCAAGAGTTCAACCTGGTAAGGGTCAAGCTCCATGGGCTCAGTTCCCTCAGCGGTGTCCAAGTCCTCTCCCTGAGGAGAGGGGTCCTGATCCTTTTGCTGTACCGAAGCTGGTTTCCCAGTCTTCTTACCTTTTCTCTCGGTAGATTGGGCCATTCTTTCAGGCTCCAGACCTACTTTTTCACCCTTCCTCTTGCTCTGTGCTCTGGTTTGCACACACACCAATTCAGGGATGCCTAGCATGGCTGCATGGGCCTTTAGCTCAACCTCAGCCCAGGCTGAGGTTTCCAGGTCATTTCGAAGCAGACATGCAGCTGGTAGCTTTGGAGAGACCACTACCTGTTTCAGGCCAGTAACCCCCCCCCCCACCTAATGTCACCATATCCATTGCATGGTTAGTGGGTTAGTGGTAACACTGTCAGCATTGATGACTGGGCAAGTTCTCCCAATCAAATATTGCTCCGGGAAAACCAGTGTATCTCTCACCATAGTGACACTGACACCTGTATCCCTCAGAGCCTCTATCCTAGTTCCATTAAGCCAAGGGTATTGTAAATGCTTCTTTAAGTTGGGTGGCCACACAGCTACAGTGGCAAACTCAACTTCCCCTTCTGCAACTAGAACTGCTTCAGTGTGCAACCTGATTTGCTCTTGGCACACTGTTGATCCCATCTAGAGACATGCTACACCAGGAGTAGCTGTAGTAGGACTAGGGGCCTTCTTGTTTGGGCAAGCAGCATCTCTAAGTGTCCCAACGTCTTCCAGTTGTTACACCGGGCATTTAAAGGATCAAAGTTCTTTCCACTGTACCTATTAATGGACTGGGAAGAGTTTTGGGACCCACCCCCCTGTGTAGGTTTTTGGGGCCCTTTGGAAGACTCAGGTTTTTTATCTTGGGGATTCTCACCACCTTTTCCCTGGGGAGGTTTTGTGACCCCCTTCTTTTGATCACCCCCAGTGTTTGTCCTTGTCACCCTAGTCTTGACCCAGTGGTCTGCCTTCTTTCCCAATTCTTGGGGAGAAATTCGACCTAGGTCTACCAAATGCTGATGCAACTTTTCATTCGTGCAATTACTTAAATATGTTCTTTCTTAAACAGATTGTAAAGTCCATTGAAATCATGCACATTGTGTCCAGTTAACCAACCATCTAGTATTTTAACTGAGTAGTCTACAAAGTCAATCCAGGATTGTTTTTGGGTTTTGTGAGCCCCCCTGAATCTAATTCTGTACTTCTCAGTTGTGAGTCCAAATGCCTAAATCAGAGTTCTCCTCATGAGGTCATAAGACCCAACATCTCCCCCAGAAAGGGCCAGGAGTCTGTCTCTGCAGTTACCAGAGAACAGTTCCCACAGAGCCCCCCAGAGAGGTTTATTCAACTTTCTCATGTCACAAGCCCTCTCAAAGGCTGTGAACCATTTGGTGATGTCATCACCTTTCTCAAATTTAGGGACAATCCCTTTGGGGATTTTAGGATCATAAGATTGCTCTTTATCCTTATTAAGTAAATTGCTACCACTATTGATGGTGCCAGGCCCATCTCTAGTCTCTCTAGAGCCAGCACCTGCTCTCTAGATCCAGTCTTTTGGTCAGCCTTCCTAAAAGGCTGTCCTTCTCATTGAGGCTGTCCTCAATCTCCTCAGTGGTACCTGATCCACCTGTGTGACATCGAGGCACTGAGAGGTTTACTCTTGGAGTAAAGGGCACTTGGACCCTTTTCTCCCTAGGAAGTAAAAGGGTTTGATGTACCTGGTCATCCCCTTCCTCTACTTCATCATCTGACTGGTCTTCACAATTTTCAGGTGGGTGGTCCTTAGCATACCCAGCCAACAGCTCCTGGAGCTTTTGTTTGGTGGAATGGGGACCCATGGCTATGTTTTTAATTTTACTTTGGGAGCTTATCTCCTTGAAAGACAAGTGAAGGTAAGGGGTGAGGTTGAGCTCCTCAACCTGGTTCTGTATGTCATTAGGATTATTTTCACTAACAACTGGGTTCTTATTTTGAGACATTGTTAAAAAAAAAACTTCTAAGACCTCTAACCTTAGCCACAGCGACGTTTAACTTTTTATAAAATTCTAAAGGGACTTAACCAAGGCCTTAACAAGACTTTTAGTAATTTTGCAAAAAATGCCAATTTGAGAAATCAGAATTCTAAAGACAATTTAAGAGTTCTGTCGTGTGATCAGTTGGCAACCAAGTATTCCAACAAATTCAAACTTGTATATCCCACCAATGTAGGAAGCTGACTCTGTATATACTATACCAGAGTGAGGTATAGTGTGCACAGAGTCCAGTGGAACCCCAAAGGTAGGCAGAGGTTAAAGTTAGATAGAACCTGACTCTCTATTTGTGGTAGAGTGGTCGAGCAGGAAGGCAGTATCAGAGGACAGTGTTAAGCATTTGTTGTACACACTCAGTCAGCAAATGAATTCACACACTCAAGAACTGGACTTCAGACCAATTGTTTTTGTATAAAAATATTCTTTTAGTTATTTTATTTTCTAGAACCAAGCAAGCCGGGCTCAGGTAAGCAATACGTACTTTACAGTAGTAATGCAATTGGAATACAGCTTGAATGATAATTGTATATGCACTTTGGTTTGATTCACAGTATGGATGCAGAGAAATGCAATACTTAGTAAATGCAATACTTAGACTTGAATAGATTTTTTAGTAAAATAGCAGGTAGGTAACTTTTGAGATTACTAGGCTTACACAGAGAAGTATACCTAGATACTACTCTGGGACATTTCCTGAAAACAGGTAAGTAAAATAGTTTTTGTTAGATTATACAATTTTAAAGAATTTCTTTAGTTTCTCAAACTCCACACTTAGAAACTTTTCACAGTAAAACAGTCAATTCAATTCAAAAGTATCTTTATTCGGATATTAAAACATCCAGAAAAGAACAAAATATTTACACATTTCAGATACAATAATTTGAGCAATTCATCTTAAAACATTAAAAAACAACATGTCTGATGGACCATTCCAAGATATTAGTAGCAAAATTGGGCCCAAGATTTATGCTAAATTACAAATTCATAGTTTTTTTTTTTTTATAAAGTGCAGTTAAATAACATCTGTACAGGTAGGGAATACCAACTTTTTGAAAATAATTAAAATGCAAGATCGTAGTTTACATAAAATCAATCAAGTTAAAAAAGCTGTAGCCTGATTAAAAAAAAAAAACTTCTTATAACATCCCAAGTACTGTCAACGTTACAATTCAACAATTGTAAAAACTCCATACATCATCTCCTGTACTGTGTACAGTGTAAAACTATCATACGGGGGGCCTTTTAGTCCGGGTGCCTCAACAACAGCTTCCGGCAATCAAACTAACTTACGCCTCCCTTCTAGATTTCCTCAGTTTCACAGCTAATCTTAGAAAATTTACAGTACAGAACAGTGTGAAGGGTTCCGCAGACAGTTTTAGGTATAAGAGAGCTACTCTAACCTGAGTAAATTTATTCGCTCTTAGGATGGTTTTTAAAAAAAGAGCCCGCGGATATTCATAAAATGGACAAAAGAATACAAAATGTAGGGTATCCTGTGGAGATCCCAGATCGCAGCCACAGGGACCCTTTGTGTCAATTTCTTTCGTATATCCCGCGGGAACTGCTAAAATATGGTGTAAGAGATCCAGTCTAAATCTGGTCATTAAGAATCTATCATTTTTATTATAGATCAGTGCCAGGTAGGGTTCGAGACCTACAACAGATTTAGTTAATATATGAGATCTCACTGACCCTTTCCGAATTTCGCTATCTTCCCGGGCACAGGCTATCCGCCTCATATATTCTGCTTTAATCGTGACCTTTAGCTGCGGTGTTAGTGCCGTTGGTTCCTTAAAATATTTTGCAAAACCCAGCCACTCCAGTTTATCCTGAACATATTTAAGCCATGGTATCTTATGACCTTTATCCCTGTTAATACAGTCTGTTAGTATTTCTCTGCTTAGACTTGCTTCAGGGTTGGTCCAGATTTTGATCCAACACAGTAATGGCCTGAAACTTAATCTGTCAGAGATATACGGGATCCCTAGCTCCTCATGAATAATATGGGCCGGTGTACTTTGAGGAACCTGCAAGATCCTCCTAAGAAACTTGTTTTCCTCTAGTTGAATAGAGGCCACGTTTCTAAATCCCCAAACCTCACTCCCGTACATAATTTTAGAACAACAAATTGAATTATATAAATTCAATATTTCCAGCACTGACCATCTACCTAATCTCGTGGCACGATTCATAATGGAGCCCATAATGCTCACGTGCTGTTTGCATTTTTCAGTGGTTAGTGCGTTAAAATTGAGATGTTTGTCGAAGGTGATCCCTAGATAGTTGAAGACCTCGACCTTCTCTAGTTTGTGTCCCCCAATTTTAAAGGCAAAATTCTTGGTTGGTCTTTTTCCTACTTCCATAATGTAGGATTTTGTGAGGTTAGGGGATAAATCTAGATTTGCCATGAACTCGCAAAAGCCGTCAATAAGAGATTGCAGACCCCTCCCTGTGCGCGAGAGGAGTACTGCGTCATCCGCATACAGTAAGACCGGGATATTTCTATTTGCTACTCTCGGGCAATCAACTCCCAGTGTACTCAGAGCATTGTCCAAACCATTTATATATAATGTAAATAAAAAAGGCGCCAGGATGCAGTCTTGTCTCACACCCCCTGTGCAAGAAAAGTGGTCGGTTAGATTCCCCTCGTTACTATACCGAACCTGGGCTGTAGTACTCATGTGCAATGATTTTAAAATGAATATCAAGCTCAAGTCTACCCCTAGCAACTCTAGAATCTCCCATAATTTCCCTCGATTGACCCGGTCGAAGGCTGCTGTTAAGTCCATAAAAGCTAAAAAAACTGTACCTTCGCCAGCCACCGTATATTTTGCGACCAAATTATATAAATTGAGGCATTGGTCAGTAGTTGAGCGGCCCATTCTAAAACCATACTGGGTGTCTGTGATAATTTCCTTTTCCTCCGCCCAGTCCATGAGGCGATTTAAAATCACCTTCCCTAGCACCTTTGCAGACACATCAATTAAAGAAATTGGTCGGTAACATTGTGGGTTACTCTTATTTCCCTTTTTGAATATGGGAACAATATGGGCAGTTGACCAGGATCTTGGCAGTCCCTCTTCCACGGCTGTATTGAAAATTCTCACTAATATAGGTGCCCACAGCTCGACCTGTGATAAGAATAGATCTGGAGGAATCCCGTCTGGCCCCGGGGCCTTGTTTCTTGTCAGGGCACAAATTCCATTTTTAACTTCATCCACTGTAAACTCCACCCATGAGTTTGGCAGAGTTCCCACCTCTGTGGCTAATTGGGTTGGAATGCTGACATGATTATACAGCTTACTAAAATGAGAAACCCATTCTTCTGGGAGGATATTACAGGCCATCTTCTCGCTATTTGATGTCTGAAATATTGGATCGTTTATCACCTTCCAGAATTTAGACATGTCTCTCAGCTCCGCTGCCTCCTTTAGGTTCCCCCAAGCCTCAGATTGGATGGTTTGTTTCCTCCTTTTTATGGCCAGCTTATATTGGGCCCTACATTCCGTTATCCTACTCTTATCTTTCGGTACTTTTTTAAGTGCCCGTTTTAGTTCTCTTTGGGCACTGGAGCAAGCTTTGTCAAACCATTTCGGTTGGCTGTTGGACGTGGGTGATGCTTTAGCCCTGAGTAACTTATCAATGTCCCGTGCCATATTTATAAAGGCGTTTATCAATTTTTTGCCTTTCACCTCCTGGTCTAAACACATCCAGATCCCACAATCGGGAGTTGCAATAAGATTTTTATGAAATGCTTCCCCATCTATGTTAGACCAACGTATGCGCCTGCCTTGATCAATTGCCTCGAGTTTGCCCCTCGTCATACTGGCCTTTGCCTGAGACGATGAATCCTCGACCATCAATGACAGCACCAAGGGGTTATGGTCACTAAAAATGCTAATCTGTATACTAAAATCTACAATCCTGTGTTTGAGATCATTCGATACAAAAATAAAATCAATAATGGTATCCCTACCTCTGCCTTTAAACGTTGGGTTAATAACATTAGAATTAGTGGGCTTGATTAAGTCCATCGTAGGGATTAAATCATATGAGCCCAGGATATTACCAAGTTTACTACCTTCTAATGTATGTTCTAGATGCCAGTCCTTGGTAGAGGGGCAAAAATCCCATTTTGCCCCTTCCCATTTTAAGTGTGGGCATTGATGGCAATTAAAATCACCCGCTAGAATCAAGGTTGGGGGGTTATTTCCCCTAGAGTGTAAGTCTGATAATCTATCCTCGAGCTCGTTCAACCTCTGCGTTGGCTGAACTGCATTATAAAAATGTATTAAGACAAAACTTAAGCCCTTCCTGCGATGACTAATACCCTGTAAATGATCCGAGCTCCAGCCCAAGGCCTCCCAGGACCCTTGTAGTTTAAGAGACACATAAATCATTAGTCCCCCTTTCGCTCTTCCCATGCTAGATTTCCGTGCCGGTACAAAAAACATTTTATATCCCTCTAAATGTACAACGCTACTATCCGTTTCCCACGTCTCTTGAAGACAGATAATATGGAATTTCTGGATATAGTCCAACCACTCCTTATTTTTTAACTTGGAAGATAATCCTGCAATATTCCAAGAGGCCACCCTAAGTTCCTCCGCCTCGTAATGTGTTATCCTCCTGTCTAGGGTGGACTGATTTTGATCAAGGGACCCTACCAAGCAAGTCCCTCCCGATACCACGCTATTAACTACAGGAGTTGGTGAAATTTCATTTTCCCTGATGGAGAGTTCTAGAGTATTTCCCGTGATATCCAGAAGTTCCCTGTACTCTAAATTAACTGAGGGAGATAGGGGCTCTAAAAGCTCTTCGTGGTCCAGTCAGTCCAGTTCATCCATCACTGCTGTCTCACATAGTGGGGTGAACCGGTTAGGGCCTGACCACGGGCTATTATTTCTTGTGGTAAGCCTTTCCCTTCTTCTCCAATTCATTTGTCTTTGCTCGGTTAAATGGTCCCTGTAGAAAAAATTAAGTGGGAGCATTTTTATTGTCGACCCACTATCAAAAAACCCACAACTAAAAGCAAGTAATTCTTTTACCATTTGCGGGTCTCTGAAGTTAACAATAACGCAATCCCCTGGGAATTTTTTCTCTGATGGTCCAACCCAAGCTACCCTTCTTGCCATGAGGATTTGAGTATTCCTCGGTTTAACTCCCCTCACGTTATTATGTAACCAATGGTTAATTTTATTTATCAGGGAGCTTGTCGATTCTTCTCTGTCGGGATTTTGGGCTGGAACTCCCGCCAGGACTATTGTATATGGGCAGGAGGCTGGGGGCAAGTCCAATGTCTGAAGACCCGGAGTGCTCTTGGCCTGTGCCGCTGGCAAACTGTGAGCTAATACCGTCCCACTATTCTTACCCTCCTGCTGTAGTCTAGGGATTGCAATGATGGGGGGTGTATCTCTATCCTTGTTCACTATAGTGTCTGCTCTCATGTTGCTCCCTACCAGCCTGCTATTATGTGAATCGGCACTGGCTGGACACAAGTCGCACCTCAGCCCCTCCTGACTCGTGATTATTCGGGCCACCGGATGTTCCCTATTTTGTGCATCCAACAGTCTGATTATTTTCCCCTCTATTTTCTTAATATGTTCTACTAAGGGGGCCAAGTGTTTAAGGAGGAGGGCTTCTATGTTGGACTCTAGTACTTTCGTTGTCTCCATTAGCCATTCCTTTCTAACTGCAGGTGAGCAGGTTTCACATTGTGTACAAGTAAATCGAGATCTTGTGTCCTCAGTAGCCATGGGCTCATTCCTAAGAGTACCTTTTTTCGGTTTATTGCCATTTCTGGTTTTTTCGGGTCCTTTACGATGTGCGTTTGGCAGGGACCTTGTATTCGCACTAGGGCCAGGTGCAAGGGGGGGGTCTGTCCCTAGTAACATTTTTTTCGATCGGGTAATCACTTCACTTTCTCTCCCTAGTGGGCTGTCAGGTTCTCTTTCTACCCCAATGGCATTCCCAGTTTGTTCTTCAGCTCTAATTTCCCTGGTACCCGGGGTTAGTTGCTCGGAGACTCCAGACACCGTCACATTTGATCTCA
Organism: Triturus cristatus; assembly: GCF_964204655.1. Classification (NCBI taxonomy): domain Eukaryota; kingdom Metazoa; phylum Chordata; class Amphibia; order Caudata; family Salamandridae; genus Triturus; species Triturus cristatus. The sequence continues at coordinate 1,875,136,786 of NC_140590.1, forward strand.
AGGGAGAAGTATGGTGTTGACAGGGGGGGTTAAAGACCCCTCCACAATTATTACCTCTTGTTCCCCCTCTACTCCCGTAGCTGTATGAACTTGTACTGTGGTCACATGCTGGGTGTTACTATGGGCTAAGATGTTCTGACCTTCAGGGGTACTCCCCCCAGGTGTGACACACTCAGCAATTGTCCCCAGTGAAGATCGTTTGTGGGCCAGGAGGGAATCAAGGGATAACCTCCGCTCCGTCAATAATATTTCATGCGAAAGTAAGGATTCTGCCCGTGTGATAAATGCATCTAGGGTTCCCTTTACTCCTCCCCCTGGTCTACTCTGGGGCTTTTTCGTTTTTCCCATGGTCGACCTTTATCCTCCCGCTTTTATAATATCTTCTAACAACCGCTTTAACAACCAGCAAACTTTAACCCTTAATCAGCCTGATGTGGCTAGCCGATACCAAGCACGAAACAATAGGTGCTGTCTAACAGCAATATATAGCTCACGAAATGCCCCCCTGTAACTTATCTCTCCTGTCCTCTTGCAGATGTGACACTGATCCTGAATTGGCTCGAGGACCAGGAGTTTCAGCCCGGCCCGACCTCCTCCGGCCCCGGACGGCCACAGACGGCCCGCCCTCTGCCCGGGCTCAGCCCGGCGCCGCCCACGCGCGTCCCGCGCTGCGGGAGGCTGCTGGTGTTTTTCAAAGCGCCTCCAGGCGCGCTTGGCCGCGTCACTGCAAGCGACCGGCTGGGGCGTCTGGGGGCTGTAGTTTTGCTGGCCGTTGCCGTCACGGCGAAGGTAATGCGTCTCTCCCGCCTGCTGCCGCTCCTGCCTGCTGCCGAAAACAGTTCCCGCGCTGCGGGAGGCTGCTGGTGTTTTTCAAAGCGCCTCCAGGCGCGCTTGGCCGCGTCACTGCAAGCGACCGGCTGGGGCGTCTGGGGGCTGTAGTTTTGCTGGCCGTTGCCGTCACGGCGAAGGTAATGCGTCTCTCCCGCCTGCTGCCGCTCCTGCCTGCTGCCGAAAACAGTTCGCGCGCTGCGGGAGGCTGCTGGTGTTTTTCACAGCGCCTCCAGGCGCGCTTGGCCGCGTCACTGCAAGCGACCGGCTGGGGCGTCTGGGGGCTGTAGTTTTGCTGGCCGTTGCCGTCACGGCGAAGGTAATGCGTCTCTCCCGCCTGCTGCCGCTCCTGCCTGCTGCCGAAAACAGTCATTGTTACCCTATGGAGGAAAATAGTGTTATCGGTTTTGAAGTATATGGCAGTGGGAGTTGAGCTTCTGGAGTTAGAACCAGGGTTCTCCCAGGGTCAGTGATGCACTCTTGTTACAGCCTCAGCAGCACTAGGGTGGCCGGGTGCAGAATGCTGAGACCCAATGTTATCCAAGGGGGGATAGCGGGCCTCTGGTTGGTGGCTGCTGGCTAGCAGGCCACTCGGCTTTGGGAGCAAAGCTCCTGGACTTTAGCTCAGGGCAAATGGGGAAACAAAGTAGCACCAAAGGTGCACACTCCGCGGCACTAGGGAGGCCGGGTGCAGGGCTCTGTTTCGACGTCAGACACCCTGTTGATTTCAATTGAGAACCTCTGGTTAGCAAAAGCACTGCAGGCTGGGAGACAAGGGTCTTCTGGGTGCGACCAACACTTCGAGAGGTAAGTTGGGAAGTTAAGGGTAGGTTAGGCACCGCCGTTTTGGGCACACACGGCCATGGGGTGTCGGGTGCAGGGGTGCCTTTTGGGGTCGGATCTTACCAGCTCTTGGTCGCTGTTAGGGTGGCCTTCTGAATTTAGACTTCAGGCGTAGACTGGAAGCTTGAGGCAGGTAGAGGTTGCCAGATCTCGGGTCAGGATCACTGGGGTGACCTCCTCATGGTGTTTGCCCACTCGAGCTCGGGTCGTGGACGGCGAGTGCAGAGTGGTGCGGATTCAGGGTTTCTGGCCAAGGCCAGAGGTTGCAGATGAACTAATCCGGTGTTCACAGGAGAAAAAGTCTTTGAGGTTTAAGACTGGCAGGTCCTCCGGGCTTTTCGAGGTTGCAAGAATTTCGCAGAAGCAGGTTTGAGGGAGAGACAGGCTGGTAGGGCTGGGGCCAAGTCAGTGAGCGTCTTCCTCTTGTTAGCTGCGGCATGGCTGTTTGGTCCTTCTGTAGTTTCTTCTTGTCTGAGGAAGCAAGTTTCAGGGGTGCCCCTAAATACTAGATTTAGGGGTGTTACAGGTAGGTAAAAGGCAGGGACCAATGGGTCCCTTCCCTGGGGTGGGTATACCCCCTATTATGCCACCCTCCAGTGGGAGAGGGGCATGCGCCTGTCCTTGGTTGGCTGAGACCCTCCATGTGCAAGATGGTGTAGACTGAGAGTTGTGCTTCACCTCGCCTCCACCACCTGAGGGGTGGAGTTGGCAGAGGTGAGCACACCTCTCTTCCTCACCTGTTTTTCCCACCGGTTCTCCCGCCCAAAGTGGGGGTCAGAACCAGTGGGTACCAGTTGCTGAAAGCAGCAAGTGGTCTGGGGAAGCTCACAAAGGTGGCAAGCCTTTAAAGCTTCACCTTCGTGAACCCTGCCCATCCTGGGGGAGGGGGCTTGGCACCTCGTCCCAGGATGTGCATTGTTTCAGGCCCCAGAGAGCAACAGGCTCTCGACCCAGGGTCCAGAAACATGTCTGGTGGTTGCAGCTGAAAGCAGCCACTCAGCCTGGACTCTGGTGGTAGGTTAGTTTTCAGGGGGCATCTCTTAGATGCCCACTGTGTGCAGTTTACATTAAATCCCACACTGGCATCAGTGTGCGTTTAATGTGCTGAGAAGTTTGATACCAAACTTCTCAGTTTTCAGTGTAGCCATTATGGTGCTGTGGAGTTCGTAATGACAAACTCCCAGCGCCACATACTCTTAATGGCAGCACTGCACTTACTATGTCTAAGAATGGACTTAGACACTGTAAGGGTACAGGGCTCATGCACATGAACCCTCACCACTGGTATAGTGCACCTAGCTAGAGGGGTGACTGACCTATGCCAGGGCAGTGGGTTGTAGGCATGGCACACAGAAATGTATGCCATGTCAACTCTTCACTTTGTTCTGCACCAAAACACGCAGCCTGCAAAGGCAGTGTGTGTGTAGTGGTACAGGATCTCTAAGGGTGGTACAATAAGTGCTGCAGCCCTTAGAGTAGGGGTGGGCGGAATTTGCGTAATCGCGTTACGCAAATCTCCGCGAAACGGTAAAAAATCTCCGCGAACACGCAGAAATTCCGCGAACACGCGGAATTGCCTGTTCGCGATACTTTTTTCCTGTTCGCGATCGCTGTTTGCGTGCTCGGGGTGAAATATCTCGCGAACACGCATATTGAGAACGCGAACAAGCAAAAAATGTTGCGAAGTCGCAGAATGCAGATTTTGGGGCAATTTCGCGTTCTCCGCGTAACGCGAAATTACCCGAATTCTGCAAATTCCGCGACCGGAATGGAATTTGCCGCCCAGGCCTACCTTAGAGGCCTTTTCTGGTCACAGTGCCCTGGGTACCTGTGGTACCAGATACCAGGGGCTGAACTGTGGCCAGAGATGCCAATTAAGCTTAGGCTTCAATGCAGTTTTAGGGAAAGAACATGGACCCTGGGTACCTGATTACCAGGAGACCAGGGCACACTCAGCCAAAGCACATCAGCAATTCAGCAAAAAGTGGGGGCAACCATGCAGAAAGAGGGCACTCTCTTACAACATGGCACCAAGATCCAACATGGTCATCTTATATTGAGGCTTTTGTCTGCTCTGACACTCCCTAAGAAGTTGGCAACAGTGAAGTGTAGCGTCCATAGGAAAATTAATGAAGATGTAGGTAGGGAAAATGCTTTTGCTGACCAGAAAGCTAGGGAAACAGCTTGGACTAAAATGAAGAGAATGTTTGTAGCAGGTCCCGCTAGGTGGGTGCCTGAAGTCACAATGTTTGAGGACACACTTGAGAATGTGAAAGAGATAAAAAGTGAGGCTACAATAGAAGAATTAGCAATCTGGCAAGAAAGCAGAGCACGATTGGATGATGAGGGATGTTGAACTGATAAGTCAGGGAAACAGATGGATGTTGCCAGATGCATATGTTCTTCCTGTGGTTATGATGGCCATGGCCCAGCTCATAACCGCGCTAAGGGTATTTGCAAATTGTTAGACCCTGTATGGCAGAATGATAACAGCTGCACATTTAGTGACATACTGTATGGTGTGCATGATGCACAATCCTTGAAAAGGTACCCCTACACCACCCGGTAATTTTGCAGCACCTACTTTTCCCTCTGAGGTCCTTCAGATGGACAACATAGAGCTAGACAAGTATAACAATTTGAAGTACATGTTGGTGGTTGTCTGTGCATTCAGTAAATGGTTGAGGCTTATCCCACAAAAGACAATACAGCCCTTACGACTGCAAAGGCACTCCTGAAGGAGTTCTTTCCTCGTTTTGGTTTGCCACGTTTGATCTGGAGTGACAACGGAAGTCATTTTCATGCCAGGGTAATTCAGTTAATATGTGATGGTTTTGAGTATCAAACAGAAATGTCATGCTGCCAATCACCCGCAGTCAGCAGCATTGATTGACAAGTACAACGGTACTCTGAGGTTAAAATTGGCTAAGATACAGGAAACGACAGGGCTACAGTGGCTTGGTGCTTTACCATTAGCTCTTTTGTCAACAAGAACAACAGCACATTCTAGGACAGGATTATCACCATATGTGGTCGTGTTTGGATGCCCGACAAATGACTGGGGTATCCCATGCCCTCAGCGGTTTTCAGATATCGAGTACCCGCTGTTAATAGATTATCTTTTCCAGTTAACTGAAAGTTTGCGTTCTATTCACCAACAGGTCTGGGGATCGCTACCACCTACACCAGAGGGGCCCAGACACAATATCCAGCCTGACGACTACTTGTTGATTAGGAATTTCCAGCGGAAGAAGAGTTTGGAGCCGAGCCGGAAGGGACCCGAGCTGGTCCTCCTATCCACACGCACTGCTGTTAAGGTCGCCAGCCGAAAGAACTGGATCCACGCCGCCCACTGCCCCAGAGTACCTCTGCCCCTGCCCTATGACCAATGGGTGAGGGACGGCGTTGGGGATTCTGAGTGCGAGAAGGTGCCTCGGTTCGTCCCCTTCAGCGACGCCAGGCTCATTTGGACCCAAACGGATGCAGAAAACGATGAGGTGCTGAATGCAGCAATTCCACCAGAAATACGAGCTCTTCAGGAGCCCCTTTTCACTGACCCCTCTGTGCCTGGGGCTACCAGGCATAATTTGCGTCCTCGGTTGAGAACGGTGCACAAAAGGAGAAGTCAGATTAGACAGGGATGGACTCTGTAAGTCAGGTGTACTTTGCTATAGTACAAACGAGATCAGTTTAGGGTGATGAGAGACTTGTGCACTGTTTTGAACATCGGACATTATCTTGATCGACGTGGGACAGAACGAGCTTAGGACAGAGCAAGCTCCACCGCCGGTGTTCAAGAGCGCCAATCTGTTGATGAACAATAGGAGCCTGTACCAGTGAGGCTCTGACGGACACTGGGAACACTTACCTTTACTACTGCATTTCTCCCTTGCGTAACTATGCATCCCTTTGGTTGGCCTGTTGATGAGGAGGAACAACCATTTGCACCACCGCGTTTAACAAGGGGTTGGTCGACAAAATGTAAAATAATTTGTATACTAATTGTTCTGATTATAATAGCGGCAGCATTTGGGTTATTCTGTTTGCTAGAGGAGAAATTTCCTGTACATTCCTTGGTGGGTACAACTCCTACTCCCCCTGAACACATTTTTGTTACTCTAGCCCCACGCAAAGAAGCACATAGGCAATCCTACGCAGGCAATGTATTTATACAAATGTTGCATCATGCGCATTATACTTTGAGTCTGACAATCACTGATTCTCTCACTGCGAAAGATTATTTATGCTTCTACCAAGGGTTTACCCCCATAGGACCGGCATGACAAAGGACTCTAGGGACTCTGTCCTCAAAGTCATGTTGGAAAACGTACCATAAAGTAAAGTATAATGATTGGTTTAAAATTGAAATGGCTGATTTCCAATGGTTTAACATTTCTGAGTGTTTTCTAGCCCTGGGCGTAGTAGGGCTATGCAGAGGGCCACGGAGGTACAAACTAACTCCGTGGCCCTTGTGGCCCTCCGCGTAGCCTTGCTACGCCACCCGCCTCCACCCCTCCTATATTATTAACAATGAATTCTACAACTAAAAAGTAAATTTAAACCACTTACCTGAACTGTGGCATCCCCGGGCTGCCCTCTTCCTCTTTGTCGCTGTTTCTGCTAATTCTTGCGAAATCTGTGCATGCACGCGCCCGTGCATGCGCATTTCTCACAAGAAATGCGCATGAAATGAAAATGTTTTACTCTCTTTGCTTGCACACTATACTATGTAAAGTTGGCATTCGCTGTACCATTTTATGTTTGGCCGCTATTTTGAACCATGATCAAAACTAGTCCTTGTTCTCTAAAGGACTTGCCAGTGGCTCTCTGCCTTCTAAATACAGTGAACTCTCGTTCCAAGATCTGAAAGCACTGTGTGCCTCTAGGAAGCTGAAAACAGGGGGAAGTGCCAACACTCAATGCCTGGTAGAGGTGTTACTGTTAGGTGACCTAAGGAAGACTCCTGGGCCAGATGAACAGGAAAGTGTGGATGGGACAGGTGAAGAGGATAGGGCTAGAGGGGGGCCCCTCATTGACCTTGACTCTAACCTGGACCAGGGGGCACATGATGGTTCCCACCTGGACAACTCCGATATTCAAGAAGAAAATGATGAGGACCTTGAGGGCCACTCCTTTGTTCCTCCTGGAAGAGTGTAGAGTTTACCAAGGAGATTTAGATCTCCCTTTGCAGAGTCTAGTCATGCAGAACAGTTAGTAGGGACCTCTGTATCTAGTAAGAGGGACCACTCACTTGATAGGGAATACCAACTACCTGAGCTTGGGAAAGCTAGGTTAAGGGTCAGGCAAGAGCCATTGGCCCTTGACAAGGAGTCCCTGGAAGTCCAGAGAGCTAGGATAAGGTTAGGACTAGAATCCCATGGTGGCAGCAACAGTGTCCCTAGAGTTAAGGAACATTCCTTTGATAATAGGACTTGAGCAAGATTGTCCCTCCCTACCATGATGGTGATAACATCCACAACTGGCAAACTGCTTTAGAGAGGGCCTGGAAACGTACAGAGGGTCCCTCAAGAGCAGTGGGCAGCTATCCTGTGTCTCCCCTTTGCTGAAAAAGGAAGAGATAAGCTCCACACTGTTAGAGAAGAGGATGCTGACAATTACTCAGTCCTGAAGAGTGCTCTCATTGATGGGTTTGGCTTAACCACTCACCAGTACAGGAATAAGTTCAGAGACATCCAGAAGGCACAGAATCAGGACTGGGTAGACGTTGTGGATAGTACTATTAAGGTTCTGGAAGGCTGGTTACTTGGCAGTAAAGTACATGATTTTGAAGGATTGTATAGTTTGATTATGAGGGAGCAGATCCTTCATTGTCGAAATAAGTTATTGCATCAATACCTGGTAGACTCTAGTCTGACCTCTCCCCAAGAATTGGGAAAGAAGGCAGACAAATGGGTCAGAACCAGGGTGAGGCAGAAACCCAGAACTCTAGCGGTGACCAGAAGAAGCAGGATTCTAAAACTCCAGATAAGAGTGTGTTATATGTGCTAAGTTAGCATAAGCTCTGCCGCCATGATGCTGCTTTTGCGCACATTACTACATGACTTTATTGTGCATGACACTGTTTCTGCCTTTCACATGAGAACTGTCTGCTTTCCGCGTTCTCTGCCTGCTCCTGGAGTTTTGTCTGAACACGATGTGCAAGGTCAATAAACATGCCCTTGTTATTCTGTTCTGGTCAGCCCCTAGCACCTAGACAAAACATGCTAACACAGCTGCACTGCTGGAAACTTGTGCTTTGATAATACGGGGATGCATGTTGTTCACACACACTTGGAGAGAGACCTTTCCTTGGAGAAGAGCTATGCTGTTCTTATGATGTAAATCTTTCATCTAGGCTCTAAGGTATGGGGTCTGCTGACAGAGCCCAGAAATCTTCCTTTATATAATAAACCTCAACTTACCAAGGGGAGGGTGGTTAGGCCATATAGTCTTTTTTCCACTGTGTGTATATGATGACATCCCCCTTCATATTCTATGGGATTGTAACAATGCTAACTGTGCTAGGTTTATGCATTTTGCTGCTGGTAGTGGCTCGTATACTGCATTATAGAGCACAATAGTTAAAATAAACATTTTGAACTATACAGTGACTCTAACAAACCTTATTGTGGACAAATACGAGTGTGTGAGCGAAAGCGTGTGTCTTGCTACCGCGGTTCCTGAGAAGGTCGGGGTGTTGTGTTCTGGGTTGTCTAATCATATGTAGCTTCGTGATTATGTAGGAGAACGAATGAGACACTATAGCTAGTTGGTTTTGGGATTTTGGGCACTAAGAGGGTAGGAAGGTAAAACCCCTATACACCGAGGTCCTGTTTTCCTGCGCATAGTTCTGTGTATGTGCAGAATCCCCGCAACATGGTGCCGCCAACGTTTGGTCTGGTTCTTATCTGCGAGACTCTTGAGTAGTGCTTGTGCTTGTCCACAATCCCCTCACTTCTGTTTCCGGAGACCGCTGTGACAGTGTAGCCCCCTTTATTGTGATAATTTTATAGGTTTTTCAAGCTTGAATTTTAAAAGGTCTTTCTCTTTCATTTAACCCTTCGTTGCGCTGCCACGCGTAGGTTGTTATTCTATACTATTAATTATGGCGGTTGCCATAACAGCTCCTAACCGCGCACCTCTCAGGGCTTATTTAAATCAATACGGAGTCCCTGAATCTGGTTTTGCGCTTATCTTTGTTGTGGAAGCAGATCCTTCATTCCGTTTCGAGGTATTTTATTCTTGGGTCGCCTTTCCGGCAGTCGATGGAACAGATAATTAGTTTCACGAGTATACTGTCAACGCGACACCGCGGGAATATAGACCATATAGAACTCAAGGTTCCGCTAATAGCTTGGCAACACCAAGTCTGGTTCAATGGTGACCTTCCACACCCAATAACTCCGGTCTGTTTAGGCCCATTATCAATAGATGGGTCCACTTGTCCCATTTTGGCTGGGTACACCCTGCACCCAACTTATCTCACTGCTACGGTCTTAGAGCTACGCGCGTTACATACTTCTTTGATCCGTTTACATAGAGCTTTTATTCAGTTCATGTTGAGCAAATTTCAGGTGGGACCACCTGGTGCTGCTGCGCATCCACCTGCTCCTGGCAGTGTGACCATCAGTCCTTTGATGGTTAATTCCATAATGGGAAAGCGTCCTCAGAATAAGGATGAACTTCCTTATTGTCTTGCTGAGAAATTTGGGCAACTCAAAGCTGTTTTTCCAAATACCACACCTGTGGCGAAACACAGGATTTTGACAATAAGTCTACTGAAAAATCTGGTTACCGAATTGGCTGATTGTAGCACTTGGGGTAAAGTATTTGCAGCGGTATATTCGATGTGCTTCGGCACCCCCTTAATGACCGTTCTCCCATCTGTAATCAAGCGTGTTCAGGAGGAACATGGGACCGACACGGCTCTGGAGTTGGGAATGAGACTGGTGGGGGTGTTCGACATTGTTTGCGATATGATCCTTGATAATGTTAAGGGTGATGCTGTATGCTTACAAGTGGTGCAATGCTTGGAGGCTGTAGCAGACGCTGACAAGCAATGTGAACTGCCAAAGATTATTGCTGAGGCTTATAAATCCATAGGGCGCAATAGTCTGGGAATCAAGCCTTTTACTCAACCAGAAACTCACACTCAAACTCAAAATCAAGGTCAACAAAAGACACAGACTGATAAAGATGGGCACCCGTTCTTTCCTAAAAGGAATTGAAGAAATAAAAAACAGGGGCAGCAACAACAGAAGCAGGGTTCGCGTGCTGGTTTGCTGACACCGAGTCTTCTAAGCGTACTTATGACTTACGCGACCGCACGAAAATTAAGACTCCTGATAGATTTCATGTCCCTGATCAGCGCTCTCCTAGTTCTTTACAGGGCACATCGGGCTCTCAAGTCGGTGGTGGAGAATGCCAGGATTGTGGTAAAGGTCAGCCCACACAACAGGGACGAGATCAACCTCGACAGTTTGACATTAAAGCCAAACAAGAGGATCTGCCTCATTTTAGACCCCCGTATCAGAAGAAGAAAGTTTCAGTTTTCACAGCGAAATATGCTTCAGACGGTGAGAACGCGTCTTCTAGATTGGACGTGGGTGGTGACTCTGCTCGACAGCGCTGCGGAGGTTACCATAGTGCAGGAGGCACTGCGTCCCTGTCTGGAGGCCAGAGCAAATGATACTTTAATTACAGTAGAAACAGCAGATACACGAGTTGCACCCCGGATAGACTCTCTGAAATAGTCTTCCAAATTGAAGGTGATGCACAGCGTACAATCACAGCGGTTTTCTGGGAAAATCGAACCTCTTCATATGACATTTTGTTAGCAGAGGCAGATTTTCCACCCCCATTTGTGCTAGCCACTCCCAAAGGGGAAGACGTGATACTTCCTAGCTTTTCGCGTAATGTCCCTGAGGAACATGCAAAGGCTTTTGCATTCGAGTGGGCTTTGGCCCTTGCCCCGGCGGTGTACCGTAATCAGGTGGGCTGGGATAGAGATTCCCGAGCACATGAGATCCCGTTACGGTCTATGCCACAGCCACAGCAGCAATATCCAATTAAACGAGAAGCTAAGGCTCCAGTTTCTGATATTCCGACTCAGTTGGAGTATCAAGGAGTGATTGACTCCTGCGTATCACCGATGAATAATCCTCTTTTTCCGGTATCAAAACCTGACGGATCATATCTCATTGTCTTAGATTATCGAAATTTGCATAGTCATTGTTGTACATTTGCGGTACAAAACACACATAGCTCCACGTTAGTGAACACACTAATTTGTAAAAAATATAAAACTACACTGGATATATCCAATGGTTTCTATAGTCACAACTTGGCTCCTGAGAGTAGTGACTGGACAGCCATCAAGGCAGTCGGAAATCTGAAAAAATTTCCACGTTTACCTATGGGGTATGAGATTAGCCCCGGGGCTTTTGATGCACATGTTGTGTCTTTGCTACATAGCATAAACCCTGAATGGTTCTTGTACATTTATGCCATTTATTTGACGGACGATGAACTGATGCCACATCTTGTCTGAGTCGATCGCATTACTTTGTCATTTGCCGACTATGGATACAAATTCAATTTCTCAAAATCGCACATCGCAAATTTTGCAGTGCTCTTTTTGGGCTATGAGCTCAACAGTGAAGCGAGTGGGTTAGCCCCCCTCTTTCTGGAAAAATGTGCACAATTGCAATCTCCTTCTTCACTGAAAAAGCTTCAGTCTTTGCTGGGATTTTTACATTTTGGGAGGACATACATTCCCGAATATTCCCAGTGTTGGAAGGCGTTCCCCGGGGAGGCTGCGGAATGTGTTCCTGACCACCCTGAGGCCCACCTTTCCCAGAGTTAGGCCGAGCAAGAGCAGGGAGGCCCTTCCTGGAAGGGTCTCGCACCTAGGATCGCACACGCTACGCTTACTCTCTTCTTCGGATAGAGGGATACCACACAGTAAATCGTTGTAAGATAATAAGCTTTTATCGGTGGTTATCAGGGATCTTTATGATCCGGCAGGCAGGTGCAGAATTAATGCCACAAGCTGCAGCGATCTTGTGATGGAGGAAAAAGGGGTAGCGGGACAGTCTTTCAATCAGTGTCTCTGCGAGGTATCTGGCGCCCAGCTCTCAATCCTCGAGCTGAGGGGATGTTGCTTCTCTCGGCGATCTCTGCCGACTCTCTTGGAGGAACGGGCCGCGAGTCACTCAGCAGGCACCGGAGGGTCTTAGTTCAGGGAGCCGCGACGGCGTCAGCAGGGCTCAGATGGTTCAGAATTCGGGGAGCCGCGACAGCGTCAGCAGGGCTCAGATGGTTCAGAGTTCGGGGAGCCGCGACAGCGTCAGCAGGGCTCAGATGGTTCGGAGTTCGGGGAGCCGCGACAGCGTCAGCAGGGCTCAGATGGTTCAGAGTTCGGGGAGCCGCGACAGCGTCCACAGGGCTCAGTTGGTTCGGAGTTCGGGTAGCGTTCTTCTGTTCGGGGAGCGATCGAGCCGCGACCAAGTCCGCAGGCTCTTGTCAGTCCAGGTCTTCTCTGCCTCTCGTCCCTTCAGCACCCCTTGTTATACTCCCCCTCCTCTTTGAAGTCCGGAGTCCTCGCGGAGAGGGATCTGGTGCCTGGGGGGCGGTGTGTCAGGGTTTCCTGTCGCTCAGCCCCTTGATCTGTTCAGGTGTGTCCGGGAGGGACTCCAGATGCCCAGCAGGAGAGGCGCCCGCTCACCGGGGGCCTGGTGGTCGATCGAAACCTCCCTCGGGGAAGAGACCAGAGGTGTGACAGGGTCGGCGCCTCTCGGTCTGGTTTGGGGGGGGGGTTTCGTTCTCCCTCGGCCGGGCATGCGTGTTGGGGATCTGGTCGGCCCTCGGGATGTTGGTCCACGGAAGCCGGAAGGCCGTGCCCACGAGGTTCGGCGTGGTTGTAGTGTGACTTGCTGGTCGGGAGGGCCCACGCCACGAGGCCGGTCTCACACGTGCCCCCCCCAGCTGAAAGGCGGGGAGAACTACCCATCCACTTGGGAGTTCTCCTCGCTGAAGCGGAAGAATCAGGACAGGCCGTCCGCGTTGGCGTGGTCAGTCCCGGGGCGATGTTCCACAGTGAAATCCATCCCCTGGAGAGAGATGGACCAGCGTAGCAGCTTGGGGTTTTCCCCTCGCATCTGCATCAACCACCGCAGGGGTCGATGATCTGTTTGAACTCGGAAGTGTGTTCTGAACAGGTAGGGCCGTAGCTTTTTGAGGGCCCAGACTACTGCGAACGTCTCTCGTTCAATTGTGCTCCACCGCTGTTCCCGGGGCAGTAACCTTCGGCTGATGAAGGCTATGGGCTGATCTATGCCTTTGTCGTCGTACTGAGAGAGGACTGCCCCGAAGCCGTGTTCCGAGGCGTCCGTCTGGACCACAAACTCCTGGGCGTAGTCGGGTGCTTTGAGCACTGGAGCCGCGCACATTGCGGCCTTTAGGGTGTCGAACGCCTTCTGGCAGGAGGGAGTCCAGTGTATTTTCTTGGGGTGTTTTTTGGAGGTTAGTTCTGTGAGAGGGCCTGCGATGCTGCCATAGTTTTTAATAAACCTTCGGTAGTAGCCGGTGAGGCCCAGGAAGGCTCGGACTTCCGTTTGGGTTGCAGGGGGTTCCCAGGACAAGATGGCGTCGATCTTCGGCTGGAGGGGGGCGACCTGCCCACTCCCCACCTGGTGCCCCAGATAGGTTACGGAGCTGTGCCCAATTTGACATTTGCTAGCCTTGACGGTGAGGCCGGCTCGGCGCAGAGCCAGCAGGACTTGACGGAGGTGCTGGAGGTGCTCGGTCCATTGGGAGCTGAAGACCGCTATGTCGTCGAGGTATGCTGCGCTGAACCCCTCTAATCCGGACAGGACCCTGTTCACCAGCCGCTGGAAGGTGGCCGGGGCATTTTTCATTCCGAACGGCATCACCCTAAAGCGGTAGTGCCCATCCGGGGTGGAGAAGGCGGAGCGCTCCCTGGCTCCCTCGGTGAGGGCAATCTGCCAGTACCCACTGGTCAGGTCGAAGGTGCTGAGGTAGCAGGCGGCCCCAAGGTGGTCAATGAGTTCGTCGTCACGGGGGATAGGGTGAGCGTCTGCTCGGGTGACCGCATTGAGGCCTCGGTAGTCCACGCAAAATCTCAGCTCGGGGGCAACACCGGGGGTAGTCACTTTTGGAACTAGGACGACCGGGCTGGCCCAGGGGCTGTCGGAGGGTTCAATCACCCCGAGGTCTAACATCTTTGCCACCTCGGTCTGGATGCAGGTCCGGACCCGATCAGGGACCCGGTAGGCCCGATGTCTCACTGGCGGGCTGTCTCCGGTGTCCACGTCGTGGACACACCAGCTGGTGACCCCGGGGGTCAGGGAGAAGAGATCCGCGAACTGCCCTAGTAGCTGGCGGCAGTCGTCGTCTGTTGGGCTGTGAGGGCGGTCGACAATCTCACTCCCTCCACGGATCCATCGGTTTCCTTCGCCCCCAGGGGGTCTGGAAGGGGCTTGGTGTCTTCTTCGGCCCCATCGTCGGTGGCCAGGAGTAGACTTAATTCGGTCCGTACAAAGTGGGGCTTGAGGCGGTTCACGTGGAGAACCCGGAGGGGGTTCCGCGGGGACTGCACATCGATGAGATATGTGACTTGGCTCTTCCGCTCGATCACCTTGAAGGGCCCAGTCCATTTATCTTGGAGAGCGCAGGGTCTCACCGGGGCCATGACCCAGACTTGTTGGCCCGGCTGAAACTCGACCAGAGTAGCATTCTGGTCATACCAGCGCTTCATTTCTTCTTGACTGGCTTCGAGGTTTGCTTCTGCGAGTTCCCTGAATTTTCGGGTCTGGTTGCGGAGCGCCAAGATGTATCGGAACACGTCCGGAGGGGTCCCCAGGGGGTTTGTTTCCCACCCCTCCTTGACCAGGCTCAGGGGTCCTCGGACGGGGTGTCCATATAATAGTTCGAATGGGCTGAATCCCAGGGATTTTTGGGGAACCTCCCGGTAGGCGAACAGGAGACATGGGAGGAGGACGTCCCACCTCCGGCGTAGGGGTTCCTCGAGGCCCAGGATCATTCCTTTCAGCGTTTTGTTAAAGCGCTCGACTAGTCCGTTTCCTTGGGGGTGGTACGGGGTGGTGAATTTGTACGATACTCCGCACTGCTACCAGAGGGATTTCATATAACTGGAGATAAAGTTCGTTCCCCGGTCACTCACGACTTCGCGGGGGAACCCCATGCGGGAGAAGATCCCCATCAAGGCCCGGCCCACCACGGGGGCCGTCACGGTGCGGAGAGGGATGGCCTCGGGGTAACGGGTGGCATGATCCACTAGGACGAGGATGAACCGGTGGCCCTGGGCGGTCTTGGGGTCCAGCGGTCCCACAATGTCGATTCCTACCCGCTCAAAAGGGGTACTGACGACGGGGAAGGGCTGTAGCAGAGCCTTGCGCTTGCCCCCACTCTTTCCGCTGGCCTGGCACGTGGGGCAGGACTTGCAGTGGGCCTCCACATTTGCTCGCATCTTGGGCCAATAGAAGTGGGTGACGAGCCGTTGGTAGGTCTTATCTTGGCCTAAGTGTCCGGCCAGGGGTACATCATGGGCCAGGCCCAGGAGGAGACTTCGGAAGCGTAGGGGTACCACTAGTACCCGGGCCGATCCCAACTCGGCCGACTTCTGTTCGCTGTACAGGAGGCCGTCCTCCCAGTATACCCAGTGGGTGCCAGTCTGGTCGCCTGCTGCTTGGGCCTCGGCCTGTTGTCGGGGTCCGATGAGGGACGGGCAGGTGGATTGCTCTTGGCAGAATTCTTCACGGGAGGGGCCCCCTTCGCAAGGCCACTGGGCCAGTTCTGGCAGGTCCTCGAGGTGGGTCAGGGTTTCGGGGTCGGAAGGCACTGACCCTTCGTCGGGAGCGGTCGGCTCGTCCAGAAGGGGGTCGCTGGCCTCTGGTGGTGTATTCTGGATCTCGGGGGTGGTGGCGGTGTCTAGCGGCATGGGCTCTTCCCCCTCGGAGGGAGGCGCCCGGAGAGTCATTGAGCGCGTGGTGGCGCATACCCACTCCGGGAGGCCCATCATCTCGAGGTGGGCTCTTCGTTCCACTTGTCCCCACGGGGAGTTCTCAAGGTCGTTGCCCAGGAGGCAGTCCACGGGCTGGGAGGTTCGGACCGCCACCTTTAACTTGCCGGTGACTCCCCCCCATTCGAAGGGGACTAGGGCCATCCAACAGAGGCTCTCGGAATTGTCTGAGGAGATGACGGGGCAAAAGGTGCCAGGCAGGATCTGATCCTCGGAGATCAGGTGACAATGAACAGCCGCGACACTCGCCCCCGTGTCCCGGAGGCCCTCGATGCGGTGACCGTTGACCGTCACCTGCTGTCGGTACTTCTTCATGTTGGCGGACAGGGATGTACCGGGGACCATCTCTCGATCCCCTAGGGAGACCAAGGCCATGGCGGCTGGTTCCCATTCTTCGGAGTCTTCTATCTCTTCCCCCAGGGCTACGGAGGCCATCTGTCGAGTCGGCGGGGTTGTTGTGGTGGACCGCTGGTACAGGGGACACTGGGGGTCGCTGGCATAGTGTCCGGTCTGTTGGCAGCTGAAGCAGGTGATCCTCACTCGGGGCCCCGGCCTCCCTGGTGGCCCGGTGCTGGCCGGAGGTGGAGCTGGAAAGGGCGGAGATTGTCCTCTGGGAGGGCTGAGCGGGGATCCCCCCGGAAGCTCCCTTTGCCGGCCTTGATTCCCTCCGCCCCTCTGGCGGGGGGGTCCCTGACTGTGGCGACCGTAGTCCCCCACGGGGCCCCGGGAGGCCCGGGTGTTCACCCATCGGTCAGCCTCGACGGCCAGTTTTCGAGGGTCTGTGAGTTTGCTGTCCAGGAGGTGCTGGCGCAGCTCTACGAAGCAATTCGCGGACAAGTGTTCCCATGCGATTAGGTCGAACAGCTCCTCGAAGGTGGAGACCTTGCTGCCCTTGATCCATCCGTCCAAGGCCCGGCTGTAGAAGTTCACGTACTCCAACCAGGTGGTACCGGGTATCTTTTTGCAGTCTCTAAACCGTTGCCGGTACATTTCAGGGGTGAGCCCATATCTGGCTACTAGGGCCTCTTTCATGTGACTGTAGGAGTTCATCACGGTGGAGGGCAGGCCCAGCAGGGTATCTCTCCCCTCGCTCAGGAACCGGCCCCACAGCCCAGCCCCCCAGTCCTTTTGCGGGACTCGGTGGGAGATCATGGAGACTTCGTAGGCCTTGAACCATTGCTGAATATCGTTGTTCTTATAGTATTCTTTCACCACATCTTTGGGGATGTGGACCTTTGGTTCCACGGTGGAGGAGATGGGTTGGGTTTCCGAGGGTCGGGCCTCCGCCTTCTTAGCCTTGAGCTCGATTTCTTTTAGGCTACGTTCGTGCTCTAGTTGGAGTTTTTTCTCGTCGTGTTCTCCTTGTAGGCGTAACTGTTCCACCGCCAGTTTTTTCTCAGCCAGCTTTAGCTCTCCTTCGATTTTTAATTTTGATAGTTCTAGTTCGTGGTTGCGATCTCTTTCTCGGTCCGCTAGTTCCTCTGGGGATAGGCCCCTCTTGGGGGCGCCGTTCCTCCCCGGGTTGCTTCGTGGTTCGTTGGGAGGTTCTCCTTCTGTTTGTGTCCGGGGAGTTTCTGCCTCGACCCAGGTTTTTAATGCCCCCTGGAAGTCCTCTTTCGTGCTTAGTCCGGTGGTAGCGATTCCAAAGTCTTTGCAAAATTGTTTCAGTTCTCGGTGTGTATAAGATTCTAACTGGTCTTTTTGGAATGCCGTGCTCGGGTTGGTGCCTGCGGCACCTAGGGAAGTTTCTCCTTCCATTCTTCTTGGTAGTGCGTACGTCGTCTACTGCACGATCTCTAGGTGTTGGCTCGGATCCCGTCGCCTGCCACCAAATGTTGGAAGGCGTTCCCCGGGGAGGCTGCGGAATGTGTTCCTGACCACCCTGAGGCCCACCTTTCCCAGAGTTAGGCCGAGCAAGAGCAGGGAGGCTCTTCCTGGAAGGGTCTCGCACCTAGGATCGCATACGCTACGCTTACTCTCTTCTTCGGATAGAGGGATACCACACAGTAAATCGTTGTAAGATAATAAGCTTTTATCGGTGGTTATCAGGGATCTTTATGATCCGGCAGGCAGGTGCAGAATTAATGCCACAAGCGGCAGCGATCTTGTGATGGAGGAAAAAGGGGTAGCGGGACAGTCTTTCAATCAGTGTCTCTGCGAGGTATCCGGCGCCCAGCTTTCAATCCTCGAGCTGAGGGGATGTTGCTTCTGTCGGCGATCTCTGCCGACTCTCTTGGAGGAACGGGCCGCGAGTCACTCAGCAGGCACCGGAGGGTCTTAGTTCAGGGAGCCGCGACGGCGTCAGCAGGGCTCAGATGGTTCAGAATTCGGGGAGCCGCGACAGCGTCAGCAGGGCTCAGATGGGTTAGAGTTCGGGGAGCCGCGACAGCGTCAGCAGGGCTCAGATGGTTCGGAGTTCGGGGAGCCGCGACAGCGTCAGCAGGGCTCAGATGGTTCAGAGTTCGGGGAGCCGCGACAGCGTCCGCAGGGCTCAGTTGGTTCGGAGTTCGGGTAGCGTTCTTCTGTTCGGGGAGCGATCGAGCTGCGACCAAGTCCGCAGGCTCTCGTCAGTCCAGGTCTTCTCTGCCTCTCGTCCCTTCAGCACCCCTTGTTATACTCCCCCTCCTCTTTGAAGTCCGGAGTCCTCGCGGAGAGGGGTCTGGTGCCTGGGGGGCGGTGTGTCGGGGTTTCCTGTCGCTCAGCCCCTTGATCTGTTCAGGTGTGTCCAGGAGGGACTCCAGACGCCCAGCAGGAGAGGCGCCCGCTCACCGGGGGCCTGGTGGTCGATCGAAACCTCCCTCTGGGAAGAGACCAGAGGTGTGACAGGGTCGGCGCCTCTCGGTCTGCTTTGGGGGGGGGGTTTCGTTCTCCCTCGGCCGGGCATGCGTGTTGTGGATCTGGTCGGCCCTCGGGATGTTGGTCCACGGAAGCCGGAAGGCCGTGCCCACGAGGTTCGGCGTGGTTGTAGTGTGACTTGCTGGTCGGGAGGGCCCACGCCACGAGGCCGGTCTCACACCCAGCGTATCAAACTGCCATATGCGTTGATAAAACCTACATTTTCGTCGGCCAGATGGCTTCCGGAACATACCTCAATTCTGCAATCTTTGCAATCAGATTTCCTTGCTACTAACTACTTGTTGATGCGTGACAATACCGCAAACTTGGTGATACGTATAGTACCGGGGATGGTTGGTTTCACTTACTTGACGTTCAACGAGGGTGACACAGTACCTGTTGCTCACAAATCACATTTAAACACATCGCCTGAAATGCGTTTTTCCAATACTGAAAAAGTTTTAACAGCAGTCGTGATGGCGATTCTGAAAGAACGCTCTCTAGCACAAGGTAAACGCATTCTTATGATCACGCCTCTGCCTGCTTTAGAAGCAGTGACAAAGGCAAGTGTACTTAACTCTGAGGCTTTACATCCCCGTTGGATTCAATAGGCTACTTCTTTGACATCGGCAGATGTTAAGTTTATCTTTGATCCTGTGTGAGAAGTTGGCCTGGCATATGCTGGTCACTAGTTATAGTGGCCACCTTGCACCAGTCCAATTCGACTCTTATGGTAGATAGGTTTAAGACAACCTTTTAAAGAAAGCTATCCTAGTGGTAGCTGTGGAGAGCATCCTTCAGGCTAAGTCTATGAGGAATGTAAAGCAGCTTGTTTTACCTTATAATCTCTTGAATCTCTTGAATTACCAAATGAAAAGGACACCACACAAATCAAATACATATGTATATAAATATATATGTATTTATTTCTAGATACACTCTACTAATCTCTTTATGAGATTAGAACCCAGATACACATTCAAATGTCAACAGTTCTCAATAAATTAAGCACAAACATGGCTGGAGCCCTAGGGGCGTACCAGACCATGTACTAAAAAAATGGGTTAACAAACTCGACTTGCAAAATGACAAAGCCTAGGGCCTTGGGAATTGCTGGGGCTTCACTACTGCAGTGTTAGCAGGTAAGTAACAAGCCCAAGGGAGACGCGTGCAGTGTCTATACACTATAGGTTACAATGGAGCAAGTCGCTGTTTGTATTTTTAAGTTTTAGGGCACTTCCAAGAAGTCAACAAGCAAGCTACTTACAGGGTAAGTATTTCGAGGGCCAACACACACTTGGGCACCGGAGTGCACGAGTTACCTCACCCAGGGAAGCCGGGTGCATAGGTGTCTTTTGGTGTCGGGTCGCGATGCTGTTTTCAATGGAGGCCAATGAAGACTTGCTGCTTGAGACGACTGAAGAGGTGTCCGCTGGAATCCAAAGGTGGATTGAAGATGAAGAGGACCTGACAATTGAGAGGACAGTGTTCAAAGTCACTTGCCAGTGACCGGTGGCCAGCAGGATGGATGACCACTGATGTTGTGTCGTTTCAGGTCGTCGATGGTGATTTGTCTCTTCGCTCACGAGGTCCAGGAGAGATCGACGATGATCAGCAGCTGGATCTAAAGTGTCCCACAATGTCTGCAGCTGATGACGGTATCAGCAACCGGATTGGAGCCAACAAGCCTTGGCAACTGCAAGTCTCATCTGAACTGACGATTGACAATGGTGCAGACCAGCAAGGTCTGATGGACTTACCCAGCGAGGGTAAGTGAGGGAAGGCCCGGAGCAACCAGGAGAGCCCTTGAAGTTGGATAGAAATATTCAAGTGAGTCACTAGCCAACGGGCAAGTAGCCACAAAGATGCCTTCACAGGAAAAGTTTCACAGGAGCCCCCGGTCACTTGGGACGGGGTAGGCTGCTGATTTTTGGAACCAGACCTGCTAGGGACTTGGACTACAAATGGTCCAAAGCATAAGTTCGTAGAACGTAGATTAGGGCTTGCACTCAAAATCAGTGCACGGTTCCTTGGTATTGCTGTTCCTCTTCACTCGTGGGGTCCAGATACCACAGCTTCACTGGGGACTCAAAATGGCCATCGAGAGGTCAGGAAATCTACTTCAGGGGACGCAGGGACTTCGGACTCCAGCGGGAGCGGTGAAGTTTGCAACCGTTGATGAAGAGTTTTGATGCCTGCCAAGCAGGGGAGTCACTCTTTGACTCCAAGGGAGATTTTTCAGTCTTCCAGAGATAGTGGAATGTCGAAGGGCCAGGATTCTTCTTTGTAGAGCGTCGTCCAGGGTAATCTGGATTGCATTGGCAATGCTTGCTATCTTATAGTGAAGATAGGGGAGTGACTAGCTCTATGGCCACTCCTCTAGGAGGGTCAGGGTAGTGGGTGGTTACACCCACTTCCCTTTGTCCAGTTTCGCGCCAGAGCAGGGGCAGGTAGCCCCATAACCGGTTTGAGCTGGCATATGCACAGAGGAGCCTACTGCTCCCCCAGTGCAGGACTTCAAAGCACTCTAAGAGTGCACCCACCCAGATCCAATACACTAAATCCTGTCTGGGAGGTGGTGACACTTCCCTGTGACAGGATACCTTTTGTTGGGCTTCCTCCGCTGCGAGTTTCGGTCAGCAGCAGGAGGGCAGCCCAGTGTCTGTGCTGGTGGCATCCATTTTGTGATGCCAGGGCTCTAGGAGATTTCTACCGTTTAGTACAGTGGGTACATGTCATCCCCTCTAGAAGGGTGAGATCGTGCTCCCACACCAGTTACTGGTGTGGGGGTATGATTCCAAGTTGTTTGACACCAAACACGAGATGTTTTGATGCAGTCATTCCAAATTTAGCATTTACCGTGAGGTTATAATGCACTTTAGAGTATACGGTTTAACCGCATCCACAATCAGCAGCAGAGAATAGACTCTGCCAGCTGCAGAGGGGTCCTGCTCATGCAGAAGCACCCCCTCACATAGTGAACCAAGCACCCTGCCCACAGGATTGATAGGGCCTGCAATAGGGGTGACTGATAGGTTTATATGTGTGTGTATGGTGAGATATAGGAACCTATACCTCAGTGAGGAGTGCCAACACTACCCCACACAGGCTGCAGTAGCAGGCCTGTGGTGTCAGATTGAGAATGCTTCCCAGGGGTGGCATAATACATGCTGCAGCCCCTGGTAGTAAGTAGCACTTCCCATATGGGCTGTGTCCCCCTTGGGCACTACTGTAGAACAGATTGTCGTTTTTTCCTTCTTTAAATGAACAAGCTTTAAGGTGCAGTTGTATGTATTTATTCTTCATACATTTTTTTTCATTTGTTTTCAATTCATGAAAAAAGGACTATAATTATCCAATGCATTTCGGGTGTGTTCAAAAGTACCCTTCATCAGGGATTAGTCCTAGGATTAATATTAAATAATGTCATGAGTACTAATCATTCATTTAAACGACACTGAGTATTTAACATCATACATGCATGTCAATGAATAAATCGGAAAAACTTCATTGGTACAAATCATAGTCTCATATGGTCATATTTAACAAAGCTCGGTGTGAAAATTAAAATGAGACTTTCGAATTGTTATGTGATGGTAATAAGACGTTAGTGGCCGGTGTTGAAAGGGAACGCTTTTGAGTTAGAGTATGGAAGACAACTTTAAATGCATATGGGGTGAACGATACGCTTAAGGTGCTTAGGTTGTGCACGTGAGTGAGTTAAAAAGTTTTGAATCAGCGGGGTGAAAATGGTCGTGAGCGCGGCTGGGCTGAATGTTCAATAAAGAGATAAAGAAATGAATTGTGGTGCTTAAAACAAACGCGGTAAAAAGCAGGCAGCGGTTGGAATTGATTTGCTCGCGTTAGTAAACAAACATCGACCGATGTTGTTGAATGCTCATACCTTTCTTGGTTTCAATCATCTCATATGCCGCTTAAGCAGGGTTTCACATGTTAGCAGTGCGCACGAAGTTAACGCTTGTGCTTCTCAGGTTGCAGTCATTCGGTGTACCGCTTAGCCAATGGTTGATTACTTTGTAAACGTTTCGCGCAGTGTTAGTTTTTGCGTGGTGTGAATAAAGATAAAGATCAACAAAGGACTACGTAGAAATTAGGAAAAAGGTGTAGACCGGGGTGGCCATATTGTAATGAACATGTGCATGAGAATATACAGTTAAAGCATGCTTGTGGACCTGTAAAAAAATTTGAACTCGATTTATAAGTAACAGGATAATTCGATACGTTCATTCATCCCATAAGGGTCGGTGCTGTCCAATCTTTTGATCCAATAATTCTCACGTTGAAGTAAATGTTTCTTGTGGTCTTGACCTTCTTTTGGTATAACCACTTCGAGGATTAAGAATTTAAGTTGACTGATGTGGTGGTTGTTTGCAGTGAAATGGTTGGCCACGGTTGACCTGATGTTTTTGGTACGAATGTTTGATTTATGTTCATTAATTCTGGTCTTGATTTTTCTTTCAGTTTTTCCCACATAGACTGTGCCACATGGGCATTTTAGTAGATAAACCACGTTCATCGTGTCACATGTGGCTGTGACCTTAAGTTTGATGTTGTAACCCTTTCTTGGGTGTGTTATGTTTGTTCCGGGAATGATGTTGTGGCAATTGTTACAGTTTTTGCATTCAATTGTTCCTTTGTATGTTTGTGTGTCTTCAATTGTCTTATGTTTTAGCATTTCGCCCAAGTTCTTGCTCCTGGTGTATGCAAAGATTGGTGGGTTAATTGAATGCAAAAACTGTAACAATTGCCACAACATCATTCCCGGAACAAACATAACACACCCAAGAAAGGGTTACAACATCAAACTTAAGGTCACAGCCACATGTGACACGATGAACGTGGTTTATCTACTAAAATGCCCATGTGGCACAGTCTATGTGGGAAAAACTGAAAGAAAAATCAAGACCAGAATTAATGAACATAAATCAAACATTCGTACCAAAAACATCAGGTCAACCGTGGCCAACCATTTCACTGCTACCAACCACCACATCAGTCAACTTAAATTCTTAATCCTCGAAGTGGTTATACCAAAAGAAGGTCAAGACCACAAGAAACATTTACTTCAACGTGAGAATTATTGGATCAAAAGATTGGACAGCACCGACCCTTATGGGATGAATGAACGTATCGAATTATCCTGTTACTTATAAATCGAGTTCACATTTTTTTACAGGTCCACAAGCATGCTTTAACTGTATATTCTCATGCACATGTTCATTACAATATGGCCACCCCGGTCTACACCTTTTTCCTAATTTCTACGTAGTCCTTTGTTGATCTTTATCTTTATTCACACCACGCAAAAACTAACACTGCGCGAAACGTTTACAAAGTAATCAACCATTGGCTAAGCGGTACACCGAATGACTGCAACCTGAGAAGCACAAGCGTTAACTTCGTGCGCACTGCTAACATGTGAAACCCTGCTTAAGCGGCATATGAGATGATTGAAACCAAGAAAGGTATGAGCATTCAACAACATCGGTCGATGTTTGTTTACTAACGCGAGCAAATCAATTCCAACCGCTGCCTGCTTTTTACCGCGTTTGTTTTAAGCACCACAATTCATTTCTTTATCTCTTTATTGAACATTCAGCCCAGCCGCGCTCACGACCATTTTCACCCCGCTGATTCAAAACTTTTTAACTCACTCACGTGCACAACCTAAGCACCTTAAGCGTATCGTTCACCCCATATGCATTTAAAGTTGTCTTCCATACTCTAACTCAAAAGCGTTCCCTTTCAACACCGGCCACTAACGTCTTATTACCATTACATAACAATTCGAAAGTCTCATTTTAATTTTCACACCGAGCTTTGTTAAATATGACCATATGAGACTATGATTTGTACCAATGAAGTTTTTCCGATTTATTCATTGACATGCATGTATGATGTTAAATACTCAGTGTCGTTTAAATGAATGATTAGTACTCATGACATTATTTAATATTAATCCTAGGACTAATCCCTGATGAAGGGTACTTTTGAACACACCC
Source organism: Triturus cristatus (assembly GCF_964204655.1). Taxonomy (NCBI): domain Eukaryota; kingdom Metazoa; phylum Chordata; class Amphibia; order Caudata; family Salamandridae; genus Triturus; species Triturus cristatus. Next base: position 1,875,161,377 of record NC_140590.1, read on the forward strand.
GAAATGCATTGGATAATTATAGTCCTTTTTTCATGAATTGAAAACAAATGAAAAAAAATGTATGAAGAATAAATACATACAACTGCACCTTAAAGCTTGTTCATTTAAAGAAGGAAAAAACGACAAACTGTTCTACAGTAGTGCCCAAGGGGGACACAACCCATATGGAAAGTGCTACTTACTATTTGCATACTGACGCCTGAATGAAGACGCCACCCCTGGAGCACACACAAAAATTAACAAATTAAAAGCAACCCTCAGTCAACAAGGTTGTAGCGCGTATCCCAACCTCATCATTATACAAACCTTTCATTCCTACGATACGCAGCACACCCCACAAACAGCATGGCTTACGACGAAATATCGAACATGACTGATCTACGAGCTGAAACTTTCGCTTTCAAAGAGGACGAAGCATCTAGGATTTATTCACTAATACATGAGGAAACATCACAAGCCACTAATAACCGGAGTAAACAACAAAACATACGACAACTCATTTACTTATCCAAACGTGAGATAAATCAAAGATTACATGCAAGCACTCTCATTAAATACCATCGTGTGCAACGGATACCACGAGGATTAAAAATACCATTAAAACCATCCCTCTGCAAAAACACTCAGAAATTCAAAGATCGCTGGTATGCGATCCTCAACAAATGTTCATTAGATTTAATTTTACTTATTATAGAGGAACTATCTACAATACTCGAGGAGCTATCCAAAGAAATAGTCACCGTCACGAACGAACTCACCAATTCAATGTCCACAGAAGAATGGTCGAAAGTTCTAGAGGATATTAATGAACAACTCACCAAACATTCTCAAGAAATAAACGAAAGGAAAATACGGAAGTTCCGCCGGGATACGGTGGACTACAAACTTGGAGAAGTTTATAGTTGGGCCGAAATCTATGCCAAAAGACGACAAAACAAACCATATTCACAAAATACTGACACGTCATCTTCAGACAGCGATATCACAAGAACCCCAACCAGATCCAAACAAACAACACTACCTACGGAATCAGAACAAATCCCAGAACAAAGACCATTACAAACAGAAGCACAAGCTCACACATCAGGACAATCTTTTTTAGAGGAAGGCCATTCTCAAAAAGGCGACCCAGGAGGAGCCAAAGGAAGAGACAAGGAAACACCATACACACGATCCACAGCGGGTGGAAAGAAAGACAAGGGCAAGAAATAACCAATGACGTGAACTTGGTCATCAACATCTCTGATCAAAGATTCAGCAAAACGGAATTACAAACATTACAAAAAGGGACATCATACGTCCACACAAACAATACCAACCACCTGGAACTTGAAGTAAGTTTTTTCAAACTCATGAGAAAACTACGTTTACGAAATTATTTCGAAAATATTCTGACACCACAAATATCAACTGAACCCGACCAACTCAAAGGATTATCACCTTCAAGCACATATATGGCACCCATTAGCCATAAAACCCTGGATATGTTTGAAAACCTGGTTAAACAAGACCTAACCAAACTCAACCTAGCAAAAAAAAGCAACAAATCCAACCTCACTCAAAAAGAACTCGGCATCATAAAAAGCATTTCCAACAATCCCAACATCATATGCCAAAAGGCTGACAAAGGGGGAGCCCTCGTTATACTCAACACCAGCCAATATGAAAAAGAAGTAACCAAACACCTCTTTGATGAAACAACCTACATCAAAATGGACACTAATCCCACCGAAAACTACAAAATCACATTGAAATCACTGGTGAATCAAGCCTTTGAAAAAGGAGTCATCAACGACATAACTAAAAGATTCCTGATTAAAGATTATCCAAGAAGCCCCACCATTCACATGGTTCCAAAAATACATAAAGACTTGTTAAATCCACCATTCAGGCCAATAGTTTCGACCAAAGGAAGCCTGCATGAACCGGTTGGACAATTCATTGACAAATATTTACAACCACTTGTATTCAAAATCCAATCATTTGTGAAAGATACAACAGACTTTTTAAACAAACTACACTACCTCAATCTTGACCAAGAAGAAACACTATTCATGTGCACTATAGATGTAAAGGCACTGTACACCTCAATACCCCATAACTTAGGTATAGAAGCAGTAGAAATGGCACTATTACAGTCAGAAATAAACTTAGAGATGCAAGTCTTCCTAATGGAATTTGCATACTGACGCCTGAATGAAGACGCCACCCCTGGAGCACACACAAAAATTAACAAATTAAAAGCAACCCTCAGTCAACAAGGTTGTAGCGCGTATCCCAACCTCATCATTATGCAGCCCCTGGTAGGCCTGTGAAGTACCAATGCCCTAGGTACCTAAGGTACCATATACTAGGGGCTCATAAGGTATCACAGCATCCAATCACTAGTGCATCTAATATGCACACCGAGTTGTTTAGAGAGATCAGTTAGACTGGGGCCCTGATTAGCAGAGACCCAGCCAGACTATGGCCAGAAACCAGTGTATACATCAGAAAAAAAAGTGGGGGCAACATAAGTGCAGATGCTACTCTCCTACACAACCCCCCCCAAACGCAGGGACATTAAACTAACCTTGACCAGTTGAGTCTTCATATTCTAAGTGGAAATACCTTGAGAGTCCATCTGCATTGGCATGTTGGGTCCCAGGTCTATGTTCCACTGAATAGTCCATCCCCTGTAGGGAAATGGACCACCTGAGCAGTTTAGGATTTTCACCTTTCATCTGTTTGAGCCATAGGAGGGGCTTATGGTCAGTCTGAACTATGAAGTGAGTGCCAAACAAGTATGGCCTCAGCTTCTTCAGGGCCCACACCACAGCAAAGGCCTCCCTCTCAATAGCTGACCAACGTTTCTCTCTAGGGGTCAGCCTTCTGCTTATGAAAGCTACTGGCTGGTCTTGACCTTCATCATTAAGTTGAGACAGTACAGCTCCCACACCCAGCTCTGAAGCATCTGTTTGAACAATGAACTTCTTTTTGTAATCTGGACTCTGTAAGATGGGGGCAGTGCACATTGCCTGTTTGAGGTCATCAAATGCCTTTTGACAGCTAGCAGTCCACTGAACCTTTTTAGGCATTTTCTTGGAGGTCAGAACATTTAAGGGGGTCACTATAGATCCATATCCCTAAACAAACCTCCTGTAATAGCCAGTCAGGCCCAAGAAGGCTCTCACCTGTGTCTGGGTGGTTGGAGCTACCCAGTCCATTATGGTCTGGATCTTGCTCTGCAATGGTTGAACCTGGCCTCCACCTACAAGGTGGCCCAGGTACACAACCTGACTCTGCCCTATCTGGCACTTAGTGGCCTTGATAGTGAGGCCTGGTTTCTGCAGGGCCTCCAATACATTCCTGAGGTGGACCAGGTGATCCTGGCAGGTGGAACTAAAGACAGCAATATCATCAAGATAAGCTGAGCAATAGGTTTCCATACCAGTCAGAACTTTATTCACCAACCTCTGAAATGTGGCAGGTGCATTCTTCAAACCAAAGGGCACTACCACAAAGTGATAGTCCCACCAGGGGTCGAAACTGCTGTTTTAGCCTTGGCATCATCAGCTAACTTGATTTGCCAATAGCCAGCTGTAAGGTCAAATGTACTGAGATACTTGGCTGAGGCCAAAGTGTCTATTAGTTCATCTGCCCTTGGTATTGGGTAGGCATCAGTCCTGGTGACTGCATTGAGGCCTCTGTAGTCAACACAAAACCTCATCTCTTTCTTACCACCCTGGGTGTGAGGTTTTGGCACAAGGACTACTGGGCTAGCCCAAGGGCTATCTGAAGGCTCAATAACACCTAACTCCAATATTGTCTGGACTTCAGTCCTGATACAATCCCTGACATGGTCAGGTTGCCTGTAGATTTTACTCTTTACAGGCAGACTGTCTCCAGTGTCCACCTCATGGGTGCACCAGGAAGTCTGACTTGGGGTCAGGCTAAACATATGTCGAAACTGTTGCAGAACTTGCCTGCATTCAGTTTGCTGATGGTCAGTGAGGCTGCTTGCCAAAGCAACACCATCAACTGACCCATCATCTGGGTTCTGTGAGAGCAGGTCAGGGAGAGGGTCACTCTCCTCCTCCTGGTCCTCATCAGTTGCCATGAGCAAGCTCATGTCAGCCCTGTCCACATATGGCTTAGGTCTGTTGACATGGAGCCCCCTAAGGGGGCTCCTGGGAGTGCCAAGATCTACCTAGTAGGTGACCTCTAACTTTTTCTCAACAATTGTATGGGGGCCACTCCATTTGTCCTGGAGAGCTGCTGGGGCCACAGGCTCCAACACCCACACTTTCTGGCCTGGCTGGTAAACAGTCAAGACAGCCTTTTGGTCATGCCAAGCTTTTTGTAATTCTTGGCTTGCCTCAAGGTTTTTAGTGGCCTTCTTCATATACTCTGCCATCCTGGAGCGGAGACCAAGTACATAGTCCATCACATCCTGTTTGGGAGGTTTGAGAGGTAACTCCTATCCCTCCTTCACCAGACATAATGGTCCTCTAATAGGGTGCCCAAACAGAAGTTCAAAAGGGCTGTAGCCAACCCCCTTCTGTGGAACCTCCCTGTATGCAAACAGAAGGCAGAGAAGTAAAAGGTCGCATTTTCGCCTAAGCTTTTCTGGGAGGCCTTTAATCATTCCCTTTAGGGTTTTGTTGAATCTCTCAACTAACCCATTGCATTGTGGGTGATAGGGAGTAGTGAATTTGTAGTTCACACCACACTCCTTCCACATTGCAGTTAGATATCCTGACATAAAGTTAGAAACTCTGTCAGAGATGACCTCCTTAGGGAAACCCACTCTGGAAAAAACTCCAATGAGGGCTCTTGCTACCACAGGAGCTGTGGTAGTCCTTAGGGGTATAGCTTCTGGATACCTGGTGGCATGATCCACTACCACCAGTATAAATCTGTGCCCAGATGCAGTTGGTGGGTCAAGGGGACCAACAATGTCAATCCCTACCCTTTCAAAGGGAACCCCCACCACAGGTAGTGGTATCAGGGGGGCCTTTGTTGTGCCACCTGTCTTGCCACTGGCTTGACAAGTGACACAGGAGCGACAAAACTCCTTGGTGTCCTCAGACATGTGGGGCCAATGAAAATGTGGTACACGCCTGTCCCAGGTCTTGTTTTGGCCCAAGTGTCCTGCTAATGGGATGTCATGTGCTAGGGTCAAGAGGAACCCCCTAAACTTCTGAGGTATTACCAACCTCCTGGTGGCTCCAGGGGTAGGATCTCTAGCCTCAGAATATAGGAGCCCCTCATCCCAATAAACCTTAAGGGACCCACTAGCACTCCCAGCAGCCTCAGCAGCAGCCTGCTGTCTGAGGGGTTCAAGAGTGGGGCAGCACTGTTGCTCTTTGCTCTTCCCTGGAAGGTCCCCCTGCCCCAAGAACTCAACCTGACCAGGCTCAAGTTCCTCTGGGGCAGTTCCTTCTTCAGGATCTGCTTCTCATCCCTCAGGAGGGGAATCTGAGATCTGAGACAGAGGGGAAGGCCCAGCCTTAACCCTACTGCTCATCCTCTTGGGTAGCACCTGGTCCATAGTTTCAGGATCCGGAGCTAGTTCAGCTTTATGCATTTTGGCTTGTGACCTGGTCACAGCAAATACCTCTGCAGGTATGCCCAACATCTCAGCATGAGTCCATAATTGTACTTCAGACCAGGCTGAAGTCTCCAGATCATTGCCCAACAAACATTCGACAGGGAGGTCTGCACTGACTACTACCTTGTTGAGGCCAGTTACCCCTCCCCAGGAGAAATTCACAACTGCCAGGCTATGGTTGGTCCTGGTGTTGCTTGCATTGCTTACCTGGTACATTTCACCCAGGATGATCTGTGCAGGGTCCACTAGATCCTCTGCCACCATGGTGACACTAGCACCTGTGTCCCTGAATGCCAAAGCCTGTTTGTCATTTATGATAGGCTGCTGTTTGTACTTGCCCAGATTACTGGGGCTCACTAGGAAGTACATATCAAGGTCTCCCTCACAAACTAGCAATGCCTGTGTTGGTACTCTGACTAGGCCAGAGTCCACATCAGAACCCAGGGTCAACCCTACTACACCCTTATTCTGAGTATTACCTCCACCAATAACTGTACTAGGGGGAACAGGTGCCTTAGGGGCTGGAGTGGTGGTGGTTTGGTCTTTGGACTTGGTACAATCAGAAGTCCAGTGCCCTTTCTGTTTACAGAATTTGCACCAGGGCTTCTGTTGGCCTTTTCCCTTTGCAGATTGTGACTACCCACCAGGTGCAGATTTTTGGGTCCCTTGTGAAGACTTCTGGTCTTTAGATTTATCCCCACCTTTATCTGAGCCTTTAGGTTCTTGCTTCTTAGTGTCACCACCTTGGTTCTGTTTTTTTTGCCTCACCCTGGTTCTGACCCATTTGTCTGCCTTCTTTCCCAATTCTTGGGGAGAGGTCAGATCAGAGTCCACCAGGTACTGATGCAACAAATGGTTCTGGCAATTATTAAGGATCTGTTCTCTCATTATAAGATTATACAATCCCTTAAAGTCAGTTACTCTACTACCAACCAGCCAACCTTCTAGAGCCTTGGTTGCACAATCAACAAAGTCAGTCCAATCCTGAGTCTGTGCTGTCTGGGTGTCTCTGAACTTCAACCTGTACTGTTTAGTGGTTAAGCCAAACCCATCTATCAAAGCACTCTTCAGGGCTTCATAATCATTAGCATCCTCTTCTCTAACAGTGAGGAGCTTGTCTCTACCTTTATCTGAAAAGGAGAGCCAAAAGATTGCTGCCCACTGTGTCTGGGGGACATGTTGAACTCTACAGGCCCTCTCCATAGCAGTTATCCATTAGTGGATATCATCCCCACTCTGGTAGGGAGGAACAACCTTGGACAGGTTCCTATGGTCTGGAACGTAATCTCTGCCTCCAGGGACACTGTTGCTGCCACCAGGGGAATCTAACCCCTCCCTGTTTGAAGCTCTTTGGAGCTCGAAGGCTTCCCTATCTAAGGCCAATTGCTTGGTTCTGAGGGCAAGCCTAGCTTCCTCATACTGGAGCATCTTGAACCTTCTTTCAGAGGAGGTCTCCCTGGGAAAGTTGGAGTTCCTCTGTGGAACAGATTCTCTTCCAGAGTGATATGAATGGTCAGAGTCCCTTGAGGGGGACCTAGGCCTATCTCCCACTTTGCCAGTTCTCTTAAGGAGAATTCCTCTGTTCCTTTCAGACCCTTCTGAGTCTGGCCCTTCAATCACAGACTCCAGGTCATCCTGATTTTCATTATCAGACCCAGAGACTATGGTTGACCCACTCCCTGATGCAGACCCACTAGTTCCTAGAGCTTGTTTCAGGTCATCTGCTACTAATAGATCTATCAGGTGTTGTGAGGAGGGACTCCTGCCCACCCTCAGTTGTCTTTCAAAGCATAAGGCCTTCAGGTCAGTGTAGGCTATGTCTTTGTACTGAGATGGGGTGGACCCACTGGCTCCAACTTGGTGAGACATACTAGTGTTGTGCAGTGTTGTACTACCTACACTAGTTGGGGCCTACTGAACCTAGCTTGAGCTGTAGCAAGGGTGTGCTTATCCCTCCACAAACAGCTCTAAGTTCAGTAGAACTTATTGATACTAGCTTGACTTTATATGTACCTTGAGTACCTTTAGTGGTTTTCAGTTAGTAATTCAAATAGAGATTTTCTGGTAAAACAATGGCAAGCTGGAATCCCACACGCTGCCCACCAATGTGAGAAGTTGGCCTGGCATATGCTGGTCACTAGTTATAGTGGCCACCTTGCACCAGTCCAATTCGACTCTTATGATAGGTATAAGACAACCTTTTAAAGAAAGCTATCCTAGTGGTAGCTGTGGAGAGCAGCCTTCAGGCTAAGTCTCTGAGGAATGTAAAGCAGCTTGTTTTACCTTATAATCTCTTGAATTACCAAATGAAAAGGACACCACACAGGTATATATATCAAATATATATGTATTTATAATCTCTTGAATTACCAAATGAAAAGGACACCACACAGGTATATATATCAAATATATATGTATTTATTTCTAGACACACTCTACTAATCTCTTAATGAGATTAGAAGCCAGGTAAACATTCAAATGTCAACAGTTCTCAATAAATTAAGCACAAATATGGCTGGAGCCCTAGGGGCGGACCAGACCATATACTAAAAAAATGGGTCAACAAACTCGACTTGCAAAATGACAAAGCCTAGGGCCTTGGGAATCACCGGGGCTTCACTACTGCAGTGTTAGCAGGTAAGTAACAAGCCCACGGGAGACGCGTGCAGTGTCTAAACACAGCCGCAGGTTTCCTATAGGTTACAATGGAGCAAGTCGCGGTTTGTATTTTTACGTTTTAGGGCACTTCGAAGAAGTCAACAAGCAAGCCACTTACAGGGTAAGTATTTCGAGGGCCAACACACCCGGGCACCGGAGTGCACGAATTACCTCACCCAGTGAAGCCGGGTGCATAGGTTTCTTTTGGTGTCGGGACGCGATGCTGTTTTCAATGGAGACCTATGAAGACTTGCTGCTTGAGACGACTGAAGAGGTGTCCGCTGGAATCTGAAGGTGGATTGAAGATGAAGAGGACCTGAAAATTGAGGGGACAGTGTTCAAAGTCACTTGCCAGTGACCGGTGGCCAGCAGGATGGATGATCACTGATGTCGCGTCGTTTCAGGTCGTCAATGGTGATTTGTCTCTTTGCTCACGAGGTCCAGGAGAGATCGACGATGACCAGCAGCTGGATCCGGAGTGTCCCACAATGTCTGCAGCTGATGACGGTATTGGCAACCGGATTGGAGCCAACAAGCCTTGGCAACTGCAAGTCTTGAGTAAACTGAAGATTGACAATGGTGCAGACCACCAAGGTCTGATGGACTTACCCAGAGAGGGTAAGTGAGGACAAGCCCGGAGCAACCAGGAGAGCCCTTGAAGTTTGATAGAAAGTCTTTGGGTGAGTCACTAGCCAACGGGCAATTAGCCGCGAAGACACCTTCACAGGAAAAGTTTCACAGGAGCCCACGGTCACTCGGGATGGGGTAGGCCACTGATTTTTGGAACCATACCTGCTAGGGACTTGGAATATAAATGGTCCAAAGCACAAGTTCGTAGAACGTTGTTTAGAGCTTGCACTTGAAATCAGTGCACGGTTCCCTGGTATTGCTGTTCCTCATCACTCGTGGGGTCCAGATGCCACAGCTTCGCTGGAGACTCAAAATAGCCGTCAATAGGTCAGGAAATTCACTTCAGGGGATGCAGGGACTTCGAACTCCGGCGGGAGCTGTGAAGTTTGCAACCGTTGATGAAGAGTTTTGGTGCCTGCCAAACAGGGGAGTCACCCCTTGACTCCAAGGGAGATTCTTCAGTCTTCCAGAGATAGTAGAACGTCGAAGGGCCAGGATTCTTCTTTGTAGAGGGTAATCTGGATTGCATTGGCAATGCTTGCTATCTTATAGTGAAGATAGGGGAGGGACTAGCTCTATGACCACTCCTCTAGGAGGGTCAGGGTAGTGGGTGGTTACACCCACTTCCCTTTGTCCAGTTTCGTGCCAGAGCAGGGGCAGGTAGCCCCTGAACCGGTTTGAGCTTGCATGTGCACAGAGGAGCCTACTGCTCCCCCAGTGCAGGACTTCAAAGCACTCTAAGAGTGCACCCACCCAGCTCCAATACACTAAATCCTGTCTGGGAGGTGGTGACACCTCCCTGTGACAGGATACCTTTTGTTGGGCTTCCTCCACTGCGAGTTTCGGTCAGCAGCAAGAGGGCAGCCAGTGTCTGTGCTGGTGGCATCCATTTTGTGATGCCAGGGCTCTAGGAGATTTCTACCGTTTAGTACAGTGGGTACATGTCATCCCCTCTAGAAGGGTGAGATCGTGCTCCCACACCAGTTACTGGTTTGGGGGTATGATTCCAAGTTGTTTGACACCAAACACGACATGTTTTGATGCAGTCATTCCAAATTTAGCATTTACCGTGAGGTTATAATGCACTTTAGAGTATATGATTTAACCGCATCCACAAACAGCAGCAGAGAATAGACTCTGCCAGCTGCAGAGGGGTCCTGCTCATGCAAAAGCACCCCCTCACACAGTGAACCAAGCATCCTGCCCACAGGATTGATAGGGCCTGCAATAGGGGTGACTGATAGGATTATATGTGTGCGTATGGTGAGATATAGGAACCTATACCTCAGTGAGGAGTGCTAACACTACCCCACACAGGCTGCAGTAGCAGGCCTGTGGTGTCAGATTGAGAATGCTTCCCAGGGGTGGCATAATACATGCTGCAGCCCCTGGTAGGCCCTTGAAGTACCAATGCCCTAGGTACGTAATGCACCATATACTAGGGGCTCACAAGGTACCACAGTATCCAATCACTAGTGCATCTAATATGCACACCAAGTTGTTTAGAGAGAACAGTTAGACTGGGGCCCTGATTAGCAGGGACCCAGCCAGACTATGGCCAGAAACCAGTGTATACATCAGAAAAAAAAGTGGGGGCAACATAAGTGCAGATCCTACTCTCCTACATCCTGCTCTTGAGACACAGGAATTTTTGGAATATCAACATGTTCATCCTTCTCCGTTGTCTTTGCTTCCTTTAGATGAGTACAAATGTATCATCTATACCGATGGACCGGTTCAACCGGCCGTCGGTTCTAAACATGCTTATTCAGCAGCTTGCACTATTGTGGCTGGTACGATTGTCAATGCGTGCTCTTCTTCCTGCTTTTGAGTTTGCTGATCCTAATGTGAATACTCTTATTGTATGCGATTCTTACTACCGTGTCCAGTCTGTTAATGACAACTTATTCTTTTGGTCACAAAATGACTATAGAGACTCTAAAGGCAGCGCAATTAAGCTTAAATTGCTTTGGGTTCGAGTGGCAGAACTTAAAAAATGTCTCCCACTCACACAGGTTATTCATACTCTTGGCCATCAGTTTGTGAGAGCACATGCTGTTGGTAATTCTTTGGCTGATGAAGCGGCCAAATCTGCAGTAGCCACGTGTTCTGTAACAGCAGTTACAACGTCCATGACTAAGATTGCTAATGAAATTTTGGCAGCTATTGCTGCTTCGAAGGATGGAACTGCTGCTCCGCAGGGCTTCCTTTCAAAGTATTTTTATCATTTATCTCCCGAACAAGTTCCTTATGCTAAAATTCCAACTGTTGGGGATCGGCTGATTCCCAACATGGACCGCAGACCTGCTTTGATAATTGCCGCACACAAAGGCATGGCTTCTGCCCATGCCGGTGTGTCTGCGACAGTCTCTACTTTACAGCAACGTTATTGGTGGCGTGGTTTATATAAACAGACCAATAATTATGTACTTTCGTGTGACATTTGTCAACATATTAAGCCATCTACGGTCTCACGCCCACCACAAACACAGCTCTGTATTTCCAATCAGTCATTTGGTTGTGTGTATCTTGATCACTGTGGTCCATTCTCTTCAGATACTGCATGTAAATATATCTTGGTTACAGTTGATTCATGCACTATATTCCTTTGGGTTTGGCCACAACGCAGTGCTGACGCTCGAAATGTCACCAGAGATTTGCGTGTCTTTGTAGGGATGTTTGCCTGTGGCACCGTCCATTCTGCCCAAGGTCCAGCATTCGCCTCTAAGGCATACAAGGACGTGATGATGTCAGTGGGGGTGCAGGTACAGTTTTTATCTCCATTTAGGCCTGAGGGCAATTCCATAGTGGAGCGATTGAACTGTGTTTTAAAGCAATCTTTGACAGCTAGAGTCTTAGGTACTGTCAGGACCTGGCTGGCCCACTGTATGGGGTTCAACGTGCACTAAATAATCTCCCTAGAATATCTCTGGGGGGGCGGACCCCATACGAAATGCTCTTTGGCATTAAAATGTTTGTTTATCACAAAAAGAAGAGACCAGGGAATGAGCCTTTTCTTACTCCCCTTCCAAAACTGAAGACTCACACAAGCGAGAAGGACTAAATATCTACATGTAAAAACCCTACGGCAACTATAAAAATGTCTATCTGCTGCCTGACCCTACAGTGAGATAACTCAAAAGTTAAATATAAGAGGCAAGGAGGAAAGGGAAAGACATAGCCTTCCTTAATAGTGCCCTCACACACTTTGCAGTGTCATGCTTCATCATAGGGCCGCATCAAACGTCCAGGTGCAGACCAACACCCTGGACGGAGCACAATATTTTTCTATGAAGAAGGGTGGTGAAGGGAGTAAGTGAGAGAAGAGAAAAGAAAAGAAAACTTGTGGAGGAAAAAATATTCCCTCAAGAAGGGATCAAAAGGTGCAGACAAGTGCAGGTAAAACTATCACAGGGGATACCACAGTTTACCTTTATTCTTGTATCCCCTTGATAGGATTAAAAAGTCAAAGTTGGGATGCTTCGGGGAGATGAATGCCTCTATATCCCTGCTGCAGGAACCAACATATTTCGGCCAGTACTAGGTGCCCACCCGGGTCACAATGGCCTTCATCAGGGTATATATCCCTTTATATTTTGGTCTTCCCCCTCAATCGGGTGTTTCCATCAATTCAAAGAATGGAATTTCTCCAGTTCACCCTCTCCAACAATTGCAGAGAGACATGCTTTGTATGAGTTTCAAAGAACTTCTCTGAACGCGGGACCCTTGTGGGAACGTGATCTTGTAGTCACACTTACTCCAAAGATCCACTGTTAGCCGTTTCCGCAACCAGGTCCACCAAATATAAAATGTTTATGCCAGACCTTGATGGTCTAGACGATGTGGCGGCTGCCTCAACCTTTGATGTATATAATCATTCTACTATGTTACAGGACCTACAGAAGACCTGTGACAGCTGCGCAACTGAACATTTACCCTCTTCCAATGATGTAGCACTGCTGATTGCGGTTGCCAGCTTGCTTCCTAAGATTGGAGATCTGGTACGAGAAAAGCTGGAGAACAAAAACAAATTTGGTCCCTCTTGTCGTGCACCGGTTCCAGTACTTGGATTGAAGGGTACTCGTACAGTCATTTTACCACCTTTACCTGGTCGCAAAGACAACAGATACATCTCAGAGGACAATGTGAAGTTACACCATCTGGCTGATTCTGAATATGGTCACGCCGGCAGTTTCGTGCAACACAATTTCATTGAATCTGCTGACTTCATCCTCTTCCACTAATGCCCATGTGGGTGTGAGAGTGATGGACACTACTATTGACCTTTCACCTGTCCTGCCTCCATCCTCTTCCAGTACAGACGTTGAGTATACATACCCTACAGATTAGTGTAATAGTGAGCTGCCGATCAGTCCTTGGCAACATCACACTGATCCGGCACTACCATCTCTAATTAACAGAACTACAAGCGGTGGAGATCATGCAAGCTTCTCTTCTGACTCATCCTCCTCGTCTTCCACTTTAACTCTTCCACTTACAAAATTGTGTATTTTTATCTCTTGGTTCAAGAAGACTTACCTAGGTGGGTTGTGTAGGAAAGTAGGATCTGCTTCTTATGGTTACCCCCACTTTTTGCTTCATGTGTTACTGTTTTTGACTAGTCTGACTGGGATCCTGCTAATCAGGACCCTAGTCTCTCTGCTTTTGCCTTTAAATTGCAATGCATGTACTTAAGGTACACTCCAGATTGGATACTGGGGTACCCTTGTCAGTCCCTAGTATATTGTGCACATGTATCCAGGGCATAGGTTCCCCAGAGGTCTCCCATGGGCTGCAGCATGTATTATGCCACCCATGAGAGACCATGAAATATGGAACTACAGGCCTGGCATTGCAGCCTGTGTAAGTTGGTGCATGCACTACTTATGAAAGATATAGGTTTACTATATCTAAGGGTCACTGCACTTAAAACCTATATGTCACCCCTATAGCCCCACTTTACAATCCTGAAGGCATGGTGCTTGGTTCCAAGTGAGAGAATACCCCTGCACAAGCAGGCTGCCCTTGCAGCCTACGGAGTCCATTCTCCCGGGTTATCAGTAATGCAGCCATAGGCTAACATAGAGGGGCATTAAGCGCACGTGTGATGACCAACTCTAAAACGGCTGAAACAAACCCTATCCTGTTTGGTATCAAACATGTTGGAATCATACCCCCACACCGGCAACTGCTGTGGGAGGTATGATTCAACCCCTCAGAGCTGAGCTTCGTGGGCGCCATGGTGTTCCTGGCACAAGCCCTCTAGTCCCGGACAGCACAAAATGGTTGCTGCAGACCAGAGACACATTTCTGCCCTCCTGCTGCTGAGCCAAGCTCGAGCAGGGGAAGGCAGGACAATAGGCATCCTGTCACCGGGAGGTGTGACCACCTCCCAGGGACGATTTAGTGTATTAGGGCTGGGTGGGTGTTCTTGCCAGCACCTGAAAGTCTGCAGGAGGGGCATATTTGGTGTCCCTGTGCATAGTCCAGTTCAAACTAGTCCTTGGCGCCGTTGGCTGCCACTCTGGCGCGAAACTGGACAAAGGACATGGGAGTAACCTTCGCACTGTTTAGACCCTCCCCTGGGAGGGCCCCTGAATCTCTCCAACCCTTTCCGTGGGTACTTAAGGTCTTACCTGGCTGTAGGTCCTTAGATTCAACATGGACAAGATTTTGAACCTGAAACCCCTGAGCTTTGAGCGTCTGGACGCTTGGACTTTGTTGGACTTCATTTGGGCCCAATTTCATCTCCCACTGTATCTGTTGTATCGTCTGTGCCATTGCACCATACCTGTGGAGAATCAAGGACAACTGAAGATAATCTCCCTTCGAGTGAAGGAGTCACTCCCTTGCATTTGCAGGCACCTTAAAGCTGCTGACCGGTCTGCTGATCCCGAGCTCCTCTGGACTCCAAAAGGTCTAGCAACACAGGGGGCGGGTTTCTAAGTCCCTCAAGGCTTGAGCTGCCTTCTTAACAATTTAGAGGCCAGAATCCTTTGTGGGGGCTGCATTACCCGGACCCCTGTGAATTGCGAATATTTGCAAGTGCATGTGCTTCTTAGCGTTTCGCAAACAAGTGTATTGGGCTCCAATTAGCCCCAACTGCTGGCACCATTTCCAACCAAGATCTTCGACCTCCTCACATTGAGTGCTCCGTGGCCTGTTTAGTGAAATGACTCGAGGTCCTCTTACGACTCCTGTGCCTCCGGCCTGTGGACCATTTCAGGGTCAACTTTGCTTTTCTTGGGGTCCCCTGGTTGCTCCAGGCTTGCCCTGACTCCCCTGCAATCAGTGAGTATCCCGGACTTTGATGGTCCATACCGTACACTTCCTCAACCTTCTGTGTTGGTTGCTCTTGCCAAGGCTTGTTGGTGCTCCCGCCAGACACCGACCCCTCAGCACTCAACATCCTTCGTGGGACAGCTCGCATCCGGCTCCTGTTTGTCCTCGATGTCTCCTGGTCCCCGCAGCTGCAGAGTCAAGGACTTCATCAACCAACCTGAAGCACCCGACATTGGTGGACATTCGTCTACCGAGCCCCTGGTCACTCCCAAGTGACCCAGACTCTGTACCATCTGCTTTCAGGTACTCCTTGACGGGAATCCATCTTTGGATTCCAACTGACACTTTTCTTCCTTTTAGTATCGGCTCTTCTTCGAAGTGCTCCATTGGGTTCGATGGAGGTTTCTGACGCCACTTCAGACCTATGCACCCGGCTTCCCTGGGACAGGTAAATCTGGTACTTTGGTATCCAGGGGTGGGGTGGCTCTACAACCTTCTGTCTTCCACCGGGTTTCTTTGAAGTCCGCTGGGAAGGGTCCTTAAACTTTAAAATTCCAACCTTGACTTGTACATAGACTTGCATGGAGCACAAGACTGTGTTCCCACACTGCACAAGCACTCCTTGGGGTCCCTATCTACTCACCTTGGGTGGTTCCTTCGGGTCCCAGCAATTCTACCTCCTATCGACACTGTCTTGACTCAAGTCAAGGTTCTTATACCACTTTCTTAGTACATGGTTTGGTCCCCTCCTGGAGCCTGTTGAAATGAAAATGTTTTACTCTCTTTGCTTGCCCACTGTGTATTAGTACATCTGTAGGGACCTCTGTCTCTAATAGGACCTCTACTTCTCAGAGACGGGACACCTCCTATGAGAGAAGGTGCAAACTGCTTCAGTTTGAGGAAGCTAAGCTTAGGATCAAGAGAGAGCAGTTGGTATTATATAGGGAATCCCTGGAGCTCCAGAGAACTTCACAAAGATGGGGGCTAGAGCCCCATGGTGGCAGCAATAGTGTCCCTAGAGGTAGAGAACATACTCATGACCATAGGAACCTGAAAAAGATTGTCCCTCCCTACCAGAGTGGGGATGACATCCACAAATGGATAACTGCACTGGAAAGGGCCTGTAAAGTACAGAGGGTCCCTCGGGAGCAGTGGGCAGCAATCTTGTGGCTCTCCTTTGCAGACAAAGGTAGAGACAAGCTCCTCACTGTTAGAGAAAAGGATGTAGAAAATTACAAGGTCTTGAAGAGCCCACTGATTGATGGGTTTGGCCTAACCACTGAACAGTACAGGTTGAAGTTCAGAGACATACAAAAGGCACAGACTCAAGACTGGGTTGACTTTGTAGATTGTGCTACTAAGGCTCTGGAAGGCTGGTTACTTGGCAGTAAAGTGTGTGATTTTAAAGGATTGTACAATTTGATTATGAGAGAGCAGATCCTTAATAATTTTCAAAATCAGCTGTTGCATCAGTACCTGGTGGACTCTGATCTGACCTCTCCCCAAGAATTGGGTCAGAAGGCAGAAAAATGGGTCAGAACCAGGGTGAGGCAGAAGGTTCAGAACCAAGGTGGTGACTCCAAGAAGCAGGATTCCAAAAACTCTGATAATGGTGGGGACAAGCGTAAAGACCAGAAGTCAAATCTCAAGGGCCCCAACAATTTGCATCTGGTGGGGAGTCTCAATCTAACAAATGAAACGGCCAAAAGAAACCATGGTGTAAATTCTGTAAACAGAAAACCCATTGGACAAGTGATTGTACCAAGTCCAAAGACTCAACTCCAGCCACCATTGCCCCTAAGGCAACTGTTCCACCCCTAGTTCAGCTCCAAGTGGTGGTGCTCAGAATAAGGGTGTGTGGGAGCCGGCCTCGTGGCGTGGTCCTGTTCCCCCTCGCTAAGCCGCACGAGGTCCCATGCACATCGGGGCTCCTCCATTTTGGATTATACGTCACTCCACGTGACCACCTGCGTGACCCCGCTTCACCCGGCCTCTGTCCCAGCGAGGCCCGACATCGAGGCACCAACCCCTGGCCCGGGGGATACCACGTGAACCCTTCCCACTCCCGGCAGAGGGCAGTATCGATGGGACCCCCAACCGTCCTTCCACACCTAGGTGCGATCGCCCCACTGCTCTCTGGGGCCTGGCGCCTCTCCTGCTGGGCGTCTGGCCGCTCCCTACCCGGCCTCTCCGCCCCCTCCGGGCGCAAGGGTCCAGACATCAAAGGGCTCCAGTCCTATATCTGGGGCAACCCGACAACAGGACAACAGTTGTATCCTGGAGTCAAGAGCCCTGCTGATCGGATCGCGGCTGACCCTACGGAAGAAGACTCATCCTGAACCCACACTCTGAGCCCTGCTGACGACGTCGCGGCTCCACCGTGCTTAAAGACCTTCACGAACCTTTGGGGCCCTGCTGACGCTGTCGCGGCCCGACCTTGTTGAACCTTACCATCAGAGCCCAGCTGACCTCGTCGCGGCTCGACCGAAGCGGACCTACCACCGGAGCCCTGCCGACTGTGTTGCGGCTCGACCCAAGCGGAACTACCACCCGAGCCCTGCAGACACCGTCGCGGCTCCCCACGTCCGAGCCGCTCTGAGACCAGCACTCAAGGTCTGGCGCAGAGCCCTCCCGTACCTGGTTGGTACTAAGACTGTCCCGCTACCCTATCCCTCTAGCAGACATTGAGACTCTTACTGGATCCCCCGATCCCACTGTAAATATTGAACGTACTACTGTTGATAAAGAACCAAGTCAAGCAACTGATATTGAGTCCTGTGTGGTGGTGTTACTGGGCCTAGTACGATCATAGGAGAAAGACCTCCCCGAAGGGGGCTTCTCAGCGGCGCTCGGCTATAACTTTGCGGTAGGAAGGTGCCCCGGAATAGTCTCCCCGACTCCCCGTGGTCCTCCCTCCAACATTTATTCTGTAAACAGAAACCCATTGGACAAGTGATTGTACCAAGTCCAAAGACTCAACTCCAGCCACCATTGCCCCTAAGGCAACTGTTCCACCACTAGTTCAGCTCCAAGTGGTGGTGCTCAGAATAAGGGTGTAGTAGGGTTAACCCTGGGATCTGAGGTGGACTCTGGCCTAGTCAGAGTTCCTACTCAAGCTGTACTGATCTGTGATGGAGGCATGGATATGTCCTCCTTTGTCAGTCCCAGTAATCTGGGCAAATACAGACAGCAGCCTTTGATAAATGGAAAAGAGGCTTTGCCATTCAGAGACACAGAATCAAGTGTCACAATGGTGACAAAAGGTCTTGTGGCTCCTGAGCAGATCATACTTGGTGAGATGTACCAAGTGACCAATGCTATCAATGTCAGGACAGACCATTCCTTGGCAGTTGTTAATTTCACCTGGGGAGGGGTAACTGGCCCTAAGAAGGTTGTGGTAAGTGTGACCTCGCTGTTGAATGCTTGCTTGGCAATTATTTAGAAACTTCAGCTTGGGCTGAAGTGGAGCTCAGGACACATGCAGAAATGCTGGGCATCCCTGCAGATGTGTTTGTTATGACCAGGTCACAGGCCAAAATGTCTAACACTGAACAGGTCCTGGATCCTGGAAGAATGGACCAGGAGCCTTCCAAGAAAAGGAGCAGCAGGGGTAAGGCAGTGTCTCCCCCCCTGACTCAGAATCCAGACCAGTCTCTTGAGGGAGCTGATCTAAGTCCTGAATAAGGAACTGTCCCAGTTGAGCTTGAACCTGATCAGTTTGCGTTCTTGGGGACAGGGGGCCCTTCCAGGGCAAATCTGAGTTAGGAGCAGCTGAGCTGCCCTTCTCGTGAACCCCTCAGACAGCAGGCTGCTGCTGAGGCTGCTGGGAATGCTAATGGAACCAATGAGATATATTGGGATGATGGGTTCCTGTATTCAGAGTGTAGAAATTCCAAGCCTGGTGCCACCAGGAGGTTGGTTATACCTCTGAAGTTCAGGAGCTTCCAATTAACACTAGACCATGATATTCCCTTAGCAGGTCACCCAGGCCAAAACAAGACTTGGGACAGAATTGTCCTTCACTTTCATTGGCCACACATGTCTGAAGACACTAAGGAGTTTTGTCACTCCTGTGTCACCTGTCAAGCCAGTGGTAAGGCAGGTGGCACAACAAAGGCCCCCCTGACACCACTAACTGTGGTGGGGGTCCCCTTTGAGAGGGAGGGGATTGATATAGTTGGTCCCATGGATCCTCAGACAGCATCTGGGCACAGATTTATACTGGTGGTGGTGGGCCATGCCACTAGGTACCCAGAAGCCATTCCCCTTAGGACCACTACGGCATCTGTGGTGGCAAGGGCCCTACTTGGAATCTCTTCCAGAGTGGGTTTCCCTAAGGAGGTAGTATCAGACAGATTTGCAAACGTTATGTCTAATTACTTAACTGCTATGTGGAAGGAGTGTGGAGTAAATTACAAATTTACCACCCCTTATCACCCACAATGCAATGGGTTAGTTGAAAGGATCAATAAAACCCTCAAGGGCATGATCAAAGGTTTCCCATAAAACCTTAGGTGCAGATGGGACATACTTTTGCCCTGCCTTCTCTTTGCCTACAGAGAAGTTCCACAGAATGGGGTTGGTTACAGCCCATTTGAAGTTCTGTTTGGACATCCAGTTAGGGGTCCATTGTGTCTTGTGAAGGAGGGATGGGAGTTACCTCTCAAACCCCATAAACAGGATATTGTGGACTATGTACTTGGTCTATGCTCCAGGACGGCTGAGTACATGAAGAAGGCAACTAAAAACCTTGAGGCTAGCCAGGAGTTACAAAAGGCCCAGCATGATCAAAAGGCTGTTCTGACTGTTTACCAGCCAGGGCAGAAAGTATGGGTGTCGGAGCCTGTGGCCCCAGCATACCTCCAAGACAAGTGGAGTGGCCCCCATATCATACTTGAGCAGAAGGGAGAGGTTACCTACCTTGTGGACCTTGGAACTTCCAGGAGCCCCACAGGGTGCTCTATGTCAATAGGCTTAAGCCATATGTTGAAAGGGCTAACATGGGCTTGCTCATGGCTACTGATGAGGGACAGGAGGAAGAGAGTAATCAACTCCCTGACCTGCTTTCTCAGAACCCTGATGATGGATCAGTAGATGGTGTAGCCTTGGAATGCCGCCGCACTGTCCAGCAACAAACTGACTGCAGAAAAGTTCTCAGCCAGTTTAGACATATGTTCTCACTGACTCCTGGTCAGACTACCTGATGTACTCATGAAGTGGACACTGAGGACAGTCTGCCTGTTAAAAATAAGATTTACAGGCAAACTGACCATGTCAGGGACTGTATTAGGGCTGAAGTCCAGAAGATGTTGGAATTTGGAATAATTGAACCCTCAGATATCCCTTGGGCTAGTCCAGTAGTCCTAGTGCCCAAACCTCACATCAAAGATGGCAAGAGAGAGAGGAGGTTTTGTGTAGACTACAGGGGTCTCAATGCAGTCACTAGGACTGATGCCCATCCAATCCCTAGGGCAGATGAGTTATAGATACTTTGGCCTCAGGCAAGTTTCTGGGCACATTTGACCTAACAGCTGACTACTGGCAGATCAGACCAGCTGATGATGCAAAGCCAAATACAGCATTTTCTACCTCTAGTGGGCCCTACCAATTTGTGGTGATGCCCTTTGGTTTGAAGACTACACCTACCACTTTTCAAAGGTTCGTGAACAAAGTACTTACAGGCCTGGAAGCCTACAGTGCAGCTTATCTAGATGATATTGCTGTCTTTAGCTCCACCTGGGAGGATCACCTGGTCCACCTGAGGAATGTTTTGGAGGCCCTGCAAAAAGCAGGCCTAACTATCAAGACCACCAAGTGCCAGATAGGGCAGAGTCAAGTTGTGTACCTGGGCCACCTTCTGGGTGGAAGCCAGGGTCAACCATTGCAGAGCAAAATCCAGACCATCATGGACTGGGTTGCTCCAACCACCCAGACTCAGGTCAGAGCTTTCTTGTGCCTGACTGGGTACTATAGAGGATTTTTCAAAGGGTATGGATCCATAGTGACCCCTTTGAATGACTTAACTTCTAAGAAAATGCCCAAGAGATTTCAGTGGACAGTCAGCTGTCAAAAGGCATTTGATGACTTGAAGCAGGCCATGTGCACTGTGTGATAAATTGGCCTGGCATATGCTGTCCACCTGTTATAGTGGGCACCTTGTACCAGTCCAAACAACCCTTATTGATGATTGGTTTAAAGACAAACTTTATTGAAAGCTTTCCTAGTGGTAGCTATGGAGAGCAGCCTTCAGGCTAAGTCTTGAAGGAGTGTAAAGCCGCTTGGTTTACCAGATTATTAACCTCCTGAATAACCAAATGAAAGGAGAACCACACAAGGAATATATAAAATATATGTATTTATTACTAAACACTCTCTACTAACCTCTTTAAGAGATCAGAGAACAAGACACACAATATTAAAGCACTAGAACGACAGTAAATAGCACAATACACAGCGGGCTCCAGGAGGAGACCGAACCATATACTAAGAAAGTGGTACAACAGCCCCGACTTGACTAGACACAGTGCCTAGAGCACGTAGAATCGCTGGGAGCCCAAGGAACCACCCAAGGTAGTGGCACAGGAGATCCACGGGGAACGCGTGCAATGTGAGAACACAGGTGCGAGCCCTGTACTATTCTATGGGAAAGTCGCGGTTGGAGTTTTATAAGTTAAGGACACTTAGGAGAGGACATTGAGCAAACCCCTTTAGACTTAGGGGGTTCTAGGGCCAGCACCCACTGGAGCACTGGAGTACTCGAGTTACCTCACCCAGGGAAGCCGGGTGCATAGGTGTCAAATGGTGTCGGAAATCGTCGTTGATTTCAATGGCCATCTGCTGCAAAGTGCTGCTGCCGGGAAGAAGAAAATGTCCGGTGTGATCCAAGCCTGGATCGAAGATCAGAAGAACCTGAAAGCAGAGGGGACAGAGTCTGGGTCACTTGCCAGTGACCAGGGGCACAATAAACGAATGCCCACTGATGTCGGGTGTTTCAGGTGCGAAGAGGTGAAGCTTGACTCTACAGCCACGAGGACCAGGAGGCGTCGACAACAACCAGGAGCTGGATTCTTGCTGTCCTATGAAGGATGTCGAGTGCTGCGGTATCGGAGCTCAGATTGAACACAACAAGCCTTGGCAACAGCAACACAAGCAGCAAGAGAAAAGATGCTTCGGTGCGAACCAGCAAGGTCCTGGGGACTCCCCAAGCAATGGAGAGTCAGGGCACTTCTGCAGCAACCAGGGAAGCCCAATCAGAAGTAAAGTTGCCTTCACAGTAACCCACCAGTCGACGGACCATGGATCGCGAAGGGACCTTGAGAGAAAATACAAACAGCCAGCTCACGGAACACTCGTGGAGTGTAGGCGGGCAATCTTCTGTGCAATTATTGCTCGGGGACAGGGCTACAAGTAATCCAAAGCTCAGCTGCAGGAGTTGTTGGAAAGCTGATGCTTCTGCAAAGTGATGTGGTGTCCAGGGGTTCAGGTTGCACGGTCTCCACAAGGGATACAGGCCTCAGACTTGTTGTGGGCACTGATCGACCTCTAAGACCACGGAACCCCACCTCCTGTGTTGCAAAGTTTTTCGGAGTCCTCAGGAGCTTTGGAGATGCAAACCGGTCAGATACGTCTTTGGTGCCTGCTTTGCAGGGGAGTAACTCCTTTACTCCAAGGGAGATTCTTCAGTCATCTAGTTCAATGTAGATCATCGAAGTTCCAGGATTATGTATCAGAGTTTCATCCAGGTAAATCTAAAGTCCTGTAGCCAGGGGTTCCTATCTTATACCCAAGGAAGGGGTGGGACAGACTCTAGGGACCCACCTATGGGAGGGTCGGAAAGAGTAGTGGCTACACCCATTTCCTTTGTCCAGTTTCATGCCAGAGCAGGGGCTGGTAGCCCCTGCAACCGGTTTGAGCTGGACTATGCACAGGAACACCAAATGTGCCCCCAGTGCAGACTTCAAAGCACTCTTGGAATGCACCGACCCAGCCCCAATACACTAAAGCCTGTCTGGGAGGTGGTGACACCTCCCTGTGACAGTAAACCTATTGTCCAGGACTCCCCTGCTGGAGTTTCGTCCAGCATCAGGAGGGCAGACTTGTGTCTGTGGCTGGCAGCATCCATTTTGTGATAGCAGGGTCTGTTAAGCTGGTACCAGGTATACCAGTACTGTCATGTCTCTCCCTCTAGAAGGGTGGGATCATATTCACACACCAGTTACTGGTGTGGGGTTATGATTCCAAGGTATTTGACACCAAACACGACATGTTTCCATGCAGCCATCCCAAAGTTAGCATCTACCGCAAGGTTATAATGCACTTAAGAGTATATGGTTTGGCTGCATCACAAACAACCCTGGAATAAAGGTTCCTAAAACTGCAGAGGGGCTCTGCTCATGCATGGGCACCCTCTCACATGCAACCCAGAACCCTGCCTTCAGGATTGTTCAGGCCTGCCATAGGGGTGACTGATAGGTTTATATGCGCAGTGATCAGAAGAGATATAGGTAACCTATATCTCAGTAAGGGGTGCATACACCACCTTACCCAGGCTGCAGTAGCAGACCTGTGGTGTCATTTTAAAAGGCTTCCCAGGGGTGGCATAATACATGCTGCAGCCCCTGGTGGGCCTCTGGTGTACCTATGCCCTGGGTACATAGTATACAATATACTAGGGACTTATAAGGGTAACCCAGAATCCAATCTGAAACCAGCAAAACACCAGGAAAAAAGTGGGGGCAACCATGCAGTCAGATTCCACCTTCCTACATAACCCCTCAACCGAATGGAGATAAGGCTAACCTTGGCCAGTTGAGCCTTTATTGACTAAGTGGACATATAAGGAAGAACCTGCACTAGCATGGTTACCCCTTGTCTTATGGTCCACTAAGCAATCCCTAACCCCAAGGGTATGGGATGATCTCCACCATTTGGAGTTACTACCTGTAGTGTGTTTTGGCAAAGTAGAAGGCTGGTGAGGTGTCTGAGTAGAGATGTGAGGCCCTAAAGTTGGTCTCAGCTTCCTCAGATCACTGGTCACCATGGAGGCCTTTCTTTCCATGGCTGAGTTGTATCTGGCCCTAAGGGTCAACCTTTGGCTGTTTACAGCTGGGGGTTGGGTCCCTTTGTTTGGAACACTGGAGGGACATGGTAGGTTTTGAACCTTCTGGTCCCATGTTTGCCTTTGCCCAACAGAGTCCATCTGGGGGAGGTCCCTACACAAAGGTAAGGGGGGTCCCTCAGTGAGTTGAGGAATTTTCAACTGGCTAGGGATACTAGGCTGGGTGCCCCTAATCTGCTGATGGGGAGGTTCCTCTGGACAGGGGGCCCTGGGGGGTCCACTGACCTCCCTAACCTCTGCAGCCCTGGGCTGACTGAGGTAGGGTAGAGAGGGGCAAGGTACCTGTTCCAGACTGGGTAACACCTTGGAAGGGTCCCCTGCCATCAGGGGTGTTGCCAGGACAGGCCTGACTACCTCTGGGGAAGTTCCTTCACTAGGGGTAGGATCAGTTCACTGAGGAGGCTGACACTGACCTATGGTCTGGGGGGAAGAATACTTTTCTTCATCCCTTGTGCTGTCTTGTGGAGGAGAGTGGGCCATTCTTTCAGGCTCCATCACTCCAAAACTTCCCTGGGGTTGGGCCGTGGCCAGTACAGCCCCACCAACTCTCTCAGGAAGACCCAACATTCTTAAATGGGCCTGGTATTCAACTTCAGCCCAGGCTGAAATTTCCAGATCATCGCCCAACAGGCAATCTTCAGGCAAGTTTGGGGACACTGCCACTCTCTTTGGGCCAGTCACCCCTCCCCAGCAGAGATTGACTATGGCCATTGGATGATCTGTTCTGATACCATCAATGTTGGTCACCTGGTACTTGAACTCAGGTAAGAGCTGTTGAGGGGGGACTAGCTTCCCTGTCACCATGTTGACACTAGCCCCTGTGTCCCTGAATGCCAACGCCTTCCGACCATTGATAAGGGGCTCCTGTCTGTACTTGCCCAAGGTATTGGGACTCATAGTAAAAGTGGCAAATCCCATGCCACCATCACAGACTGAGGAGGCCTGTGAGCGGGACCTTTCTAAATTAGGGCCCACTTCTGTTCCCTATGAAATAGCACCTAACTTTTTGGGTGCACTACTACCAACTGGGGGATTACTACTTGTAGTACCAGGAGGAGTGGTAGTATTGCAAGGAGGAACATTTGCTTTATTGCCAACCCTAGGGCAACTGGGATAATTTTTCCAGTGTCAAGGCTTCTTGCACACATGGCAAAAGGGTGTCTTTTCAGGGGAGGAAGGAGTTTGGGGCCCACACCCAGAAGAGGACTTTTGGGGCCCTGTAGTGGACTTATCTTTAGACTTATCCCCACCTTTCTCTTGGGTCTTGGAAGAATCATTCTTCTGGTCACCACCCGGTGTCTTTGGCTTTACTCTGGTTTGAACCCATTTGTCTGCCTTCTTTCTAAATTCTTGGGGAGAGGTCAGATCAGAGTCCACCAGATACTGGTGTAAAAGCTAGATTTGACAATTATTAAGGATCTGCTCCCTCATAATGAAATTGTACAATCATAAAAAGTCATGCACCTTGCTGTCATGTATCCCACCTTCCAGAGCCTTAGTAGCACAATCTACAAAATCAACCCAGTCTTGAGTCTGAGCCTTTTGGGTATCTCTAAACTTCAACCTGTACTGTTCAGTGGTTAGGCCAAACCCATCAATCAGAGCACTTTTCAAGACCTTGTAATTGTCAGCATCCTTGTTAGAACTGGGGGTCGCTAGTTGGCAGAGGTAGGTACCTTTGACCAAATAGGGACCCTTGCTTCTAAGTCAGGGAAAGGGGATTACACTACTGGATAACCCCTGCTCACCCCCTTGGTAGCTTGGCATGAGCAGACAGGCTTATCTCAGAGGCAGTGTGTTAAGCATTTGTGAACACATATAGTAATACAGTGCAAACACTACAGATGGACACCACACAGGTTTTATGAAAATATATATTCTTTATATAGACTTAACACAAGACCACAAACGACAAAAATCCACAATACTGTACCTTAAATTGGTTTCAAGATGGTAGAATTAGCTTAGTTCAAGTTGTTGGTAAATGCGACACAGTTCTCATAAAAGTACCTGGATGCGTAACGCAAACTAAACAAAAGGCTCGCAGCATTGGAGATGCATCGGTTCCTTGCTTCGGGGGAGATGATGCGTCGCGCCTCAATGCTTGCGCAGAGTAAGGGATGCGTCTTGATCCTTACCGGAGAGGAGGTGATGCGTAGGTTCTCGTGCTACAGCCCGATTGCGATGCGGCAAGATGGTGCCTCGATGCGACAATCCGATGTGATAAGATGGCACCCTTGATGCGACGATGTTGAGACGATGCGACACGCCCTGGCAGCCTTGCGACGACTCTCGTACTTTGGAGCCATGACAGGCCCTGCGACACGCTTCTCTGATGATGCGACGGCGACCCTCACGGTTGAGACACGCTTCTCCGGTGATGCGACAGCAGGCAGCTCTGACGAAGGCTCGCTTCTGAGAGATGCAATGGCGGCACACTTCTCTGGCGATGCGAGGACTACAGCTGCGGCAGCGACACTCGTCTTATCGTTGCGTCGCGCTTCCAGCTCCCAGCGACATGCAGGCTTCTGCAGATAGAATTCCCAGCAAGGAAATTTAGAGGGGAGGTGGTGGAGAAGTCTGTTGTCCCTGAGACTTCAGCAGGAGGCAAGCACAAGTTCAAGCCCTTGGAGAAATATTCTGCAAGATGATGAAGTACACACAAAGTTCCTTCTCCTCTCCTTGGCACTGAAGACATCACTGTAGGCCAACCCAGCAACATAGCACACTAGCAGGGGGGCAGTCCACTCCTACAGCTTCCTTTGGTTCTTCTCCTTAGCAGAGGTTTCTTCTTGTTCCAGAAGTGATCTAATTTCTTGGAATCAGGGTCTCACTACTTATACCCCAAAATCCTTTGCCTTTTCCAGACCGTTTCTGGTCAGTCCTGGAGCACCTTGTTGACATGACTCCTTCTTTCTTTTCACAGTGCAGGGCAGAGACATCAAACGCACCACAGGAGGTGGAGCCAGCATTGTGGAGGGAAAGCACAGCCCTATTCAGGTCCCAGGTGCAACTCCTCCCACCCATCTACATGGAGATCTCTCTATTCAGCCCTGTGCTGACTCACTCTGTCTCCGGGAATTTCCCAGCCCCCTGGAATTCCCCAGCCCCTGTCACTCAAACTCCAGACAAGGAATACACAGCCTAGCAGAGGCAGGTTTGGATGGTGAGACAAGAAAATACCTACTTTCTAAAAGTGGTATTTTCAAACACAGAATGTTAAAACCAACTTCACTAAAAGATGTATTTTATCATTCTGAGTTCAGGCATACTAAACTCGAATTTCCACCATGTTCCCTGAGTCAGTTAGGATTATAAGATGTAATAATCAAACTGCCCATTCTGGCCTATGGAGAACAGGTAGCCTTGCAATAGTGAAAAAACGAAAATGGCTGTAATTCACTATTAGAACATGCCACACATACTTGGGCATGTTCTACCTTTTACTTACAATGCACCCTGCCCAAGGGCCTACCATAGGGGTGTCTGATATGAAGAAAAGGGACGGTTTAGTGACTGGCAAGTGGGTGCACTTGGTCAGTCAGCATGGCAGTCAGTGACTGCACACAGGCTCTGCAATAGCAGACCTGAGACACAATTTTACAGGCTGTTTCTGTGGGTGGCACAACCAGTGCTGCAAGCCCACCAGCAGCATTTGACTTACAAGCCCTGGGCACACATGGTGCACTGTACTAGGGTCTGACAAGTAAACCAAACCAACCAATCATGGAATCACAAATCAGTATATCAATTTAACATAGGGAGAGCATATGCACTTTAGCACTGATCAGCAGTGGTAAAGTGCCCAGAGTCATAAAAAAGCCAACAACAGGTCAGAAAAAATATAGGAGGAAGGCAAAAAGTTCAGGGATGACCCTGCAGAAAGGGCCAAGTTCAACAATTCTCTTCTCCAACAGTGAGGAGCTTGTCTCTACCTTTGTCTGCAAAGGAGAGTCACAAGATTGCTGCCCACTGCTCCTGAGGGACCCTCTGTACTTTACAGGCCCTCTCCAGTGCTGTTATCCATTTGTGGATGTCATCCCCACTCTGGTAGGGATGGACAATCTTGCTCAGGCTGCTATGGTCATGAGTATGATCTCTAACTCTAGGGAAACTGTTGCTGCCACCATGGGGCTCTAGACCCCATCTGTGTGAATCTCTCTG
Source organism: Triturus cristatus (assembly GCF_964204655.1). Taxonomy (NCBI): domain Eukaryota; kingdom Metazoa; phylum Chordata; class Amphibia; order Caudata; family Salamandridae; genus Triturus; species Triturus cristatus. The sequence continues at coordinate 1,875,189,822 of NC_140590.1, forward strand.
GAGCTCCAGGGATTCCTTACCTAATGCTAACAGCTCTCTCTTGATCCTAAGCTTAGCTTTCTCAAACTAAAGTAGTCTGTATTTTTTCTCATAAGAGGACTTCCTATGTTGAGGAAAAATGGTCCTATGAGAGACAGAGGTCCCTCCAGATGTACCAGAATGATTAGGCTCCAGATAAGGAGATCTTGATCTTCTCGGCACACCACCAATCCTTCCAGGTGGGGTATAGAGAGTGCCACTGAGGCCTTCTCCCTCACCTTCAGGATGGATTGGATTTTTCAGGTTAGAATCATCTTGTTCCTCCTGGTCAGCTTCAGAGTCCTGGTCATAGGTGTTGTCACATCGTGGCCTTTCCTCTTCTGCTGCCCCACCCACCCTGCCTGCCTCATCAGACCCTGGGGTCTTTCTGAGATCATCTAACAGCAGAGCCTCCATGAGGCGTTGAGTGTTTGCACTCCTCCCTGTCTTCAACTTCCTAGCTGTACACATGTTTCTCAATTCGACGAATGTGAGATGGTCATACTTGGATGACAAGGATCCACTGGCTTCAGGTCTTGAAGACATACTAGTGTAGTGAGGTGTTGCATCTACCTAACCTAGTGGGAGCTACTAGTCTCTCTTGAGTTGGGGAAAAGGGGTGTGCTGGTCCCTTTGCTAACCCAACTCCAAGTTCAGTAGAACTTACTTTATTCTAGACTTGATTTATATGTACCTACGCACATATAGTGGTTTTCAGTTAGTCACACAAAGAGATTATCTGGTAAAGCAATAGCAAGCTTGAATCCCACCGCTGCCACCAATGTGAGAAGTTGGCCTGGCATATGCTGTCCACTAGTTATAGAGGGTACCTTGTACCAGTCCAAACTACCCTTATTGATGATAGGTTTAAAGACAACCTTTATTGAAAGCTATCCGAGTGGTAGCTATGGAGAGCAGCCTTCAGGCTTAGTCTAAACACTCACTACTAATCTCTTTATGAGATTAGAGTCCAAGATACACAATTATACAGTTCTAAAACGACAGTAAATAGCACAATATACAATGGGCCCTAGGGGTAGACCAAACCATACATTAAGAAAGTGGTTTAAGAACCACGACTTGACTAGACACAGTGCCTAGAGAACGTAGAATCGCTGGGAACCCAAGGAACCACCCAAGGTAGTGGCACAGGAGACCCACGGGGGACGCGTGCAGTGTGACAACACAGACACGAGCCCCGTACTATTCTATGGGAAAGTTGGATTTGGAATTTTAGAAGTTAAGGACACTTAGGACTCTGTCCCCTCTGCTTTCAGGTTCTTCTCACCTCGGGTCCAGGCTTGAATTCCACTGGGCGCTCATCATCCTCCCGGCAGCAGCACTTCTTCGCATCACGCCATTGAAAACGACAAGGGTTTCCGACACCACTTGACCCCTATGCACCCGGCTCCTCTGGGGTAGGTAACACGGGTACCTCAGTACTCACAAGGGTGCTAGCCTTGGAACCTTCTATGTTTCAAAGGGTTTGCTTGAAGTCCTCTCCAAAGTGTCCTTAACTTGTAATTCTCCAACCACAACTTTCCCATAGAGTTGTACGGAGCTCGCGTCTATGTTCTCACACTGCACAAGTTCTCCGTGGGCCCCCTCTGTCACTACTTTGGGTGGTTCCTTGGGTTCCCAGTGATTCTACGTGCTCTAGGCACTGTGTCTAGTGAAGCTGTGGTTGTTATACCACTTTCTTAGTATATGGTTTAGTCTCCCCTGGAGCCCACTGTGTATTGTGGTATTTACTGTTGTTCTATTGATTAATAATTGTGTATCGTGTGCTCTAATCTCATAAAGAGGTTAGTAGAGATTGTTTAGTAATAAATACATATATTTTATTTATTCCTTGTGTGGTTCTCCTTTCATTTGGTCATTCAAAAGGTTATAATCTGGCAAACCAAGCTGCTTTACATTCCTTTGAGACTTAGCCTGAAGGCTGCTCTCCATAGCTACCACTAGGATAGCTTTCAATAAAGGTTGTCTTTAACCTATCATCAATAAGGGGTTGTTTGGACTGGTGCAAGGTGCCCACTATAACTAGTGGACAGCATATACCAGAGCAAATTATCACAGACAGTGACTTGTCTGAGGTCACACAGTATGGCATTAACTCCCTCTCTTCTCTCTGTGGTGCTGGGGTCTCTGGGCAGGACAGTGACTTCTGTGAGGTCACACAGTGTGTCATTAACTCTCTCTCCTTTCTCTGCAGTGCTGGGATCTGTGGGCTGGACAGTGACTTTTCTAAGGTCACACAGTGTGTCAGTAACTCTGTCTCTTCTCTCTGCTGTGCTGCAGTCTCTGGGCTGGACAGTGGCTTGTTTGAGGTCACACAGTGTGTCAGTAAATCTCTTTCGTCTCTCTGCAGTACTGGGGTCTCTGGGTGGGACAGTGACTTGTCTGAGGTCATTCAGTGTTTTATTAACTCTCTCTCATCTCTATGCAGTGCTGGGTCTCTGGGTGGGACAGTGACTTGTCTGAGGTCACACAGTGTGTCATTCCCTCTCTCTCCTTTCTCTGCACTGCTGCTGTCTCTGGGCTGGACAGTGACTTGTCTGAGGTCACACAGTGTGTCTTTAACTCTCTCTCCTCTCCCTGCAGTGCTGTGGTCTCTGGGTGGGACAGTGACTTGTCTGAGGTCACACAGTGTGTCATTAACTCTCTCTCTTCTCTCTGCAGTGTTGGGGTCTCTGGGTGGGACAGTGACTTGTCTTAGGTCACACAGTGTGTCAGTAACTCTATCTCTTCTCCCTGCAGTGCTGTGGTCTCTGGGTGGGACAGTGACATGTCTGAGGTCACACAGTGTGTCATTAACTCTCCTCTCCCTGCAGTGCTGGGGTCTCTGGGTGGAACAGTGACTTGTCTAAGGTCACACAGTCTGTCATTACATCTCTCTCCCTGCAGTGCTGAGTCTCTGGGATTGACAGTGACTTGTCTGAGGTCACACAGTGTGTCATTACCTCTCTCTCCTCTCTCTGCAGTGCTGCTGTCTCTGGGCTGGACAGTGACTTGTCTGAGGTCACACAGTGTGTCATTAACTCTCTCTCCTCTCCCTGCAGTGGTGGGACAGTGACTTGTCTGAGGTCAACAGTGAGTCATTAACTGTCTCTCCTCTCTGCAGTGCTGCTGTCTCTGGGCTGGACAGTGACTTGTCTGAGGTCACACAGTGTGTCATTACCTCTCTCTCCTCTCTCTGCAGTGCTGCTGTCTCTTGCCTGGACAGTGACTTGTCTGAGGTCACACAGTGTGTCATTAACAGTCTCTCCTCTCTGCAGTGCTGCTGTGTCTAGGCTGGACAGTGATTTGTCTGAGGTCACACAGTGTGTCATTACCTCTCTCTCCTCTCTCTGCAGTGTTGCTGTCTCTGGGCTGGACAGTGACTTGTCTGAGGTCACACAATGTGTCAGTAACTCTCTCTTCTCTCTGCAGTGCTGAGTCTCTGGGATTGACAGTGACTTGTCTGAGGTCACACAGTGTGTCATTAACTCTCTCTCCCTGCAGTGGTGGGACAGTGACTTGTCTGAGGTCATGCAGTGTGTCATTACCTCTCTCTCCTCTCTCTGCAGTGCTGCTGTCTCTGGGCTGGACAGTGACTTGTCTGAGGTCACACGGTGTGTCATTAACTCTCCTCTCCCTGCAGTGCTGGGGTCTCAGGGTGGGACAGTGACTTGTCTAAGGTCACACAGTGTGTCTTTACCTCTCTCTCCTCTCTCTGCAGTGCTGGGGTCTCTGGGTGGGACAGTGACTTGTCTGAGGTCACACAGTGTGATTTTACCTCTCTCTCCTCTCTCTGCAGTGCTGGGGTCACTAGGTGGGACAGTGACTTGTCTGAGGTCACACAGTGTGTCATTAACTCTCTCTCATCTCTCTGCAGTGCTGGGTCTCTGGGTGGCACAGGGACTTGTCTGAGGTCACACAGTGTGTCATTACCTCTCTCTCCTTTCTCTGCAGTGCTGCTGTCTCTGGGCTGGACAGTGACTTGTCTCAGGTCACACAGTGTGTCAGTAACTCTCTCTTCTCTCTGCAGTGCTGAGTTTCTGGGATTGACAGTGACTTGTCTGAGGTCACACGGTGTGTCATTACCTCTCTCTCTCCTCTCTCTGCAGTGCTGCAGTCTCTGGGCTGGACAGTGACTTGTCTGAGGTCACACAGTGTGTCATTAACTCTGTCTCCTCTCCCTGCAGTGGTGGGACAGTGACTTGTCTGAGGTCACACACTGTGTCATTACCTCTCTCCTCTCTCTGCAGTGCTGCTGTCTCTGTGCTGGACAGTGACTTGTCTGAGGTCACACAGTGTGTCATTAACTCTCTCTCCCTGCAGTGCTGGGGGCTCTGGGTGGGACAGCGACTGGCCTGAGGTCACTCGGTGTGTCATTACCTCTCTCTCCTCTCTCTGCAGTGCTGGGGTCTCTGGGTGGGACAGTGGCTTGTCTGAGGTCACACAGTGTGATATTACCTCTCTCTCATCTCTTTGCAGTGCTGGGATCTCTAATGGGACAGTGACTTGTCTGAGGTCACACAGTGTGTCATTAACTCTCTCTCCCTGCAGTGCTGGGGTCTCTGGGTGGGATAGTGACTTGTCTGAGGTCACACAGTGTGTCATTACCTCTCGCTCCTCTGTCTGCAGTGCTGGGGTCTCTGGGTGGGACAGTGACTTGTCTGAGGTCACACAGTGTGACATTACCTCTCTCTCATCTCTTTGCAGTGCTGGGATCTCTGGACAGGACAGTGACTTGTCTGAGGTCAAAAATTATGTCATTAACTCTCATCTCTCTGCAGTGCTAGGGTCTCTGGGTGGGACAGTGACTTGTCTGAGGTCACACAGTGTGTCATTAACTCTCTCATCTCTCTCTGCAGTGCTGGGGTCTCTGGGCGGGACAGTGACTTGTCTGAGGTCACACAGTGTGTCATTAACTCTCTCATCTCTCTCTGTAGTGCTGGGGTCTCTGAGGGTGGGACAGTGATTTGTCTGAGGTCACACAGTGTGTCATTACCTCTCTCTTCTCTCTCTGCAGCGCTGGGGTCTCTGGGTGGGACAGTAACTTGTCTGAGGTCACAAAGTGTGTCATTACCTCTCTCTCCTCTCTCAGCAGTGTTGGGGTCTCTGGGTGGAACAGTGACATGTCTGAGGTCACACAGTGTGTCATTAACTCTCCTCTCCCTGCAGTGCTGGGGTCTCTGGGGGGAACAGTGACTTGTCTAAGGTCACACAGTCTGTCATTACCTCTCTCTCCCTGCAGTGCTGGGGTCTCTGGGTGAGACAGGGATTTGTCTAAGTACACACAGTGTGTCATTAACTCTCTCTTCTCTCTCTCTGCAGTGTTGGGGTCTCTGGGTGGGGCAGTGACTTGTCTAAGGTCACACAGTGTGTCTTTACCTCTCTCTCCTCTCTCTGCAGTGCTGCTGTCTCTGGGCTGGACAGTGACTTGTCTGAGGTCACACAGTGTGTCATTAACTCTCTCTCCTCTCTGCAGTGCTGGGGTCTCTGGGCGGGACAGTGACTTGTCTGAGGTCACACAGTGTGTCATTACCTTTCTCTCCCTGCAGTGCTGGGGTCTCTGGGCGGGACAGTGACTTGTCTGAGGTCACACAGTGTGTCATTAACTCTCTTCTCTCTCTGCAGCGCTGGTGACTCTGGATCCAGACACGGCTCATGAATACCTGATCCTGTCTGAGGACGGGAGACGTGTGACAGGGACAGACAGGCAGCAGCCCCAGCCGGACAATCCCAAAAGAAACACTGGCTGTACATGTGTGCTGGGGCGGGAGGGGTTCACCTCAGGGAGGCATTACTGGGCGGTGCAGCAGCTGCAGGGGTGGGTGGATCTGGGGGTCGCAGGAGAGGTGCTGGGAGAGGGGAGGGTAACTGGTAGTTTCCCTGAGTGCGGATTCGGGGGTAGCTTTTGGCATGGTCGGAACTGGTATCTCACCTTCCATCCCGACCCCCTGTCCCCCCATCCACACCCCAAGAGGCTGGGGTTCTACCTGGACTATGAGGGGGGGCGGGTCTCCTTCTACGAAGCAGACACCTTGGAGCATTTCTGCACTTTCAATGGCACCTTCGCCGGGGGGGTGCACCCCTTCTTTCTGCTCGGGGCTCAGACAGAGCTGCGCCTGGTGTAACAGAGCCCCCCTCGCCCCCCTCAGCCCCCCTCAGACCCCTTCAGACCCCCCCAACGTCTGCAACAGGGCAGAGACAGACAGGAGCCCTCTTTGATTTCCTGCTTCTCCTGGTATTAACCCCCCTTAACTGGGGGCAGCCCCCTATTTCTTCCACTGCCCCGGGACAGACACCCCCCCCCCCCCTTGGGGGGTCCACAACTACTTTCACCTGGGGGTGCAGTGCTGCCATGTTATTCCACAATACCATATGGACACACGAAGGAGGGGGAAGTGGAAGACGTCCCCAGGGAGGGAGGGAGGGGGAGCTGGAGATGTCCCGAGGGAGGGGGGAGGGGGAGCTGACCCAGAGGGAGGGGGTGATAGAGAGGTCCTCGAGGAGGGAGGGGGCAGGAGATGTCCCGGGGAGGGAGGGAGGGGGGAGCTGGAGATGTCCCAGAGGGAGGAGGGAGGGGGAGATGACACAGAGGGAAGGGGGAGAAGGAGATGTCCTCGAGGAGGGAGGGGGAGCAGGAGATGTCCCAAGGGAGGGGGGAGGGGGAGATGACCCCAAAGGAAGGGGGAGAGGGAGATGTCCCAAGGAGGGAGGGGGAGATGACCCAGAGGGAGAGGGTGATAGAGATGTCCTCGAGGAGAGTGGGGGGGCAGGAGATGTCCCGAGGGAAGAGGGAGCGGGAGATGTCACTGAGGGAGGGGGAGCAGGAAATGTCCCGAGGAAGGGGGGAGGGGGGGATGACCCCGAGGGAAGGGGAGAGGGAGATGTTCTCGAGGAGGGAGGGGGAGCAGGAGATGTCCCGAGGAAGAGGGGAGGGGGAGATGACCCCGAGGGAAGGGGAGAGGGAGATGTTCTCGAGGAGGGAGGGGGAGCAGGAGATGTCCCGAGGAAGAGGGGAGGGGGTGATGACCCAGAGGGAGGGGTGATAGAGATGTCCTCGAGGAGGGAGGGGGGGCAAGAGATGTGCCAATGGAGGGGTGAGGGGGAGAGGACCCAGAGGGAGGGGGGTGATAGAGATGTCCTCGAGGAGGGAGGGGGGCACGATACAGGCACGCAACACCCATTGGACTCACAGGGCTTCAGCCCCCCGTCGTGTGTGGCAGCCCGGGATGAGACACCTTCCCGGGCAAACAAGCATTGGCATAGCCAATAGGTCTTGTCTTTGGGACCTTATAAGTCTTTAGTTATCCAGCGCAATATCCTTGGTGCAACAACATCAAGTGTTGCATGGCTAAACACTTATAAGGTCCCAAAGGCAATACCTATTGGCTATGCCAATGCTTGTTTTGAGTGAGTGGCTTGTGCAGGTATGCCACTGTGAGGTAGAGATGCTGCGAGTGGTTTTACAGGAGCCCCTGTGACATTGTGCTTCTTCAAAATGTATTTTCGGTCCAGTGTAATACTTCTAGCCCCTATTCCCATCTTCTCGCACCCAATGCATCCTTAAATGTCCCATGTACCGCTGGGGTTGACACTCCTATTACCCCTGCCCTCCAGTGACACTTTACCTTTCATGGCTGGTGGTGGTGGAGGACGTAGTGGTGGTGGTGTGGAGGTGGTGGACGTGGTGGTGGTGGACATTGTGGACGTGGTGGTGGTGGACGTAGTGGTGGTGGACATGGTGGTGGTGGTGGACATGGTGGTGGACATGGTGGTGGTGTTGGTGGATGTGGTGGTGGACGTGGTGGTGGTGGTGGACATGGTGGTGCTGGATGTGCTGGTGGACATGCTGGTGGATGTAGTGGTGGACGTGGTGGTGGTGGTGGACGTGGTGGTGGTGGACGTGGTGGTGGTGGACGTGGTGGTGGTGGATGTTGTAGTGGTGGACGTGGTGGTGGTGGACGTTGTAGTGGTGGACGTGGTGGTGGTGGAGGTGGTGGAGGTGGTGGACATGGTGGTGGTGGATGTGGTGGACGTGGTGGTGGATGTGGTGGTAGTGCATGTGGGGGTGGATGTGGTGCTGGTGGTGGACATGGTGGTGGTGGATGTGGTGGTGGTGGATGTTGTAGTGGTGGACGTGGTGGTGGTGGAGGTGGTGGACATGGTGGACATGGTGGTGGTGGATGTGGTGGACATGGTGGTGGATGTGGTGGTAGTGCATGTGAGGGTGGATGTGGTGGTGGTGGTGGACGTGGTGGTGGTGGATGTGGTGGTGGTGGATGTGGACGTGGTGGTGGTGGTGGACGTTGTGGTGGTGAACATGGTGGTGGTGGTGGATGTGGTGGCCATGGTGGTGGTGGACGTGGTAGTGGTGGAGGACGTAGTGGTGCTGGTGGACATGGTGGTGGACGTGGTGGTGGTGGACGTGGTGGTGGTGGACGTGGTGGTGGTGGATGTGGTGGTGGTTGTGGTGGATATGGTGGTGGTGGACATGGTGGTGGTGGTGGTGGACATGGTAGTGGTGGTGGACGTGGTGGTGGTGGACATGGTGGTGGATGTGGTGGACGTGGTGGTGATGGCGGATGTGGTAGATGTGGTGGTAGTGGATGTGGTGGACATGGAGGTGGTGGATGTGGTGGTGGACGTGGTAGTGGTGGTGGACGTGTTGGTGGTGGACATGATGGTGGTGGATGTGGCGATGGTGGATGTTGTGGTGGTGGATGTGGTGGTGGTGGAAGTGGTGGACGTGGTGATGGTGGACCTGGTGATGGTGGATGTGGTGGTGGTGGACATGGTGATGGTGGTGGATGTGGTGGACACGGTGGTGGTGGTGGATGTGGTGGTGGTGGACATGGTGGACGTGGTGGTGGACGTGGTAGTGGTGGTTGACGTGGTGGTGGTGGATGTGTTGGTGGTGGTGGACATGATGGTGGTGGACGTGGTGATGGTGGTGGACATGGTGGTGGTGGACGTTGTGGTGAATGTGGTGGTGGTGGACGTGGTGGTGGTGGTGGTGGACATGGTGGTGGTGGATGTGGTGGACATTGTGGTGTTGGATGTGGTAGTGGTGGACGTGTTGGTGGTGGTGGACATGATGGTGGTGGACATGGTGATGGTGGTGGACGTGGTGGTGGTGGACATTGTTGTGGTGAATGTGGTGGTGGTGGACATGGTGGTGGTGGAAGTGGTGGTGGTGGACGTGGTTGTGGTGGACGTGGTGATGGTGGACGTGGTCATGGTGGATGTGGTGGTGGACGTGGTGGTGGTGGACGTGGTGGACGTGGTGGTGGTGGACGTGGTGGTGGTGGACATGGTGGTGGTGGAAGTGTTGGTGGTGGATGTGGTGGTGGTGGATGCGGTGGTGGTGGTGGATGTGGTGGTAGTGGTGGACGTTGTGGTGGTGAACGTGGTGGTGGTGATGGTGGTGGATGTGGTGGACATGGTGGTGGTGGATGTGGTGGTGGTGGTGGACATGGTGGTGGATGTGGTGGTAATGCATATGGTGGTGGATGTGGTAATGGTGGTGGACATGGTGGTGGTGGACGTGGTGGTGGTGGATGTGGACGTGGTGGTGGACGTTGTGGTGGTGAACATGGTGGTGGTGAACATGGTGGTGGTGGTGGATGTGGTGGACATGGTGGTGGTGGACGTGGTGGTCGTGGAGGACGTAGTGGTGGTGGTGAGCATGGTGGTGGACGTGGTGGTGGTGGACGTGGTGGACATGGTGGCGGAAGGCGTAGTGGTGGTGGACGTGGTGTTGGTGGACGTGGTGGTGGTGGATGTGGCAGTGGTGGTTGATGTGGTGGTTGATGTGGTGGTGGTTCAAGTGATGGTGGACGTGGTGGTGGTGGACGTGGTGGTGGATGTGGTGGTGGTGGATGTGGTGGTGGTGGTGGATGTGGTGGTGGTGGTGGACGTGGTGGTGGTGGTGGACGTGGTGGTGGTGGACATGGCGGTTGTGGACGTGGTGGTGGACGTGGTGGTGGACTTGGTGGTGGTGGACATGTTAGTGGTGGACGTGGTGGTGGTGGTGGTTGATGTGGTGGTGGACGTGGTGGTGGTGGACGTGGTGGTGGATGTGGTGGACATGGGGGTGGTGGTGGATGTGGTGGTGGACAACTATTAGGTAGGAGGGTGCTGGCAGAATTCGGATGGAGAAGTGGATCTCGAAGGGGGCTCATGGGAGAGCAGAAAGAGGCCGAATATTAGATACAATAAAATTTAAAGCGCATTAAAGCGCAATGCTCCTTTAATAAAAACAAACACGTCGTGCCTGCAGTGAGAGTGGCTCACAAAGAAAAGAAACAAGTTTGCCTTCTGTGTTCAGTCGTTTAAGCTCCTTTTATCTAGACGCCCTGTTTGTTCAGGTGTGAGTGCGCTCAGTGAAGTCTTGTGTACTTACTTGTCTTGTGAAACCTGGCTGTATTTCTCAGCTCCCCGCGAGTGCCAAGACAACAAATGCATGCAGTCACAAAACTCAGAATCTTGGAGATTTCATGGAACAGCAGAGTCCCAACAGAATTAAACTGAAGTGTGTTCAAGTTATGAACCTTCTGTCAGTAATGAAATAAAAGATTTGGTGAAACAACAGCGAAACCTTTCTGACGTGTGGAAACATTTATAAACTATACAATGCAAACCAAGGTCGGTTTCAGAGGCAGTCATGAGCATTGAAAAAACAGCTCTGTTTTAGAATTGCTTTTGTTCTGCTTATCTGCGTGAGAGAGAGGGGGAGCAGGAGGAGAGCCCGGGAGTGCTGCGTGCGTGCGTGCGCACGCAGTCTACTCATTTTCAAGCACTGCACTCGTGCTTGTGGCGCGCCCCTGCTCGCTCCCGCAAGGTGGATGCCGCCACAAGCACGAGTGTGTGCTTGAAAATGAGCAGAGCGACAGCTAAAGGCCGAGACCTATTAACTGACTGCGCTCATTTAAATTCTGTTTGCTGTCTCTGCTAAACCATTAGCTCTTGGGCTATACAAAGATATACGCTAGTGGCATATGCAAAAACATCTAGGAGTTCCGTTACTTTCTCATACAACACTACGGACCATTATGTGTCATTATCAGTTTATGTACCCTTAGACAAAACTCTCTCCAATTACTGCACCTCTGACTTGATAACTTCATCCCTAAGAAAAATAAACTTTGTCCATTTACTTTACAAACGACACCAGTCTCAAACTATTACACTCTGTACCCAATTAAAGGACTGTAGGGCTCCAGTCCAGCATGCTTCTGCACACTTCTGCACTAACTGATCGAGGCATGCATGCCTCACGACTGCAACTCTGGATCCAACCAAGGCCACCAGTCCCTCTCCCTCAGTTTGCACTTTGTGAGGCTTTGTCCTAAATGGACCTGATAGACAAGATCAACAATTTTTCCTCTAAGAATCACTGCGTGGATAACCTTTTCTTCATTTATCAGACCCAACGGACTCTAACTAAACATATCCGTAATGCAAGCAAAGTCCTTCTAATGCTCAGTCTTGTGGTCAACCATCTGTAAGTAGGGTTTCACTATCTGTAGCAAGCCAACAATTTTCAGCTTGCCGTCCCCAGTTTTCCTGGCAAACAGCAGCAGACAGACCCTCATCTACTTTCACAACACCTTCCACGTTGAGCAATCCCTTCGATCTGATCCCAACCTTGGAACTGCAGCGGCTCAGAACACTGGCCCTGGGACACTTCTTCAGGGCCTGGGCTCAGGTGCCCTAACTCTGAGCTGTCAGTTCTCCCTCCTGGAGATTTTGATTTCCAGAGCCCTGTAGGTGTTGCTGAGATATGTACAGATATTATAGATTTCGATATTTTACTTTCCTCTGTTCCCCGTGTGTAAAGCACCTGGGTGTGTATAGCCTGCTTGCAGCAAAGCGGAGACTCCAGGCACTCTCTCTGAAAGTCACAACTGGCAGTCACGCCATACTAGATTATGGGACGATGGGCATGATGTACAAAGATACAGGTCGCAAGCAATGGTCACCAATTGTGTATCGACTATTATTGACTTGTCTCTGATTCTGTGATGCAATCCATTTACTAATAGGTCGCCCTTTAGCACAAGGAGCTTGTAAAATGGCCTGCCTAATAAATATAAGTTAGGCAGTTTGCTCTTTGTGATCCTCCCCCCTCCCCCCGCAGCGTGATTAAGTACACACAGTAATGGCGGCAAGCAAGGAATAGCAAACCACCATCACGGTGTTGGCATTCTCCAAAGGAAATGTTCTGCTATTTCAAAGCAGGCCATGTTCCTTACAGGAACTGATGCTGCTTTAAAAAAAGGTTTTCCTTTTGGGAAGACATCAAGGTGGAGCAGGACCTTTGGACTGCCTGCTCCCCGAGGCATTCAACATGATTCACAAAGGGGAAGATATCCCACGGGAACAAACAAGTTTTCACCCAACTCATGGGTCAGTAACTCACTGTTTAATGTCCGAAATTGAGGTCACCAACTGTTGACATACTAGTCTGAAGATGAAACAGAAGGGGGGGGGGGTGGTGTTGCCTCTTTCACATCTATGCTTATTTACGATTTGGAATAATCACAAGTCATTTTAAGCGTCGGAAATAAATCTTCAACTCCTAAAAAACACTTTGTACATTCTAAAAAAAAACTTCTACTGTCGCAAGCCCTGTTATTTGGTGAATCGCAGGGTCTGCGACCTCAAATGCTGCTTTGTACTTAGGTAGCTGGAAGTATAGTGCCCCCTGTCCCCACCTGCTGGTCCGCGACAGGGTTCTCGCAGAAGTTTTAAAGTGCATGACTTGCATGAGGAAGGGATATCAGCCTGGAATCACAGCAGGTATATTCGCAGGCAGAAGGAGAGGGGGTAGCACGCATTATGGCCATGTTATGTAGCAGGTCTATAGGTATATACATCTATAGGTCTCAGATTTGAATACAAGTCCATTTCTTAGGGTGTTCTTGCATTTGGCATAGAGATCGGGGTGTTATCCCCAGGTCAAAGATCCTTTCTAAACAAGATAGCTCACTAGGGTATGTGCCTGCTGCTAACCCCATCTGTAATGTGCAGTGCATGAGTAGCTAGCTCATTCTTTCACTCTTTGAGTGTGATAAAATTAGTAACAGTAAGTTGAGTTGCAATTAACAGCTTTATTAAATATCAAGAAATAATTACGATTGTACGGGGTGTGCTATGCACAGTTATTATTCTTGGAGAAACATGGCAGTAGAGCACTAAAAGGCTTCAAGGGATTAAGAAACGTTGGCATGCCCATTAGTCTAGCTGTCTTATTGTGCCCCTCCTCCATCCACTTGACTGCGCCATGGTTTAACTCTGGCAGAAGTTTTTTATGTGAATGACTTGCGCTAGGTGGAGACAGCAGCCTGGAATCCCAGCACTTCTATTCGCAGGCAGAAGGTGTGGGGCTAGCGTGCCGTGGCCATGTTATGAAGTGGCCAGTAACGGGGATGTGTGGTACTGTAAATTTTGGAACCATGTTGGTAGCATGGTCCTACCCTGCCGATTCTGGTATCAGCGAACCGCAAATGACTAATGTGGTATGTATGAGTGTTTTCGTCATGTTTCACCGATGAATTCACCGTGTATACGATACTACATGTCGAACACTCGGGTTCCATTTTAAAAGGGTAACCATTTTGTGGTTGCCCTCACATAGGCTGCGCATTGAGGCCATGCCCAGGCCTAAAGGACACACAATCTTTCTTTTGTTTCTGTGTGACCTATGCAAACTGACTCCGCTGCCCGAGGTCAGTCCTGCCCGGCCGGTTCCTTTTACTGCGGCCTTATGGGATTAGCATCAGGGCCCAACACATCATAAAGTCGTGTATCCCACGCGACTCCTGACTAATCCCTTTCACACCTGACTCTGTTTCCTACTTTATGGCTTGTTTTACGAGTAGGAGGTGTCCGTTTTATTGGGGTCTGCTGATATCTGATGAGGGTTCTGAGCCTCGCTGGGTAAATAATGATGTGCTGACCGAGCTGAAATGTGTGGTTATCATCATGACTGTGCTCTTTCTTTGAAGGGAAAATATGTGAGCGACCACTTGTAAAATAGGGGCGGTGTTGCCCAGAGCGTAATATTCTGTATATAAGAAAAGACTGGTTTTTGGTTGGGAGCAGTCTCCTGAGAACATACATCGTGTTGTACTTCTCGGATACCTGTGATTGGTCTGCAGCCAATAAATACGATCTTTGACTTCACCTAGAAGACTCTGTGTTTCTGTGGTCCGAAACAGGAAGAACTCGAAGTCTTCGGGTGTGTCCCCCTGGCACCCCTGGGTTGGTTCTGAAAAACCCAGTACTTCAGTTGGCGCCCAACGTAGGGCGATTTCAGCGGTACCGGTCCAAGCCAGAGGTTCGTGAGGAGCTTCGTGTGAAAATTCTGGAGGAAGGCCACCACTTCATCGACCCCTGCATGTCGACGTGGTCCGAAAGTCTTTGCTGCGAGGTTCTCTGCGTCCCTACGGCTACAAAGGACTGCTGCCCTGACTATCGTCCTGTTTTGGACCCTTGATGATTTGGTAGAGCAAAACGATTTAACGAGTCTTCTGGTGACGTCATCGATACCTCAGTTAAGTATAAGTGGAGCGTCTCCCAGTCCTTAGTTTGGTTTGGTATCCCTTTGGGATCGCTTTGATTTGGAACTTGCAAGTGCCAAAGCCGAATTCGATAATCCTTTGAAGTCTGAAACTAGACTAGTGAGCGACGATGCCTGGTTCTAGTATATTTGGAATTTTTTTTGTTTGGGTTGTAATAGGGACTCCCGATTAGAGGATTCGTGTCCGGTTCCTCCAATTGGAACTCCAACGTATGAGCTTTATGTGAAACATGGCGTGGGCCCCATTGCGTATAATAAAGTATGGATCCGATACACCAGGAAGGATGGTGTTTTAAAATGGCCCCAAAATGGTAGTTTCGACACAGAAATCCTAGATAACTTAGAAGTTAAATTATTTAAAAAGAAAGCCCGGCCGGCGATGTTTGATTCTTTCCGCCTATGGCGAAAGGAAGCCAAGCAGAAAGAAATCAAAGTAGCCAAGAAAAATAAAAGAGAGAAAGGTATGTCGATAATGCAAGCAGCCTTGCAGTTTAAAGATAATGAAGAAGAGCAAATGAATGAGCAGCTGCACAGGCAACGTAAATTAGTGATTGATAAATGCTACCCAGTTTTGCCGCCCCTTCAGCAAGATGCGTCAGAAGAAAAGGAGAAAGATCCCCTAATGTCACATTTGCTGAGTTCGCCACCCCCCGTATGCGCAGAGTGCTACAGCGCCTCCGCAGCCTTTAAATGTACGGCCTCTAGTTAATTTGCCGCAAGCTTTCCCGCAGCCGCCAGCTCCTCCTCATCCGGCTCCTATGCCTACGGCGCAGCCCTCTCAAGGGCCGCCGGTTTCGCTGCCTATCTCTTCTGCGCTTCCTGCGACTTTACCTGGTACATCAGCTGCCTCCCTCGGTGCTCTTCCTGATACGACCCCTGTACCTGTATCTGCACCCGTTTTTCTTCCCTCTGTATTTCCCCCTGTTCTTGCCTCAACTTTTCCTTCTACACGACAACGAATAGCTAGTGCGGTCACTAGTTTTATATCGCTTCTCTTTGGGTCATCTAGTACGACCCCTGGTTCACAACGTACGCAGTTGCGTAGTCAGCTGCCAGGTTCTGAAGAGAAAGAAGTATTAGACCGCATGGCATATAAATGGATTGTTTTCCTTCAAGATATGATGTAGAGTCTGTTGTAAATGTTTTTCATCAATGAGAAGCACCAAAACAGAGATACGATTTCGAGAAAATGTGTGTATTCCTCTGTGAGGAATTTGAAGATCATGGTTTGGACTTAAGCCCGCAGGAATTGTGTCATATACGGTTTGAATTTGGAAAAGGTACGATTGTGGGTCCCGATGTTGAGAACGCAGTTGCGACATTATTGTCCTTTAGGATCGAGGGTCCTTCTCAGTCACTGTTTGAACGTGACTCCTCTGATAGGAAGGTTAGACAATACCCTATGAGAGAAGTCCCTCCGGTATGGAAGGACGCGGTTGCGGCTGATGCCGCTAACGGTATTGCTGCTATGCCAGCTCATTTCCAACGTGTTTGGGTACATGTTCCTTGGAAGCGATCAGAAGTTTTAGCCCTTAAGCAGACATTGCCTGACCCCCGTAAAAACCCCGCAGGATATTATAAGGAGTTATCACAGACTGCAGAATCGTGTGTCATGAACCTAGCTGACATAGATATGTTGTTCGGGAATGTCGTTCCACAGCCTTTATGGGGGTTGATTCGTAATGCAGATCATGCTGCAGAACTAGGTGGCACATGGGCTAATATCACTGCTACAGACACTAGACAAGTTGGTGGTGCGAAACATGAGCCCTTAGTAGCAGTACTCCCTGGTAGAATTATTACCTACATGAAGACTTTAATGCCAGCGATGCGTGTGAATTGGGATAACTTATCCGCATGCAAACAAAAGAAAGACGAAACAGTGTCTGATTTCTTCACCAGGTTTGAAGAAACATTTATCGACCACAGTGGTCAAGACATGAGTACGGAAGGTGGTCAACGGTTATTTGTTGATAAATTTGTGCATAATTTGCTTCCCGAGTTGTGTAAGAAATTAAAAGATTCAGAGAGTTCTTGGGCTGTTTCCTCATCAGCGCAAATACTGGCTACTGCACTGTATTACGAAAATAGGGATAAAGATGAGAAGGATAGAGCAGACAAGAAAACAAAAGAATTAAAGACGAAGGTTCTTTTACAGCAGGCTTACCCGCCACGTGGAGATCAGAATAACTAGAAGCAAGGTCAGAGTAACTATCAACAACCCCAACAGTTTCAGAGTAACTCGCAAAGGTTCGGGTATTCCCAACCGCGTGTTCCTGTGGGTCCCAATCAGTGTTTGTATTGCAAACAAGAAGGTCATTTTAAGTATAGTTGTCCTATATTGTTGCAGCGCACGAATAATGCTTATGGCGCGAGAGGTAGAGGTGGTCAGCAAGCTCCTAGAGGTAGAGGGCGTGGGAATGTTCCCCAGAACGCGCGTCCTCTTCCGCCTCAAAATACGATGAACAGTTTTGATCAGCAGGCCAATGTAACTGGTGGGACAGCTCAGTACTATAATAACGACTATTATGCAGAAGATGGAAATGTGGAAGGTGATGATTACTAGGACAGCCATAGACAGAGAGAGGGAGTTGTTTCAGTACCAGTGGACCAGAGTGGACCGTATGTCAAGGTGACTACAGCGGGTGTATCAGAGCCTTTTCTATTGGATACTGGTGCTGCAGAGAGTTCAATTATGCACTCAAAACTCCCTGACACGCCTTTGTCTGGCGAAATGAATGTTCCAGTAGGTTTTTCTGGCGCCCCGGTTAGGAACCCGATCTCTAGTCCTATGCCCCTTTCTGTTGGACCTTGTGAGCTGAAAGCACCCCTTATCCTAACGACAGGTTGTGGTGAAAATCTGTTAGGATTGGATTTGTTAAAGAGATTACATGCGACATTATATTGTTCCCCCTCGGGAGTACAACTTACACTGGGTAGGGAGGTGATTTCTCCAATGTATTTGTCGAAGAATAAACTGCCAGCTGAATTGTCGTCTCTTCCGGATGTCCTTTGGGCTACTGGTCCTAACGATGTGGGTCGCTTGGAAATACCGCCATATGTGGTCACTTTGAAAGCCAATGTTAAATTGCCACGCATTCCCTAGTACAAGATCTCTAATGAAGGTGAGAAAGCGTTGTTAGCGATCATCTATGACTTGATTGAAAAGGATGTAATCGAAGAGACAAGAGGCAACGTTTGCAATAGTCCTGTTTTGCCTGTTTTAAAACGTACTGACCCTTCTCAGCCACCTGTTTACAGATTTGTGATCGATCTTAGAGAGGTAAATAAGATAGTTGTGCCACAGTTTTCAGTTGTCCCTGATATAACTGCCTTGTTAACTATGATCCCAGCTACCGCTGCTTGGTTCTCAGTAATCGATTTAAAGAATGCTTTCTTTAGCATCCCGATTGCAGAGGAGAGCAGGGATATTTTTGGTTTTAGTCTAAGAGGTCGAAGCTTCCGTTTTAAACGCGCTCCACAGGGCTACTGTGAAAGTCCATCAATATACAGTCAGGCTTTAAAAGTGCAGCTTGATACAATTGTCTTACCTTGTGGTGCTACCCTTATTCAGTATGTTGACGATTTACTAATCGCCGCAGATACTGAGGAGATTTGTAAAGAAGCTACATTGTCATTGTTGCATCATTTGTCTGCCTTTCATCACAAAGTGTCTCTCTCAAAACTGCAATATTGTCGACAAGAAGTGACCTACTTAGGTCATCTCTTGTCGAAGGAGGGAAGGAAACTGACCCCAGAAAGAATTCAAGCCATTGCACAATTGAGCGTGCCAAGAACACAGAGAGAAGTGCGTGCTTTCTTGGGTATTACTTCATACTGTAGGCAGTGGATCCCGAGTTTTTCTTTGCTGGCAAAAACTTTGATAGCATTAACATGCAAAGATACACCTAATCCTGTCCCATGGTCTGAAGAGTGTCAGAAAAGTTTTTCGGAATTACGTAAGGCATTATGTTCGGCTCCTGTATTGGGTACCCCCGACTACAATAAACCTTTTACATTGTATGTTCACGAGAAAGAAGGTTGTGCGTTGTCAGTGCTGACACAGTCTTTTGTAGACAGACAGCGTCCATGCGCGTATTTTTCGTCGACTTTGGATCCGGTAGCCAAGGCATTGCCAAGTTGTTTGAGAGCCACAGCGGCAGCAGCTGTTTCTATTCGACAGTCTGCTGGGTTAGTAATGAATAACACGTTGATTGTAATGGTTACACATGCAGTGGACACATTGTTAAACAGGACCAAGACACAGCACTTAACTAGTGCTCGATTGTCAGGGTACGAGTTGACACTGCTAGCGAGTCATGTGCACATAAAGAGGTGCAACACATTGAATCCAGCTACATTATTACCGATTTCAGCAGACACAGATGAGATTGAACCGCATGATTGTCTGTTCAGAACAGAAGAAGAAACAAAAGGGAGAGTGGATCTTAAAGATACTCGCCTGGTTGAGTGTGATGGTACCTTATGGGTGGATGGCTCGTGTTTCAAGCTTCCGAATGGTGATACGACTGCTGCATATGCTGTCACGACTTTGCACACGATTGTTGAAACTGCACGTATACCACATAATTCGGCTCAAGCAGCAGAATTAATTGCACTTACAAGAGCATGCGTGTTGTCGAAAGGAATGAAAGTGAACATATATACTGACAGTCAGTATGCCTTTGGCGTGGCCCATAGTTTTGGGCGCTTGTGGAAAGAACGTGGGTTCCTGACTTCGCATGGAACTAAGATTCAGAATGGTCAGTTGGTGAATGATCTCCTTGAGTCTTTGACCTTACCATTACAAGTTGCGATTGTGAAATGCAGTGCACACAAGAAGGTTATTGATGATGTTGGTCGTGGTAATGCATTTGCTGACGAAATCGCGAAAGAAACAGCAAAAGATGTGACGAATCGAATGTATGTTGCAGGCCCTGCAAGATGGGTTGGTGATGTTGGAATGTGTGAAGACACGATAGAGAGTGTGAAGTCCCTTCAAGCTGAAGCCACAGCGAAAGAATTGAGCATGTGGAAAGAAAGTAAGGGTAAATTGGATGAAAATGGTTGTTGGATTGATCTGTCAGAACACCGGCGATGGTTGTTACCTGATGCATATGTGCTTCCAGTGGTTACGATGGCACATGGAATGGCGCATATCAGTGTGAAAGGGATTTGTAAGTTGTTGGCTCCAGTATGGCAGAATGCTGGAATTCCCAAGTGTGCAGAGAATGTGGTCAAAAATTGCATGGTATGTTTGAAATACAATCCTGGTAGGGGAACCCCAACTCCAGCTGGTCATTTTGCGCCTCCAACGTATCCGTTTGAGGTTTTGCAGCTAGATTTCATCCACATGGAAAGGTACAACAATTTGAAATATGTACTTGTTGTTGTCTGCGCTTTTTCAAGGTGGATAGAAGCATATCCCCTAAAAGACAATACTGCCTTATCCACAGCTAAAGCCCTTGTCAAAGAATTTTTCCCTAGGTTTGGAATGCCAAGAATGGTATGGAGTGATAATGGGAGTGAATTTGTGGGACGAGTGATGAAGAATGTATGTGAGGGACTAGGTATAAAGCAGAAATTCCACGCTGCAAATCACCACCAATCAGCTGGACTAGTAGAGTGTTACAATGGCACATTGAAGCTCAAATTTGCCAAGATTCAAGCGAGTTCTGGTCTTAAATGGCCTGACGCCCTGCCCTTAGCACTCCTATCAACAAGAATGACTGTGCATTCAAGAGTGGGACTTAGTCCCTACGAAATCGTGTTTGGCCGCCCGGCCAATATATGGGGAGTGCCAAGGCCTACAAAATTCAGCGAGATCGAACACCCAATACTGCTTGATTATTTGTATGAATTGACGGCTAAATTGCGTGTTTTACACCAACAGGTGCATGATACTCTGCCTCAGGTCTCTGAAGCTCCAGGACATCCTATCAATCCTGGATCATGGGTGCTGGTCAAAAACTTCAAAAGGACAAAGAATGATGAGCCCCGTTGGACCGGCCCCCATCTCGTCCTTCTTTCAACGAGATCGGCTGTTCGAGTAAAAGGGAAAAAGAACTGGATAGACGGCGTTCACTGCAAGAGGGTCCCTTTGCCTTTGCCTTACGACCAGTGGGTCCAGAAAGGGATCGCTGACTCAGAGACTGAGACTGTGCCTCGTTTCCTGCCGTTTAGCGATGCACAAGTAAAAGGAACGCTTTCTGAGAAAGAAAGCGATGACATCTTGCAAGAAACTGTGCCACCGTCAATTCAATTGGACACTACAGAGCCTGAACTCTTGTTTCAAGACCAAACAGTACCTACAAGAAGTCGCTACAATCTGAGGCCGAGAACTATGGACAAATAAAAATTCTTTTTCTTTGATATTTAATTTTTGAGAAGTACAGCTCTCTCTTCCATCTGAAAAACTTTCTTATTTTTGCTTTTTCGAACCGCCATCCGGGTTCAGCTGCAGGGTCGCGGTGCCAAGACTTTGGGGTACAAGCCGGAGATGTTAGGTCAACGGTCTGGTTGGTCTAGGGCGTTCCCTGGACTGACAGGTGTACTCCTTAGCAGAAGACACTCATCCGCCGCGAACAGCACGATTAGAGGATGGAGTTTTTCGAGATGAAGAGACCCGCTGAGGAAATAAATTTTAAGAGCAGAATATGTAAAGTAATGAACAGCAAACGTTTTGTAATATTATGTCTGTTTGTCCTATTTAGCATGATGATGTTTTCTGTAGGTTATGTATTATTGTCTTTTCAAATGCCGTTTGCACCCACTATATAGCCCATACCTCCTCCTACTGTTTCCTCACACTCTTTCCACCCTCTGCCTGAACACGAACAAGCTAGACATTCTGAGTTCGTAAACAATTTGTTTATTCAACTCCTGCACCAGCACCAACTAGTTATGAACACAACAAATTGCTGGGTGTGTGGTTTGATGCCGCATACCATTAATAAGAGTATCCCATATCTAGTGCTGCCGTTTAGCTATAATGGGTCAACATGGGCATTCCAGACTATGTTTCTTTTTGCGCTTGAAACCTAGCACGAACAATAAGGCCTTTATGAAAGGAGTTGCTGATATGAGCAGAGATATCGATGTATACTCATCTATTCCCAAGGATGAGTTGTGAGCTTATGTGTGTTGGAACGCGACGGGGTATAGCATTAGTCTGGGCGAGAAACAGCATAAAAGTTCATCCCCGATTTGGGTCGTACCCCACATAGGTCGGTTCTGTTTACAAGGTAATGGTCAGAATCCAAGAGCTCAATTAGGGAAGAGTGACTGTGCTGAAAAACGTACATTTTCCCATCACAGTTTTCCCCTGCGTTTTTGGCTGCCAAGGGTACATACTTTGTTTGTAATGATCGAGCATATACATGGCTGATTTCTCGGGCACGTGTTATGTTGCAAATTTGCTACCGCCGACATTTACTGCCGCCTCTGATTATCACAAGACCAGAGTTGTGAGAGGCGTTGTTAGTAAGGAGGATACTGCTGGTCAGGAAGCGGGAGACTTTTTCCTGGGTTTCCTGCCGTTTTGGGGACCAATGGTCAATAGTAGGAACCTGAGACAACTGACTCGTGTAGTTGAAACCACTGTTAATGTAACGGCTGGTGCCCTTGGTAACTTGACAGCTGAGCTCCAAGCGGATCGCCTCATGACGTTGCAGAACCGTATGGTTCTAGATGTCATACTTGCAGACCGTGGTGGGGTATGCAAGGTTATCCAATCAAGCTGTTGTATTTTCATAGCAGATAGCGCTCCGACAGTCTATCAAGCCATCTTCAAACTGCATAAGATTTCAGAATCCATTCATGTGGATAAAGGAGACTGGTCGATGATGGGGTGGTTCTGGGGACTGACATCAGCTTGGGGATGGAAGATTCTAATAGTCATAGGGACGATCTTAGCCATTCTTTTCCTGTTCTGTCTATGTGTACAGTGTGCTCCTGTAGTGTGTAGCCTCTGTGTTACATCATGTGTAAGGAGACCTGTATCAAGGGACGAACTAAGCAATAGGATGATGCTACAGCAACATCTTCATGACTTTATGAATATAGACCTGGACTCAGATTAGTATGAGTATAGTTATTGCCTATGCAAGGGCAAAAGGAGGGTCTGTGGTACTGTAAATTTCGGAAGAATGTTGGTAGCATGGTCCTACCCTGCCGATTCTGGTATCAGCGAACCGCAAATGACTAATGCGGTATGTATGAGTGTTTTCGTCATGTTTCACCGATGAATTCACCGTGTATACGATACTACATGTCGAACCCTCGGGTTCCATTTTAAAAGGGTAACTATTTTGTGGTTGCCCTCACATAGGCTGCGCATTGAGGCCATGCCCAGGCCTAAAGGACACGCAATCTTTCTTTTGTTTCTGTGTGACCTATGCAAACTGACTCCGCTGCCCGAGGTCAGTCCTGCCCGGCCGGTTCCTTTTACTGCGGCCTTATGGGATTAGCATCAGGGCCCAACACATCATAAAGTCGTGTATCCCACGTGACTCCTGACTAATCCCTTTCACACCTGACTCTGTTTCCTACTTTATGGCTTGTTTTACGAGTAGGAGGTGTCCGTTTTATTGGGGTCTGCTGATATCTGATGAGGGTTCTGAGCCTCGCTGGGTAAATAATGATGTGCTGACCGAGCTGAAATGTGGGATTATCATCATGACTGTGCTCTTTCTTTGAAGCAAAAATATGTGAACGACCACTTGTAAAATAGGGGCGGTGTTGCCCAGAGCGTAATATTCTGTATATAAGAAAAGACTGGTTTTTGGTTGGGAGCAGTCTCCTGAGAACATACATCGTGTTGTACTTCTCGGATACCTGTGATTGGTCTGCAGCCAATAAATACGATCTTTGACTTCACCTAGAAGACTCTGTGTTTCTGTGGTCCGAAGCAGGAAGAACTCGAAGTCTTCGGGTGTGTCCCCTGGCACCGCTGGGTTGGTTCTGAAAAACCCAGTACTGCAGATGTCCCTCAGCATAAGCAGTGGGTACCACAGGACACTTCACTTATGGGTATGTGACTGCCTGCCCCAAAGCTGGCCCAGCCAGGAGGGTAGGAATGGTTGCGCTTAGAGGGGGCCTCAAGGTATGGGGTGCACTTGTTGGAGGACTCTAGCTGACTAAGTGTATTAAAGATCCTACAAGTCCTCTCCTGCATCCCAGCGATAGTACAACCCGGGGGCTGGGTAATCCACACCAGGGTGGGTGCACCGGCATGGCTACACAACATCCGTCAGTCCGCAGTCAGATTGGGTTTGGATTCGGGGCAGACTGTCCTCCCTTTCTCACCATCCACTTGTCTGTTTCCGGGTTTACATTACCAGAAGTTTGGCACAGGACTACTCACGCCAGGGTGGGGACAGTAGCAAGGTGACTTCGCATCTTTAGATCGCTTTCAGGCGGTGATAGACTTGCAGGCAATCAAAAAATAGGGCAGGCAAGTAATGCGTATGATTTACTCCAGGGCTCCACTAGCCGAGAGCACTGGCCCTGTGGGACACACTTGTATACCTCTAGCGAACGCTGGCTTATGGACTACATTCGTTAGATCCACCGTCAGCCAAGGGGGTTGATTTAGATTGTAACGCCAAAGATAGGTGCCGTTGCTGCAAGTGTTGAAAATTTGGGTTTGAAGCACCAAGAACGCTACTCGCAGAACACGTTTGCCGTCATAGTTAGATGGGGCGAGTACATTTGCTTTATGTTCTCCATCCTCAAATCCACAGCATTTGCTTCCTCCCCCGGCGCTCTGGTAACAAGGTGTGAAAGCACAGAGGGGCTACAAGGGATTAAGAATACTTGGCATGTCCCTTTCCGATTTTCAGGTTGTACAGGTAATTTAGGCATGCTTAAATATGTCAGGCAATGCGTGTCCAGGCAAGCGCTGGTGCAGTCACTCGGTTAGGATAGGGACAGCAACCACAGCGGGCAGGGCTGGCTTGTCAGCGGATCACAGCTTGCAGTTGGGACGATGGGAATCCCATGTTTTAAGAGGTACATCCGACCGTAAGCCACCCAGGGGAGTGGCCGGAAGACAGGTTAAGTGTATTAGGTACAGGCGAATTGTGAGTATACCGAAGGCACTCAGGTGTGGCACCGGATGTTTGGTGGGGTGCAGTGTTATGGTGGTTTATGTACTAGCTTGGTTAGTTGTATAGAAGGGTGTGCAGTGCTCTACAATTGTGTTTAGCGTCTTTGCATTGCTTTACTTTAAGAAGCTGCAGCATAGACTGGGGGGGGGGGGTTTCTTTTCATACACCTGGGAGGCAATGATTTGACTTTCATGGGTAGGAAGGCACTGCTGCTAAAAGTGAAATCTCCATGTGGAAGTTAAGCAACCAATTGGGGGCAGGTGAGTTATGGTGATCGGAGATAACCCCACGTTTAGAGGCCTCCGGTCAGGGGAGGCCGTAGAAGCCTCTCGCAGGAGGGTTAACAGCGCCAAGCGTAAATTCACTGAACAAAGGGAATTTGGCTTCATCAGGCGTGGTTTGCTGCATGCAAAGTCCATAGGGTGTTTATTGAAGATGGGGTACACCTATCCAGAGTGGGAATGGACCTGTTCTTGCTTGATCTGGGGGGGGGGCTTGGAATCAGCAGGGTGTATGTAACTAGGCCTATTGTGGTGGGGGACCTGGGGTGATGGTGGCCGCACCCAGTGCTGTGTCAGAGTTACAGGGCGATCCAGAGGCTGTAAGGTACAGAGGGGTGCAGGAGCACAGTAAGGGTGCTAAAGCCAAATATCCCCGAGGGAGGTCCTCGCGTCAGACCCTGAAGGAGCATCGGCGCCCCGTTAGTCCTACGGGCTGTTGTGGACCTGAGCAACTGGGAGTTGCCTGCAACGCTCTGCCCCCCGCTTTAGGGGGGCGTGAATAATGGGATGGACTGGCAGTCCACCGGTGGGAGGGGTTATCTCCTCCCCCAAATCTGACAAACACCAATTGGATTGGCCACGGTGTAATTTGACTTATCAGGTGGCAGGCGGCGAGGGGCTGTCTGCCTTGGGATCGCCTGTAAGATAACCCACCATGTTGGCATATTTGTTATGCAAATAAACCTGCAGAAATTTTCTCCACAAAAAAGGTGTCTTGTCTGTTTATTTCTCCAGGATATTTCTGTGGGGGGATGGGGAGTGTTGCAGATATTGGCACTAAGTTCCTGCTACTTTGTTGCTGCCTCTCGGGCTCTGTGGCGTGGCCATTGGAGGAGGGGGCAGGGGTGGAGCCTGGGTCGCAATATCTCCTAATCCCTTCATTTTCTTCCCAGAGGCTTCAGGAGCAGACCGGCTGAGTCCCTTTCATTTTGCAACATTTCTTCTGTCAGCCTGTTAATTCATAAATGAATTTAAGAATTAACAGGCTGACAAAAGAAATGTTGCAGAATGAAACGGACCCGGTTATCAGCCAGCCGGTCTGCCTCTGGAAAGTTTTGGAGGTAGCTCTAATCACCGGGCCTCCGGCAGAGCCGGGAACTTCCTAACTAATTATCTGCTGAGTGCAGGAAGCCTCAGTCATCCACAGAGCACTGTCAGGGCAGCCGTCAACAGCAGTTAACAAAAAGAAACATTCGGGACTAAAAGTAACAATACCATCTCACCTGACATGCAGGCTTTAATCAAATCTGTTAGAAATTATTCAGCTGCACTGCACACTGTCTTCTAAACCTCTTTAGAGGTTCCTTTCCAGACTGACCAGTTTACCTCCCGTTTCCTGCCAATTGTATCCGAACACTATCATACGAGTGGTAAATGTAAACTCTTATATCTTCAGTGTTAGTTTTTTTACTTAGAAGGTCCCAAAGGTGAGACCTATTGGCTATAACAGTGCTTTTTAGGTCACGCTGAGCCAGCGCGCATGCGCTGCTTGGAGAGCATTTAGTATACAGGTTTTCAAAGTGCTACCCAGGCCTAAAGCTTGAGTGCACGATGACGTACACGTGCACAGCTGCTGCTCGCACTTCCTCCTCCCTTCTCCCCCTCCCTTTTCGTCAGCTTTAATCAGGCTCCTCTGCTGCTGGCATTCCCCCCTCCCTTCTCACCCAGCCCTTCTTGTCACCTCGGCTTGCACTCACCCCTCCTTTCTCCCCTTTCGGCCGCTTTGATGTTCTTAGAGAGCCGCGCGGCCAATGCTTGTTTGCATGTGGATTTACTCTCGAACCCCTGACCTCTCCGTAAAAGCTTCCTTAATGACATCTTACAATTTGTTGCAATTAAGAAAAAAACAACGGTCATCTAGATTCAAAGTCGCAAGCGTAATGGTTTTTAAATCCAATCGTGAGAAAAATGGTGCATCTATTTTGTCCGTTCAAGGAAACGGGGAATACTCTGACAATTCCATTGGTTCCCAAAATATACCAGATTGCTTCCCAATTGTCTCTGGTCTTTAACTTTTGCCTTATAACATGCGCATATTTGTACTCATCTTTTATTTAACTGGGAAAGAAATGACAGTACCTTACTGTCAGAAGTATATCTTATTTACCAGCCTCGGAAATGTTCCTCTTGTATCTATTACAAGGGATATGTGTAGCTGCAGAGTTACAATTACTCGCTAGTGGTTTGAATGCAGACATCTCTGCTTAACTCTCGTCAAATCGCATGTAACCACAATCACACACAACCACACACACACAACCACAAACACACTAACACAAACACACAACCACACCAACACACAACCGCACCCACAACCACACACACAACCACAAGCACACACAACCACACACACAATCACACACACAATCACCCCCACTCACACAACCACACACACACACAACCACGACAACCCACAACCACACAACCACACACAATCACACACAACCACAACCACACACAACCAAAACCACACACACACACAACCACACACAAACACCCATACACACTCCCACACACACACAACCACAACCACACACACACAACCACACACACAACCACAAACACACAATCACTCACACACCCACAACCACACACAACCACAAGCACACACAGCCACACACACAACCACACACAACCACACACACACAACCACACACACACACAATCCCACACACACAAACACACAACCACACACATAATAACACAAACACACAACCACACACACAACCACAACTACACACACAACCACAACAACACACAACCACACACAACACCCCAACAACACACAACCACAACCACACACACACACACACCGAACCACACCCACACACACACACACACAACCACACACACACACACACAATAACACAAACACACATCCACACACACAACCACACACAACCACAACTACATACACTACCACAACAACACACAAACACACACAACCACAACACACACAACCACACCCACATACACAAACACACCCACACACAACCACACACACACAACCACACACACACACCCACACGCACACACAACCACACACACAACAAAACACACACAACCACATACACACACAACCACACACACAACCACACAAACAACCACAACCACATGCACACAACCACACACACACACACAACCACACATGCCCACAACCACACTGTTAGAATTGGGGGTCTCTAGTTGGCACAGGTAGGTACTTGTGACAAATAGGGGCCCTCTCTTCTAGTCAGGGTAAGGGGTACACTCCTAAAATAACCCCTGCTCACCCCCTTGGTAGCTTGGCACGAGCAGACAGGTTTATCTCAGAGGCAGTGTGTAAAGTGTGTAAAGCATTTGTGAACACATACAGTAATCAAGTGACAACACTACAAATGGACACCACACAGGTTGTATATTTATAAAAATAAGTATCTTTTATATAGAGTTACCACAAGACCATACACAACAGAAATAATCCACAATATAATCCACAATACTATTAGAAATCAAGAGTTCTTGTTAAAAAAGCTTAAATCAAAGTTCTGTGCGAGTCGGTATCCCTGTCTGGCTAAAGCGTTGCTGAAATAACACAGAGTCTAACAAATCAAGCGGACCGCGTCGGTCCGGGCCCACTCAAATGTCGACAGACTTGGTCATATTAACTTTTATTTGAGGCGTTCGTCACGGTGCAGAAAAGAAAGCGTTGCAGGACGCGTTGTCCCTCGATGTGGAGCAGGCAACGGCCCGTTGATGGAGTTGGTGGGTCCGTGAGACGCTGCTTCAATGCGGTGCTTGCAGCTTGCGGTGCGGCGACAGAGCCAGATGGCGGGAGCTGGCGTCGATCAGTCTGGACAGCAGTACGAGTCAGGCGGTGCATCGCGAAGGGTGCGAGCGGTACCCAACTCCGATGCGTTCATAGGACTCGAAATTAGCAACAGTGATCGTGTCGGTCAGACCAGTTTGATTTGGTGTAGCGATGCGTTGCATGTTGCGGAGTCCACAAGTCACGGCGCAGGCAACGGCTCGGTGACGGCATCAGGACGGAGTCGGTGAGCTCAGAGCTTGCGTTGTTCAATGCGGACGTTGTTCAATGCGGTGCCTACAGGACACCGGGCCGGAAGTGAGTCGGTCACAGCTCCCTGCCTCTGTAGACACTGAAACAGCGTTTCCAGAAGCAATCCACAAAGGCTGGTGAAGTCTACTGGTCCTGAGACTTCGGTCAGGGGGCAAGCTCTTTTCCAAAGCCTTGGAGATCCTTCACAAGTTGAAAAAAAGCACACAAAGTTCCTTTCTCCTTCCTTTGGCAGTCAGGCAACCCCTGCAGGCCAATCCCGCAAGCAGCACTTCAGCTTAGGGAAAGTCTCTCCTCAGTTTCTTCAGGTTCCTCTCCTCAGCAAAGGTTTCTTCTTGTAGTCCAAAAGTGATCTAATTACTTGGGATCAGGGTCCCAATACTTATACCCCCAAATCCTTTGTCCTCTGAGGGCAGAGGGGCCTTTGCTGAGTCCAAACCAGTTCTGGAGCACTCCGTTGACATGATTCCTTCTCTCCTTTCACAGTGCAGGGCAGAGACATCAGATGCACCACAGGGGTGGAGCCAGCACTGTTGGGGGCAGGCACTGTCCTATTCAGGTCCCAGGTGCAACTCCTCCCTCCAATCTAGATGCAGATCTCTCTAGTCAGCCCTGTGCTGACTCAACCTGTCTCCAGGAATTCCCCAGCCCCCTGGAATTCCCCAGCCCCTGTCGCTCAAACTCCAGACAAGGAATACACAGCCTAGCAAAAGCAGGCCTGGATAGTTAGACAAGAAAATACCTTCTTTCTAAAAGTGGTATTTTCAAACACAGAATGTTAAAACCAACTTCACTAAAAGATGTATCTTATCATTCTGAGTTCAGGCATACTAAACTCGAATTTCTACCATGTTCCCTGAGTCAGTTAAAATTATAAGATGTAATAATCTAACTGCCCATTCTAGCCTATGGAGAACAGGTAGCCTTGCAATAGTGAAAAACGAAAATGGCTGTAATTCACTGCCACACATACCAGGGCATGACCTACCTAATACTTACAATGCACCTTGCCCTTGGGCCTACCATAGGGGTGTCTGATATGAAGAAAAGGCAAGGTTTAGGGACTGGCAAGGGGTGCACTTGCCCAGTCAACATGGCAGTAGCAGACTGCACACAGGCTCTGCAATGGCAGGCCTTAGACACATTTTACAAGGCTGCCTCTGTGGGTGGCTCAACCGGTGCTGCAAGCCCACCAGCAGCATTTGGATTTACAAACCCTGGGCACACTCAGTGCACTGTACTAGGGTCTGACAAGTAAACCAAACAAGCCAATCATGGAATCACTAATCCATGTATCAATTTACAATAGGGAGCACTTGCACTGTGGCACTGGACAGCAGTGGCACAGTGCCCAAAGCATCAAACACCAACAAAAACACATGAGGCAACAGCAAAAAAAGAAAGGGAGACCCATGCCAATGGTGCCAGGTCTAACACACACACACACACACACACACACACAACCACACACACACAACACACACACACACAACCACAGACAGTTTTTTGGGCTGTCAGCATAAATACACTGTCACCAAACACTATGAACACCTCGGGAAAGTTTGGGAAGTCACCCCCAACTTTGAAACCACTTGCTGTTGCAGAGTGTGTGCTGTACACATGGCAATACCTTGACACAGCGGACTGTTGCAAGGAATGCTATGAGCCTCGGAGGCTGACAGACCTCAGTCTGTGCATTAGTTCACCCCGTCTTGGCGCTGCATGAAAACAGGGTGCCCACTGTCCAGCATGAAGTGAGACATTGTGATCGGGGCTGGAGATGCTATTTAGCAATCTGCTTAGAACATTCTGTTTCATTTAGGGCATTAAACATAAAGGCGCACTAGCAACGCTGATAAAATGGATTTCATTTTGAGTACTGACTAAAACTTTAAAAAAGGCTGCAGTACTGAAACAAGCATTTGCAATGCAATAGGTCTCGCATTTGCAAAAGTTTAAGCTATTTGCATTGTTCATGACAATGCCTTTTTTATCTATTTTATAAAAACAAACACATAAATAAATGCCATTATCATTTACAATGCCAATAGCTAGTGTTGCATTATTATTAGCAATGCCAACTGCTCACACTTTTATAATGCAAGACCTATTGCATTGCAAATGCTTGTTATTCTGTGCTGCAAAAGGATACCTGACCTTGCTGAAGGCCGGGCCGCTCCCCTGCTGCCGCACAGCTCCACCAGTGCGCCACTGCCTCCTTCGCTGCCGCTGCCAATCGGGAGTTCGATCCCGCTGTGCCCCCGAGCTGTTGACAGTTGCAGATTTTACTTTTGCCTCCACTGTTTGTATTGTGTGCTCCTCCCAATCTGTGGGTAAGTGTCAGTGTTTTGTGATTTGTTTACTGCTCCCTGTGCGTTCCCCCCCTCTACCCCCCTTTTTTCTGTACTCTCGGTGTGAGAAGTTGGCCTGATATATGATGTCACTAGTTCTAGTGTACACCTTGTATCAGTCCAAACAACCCTTATGGTGATTGGTTGTAAAGTCAACCTTATAGACCAGCTATCCTAGTGGTAGCATGGACAAGAGCAGTCTTAGGCTAAACTCTGCATGGCATGTGAAGCCAGCTGTTATACCATTTGCAATCCCTTGAATACCAAATGAAAGGACACCACAACAGATATATATAAAAAGAGAATGTATTTATTCTAGTCAAACCCTCAGCACTCTTTATGAGATTTGAGGTAAGTACAACACAGTCTTATTTAAGCATACATAAGCCACACAGGTAAGTAATACAGTTAGGCCCTAGGGGCCAGGCAAACCATATACTAAGTAAGTGGTATAAGGACCACTGTCACGAACACATGTTAGGCCTAGGCCTAGGGAATCGCTGGGGCTACACTATACTACCAATTGTTAGGAAGTGGGAGGCCCACGGGATTCAGGTGCAGAGTGGAAACACTCACGCGTAATGCGTTAAAGTCGATAGAAACAGTAATGTTTAGAATTAAAGAGTTTTAGGACACTTCAGAAGGAACTAGGAGTTAGAGACTTGGAAACTAGACACTAGGATAGTCAATACCCTTGTGAGCACCGAAGTACCCAAGTTACCTAGCCCACGGGCTGCGGGTGCATAGGTGGGAACTTGCGTCGGGTTTCGTCGTCGACTCCTATGGATGCCTGAGGAAAAGATGCTGACAGGCAGTCAGTGAAGAGTGTCCGGTGGATTCCAAGGATGGAATCAAGAAGAAGGATACCTGCAAGCAGAGGGGACAGAGTCTAGGTCACCAGCCAGGGGCCGGGAAGGAACCAGGCGATGTCGTGAAGATGCAGGTGAAAAGGTGAAGCTTGTTGCAGCAGCTACAGGCACCAGGAGAAGTTGAGGACGACCAGAACCAGGAGGCGAGCTGTCCCACGAGGGCTCTTGCTGTTGGCGGCGTCGATGTTGAGTTTGGACACAACAAGCCTTGGCAAGCGCAACCCACGCAGAGTGAAGGATTTGCTTCTGTTGCAGACCAGGAAGGCCTGAGGGGCTTCTCTTTCTCAGGGAAGCAAGGGCCAGTCTGGAGGAGCCAAACCAGCAGTGGAAAGTCAAGGGTTCGTCGTCACAAAGGCTACTAGCCAACGGGCAAGCAACCGGACAGATGCATCGAGCAGGAAAATGCAGAAGGGCCCCACACAGAACTCGTCGAGTGTGGAGGGCTGATCTTCGGTGCAGATGGTGCTTGGGGTTGGGGCTTCTCAATCTCCAGAGCACAACTTCGAGGTTGCCTCAGAAGCTGCGTTGGAAGCAAGTAGCCAATTTTCCCAGGTAGCCGGTCCCACGTCTCTCGTCGCCTCCACGGATCTCAGCTTTGCTGTGGATGTGGATCAGGGTCGGAGAAGTCTGGAAGTCAAGGCACTGGTCGGGCTCTGTAGTCGGTTCCTCGTAGAACTTGGGCAAAGCAAATGGCAGATCGCTTGATGGTGCCTGTTTGCACAGGGTGGCCACTCCTTGGCCACAAGGGAGATTCTTCAGTCTTCTTCCGTAGTCGAATGTCGAAAGTCCAGAGTTTCTGTTCAAGTTTCAGTTATCAGGATAATCCAAAGTCCTAGGGACTCAGCTCCCACTCTTATACTAATCTGGGGGGCTGGGTTACCTGCTAGGTCCCTCCTATGGGTGGGACCAGGGAGGGGGGTGGTTACACCCCCTTCCGTTTGTCCAGTTTCGCACCAGGACTGGGGCTGGAGTGCCCCAGCACCGGTTTGAACTGGACTATGCATGGGACACCTTGTGTGCCCCAGGCAGTGTCTCGTTTCTTTCATCCCTCCCTGCCCCAATACACTAAGTCCTGTCTGGGGTGGTGCTAGCACCTCCCAAGGCAGGAAACCTATTGACCAAGCCTCCCTCGCTGGAAGGACTCCCAGCAGCAGAAGGTCAAACTTGTGTCTGTGGCAGCAGCGTCCATTTTGTGAAGCTGGGGCTCTGGTTAACTTTAACCGGGTAGTAGGTCTTCAACATGTCTTCTCCCTCTAGAAGGGGGGAATACTATCCTCTTCAACAGAAATGATGTGGGGGTAGTATTCCAAAGTGTTAGACACCTTACACAACATGTTTTGATAAAGCCAAACCATAGTTACCATAACCGCGAGGATTATAAGGCACTTTAAGAGTATATGGTAGGCGATATCATAGAACAGCTATAAGGACATGGTTCCGAAAGCTGCAGACAGGCTCAGCTCATGCTAGAGCACCATCTCACATGTTACCAAGCACTCTGCCTTCAGGATTGTTAAGGCCTGCCATAGGAGTGACTGATAGGTTACCCATGTGTCTATATATAAGGTAGGTATAGGAATACTACACCTAAGCAAGGGGTGATTACACGACCTTGCCCCAGCTGAGTGATCAGCCAGTTGTGTCATAATGGAAGGCCATCCAGGGGGGGCATAATACATGTGTTGAAAAGTTACTTCTTAAGATGAAGAAAGATGCTGAGGCTTGAAGTGAGAAGTCTTAGGTTTATTCTTAGTTGTAGGTACAAAACAGCTCATCCACCCAACTGTCAGCAGGTTAATGATCTCACTGCCCTCTAACATTCTACAGCTGGCTTGGTCCTGACATTCCAGAACACCAAGCATCCCAGAGTGAGATATACAGATACACCTTAGCACAGAAGAAGAAAGCCATTACAACATATCTCCCTCCTTTACACTACACAACAAAACATATAATACCCATAACAAATCTTCTATATATACCTCTAACATTATGTGACATAATCTTTCAAATGAGAGGGAAGGCATGAAACCCTCTTGGGCCTCATGATGACTTCAGGAACCACTTTACCCCTCTGTGATGGTGTGAGACAAACTTGTTCCAGCGTTTGTATTACATAGGGCAACGCGACCCAGATTCCATACCCTATGATCACTTGTTCTAATAGCATTGTTGAAAACCGTAGTGACCCTCAAAGGTTCCGAAAATTTAGATCCGGAAACAGCAAAACCCGGCCTTTTAATTCGAACAAAATCACCCACCTTAACCTTTGTGGACTTGACAGCATGACAAACATCATAGTTCTCTTTACTTTTAGAACATCTCAAATCTTCCTTCTCTTGCCATGACATAGAATCAAAATCTTGAGACTTGCTAGAAAGAAACTTATTTACCCATAGTGGTTCTAAGAAGGTATCAGGGTCTCTTCCTCGAAACAAAAGAAAAGGAGATTTCCCTGTTGAGGTTCTGGACTTTTAAGAGTCCAGAGGTGTCAGGGAAACAACACCCGAAGACCCCTGAGTTCCTCCTGTCTCGGTGCACAAATAAACAGAGACACGGGCTTCTCGATGGCGGCGTCAAAGACCAAGGTTTATTACTGCAGGGACATAGAAATCATAGGAACCACACAGAGGCAGAATCTACGAGACTGTTCAAATTGCATTAAGTGGGTCGTTTCTTAAATACAAGAAAAATGTCTTGGGGCAACATTACACGAATATTTCTCATGCCCAACCCGGTATCCCAAAACAGACAATAAATAAATATCAAACAATGATTAGTTGTAGGTTTTCGGTATTCGATCAGGTCCTCTTGACAGTTTTCCATTCTTCGCCCGATCCTCCCCATCATAAAAATCGTAACCTCCCCATTGTAAAAGCCCAGGAGGAGAGGAGCAGAGCCAGGTGCAAAGGATTGAAAAGTAGGATAAGAGGTGTTTATGGATCATAAACGGGCATGGCTACCGTCTTCGGCCTTACAGTCAGGACAACGGACACGAGAACCAGTATAGCAGGACTGGCCTCAGGCAAGGGAGGCAGCTTGATTCTGCCGAGTCATGTAGCGTCAGCCTTTCTCGGGACTCGAGCTTACGTGTCCTTAACAAGGTGACTCTGCCGGGGTCATCGTCCGTTCATTGACTATGTGAGGGCAAGAAACAAGATGGATGCCGTAACTAAAATGGATGCCATGACTTTTACGACAGAATGCCCTATTTTCCAGTGAATTCATGCTAGTTGCGCAGCGAAAACACTGTCATGTATACAATGGATCATTTGCGGTTCATTGGTACCGTAATCGTTTCAGTACTACGATACCGAATTCACGGGTTCGGATCGCTACAGAACCTCAGACAGTCCTTTTGCCCTTACATAGGCAATAACTCACTCTATGTCAGAGTCCATTTCTATGTTCATTAGGTCACTGATGTGTTGTTGCAGCATTACTCTATCTCGTGGCGTATCTCTGAAAACAGGTGGTCTTCTTACGCATGTAGAAATGCAGACGCTACATAAGGCAGGGCCACACTGAATAATGAGACAGCATGAGAATAAAAATACCAATGCAACACCAATGACCATTAGAACCTTCCACCCCCACGCAGATAACTGATTCCAGAACCATCCCATTAGTGACCAGTCACCTTCCTCTACGTGAATGGAGTCAGAGATTTTGTGTAACTTAGAGATGGCCTTGTATACTGTTGGTGCATTATCTGGGATAAAAACGCAGCAACTTGATTGGATCATCTTACATACTCCACCTCGATCTGCAAGTAACACATCAAGAACCATACGGTTCTGTAACGTCATGAGGCGATCCGCTTGAAGCTCAGCTGTCAGGTTACTAAGGGCACCTGTAGTTTCGGTAATGGTGGATTCAACTACCCGTGTTAGTTGACGTAAGTTTCTACTGTTGGCCATAGGCCCCCAGAATGGGAGGAAACCCTTGAAAAAGTCTCCTGCCTCTTGGCCAGCAGTATCTTCTTTACTGAAAACACCTCTCACAACTCTAGGTTTGTGATAGTCCGGTGCAGCAGTGTATGTCGGAGGTAACAGTTGAGCGATATAACATGAGCCTGAGAAGTCAGCGGGCAGCCATGTATATGCTCTGTCTTGACAAACAAAATAGGTACCCTTAGCGGCTAAAAATGCAGGGGAAGATTGTGACGGGAACACGTATGTTTCAATACAGTCACTCTTCCCCAGTCGAGCTTTCGGATTCCTCCCATTTCCTTGCAAACAGACCTGACCTTGGTGGGGTACGACCCAGATCGGAGTTGAGCTCTTACGTTTGTTCTCACCCAGAGTAATGCCGTATTCCGTAACATTCCAACCCATGTAAACTCGCAATTCATCCTTGGGAATGTATGGAGTATTATTGACATCTCTCACCATGTCAGTGATTCCTGTTACCAAGGCTCTATTAGCAGAGTTATACCGGGTGGAACGCGGAGGTCGTGGGGGATAGGTCTCTAGGGCATAAGCGAACATGGTCTGAAATGCCCAGAATGATCCATTATAACTAAAAGGCAGAACCAAATAAGGGATGCCCTTGTCCATGGTATGTGGTATCAAGCCACATACCCAGCAGTTTGTTGTGTTAACCACTAGTTGATGTTGGTGCAAGAGCTGAATGAAAGTGTTATTTATAAACTCAGAGCGTCGAGCTTGCTCGTGGGCAGAAAAAGGATGGAAAGAATGAAGAGAAACAACAGTCGGAGAAACAGGAGCATGGGGAGATACCGTAGATGCAACAGGTGTAAAGATCAACTGAATACCAAAAATAATTCCGCCTACCAAGGTTATTAAGACAATCAGAAGTGTCAGAGTACATTGCATTAGGAAACATTTACTGTACAATATGTCATATAATTTTGTCTTGTGCACATTTATGACATTTACCCGTCGTAATTCAGGAAGCTCCATCTTCTACAACCGTTCGCAACGGATGGTTTGTACCTGTTAAAAACTTGCCTCTGTTTATCCTGGGAGTTCCCAAGACGAACAGAAGAAACCGACCTAGTGTCTGATTCCCTGCAAATTAAAACAAAGCACACATTACGACCCTACGGTAACCCAGACGGCAAGGTAAGAGGATAGCAAAAACAAAAAATAAAAAGTAAACTTCCTGACTGTACGGGATGCAACAAGATCAACACAGTTTTCAAACGGAAAGGTAATTATGTAATGTCATTAGTTCAAAACATGAGAACGTAGATTATATCTGTACTTTCCAGGTCTTGTTTGGTCTTGAAATAGCTGGTCTACAGGTGCGGAAATGTTCGACTCCACAGGTGACAAATGTTCACTTTGTACAATACTCGGTTCAGGATTCAAAGGAGCGGTTACTGCTGAGGTGTCAAAGTTCTGTGTTTCCGTTCGTGGGTGGTCCGTTAGGTACTCTGCATCACTGAAAGGGATGTGCCTAGGAACAGGTTCTGTCTCGGATACACCAATTCCCTGTCTAACCCAGTTGTCATAGGGGAGTGGAAGAGGGACACGCTTCGTATGGCTGGCGTGCACCCAATTTTTCCTGCCAGCTAGGCGTACTGCAGTTCTGGTTACGAGGAAGACCTGAAACGGGCCCACGAATCTTGGCTGAAGGTTCCGAGTACGTTCAAAGTTCCGAACTACAACCTGGTCGCCGGGTTTCAACGTGTGGCCTGGACTCTCCGGCAGTTTAGGCAAGGATTCGAATACCTGTTGATGAATAAGGCTTAATTTAGTAGTCAGATCATGAAGGTAATCAATCAACATTGGGTATTCAATCTGTTTGAATTCCTTTGGCCTAGGGACTCCCCAAACATTAGCAGGACGACCGAACACAATCTCATATGGGCTAAGCCCTACTCGAGAGTGTACAGTCGCTCTGGTGGACAGTAAAGCTAAAGGCAGTGCGTCTGGCCAAGAGAGACCAGTGGAAGCTTGAATTTTCGCAAGTTTCAGCTTCAGGGTGCCATTGTACCCTTCCACCAAACCTGCTGACTGTGGATGATTCGCACTGTGGAATTTCTGTACAATTCCTAGACCTGCACACACACTCTTCATAACTTTCCCTACAAACTCACTTCCATTGTCCGACCAAACAATCCGTGGCATACCATACCTAGGGAAGTATTATTTGAGGAGGATTTTGGCAGTGGACATGGCAGTGTTATCCTTTAATGGGTATGCCTCAATCCATCTTGAAAAGGCACAGACTACCACTAGGACATACTTAAGATTGTTACACCTGTCCATGTGGATATAATCCAACTGAATCACTTCAAAGGGACAAGAAGGGGGAGCAAAATGACCAATCGGGGTTGGGGTTCCCTTGCCAGGATTATGCATCAGGCATACCATGCAATTTTTCACCACTCTTTCCGCACACTTAGTAATTCCATCATTCTTCCATACTGGAGCTAACATTTTACAGATCCCTTTCGAACTGATGTGCGCCGCTCCATGCGCCATCGTGACTACTGCAAGTACATACGCATCAGGTAACATCCAACGTTGCTGCTCAGACAGATAAACCCAACATCCACTTGAATCCATTTTACCCGTTTTCTCCTTCCATTCATTCTTCTCATTTTCAGTTGCTTCATTCTGGATTGCTTTCACACTGTCAATCGTATTCTCACACATTCCTGATTCAGCAATCCATCTTGCAGACGTTGCAACGTACATCCGGCTCGTCATGTTCTTGGCCGTTTCTTTAGCGACCTCATCAGCAAACGCATTCCCACGGCCAACATCATCCGTAATCTTCCGATGTGCACTGCACTTCACAATTGCAACTTCATTCGGTAGGGTCAGGGATTCCAATAGATCACTGACTAATTGTCCATGTTGGATCTTAGTTCCATGAGACGTGAGAAAACCTCTTTCTCTCCAGAGACGTCCAAAGCTGTGTGCAACGCCGAAGGCGTATTGGCTATCAGTAAACACATTCACTCTCTTTCCCTCTGCTAAAACACACGCTCTTGTTAATGCAATTAATTCTGCAGCTTGGGCAGAGTTCTGACTCACTCTTGCAGTCTCAACAATCGTACTCAAAGTCGTAACTGCATACGCGGCCGTCACATCACCATTCTGTAATTTAAAGCAAGACCCATCGACATATAACGTGCCGTCTGGGTCCAATAGCGGAGTATCTTTTAAATCAATTCTACCTTTTGTCTCTTCCTCAGTTCTGAAACAACAATCATGGGGCTCTGAATCACTCGACTCCTGAGTAGTCGGCAACAGTGTTGCTGGGTTCAATATGTTACATCGCTTGATCTGGATGTGATTTGCCAAAAGCGTCAGCTCATAGCCTGATAGTCTAGCACTGGTGAGGTGCTGAGTTTTCGTTCGATTCATGAGTGTATCCACAGCATGTGGAACCATGACTACTAACATGTTGTTCATGACTAGTCCAGCAGACTGTCGGATAGACACTGCGGCTGCTGCCGTGGCTCTTAAACAACTTGGCAATGCTCTGGCTACCGGATCTAACGTGGATGAGAAATATGCACAAGGCCGCTGTTTGTCGCCAAATTGTTGCGTTAATACACTTAATGCACAACCTTCTCTTTCATGGACATATAGTGTAAATGGCTTACTGTAGTCAGGAGTACCCAACACAGGAGCTGAACACAGCGCATCACGTAAGTCGGAGAAACTCTGTTGACATTCCTCAGACCATGGCAAAGGGCTCGGAACACCTTTTCCAGTCAGGGCTACCAATGGTTTCGCCATGAGAGAAAAATTTGGGATCCATTGCCTACAGTATGACGTAATACCCAAAAACGCACGCACTTCTCTCTGTGTGCTTGGTACAGTCATCTGCGAAATTGCTTTGATTCTCTCTGGGGTCAACCTTCTTCCCTCCTTTGACAAAAGATGACCTAAGTAGGTCACTTCTTGGCAACAATATTGCAGTTTAGAAGGTGACACCTTGTGATGTAAGTCTGACAAATGACGCAATAAAGAAATTGTAGCTGCTTTGCAAGTTTCCTTGTCATCAGCGGCTAGTAAAAGATCGTCTACGTATTGGATCAGAGCAACACCATGAGGAAGTACAAGAGCGTCTAATTGACTTTTCAATGCTTGGCTGTAAATAGAAGGGCTCTCACAATAGCCTTGTGGAGCGCGCTTGAATCTGAAACTGCGACCTCCTAAGGAGAAACCAAAAATGTCTCTACTTTCTTCGGCTATGGGAATGCTGAAAAAGGCATTTTTCAAGTCGATCACCGTAAACCATGAAGCTGAGGCAGGAATCAACGTCAGTAATGCAGTGATATCTGGTACCACAGGAAACTGTGGAATCACTATTTTGTTAACCTCTCTGAGGTCAATCACAAATCTGTAGATTGGAGGTTTGGAAGGGTCAGTACGTTTCAGAATCGGCAGAACAGGACTATTGCAGACGTTTCCTCTAGTTTCCTCAATCACATCTTTCTGTATTAAATCTTTTACAATTAGCAAGAGTGCTCGTTCACCTTCATTCGAAATCCGATACTGTGGGATTCGTGGGAATCTAACATTCGCTTTCAGACTTACCACATAAGGGGGAATTTCCAAGAGGCCTACATCGTTAGGACCAGTTGCCCAAAGAGTATCAGGGAGAGAACGCAGCTCCGGTGGGAGCTTGTCCATCGACATATACATTGGAGAGATGACTCGTTTGCCTAATGTGAGCTGTACTCCCGAAGGAGAACAGTACAGTGTCGCGTGCAGGC
This sequence comes from Triturus cristatus, assembly GCF_964204655.1. NCBI lineage: Eukaryota > Metazoa > Chordata > Amphibia > Caudata > Salamandridae > Triturus > Triturus cristatus. The sequence continues at coordinate 1,875,230,795 of NC_140590.1, forward strand.
GTTTCAACAGATCTAAACCTAGCAGATTCTCATTACAACCGGTTGTTAGGATAAGGGTGCTTCTAGCTCGCATGGCCCAACAGATATTGACAAAGGACTAGAAACAGGATTGTGAACAGGGGCGCCTGAGAATCCTACCGAAGTGTTCGTTAAGCCAGACAAAAGGTGCACCAGGGAGTTTTGCACGCATGATTGAACTTTTTGCCGTACCAATATCCAACAGAAACGGTTCGACCACGCCTGATGTAACTACTGCGACATAAGGTCCACTCTGATCAACTGGAACTGATACTACTCCCTCTCTCTGCCTGCGGCTGTCCTATTGCTCGCTTCTTTGAATCTCTTCATTATGATCATAGTAATCTTCAACATGATACTGTGGAGATCTACCTGGTTGCGCAGGTTGTATATTTCGCTGGTCGAAATAATTCGATTGGCGATCAGCCTGTGGTGTCATCGTACCATGCCCTCTACCTCTAGGAGCTTGCATAAACCCAACATTACCTCTCTGAGCTGGGACACCACTAGTTTGTGGGTGCAGTACTGGACACTCATTCTTATAATGACCCTCCTTTTTACAATAAGCACACTGATTCCATGCTAACTGTTGTCGGGGAAAACTATAATTAAATCTTTGGGCCGTCCCTTGCTGGAATTGTGGCTGCTGCTGAAACTGGGGTCGCTGCTGTGAATCTGACTGATTCGAACGAGGCGGATACGCCTGTTGCAAAAGAACTTTGGTCTTTAAATATTTCGTTTTCTTTTCTGATTTTTCCTTCTCTTCTTTCTCTCTATTCTCGTAATACTGAGCAGTTGCAAGTATCTGTGCTGTCGTCGACACTGCCCATGCACTTTCAGAATCCTTTAACTTGTTACTAAGCTCAGGCAGTAAATTAAACACAAACTTGTCGACAAACAATCTCTGGCCTCCCTCAGTACTCATATCTTGCCCACTGTGATCTACGAAGGTCTCTTCAAATCTAGTGAAGAAGTCAGAGACGCTTTTGTCCTTCTTTTGCTTGCATGCCGATAATTTATCCCAATTGACTCGTAACGCTGGCATCAGCGTTTTCATCAGAGTAATTATTCTGCCAGGTAAGGCAGCAATCAGAGGTTCTGGTTTAGCACCGCCAACGTGTTGCGCATCTGCCGCTATGATAGCTGGCCAATCACCTCCTAGGGCGACTTGGTGGTTCTCTTGCCGAATTTTGGCCCATATAAGCTGTGGCACTACATTGCCAAATAGCATTTCAATGTCTGCCAAATTCATGACACATGCTTGAACTGTCTGCGTTAATTCTTTGTAATAACCAGCAGGATTTTTACGAGGGTCTGGTAATGCTTGTTTTACTGCTAATACTTCAGCCCGTTTCCAAGGGATGTGTATCCACACTCTCTGGAATTGCGCTGGGGTAGCTGCAATTCCCAAGTTCCCATCAGCGGCAACTGCTTCGCGCCATATGGGCGGAACTTCCCTCATTGGATATTGACCTCGTCTTTTCCTAGTAGTGATCGGTGAACCATCAGGCTCTCTTGTCGCTCGAAGAGGGGACTCATCCCTATAAGTTAAAATCAGTTCTATCGCTCCCCTTACTTCTGGACCTATCACCATTCCTGCGGCAAATTTCTGTTGAATATTTATCAGGTCAGAGGGGACGGAGTCTAAATCATCATCTTCCCATTCTTCACGCACGAGAGAACACATCACGTCAAAAACATAACGTTGAGTTGGTTCATTCCATTGCATAAATGTATCTAACACTCTTCGTGCATCATACTTCGCAGCTTTCGACATCCACCTAAGAGCGGTCGAATCTAACGTGTCTCGTTCCTCGGGACCAGGAAGCTGGCTACGTCTCTGTATAGAGTCAGAAACGGGGGTCCCAATTAAAGACCTGTAGAGAGGAGTTAAAATATTAGTCACAGAGTCGGTTATCTTCCGACGAACGGAAAGCGGAGTCAGAATGTTTACAGGGTTCGGGAACAGAGCAGCTGGAGAAGATGAAATGGTAAGGGTGGGTGTAGCAGGTAAAACAGTTTGTGAAACGACAGGCAAAGGCGGAATAGGCGACCCAGGAAGAGGGGGTGCCGTGGGATCATTAAGCACAGGAAGGACAGGAGCTGTAATCAAAGGAAGTGGAGCACCTATTCCAGGCTGACCAGCAGCTGGCTGTACAACAGGTAGTAACTGTGGTACTGTAATACCCTGTGCATACGGTGGAGGTGAATTCAATAGGTAAGACAACAGAGGATCCTTTTCATGATCCTCCATTGGCTTAGCAGGACATGATGGCAGCACAGGGTAACACTTATCAATTGCCAAATTATATTTTCTATTCGCCATCTCCATTGCTTTCTCAGTCTCGTTGACATGCAACTGCCTAGCAGACTCCATTAAAGTCAACCCTTTCTCTTTCTGTTCTTTCTTCGTTTTCCTAATCTCTCTCTGTTTGGCTTCTTTGCGCCATACGCAAAAAGAATCAAACATTGCCGGCCGGGCTTTTTTCTTGAACAACTTCATTTCTAGATTATCTAGTATTTCCGTTTCGAAGCTACCATGCGGTGGCCAACTAAGGACACCATCTTTTATGGTATAACGGACCCATACTTCATTATACGTAATAGGACCCACACCATGTTTACAATAGAGCTCATAAGTAGGAGTTCCAATCGGAGGAACCGAACACGAATCCTCCAACCGGGAATCCCCGTTGCAACGTAATAAGGACAAGAAACAATTGTTACCTTTAGTCATGACTAACGAAGACAAATTCCAACCAAAATTCGCAGAGAACTTAGGCCTACCAAAATGAACCAATACCAAATACAAAGATTATCTTAACAAGAGCAACCAATGATAATCTACAAATCCAAAACAAACGTATCCAAATAACCAAACTGAGCACGACCCACTTAATACTTAACTGAAATGTGGAAGACGTCACCAAGGAGAACCCGTCTACGTCTCGCCGTACTAAGGTCTGCACCTCGGGTCCAAGACAGGGCGACAGTCAAGGCAGCGGTCCTCTGTATCCGTCTGGGAACGGGAACCCTCGTGGAAGAGATCGTCGGGCCACTTTTACGACATGCAGGGATCGATGAAGCGGGGTACCTCCCTCCGGAATCTTCACACGAAACTTCTCGAACTTTTCAGGCTTTGGACCGGTACCGGATGATGTCGCCCCACGTTGGGCGCCAATTTGAGGTTCTGGACTTTTAAGAGTCCAGAGGTGTCAGGGAAACAACACCCGAAGACCCCTGAGTTCCTCCTGTCTCGGTGCACAAATAAACAGAGACACAGGCTTCTCGATGGCGGCGTCAAAGACCAAGGTTTATTACTGCAGGGACACAGAAATCATAGGAACCACACAGAGGCAGAATCTACGAGACTGTTCAAATTGCATTAAGTGGGTCGTTTCTTAAATACAAGAAAAATGTCTTGGGGCAACATTACACGAATATTTCTCATGCCCAACCCGGTATCCTAAAACAGACAATAAATAAATATCAAACAATGATTAGTTGTAGGTTTTCGGTATTCGATCAGGTCCTCTCGACAGTTTTCCATTCTTCGCCCGATCCTCCCCATCATAAAAACCGTAACCTCCCCATTGTAAAAGCCCAGGAGGAGAGGAGCAGAGCCAGGTGCAAAGGATTGAAAAGTAGGATAAGAGGTGTTTATGGATCATAAACGGGCATGGCTACCGTCTTCGGCCTTACAGTCAGGACAACGGACACGAGAACCAGTATAGCAGGACTGGCCTCAGGCAAGGGAGGCAGCTTGATTCTGCCGAGTCATGTAGCATCAGCCTTTCTCGGGACTCGAGCTTACGTGTCCTTAACAAGGTGACTCTGCCGGGGTCATCGTCCGTTCATTGACTATGTGAGGGCAAGAAACAAGATGGATGCCGTAACTAAAATGGATGCCATGACTTTTACGACAGAATGCCCTATTTTCCAGTGAATTCATGCTAGTTGCGCAGCGAAAACACTGTCATGTATACAATGGATCATTTGCGGTTCATTGGTACCGAAATCGTTTCAGTACTACGATACCGAATTCACGGGTTCGGATCGCTACAGAACCTCACTGTAGTGGTATGCGGAGCAAAACGATACACACACACCCTTTTTAAAACCTCATCCTGCCAATTGAGACCATTTGCTTATGCTAAAGATACAGTTTCCTTCAGGACTCTATTAAACCTTTCAACCGTGCCATTGGATTCAGGGTGATACAAAGCACATCTTTTATGAATGATACCACAATCACTGAGAAAGGTCTCCATGTCTCTAGAAACAAGTTGTACCCCATTATCTGTGAGTAAGGTCTCAGGAATACCTTCCCTGGCAATGATGTCTTTTAAGCAATTAATAACCGTATTGGTATTTATATTCTTTACAAAGAATATTTCTGGCCAACTTGAGAATAAATCCATGACAACAATAATAAATGTGTCTGAACCTTCTCCATGAATAGGCCCTAAGATATCAAGAGCAGGGTCCTTCCAAGGACCACACGGACGAGTTCTTTTCTCCATGGGCTGTGTCCTGGTCTTCAACACCTTCTCACTAAGAGAACATTGGACGCACTCCCTAACCAAATGTTCAATCTGTGTATCAAATCCTGGCCACCAATAGCTATAGCGTACCCTCTCCTTGGTTTTTGAATGATATGCCTACGTGTGCCTCATGTGCTAAATCCAAAATCTCCTTCCTTAAAGAAACCGGAGCTACTAGCCTGTGCCCTCTCAGCAAAAACCCGTTACAACTTGAAAGTTGATCCTTAACCAACCAGAAATCCTTCACAGAATCACCACCTTCTCCTTTATGGTGCCAACCTTCACAAATCAATTTAGAGACATCTTGAATGATAGAATCATTCTTGCAAGCATCTAGCCAGCGCTCACGAGAAATCACCTTGTAATCCACCCCACAAACAAAATCATGAGGATGATCAAAAGATGGATCTGAATTTGTCTCTATGGTTGATTAGCTGGAACTAACCTCGAAAGAGCATCTGCAACAATGTTATCTGAACCAGGAACATGTTTAACAATAAAATTAAAACCCTGCAAACCAACTACCCATTTTGAGATTCTAGGAGATACAGAGTCAATGCCTTTATTAGTCAGTACCTCACAAAGAGGTTTGTGATCAGTTCTTATGACGAATGACGTGCCCCACAAGAACTTTTTAAATTTCTTGATAGCCCAATATACAGCAAGGGCTTCGCGTTCAATTACAGAATATCGACATTCAGCGCCTTTCAAGCACCTAGAAATGAACATAATGGTGTTTTCAGGCAAGACACCCCCTTGATACAGGACCGCACCAATCCCCTTCAGACTTGCATCCGTAGAAATGATAGAGCTTTTGCTCAGGTCAAAATTCTTGAGATTAGGTGCATTCTGTAATTTCAGTTTTATGTCATTAAATTCTCTGTCACACAAATTATCCCAAATAAATTTCTCTCCCTTCTTTAATAACTTTCTCATGTTGAACGTGACCTCAGCAAAATTCTTTATAAACTTATTGTAGTACTCAGCCATTCCTAAAAACCGCATGAGCTCCTCCTTGGAAGAGGGAACCACAAGGTCCTTGATAGTGTTTACAAGAGCAGCTTTAGGAACAACTCCATCAGCACTTATGGTATGACCCAGATAATCAATTTTACTGAGGCCAAATCTACATTTCTCTCTTTTTATAGTTAAATTGTCAGTAGTAAGCCTATCCAGCACTTGTCTAACCCTTGTTTCATGTTCAGCCACACTAGGCCCATATATCAAAATGTCATCTTGGTACACACAAACCCCAGGGATGTTGATCAAAACTTTATCCATGACACGCTGAAAAACTGAGGCAGCAGAAACTAGCCCAAACGGGAGTCTAATGAATCAAAATGGTCGAAATGGCGTGACAAACGCAGTCAGATCCCTTGAGGACTCATCAAGCAAAATTTGGTGGTACGCTGATGTCAGATCAATAGTACTGAATATTTTTGCATCCCCCACCATACTCAACAACTCTGATATGTTTGGAAGAGGATACTTGTCCACTAGAACACATTTATTGAGCTGTCTGAGATCAACACAGAGCCTCAAAGAACCATCAGTCTTCCTCGCGGCCACCACCGGGGCGAGCCATGATGTTCCTTCTACTTGCTCAATAATTCCTTGGGACTTTAGTTTATTCAACTCTTTGAACATATCCTCTTTGACGGTGAACGGAACATTACAGACTTTACAGGATACTGGAATTGAACCAGGAGAACGTTTAATCTTATGAGAGTAACCCTTAAGACAGCCTAGCTTATCGCCAAACACTTGTGGATATTCACTTACCAAAAGAGTTTGCAGCGAAGAACTCTCCACCACAGACTCTACGCTTCCTCTTTCTTTAATAATGATAGGAGGAATATTATTTGGGTCTAACATGACACCAAGATCTTTTTGATGCCACCAGCTGATAATGCTATCTCCTTTTTTAGAAACATAAACTTTCCCTGGAGTGAAACGCTCTCCATACTCAATTAGTCCATTGAAATACCCCCTTAATTCAATTGGATCCCCACCATATGCAGTGGGACGAATGTCTGGATTTAATAGTTTGACTTTCCCACACAAATTATCATCAAAGAATTTACTAGAAACATTGGTGATCTTAGCCCCAGAATCAAACAACACTTTAGTTTTATGACCTTCCACAAAAATGAAATCAAGAGGTCCCTCACCACCAACCTGGACCACAATTTGTCCACACTCGAAATCATGGTGATCAGATAAGTTACCATCAGAAACTTCACTCACATTTTTTTAAATAGATTTGAACCTGCAAGCACTCACAAAATGACCCCTCTTTTTACAATGAGAGCATGTAACATTTAAAGCAGGACATGACTTGTCGTTGGCCCAGTGTGAAGTGATATTGCACCTACAGCACTTGCCACTTTTGTTAAGGTTGTTACGAGAATTACTAGCACTCTTTTCTTTAAATTGTGACTTTGTATGAGAGTCCCCACTCCTAGATTCCTTTTTTGAATTAATATTGGTATTAATTACTGACACATCTTTGTTGAGATCTTTTTTGATCACTTGTACACATTGAAGAGAGTGTTCTATTCTCTTTGCTACTACTAAAACCTCATCCAAAGACGGTTCGTCTTTCAGCCAGAGCTCATCACGTACTTTCCCAGATACACAACCAAGCATAAACTGATCTCGTATTCTTTCATCCATTAGAGCATCAAATGTACAAGTGGATGCCAAACGTCTAAGCTCTGTTATGTAATTCTCTATGCTTTACTCCTCTTTTTGCATACGCTTGCCAAAATGATAACGATCCAAAATCATGCTAACCTTCGGCAAGTAATGAGCATCCAGTTTATAAATACATTGTTCATACTCGTTCAGACCAGTACCGTTAGGGACATCAGGCAAATGGTCAAAGACGTCTTGTCCCTCAGACCCAAGACAGTGTGTCAGGAACCCAAGATTACAGATAGGTTTAATTGCGCATCGAAGACTCAAAGTTTGTACACCCCGAGCAACGGAAGGTTCATGGGTGGAGCTGACTCGGAAATGGCGCCAGAAAAGACCACCAGAACTGAGTAGCTGTTAGCGTTCTAGTGTTTGGCAGAGAACGCGCTGGAATCCTAGGTGAGGCTCGCGCTGCCTAGGAACTGCGCACTTCACCAAGAATTCTAGAGAGTCAGGTGCACATTCTAGTGCGCGCTGACTAAAAGTGTTTTAGTTCTCGCTCGAAGGGTTTTCGGAATCTACCCTGAAGAGTTTTCGGAAGTCATAGATACAAGTTCGAAATCTGAGTTCCAAGAAGTTAAGTGACTTTTGAGGAGAACAGCAAATCTTAGTTGTGGAGATTTCGCACCGAGTCGTCAGGGAGAGGAAGCAGCGTCAACAGGAGCATCTGAAGAGAGAACAAGAAAAATGAAGCTAAGTTAACGAGTGTATATTTGTCACGTCAGAGAACTGAAGTAATTATTTGTCACGTCAGAGAACTGAAGTAAATTACCGAAAGCAATAGAGTCATAGAACTTACTGTGAAGGAAGTGGCTTACTGTAATTCTTCACAGAGGTAACGAATAGTAACGACAAGTCCTGAAAAGGTAGAGGAGAGAATTACAATATAGATTAGAACTCTTGAGCAACTACAAACAATAGAACAAGATAAAAACATACTTACCACAGAAATAAGTCGTCGAACATTAGCTAAGTACTGAGAGTGAAATATCACCACGAAAAGAGGAGAAAGCATTAAACACACAGATGAATAATTACCAATAGGAAAAGACCTCAAACACAGTAAGTAGTACACCAAATAAAAATAGAAAATGTCAGGTTAAAAAGAAAGCAGAAGTTCTTAACAGATAAATGTAACTATATTACAGGTGTGCAAAAAGAAAAGGAAGCTGTGAATTAAGGCAGATACCAAGGAAGATAAGACATAGAAGTGTAAAAAGAAAAATAGGAAAGTAAGTGAGAAGCTCAGAGAGAAAGATTTATATGAGGCAGATAAACCTTGGGTTCTAGTTATTTCCTTTTTAATTGCAGACGAAGAATATAGTTAATGAAATAAAAGCACACACAGAAAAGAAATAGAAGAGAAGCAGAGTTCTGAAATTGGCATGGTAAGGAAATAAGGCAATTGGGGTTGAGAGAAAGGAGAGGTTAAAGGCTAAAAGTTTATTATAACAATAACTCTTATCTACAGGTTATCTCTTCAGCAAAAGAAGTCTGCTGGACGGACTCCTGAAGGAAGCCGCAGAACAGTCTCTTCTCTCTTTTGTTATTTTATCCACTTTCCCCCTTCCCCCTAGATAGCCACTCTAGAGACTTGTCACATTAAGCTCTGGATTGCTGTCGGGGGGGATTTGGGAACTAGCATCTCTGTTCCTGTGTAAGTTTTGAGTGCCGTAATTAGAGTCTGACACAGTGCATCAATAAAGCTGTCTTCCTCTCAACGCTTAGAGAGGTACCACAAACACGAGTATAGCGCTCGAAAACCTTCTTCCATTTGGACCATTTGATGGGAAGGTCACCTGGGGATTGTAGAAAGAACGGAGCAGCCGTGACGTTTTGCATGGTAAAATGTTTGTAAAGATCAGTAAAAATAAGACCAAATCAAAGAAAGAGTGCAATGAATTGCAAAAACAGCACCAAAATAGTATTAGAGTACAAACCATATACCTTATTAGGCTGATTGAGCGTATGTGAAATCAGGAAAACACACCTGAGTACTTCTGAATGTATTACCAGTGCAAACAAAACATCTTATATCCCGTAAAAATCCATCAAAGTAGAATATGCATAAGAAAATTGTACGTTGTTCAAAACTTTATGAAACAGCTGTGCGTGTCAGCGCTGTGAAGTAAAGGACAGTTGACACGCAAAGGTTTATGAGGAAAGGCTGTGCATGTCAGCGTTGTAGTGCTGAGCTGTGCGTGTCAGCACTGTAGAGTAATTGACATTTGACATGCAAGATTTTATGAGAAATGGCTGTGCATTTCAGCGTTGTAGCGCTGAGCTGTGCGTGTCAGCGCTGTAGAGTAATTGACATTTGACATGCAAAATGTTATGAGAAATGGCTGTGCATGTCAGCGTCTTAAGGTAGATGTCGAATTGAGAAAAAAAAATATATATATTTTTTTTTAACTGTGTGTCAGCGACAGAACCGCAATTAAACAAGCAGCGTTATATCACTTAAAAACCAAAGAATTGACACACTTGAGTAAGGAAGTTTGAAAGGTTATTTCCAAATATGAATAGATATCTTTAAATATTTGACATCCCTAAACACGGAGTCCGAGCGTGTCAGCGTTAAATGCCCTGAAAGATAACGTTATATGGAGCATTCAGGACTGTTTAGTCTTTAGAGACACTGCGCGGATTGTTGGGATAGTGTTGCCTAGCAACGGCCAGACTTTCTTATTGTTGCGTTCAGCATGCGCTTCAGCGAATGAGAATGAAGTGTGTCACATAACTAACTCCCAGCCAATCAGAGCCAAACTTCCTTAGTATTCAATCAAGGACACGCACAGAAAACGAGCAGCGTTGCGTTCCAGGCCTCGTTGCAGTCACAATGCGTTCCAGATTACGCGTATCTTGGCAAGTGACGGGAGAGGTATTCTGAACGTTAAAGCGTCATGGCAACAGCATGTAGGAAATCGCAGGAGAGAAAACGAAGAAGCGCGCGTAGCAGCGCGAGGGCTAACGTGAGTTTTCTTCTTCGCTCTCTTTTGAAAAAAACGTGAAGATGTTACAAAAAGAGAAACATGACACGCTACACGTTAAACTTCTTATTGTTCTCTGATTGGAAAAGAGAAAGTAAACAAACAAAAAAAAACTTAAATGACGCTAAGTTGGCTCGTGAAGCGCAAAAGGTTAACTTGAGAGTTTGGAGGAAGCAGTCTGATCAAAAAAGAGTCTTAGGGTTAGAATAGTAGCGCTATGTAGAGTGGAGGCAGCAATAGTAGTAAATATCCTTCTGAGCGAAATTTAAGTAAGAAAATTGTCCTCTTGAGGGTAAAGGATGGACTCTGTTGATTTCACCAGAGAAAATGAGAGTTGGAGTTGAGCTGATGATGATCCCAGTCATCGCCAGTGTTGAAAAGTTACTTCTTAAGATGAAGAAAGATGCTGAGGCTTGAAGTGAGAAGTCTTAGGTTTATTCTTAGTTGTAGGTACAAAACAGCTCATCCACCCAACTGTCAGCAGGTTAATGATCTCACTGCCCTCTAACATTCTACAGCTGGCTTGGTCCTGACATTCCAGAACACCAAGCATCCCAGAGTGAGATATACAGATACACCTTAGCACAGAAGAAGACCGCCATTACAACAACATGCTGCAGCCCCTGGCAGGCCTAGGGTACACCTATGCCCTGGGTACCTAAGGTACACTGTACAGGGCCCTAGAAGGTGATCCTTACCAATTGGGTTATGTACCTAAAGTACATAGTATGAATTTAGAGAGAGAACAGCTGGGCTGTGGGTCTGATTAGCAGGCCCACAACCACATCTAAGTCGAAAACAAGTGAAGCAAAAGCAAAAAGTGGGGGTGAACATAGAAAGCAGACCCTACTCTCCAACACAACCCCCCCCCAAACTTAGGGACATTAAACTAACCTTGACCAGTTGAGTCTTCATGTTCTAAGTGGAAATATCTGGAGAGTCCATCTGCATTGGCATGGTCAGTCCCAGGTCTATGTTCCACTGTGAAGTCCATCCCCTGTAGGGAAATGGACCACCTAAGAAGTTTGGGATTTTCACCCTTCATCTCATTTAGCCACAAGAGGGGCTTATGGTCTGTCTGAATCTTGAAGTGAGTGCCAAACAGGTATGGCCTCAGCTTCTTCAGGGCCCAAACCACAGCAAAGGCCTCCCTCTCAATAGCTGACCAATGTTTCTCTCTAGGGGTCAGCCTTCTACTAATAAAAGCAATGGGCTGGTCTTGACCATCTATATTCAGTTGTGAAAGAACAGCTCCCACACCCAACTCAGAAGCATCTGTCTGGACAATGAACTCTTTGGAGTAGTCTGGACTTTTCAGAATAGGTGCAGTGCACATGGCCTGCTTCAGGTCATCAAATGCCTTCTGACAGCTTACTGTCCACTGAACTTTATTTGGAATCTTCTTAGAGGTCAAGTCATTAAGTGGTGTCACAATGGACCCATAGTTCTTAACAAACTTCCTGTAGTACCCAGTCAGGCCCAAGAAAGCTCTGACCTGTGTCTGGGTAATTGGAGGAGTCCAGTTCTTTATGGTCTGGATCTTGCTCTCCAGTGGTTGAACCTGACCCCCACCTACTAGGTGGCCCAGGTACACAACCTTGCTCTGCCCTATCTGGTACCTAGTGGCCTTGATAGTGAGGCCTGCCTTTTGCAGGGCCTCTAAAACATTCCTCAGGTGGACCAGGTGATCCTCCCAGGTGGAGCTAAAGACAGCAATATCATCAAGATAAGCTGCACAGTAGTCATCCAGGCCTGTAAGGACTTGATTCACCAACCTTTGGAAAGTGGCAGGTGCATTCTTCAAGCCAAAGGGCATTACCACAAATTGATAATGTCCTCCTGGGGTTGAGAAAGCAGTTTTGGCCTTTGCATCCTCAGCTAGTCTGATTTGCCAGTAGCCAGCTGTCAGCTCAAATGTACTCAAAAACTTGGCAGCTGCCAATCTGTCAATGAGCTCATCTGCCCTAGGTATTGGGTGGGCATCTGTCCTAGTGACAGCATTGAGACCTCTGTAATCCACGCAAAACCTCATCTCTCTCTTACCATCTTGGGTGTGAGGTTTTGGCACAAGAACTACAGGACTAGCCCAAGGGCTCTCTGAAGGTTCAATGACTCCCAGCTCCAACATCTTTTGTACCTCAATCTTTATGCAGTCCCTGACATGGTCAGGTTGCTTGTAGATTTTACTCTTCACAGGCAGACTGTCACCAGTGTCCACCTCATGGGTGCACCAGTTTGTCTGACTTGGGGTCAGAGAGAACATATGTCTATAGTCCTGTAGAACTTGCCTGCAGTCCTGTTGCTGATGGTTAGTGAGGCTGTCAGAAAAGACCACACCATCAACTGAACCATCATCAGGGTTCTGAGTCAGCAGGTCTCGGAGAGGGTCACTCTCTTCCTCCTGCCCCTCATCTGTAGCCATGAGTAAGCCCATGTCTGCCCTGTCAACATATGCCTTTAACCTGTTGACATGAAGCACCCTGTGGGGGCTTCTGGGAGTCCCAAGGTCCACCAAGTAGGTGACTTCTCCCTTCTGTTCAACAATAGTTTGGAGTCCAGACCATTTGTCTCGGAGTGCTGCTGGGGCCACTGGCTCCAACACCCACACTTTCTGTCCTGGCTGGTACACAGTCAGCACAGCCTTTTGGTCATGCCAAGCTTTTTGGAGTTCTTGGCTTGCCTCAAGGTTTTTAGAAGCCCTATTCATATACTCTGCCATCCTGGAGCGGAGGCCAAGTACATAATCCACTATATCGAGTTTGGGTTGTCTGAGAGGTCTCTCCCATCCTTCCCTTACTAGACACAGGGGTCCCCTTACAGGATGCCCAAACAAAAGCTCAAAAGGGTTGTAGCCAACCCCCTTTTGTGGGTTCTCTCTGTAAGCAAACAGAAGGCAGGGTAAAAGGATGTCCCATCTTCGCCTAAGCTTGTCTGGTAAACCTTTTATCATCCCTTTTAGGGTCTTGTTGAACCTTTCAACAAGCCCATTGCATTGTGGGTGATAGGGGGTAGTGAATTTGTAGTTTACACCACACTCCTTCCACATTGCAGTTAAATATCCTGACATGAAGTTGGCACCTCTGTCAGAGACAACCTCCTTTGGAAAACCCACTCTGGAGAACACTCCAAGTAGGGCCCTTGCCATAACAGGTGCTGTTGTGGTCCTCAGGGGTATAGCTTCTGGATACCTGGTGGCATGGTCCACTATCACCAGTATGAATCTGTGCCCAGATGCTGTTTGGGGGTCCATTGGTCCTACAATGTCTATCCCCACTCTCTCAAAGGGAACCCCCACCACAGGTAGTGGTATGTGGGGGGCCTTTGTGGTGCCACCTGATTTGCCACTGGCTTGGCAGGTGACACAGGAGCGACAAAACTCCTTGGTATCTTCTGACATGTGAGGCCAGTGAAAGTGAAGGACAAGTCTGTCCCAAGTCTTATTCTGGCCTAAGTGTCCTGCAAGGGGAATATCATGGGCCAAGGTAAGAAGGAAGCCTCTGAAACTCAATTGTATGACCAACCTCCTGGATGCACCAGGCTTGGGGTCTCTAGCCTCTGAGTACAGCAGCCCTTCATCCCAATACACTCTATGGGTACCTTGAGCATTCCCTGCAGCCTCAGCAGCAGCCTGCTGTCTGAGGGGTTCAAGAGAAGGACAGTCTAATTGGGCCTGCCTCAGATCTGCCCTTGAAGGTCCCCCTGTCCCAAGACACTCAACCTGGTCAGGTTCCAGTTCTTCTAGGACAGTTACTTCAGGGCTCTCAGAATCATCCTCCTGTGAGGGCTGACTCTCTACCTGAGGCAGGGGGGAAGGCACAGCCTTAACCCTACTGCTCTTTCTCTTGGGTTGTGTCTGGTCCATTGTCCCAGGATCCAGCACTTGTTCAGTGTTGCACTTTTTGGCCTGTGACCTAGTCACAGCAAGGACATGTGCATCTATTCCGAGCATTTCTGCATGGGTCCTATACTCCACTTCAGCCCACACTGAAGTTTCAAGGTCATTTCCCAACAGACACTCGACAGGAAGGTCTGAACTCACCAAAACTTTCTTGAGGCCAGTTACCCCTCCCCAGGAGAAGTTAACAATTGCCACACTATGGGAGGTAGTGGCATTGCTAGCGTTGGTCACTAGGTAATTCTCACCTAGTATGATCTGTCCAGGGTCCACAAAGGCAGGTGTCACCATTGTGACACTAGCCCCAGTGTCCCTGTAGGCCTGAGCCATTCTTTGGTTGATAAAAGGAGTCTGTCTGTACTTGCCCAGGTTACTGGGGCCCACAGTAGAGGACAAAGCTAAGTCCCCATCACAGATCAGAACAGCCTGAGTAGGTATTCTGACTAGGCCAGAATCCTCCTCAGTTCCCAGGGTTAACCCTACTACACCCTTTTGCTGGGAACCACCACTTACAGCTGGACTAGGGGGTACAGTTGCCTTAGGGGCAATGGTGGCTGGGGGCTTATCCTTTTTGGTGCACTCACTAAACCAATGTGAGTTGGACTTACAATAGTTGCACCATGGTTTCTTTTGGCCATCTTTCTTTTTATCCTTTTTGGGACCACCCTCCCCCTGAGCCTTTTGGGGGCCTGGTGAAGACTTCTGGTCTTTTTGTTTCTGATCATTACCCTTCTGGTCTGCCTTTTTCTGATCACCACCCTGGTTCTGGTTTTTCTGCTTAACTCTAGTCCTGACCCATCTATCTGCCTTCTTTCCCAATTCTTGGGGAGAAGTCAGATCAGAATCAATCAGGTGTTGATGCAGTAGCTGGTTTTGACAGTTGTTAAGGATTTGCTCTCTCATGATCAAATTATACAATCCTGTATAGTCCTTAACCTTACTTCCCACTAGCCAGCCTTCCAGAGCCTTAGTGGCACAATCTACAAAGTCAGTCCAGTCCTGAGTCTGTGTCTTCTGGGTATCCCTGAACAACAACCTGTATTGTTCAGTGGTTAGGCCAAACCCATCAATTAGAGCACTCTTCAGGACAGTGTAATTATCTGCATCCTCATCACGAACTGTGAGGAGCTTGTCTCTACCTTTCTCAGAGAAGGAGAGCCACAAGATAGCTGCCCACTGACTTTGGGGTACCTGCTGTACTTTGCAAGCCCTCTCCAAAGCAGTTATCCATTTGTGGATGTCATCCCCACACTTGTAGGGAGGGACAATCTTGCTCAGGTTTCTATTATCATAGTGCCTGTCTCTATCCTTAGGGATGTTGCTGCCACCAGTGGGTTCTGACCCACTTAACTTTTGCTCTCTAGCCAGAGCAAGCTTCTCTTTGGCAAGGGCAAGTTCTTCCCTCTGAATCCTCAGATTAGCCTCCCTCATTCTGGCTTCATGCTCCCTTCTCTCAGGGGAAGTCATTCCCCTGTCAGAGGAAGCACTAGAGATGCTAGAGATATGGGAGTGGATGGATTCCCTTGAAGGGGATCTGTCCCTCCTGCTTCTCTGTGTAAGCCCACTTGGGGGTCTGTATGGGGGGACCCCACGCAAACTCCCATGTAAGCTTAGGTTAGCCTGGCTAAGTCTTCCTACTTGGCTCTGGCTGTCTACCTCTTCATCTGAAGCCCCATCTGACTCCTCTGTGGTGGGTAGACCCTCCTTTGTACCTAGGGTACTGGCCTGTGAGGCCCTCAAAGCATCATACTCCTCTAGGAGCTGTACTAACTGAAGGAGGGTAGGGTTTGCACCCTGTTTTATATGTACCTTAAGAATATCCCTGTGATCTTTCAATTTGATATCTCAAGATTGCAATGGAATCACAACAGCAAGCTCAGATCCCAACCGCTGCTCACCAATGTGAGAAGTTGGCCTGATATATGATGTCACTAGTTCTAGTGTACACCTTGTATCAGTCCAAACAACCCTTATGGTGATTGGTTGTAAAGTCAACCTTATAGACCAGCTATCCTAGTGGTAGCATGGACAAGAGCAGTCTTAGGCTAAACTCTGAATGGCATGTGAAGCCAGCTGTGATACCATATATAATCCCTTGAATACCACATGAAAGGACACCACAACAGATATATATATAAAATAGAATGTATTTATTCTAGTCAAAATACCCTCAGCACTCTTTATGAGATTCGAGGTAAGTACAACACAGTCTTATTTAAGCATACATAAGTCACACAGGTAAGTAATACAGTTAGGCCCTAGGGGCCACGCAAACCATATACTAAGTAAGTGGTATAAGGACCACTGTCACGAACACAGGTTAGGCCTAGGCCTAGGGAATCGCTGGGGCTACACTATACTACCAATTGTTAGGAAGTGGGAGGCCCACGGGATTCAGGTGCAGAGTGGAAACACTCACGCGTAATGCGTTAAAGTCGATAGAAACAGTAATGTTTAGAATTAAAGAGTTTTAGGACACTTCAGAAGGAACTAGGAGTTAGAGACTTGGAAACTAGACACTAGGATAGTCAATACCCTTGTGAGCACCGGAGTACTCGAGTTACCTAGCCCACGGGCTGCGGGTGCATAGGTGGGAACTTGTGTCGGGTTTCGTCGTCGACTCCTATGGATGCCTGAAGAAAAGATGCTGACAGGCAGTCAGTGAAGAGTGTCCGGTGGATTCCAAGGATGGAATCAAGAAGAAGGATACCTGCAAGCAGAGGGGACAGAGTCTAGGTCGCCATCCAGGAGCCGGGAAGGAACCAGGAAGGAACCAGGCGATGTCGTGAAGATGCAGGTGAAAAGGTGAAGCTTGTCGCAGCAGCTACGGGCACCAGGAGATGTCGAGGATGACTAGAACCAGGAGGCGAGCTGTCCCATGAGGGCTCTTGCTGTTGGCGGCATCGATGTCGAGTTTGGATACAACAAGCCTTGGCAAGCGCAAACCACGCAAAGTGAAGGATTTGCTTCTGTTGCAGACCAGGAAGGCCTGAGGGGCTTCTCTTTCTCAGGGAAGCAAGGGCCAGTCTGGAGGAGCCAAACCAGCAGTGGAAAGTCAAGGGTTCGTCGTCACAAAGGCTACTAGCCAACGGGCAAGCAACCAGACAGACGCATCAAGCAGGAAAATGCAGAAGGGCCCCACGCAGAACTCGTGGAGTGTGGAGGGCTGATCTTTGGTGCAGATGGTGCTCGGGGTTGGGGCTTCTCAATCCCCAGAGCAAAACTTCGAGGATGCCTCAGAAGCTGCGCTGGAAGCAAGTAGTCAATTTTCCCAGGTAGCCGGTCCCACGTCTCTCGTCGCCTCCACGGATCTAAGCTTTGCTGTGGATGTGGATCAGGGTCGGAGAAGTCTGGAATTCAAGGCGCTGGTCAGGCTCTGTAGTCGGTTCCTCGTAGAACTTGGGCAAAGCAAATGGCAGGTCGCTTGATGGTGCCTGTTTGCACAGGGTGGCCACTCCTTGGCCACAAGGGAGATTCTTCAGTCTTCTTCAGTAGTCGAATGTCGAAAGTCCAGAGTTTCTGTTCAATTTTCAGTTATCAGGATAATCCAAAGTCCTAGGGACTCAGCTCCCACTCTTATACTAATCTGGGGGGCTGGGTTACCTGCTAGGTCCCTCCTATGGGTGGGACCAGGGAGGGGGGTGGTTACACCCCCTTCCCTTTGTCCAGTTTCGCGCCAGGACTAGGGCTGGAGTGCCCCAGCACCGGTTTGAACTGGACTATGCATGGGACACCTTGTGTGCCCCAGGCAGTGTCTGGTTTCTTTCATCCCTCCCTGCCCCAATACACTAAGTCCTGTCTGGGGTGGTGCTAGCACCTCCCAAGGCAGGAAACCTATTGTCCAAGCCTCCCTCACTGGAAGGACTCCCAGCAGCAGGAGGTCAGACTTGTGTCTGTGGCAGCAGCGTCCATTTTGTGACACTGGGGCTCTGGTTAACTTTAACCGGGTAGTAGGTCTTCAACATGTCTTCTCCCTCTAGAAGGGGGGAATACTATCCTCATCGCCAGAAATGGTGTGGGGGTAGTATTCCAAAGTGTTAGACACCTTACACGGCATGTTTTGATAAAGCCAAACCATAGTTACCATAACCGCGAGGATTATAAGGCACTTTAAGAGTATATGGTAGGCGATATCATAGAACAGCTATGAGGACATGGTTCCGAAAGCTGCAGACAGGCTCAGCTCATGCTAGAGCACCATCTCACATGTTACCAAGTATTCTGCCTTCAGGATTGTTAAGGCCTGCCATAGGAGTGACTGATAAGTTACCCATGTGTCTATATATAAGGTAGGTATAGGAATACTACACCTAAGCAAGGGGTGATTACACGACCTTGCCCCAGCTGAGTGATCAGCCAGTTGTGTCATAATGGAAGGCCAGCCAGGGGTGGCATAATACATGCTGCAGCCCCTGGTAGGCCTAGGGTACACCTATGCCCTGGGTACCTAAGGTACACTGTACAGGGCCCTAGAACGTGATCCTTACCAATTGGGTTATGTACCTAAAGTACATAGTATGAATTCAGAGAGAGAACAGCTGGGCTGTGGGTCTGATTAGCAGGCCCACAGCCACATCTAAGTCGAAAACCAGTGAAGCAAAAAGTGGGGGTGAACATAGAAAGCAGACCCTACTCTCCTACACTCGGCCATTTAATTTTCCCGCCGCTGCTCTCCAGCGGCCCCGCCCCCTCGCTGCCCCGCTCCCGCCTCCCAGCTGCTCCTCCCTCCCTCACAGCCTTAAATGGCGGCCGTTGCGCGGCAGTAGGAGCGACCCCTGAACTTGCGGAAGGCCGGGCCGCTCCCCTGCTGCCGCACAGCTCCACCAGTGCGCCACTGCCTCCTTTGCTGCCGCTGCCAATCGGGAGTTAGATCCCGCTGTGCCCCTGAGCTGTTGACTGTTGCAGATTTTACTTTTGCCTCCACTGTTTGTATTGTGTGCTCCTCCCAATCTGTGGGTAAGTGTCAGTGTTTTGTGATTTGTTTACTGCTCCCTGTGCGTTCCCTCCCTTTCTCCCTCCTTTTTTTCTGTACCCTCGTCCATTTAATTTTCCCGCCGCTGCTCTCCTGCGGCCCCGCCTCACGCCGCCCCACTCCCGCCTCCCAGCTGCTCCTCCCTCCCTCACAGCCTTAAATGGCAGCTGCTGGGCGGCAGTAGGAGCGACCCCTGACCTTGCTGAAGGCCGGGCCGCTCCCCTGCTGCCGCACAGCTCCACCAGTGCGCCACTGCCTCCTTCGCTGCCGCTGCCAATCGGGAGTTCGATCCCGCTGTGCCCCCGAGCTGTTGACTGTTGCAGATTTTACTTTTGCCTCCATTGTTTGTATTGTGTGCTCCTCCCAATCTGTGGGTAAGTGTCAGTGTTTTGTGATTTGTTTACTGCTCCCTGTGCGTTCCCCCCTCCCCCCTTTTTTTCTGTACCCTCCGCCATTTAATTTTCCCGCCGCTGCTCTCCTGTGGCCCAGCCCCCTCGCTGCCTCGCTCCTGCCTCCCAACTGCTCCTCTCTCCCTCACCGCCTTAAATGCCGTCCGCTGCGCATCCGCCCAGCAGACACACCGCTGGGATGCGCGCCAGAGGCAAGCCCATCTGCGCCCGTCCGCGCCTGGACCGCACTCAGCGCCAGAACCCCTGGACCCCGCAACCTCCACGACACCAGACTCCGCTACGATGCCAGCACCCTGCATGCTCTCAACGCCGGCCGAAACCACCGCTGCTTCCAGGCTGCCCCAAAATGCACACACGGACCCTTCTCCTGCCACACCTGCAACTTCACCTGCGACAGAACCACCAAACCTCCAAGGTCCGGACCCAACCACCTTCACTGCATACTCCTCAACACCCGCTCTGCACGCAAACACGCCGTCGAGCTCTGGGACCTGATCGACACCTCCGCCCCAGACGTGACTTCCTGACCGAGACCTGGTGGAACGACTCCTCGGCGCCCGACATCGCCATAGCCATCCCAGACGGCTACAAGATCACCTGCAGGGATTGCGCCAACGGAGCCGGAGGAGGAATAGCCATCGTCCACAAGTCCACCCTCATGGTCGCCACCCACGCAGGCGACACCCTCAACATCGCCAAACACCTGCACTTCCGGATCCACACCGACCCCAACACCACCTTCAGAGACACACTCATCTACAGACCCCCACCGGACCCCGGGCTCAGTTCAGCGACTCCATCACCGACCCCGCCAGCACCCACGCACTCACCTCCACGGACTACATCCTCCTCGGGGACCTGAACTTCCACCTCGAGAAGAACAACGACGCCAACTCCGCCACCCTGATCGACAACCTCGCCAACCTCGGCCTCAGACAACTCGTCACCGCACCCACCCACCCACGCCACCGGCCACACGCTGGACCCCGTCTTCTCCACAGGCTCCCACGTCACCTTCGACCACACCACCGAACTCCACTGGATCGACCACCGCTGCATCCATTTCACCTTCAAGAAACCAACTACACACCACCGCACCCAACAGCTACCTCGCCGCTGCTGGAACAAAGTCACCGACGACCAGCTGATCACCACCCTCACCCAGAACCCACCCACCGCCCCCACCAACCCAGACACCGCAGCCCGCAACCTCAGACAGTGGATCGACGACTGCGCCAACACTCTCACCCCGCTCAAGACCTCCAAACATGCATGCCGAAAATTGGAGAAGACATGGCTCCACCAATGCACATCGGACAACCACGCAGCCCACAAGGACGCCACCCGCAGACATCACCACCTCATCAGATTAGCCAAGAGATCCTCCTTCAAAAACTGCTTGGACAACAACGCACACAACAGCAAAGAGCTCTTCAGCATCGTAAAGGAACTCTTCAACCCCAGAGCCAACACCAACGACATCCCGCCCTCACAAGAACTGTGCAAATCACTAGCCATCTTCTTCCACCGCAAGATCGCTGACATCCACGACAGCTTCAATACCACAACCGCCCCGACCACGCCAGACGCCACCTCCCCTGTGAACACCACCAGTGCCAACCGCCTGACCTCCTGGTCCAACGTCAACGACGACGAGACACGCAAGGTCATGAACTCCATCCACTCAGGATCTCTGTCAGACCCGTGCCCACACCACATATTCAACAAAGCAGACGCAGCCATCGCACCACAACTACGGAAGGTCATCAACATCTCCTTCGAAGCAGCGATATTCCTGGAAAGCTGGAAGCACGCCGAACTCAACGCCCTCCTTAAAAAGCCCAAAGCGGACCGCAAGGACCTCAAGAACTTCCAGCCCATCTCCCTGCTCCCGTTCCCGGCTAAGGTCATCGAGAAAATCGTCAACATGCAATTGGCCCGATACCTGGAAGACAACAACATCTTAGACCCATCCCATGTTAGGTTCCGCTGCGACTCCTTAAGATCCGAGCGATGCACAAAGGGGTCCACCTCCAGATGTCCCCGACTCTGGATTAAACCAACACAGAGTACTAGGGCAATCAGGCGAGGGAAAGGAATTAGGGAGGGGTCAGCGGGGAGGAGGATACCTGTAACGAAAGAATGCAATATTATAAACAGCACAACAAGACTGCTACTCTCATAAGGTCTCACTACAACCGCCTAATACCTGTGTTTCTCACTTAGCACTCCACTGTGTTTCAATATGTTTTTAGACCTGGCACCTTGGCGTGAGTCTCCCTTCCACTTTTTGTCGCTGTGACTCATGTGTTTTGCTGGTGTTAGCTGCTCAGAGCACTGTGCCACTGCCAACCAGTGCCACAGTGCAAGTGCTCCTTATTTAAAATGTATATGTTGGTTGGATTCCATGATTGGCTTATTTGGTTTACTGTCAGACCCCAGTAAAGTGCACCAGGAATGCCCAGGGCTTGTAAATACAAATGCTGCTGGTGGGCTTGCAGCACTGGTTGTGCCACCCACAGAAGTGGCCTAGTAAAATGTGTCTAAGTTCTGCCATAGCAGAACCTGCGTGCAGTCTGGTACTGTCATGCTGACTGGGTAAGTGTACCCACTTCCCAGTCCCTAAACCTTCCCTTAACCTCATATTAGTCACCCCTATGGTAGGCCCAAGGGCAGGGTGCATTGTAAGCATAAGGTAGGACAAGCCCTGATGTGTGTGGCATGTCTTACTAGTTAATTACAGCCATTTTCATTTTTCACTATTGTAAGGCTACCTGTTCTCCATAGGCCAGAATGGGCTGTTAGAATTGTTACATCCTATGATCCTAACAGACCCAGGGAACATGGTAGAAAATCGAATTTAGTATGCCTGAACTCAGAATAATAAAATACATCTTTTAGTAAAGTTTATTTTAATATTCTGTGTTTGTAAATACCACTTTTAGAAAGTTGGTATTTGCTTGCATAACCATTCCAGCCCGCCTCTGCTATGATGTGTATCTGCCTGTCTGGTTTGTGTGAGTGACAGGGCTGGGGAAACCCAGAGGGGAAGGGCTAGGTAGCCTGGTGGTGAATAGAGAGATTGACATCCAGATGGGTGGGAGGAGTGCACCTGGACTCTAAATAGGGCTGTGCTCTGCCACCACAATGCTGGCTCCACCTCCTGTGGAGCGGCTGATGTCTCTGCCCTGCACCCTGAATAGAAAGGCAGAGTCATGTCAACAAAGTGCTCAAGAACTGGTTTGGACTGGGCAAAGGCCCCTCTACCCCAGAGGAACAAAGGAATTAGGGGTATAAGTATTGGGACCCTGCTCCCAAGAAATTAGATCCTGCTTGACAAGAAGAACCTCTGCCTGAGGAGAAGGAACTGGGCAAGCTGTAAGGAGGAGTACTGTCCCTGACCTGGGGGATTGGCCTGCAGTGCTGCTGGAAGGAGAGGAGAAAGACTACAAAGACTTTATTTCAATTTGTGCTTAAAAGATCTCCAAGGGCTTGTGCTGAGCTTGCCCCCTGAACGAAGTCCCAGGACCAGTGGACTTCACCCCCCAGCTCCCCAGAGTTCTTTGGAAGTGCTTGCTGCTGTTGTTGGGCCTTCTGAGGGACTGCGTGTCGCAAGGAGCTGGAAGCGCGACTCACGAAGGAGAAGCGTGCCGCCGTCGGAGCTGTTGTCGTCGCATCTCGCAAAGGGTGTCGCCGCTGCAGCATTGCATCGAGCGGAAGCGTCTCGCATAATTCCGGAAGTATCTCGCAACGCCGAAGAAGCGTGTCGCCATCGCAGCCATCGTAGCTGACGCATTACACCGCATCAAGAGAAGAGTCTCGCATCGAGGAAGAAGCGTGTCGCCATCGCAGCAATTGTAGTTGTCGCATTGCACCGCATCAAGAAAAGCGCCTCACATCCACGGAGAAGCGTGCCGCCGTCGGAGCTGCTGTCGCCGCATCGCGTAAAGGGGTGACGCCACTGCAGCATCGCATCGAGCGGAAGCGTCTCGCAAACGTCGGAGAAGAGTGCCGCTGCCAAGGCCGCTGTCGTCGCATCGCGTAAAGGGGTGACGCACCTGTAGCTGACGCATCGAGTCGAGTCTTCTCGCAACATCGGAGAAGCGTAACACATCTGGAAGATTTCACATCTTTATTTCTTTGCACCAAAAACTTCATCGCATCAACAACGTTGCAACACTTTCGTTGCCCTGCGTGTCGCATCTAAGGTACATTGACTTAAAGTGTCGCATTTAAGAACTTAAGAGAACTAAGCAAACTTCTACCATTTAAAGTAACAGTATTGTGTATTTTTGTCTTTTAATGGTCTTGTGGTAACTCTATATAAAGAATCCTTCTTTTTAATATAAAAACCTGTGTGGTGTCCATTTGTAGTGTTGTCACTTGGTTACTGTATGTGTTCACAAATGCTTAACCTATAACGCTCTGAGATAAACCTTGTCTGCTCGCGCCAAGCTACCTAGAGGGTGAGCGGGGGTTATTTTAGGAGTGTAACCCCTTACCCTGACTAGAGGAAAGGTTCCCTGCTTGTCCAAGGTACCTACATGTGCCAACCAGAGCACCCGGATTCTAACATTGGTGGTCAGCGGTAAGGATTCTGGACTTGCGTTTGTGACTCATGTACAGTAATTGGTGAACACTACTTAGTGAGTGCAGACCTTAAACACAACCAATACTCGTTGGTAGATTTCTTTTGGGACTGTCTATTTTTGAGCACTGCCAAGCTTAACCATGGTGGAGAAAGCAGCATCCATAGTCTCGGTTAATACTGAATTTGAATGGGAAGAAGAGAAATTGGATAGCTACAAGTCATCACAGCTGAAATTCTTTTGCAAGAAATGTAATGTTTGCACTACTGGATGTAGCAACAAGGCAGAGTTCTACAAGGCGCTGAGGGCCTGGGTAGAAGCAAGGAATGCCACTGATGATAACAATGCCGAGGAGCAGCTGGATGGGCCAGTGGGTCCAAGAGGAAGGAGAACCCCTTCCCCTGCAGGTAGCAGTGTTTCTAGTAAAAGTTTATCTCCAGAGGAGATGGCAGACAGGAAGGAAACCAGAGCTCATGAGATAGAGATGGCGAAACTAAATGGACAACTGGCAATGGAGCAAAAAAGGCTGGAAATGAAAGAGAGAAAAAGCCAAATGGAGCATGAGATGAAAAAGAGGGAGCTGGAGTTGAAAGCCCAGGGCTTGGGAAGCACTCCCTCTGGGGGCAGCACACCCCCAGTGCACGTAGAGTCCAGAGTGTACATACCCAAAGATGTAGTGTAGGAATTTTTTTTAAATGATGACATAGGGCAGTGGTTCAAAGCCTACGAAGTAGCCATGTCCTCCCACCGGTTCCCTGAGAAGGATTGGGGAGCGGGGTTGTGGGGGCGGTTCTTGAGTGAAGGGCGGGACACACTGCTAGATTTACCCTCAGATGTGTATAACTCTTACCCCTATATGAAGGATGCTTTAATGGCTAGGTATGGTTTAACTCCTGAAATGTATAGACAGAGGTTATGGGGTTGCACTAAGATTCCCAATAGTACGTATGTGGAGTATGTGACTTTTTTTTTTGCAGAGCACTGGATGGTTGGGTGAAGGGTAGCAAGGTTGATAATTTTCAAGGGCTTCTTGATTTAATGGCATGGGAGCACTTGTCCAGTAATTGTTTTCCTGAGCTACACCAGCACCTGATTGATAGTAGGCTGACTAACCCTAGGAAGCTTGCTGAGGAGGCGGACCGCTGGGTCAGTACCAGGGTCCACAAGGGTCCCGTGGGAGACTCCGCCAAAGGTGGGCAGGGTCCCCAGCAGAAGAGCGGGGGGGACAAGGGTAAACAGAGGGAGTTCCAGAGGAGGCCCCAAAGTAATCCCCAAGGGAACCAAGGGAAAGGTTCTCAGCCTCCCCCACCCCAGAAACCGACTGGGGCCCCGACAGGTAGCCCTTTTCAAAGAGGGCCCCCAACCTGTTACAGATGTGGTGAGCTGGGTCATTTTGCCAATGATCCCAAGTGTCGCCAGTTTGGTAAACCAGCCCGCCCTGGTGCAACCCCCCGGCAGACAGCTAGTGTAGCCCTGGGTGGAGAGATGGGTGTCCAAGGTGGGTGGGGTTCAGTAGAAATGTCCCTGGTCTCATTAGGAGACCGTGAAGTGGTCCCCAAAACCCAGCTGCCTGAGAACACAAAAAAATACAGGCAGTGGGTGACCATAAATGGCCATAGGGTGGAAGCTCTCAGAGACACAGGAGCCAGTGTGACGGCTGTCAAGCGCCACCTGGTGTCTCAGGAGCAGGTTGTCCCAGGAGCATTCTATCCGGTTGTTGCCGCCGACAACACCGAGAGTCACAGCCCGGTGGCTCAGGTTCCCTTTGAGTGGGGGGGGGGGGGTCTCTGGTCTCTGGTACTCTTCAGGTAGCTGTGAGGCCCGCCATGCCTGTAGACTGTCTGTTAGGGAACAATCTGGAGAGCTCACCTTGGGCTAAGGTGGAGCGGAGTGCTCACCTGGAGATGTTGGGTATGCCAGATTGGGCGTATGTCACCACACGGTCCATGACAGCGAGTAGAGGTGCTCAAGGGGACCTGGAGCCTGAGAGGGAGGCCCAGGAACCGGCCTTTGGGAGAAGAGGCAGGGGGCGCGGGAAACCGGCCCCTGAAGTTCCCACGGTCCAGGAGGAAGCAGACCTTGAGGGGGATGCCCTGGAACCTACAGGGGAACAGATAGCTGAACTGGGGGACCTGCCTGAGCTGACCCATTGGCAGCAAGAAGGAGGACCATCCAGGGAGGAATTCTGCAGGGAGCAGAAAGAGTGCCCTTCTCTCATGGGTATGCGGCAGCAGGCTGCAGACCAGGCCAATGGTGATCAGTCTGGAACACATTTCATTTACTGGGAGAACGATCTCCTGTATTCTGAGCCTAAGGTTGCTGAGCCTGGGTCAGCCCGTGTGCTGGTGGTACCCCAGCGCTTCAGAGCCTTCCTACTGGGGCTGGCTCACGATGTGCCATTGGCAGGACATTTGGGGCAGGACAAGACCTTTGAAAGGCTTGTCACCCACTTCTTTTGGCCCCAAATGCGCAGTAGTTCAGACACTCACTGCAGGACCTGATAGACTTGCCAAGCAAGTGGGAAGAGTGGAAGGAAGCAGAAGGCTCCACTCCAGCCATTCCCTGTGGTCGGTACCCCATTCCAGCGAGTGGGGATTGACATTGTAGGGCCACTGGACCCCAGGACAGCGATGGGCAATAAGTTCATCCTGGTCCTGGTGGACCATTCCATCCGGTACCCGGAAGCCATCCCTCTGAGGACAGTGACGGCCCCCGTGGTGGGACGTGCGCTGATGGGAATTTTCTCCGGAGTGGGATTCCCTCTAGATGTGGTGTCTGACCGGGGTACCAATTTCATATCTAAATATATGAAATACCTTTGGCAAGAGTGTGGTGTAACCTACAAGTTCACCACACCTTACCACCCCCAAGGAAACGGGTTGGTTGAGAGATTCAACCGAACCCTAAAGGGCATGACAATGGGTCTTGAGGAATCCATGAGGTGTAAGTGGGACGTCCTCTTACCATGCCTTCTCTTTGCTTACAGAGAGGTGCCACAGAAGTCTCTAGGGTTCAGTCCCTTTGAGCTTCTGTACAGACACCCAGTGAGAGGACCTCTAAGTCTGGTCAAGGAAGACTGGGAGCAATCTCCCAGGAAACCTCCCCAGAATGTATATAGCTACATGCTGGCCTTCAGGAACCAGACTAGGTGTTTCAGGGAACTTGCCGAGGCAAAACCTGAAGCCAGCCAGGAGGAGATGAAGTGGTGGTTCGACCAGAATGCCACTCTGGTAGAGCTTCAGCCTGGACAGAAGGTATGGGTCTTGGCCCCAGTGGAGCCCTGTGCGCTCCAGGATAAGTGGACCGGTCCCTTTGAGGTTGTGGAGCGCAAGATCCCTGTCACCTATTTGGTGAACTTGCAGTCTCCAAGGAACCCCTTGAGGGCCCTTCATGTCAACCGCCTCAAGCCCCACTTGGAGAGGTCCCAAGTGGGCATGCTCTTAGCGACTGATGCTGTGATGGAGGAGGAGACAGAGCCTCTTCCTGACCTCCTGTCAGCCAAGGAGCAAGATGGGTCAGTGGATGGTGTCATCCTCTCTTCCACCCTGACCCCTGAGCAACAGAACGATTGTCTCCAGTTACTGGGGCAATTCTCTGACCTGTTTTCCCTGATTCCCGGTGTCACTGATTGGTGTGTCCATGATGTGGACACTGGGGACAGTACACCTGTGCGGCACAAGGCCTACAGGGTGACTGACATGGTAAGGGCCTGCATCAAGGAGGAGGTCTCCAAGATGTTTGCCCTTGGGGTAATTGAGTCCTCAAGCAGTCCTTGGGCCAGCCCAGTGGTCTTGGTCCCAAAGGCTGCAGCGCCGGGAGCCACACCCGAACTCCGGTTCTGTGTGGACTACAGAGGACTCAATTCGGTCACCAGGACTGACGCACACCCCATCCCCAGAGCTGATAAGCTCATAGATCGGCTAGGGGCTGCCAACTACCTCAGCACGTTTGATTTGACGTCTGGGTATTGGCAGATCGCCTTGACTGATGGGGCCAAAGATAGATCAGCATTTTCCACCCCTGATGGGCATTACCAGTTCCGGGTTATGCCCTTTGGGATGAAGAATGCCCTTGCCACCTTCCAGAGGTTGGTCAACCAGGTGTTGGTTGGGCTCGATTCGTTCAGTGCCGCCTACCTGGATGACATCGCAGTGTTCAGCTCCATGTGGGAGGAACACCTGCGCCACCTCTGGGAAGTGTTGATGGCGCTGCGGAGGGCAGGCATCACGATCAAGGCGAGTAAGTGCCAGATCGGGCAGGGTTCTGTGGTGTACTTGGGGAACCAAGTTGGGAGTGGCCAGGTGGCACCCCTTCAACCCATGATAGAAACCATCCTGAATTGGGAGTCACCCAAAACCCAGACAGAGGTGAGAGCCTTCCTAAGTCTCACCGGGTACTACAGGAGGTTTGTCAAGGGGTATGTCAACATTGTTGCCCCCTTGACAGCGCTGACTTCAAGGAAGCAGCCCAGGAAGGTGATTTGGACTGACACCTGTCAGAATTCTTTTGAGGCCCTGAAAGCTGCTATGTGCAGGGCGCCCGTGCTTTTGGCTCCCAACTTCTCCAAAGAGTTTATCGTTCAGAAAGACGCTTCAGAGCATGGTGTGGGGGCTGTTCTTTCACAGATTAATGAAGAGGGCCTAGATCAACCTGTAGCCTTTATTAGCAGGAGGTTACTACCACGGGAACAGAGATGGAGTGTGATTGAGCATGAGGCATTTGCTGTGGTCTGGGCGCTGAAGAAGGTAAGACCCTACCTGTTTGGGTCTCACTTCCGGGTTCAGACGGACCACAGGCCCCTCAGATGGTTGATGCATATGAGGGGTGAGAATCCAAAGCTGTTGAGGTGGTCCATTTCCCTACAGGGTATGGATTTCACGGTGGAACATCGCCCTGGTACAGATCACGCAAATGCTGACGGTCTGTCCAGATTTTTCCGCCTTAGTGATGTGGAACTCCCTGGGGTAGGATAGTTCTCCCCACTTTTCAGCTGGAGAGGACACGTGTTAGACCTGGCACCTTGGCGTGAGTCTCCCTTCCACTTTTTGTCGCTGTACCTCATGTGTTTTGCTGGTGTTAGCTGCTCAGAGCACTGTGCCACTGCCAACCAGTGCCACAGTGCAAGTGCTCCCTATTTAAAATGTATATGTTGGTTGGATTCCATGATTGGCTTATTTGGTTTACTGTCAGACCCCAGTAAAGTGCACCAGGAATGCCCAGGGCTTGTAAATACAAATGCTGCTGGTGGGCTTGCAGCACTGGTTGTGCCACCCACAGAAGTGGCCTAGTAAAATGTGTCTAAGGTCTGCCATAGCAGAACCTGCATGCAGTCTGGTACTGTCATGCTGACTGGGTAAGTGCACCCACTTCCCAGTCCCTAAACCTTCCCTTAACTTCATATTAGTCACCCCTATGGTAGGCCCAAGGGCAGGGTGCATTGTAAGCATAAGATAGGACAAGCCCTGATGTGTGTGGCATGTCTTACTAGTTAATTACAGCCATTTTCGTTTTTCACTATTGTAAGGCTACCTGTTCTCCATAGGCCAGAATGGGCTGTTAGAATTGTTACATCCTATGATCCTAACAGACCCAGGGAACATGGTAGAAAATCGAGTTTAGTATGCCTGAACTCAGAATAATAAAATACATCTTTTAGTAAAGTTTATTTTAATATTCTGTGTTTGTAAATACCACTTTTAGAAAGTTGGTATTTGCTTGCATAACCATTCCAGCCCGCCTCTGCTATGATGTGTATCTGCCTGTCTGGTTTGTGTGAGTGACAGGGCTGGGGAAACCCAGAGGGGAAGGGCTAGGTAGCCTGGTGGTGAATAGAGAGATTGACATCCAGATGGGTGGGAGGAGTGCACCTGGACTCTAAATAGGGCTGTGCTCTGCCACCACAATGCTGGCTCCACCTCCTGTGGAGCGGCTGATGTCTCTGCCCTGCACCCTGAATAGAAAGGCAGAGTCATGTCAACATAGTGCTCAAGAACTGGTTTGGACTGGGCAAAGGCCCCTCTACCCCAGAGGAACAAAGGAATTAGGGGTATAAGTATTGGGACCCTGCTCCCAAGAAATTTGATCCTGCTTGACAAGAAGAACCTCTGCCTGAGGAGAAGGAACTGGGAAAGCTGTAAGGAGGAGTACTGTCCCTGACCTGAGGGATTGGCCTGCAGTGGTTGCCTTGCTGCTGGAAGGAGAGGAGAAAGACTACAAAGACTTTATTTCAACTTGTGCTTAAAAGATCTCCAAGGGCTTGTGCTGAGCTTGCCCCCTGAACGAAGTCCCAGGACCAGTGGACTTGACCCCCCAGCTCCCCAGAGTTCTTTGGAAGTGCCTGCTGCTGTTGTTGGGCCTTCTGAGGGACTGCATGTCGCAAGGAGCTGGAAGTGCGACTCAAGAAGGAGAAGCGTGCCGCCGTCGGAGCTGTTGCCGTCGCATCTCGCAAAGGGTGTCGCCGCTGCAGCATCGCATCGAGTGGAAGCGTCTCGCATCGTTCCGGAAGTATCTCGCAACGCCGAAGAAGCGTGTCGCCATCGCAGTCATCGTAGCTGACACATTGCACCGCATCAAGAGAAGAGTATTGCATCGAGGAAGAAGCGTGCCGCCATCGCAGCCATCGTAGTTGTCGCATTGCACCGCACCAAGAAAAGCGCCTCGCATCCACGGAGAAGCGTGTCGCCGTCGGAGCTGCTGTCGTCGCATCACGTAAAGGGGTGACGCCGCTGCAGCATTGCATCGAGGGGAACCGTCTCACAAACGTCGGAGAAGAGTGCCGCTGCCAAGGCCGCTGTGGTCGCATCGCGTAAAGGAGTGACGCCGCTGTAGCTGACGCATCGAGTCGAGTCTTCTCGCAACATCGGAGAAGCGTAACGCATCTGGAAGATCTTCACGTCTTTATTTCTTTGCACCAAAAACTTCATCGCATCAACAACGTTGCAACACTTTTGTTGCCCTGCGTGTCGCATCTAAGGTACATTGACTTAAAGTGTCGCATTTAAGAACTTAAGAGAACTAAGCAAACTTCTACCATCTAAAGTAACAATATTGTGTATTTTTGTCGTTTAATGGTCTTGTGGTAACTCTATATAACGAATCCTTATTTTTAATATAAAAACCTGTGTGGTCTCCATTTGTAGTGTTGTCACTTGGTTACTGTATGTGTTTACAAATGCTTAACCTATAGCGCTGTGAGATAAGCCTTGTCTGCTCGCGCCAAGCTACCCAGAGGGTGAGCGGGGGTTATTTTAGGAGTGTAACCCCTTACCCTGACTAGAGGAAAGGTTCCCTGCTTGTCCCAGGTACCTACCTGGGCCAACCAGAGAACCCAGATTCTAACATATGTCCACATAGAGATGCGTCTCCCCATGAATGGCACAGCGTACCCTGTACAAGAAAGCAAAATCAAATCAGACTATCCATTCATTTCCCCCTATCTGGCCAAAAGTAAGCACAGACACCACTGCCTACCCGGTTGCTCCCTTCATTCGTAACAGAACAAAAAGGTTGCCAGAAAGTCAACGTTCCTTGTAAGCCTTTGACTTGCAGCTATATCAGAACGTGGTTCAATTAAGGGCGGCTCAAAAAAAACTGAAGTTTTTCCTTTCCCCCAAAGTCGCAAACAAAACATAAGGATTATTCCAGGGCCTCCTGAAGTCCTGCTCCCCTTGAAACAAAGAAGCAAAGAAGCAAAGAGTCTCGAACAAAGAAGCTCACACAGTACCTGCCTGGCAGTCCACCTGTGTGGGTTTCCGTCCTCTCCGTAGCGCAGCTCGAGCCTGAGTAGCGCTGAAGAACTAACCTCTATGAGGAGCGGGAGTCTACTTCTCCCGCAAACGCGGGACTCGGCAAACACCGATGGCGCTTCCTTCAACGCCATCTTGAAACCGGAATCCGCCGCCTTGCGAGTCGTTCCGCCACATCCAGGTGGTGCAAAAGGGCTCCTCTGTGTTCTCGCAGCCACGCAGAACAAACCAGGGCCAAGTTCAGCAGCGCTTACGTTAGCGCCCCGAAGCGGTCTCACCAGTCGCGGGAACCGCGAAGAGTTCTCAATGGAAGCCGAGCATCCTCACGGCTTCCAACTTCAACAAACAGTATAACGCGCACCTGCTTGGTCGCGTCGCCGGGATTTAAGACATTGGCCCCGCCTTTCCATCAGCCGGGTGTTCTGGGGATCGTAGTTTCTTGTCCTTCCAGAGTCCCGGTAGGCGCCCATGCTCAGCGCCTGACATCCCAGTCCGGATTCAGATGCAACCACAGCACCGAGACAGCCCTCATCGCCGCCACAGACGACATCAGGCGCCAACTAGACAACGGCGAAACAACAGCCCTCATCCTCCTGGACCTGTCAGCTGCCTTCGACATGGTCTGCCATCGCACTCTAAAGACACGCCTGCTAGAAGCCGGAATCTGTGGCGTCGCCCAGGGCCCATCCCTCAGCCCGACACTGTTCAATGTCTACATGGCCCCCCTCGCACGAGTGGCCCGCCATCACGACCTCAACATCATCTCCTACGCCGACGACACCCAGCTCATCCTCTCCCTCACAAAGGACCCACAGACCGACAAAACCAACCTCCACGAGGGAAAAAAGGCCGTCGCTGACTGGATGAGGAGCAGCCATCTGAAACTGAACTCGGACAAGACGGAAGTCCTCATCCTCGGACCCACCCACTCAGCCTAGGACATCTCTTGGTGGCCGACCACAATGGGAACAGCACCAACACCCACCGACCATGCACGCAACCTAGCATTCATCCTCGACTCCTCCCTCTCCATGGCTAAACAGGTCAATGCCGTTCCTCCTCCTTCTACAACACCCTCCGCAGGATCTACAAGTGGATCCCGACCGAAACAAGAAGAACGGTGACACATGCCCTCGTCAGCAGCAGACTGGTCTACGGCAACGCACTCTATGCAGGAATCCCAGCCAAACACCTACAACAACTACAACGCATCCAAACCGCCTCCACCCGACTGATCGTCAACGTCCCCCGCTGCAGCCACATCACCCCCCACCTGAGAGACCGACACTGGCTCCCCGTTGACAAGAGGATCACCTTCAAGCTCCTCACCCACTCACATAAGGCCCTCCACAACACCGGACCAGCCTACCTGAACAGAAGACTCAGCTTCCACACCCCTACCTGCCAGCTCCGCTCCACCAGCCACGCCCTCGCAGCTGTGCCCCGCATCCAACGTACAACCTCCGGCGGCAGATCCTTCTCCTACCTTACTGCCAAGACCTGGAACACCCTCCCTACCCACATACGGCAGACCCATGACCTACTCACCTTCAGAAGACTCCTCAAGACTTGGCTCTTCGAACAGTAGCAGCCCCCCCCCTCCCCTCAGCGCCTTGAGACCCTCACGGGTAAGTAGCGCGCTTTACAAGTACTCTGATTGATTGATTGATTGAAGTCAGAGGTAAGTTTTGCACACATTATGTGTTACTGTTGTTTTCCTTACCGGACTTGCACGAGCAGTTTTTTTATCTCTTAGGGGACCTTACGGCTCTGCTCAGAGGGCGTTGGTCCAGAAATGGGACTGTGCAATCTCTCTCACATTGATTTTTGCCCCGCACGGCTGCCGCTTTGCATGTTCGTCGCTTTTGGCCTCGGGTGGCCCGTGGTTCCATGACGGCTCTTCGGAGGCGCTGAGCGTCCACTTTGGCTTCTTGTTTTCTCTTCTTACAAAATCCACAACAGCCCGTGTTCAGAGGCAGTGTTTTATGCTCAAGGATGCTTCCTGCATCTCGCGGGTCCCTCAAGGTTTCGGGGGCCCACAAGAGTTGGTTGCCTAGAAACGGGAGAGATGCAGGAAGCAACCATATTGTGGATTTTCATGCCGGCAATGGGGTCCACGTCTGACAGCTCTGTGGGGTTGTCAACTTTGGCAGCGCTACGCCTGCTGATTAATGAGGCGGCTGAGGCTGCTTTTCAAGCCTGGGAATCCAAGGGGCCTCCTGTAAAGGTTCCACGGCCAAACCCCACTGTGGACATAGACGACCCTGCTGAGGAGGGGGGGAGATGGGGTTGCTTTGTGCAGGGAACTGATCTCTCTGGCCTTTCATCTCATGTCCAGTACAATCAGGGTTTTCTATGCCTGTGGGGTCAGAGTTGGGGGATAATTTTCTTACACAAAACCAGCGCCCTGACCCTGCCTCTTGGCCCTTTCACACTGCGGTTCAAGAAGTGCTTTCCCATGAGTGGAAGGAGATTGACAAGGCTGCGTTCCCTTGATTTCTCATCAAGCAGTAAGTTTTGGAGGGATTCTGCAAGGAATTCCCGCAATCAGTCAAGGTGGATAACCCAAGGGTTGGCCTGTCTTCACAGGGCATGATGCTTTCACAGGGCATGGGGCTTTCACAGGGCGTGGGGCTTTCACAGGGCGTGGGGCTTTCACAGGGCGTGGGGCTTTCACAGGGCTTGGGGCTTTCACAGGGCTTGGGGCTTTCACAGGGCTTGGGGCTTTCACAGGGCTTGGGGCTTTCACAGGGCGTGGGGCTTTCACAGGGCATGGGGCTTTCACAGGATGCCCTTCCTTCTGACCCGGTGGATAAGAAGTTGGAAGGGGCAGTGAAGAGGTCTTACGCCGCTTCCAATTTTTCCATCAGGGCAACGGTCTTTACGAATTATATGATTCAATCACCATTGAAGGATTTCCAGTTTCTGGCGCAGCAGATGATGAGGGAGGGGATACTTCATCTCTGCTGGCTCTGATGGAACTTCAGGTCTGCTAAACCTCATTCGATAAGTTGTATTCAATGGAAGCAGCGTCAGGGGCTTCCATTGCTGCACGTCACCATACACGGATGAGGGCGTGGAAGACGGATGCCTCACAGAAGTCTGTTCTCTTAAAGCAGCCATTTGAGGGTTCATCGGTGTTTGGACCACAGCTCGAGGAGATGGTGAAGCAGTCAGCTAAGCACAGGAAGTTGGTGGCACCCGTTCGCCCTCCCTCCAGGGGAAGAGGTTTCGGGGCAGGGGTCATGGCTTGGGGCACCTGGTGGGGACAAATCCTGGCCTCAGTCAGCTGTTGCCTCCTCCACTCCTTCTCCAAAGCAGTGACTATCCGCCATTTTTTGCTTGGAGGTTGGCTTTGCTTTTTTGTGGTGGGGAACTTCAGATACCTGGGCAGTACAGACGTTGACCTCCGTTTACCGGATTGAATTTTCATCTCGCCCAGCCCAGGTGTTCAAGGAGACTCCTCTGCCCCAGAATCCCATGAAGCCAGCAGCATTACTGGAAGGTTTTCGTCTTCTTTTGGAGAAGGCAGCGATTGTAGGAGATAAGGATCTGCTTCACATGGGTACCCCCACTTTTTGCTGGTGTTTCACTGTTTTTCGACCTTAGTCTGGCTGTGGCCCTACTAATCAGGACCACAGCCTAGCTGCTTCCTCTCTAAAATGGTTTCCATGTACATTAGGTACATATCTAATTGAAATCTGGAGTGCCTTATAAGCCCCTAGTATATGGTATACAATGTACCTAACGCATAGGTACCTTAGAGGCCTACCAGGGGCTGCAGACTGTATTATGCCACCCCTGGGAAGCACTCCAAAATGACACCACAGGTCTGCTACTGCAACCTGGGTAAGGGTGTGCTTGCACCCCTTACTGTGGTATAGGCTACCTATATCACTACCTTATACAGACACATATAAACCTATAAGCCACTCCTATGGCAGGCCTTGACAATCCTGAAGGCAGAGTGCTTGGTTTTATCTGAGAGGGTGCCCAAGCATGAGCTGAGCCCCTCTGCAGCTTTCGGCAATACTTCCTTATGGCTGTTCTGTGATACAGCCATACCATATACTCTTAAGTGCATTATAACCTCGCGGTAAATGCTAACTTTGGAATGGCTGCATCAAAACATGTTGTGTTTGGAGTCAAACGCTTTGGAATACTACCCCCCTACCAGTTCTGGCGGCAGGGGTAGCATTCCACCCTTCTAGAGGGAAAGACATGTTCACACTGGCTAAACCCGGTTAAATCCTTTCAAAGCCCTGGCATCACAAAATGAATGCCACAGACACGGGTCTGGCCTCCTGCTGCTGGGGGAAACTCCGGGAGGGGAAAAATAGGTTTCCTGTCACAGGGAGGTGTAACCACCTCCCCAGACAGGCAGATGTGTATTGGGGCAGGGTGGGTGCATTCAGAGAATGCTTTTGAGACACTGTCTGGGGCACACAAGGTGTCCCTGTGCATAGCCCAGTTCAAACCGGTTGCAGGGGCACTCAGCCCCTGCTCTGGCGCAAAACTGGACAAAGGGGAAGGGGTGTAACCACCCCCACCCCAGGCCCACCCATAGGTGGAGCCTTAGAGTTAGTCCATCCCCTAAACTTAGTATAGGAATCCAGTCCCTAGGACTTTAGATTACCCTGGACAAACCTCTGAAACATATATCCTGGACCTTCGACTTTCTATTACAACTAGAAGATGGAAGAAATCTCCCTTGGGGTCGAGGAGTGACTCCCCTGCTTGGCAGGCACCAAAGAAGCAACTGACCGGTCTGCATTACTGAAGCTCCCACCGGACACTGAAGTCTCTGCATCCCCAGAGGTGGATTTCTAGACTTCCCTGAGGCTACCCTGAGTCCACAGCAAAGCTGAGGCCCGTGGCTATAGTAGGTAACGTGGAACCGTGAACCCTGAATACAGTGAATTTTTAAAGCAACAACACCTTCCTGGTCATCCCCCAAGTTGTGCTTTGGGCTCCGATTATCCCCAGCCTTAAGCACCTCCTGCACTGAAGATTGTTGGCCTCCACTCCACGAGTGACCCGTGGGCCAGCTCCAAGTGCGAACGCTTGAGGCTCCTTCGCAATCACTAGCCCGTTGGCTAGCAGGTCCCCATGAAGGCAACTCCACTTCTACTTGTGCTTTTCTGGTTGCACCAGACTTGCTCTTACTTACCCTTTCTGGGTGAGTCCATCAGACCTTGCTGGTCTGCACCGCAGTCCTTTCTCTGATTTCCTGAGACTTGCCGTTGCCAAGGCTTGTTGGGTCCTTTCTGGTCGCCGACACTGCAGCACTCGACAGACTTTGTGGAGCAGCTCGAATCCCGCTCGTAGACTTCGTCAACACCTTCTGGACCTCGTGGCTGAAGAGTCAAGGCACCCGTCAACCTACCTGAAGCACCCGACATCTGTGGGCATTGGTCCATCCTGCCCTAGGTCACTGGCACGTGACCCAGACTCTGTCCCCTCTGCTTTCAGGTTCCTTACATCCTAGATCCAGGCTTGGATCTCTCCGGACACTTCTCCTCTTCACGGCAGCAGCAGTTCTTTGCAGGCTTCCATAGAAATCGCAGACGCGACCCGACACCAAAAGACACTTATGCACCCGGCTTCCCTGGGTGAGGTAACTCGAGTACTCCGGTATTCTCGTGGGTGCTATCCCTAGAACTTCCTAAGTCCAAGAGGGTTTGGTCCTAGTTCCATTAGAAGTGCCTCTAATCTTTAAAATTCCAACCGCGACATTCCCCGTAGAAAGTAATAGGAACCCGCGGTTATGTTTCCACACTGCATACAGTTCCCGTGGGTCTCCTGTGTTCCTACCTTGGGGTCCCAGAGATTCTAGAGGCAATAGGTCTAGTGCCTATTACAGTCGTGGTTCTTGTACCACTTTTTTAGTATATGGTTTGATACGCCCCTAGGGTCCAAACGTGTATTTGTGCTTTTACTGATGCTTAATCACTTGTAACTTTGGTACTTCGAACTCCAGACTCATAAAGAGACTAGAGTGGTGTGTTTAACTTTAAATACATATATTTTGAATATATACCTGGTGTGGTTGTCTTTTCATTTCATCATTCAAGAGATTTTAGAATGATAAAACAAGCTGCTTTACATTCCTTCAAGACTTAGTCTGAAGGCTGCTCTCCATAGCTACCACTAGGATAGCTTTCACATAAGGTTGTCTTTAACCATTCACCAAAAGGGGTTGTTTGGACTGATACAAGGTGCCCACTAAAACTAGTGGACATCATATATCAGGCCACCTTCTCACATTGGTGTGCAGCGTGTGGGATTCCAGCTTGCTATTGTTTTACCAGATAATCTCAATTGAATTGATCAACTGAAAACCACTAAAGGTACCTGAGGTACATATAATATCAAGTTTAGCTAAAGTAAGTTCTACTGAACTTAGAGTTGTGTGTTAAGGGATAGCACACCCTTTCTACAACCCAAGAGAGTTTAGTGGGCTACACTAGTGTAGGTAGTGCAATACACCACATCACATTAATAATGTCTAACCCGCCAGGAACCACTGATTCCCTACCAGGAACCAGTGAGCTCCTTCCCTAAAAGTATGAGGATCTCTCCTTTGCTAGACTTAGGGCCTTATGCACCATTAGGAAGCTGAAGACAGACAAAAGTCCATCCACACAGCATCTTATACAGATACTGAAACTGGATGACATCACAAGTCCTAGTGGGCCTGTAGATGGAGACAGTGTGGGTGGGGCAGCACTTGAGACTGGGTCCAGGGGTGGAAACTCCCCTGACCCAAACTCTGATGCTGACCAGACTGGTGACAATGACCAGACTCTGGTGGACACAGAACATCAGGATGAGGATGAGGACAATAATGCCACTTCCTTCATTCCTCCTGGTAGGCCTGAACACAGGGCTAGAAGGGATAGATCTCTGTCAAGGGGATCTCTTCAGTCTAACTCCTCCATTGGAACCTCTATTTCTTCTCATAGAGGGACGGAAACCTCCCAGGAGAGGAGAGAGAGACTGCTGAAGTATGAGCAAGACAAGTTCAACCTCAGAAAGTAGCAGATGGCCTTGGATAGGGAAGCACTGGAGCTCTACAGAGCTAGTAAAAAGGAGGGACTAGAGTCCCTTGGTGGCAGCAATTTCCCTGGAGATAGGGAGAGTCTTATGACCATATAAACCTTAGTAAGATTGTCCCTCCCTACCACAGTGGGGATGACATCCACAAATGGATAACTGCCTTGGAGAGGTCCTGTAAAGTACAGAAGGTCCCTCAAGGTCAGTGGTCAGCAATCGTATGGCTCTCCTTTGCAGACAAAGGTAGAGACAAGCTCCTCACTGTAAGAGAAGAGGATGCTGATGATTATAAAGTCTTGAAAAGTGCTCTGATTGATGGGTTTGGCCTAACCACTGAACAATACAGGTTAAACTTCAGAGACACCCAAAAGGCACAAAATCAGGACTGGGTTGACTTTGTTGACTGTGCTGCTAAGGCTCTGGAAGGTTGGTTATTGGGCAGTAAAGTGTGTGACTTCAAAGGATTGTACAATCTGATAATGAGGGAGCAGATTCTTAATAACTGTCAAAATCAGCTGTTGCACCAGTACCTGGTAGACTCTGATCTGACCTCTCTCCAAGAATTGGGAAAGAAGGCAGACTAATGGGTCAGAACCAGGGTGAGGCAGAAGGTACAGAACCAAGGTGGTGACCCTAAGAAGCAAGATTCTAAAAACTCTGATAAGGGTGGGGACAAGGGTAAAGACCAGAAGTCTTCACAAGGGCCCCAAAAATCTTCTTCAGGGGGTGATTCCCAGTCAGGAAAGGGAAATGGTGGAAATACACAGAATAAGGGTGTAGTACGGTTGACCCTGGTTTCTGAGATTGACTCTGACCTAGTCAGAGTACCAACTCAGGCTGTGCTTGTCAGTGATGGGGGCATGGATATGTACCCCTTTGTGAGCCCCAGTACCCTGGGCAAATACAGACTGCAGCCTTCAATTAATGGAGTAGAAGCTTGAGCATTCAGGGACACAGGAGCAAGTGTCACCATGGTGACAAAAGATCTTGTGGATCCTGGGCAGATTATACTTGGTGAAATGTACCAAGTGACTAATGCTAGCAACGTCAGAACAGACCATTCTCTGGCAGTTGTTAACTTCTCCTGGGGAGGGGTAACTGGCCTTAAGAAGGTTGTGGTAAGTGCAGACCTACCGGTACAATGCTTGCTTGGCAATGATCTGGAAACTTCAGCTTGGGCTGAAGTGGAGCTCAGGACACATGCAGAAATGTTAGGGATCCTGCACATGTCTTTGCTGTGACTAGGTCACAGGCTAAACGCTGATCAGGCCCTGGATTCTGGAATAATGGACCAGGTGCCTCACAGGAGGAGGAACAGTAGGGTTAAGGCAGAGCCTTCCCACCTGTCTCAGGATGCTGATCAGTCTCCGCAGGGAGATGATCTTGAGCCTGAAGAAGGAACTGTCCCAGAGGAGCGTGAACCTGACCAGGTTGAGTTCTTGGGGACAGGGGGCCCTTCCAGGTCTGATCTGAGCCAGGAGCAGAAAACCTGCCCCTCTCTTGAACTCCTAAGAAAGCAAGCTGCTGATGAGGCTGCTGGGAATGCTAGTGGCACGCATAAAGTTTATTGGGATGATGGACTCCAATACTCAGAGAGTAGAGACCCCAAGCCTGGTACATCCAGGAGGTTGGTTATACCTCTGAAGTTTAGGGGTTTCCTATTGACACTAGCCCATGATATTCCCCTAGCAGGACACTTAGGCCAGAACAAGACTTGGGACAGAATTGTTCCTCACTTTCACTGGCCACACATGTCTGAAGACACAATGGAGTGTTGTCGCTCCTGTGTAACCTGCCAAGCCAGTGGCAAAGCAGGTGGCACTACAAAGGCCCCCCTGATACCACTACCTGTGGTGGGGGTTCCCTTTGAGAGGGTTGGGATTGACATTGTTGGTCCCATGGATCCTCAAACTGCATCTGGGCACAGGTTTATACTGGTGGCAGTGGATCATGCCACCAGGTATCCAGAAGCAATTCCCATAAGGACCACTACAGCACCGGTAGTGGCAAGAACTCTCCTGAGTGTGTTCTCAGGAGTAGGCTTTCCTAAGGAGGTAGTATCTGACAGAGTTGCAAACTTTATGTCAAGTTACTTAACTGCAATGTGGAAGGAGTGTGGAGTGAATTACAAATTAACCACACCCTATCACCCACAATGCAATAGTTTAGTTGAAAGGTTCAACAAAACCTTAAAGAGCATGATCACAGGACTCCCAGAGAAGCTTAGGCGAAAATGGGACCTTCTCTTGCCCTGCCTTTTATCTGCATACATGTAGGTGCCTCAGAAGGGGGTTGGCTATAGCCCATTTGAACTTCTGTTTGGTCACCCTGTCAGGTGTCCATTGTGTTTGGTGAAGGAAGGATGGGAGTTACCTCTCAAGCCCCCAAAGCAAGACATAGTGGATTATGTACTTGGTCTCCGCTCCCAGATGGCTTAGTACATGAAAAAGGCAAAAAAAACCTGGAGGCTAGCCAGGAACTGCAAAAAGCCTGGCATGACCAAAAGGCTGTACTGACTGTTTATCAGTCAGGGCAGAAAGTGTGGGTGTTGGAGCCTGTGGCCCACGCAGCTCTCCAGGACAAGTGGAGTGGCACCACACTATTGTTAAACAGAAAGGGGAGGTTACCTACTTGGTAGACCTTGGAACCCCTAGGAGTCCCCATAGGGTTCTCCATGTCAACTGGCTGAAGCCATATGTAGACAGGGCTGACATGGGCTTGCTCATGGCAACTGATGAGGGACAGGAGGAAGAGAGTGACCCACTCCCTGACCTCCTCTCACAGAACCCTGATGATGGGTCAGTTGATGGTGTAGCCTTGGCAGGCAGCCTCACTGTCCAGCAGCAAACTGATTGCAGACAGGTTCTCAATCAGTACAGACATATGTTTTCACTGACTCCAAGTCAGACTACCTGGTGCACTCATGAAGTGGACACTGGGGACAGTCTACCTATTAAAAATAAGATTTATAGGCAACCTGACCATGTCAGGGACTGTATCAGGACAGAAGTCCAGAAAATGTTGGATTTAGGTATGATTGAACCCTCAGATAGCCCTTGGGCTAGTCCAGTGGTCCTTGTGCCAAAACCTCACACCAGTGGTGGAAAAATAGAGATGAGGTTTTGTGTGGACTACAGAGGCCTCAATGCAGTCACCAGGACAGATGCCCATCCAATACCCAGGGCAGATGAGCTTATAGATACTTTGGCCTCAGCCAAGTACCTT
Organism: Triturus cristatus; assembly: GCF_964204655.1. Lineage (NCBI taxonomy): Eukaryota > Metazoa > Chordata > Amphibia > Caudata > Salamandridae > Triturus > Triturus cristatus. Next base: position 1,875,272,936 of record NC_140590.1, read on the forward strand.
AGCACATTTGATTTGACAGCTGGCTACTGGCAGATCAGACTAGCTGATGATGCAAAGCCAAAAACAGCATTTTCTACCCCTAGTGGGCATTATCAATTTGTGGTAATGCCCTTTGGTTTGAAGAATGCACCTGCCACTTTCCAAAGGTTGGTGAATACAGTTCTCACAGGCCGGGAAGGCTTTAGTGCAGCATATCTAGATGATATTGCTGTCATTAGCTCCACCTGGGAGGATCACCTGGTCCACCTAAGGAATGTTTTGGAGGCCCTGAAAAAAGCAGGCCTAACTATCAAGGCTACTAAGTGCCAGATAGGGCAGGGTCAGGTTGTGTACCTGGGCCACCTTGTAGGTGGAGGCCAGGTTCAACCATTGCAGAGCAAAATCCAGACCATAATGGAATGGACTGCTCCAACTACCCAGACTCAGGTGAGAGCCTTCTTAGGCCTGACTGGGTACTATAGGAGATTTGTCAAAGGGTATGGATTAATAGTGACTCCCTTGAATGACTTAACTTCTACGAAAATGCCCAAAAAGGTTCAGTGGACAGCTAGATGTCGAAAGGCATTTGATGACCTGAAGCAGGCCATGTGTACTGCTCCCATTCTGCAGAGTCCTGACTACTCCAAAAAGTTCATTGTTCAAACTGATGCATCTGAATTGGGGGTTGGGGCTGTACTGTCACAATTGAATGAAGAAGGTCAGGATCAGCCATTAGCTTTCAAAAGCAGAAGGTTGACCCCTACAGAGAAACGTTGGTCAGCTATTTAGAGGGAGGCCTTTGCTGTGGTTTGGGCTCTGAAGAAGTTGAGGCCATACGTGTTTGGTACTCACTTCCTTGTTCAGACAGACCACAAGCCCCTCTTATGGCTAAAACACATGAAGGGTGAAAATTCCAAACTGCTTAGGTGGTCCATTTCCCTACAGGGGATGGACTTTACAGTGGAACATAGATCTGGGAGTAACCATGCCAATGCAGATGGACTCTATAGGTATTTCCACTTAGAACATGAAGACTCAACTGGTCAAGGTTAGTTTAATGTCCCTGTGTTTGGGGGGGGGGGGATGTAGACGATTAGGATCTGCTTCATATGGGTACCCCCACTTTTTGCTGATGTTTCACTGTTTTTAGACCTTAGTCTGGCTGTGGCTCTGCTAATCAGGCCCACAGCCTAGCTGCTTCCTCCCTAAAATGGTTTCCATGTACATTAGGTACATATCTAATTGGATTCTGGAGTGCCTTATAAGCCCCTAGTATATGGTATACTATGTACCTAGGGCATAGGTACCTCAGAGGCCTACCAGGGGCTGAAAACCTGTATTATGCCACCCCTGGGATGCACTCCAAAATGACACCACATGTCTGCTACTGCAACCTGGGTAAGGGTGTGCTTGCCCCTTACTGTGGTATAGGCTACCTATATCACTACCTTATACAGACACATATAAACCTATAAGCCACTCCTATGGCAGGCCTTGACAATCCTGAAGGCAGAGTGCTTGGTTTTATGTGAGAGGGTGCCCAAGCATGAGCTGAGCCCCTCTGCACCTTTCGGCAATACTTCCGTATGGCTGTTCTGTGATACAGTCATGCGATATACTCTTAAGTGCATTATAACCTCGAGGTAAATGCTAACTTTGGAATGGCTGCATCAAAACTTGTCGTGTTTAGTGTCAAACGCTTTGGAATACTACCCCCCCCCCCCCACCAGTTCTGGCAGCGGGGGTAGCATTTCACCCTTCTAGAGGGAAAGACATGTTCACACTGGCTAAACCCGGTAAAATCCTTTCAAAGCCCTGGCATCACAAAATGGATGCCACTGCCACAGCCACAGGTCTAGCCTCCTGCTGCTGGGGGAAACTCCGGCAGGGGAGGCCTGGACAATAGGTTTCCTGTCACAGGGAGGTGTAACCACCTCCCCAGACAGGCAGATGTGTATTGGGGCAGGGTGGGTGCATTCAGAGAATGTTTTTGAGACACTGCCTGGGGCACACAAGGTGTCCCTGTGCATAGCCCAGTTCCAACCGGTTGCAGGGGCACTCAGCCCCTGCTCTGGCGCGAAACTGGACAAAGGGGAAGGGGTGTAACCACCCCCACCCCAGGCCCACCCATAGGGTTAGTTAGAGTTAGTCCATCCCCTAAACTTAGTATAAGTATAGGAATCCAGTCCCTAGGACTTTAGATTACCCTGGACGAACCTCTGAAACATATATCCTGGACCTTCGACTTTCTATCACGACTAGAAGATGGAAGAAATCTCCCTTGGGGTCAAGGAGTGACTCCCCTGCTTGACTGGCACCAAAGAAGCAACTGACTGGTCTGCATTACTGAAGCTCCCACCTGATGCCGAAGTCTCTGCATCCCCAGAGGTGGATTTCCAGACTTCCCCGAGGCTACACTGAGTCCACAGCAAAGCTGAGGCTCATGGCTATCGTGGGTAACGTGGACCCGTCACCCCTGGACACCATAAACTTTTGCAGCAAAAACACCTTCCTGGTCATCCTCGAAGTTGTGCTTTGGGCTCCTAGTAGCCCCAGCCTTGAGCACCTCCTGCACAAAAGATTTTTGGCCCCCATTCCACGAGTGACCCGTGGGCCAGCTCCAAGTGCGATCACTTGAGGCTCCTTCGCGATCACTAGCCCGTTGGCTAGCAGGTCCCCACGAAGGCAACTCCACTTTTCCTTGGGCTTTTCTGGTTGCTCCAGACTTGCTCTTACTTACCCTTGATGGGTGAGTCCATCAGACCTTGCTGTTCTACACTGCAGTCCTTTCTCTGATTTCCTAAATCTTGCCGTTGCCAAGGCTTGTTGGGTCCTTTCTGGTCGCTGACACCACAGCACTTGACAGACTTTGTGGTTCAGCTCGAATCCAGCTCGTGGCCTTCGTTGACACCTCCTGGACCTCGTGGCTAAAAAGTCAAGGCACCCATCAACTCACCTGAAGCACCCGACATCTGTGGGCATTGGTCCATCCTGCCCTAGGTCACTGGCAAGTGACACAGACTCTGTCCCCTCTTCTTTCAGGTTCCTTACATCCTAGATCCAGTCTTGGATCTCTCCGGACACTTCCCCTCTTCACGGCAGCAGCAGTTCTTTGCAGGCTTCCATAGAAATCGACGACGTGACCGGACACCAAAAGACACCTATGCACCCAGCTTCCCTGGGTGAGGTAACTCGAGTACTCCGGTACTCTCGTGGGTGCTAGCCCTAGAACTTCCTAAGTCCAAAAGGGTTTGGTCCTTGTTCGATTAGAAGTGCCTCTAATCTTTAAAATTCCAACCGCGACATTCCCCATAGAAAGTAATAGGAACCCGCGGTTGTGTTTCCACACTGCATACAGTTCCCGTGAGTCCCCTGTGTTCCTACCTTGGGTGGTTCCTTGGGGTCCCAGCGATTCTAGAGGCATTAGGCCGAGAGCCTATTACAGTCGTGGTTCTTATACCAGTTTTTTAGTATATGGTTTGGTACGCCCAAGGGCTCAAAAGTGTATTTGTGCTTTTACTGATGCTTAATCACTTGTAACTTTGGTACTTCGAACTCCAGACTCATAAAGAGACTAGAGGGGTGTGTTTAAATATATTTTGAATATATACCTGGTGTGGTTGTCTTTTCATTTGATCATTCAAGAGGTTATAGACTGGTAAAACAAGCTGCTTTACATTCCTTCAAGACTTAGCCTGAAGGCTGCTCTCCATAGCTACCACTATGATAGCTTTCATATAAGGTTGTCTTTAACCATTCACCATAAGGGGTTGTTTGGACTGATACAAGGTGCCCACTAGAACTAGTGGACAGCATATATCAGGCCACCTTCTCACAGCTATCATCGACGTTCTGCCCCAGGAAAGGAGCTGGGATATTGTTCCATCCTGTTTCTTGTGCAGAATTCCTCTGGTAAATAAAGTCCAGTCTTGGATCTCAAAGGGGTGAATTTGTACATTCTTCATCGTCCCTTCAAAATGGTGACCTTGCAGTCGATCCTTCAGCTGGTTCATCGGGGGGGCTTCCTCGAATCCCTCGACCTGATGGACGCCTACCTGCATGTTCCCATCCATCTGGCGGAACGGAAATTTCTTTATTTTGCTGTGGGCTCAAGCCACTATCAGTTCCAGGTGCTTTCTTTTGGCCTTTCATCGGCATCAAGGGTTTTTACGAAACTCTTGGCCTCCCTAGTAGTTATTCTCCATTCTCAAGGTAGTCAAGTCTACCCTTATCTTGATGATTGGCTGACTGTCTCTCCTTCTTTCTCTAAGGCAACACAAGAGGTGCGACAGGTCTGCCATCTTCTGGAAACTTTTGGGTTCCTCATCAACCACAGAAAGTCCTCCCTATGCCCCTCTCAGACTCTAAAATTCATTGGGGCCCTCTTCAGGATCGATCTGGAGAGGGTGTTCCTGTCTCCCGAAATACAACTGACTCTGTTCCAGCATCTTTCCAGGGTTCAGTCCCAACCTCAGGTGTCTGCCCGTCTCTGGCTACGAAGTCAGGGGAGATGTGTCTACTCATGCATCACCTCCTACGCCAGTAGGATCCAGCTTCTCAAGAATACGCGGCTCTCATTCCTGCCCCAGAGATTAGGGAGTCTCTCTAGTGGTGATTGTCACCTCTCAATCTCTCCAAGGGTTTCAATCTCAATCCTCCTACCTCTGTGGTCTTGATGACCGAAGCAGGCACCAAAGGGTGGGGGCGGTTCTGGGGGATTCCAAGGCCAGGGCAGATAGTCTCATTTCGAGGCTTTCCAGTCCTCGAAATGGAGGGAATTGATGGTGGTTTGACAGGCACTTCTTTGGTTCGCTCCTCTCCTTCAGCACTGTGCTGTCTGGGTTCAGTCCGTTAACTAGGTCATTCTTACCTATGTGAACTGGCAAAGGGGTATGCCCTAGAGAATTCCAATAGAAGCTCAGGTTCTGTTGTGACGGACATCAAACCTGGGCTTCTACTGGAATTCTCTAGGGCATATTATCGAGCCCCTCATCGCCGCTTTAGCTGCAGTTTCCTGCCGCTAAAACGGCGATAATGTTATCGCCGTTCTTGATAATATGCCCCTTTGAATCTTGGTGCAAGGGGAAGTGTCTGTCTCCTGCTTTCTGTGAGCCTGTCAGGGCTTTAGACTTTTTAAGGGATGGTCTTTTGTTGGGTCTTGACTCTTCTTGTCCAATGGGCCGCTATTTTGGTCTTTAGAGGCTCAGATATCTCCCCTGTCTCTCCCTTAGTGGCCTCTCGCAGAGTTTTATTCTTCAGCATCCTGTCTCCTGCTCTCCGGTCCCCCTGGGATGGCCCGTTAGTGCTTCTGGCATTGACTGCTCCTCCATTTGAACTCCTTCTTTCAGTTGACCTTGGGTTTCCTTCAGCTAAGGTTCTATTTTTGGTGGTGGTTTCTTCTGGTCACAGGGTTGATGAGATTGGGGATTTGCTGGCTTCTCCCACTTTTTTATGTTTCTGGGCGGACCATGCGATCTTGCATCCTGGTCTGTTTTTCCTGCCCAAGTTTCACTGTCATGAAGATATTGTCCTTCCGGTATTTGTCCTGACCCGTCTTCTCCGGAGGAGGATATACTCCGTTCTCTGGATGTGTTGAGAGCCCTTCACATCTACCTGGACCGCACTAGTGCTTTGAGGCAGGTGGATTCTTTGTTTGTCACCTTTGGTCTCTCTGGGAAGGGTCTGAAGCCTTCTTTGTCCACTCTGACTCGATGGGTGAAGTGTGCTATTGTCTTGTCTTACGAGGCTGCCACCGTCCTCTTTCCTCTTCTATCCAAGAGCGGTCAACTCGGGATATTTCCTTGTCCTGGACCATGTTTATTGGTGCATCAGTGCGTGACATTTGTAATGCTGCTCCATGGGCCCCTCCCAACACTTTTGTTTCCCACTACTGACTACAGTTAGGGATGGCTTCGTCTGCAGAGTTTGTTGCTCGTGCTTTATCAGCTGTACAAAATCTGTGATTTGTGCTGTTGTTTTGGTTTAAATATTTCAAGAAGGTTGCATCATCCTTGGTTTCTGTGTGGATCAATCACCGTGCGCTTGGGTATGGGCTCACGTGTAAGGAATGAGGCGGGAGGACCTAACCTTGGAGTAATGATGATTACTGGTGAGTAACCGAGGTTTGACTGCTCATGTGTAAGGAATGGAACGGGAAAACCTGGACTTGGAGTAATGAAGATTACCGGTAAGTAAGCAGGCATTAACTGCTCATATGTAAGGAATGGAACGGGAAGACCTGGACTTGGAGTAATGAAGATTACTGGTAAGTAAGCAGGCATTAACTGCTCATGTGCAAGGAATGGAACGGGAAAACCTGGCCCTGGAGTAATGAAGATTACCGGTGAGTAACCAGTCATTAACTGCTCATATGTAAGGAATGGAACGGGAAGACCTGGACTTGGAGTAATGAAGATTACTGGTAAGTAAGCATGCATTACCTGCTCATGTGCAAGGAATGGAACAGGAAGACCTGGACTTGGAGTAATGAAGATCACCGGTAAGTAAGCAGGCATTAACTGCTCATGTGCAAGGAATGGAATGGGAAGACCTGGACTTGGAGTAATGAAGATTACCGGTGAGTAACCGAGGTTTGACTGTTCATCTGTAAGGAATGGAACGGGAAGACCTGCACTTGGAGTAATAAAGATTACCGGTAAGTAACCGGTCATTAACTGCATGTGTGAGAAATGGAACTGAAACACCTGGACCCGGAGTAGTGAAGATTACCGGTGAGTAACCGAGGTTTGACTGCTCATGTGTAAGGAATGGAACGGGAAAACCTGGCCCTGGAGTAATGAAGATTACCGGTGAGTAACCAGTCATTAACTGCTCATGTTAGGAATGGAATGGGAAGACCTGGACTTGGAGTAATGAAGATTACTGGTAAGTAAGCAGGCATTAACTGCTCATGTGCAAGGAATGGAAGTGGAAAACCTGGCCCTGGAGTAATGAAGATTACCTGTGAGTAACCGGGCATTAACTGCTCATGTGTAAGGAATGGAACGGGAAGACCTGGACTTGTAGTAATGAAGATTACTGGTAAGTAACCGAGGTTTAACTGCTTGTCATGATCCTCGCGAGCCATGTGGCTTCCAGACAGCAGATCGGCGCCACCCGGGGGTATCTAACCGCGCGGCAAAGGAGCGCACTCCTAAGGCCGACTACAAGTCCCAGAAGACCTCGGGACATCCAACGGCGGAGCACCGGAAGCGGGGTCGGTCACATGACCGCAGCTATAAGACCATCCCCCTCTGGAGAAATGGCGCTTGACAATCCGAGGAGGTTCCCTGAAGACAGCGCTTAGCGGATGGTATTCCCCGCTGGAGGACGAGCGCTCGCTTACCATTGCAGCATCGTGACTTCCCTGTCCAGTACCCGTTGTTACGCCGCTCCTGAAGTCTCCCTGGTTCCCGTTCTTGCCTGAGGTACCTAGAGCCGGTATCAGGTAGGACACTCCGTTGGGAGGAGCAGGAGCACCCGTTTGCATAATCATCTGCTAGGCAGTGACGTAACTGCCGTAGCCCAGAGTCTTTCCCGAGGAATTCCCGATTTCCGTCCCCTTCGTCTGCGTCCTGCGAGAACAGCGCGAGGAGGCGTGGAAGCCCTGCCGCTTACTTCGACAATTGTTGACAGAGAGAGAACACCATATTGTTTAGATAGGCATTGCTGGATACTGCCACGGTAGTGAGGTTAACTACCGCGTGGGCATCAACAGAACGAACTGGTTCTGCACAAGCCATACCCTATCTACCGTTTCCCAGACCGTGATGCCAACGGTCTCCCTGACTGGGGAATCGAAGTTAGCGCCCACAGTAGGTGAGTGGTGGCCCTTGAGAGGGGAGCAGGGAGGTAGGAGGTAAGTGGTACTTCCGTCCCTAATGCTGTGCCTTGTCTGTCTCCCCCTTACTGCACCTTACTAGAGCACTACCCGTCAGACCATCCGGTTCCGAGACAAGCGGACCCGATCCTTCCCTTCATTCGTTCCTCTCTTCTTCCCCCTAAGTGCCTCTACCACGCGTTGGTTGTTTTGGTTCGCCAGCGTGGGGTTGCACCAGTGGGAAGGGAGAACTATTCTACACGCCATCGTTCCTGCCGATCGATCCGCAGGTTAGTAGGAGCCTAGAGTATACGGCTACTGCCGGCCTGACAGATTGTCAAGCCCACGTATACCTTTCGGCCTGAACGATGGACTCCAATGTCGTGTTGACCTCCCTGTTGGAAAGCATTACGGCTTTACAACAGGAAGTGCACGATTCTAGGTTAGAGAACCAGGATATGAAAAGAGAAATGAGTACCTTGCGTAGGGAGGTTGCAGGCATTACAAGACAAGGCCCTAGCAAGAGTACATATATAAAGGATTGGACCCTTCCCCCGCCTGCGACACGCACAACCCCGGTAATGGGGGGTGGTGCTACTGGTACAGGGTCCTTTACTTCTTCGGGCACGCCCCAACCTCCACAGGATTCTGCTCCGACAGTACATGTCATCCAGACTCATGGTATACCACTAGCTCCCCCCGAAAGGTTCTTTGGGGACCCAAAGAAATTTGAGACCTTTCTTAACCAATGCCGGCTACACTTCCTTTGCAAACCAGCGATCTTCCAAGAACATACCGCCAAGACTTCCTTTATGATGTCGTACATGGGGGGCAATGCAGCCAGCTGGACTATTCCGTTGATGGACAGAAACGACCCGGTGCTGCACAACTTCCACGATTTTTGTACCGCACTAAGAAGATTGTTCGACCGCAAGTCGCACATGCTATCCTTGGATCGGGAATTGCTCACTCTGAGACAAGGCACGCAGGACCTGCTATCGTATATCACGACCTTTAATCGATTGGTGGTGGAAACCGACTGGCCTACCGAGAAACGCTCCACCCTCTTTTACCAAGGTCTTCGAGGTGAGCTGAAAGACGTGTTATCGCAAGTGGTTCAGCTGCCTCCCACTTGTGAGGAGCTGATTGATCTCGCGGTGCAATTGGAACATCGCCTACAAGAACGGAAGACGGATAAAGGCCGAGGTGAGAACCGCTTCCCGTTGCCCAGAATGCGATCGCTCCCCGAAGACCGTCAGAAGACCATAGATCTCAGCGAACCTATGCAGATCGGGGGAGTGCGAGGTCCTCTTACCCCCGAAGAACGGGAAAAAAGAAGACAACAGAAGCTGTGTCTTTACTGTGGGAAGAGCGGGCATTTTATCAGGGAATGTCGCGCGAGAGCCAAGGCCCCGGAAAGACCCGGTCCCCCACAGGTACCTGCAGCGACCTTCTCACAGGAGTCGGAAAACTAGAAAGCCCACGACAGGAAGGGATCACTGCCATGGGTACCGATTCGTCACGGATCCCCCTTGCACTCGCTAACACTATGCAACCCGCCGTAGCACACATCAATGTGTGTGTAACCTTATGGATCACTGAAAACAGCCTGCTAGAGGTGGCGTCCTTGTTGGATTCGGGCGCCACCGGAAATTTTATGGATCTCCAGTATGCTCGACGGTTTGGGGTGCCATACGAAAAGAAGATGATACCCGAAATAGTGAAGGCTGTAGATGGGAAGACCTTAACCTCCGGACCGGTTAGGTATCACACCGTTCCCCTCTCAATGAGGGTGGGGGAAGAACACTACGAAGTCCTGCAGTTTGACCTGATAGACGCGCCTCAATTCCGTTTGATCCTAGGCATGCCGTGGCTAACGCTACATGACCCGGTAGTACGATGGGCAGAACGTACGGTGTCACTGACCTCTGAGTATTGCAAAACGCACTGTACTCGGCACGTCTTGCAGGACAATGGTTCCAGAACACAAGCCAGTTTCCTCGCCGAAGGTCGGGAAGAAGCCGAGTATTGCTGCGCTGTATCCTTACCCAACGAATATCTGCAATACCAACCGGTGTTCGACAAACAAACAGCGGCCACATTACCTCCCCACCGAACATTTGATTGTCGGATCGATCTACACCCTGGAGCGGACATTCCCTGCAGTCGTGTATACGCTCTAACAGAACCAGAGACCCGTTACCTCAAGAAATATCTGGAAGAGAACCTGGAATCAGGATTCATCCGCCCTTCCTCGTCGCCGGCCTCGTCGCCCCTCTTTTTCATCGCCAAGAAGGACTGCGATGAGTTACGAGCCTGCATCGATTACCGCGCCATCAACAAGATAACCATCAAGAACCGGTACCCTCTCCCTTTGATTCCCGTATTGCTAGACCAGCTCAAAGGGGCCCGAATATACACCAAGCTTGACCTTCGAGGTGCATACCATTTGGTTCGCGTGAAATCTGGGGACGAATGGAAGACGGCGTTCCGAACGAAGTTCGGTCTCTACGAGTACCAAGTAATGCCATTCGGGCTATGCAACGCCCCAGCAGCATTTCAGTTCTTCATGGATGAAGTTCTCCGAGGTCTGCTGGAGGTGTGTTGTATAGTCTACATAGATGATATACTCATCTATTCGTCCACCTTACAGGAGCACATCACCCATGTGCAGGCAGTGTTGACACGTCTTCAACGACATTCGTTGTATGCCAAGTTAGAGAAATGCTTATTTCATGTACAGGAAGTTGCCTTCCTAGGGTACATCATTAATGCACAAGGGTTTCAAATGGATACCGCCAAAGTAGATGCAATCACTTCCTGGAAGGCCCCAAGCCACGTTAAGGCGGTACAACGATTCCTGGGGTTCGCCAATTACTATAGGCGTTTCATAAAGGATTTCTCGAAGGTAATCCACCCCATCTCTCGTCTACTAAGAAAAAATACTCCTTTCGTCTGGGATCAAGAGGCGGAACGGTCTTTTCAGGAACTAAAACGGCGGTTCACAACAGCTCCCATTTTGTTACACCCAAATACTGACCTGCCGTTCGTGGTGGAGACGGATGCGTCTCAATACGCCATAGGAGGAGTGCTATCACAACGGCACCAACAAACGGGGCAACTCCATCCGGTGGCGTTTTATTCCAAGAAACTCTCCCCGAGTGAGGTGAACTACTCCATTACGGACAAGGAACTACTGGCCATTAAACGGGCGTGCGAAGAGTGGAGGCACTATCTGCTAGGGGCAAGCCATACTGTTGAGATGTACACTGACCATAGAAACCTTTTATTCCTGAAATCGGCCAGAGCCCTCACACCACGTCAGTTACGCTGGTCCCTATTCTTCTCAGATTATGACTTTCTCATCAAATACAGACCTGGACCCCAGAACGGCAAGGCCGACGCCTTATCCCGTATGGAAGAAACCATACCCCCTGAAGAGAGCCTACCCTCCGATCCACCGTCGATCCTGCCCAGCAAGGCGTTTGCTCATCAAGTGCATGCTCTCACCTCGTCGGACGAATACCTTGAGGCTGTAAAGGCGTCCTTAACTGACGTCAACATTTCAGCCTGGATACAAATCGACCCAGCCCACAGAACAAAAAGAGGGGACTTCCTGTTCCAGAACGATGCCTTATTTCTCCCGCAGAAAGCACAACAACAGCAAGCGATTGCCTGGGTTCATGATTCCGCGCTAGGAGGCCATATGGGGGAATACAAAACCATAGCAGGACTTGAAAGATCCTTCTGGTGGCCCACATTTCGAACAGATGCCAAAGAATATCTGAAGAATTGTGCCATCTGTGCGCAGAGTAAGGTCAGCCATTCGAAACCAGCGGGGCTGTTGCGTCCCATACCCATTCCACCAGCCCCATGGCATACAGTATCGATGGATTTCATCGTGGAGATGCCACCCTGTGAAGGTTACACCACCGTGCTAGTAATTGTAGATCACTTAACAAAGATGGGCCACTTCGTCCCTCTCAAAAGACTACCCACGGCGGGCGAACTGGCTCTGGTATTCCTACAACATGTGGTGAGAGCGCACGGACTACCAAAGGTGCTTATCACAGACCGAGGATCCCAGTTTACCTCACGCTTTTGGAGAAAACTATGTGACACTATGAACATTGATGCCCGTCTATCCACAAGTTACCATCCCCAGACGGATGGCAAAACAGAACGTCTGAACCAGACGTTAGAACAGTACCTGCGCTGCTTTACCCTCCAAAACACCATGGAGTGGTACCCCTTAATATGGTTAGCAGAGTTCGCCTACAATAACGCAGAACACACCACCCTAGGGTGTTCCCCGTTCTTTTGTCTTTATGGTTTCCACCCCGACATTCTTCCATTCGAGTGGCCTGTAGTCTCTACACACCCTACAATCCAAGAACACCATACACATCTCCGCACCATTCTCCGAGAAACCAAACTCCATTTAGAGACAGCGCAAAACACACAAAAACTATACGCTGACAAAAAGAGAACGCCAGAACCCGAGTATAGGGTAGGAGACAAAGTATGGTTATCCACCAAGAACTTACATCTAAAGGGGGTGGGTAAATTGGCACCCAAGTACGTAGGGCCATACAGAATAGACCGCGTCCTGAATCCCGTTGCGGTAAGACTAAGCCTTCCTGCCTCCTGGAAAATACATCCTGTTTTCCATGTTTCCCTTCTCCGGCCATGCCCTGCCAACATGAGACTACCTCTGACTCCCCTCCCAGTGGAGGTAGAAGGGCAAGAGGAATACGAAGTCCAGGCCTTATTAGACTCCCGACAAGTGAGGGGAAGAGTGCAATACCTGGTAGAATGGAAAGGGTTTGGGCCGGAAGAACGGACTTGGGAACCAGCAGCTAACTTACATTGTCCACAACTACTCCGACAGTTTCACGCCCAACATCCTGGTAAACCAGGACAACCGCCGAGACGGCGGTCCTTGAGAGGGGGTACTGTCATGATCCTCGCGAGCCATGTGGCTTCCAGACAGCAGATCGGCGCCACCCGGGGGTATCTAACCGCGCGGCAAAGGAGCGCACTCCTAAGGCCGACTACAAGTCCCAGAAGACCTCGGGACATCCAACGGCGGAGCACCGGAAGCGGGGTCGGTCACATGACCGCAGCTATAAGACCATCCCCCTCTGGAGAAATGGCGCTTGACAATCCGAGGAGGTTCCCTGAAGACAGCGCTTAGCGGATGGTATTCCCCGCTGGAGGACGAGCGCTCGCTTACCATTGCAGCATCGTGACTTCCCTGTCCAGTACCCGTTGTTACGCCGCTCCTGAAGTCTCCCTGGTTCCCGTTCTTGCCTGAGGTACCTAGAGCCGGTATCAGGTAGGACACTCCGTTGGGAGGAGCAGGAGCACCCGTTTGCATAATCATCTGCTAGGCAGTGACGTAACTGCCGTAGCCCAGAGTCTTTCCCGAGGAATTCCCGATTTCCGTCCCCTTCGTCTGCGTCCTGCGAGAACAGCGCGAGGAGGCGTGGAAGCCCTGCCGCTTACTTCGACAATTGTTGACAGAGAGAGAACACCATATTGTTTAGATAGGCATTGCTGGATACTGCCACGGTAGTGAGGTTAACTACCGCGTGGGCATCAACAGAACGAACTGGTTCTGCACAAGCCATACCCTATCTACCGTTTCCCAGACCGTGATGCCAACGGTCTCCCTGACTGGGGAATCGAAGTTAGCGCCCACAGTAGGTGAGTGGTGGCCCTTGAGAGGGGAGCAGGGAGGTAGGAGGTAAGTGGTACTTCCGTCCCTAATGCTGTGCCTTGTCTGTCTCCCCCTTACTGCACCTTACTAGAGCACTACCCGTCAGACCATCCGGTTCCGAGACAAGCGGACCCGATCTTTCCCTTCATTCGTTCCTCTCTTCTTCCCCCTAAGTGCCTCTACCACGCGTTGGTTGTTTTGGTTCGCCAGCGTGGGGTTGCACCAGTGGGAAGGGAGAACTATTCTACACGCCATCGTTCCTGCCGATCGATCCGCAGGTTAGTAGGAGCCTAGAGTATACGGCTACTGCCGGCCTGACACTGCTCATGTGTAAGGAATGGAGCGGGAAGACCTAGACTTGGAGTAATAAAGATTACCGGTAAGTAAGCGGTCATTATCTGCTCATGTAAGTAATGGAACGGGAAGATCTGGAATTGGAGTAATGAAGATTACTGGTAAGTAAGCAGGCATTAACTGCTCATGTAAGGAGGAATGGGAAGACCTGGACTTGGAGTAATAAAGATTACCGGTAAGTAAGTAGACATTAACTGCTCATGTAAGGAGGAACGGGAAGACCTGGACTTGGAGTAATAAAGATTACCGGTAAGTAACCGGGCATTAACTGCTCACGTGTAAGGAATGGAACGGAAAGACCTGAACCCGGATTAATGAAGATTACCAGTGAGTAACCAGGCATTAACTGCATGTGTGAGAAATGGAACTGGAACACCTGGACCCAGAGTAATGAAGATTACCGTTGAGTAACCGGGCACCAACTCCATGTGTAAAATAAGCTTACAAGAACACCAACCAAAAACCAAGCAAAATAAGGTGAAGGTTAAGGGGGAAATCAGGGGAAAGGGAGGGAGAGAGTGAGTGCTTTTTAAGTAACAAAACATCATGCTAAGGAAATAAACCGAGCCGGATTTACCCACAGAGTTGGGCTGTGCAATGTGCAGCAGAGAACATGAGATGGTCTTGCTCCCAGAAGGGGAGGAGCTTGACCCAGCGCAATCTTCTTTTAGGTATCGAGGGGCCATGGAGCACTAAATCCATTATCGGTTAGATTTAGCACTTAGCGCCTCACCCAAGAGTGAATATAGTATTTTTGCTCTTAAAGCATTTTTGCTACCATTCACAAAAGGGAAGGGGTCCCGTGTGCGAATGAGATACCACCTCCTTCAAGTAGTTGGTAAAGTGTGAATGTTTTTTTACTGTATTTCAGACGCAAAACATTCAGACATACAATCAATCAATCAGTAATAGAGATGCGCGCTACTCACACTTGAGGGTCACAAGGCGCTGGCGGGGGAGGAGGGGGAGCAGCTTCAGTCAGTCAAAGAGCCAGGTCTTGAGGGTCTTCCTGAAGATGGGCAGAGTGGGGGCACGTCTGATGTCGATCGGGAGCTTGTCCTAGGTCTTTGCTGTGATGTAGGAGAAGGATCTTCCACCAGTTCTTGCTCTGTGGATGCGTGGAGTTTCGGCAAGGGTGAGTTCGGCGGATCGGAGGTTTCTCTTGGGTATGTAGAAGGAGATTCTTTCATTGAGATATTGGGGTCCGGTGTTGTGGAGGCATTTGTAGGTGTGGATGAGCATATTGAAATATACTCTCTTCTCAACAGGGAGCCAGTGGAGGTCTCGCAGGTGATGGGTGATGTGTTTGTGTCGAGGGATGCCGAGGATGAGTTTGGCTGCGGTGTTCTGTATGGTCTGGAGTGTGCGGAGCAGAGATTTGTTGATCCTAGCATAGAGGGCGTTTCCATAGTCCAGTCTGTTGGTTATGAGTGTGTGGGTGCCAGTCTTTCTTGATTCAGAGGGATCCATTTGAAGGTCTTGCAGAGGGTGTTGAAACAGGTGGAGGCCATGGCGTTGATCTTTCGGGTCATGGAGAGGGAGGAGTCAAGTATGATGCTGAGGTTCTGTGCGTGTTCCGTGGGGGCGGATGGCTGCCGAGGGCGGTGGGCCAGCAGGTGTTGCCCCATGCAGAGGGGGAGGGTCCAAGGACGAGGACTTCTGTCTTCTCCGAGTTGAGCTTTGTGCAGCTGCTGCTCATCCAGGATGCGACGCCCTTAATTCCTTACTGGAAGCAGAGTCTGGTGGTGATGGGGTCCTTGGTGAGGGAGAGGATGAGCAGGGTGTTGTCGGCGTAGGATACTATGCTGAGTCCGTGCTGTCTGACGATGGCAGCGAGGGGGGCCATGTAAATGTTGAAGTGCATAGAGCTGAGCAACGATCCTTGGGGTACTCCGCAGTTGACCTCTGTGGGTTCGGAGAGGAAGGGTGGGAGTCTGATTGTTTTGGTTCTGCTGGTGAGGAAGAAGCTGAGCCAGTTGAGGGCGGTTCCCTGTATGCCAGCCTTGTGGAATCTGACGGTGAGTGGGCGGTGGAAGACGGTGTTGAAGGCTGCAGAGAGGTTGAGTAGGATCAGGACTGTGGTGTGGCCTTGGTCGAGGAGAGTGCGGATGTCATCTGTAGAGGTGAGTAGAGCGGTCTCGGTGCTGTGGTTGCTGCGGAATCCGGATTCGGAGGGATCAAGGATGGAGTTCTCTTCGATGAATTTTGTTAGTTGGACGTTGACGGTCTTATCAGTGACTTTGGCCGCAAAAGGGAGGAACGAGATGGGTCGGTAGTTCTTGAGATATTTTGGATCTGCTGAGGGCTTTTTGAGTAGGGGCTTGACTTCTGAGCGTTTCCAGTTGTCGGGGAATGTGCCGGTTTTGAAAGTGGCGTTGATGGTGCATTGTGCGATGACGCCAACCGCTCTGTGGGAGATGTGCGGAGGGCAGGGGTCCGAGGGGACTGCTGAGTGAATGCCTTTCATGGTTCATGCGGTGTCTTCAGCGGGGACTGGGGTCCAGGAGGAGATGGTGGACTGTCTGGTGTTGCTGGAGGAGGGAGTGGTTTCGGAGTCAGGTGTCTGTTTGTTGAAGTTGTCTTAGAGGGACTTGATTTTGAGATGGAAGTAGGAGCCCAGTTTCTTGCAGACGTCCTGGGATAGAGTGATGTCCGAGGTTTTACTGGGGTGTTTGGTGAATTGCTGGATGATGCTGAAGAGTTTCTTCGAGGTGCTCGAGTTGGCAAGGATCTTGTTCTAGATGAAGGTCCTTTTGGTGGGTCTTATGAGATGGTGGTAGTCTGTCATTGCGTTCCTGTATGTGGTGCGGTCTTCCATAGTTTTTCTTTTTCTCCAAGTCTTCTCGAGACTTCTGCAGGTGCGTCTAGATTTTTGGAGGTCGGCGGTGAACCTGGTGGCCTTCCTGGGTCACTGTCTGCCGGGGTTGCAAAGGGGGGCGAGCTCGTCTGCGCAGTTGGTGATCCATCTGTGAAGTTCTTTGGCTGCGAGGTTGGCATCAGTCGAGGTGGGGGGCATTGCGGTTGAGGGTGGAGTTGAGGTTCTCCTCTGTGACCTTTATCCAGTTTTTTCATGGCAGGCAGGGTGCAGGTTTGGGGCAGTGAGTTTGTCGATGCCGAAGTGTACACAGTGGTGGTCTGTTCAGTGCGATTTGGTATTAGGAAGGGATGCCCTATACATGCCCCTTCCTAATACCAAATCGCAAAAGCAAAATGTGATTCGGTAGCAAGTTACCGAGCTGCATTTTGCCTTTGGTACAGGGTAAAAAGAGTTTTTGCTGTTCCAAACGGACTGATGGGCCATTTGCAAATGGAAAACTGCTTTGTAAATCTGCCCCCCTGTTCCTGTTGGAAACCTCACTGAGCTGCTTATCCTGCAATGGCATGCCAAGGAGGAGGGCGTGGGGACCATGAGCACTTGGGGGTGCAGGCCTTTGTGGTGGCCCTGTGGGACCCATGCGTACATCTACTGTGGTGTGGGACCAAGAAGTAAAGTGGTGATGGAGACATGGGGCTTGCACTGAGATAGCTCCCTTGATTTTCAATACTGGAACGGATGTGGCTATCGCACCCATATCAGGGGCTGCCAGGAGCTCAGTTTGGGACTGGCAGTCTGGGAGTGAGGTGATGGACGGGTTTGCATCCTAATAATGTGAAGTGACAGCGCGGTGCTGGGATATATGCTCAGGTATCATCATGTGAAGTGACAGGGCAGTGCTGGGACTTGTGCTCAGGTATCATCATGTGAAGTGACAGAGTGGTGCTAGGACGTCTGCGCAGGTATCATCATGTGAAGTGACAGGGCAGCACTGGGACATGTGCTCAGGCATCATCATGTGAAGTGACAGGGCAGTGCTGGGATGTGTGCGCAGGTGCCATCATGTGAAGCGACAGGGCGGTGCTGGGGCGTGTGCTCAGGTGCCATCATGTGAAGTGACAGGGCAGTGCTGGGACGTGTGCTTAGGTATCATCATGTGAAGCGACAGGGTGGTGCTGGGGCGTGTGCTCAGGTGCCATCATGTGAAGTGACAGGGCGGTGCTGGGACGTGTGCTCAGGTATCATCATGTGAAGTGACAGGGCGGTGCTGGGACGTGTGCACAGGTGCCATCATGTGAAGTGACAGGGCAGTGCTGGGACGTGTGCTCGGGTATCATCATGTGAAGAGACAGGGTGGTGCTGGGGCGTGTGCTCAGGTGCCATCATGTGAAGTGACAGGGCAGTGCTGGGATGTGTGCGCAGGTGCTGTGTGATATACAATAACAGTGCTTCTCTTTGCGTTGCCTTACGACATGGAAACATATATTTAGGAGTAAGATGCTCCTCTGATTACAAACTGACCGCAACCTATGGTGAGTCCATGTGGGCCTGTCTGTGCCTCTCCCTGCTCGGCTTTTATGCTGCCTTCCAACATCTTAGATGTAATCCATGCGTGCTGATCGGGCAGCACCTCAGGCTGTTATCACGCTACAGCATTTGGCAGAAATCCTGAGAGGTGCTCGTGCATGTCCTGGGGGAAAGCAAGCAGAGATAGGCCGAGCTCCCACTTGAGAGTGAGTGGTGCGCAAAAGCGGTGGGACTTGCTGGTAGTGATAGTAGCAACACTACAACACAAGGCAGTCCTGGTTTTCATGGAAGGAATGAAATCGCTACTGCTTAATCTAAAACTTAACCTTTCTGCCAGAAGACTGACACTGACACAGCTCCTCGACTACATGAAGGCGAGAATGGACCTGCAGGCGACCAGACTGGATCCATGAATAGCCAACCT
Organism: Triturus cristatus; assembly: GCF_964204655.1. Classification (NCBI taxonomy): domain Eukaryota; kingdom Metazoa; phylum Chordata; class Amphibia; order Caudata; family Salamandridae; genus Triturus; species Triturus cristatus. The sequence continues at coordinate 1,875,291,576 of NC_140590.1, forward strand.
CGAAGATGGATCCCAAACCTTAAAAGGCCAACATTGAAAAGTCAGTGGTTCAATTTAGTGCCAGGTGTGAAGATCTTGAAGTGCGATCTTGGTGTAACAATGTGTACATTCTGGGCATAGCTGAGTCCACCTTGATAGACAAAACTGCACCTTTTGTTACATCTTTGTTCTCCAACCTCAATGGCAGGGACTGCTTCTAGCAATGTTTTACTGGGAAATATTCATAAATATCTGATGGGTTACACCCTCATACATGTGGTGGAGATCCTGTGTTTTACTGTGGAAATATACTTAGATACCTGAAGGGTTACACCCTCACAAATGTGCGGGTGCATTATACCCTATGGCACTTGTAATAAGGCGGACGGGATGTCCTGTCCACCTACCTCTAAATCGAGCCCCTAGTCCTGAATATGGCTATGGATCGGAGCTCACTTGAAAATCAATGCTTCAGGCTGTCATTTTTCCTGGATTTCATGAAAGAAGTTTGGGAGACGAGTAAGGCCTTTCTGAACCAAATACGGTCCTTTACAATGCTGGGTTTGACTATGCCGTGCTGTACAATCTTAAAGTAAACTTTGAAAGGCGAGTCCACTGCTTTTTATACCTAGATGACACCTTTAAAGTCTGAAAAAAATTGTATATAAAAAAGTGCCACACAGCACCTGCAAGCTCTCAACAGAGGTCTCAAGTAAGGGAGGGCAGAATATTCCATTCAAGCCAATGATTTTGTGGAATTTTGGTCAGTCCACGTTACTCTTCAATGTGGTGCTCCAGTCAAATTCTGCCAATCGCCGCATGGTAGAATTTTTCACCCGCCAGGCTCCAGAAAATGTGAGCTGGCAAGCATGAGTGAGATGTGGCATCGCCTAGCACACTTTTATAATGCAGGCGGTGACGAGCGGTCATGATCGGAAGGTTGCAGTTCGAGTAGATTTGCTGCTGCTCGAGTAGATTCGCTGCCGCTCGAGTAGATTTGCTGCCGCTCAAGTAGTTTTGCTGCCACTTGCTCAAAGGGACAGTGTGTGAGTAGCTTTGTACAATAATTAACATATATACCCCACTTGTGAAAACTCAACAGGTCTTTCTAGACCTAGCAGTGTTTAAGGAGCGATATGGGTCCTCGTCCACTTTGTGTGAGAGGGGTGTCAGTTTTGCTGTTCATGCCTGTCTGGAAGGAAGAGACCTGGTATCCTTGTATCACGCTAGATAGATACGTCACTTCTTCATGTGCAAGAAGATTTCAACGCGGTTGATGCATCGAGACACAAACATGCCTAGGACAGGGTATACTCTTATTACTCCACTGCACATGACAGCCACTCATGGGTGGATTACTGGCGGATTAGCGCCCGCCTGGCAAACTGGATAGTGGACATTAAGTACAGGCCACGCCCCTTATCGAATCACTCACCAGTGATCGTAGAGCTTGAAACCCCCACTAAACTTCGCGATTCTGCTAGCTGGCGATTTCCATCACTGACATTACAAGACAGACTGTTTAATTAGGGACTTTCTGACAAGATTACTGAATATTTGGATAAAGACTTTGGCTCAGTCAAGCTGCATCCAAAGTATGGGAGGCCTTTTTAGGTCTATATTCATGGAATGGTGATGTTAAAACAGACAGGCGTCTTTAGCGTCCACAATACACAAATAGCCAAGCGAGAAGAGGAATTAGCAGTTCTAGAAAGTCAACATCTATCTAACCCTAATGGCAATATCTGGGCTGCCACAAACAAACCATTGTCTGAATATAAAGCTGACTGAATGGGAAGTTACGTACTTGGGGACATTTGAAGTGGTGTGTAGATATGCGGAGGGTAAACTCCCGGGTGCAATGCTAGCTGGAGTACCTAGGACCACTTGACAAAAGCCTCCACAGTTACCAATATTCTAACACGGGATGAGACCGGCTTTCCACTAGGGAGGAGATTATTCTGGCATTTGTCTTCTTCTGTACTCGACTGTAAGAAATGTGGTTATTGGTTGAGGGGGGTGGAAGCCGCACTCCAACAACAGCTACAATCCTTGGCAGGGGGAACCACAAAAGTCACTACATTAACCTGTGCTTAACCCTCTGGTAGTTTGGCAAAAAAGTACTTAGGCGTAAAAAATAGAGTATCCTTTCAATAAATAAAATAAAATGATAACCAGAATGCCAAACATCCAATTAGCACTACTAAAGCACAAAGCCCCTGTCACAGGTATCTGGTGGTGCAAGACCAGGGCCAAGTCTAAAGTTAAGGTCGACCATGATGGGGAGCTGAAAAGAAGGTAGAGTCCAGGGGGCAAGGCAGCAGACTGTGTCGTCATCGTCTGAACACAGCTGAACAAGGTCTCAGTGAAGATTTTTACCTTTAGAATAAGACAACTTTTTGAGAGTTGAAAATCCGCACCCAGATGAAGCTGCAGTCTGTAGCTGAAGAAGGCTGCACGAGGCCGGATACCTTTCCCTCGATGTCCCTCTGAGCAGGATTTGCTGCTGCAGAGAAGAACGTTACTGGAGCTTCTTCAGAGTCAGGCCGACAAGCGCGCATCTCGGGCAGATCGGCTGGCCGGTAAGTCAGGCAGACAGGCGTGAACCTCGGGCATATCGGATGGCCGGTAGGTCAAGCCGGCAGGCGTGCACCTCAGGCAGGTCGGCTGGCCGGTAGGTCGGGAGACAGGTGTGCAACTTGGGCGGTATTGCTGGCCGGTAGGTCAGGCCAAAAGGCTTGCACGTCGAGCAGATTGGCTGGCCAGTAGGTCAGGCTGACAGGCATGCACCGCGGGTAGATCGGCTGGCCGGTAGGTCAGGGCGAGAAGCGTGCACCTGGAGCAGTATGGCTAGCCGGTAGGTCAGGCCAAATGGCATGCACGTCAGGTGGATTGGCTGGCCAATAGGTCAGGCTGACAGGCGTGCACCTCGGGCGGATTGGCTGGCTGGTGGGTCACGGACTTCCTGATATAGATTTATGCACCAGACTCCATTTTTGAGAGTTACTTAGTATGAACCTGGATTTCCCTTTGGCCATGTTTATGAGTTATTTTACAAGTTTTCATGACGCAAGGGCACATTCAGCGTAAAGCGCTTTCCTCTTAATTTATCAGCAGCATGTGAGAGATAAATCTGGCCAGGGTACCCTAGAATATATACATTTCAGGGTCATCAGGTACATATGTAAGATATGACAATGATGTGTGCACAGAGGTGACACATCTAAAGAATTCTGGTTCTGGCTGGCTATTTCCACCGCCTTTCTGCCCTGCTTGTCATCTCTAATCAGTTAGATTATGCAGTGGTCGGTTTATTGTATAAACACAGAGCTTTGACCATTCAGGTAGATAGGTCCTTGTCCCCGAGCTGCCCAGAGAGAAGTCAGATTCCATATCACTGGCTGCTGTCATTCCTGGTTGGAGCCTTTGCGTATGTGGGGGACACCCTGTCCTACCCCCACATATGGTTCTGACAAGTTGTTCCCTTCCCCTGCCAAGGCACCAAGTAGTCTGGAGTGACAGAAGGTTGGTGTCAGGTTCCTTTCTGTGTGCTGGAGGCAAGCCCTCTGAAGTGTAAGTGGGGCAGGGAACAGCTCTGACCCCAGTCATCCTGGCAGATTGGCCTATCCTGCCTACATCTAGTCCTATTTGTGTCATCCTCTGGGAGGAATACACAAACCCCAACAGCAATGCCATTCACAGTCATGTGACCAAGAACAGTGGCAGGAGGCACAAATGGTGAGGACAAGAAAATGTGAACTTGCTAAAGAGGCATTTTCAGAATTGTGACTTAAAATCTGACTTTGCCTTTAAATAGGGATTTAAATTACAATTTATTTGAGTCCAAAGGTACCACTTATTAAATGTAATAAGGTAAGCCAATTGTATTCTATTTGAAATCAACTTTAGGAGTTTTCCACTACCAGGATATGTAAAATTCAAAGTGATGTGTCCTATGTTTTAAATACCATGTTATTTTCTCTATGAGCTATTATGGCTTAGCTTAAATGAAACTCAAATTCAAATTCAAATCAAATTTCAAAGCTTTATTCGATATTCTGTATTGAATTCATAAAAGCATACCAATTAAAAAACAGACACACATCAAAAAATCACCAAGATGAAAAACTGGATTAAAAAACAGTGTTGATACAGATCGAGCATATCGTATTTGGTAAAAACAGATATAATAAAAACCATATAAAAACTGATGTGTACATGAGTAAAGTGCATTACATAGACTTTCTGAATTTTATCAGGAGTTTTAAAAAGCTGGATATAGCGTGAGCCACAGAGTGGTTCTCTAGCTGTTGCAATCTCACATAAGCAGCTCTACAAGAGCGGAGGCCCCACTCTTTAAGGATTGGTCTCAAAATAATCCTTCGTGGAACAGAATAAAATTTACAAAATAAGAGACAGTGCAAATTAGATTGGGGTGATGAATCATCACAGGGGCAGGTGGAAAGTCCCTCAACCAATTATTGCAAGATGGAAAAGTAACAATACGGAAGAAAGTACCAAATCTAAAGCGTGTTAGCAACATTCTTGAGAAACAGGTTAGGTCACCAACGAGGTACATTTGCGGCCCAGGTTTGATGGTAATTTCCTGATATGTCAACACAGTGTTTTTTAGTTTTTTCATAGACCATCTTTTGTTAGCTAGATGTTTCACGGCCAGTTGTTTCAATGATTTTCTAGAAATCAATTCCATAGTAGATGGGGTAGAGAAAAACTCGGGATGGCCACACTCAGTCAACAGGTCTTGCACGTGGGACAACCATTTAATATATCTAACTCCATCCAAGGTAAGACAGTCAATAATTAAGTTGCGGTTAAAAGCTGTCTCCGGGGTGACCCACACCTTGTGCCATAAAAGAATAGGTGCAATTTTAATGGTGTCAGAAATAAAAGGGATACCTAATTCAATGTGGGTACGATAAGTGGCTGAGGATTTTGGGGCTCCCAACAGATATCTGAGGTATTGATTTTCAATTAATTGAATAGGTGTTATATTTTCAATACCCCAGACACCCGATCCATAGATGGCCGTGGATGTACCCTTTGCCTGATATAGTGTAATTAGTTCTTTGACTGGTCTGACACCAAGTTTAGCCGCGAAATTGTGCAGTGCGCCAACCGCTCTCGAGAAGGCTAATTTTCTCGCTTTTACCGCTGTGTGCCAGGTGCAATTCCTGTCAAAGGTTATTCCAAGGTAGGGAAATTTATCGGTGGTCTCCAACCTCTTACCCTCAAGGTATATAGAACAGGGTACTTTCTTGGAACCGTGCCCACAGGCCATGATATACGTCTTAGAAGTGTTGACTTTTAGCCCCTTATCATTCATGTAGGTATTACATTTTTTGACAGCTCGCTGAAGCCCCAGCCTGGTTTGCGACATGATAGCCGCGTCGTCGGCATATAGTAGTATGGGGACAGGGTGACCCTGGGAAGAAGGGAAATCAAAAGGGAATCCCTTGAGGTGCTCGCCAATAGAGTTTATGTATAGAGTAAATAACAGGGGTGCATTCTTGCACCTCTGTCTTACTCCCCTCTTGATGGAAAATTTGGACGAGCACTCACCTTGTTTGCCAAAGCGCACCCTGGCCCCAGCGCCCCTGTATAATTCCTTGATGAAATTTAAAATTGATTGGTCGATGCCCAGGTTCGACAGCGTGGACCAAAGTTGGCTATGATCCACGCAATCGAACGCAGAGCTCAAATCAATGAAAGTAATAAAAAGGTTCCCCTTCCTGGCCTGGGTGTACTTAGAAATTAAAAAATACAAATTTAAGCTCTGCTCTACCGTTCCCATGCCGGTGCGGAAACCATACTGGAGGCTGGATATGATGTTAGCTTCCTCAGCCCACAGTTGGATTCTCTTTAAGACAATGCGACCGGCCACCTTCATTAGTGCGTCAAGAAGGGAAATAGGCCGATAACAGGTTGGATCTTGTCTATTTCCCTTCTTGAATATCGGAACCACTATGGCCTCAGTCCATGTTGGTAATATCCCCACTTGGCATGCGCTGTTCATGACATTGGGTTAAAAGTGGTGCCCAGAGGTCGATTTCGTGTTTAAAAACATCGGATGGTATACCGTCTGGGCCTGGCGCCTTTCCTGAGGGACACTCGCTGATTGCCATTTTAACCTCGGTGTAGGTAAACGAAATTCCCAAAGGATAAGCACCCATACAAGGACTTTCCACATTCCCAAGAGTAACGGTAGAAACGGGAGGTACTAATAGGGAAGGGGTTTCGTTATCGTATAGCTGTTCAAAGTGAGTGACCCAGGCTTCACCATTTATGGCGATATCTATCGCGACGGTATTGTTTTTATCACGAAAAACAGGAGTGTTAACCACTTTCCAGAATGCACTAGAGTCCCTATTTTTGGAGGCTGAAATTAAGGCCTGCCATGCTGAATAATGAAGAATGTAATAAGGTAAGCCAATTGTATTCTATTTGAAATCAACTTTAGGAGTTTTCCACTACCAGGACATGTAAAATTCAAAGAGATGTGTCCTATGTTTTAAATACCATGTTATTTTCTCTATGAGCTATTATGGCTTAGCTTAAATGAAACTCAAATGTTGTGAAAAGGAAGGTTTTGGACTGGCAAAAGGTTTATTTTGTCATAATGGAAGCTTAAAACTGCCTAACAGACTGTAATGGCAGGCCTGAGACATGATTTGAAGTGCTACTTGAGAGGGTGGTACATTGAGTGCTGCAGGCCCGCTAGTTGCATTTAATTTACAGGCCCTGGGTACATGTACTACCATATACTAGGGAAGTATAAGTAAATTAAATGTGCCACACAGGTGCAGACAAGTTTCGACGTGTTTTAGGGAGTGGGCAAAAGCACTTTGTCGCCGGTTAGCAGTGGTAAAGTGCATAGATTCCTAATGCCAGCAAAAACAAATTCTGAAAAAACAGAAAGAGTGAAGGCAAAAGGTTTGGGTGCGACCTTGCAGGGAGGGTCCAGGCCAAACATTGACTTGATGTTTTGATGATGATCTGGACGCCAAACGGCATCTCTGAATATATTCAGAAGATGTCACTTTGACATGGAAAGGGGAAGAACCGAGAGAACAGCTGATTGCACTATTGAGTGGTGAAGAAGTAGGTAGGGCTGCAGAGAGTTTTCCAGGAGAGGAAGCCCCCAATTCAGAAGGGCTAACAACAAAATTCATTAAGGTATACTGAGAATATCAAGGGGAGTGAAGCCACACCATTCTCGGGACCTTAGTCTCTTAGGAAATTGTATTGAGACCCTCAACAGCTAGTTTCCATCAATAGTATGTTATTTCCATTGATGCACTAGTAGCCGATAGCTTTCACTTTGAGTCTTGCCTCCACCAGGAGGAAGAGTCTCTAGGTGTAGAGACGTGGTGGGGTCTGTAAAAAGTGCAGTGAAATAAAATTACCTCCTATCCCAGACCGATACAATTTGTTAAAACTCGAGTGGTGTAAGGTTAAAAAACAGTGAGATGTGTTGGAGAGGGGATATGTGTCCTTCACATCTTTCAATATGGTCGACATGTTTCAGCCTACTTGCACCTGGATATGTCGTCAGAATTCTTCAGGACCTCAAAATACAAGATCCCACTGGTGCTAGATGGGGCAATCTGTGGGAATGCACTGTGGTGCAAGATGGTAGCTGGACTTTGTGATGTCATTAGAATGGGATGTTTATCTATGTTCTAGGAAATACTATTAGTGGGTCTTTATGCTGGAGGCTATGAAGATGTGAAGATGCATGCTTAATAAAGAAGACCATTAAAGAAACCTACATTTGTGTACCTGATTACTACAGGTTTTGGTGATGAGCGTCCACCTGCCCTGCACAGGGGCAGAGACTAATGAGTAAACTCATTTCTCCTGCTGGCACCACCAGTTTCGTGAAGAGAGGAGGGCAATCAGCATAGAGATAGGACTGCCACAATACACACTCTGCCTGGGAAGAAAAATAGAGATAGGACTGCTAAGAAAGTATTTGACTGAATTTACAGTGGAAGAAAGACTCTACTTGAGCATACATCTTCTTCAATAAATATTTAAGATAATTATTTTAGATTGTTAATTTAGTTTTTAGTTTGCTATTTAGTATATTGTGGTAGTTTGTTATTTTCTCTTCCTTTTTTGGAATGGGTGATCAAGGCATGGCTGCTCCGCCTAGTTTTTTGGTTTCACCTGGGAAGCCTCTCATACCATGGAAACGCTCGAAAAATATCTTCTTTACCTATATGTTGGTGATTGGTGGAGTTCGATATTGACCACTAAGGAGACAAGCAATTTTGCTTCCTCACTTAGGTACTGAAGGAAGGCGGATTTACGATGACTTACCAGAAGTTTCTCTTGGTACAGGGGATGGACAACCCATAAATGTATATGAAATGTCTCTGTAGGTGTTGGAAAAACATTTTTCTCCTAAAGTAAGTGTAGTCGTTGAAAGACATACATTTTTCTGTTGTACAAAAAGCCACGATGAAGACATTATGACATATGTTGCTGCTTTAAGGGGCTTGGCAGTAACATGCGAGTTTCAAAATTTGTCTGAGGCCTTAATTCGTGATCAAATTGTAAGGTGTACTAATAACAGAAAAGTGAAAAAAAGGCTCTTGTCTATTGATCCTACCTTGGAAGAATCTATACAAATAGCAAGAAGCATGGAGCATACCGCGGTTTGGATGAAAGAGATAGACATGTCTAAGCCCAGTGTTAAGAATACTGAGAAAGAGAAATCCTTTCCATAGATTTTTATTACTGCGTTTTAGATTCAATCTGATTCACTATTCTCTTGGCTCTTATCCTCTGTGGGGCAAGCCCGAATGCAGCATACCATGCCACTGTGATGACTTTTCATGTCAGGATACGTTGCATTTTATTATGTTTTGCGAGTTTTATTCTGCTAGCCGTAAAAAATACTTACTTCCAATTTTAAAGGAAGCTGGCTTCTTACAAGTTAGACCTGCCCTGTTGTTTCTTCAACAGCTGAGTAGTACTCGCATTATCTTTAGCGTGGCAAATTTTTTGGTGGCTGCTATGCGCTGTAAGGCGAAACAATCTTCTAGCTTGGGCATCATATGAGTAATTTTCTAATGATTTTTAAATATGTTGTATGTTGTTTTATTATATGGTTTTATTGTAACCATATTTTTTATTGATCATGTCATGGTTTATGCTTTTATGTATTTCTGTACTTTTATGATTTTAACTAATCGAATAAAGTGTTGTTTTTTTTTTGACTTCAGACAGCTGCGGCGGCAGTGAAAGAAGTTAAGTTCAAGTAACCCTTCAAAACTGAGGAATTTGGGGGTAGTAAAACAGAAGATAAGAGAAAAATAACTTGTTACAGATGCGGCTGTCACGGTCATATTGCTTCCAGTCTTGCTTGTGGTGAAAGGAATGTCACATGCAGGGTCTGTGGGAGAAGATATCATTTGGCTAAATTCTGTAGGTCAAAAGGGAGAATGCAAGATGCTAGTGTGAATGTTGTAGAGAGTTCAGAAGAACTCCAAGTTGAAACTATAGTGACAATAAATTAAATAAAAATTCTGTAGTTGTGGAGAACAACAACATGTAAAGCCTAATGATGGAAAGCTCAGGGCTATTAGAAAAAGCATATTGTAATATCACGTTAGGGACTGTTCAAATCAAAGTCCTGGCAGACTCAGGGGGCCCGATACACAGAACTAACTTAAGACAAAATCCTAAACTTACTACCATTTTCGTATTCACAGAATGCACTTACTCATTTTGGTATTCACAGAAGTTAGGAGTCCTAACTTTAGGACTCCTAAATGCCTTCTGTGAATACCGAAAGTCTTAAAATTTGGATTTTTCTCAGTTTAGGAGTCCTAAAGTTCCTACTCCTTTACTACTACTAAACTGATAAAAATCCTAATTTTAAGGCTTTCGTTATTCACAGAAGGCATTTAGGAGTCCTAAAGTTAGGAGTCCTAACTTTACTACTACTAAATTGAGGACAGTTGTGAAACAAGAGAATACTAGCAGAGGACAGTGAAGGCCAGACGATAAGATAAAGTCAGAAGAGAATAGTGTGAACCAACAGATAGTTGAGACAGGGATTAGGAAAACCAGACGGGGATTAGTGTACTCGGCCAGTCCTAACACCAGCTTTGTAAATAGAGGCAGAAGGCTTATTTTGACACGAAGCTGCAGGAAAAGCAGAAAAGACTTTGCTCGCCGTGCAGCCTGAGTGAGGGCAACACAAAATGGCGGCGGAGCACAAAATGGCGGGTCGATTCGATCACGATTGAAAATCGAATTTTCTCAGACCCTCCTTTTGCCAGAACTCAGGCAAGATACATAGACTCACATTAATCTGAGTCAATGTCGATAGCCATGTTGCTGTAGCATCATTCTACTATTCTCTGTTCTTTGTGATTTGGGTTTAGGGATGCACATAGTAGCACAAAGGTCGCAGACGGCGGGACCACAGTGCATACAAAGGCAACAAGAGAAAATGATGGTCAAAACTACTCCAAGGAATGTCAATACCTTCCAACCCCATTTGGACAGTAGTCCCCAAAACCACTCCAATAATGACCAATCTCCTTCGTCCTGATGAATCGACTCAGAGATTATATGTAACTTAGAGATAGCTTGGTATACTGTCGGAGCGTCATCAGGTATGAAAATACAGCAACTTGACCCGATCAATTTGCACACTCCACCACGATCCGCAAGAACAAAGTCTAAGGCAACTCGGTTTTGTAAAGTCATAAGACGATCCGCTTGTAATTCTGCCGTGATATTACTTAAGGCTCCTACAGTGATGTCTATAGTGGTTTCTACGACACGAACCAGTTGCCTTATATTTCTGCTGTTGGCCATTGGACCCCAAAAAGGAAGAAATCCTTTGAGGAAATCTCCTCCCTCTTGTCCTGCTGTGTCTTTAGAGTCAATAATCCCTCTGCCATATCTGTTTCGATGATGATTTGCAGAAGAGGTGTATGTAGGGGGAAGTAGGAAAGCTATATAACAGGTACCAGAAAACCCAATTGGCAACCACGTGTAAGCCCTATCGTGGCAGATAAAATACGTGCCTTGAGATGGTACTAGAGGCGGCGAGTTCTGAGAGGAGTAGATGTATGTGTGGGAACAGTTGTCTCTTTGTACGGTGTCAGTAGACTGACCATTTATTTGCAGACAGAAATTTCCCTGAAGAGGAATAATCCAAATCGGTGGAGATTTTACTTGTTTAACCTTATCACTAAGGCTAGTGACATAATGGGTGACGTTCCAGTTAGTGTACGCTTTTCTTTCGTCAACGGAAATTTTACTATTTTCCATGATTTTAGCCATAGCTACCATTCCCTTTATCAATGAACTATGACTGAAATCCGGACCACCAATATATGAACTAACGGATCGTCTGAATTTGCTTTGCTAGGCATTGGAGAAGATAACAAAATAAGCCCAAGTAGAACCCTCATAAGAGAACGGAAGAACTAAATACTGCATTCCTTTTTCTGTGGTATGTGGCGTAAGTCCACACACCCAACAGTCAGTTGTATTGATCACTAATTGGTGTTGATGTAGTAACTGGACAAATGAATTGTTGTAATATTCGGTTCTTCTACTGAGTTCATGTTGAGGAAGGGTATGAAATAGATGTGGAGAGACAGTAGAAGAAGACGAAGAGGTAGAAGGAGAGACAACTTTTTCCTGCAGAGCATTAATAATCCAACTTATACACGCCAAAAGGATACACAATAATATATTAATACACAAAGCTATACTAAAACGACTGTACATTAATCTACAGAATTCTTTTTTCATTTTATCCTTTCTCTCTCTTTTGCCTAATGTAGTTTCCATCTTTCTAAATTGATGCTCACGGCAATCTTCCTCAATCACTTAATTATGATTATCTGCCGTCCTATGACACTGCAAGTCCTGCAGGCCTATTGCCACTACTCAGGTCACAACCAAGACTCCTACCGTGACCCTGCAACCGGGATAGAATACTACATAGGAGAGAGAAAATCTTAAGTGTTCTTTAGTCTAGGTCTTCGGTTATAGTGTTCTTTATCAGGTACAGTTTGGTTTCGGAACAATGTTTGCGGATTTATCGTATTCAAGCGACGATGTGGTGTTATCGCTTCCTGAAGAATGTCGTCGTCCTCTTTCTCAGACAATGTTCCAATATACCGTGGCATGCATTCTTTTCAATAAGTCCAACCCCAACAGATTTTCACCGCAACCATTCGTCAAAAGAAGCGGAGCTTCCAAATCATAAGGGCCAATTGAAATAAGCAAAGGGCAAGAAACCGGATTACGAACAGGGGCGCCAGAAAATCTGCTGACCAAAATAATTAACGGAATTAGAAGGAGGAAGGGAACGCTGTTCTTGGGTCAACATACCTCGACCTCTACCTCTGTTTGCTGACTGGAGGCCAGCACAACCTCGTGAAGCAGATGGTGTCCCATTTCGCTGCAATAAAACCGGACAACTATTCTTGAAATGACCTTCCTCTCTACAATAGGCACATTGATTAGGACCTAACAAAGGTCGCGGAATATATGGCTCAGGCTTTTGATACACCCTCTGAAACTGCGGAGGTTGTTGAAACTGGGGCTGAGCATAACGAGGTGGATAAGCCTGTCGCAAGAGAACCTTAGTTTTCAATTCTTTAGTCTTTTTCTCTTGCTTATCTTTTTCTTCTTTATCTCTATTTTCATAATATTGAGCAGTAGCCAAAATCTGGGCTGAAGAAGAAACAGCCCATGAACTCTCGGAGTCTTTCAACTTATGCGACAGCTCGGGAAGCAAATTAAATACGAATTTATCTACAAATAACCGCTGTCCACCCTCTGTAGTCATGTCCTGACCACTGTGATCAATGAATGTCTCCTCGAAATGAGTGAAGAAATTGGAGACACTCTCATCCTTCTTCTGTTTACACGCGGCTAGTTTATACCAGTTAACTCTCAAGGCAGGCATCATCGTTTTCATTAATGTAATAATCCTACCAGGGAGTTCTGAAATCAAAGCATCAGGCTTCGCACCACCCACTTGGTTTCTATCTGCGGCAATTATAGCATCCCAGTCTCCACCTAATTCTTGGGCATGATTTTCTTTATGAATCCTAGCCCATAATGCTTGTGGAACTACATTCCCCATCGACATATCAATATCTGCTAAATTCATGATGCAGGCTTCAACAGTTTGTGACAACTCTTTATAATAACCTGCAGGGTTCTTACGAGGATCCGGTAGAGACTGTTTAAGGGCTAAAACTTCGGATCTTTTCCAGGGGACATGTACCCATATTCGCTGGAAGTGAGCAGGAATAAGTGGAACGTTACCTGCTGCTGCAACCTCTTCTCTCCATACCGGAGGAATTTTTCAGTGTCAACCTAACTGAGGGATCGGAATCTAGAAAAGTCTGTGAGGTAAATAAGGTTCTAAAGGAAACAAGTGTCTTTACAGCGTCCTCAACCTTAGAACCCACAATGAGTCCCTTATCAAAATCAGCCTGAATGTCTAACAGACCCTGAGGAACCGAACCCAAGTCCATATCCTCCCAATCTTTAATAACAGTATCACACAGAGCATTGAAAACATATCTCTGCGTAGGCGCATTCCACTGTGAGAAGGTAGGCATAATGTCAGGTACACTATACCGAGGACCCTTCTCAATCCATTTACGAGCAAGAGAGTCTAACATTTCTCGTTCTTCGGAAGCTGGGAACTGACTACGAGACTGTCTTCGAGAAAATGCCGGAGACACATTTAACGCCTCAAAGAAAGGTGATAAAAGACCAGAGACCGTATCTGTGAGTCGTTTACGCATAGACGGAGAATTGGACATAAGAATAGGGGACAAGGTATTAGGCGAACTAACTGAAAAGGAGTCGGTAATTACCGGGGGAGCAGAGGGCAAAGAAGACGAAGGCAAAGGAGTCGAAGGCAAAGACGGCAGAGGCGGCAATGCTGAGGGGGCAAATGTGGAAGAGCCGGAGCAGGCGGAGGCGCAACTGGTGGCTGAACAGGCTGTAACAACTGGGGTGCATTAGCACCTTGTGCATAGGGCGGAGGCAATCTCAATAGGTGAGACATCAAGGAATCTTCTTCTAAATCCTTTCTTTTATCTGAGGGGGAAACTGGCAACATCGGATAGCATTTATCTATCGCCATACGAGGCTGTCTCTCTGAAATTTCCATCGCATTATCGACTTCATCATCTTTAAATTGTTGAGCAGCCTGTATAATGGTCATACCCTGTGCTTTCTTATCTCGTTTTTCTTGCTTAATTTTCCTCTGTTTGGCTTCCTGAAAATGACACTTGGTTGAGAGACGAAGTGTTAGATTTCATGTCCTTCAATTTTACTGAGTATTTCAGGTATTTCCAGGAACGAAATGTGTCGAATGATAGGATCATTCCGGTCCCTGTGTTGAATACCTCGTCCTCCTTTTGCATACATGGTACTGGCCATCTATCTGTTGGATTTAGTAAATGTAACTATACCTATAGATTACAAACCTTTAGCAGCCCACCTATACTTACTCCTCCCAAAGTATATTTTGTGTGCGGAGAGAACGCTTATACCTGGCTCCCCAGAGGGTGGTCAGGTAAATGTTACTTATCCTTCCTATACCCTCCCGTTTATATAGCCCCTCCTGACTATCATAGATCCCACTCACTGAACCGACGGAGTTTAGAATCAGGAAACACTGATAGAGATGCTACAGATCAGACTGACACCCCTGCCCAACATTTTGTTGATATTATAAAAGGAGTCCTGCCTATATGGGGACCCATTTTAACCAGTAAAGAAATTAGAAGATTGTCCAGAGTAGTAGAGGGTGTGGTGAACACCACCGCTGGGATATTGACTAATATAACAGGTGAGCTTCAAGCGACCAGACTTGTGACCCTTCAAAACCGCCTTGTTTTAGACGTTATCCTCGCCGATCGCGGAGGAGCGTGTAGAGTGATCGGCAGCTCCTGCTGCGTATATATACGTGACTCCGCCCCTTCGGTTCATCTGGCCATTCAGAAGTTGCATCTATTAGCATCTGAGATACATACGGAGACAGGTACCTGGTCTATTTCAGACTGGTTCTGGGGTCTCATTACCACCTGGGGTTGGAAAATATTCATGGTCCTCCTAGGAATAGGGGGTTTCCTCTTTACTTGTTGTATCTGTATTCAATGTGGGCCCGCTTGTTGCTCCTACTGTGCCACCCAAGTTCGCCTTACCTAAGCCTGAGGCAAACCCTGCTAGGGTGAACGCTCAACTAGTGCAGAAAGAGATACGTGACATAATGCAGATAGACGAGGGTATCTTCGAAGAGTAATTCGATGAATAGCTACATTATGCTAAAAAGGGCCGTTCTGTGGGATTCAAGTCAGTATGTGAAGTTAGCATAACGTATCTTGGGCTGTATCTCTACTCCATATACATTAGAGAACTGCTTTATAAGATGGCCCATTCGTTCTCCGTGTCTTATATGATAGAAAGGGCCGACAAACCATACTACAGCCATCTTGGAGTATGACCAGTCGTGTCTCAGATCACGTGGTTCTCTCTGAACACCGTTTGTAAGATTTAGCTCGTACCAGCCTAGAGACAGGGTGAATTGTATTTACGGCTGAGGCCCAAGGTCACATCTGCAGTAGGGAGTATCAAGCGAAATTCCTCTGTGCCCGAGATGAAAGGGAGTCACCCCGCTGACCTTCTTTGTAGAAGATAGTAACCTTATGTGTGCAGATGGTATGAGCTCATTTAGGAGCTCTAGGGCTAACTGGTGTTTTTCCATTTACAATGCTTTGCATGCTGAATCTGTTATGTATATAAGCGTGACTTTGACAAGGGGCCAGCAGTCTTCCTCGGCGCACCTGATGAGTGAGGATCGATGAGGCTCCTAAATGTAGAGTTCTGTTGTGGCCAATAAACGCTTGAACCTTCTACGTTGCCAACTGCTTATTATTGACTTGATATTGCGGGCCACTGGTAAGTGTGGCCCCTGGGATTACTATTTAGATTACTACACTTCAGCAGCACTTTGAAAACCCCTGCTTTAGCACGTCATCACGATCGCGATCACTTTCGCTTCCAGAGCGATCGTGATCGCGATGACTTTCGCTTTTACGGCCGCGCGGCGTTACTTTTACTGCCGCGCGGCCAATGCTTCTATTAAGCATCGCACCCCAAATGCTGGCACATTTAAAAGCGGTACTATCAGGAGTTGCAGCTACACGCAGTAATGATGCCGACATAGCATTTGAAGATACAAATCTGGGAAACGCTTTCACGGATTACAGTTTTATGACCAGCAGGTCATAGCACCAGTTTCGGTTCTAATCGATTCGTTTATTTTCCTTTTCAAAGCCCGAACCCACATATACAAGTTGCAAAACTGATTAGGATGCACTATAAAAAAAAATGATAAATTGTTTACTTTAAAGCAAGCACATCTCTGGTAGTCTCAGCCCTAGCAGTAGTCCCCCCGGGGCGCCACAGCAGAGCCTGCCCCAGGGACCCTCCCTCGTTTATTCCTGGTCCGCAGCTGCGCTCAACTCTGGAGACCCAGCCAGGGGGCAGTTCTCAGCAAGACCAGCGTCTCACCTGCCCGCAGGTCATGGACATCGCCCTACTGGGCGAATCCAGGAACAAATCCTTCGAATTTCAGCCATGCCATCACGATGTCTCCCATCAGGCTGCAGAGACACTCTCTGACCTCGGTTCGTTTTTGGACTGTCTACTTCAACTCTGATTTGCTCACTGTCTCCTTGCGAATGAGAAGGGCGTTGTCTTTATTTTTATTCTTACCTAGGAACTATGTCCATGTCGTGCGTCAGGACAACCGAGTGCTTTTATCGTTTTGTGGGACGCAGTTCTTAGCAGTGAGAAGATGAAGAGATGTGAGAGATAGAAAATGTTCAAAACATGCAAACTTTACCCCTACGTATCCACCGGCGGAGTAAACCCCATGCAGTTGCTTTTAGGAGAACTGTAAAGGGTCGGGCAATGAATTTGCCTTAATGATAATTGAATAAAGGTAAATACATTACCTGGACTCATAGCAGTGCCTTCTACCTACAGGGAAGCATGTACAGCCCCAGCTGTCGTGTCGCCATGCCTGTCCCGACTTGTGACAGGGTCAGGCATGGCCGGAGGCAGAAGGGGAGGAAATAATAAAGGAAGTTTTTGCAGAGTGCAGCCGGTGTCCGTGTGTTTCTTAAACCACGGGACACTAAACTGGCGACGAGGGTGGGATACAGCAAACCCCCCTCCACCATTAATTATTCAGAAGCAGAGCATGCACTGCTGCGAGTCAATGCGGAGCGCCCCTGCTGATATAGCACGAGGGATGGACAGCGCCCCCACGTGGCCCCTGTAAGTGGAAGGTGCACCTGAAGACTATATCCCCAAAACAAATAAGAAACCTTGCCAGAGACAGTGCGTGAAGGCAGGGGTAAGTCCAACAAGAATACCCCTGTGAAGAAGTGGGTCATGCATGCATTGTGTCCATGTCGGTGGCCATTTTGAAGTCAGGCACCTGTATTGGCCAAGCTTAGTCCTAACACGTCGCCCATCTTGAAGTCAGGCAACAAGTGGAGAAAAAAAAAAAACTCAAGGCCTGCAAAAGAAGTACTGAGCTCTACAAAGGCTTTTTAAGTCCACTGGAGCTACACTATGCCTCACCATGTCTGATCCTGACTCTTCGCAGCACGCCATGCCCGGCCCCGCACACGCTACCCCGCCGCCCGGACAGATACTCATGGGAGTATCATACTTGCGCCCTCCTGAGCCACTACCGCTGCCGTCAGGAAATAGCATGGGCCCTGCGTGGAAGAACTGGCTGGAGGACTTTGAAGATTTTATGAAAGGGTCACAGGTCCGTGACTCTAACCAACTACTCATCGCCCTATGCAATCTCGTCGGTAAAGATGTCGGACAAATTATCAAAGACCTACCGCTGGCAACAGCTGCGTCCTATGAAAGCGTGAAAGAAGCTTTAAATAAGAAGTTCCTCCATAAGCGAAACCTAGACTACAAGCGCTACACGTTCAACCTCGTGTCTCAGGAGCGAGACGAACCCATGGGTGACTTCATCTCACGCCTCAAACGTCTAGCCCGCCATTGTGAATTTGACAATTTCAACACAGAAGACGCCCTTTGCCTGCGCATCATTGATGGATGCCAATCAGAGTTATTATTACGCCGCAGATTACTGAAGAAGCACTACGCCCTCAATGAGATAGAAGAACTCACTTGCATCAATGATCAAGCCGAAGAGCACGCAAAGAAAATGGAAGCTAGCAAAACCGAAAAGAAGAAGCAGGCCCTCCGTGTGCACTCTCACGTGGAACCGAGGCGTCGCCCAGACCGACACACATCGGGAAGATTTGCAAGACCGCCTCGTATGAAGTCACCCCGCCGAGTCTCGCAGACAACCTCCACAGTGCTACCGGTGTGGTCAAGACTACCCTCACACGGGTCAGTGACCGTTATTGGACAACAATGCCACCGATGTGGAAAGGACAACCACTTTGAAGCTGCTTGTCAAGCCCGTCGCACAGAAACGAGACAGACCAAACAGAGTACAGGGTCACGTCACCATGTAAGGGCTGTACAAAGTCGAAGAGATCGCTCGACGAGTTTATCCAGGTCCAGTACCCAGTCACACAGCTCAAACCGCTCTCAGCGGTCGACATCCAGAGAGTCATCTTCCCTTACTCCTATATCACAAGACAGTGATGAATATGTATGTATGGTGGAAGACCCCGATAGACTGAAGAAATACCCGCGATTAGACATCCGAATGGGAAGCCACTCTGCCAAGTTCGTTTTAGATACAGGCGCGTCACTACACTACATCTGTGTCACTGAATATCAGAGCATGAATCCGAAGCTGAAATTAGAGCCAGCTGCAGTGAGGGTCTACCCCTGGATGTCCAGAGAACCTTTGCCATGTTTGGGACAATTTCGCACCACGCTGACGTACAAAGACAGGAAAATCCAAGCACAAATTCATGTAATTGAAGGCCCTGAAACAGCAGATTGCCGTCTCAGCCTACCAACGGCGGAACGGCTCAAGCTAGTCGAGATCTTTTACAAAGTGGACGACTCGCCGGACATTGTCAACAAGTTCCCAAAGCTGTTCAATGGTCTAGGGAAGCTCGCCCACTTCAAAGTCAAGCTACACATCAACGAGCAAGTGACGCCAGTGGCACAGCACCATCGGAAAGTACCCTTTCACTTACAACAGGCAGTAGATGATGAACTCCAAGACTTATTGAAAGCCGACATCATTGAAAGATCAACTGGACCCACTCCATGGGTATCCCCGGTAGTGGTCGTACCCAAGAGAGGCCAAGATAACAAAGTACGCCTGTGTGTAGACATGCGAGTTCCGAACACGGCCATTGAACGGGAGCGTCACCCCGAACCCCACATCAGTGATACGATCACACGCCTGAACGGAGCGACAGTTTTTTTGAAACTAGATCTGAACAAGGGTTATCATCAGCTTTAGCTACACGAACGATCACGCTACATCACTACATTCACAACACACCAAGGACTTTTCCGATATAAACGCCTCAATTTTGGGATCTCCTCTGCTGCCGAGATCTTCCAGGAGGCTGTCAGACGAGTGTTACAAGACATTCCGAATGCTTTTAATTACAGCGACTACATCTTGGTATTCGGAGAGACCCAGAAAGATCATGACAAAGCACTGGATCTGGTGTGTCATGCTTTACTCAATGCTAACCTCACACTCAATCAGAACAAGTGTGAATTCCACAAGTCGACCCTCAAGTTCTACGGCCACATCTTCTCAAAGGAGAGCATGAGACCTGATCCCGACATGATATCAGCACTCTCGGACACTCCACAGCCGCATGACGTCAGTGATGTTGGCTCGTTCCTGGGGATGGCCAGCTACTGCGCCCGTTACATCCAAAATTACGCTACAATCAGCTACCCTCTCAGAGAACTAACTCGCCAAGGACAAAGTTTTCAGTGGTCGGCTGCGTGTGACCGAGCTTTCAACATGATCAAGGCAGCAGTAAGTTCGGCCATCAACCTAGAGTATTTCAACCCCAAACGGAAAAACAAAATTACAGTCGACGCCAGCCCTATTCGGCTAGGAGCGATTCTGGCACAATATGATAACGAAGCTGACCAACGTCACATCGTCGCTTATGCCAGCCACAGCCTTACCGACACAGAAAAAGCATATTCCCAACCGGAAAAAGAGAGCCTGGCAGTCGCGTGGGCGTGTGAGCATTTTCACCTTTTCGTGTATGGCAAGCACTTCACACTCATCACCGACCACCAGGCGTTGATCACCATTTTTTGGGAACCCAGAGCAAAGATGCCTCCACGGATTGAAAGATGGGGCATTCGCCTACAGGATTATACGCACACCATCATTCACAAACCGGGGAAAGCGGAGAATCCGGCAGATTACATTTCACGGCATCCCCAAGCTCTGACGCGGGTGCGTCACTCTGTGGCTGAAGAATATCTCCACTTCGTAATCTACCGAGCTTGCCCACCGGCTGTTCCACTTGAGGCTATTATCAATGCATCAGCAAACGACGTCACAATCCAAAATATAATGCACCGTGTTCGCACTGACTCATGGCGACATCTAGAAGAACAGAACACGAGTGACGCCGTCAACCTGCAAGAACTTGCGGCGTTCAAACACATCAAAGACGAGCTCTCCATCAGTGATAATGGCCTACTGTTAAGAGACCGGAGAATTGTAATCCCCAACCAGCTGCGACAGGGAACTGTAAATCTGGCACACGAAGGACACCGAGGGGTGGTAACCACAAAGAAAGCACTGAGAGAACGCGTCTGGTTCCCTTCCCTTGACCAGATGGTGGAGACCACACTCCGAAACTGCCCACACTGTCAACTAGTAGGGCGAGAAGAAACACATGCCCCTCTGCAGATGTCGGAACTACCTGACAGTGTCTGGCAACACGTAGCTATAGACTTCTTTGGCCCGCTGAAGTCAGGGAAGTACATAATCGTCATCATGGACGAATATTCTCGCTTCCCCATCGCTTATCAGATCTCATCCACCAAAGCGACCACTGTCATACGTGCGAGCGATGAAGCATTTGCCGCATGGGGCATCCCCACAGTGGTAAAGACGGACAATGGTCCACCATTCAATGGACAAGAATTTGCGGAATTCGCAAGGCACCTCAACTTCAAGCATCGGAAAATTACTCCCTTGTGGCCCCAAGCAAACGGGATGGTAGAGCGATTCATGGCCACCATCAAAAAGACAATGCAGCAAGCTGAACTAACTCACCGTGATATTCAGCCAGCACTAAATGAAGTACTACGAGCTTACAGGACCACACCACACAGCACCACAAATCAATGTCCAGCTACCCTGATGCTCGGGCGGGTCCCTCGCACACGAATACCAACCGCAGACGCCGTCACACAGTCCAGAATCACAACTTCGGACCACGAGACCCTGGTAAACCTGGATCGGACCAAGAAGGCGAAGATGAAGGAATATGCAGACCACCGCAGACACGCCAAGACGTCAGACATCAGAGAAGGAGACTGGGTGCTGGTGAGACAAGAAAGGAAATCAAAAGCAGACAGTCGTTATCACGATCATCCACTACAAGTAACGAGAAAAAAAGGGACCATGATTACAGCCGAGGCTGAAAGCAAAAGAATGACCAGGAATGTGTCACACTTCAAGAAGTGCAACCCGACAAACTACACGTCGGCTCGTAGACCTGACTGGGGCACGGACGAGTCAAGTCAAGAAGAGAGCAGTCACGAAGCACCCATACAAATACCGGAGACCTGTGAAGGGAGAAGAGAACGTCGTCCCAGTCAATTACAATCCAACCGACCGAGAAGGGACATTCGAAAGCCCATTCGACTCATTGAAGAGCTTTGAGAAAGACATTGAACTTTCAAAAAACAAAAGGGGGTGATGTCGTGTCGCCATGCCTGTCCCGACTTGTGACAGGGTCAGGCATGGCCGGAGGCGGAAGGGGAGGAGCCGCGGGCGGGAGCGGCAGTCGGAAATAATAAAGGAAGTTTTTGCAGAGTGCAGCCGGTGTCCGTGTGTTTCTTAAACCACGGGACACTAAACCGGCCTGCAGCGCCCTCCTTACAGACTGGTGCCATACACAGGCTCTACTGCTGGGGGAATTTGGTTTGATGCACTGCCAGGAGAGGACAGTATAGTCGGTTAACCTAGGCAAGTACCATTAAGCTAAATCTAGTTTGGCCTTTGACTGTGCTGGACAACGCAAGAATTCATCCCTCTGTGTACTGCTTACTGTGTAGAGGAAGACGTTTTTGTGCAGAAGAACATTCTGCCTGCATTTTTTTTTTCTCTAAATTTGAGTTAGTCAGATGCAAAACCAGAGGCAGCGAGTGGGATTTTGAAAGTTTCAAATTTGCTTACTGTGGAATAAAAAAAAAAAAAAAGATTTCTCTAGCGAACATTGCCGGCTTGTCCTTAAATTGCTGTTTTGTGGAAACATAATTTCTCCATATCTATTTTTGCATTCGTTCGTTGTCACATTAAACCCAAATATTTTAGCTTTGACAATGTTTGACTGATATGGCCCCCAAAGCTGGAAACGATATTTCCCTCAGGGTTCGCTATGAACAAAACTTTTTGGTATTCTCTGAACAAATCTTTCGAATTTCAGCCATGCCATCACGATGTCTACCATCAGGCTGCAGAGACACTCTCTGACCTCGGTTCATTTTTGGACTATCTACTTCAACTCTGATGTGCTCACTGTCTCCTTGCAAATGAGTTTCACTTCTCCGACAATGCCTTTGCCCATTCCAACTCTGGACCCGCCACAGAAACTCCCAATCTTGTTAGAGGCCACATTTTCCTCCAGATTACTTTGATCAGACCACCGCTCCCCTCTAGATTATTTTGATAAAACCACTGCTACCCTCCAGATTACTTTGATGAAACCACTGCTCCCCTCCAAATTACTTTGTTAAGAGCACTGCTTCAGACCCCTGTTTCCCACCAGGTTACTTTGAACAGACCACTCATTTTGACCAATGCTTCCCTCCAGATTACTTTCATCAGACCACTGCTCCGCTACAGATCACATTGATCAGACCACTGCTTCAGACCACTACTCCGCTACAGATTACTTTGATGAGACCACTGATTCCCTCCAGATTACTTTGATTAGACCCCTGCTCCCCTCTAGAATACTTTGTATAGACCACTGCTCCCCTCCAGATAATTTTGATGAGACCACTGCTCCCTTCCAGATCACGTTGATCAGACCACTGCTCCGCCCCAGATTACTTTGATGAGACCACTGCTTCCCTTCAGATTAATTGGATCATACTACTGCTTCCCTCCTGATTACTTTGATTAGACCCCTGCTCCCCTCAAGATTACTTTGATTAGACCGCTGCTCCCCCCTGGATTACTTTGACTAGACCACTGCTCCCCTCTAGATTACTTTGAATAGACCAATTCTCCCCTCTATATTACTTTGTATAGACCACTGCTCCGCTCCAGATTACTTTGATCAGACCACTGCTCCCCTCCAGATTACTTTGATCAGACCACTGCTGCCCTCCAGATTACTTTGAATAGACCACTGCTCTCCTCCAGATTATTTGAATAGATAGACCACTGCTCCCCTCCAGATTACTTTGAATAGACCACTGCTCTCCTCCAGATTACTTTGATCAGACCACTGCTCCCCTCCAGATTACTTTGAATAGACCACTGCTCTCCTCCAGATTACTTTGAATAGACCACTGCTCCCCTCCAGATTACTTTGAATAGACCACTGCTCTCCTCCAGATTACTTTGAATTACTTTGAATAGACCACTGCTCCCCTCCAGATTACTTTGAATAGACCACTGCTCCCCTCCAGATTACTTTGAATAGACCACTGCTCCCCTCCAGATTACTTTGAATAGACCACTGCTTCCCTCCAGATTACTTTGAATAGACCACTGCTCTCCTCCAGATTACTTTGAATAGACCACTGCTCCCCTCCAGATTATTTTGAATAGACCACTGCTCCCCTCCAGATTACTTTGAATAGACCACTGCTTCCCTCCAGATTACTTTGAGTAGACCACTGCTTCCCTCCAGATTACTTTGAATAGACCACTGCTCTCCTCCAGATTACTTTAATCAGACCACCGCTCCCCTCTAGATTATTTTGATAAAACCAATGCTACCCTCCAGATTACTTTGATGAAACCACTGCTCCCCTCCAAATTACTTTGTTAAGAGCACTGCTTCAGACCCCTGTTTCACACCAGGTTACTTTGATCAGACCACTCATTCTGACCAATGCTTCCCTCCAGATTACTTTCATCAGACCACTGCTCCGCTCAAGATCACATTGATCAGACCACTACTCCGCTACAGATTACTTTGATGAGACCACTGCTTCTATCCAGATTACTTTGATTAGACCCCTGCTCCCCTCTAGAATACTTTGTATAGACCACTGCTCCCCTCCAGATAATTTTGATGAGACCACTGCTCCCTTCCAGATCACGTTGATCAGACCACTGCTCCGCTCCAGATTACTTTGATGAGACCACTGCTTCCCTTCAGATCACTTGGATCATACTACTGCTTCCCTCCTGATTACTTTGATTAGACCCCTGCTCCCCTCCAGATTACTTTGATTAGAGCGCTGCTCCCTCCTGGATTACTTTGACTAGACCACTGCTTCCCTCTAGATTACTTTGAATAGACCAATTCTTCCCTCTATATTACTTTGTATAGACCACTGCTCCCCTCCAGATTACTTTGAATAGACCACTGCTCCCCTCCAGATTACTTTGAATAGACCACTGCTTCCCTCCAGATTATTCTGAATAGACCACTGCTTCCCTCCAGATTACTTTGAATAGAGCACTGCTCTCCACCAGATTACTTTGAATAGACCACGGCTCCCCTCCAGATTACTTTGAATAGACCACTGCTCCCCTCCAGATTACTTTGAATAGACCACTGCTTCCCTCCAGATTACTTTGAATAGACCACTGCTATCCTCCAGATTACTTTGATCAGACCACCGCTCCCCTCTACATTATTTTGATAAAACCACTGCTACCCTCCAGATTACTTTGATGAAACCACTGCTCCCCTCCAAATTACTTTGTTAAGAGCACTGCTACAGACCCCTGTTTCCCACCAGGTTACTTTGATCAGACCACTCATTCTGACCAATGCTTCCCTCCAGATTACTTTCATCAGACTACTGCTCCGCTCCAGATCACATTGATCAGACCACTGCTTCAGACCACTACTCCACTACAGATTACTTTGATGAGACCACTGCTTCCCTCCAGAAACTTTGATTAGACCCCTGCTCCCCTCTAGAATACTCTGTATAGACCACTGCTCCCCTCCAGATATTTTTGATGAGACCACTGCTCCCTTCCAGATCACCATGATCAGACCACTGCTCCGCTCCAGATTACTTTGATGAGACCACTGCTTCCCTTCAGATTACTTGGATCATACTACTGCTTCCCTCCTGATTACTTTGATTAGACCCCTGCTCCCCTCCAGATTACTTTGATTAGACCGCTGCTCCCCCCTGGATTACTTTGACTAGACCACTGCTTCCCTCTAGATTACTTTGAATAGACCAATTCTCCCCTCTATATTACTTTGTATAGACCACTGCTCCCCTCCAGATTACTTTGAATAGACCACTGCTCCCGTCCAGATTACTTTGAATAGACCACTGCTTCCCTCCAGATTACTTTGAATAGACCACTGCTCTCCTCCAGATTACTTTGAATAGACCACTTCTCCCCTCCAGAATACTTTGAATAGACCACTGCTCCCCTCCAGATTACCTTGAGTAGACCACTGCTTCCCTCCAGATTACTTTGAATAGACCACTGTTCTCCTCCAGATTACTTTGATCAGACCACCGCTCCCCTCTAGATTATTTTGATAAAACCACTGCTACCCTCCAGATTACTTTGATGAAACCACTGCTCCCCTCCAAATTACTTGGTTAAGAGCACTGCTTCAGACCCCTGTTTCCCACCAGGTTACTTTGATCAGACCACTCATTCTGACCAATGCTTCCCTCCAGATTACTTTCATCAGACCACTGCTCCGCTCCAGATCACATTGATCAGACCACTGCTTCAGACCACTACTCCGCTACAGATTACTTTGATGAGACCACTGCTTCCCTCCAGATTACTTTGATTAGACCCCTGCTCCCCTCTAGAATACTTTGTATAGACCACTGCTCCCCTCCAGATAATTTTGATGAGACCACTGCTCCCTTCCAGATCACGTTGATCAGACCACTGCTCCGCTCCGGATTACTTTGATGAGACCACTGCTTCCCTTCAGATTACTTGGATCATACTACTGCTCCCCTCCTGATTACTTTGATTAGACCCCTGCTCCCCTCCAGATTACTTTGATTAGACCGCTGCGCCCCCCTGGATTACTTTGACTAGACCACTGCTTCCCTCTAGATTACTTTGAATAGACCAATTCTCCCCTCTATATTACTTTGTATAGACCAGTGCTCCCCTCCAGATTACTTTGAATAGACGACTGCTCCCCTCCAGATTACTTTGAATAGACCACTGCTTCCCTCCAGTTTATTCTGAATAGACCACTGCTTCCCTGCAGATGACTTTGAATAGACCACTGCTCTCCACCAGATTACTTTGAATAGACCACGACTCCCCTCCAGATTACTTTGAATAGACCACTGCTCCCCTCCAGATTACTTTGAATAGACCACTGCTTCCCTCCAGATTACTTTGAATAGACAACTGCTATCCTCCAGATTACTTTGATCAGACCACCGCTCCCCTCTACATTATTTTGATAAAACCACTGCTACCCTCCAGATTACTTTGATGAAACCACTGCTCCCCTCCAAATTACTTTGTTAAGAGCACTGCTACAGACCCCTGTTTCCCACCAGGTTACTTTGATCAGACCACTCATTCTGACCAATGTTTCCCTCCAGATTACTTTCATCAGACCACTGCTCCGCTCCAGATCACATTGATCAGACCACTGCTTCAGACCACTACTCCGCTACAGATTACTTTGATGAGACCACTGCTTCCCTCCAGAAACTTTGATTAGACCCCTGCTCCCCTCTAGAATACTCTGTATAGACCACTGCCCCCTCCAGATATTTTTGATGAGACCACTGCTCCCTTCCAGATCACGTTGATCAGACCACTGCTCCGCTCCAGATTACTTTGATGAGACCACTGCTTCCCTTCAGATTACTTGGATCATACTACTGCTTCCCTCCTGATTACTTTGATTAGACCCCTGCTCCCCTCCAGATTACTTTGATTAGACCGCTGCTCCCCCCTGGATTACTTTGTATAGACCACTGCTCCCCTCCAGATTACTTTGAATAGACCACTGCTCCCATCCAGATTACTTTGAATAGACCACTGCTTCCCTCCAGATTACTTTGAATAGACCACTGCTCTCCTCCAGATTACTTTGAATAGACCACTGCTCCCCTCCAGAATACTTTGAATAGGCCACTGCTCCCCTCCAGATTACCTTGAATAGACCACTGCTTCCCTCCAGATTACTTTGAAAACGCCACTGCTTCCCTCCAGATTACTTTGAATAGACCAGTGCTCTCCTCCAGATCACATTGATCAGACCACTGCTTCAGACCACTACTCCGCTACAGATTACTTTGATGAGACCACTGCTTCCCTCCAGAAACTTTGATTAGACCCCTGCTCCCCTCTAGAATACTCTGTATAGACCACTGCTCCCCTCCAGATATTTTTGATGAGACCACTGCTCCCTTCCAGATCACGTTGATCAGACCACTGCTCCGCTCCAGATTACTTTGATGAGACCACTGCTTCCCTTCAGATTACTTGGATCATACTACTGCTTCCCTCCTGATTACTTTGATTAGACCCCTGCTCCCCTCCAGATTACTTTGATTAGACCGCTGCTCCCCCCTGGATTACTTTGACTAGACCACTGCTTCCCTCTAGATTACTTTGAATAGACCAATTCTCCCCTCTATATTACTTTGTATAGACCACTGCTCCCCTCCAGATTACTTTGAATAGACCACTGCTCCCGTCCAGATTACTTTGAATAGACCACTGCTTCCCTCCAGATTACTTTGAATAGACCACTGCTCTCCTCCAGATTACTTTGAATAGACCACTGCTCCCCTCCAGAATACTTTGAATAGACCACTGCTCCCCTCCAGATTACCTTGAGTAGACCACTGCTTCCCTCCAGATTACTTTGAATAGACCACTGCTCTCCTCCAGATTACTTTGATCAGACCACCGCTCCCCTCTAGATTATTTTGATAAAACCACTGCTACCCTCCAGATTACTTTGATGAAACCACTGCTCCCCTCCAAATTACTTGGTTAAGAGCACTGCTTCAGACCCCTGTTTCCCACCAGGTTACTTTGATCAGACCACTCATTCTGACCAATGCTTCCCTCCAGATTACTTTCATCAGACCACTGCTCCGCTCCAGATCACATTGATCAGACCACTGCTTCAGACCACTACTCCGCTACAGATTACTTTGATGAGACCACTGCTTCCCTCCAGATTACTTTGATTAGACCCCTGCTCCCCTCTAGAATACTTTGTATAGACCACTGCTCCCCTCCAGATAATTTTGATGAGACCACTGCTCCCTTCCAGATCACGTTGATCAGACCACTGCTCCGCTCCGGATTACTTTGATGAGACCACTGCTTCCCTTCAGATTACTTGGATCATACTACTGCTCCCCTCCTGATTACTTTGATTAGACCCCTGCTCCCCTCCAGATTACTTTGATTAGACCGCTGCGCCCCCCTGGATTACTTTGACTAGACCACTGCTTCCCTCTAGATTACTTTGAATAGACCAATTCTCCCCTCTATATTACTTTGTATAGACCAGTGCTCCCCTCCAGATTACTTTGAATAGACGACTGCTCCCCTCCAGATTACTTTGAATAGACCACTGCTTCCCTCCAGTTTATTCTGAATAGACCACTGCTTCCCTGCAGATTACTTTGAATAGACCACTGCTCTCCACCAGATTACTTTGAATAGACCACGACTCCCCTCCAGATTACTTTGAATAGACCACTGCTCCCCTCCAGATTACTTTGAATAGACCACTGCTTCCCTCCAGATTACTTTGAATAGACAACTGCTATCCTCCAGATTACTTTGATCAGACCACCGCTCCCCTCTACATTATTTTGATAAAACCACTGCTACCCTCCAGATTACTTTGATGAAACCACTGCTCCCCTCCAAATTACTTTGTTAAGAGCACTGCTACAGACCCCTGTTTCCCACCAGGTTACTTTGATCAGACCACTCATTCTGACCAATGTTTCCCTCCAGATTACTTTCATCAGACCACTGCTCCGCTCCAGATCACATTGATCAGACCACTGCTTCAGACCACTATTCCGCTACAGATTACTTTGATGAGACCACTGCTTCCCTCCAGAAACTTTGATTAGACCCCTGCTCCCCTCTAGAATACTCTTTATAGACCACTGCCCCCTCCAGATATTTTTGATGAGACCACTGCTCCCTTCCAGATTACTTTGATGAGACCACTGCTTCCCTTCAGATTACTTGGATCATACTACTGCTTCCCTCCTGATTACTTTGATTAGACCCCTGCTCCCCTCCAGATTACTTTGATTAGACCGCTGCTCCCCCCTGGATTACTTTGTATAGACCACTGCTCCCCTCCAGATTACTTTGAATAGACCACTGCTCCCATCCAGATTACTTTGAATAGACCACTGCTTCCCTCCAGATTACTTTGAATAGACCACTGCTCTCCTCCAGATTACTTTGAATAGACCACTGCTCCCCTCCAGAATACTTTGAATAGGCCACTGCTCCCCTCCAGATTACCTTGAATAGACCACTGCTTCCCTCCAGATTACTTTGAAAACGCCACTGCTTCCCTCCAGATTACTTTGAATAGACCAGTGCTCTCCTCCAGATTACTTTGATCAGACCACCGCTCCCCTCTAGATTATTTTGATAAAACCACTGCTTCCCTCCAGATTACTTTGATGAAACCACTGCTCCTCTCCAAATTACTTTGTTAAGAGCACTGCTTCAGACCCCTGTTTCCCACCAGGTTACTTTGATCAGACCACTCATTCTGACCAATGCTTCCCTCCAGATTACTTTCATCAGACCACTGCTCCGCTCCAGATCACATTGATCAGACCACTGCTTCAGACCACTACTTCGCTACCGATTACTTTGATGAGACCACTGCTTCCCTCCAGATTACTTTGATTAGACCCCTGCTCCCCTCTTGAATACTTTGTATAGACCACTGCTCCCCTCCAGATAATTTTGATGAGACCAATGCTCCCTTCCAGATCACGTTGATCAGACCACTGCTCCGCTCCAGATTACTTTGATGAGACCACTGCTTCCCTTCAGATTACTTGGATCATACTACTGCTTCCCTCCTGATTACTTTGATTAGACCCCTGCTCCCCTCCAGATTACTTTGATTAGACCGCTGCTCCCGCCTGGATTACTTTGACTAGACCACTGCTTCCCTCCAGATTACATTGAATAGACCACTGCTTCCCTCCAGATTACTTTGAATAGACCACTGCACTCCTCCAGATTACTTTGATCAGACCACCGCTCCCCTCTAGATTATTTTGATAAAACCACTGCTACCCTCCAGATTACTTTGATGAAATCACTGCTCCCCTCCAAAATACTTTGTTATGAGCACTGCTTCAGACCCCTGTTTCCCACCAGGTTACTTTGATCAGACCACTCATTCTGACCAATGCTTCCCTCCAGATTACTTTCATCAGACCACTGCTCCGCTCCAGATCACATTGATCAGACCACTGCTTCAGACCACTACTCCCCAACAGATTACTTTGATGAGACCACTGCTTCCCTCCAGATTAATTTGATTAGACCCCTGCTCCCCTCTAGAATACTTTGTATAGACCACTGCTCCCCGCCAGATAATTTTGATGAGACCACTGCTTCCTTCCAGATCACATTGATCAGACCACTGCTCCGCTCCAGATTACTTTGATGAGACCACTGCTTCCCTTCAGATTACTTGGATCATAATACTGCTTCCCTCCTGATTACTTTGATTAGACCCCTGCTCCCCTCCAGATTACTTTGATTAGACCGCTGCTCCCCCCGGATTACTTTGACTAGACCACTGCTCCCCTCTAGATTACTTTGAATAGACCAATTCTCCCCTCTATATTACTTTGTATAGACCACTGTTCCCCTCCAGATTACTTTGAATAGACCACTGCTCCCCTCCAGATTACTTTGAATAGACCACTGCTTCCCTCCAGATTACTTTGAATAGACCACTGCTCTCCTCCAGATTACTTTGAATAGACCACTGCTCCCCTCCAGATTACGTTCAATAGACCACTGCTCCCCTCCAGATTACTTTGAATAGACCACTGCTCTCCTCCAGATTACTTTGATCAGACCACCGCTCCCCTCTAGACTATTTTGATAAAACCACTGCTACCCTCTAGATTACTTTGATGAAACCACTGCTCCCCTCCAAATTACTTTGTTAAGAGCACTGCTTCAGACCCCTGTTTCCCACCAGGTTACTTTGATCAGACCACTCATTCTGACCAATGCTTCCCTCCAGATTACTTTCATCAGACCACTGCTCTGCTCCAGATCACATTGATCCGACCACTGCTTCAGACCACTACTCCGCTACAGATTACTTTGATGAGACCACTGCTTCCCTCCAAATTACTTTGATTAGACCCCTGCTCCCCTCTAGAATACTTTGCATAGACCACTGCTCCCCTCCAGATAATTTTGATGAGACCACTACTCCCTTCCAGATCACATTGATCAGACCACTGCTCCGCTCCAGATTACTTTGATGAGACCACTGCTTCCCTTCAGATTACTTGGATCATACTACTGCTTCCCTCCTGATTACTCTGATTAGACCCCTGCTCCCCTGCTCCCCTCCAGATTACTTTGATTAGACCGCTGCTCCCCCCTGGATTAATTTGACTAGACTACTGCTCCACTCTAGATTACTTTGAATAGACCAGTTCTCCCCTCTAAATTAATTTGTATAGACCACTGCTCCCCTCCAGATTACTTTGATCAGACCACTGCTCCCCTGCAGATTACTTTGATCAGACCACTGCTCCCCTCCAGATTACTTTGAATAGACCACTGCTCTCCTCCAGATTACTTTGAATAGATAGACCACTGCTCCCCTCCAGATTACTTTGATCAGACCACTGCTCCACTCCAGAATACTTTGAATAGACCACTGCTCCCCTCCAGATTACCTTGAATAGACCACTGCTTCCCTCCAGATTACTTTGAAAAGACCACTGCTTCCCTCCAGATTACTTTGAATAGACCAGTGCTCTCCTCCAGATTACTTTGATCAGACCACCGCTCTCCTCTAGATTATTTTGATAAAACCACTGCTTCCCTCCAGATTACTTTGATGAAACCCCTGCTCCCCTCCAAATTACTTTGTTAAGAGCACTGCATCAGACCCCTGTTTCCCACCAGGTTACTGTGATCAGACCACTCATTCTGACCAATGCTTCCCTCCAGATTACTTTCATCAGACAACTGCTCCGCTCCAGATCACATTGATCAGACCACTGCTTCAGAACACTACTTCGCTACAGATTACTTTGATGAGACCACTGCTTCCCTCCAGATAACTTTGATTAGACCCCTGCTCCTGTTGGAAGGCGGACCCCGAGGAGTCGGTGAGACCACCAAGGGGGGGGGCCCTCTCACTGCACGAAGTAGCCGAGCGCTGCCGAGAAGTCTCCTGAGAGATCCTTCTCCTATCCCGTACTAGCACAGTAACACCACCACACCGGACTCAAGGAGGTTGTCTCAAGACAAGCAATTCTTTATCATCAATAAAAGGTTACGAGTTCAATATTTACACGAAGGGATCGAGGGATCCACCAAAAGTCTCAATGTCTCTTTAGAAGGGTAGGGGTAGCGGGACAGTCTTTGGCAGGAATGTGGTACGAGGGTACCTGGGGCCCAGTTCTTATCCCCACGCTGGAGGACCTCCGATCTCGGAGGGGTCGAGCCGCGACGGCGTCAGCAGGGCTCTGGCGTACAGTTCGTGGAGAGCCGCGATTCAATCAGCAGGGCTCTCAAGATGGTTTCTGCTCAGCTCGAGCCGCGACGTCGTCAGCAGGGCTCCGAGGAAGGTTCCAGCGAGGTTGGGCCGCGACAGCGTCTGCAGGGCTCCGATGTTCCAGGTGGTTCAGAAAAGGGTTCACAGGAGGGAGCCGCGACGCAGTCAGCAGGGCTCGTGATGGTTCCGGCAAGAGTTCGTCTCCGTAGGGTCAGCCGCGATTCGATCAGCAGGGCTCTCGACTCCGGGATACAACTGCCGAGCTGTGGTGGGGTCGCCCCAGATATAGGTCTGGAGCCCTTTGATGTCCGGACCTATGCGCCCGAGGGGGCGGAGTGGCCGGGTGGAGGTGGCCAGACGCCCAGCAGGAGAGGCGCCAGGCCCATGGGAGTTTGCAGGGTGATCACACCTCGAGAGGGGAGGACAGTTGGGGGTCCCATCGATACTGTCCTCCGCCGGGGCGATGAATGGTTCCTGCGGCACCCCCTGGCCAGTTCGTGGTGCCTCGATGTCGGGGCTTCGCTGGGGTCGAGGCTGGGTTGAGCGGGGTCGCGCCGGCTGGGGCACGGTGTGACATGGATGCCAACAAGATGGCGGAGCCACGAGGAGTATGCGACCACGTGCAGCTCCGGGTGAAGGGCCTTGGTGCAGTCCAGACGGGTGGCCCGTGACGGCCGGGGCGGGGAACGGCCACAATCCAGGGGGTTAAGGACCACGCCACGAGGCCAGGTCCAACAGCTCCCCTCTTGAATACTTTGTATAGACCACTGCTACCCTCAAGATAATTTTGATGAGACCATTGCTCCCTTCCAGATCACGTTGATCAGACCACTGCTCCGCT
This sequence comes from Triturus cristatus, assembly GCF_964204655.1. Lineage (NCBI taxonomy): Eukaryota > Metazoa > Chordata > Amphibia > Caudata > Salamandridae > Triturus > Triturus cristatus. The sequence continues at coordinate 1,875,325,590 of NC_140590.1, forward strand.
CCAGATTACTTTGATGAGACCACTGCTTCCCTTCAGATTACTTGGATCATACTACTGCTTCCCTCCTGATTACTTTGATTAGACCCCTGCTCCCCTCAAGATTACTTTGATTAGACCGCTGCTCCCCCTGGATTACTTTGACTAGACCACTGCTTCCCTCCAGATTACTTTGAATAGACCACTGCTTCCCTCCAGATTACTTTGAATAGACCACTGCTCTCCTCCAGATTACTTTGATCAGACCACCGTTCCCCTCTAGATTATTTTGATAAAACCACTGCTACCCTCCAGAATACTTTGATGAAACCACTGCTCCCCTCCAAATTACTTTGTTAAGAGTACTGCTTCAGACCCCTGTTTCCCACCAGGTTACTTTGATCAGACCACTCATTCTGACCAATGCTTCCCTACAGATTACTTTCATCAGACCACTGCTCCGCTCCAGATCACATTGATCAGACCACTGCTTCAGACCACTACTCCCCTACAGATTACTGTGATGAGACCACTGCTTCCCTCCAGATTAATTTGATTAGACCCCTGCTCCCCTCTAGAATACTTTGTATAGACCACTGCTCCCCTCCAGATAATTTTGATAAGACCACTGCTTCCTTCCAGATCACGTTGATCAGACCACTGCTCCGCTCCAGATTACTTTGATGAGACCACTGCTTCCCTTCAGATTACTTGATTCATACTACTGCTTCCCTCCTGATTACTTTGATTAGACCCCTGCTCCCCTCCAGATTACTTTGATTAGACCGCTGCTCCCCCCTGGATTACTTTGACTAGACCACTGCTCCCCTCTAAATTACTTTGAATAGATCAATTCTCCCCTCTATATTACTTTGTATAGACCACTGCTCCCCTCCAGATTACTTTGAATAGACCACTGCTCCCCTCCAGATTACTTTGAATAGACCACTGCTTCCCTCCAGATTACTTTGAATAGACCACTGCTCTCCTCCAGATTACTTTGAATAGACCACTGCTCCCCTCCAGATTACGTTCAATAGACCACTGCTCCCCTCCAGATTACTTTGGATAGACCACTGCTTCCCTCCAGATTACTTTGAATAGACCACTGCTCTCCTCCAGATTACTTTGATCAGACCACCGCTCCCCTCTAGATTATTTTGATGAAACCACTGCTACCCTCCAGATTACTTTGATGAAACCACTGTTCCCCTCCAATTTACTTTGTTAAGAGCACTGCTTCAGACCCCTGTTACCCACCAGGTTACTTTGATCAGACCACTCATTCTGACCAATGCTTCCCTCCAGATTACTTTCATCAGACCACTGCTCCGCTCCAGATCACATTGATCAGACCACTGCTTCAGACCACTACTCCGCTACAGATTACTTTGATGAGACCACTGCTTCCCTCCAAATTACTTTGATTAGACCCCTGCTCCCCTCTAGAATAGTTTATATAGACCACTGCTCCCCTCCAGATAATTTTGATGAGACCACTACTCCCTTCCAGATCACATTGATCAGACCACTGCTCCGCTCCAGATTACTTTGATGAGACCACTGCTTACCTTCAGATTACTTGGATCATACTACTGCTTCCCTCCTGATTACTCTGATTAGACCCCTGCTCCCCTCCAGATTACTTTGATTAGACCGCTGCTCCCCCCTGGATTAATTTGACTAGACTACTGCTCCACTCTAGATTACTTTGAATAGACCAATTCTCCCCTCTAAATTACTTTGTATAGACCACTGCTCCCCTCCAGATTACTTTGATCAGACCACTGCTCCCCTCCAGATTACTTTGATCAGACCACTGCTCCCCTCCAGATTACTTTGAATAGACCACTGCTCTCCTCCAGATTACTTTGAATAGATAGACCACTGCTCCCCTCCAGATTACTTTGATCAGACCACTGCTCTCCTCCAGATTACTTTGATCACACCACCGCTCCCCTCTAGATGATTTTGATAAGACCACTGCTACCCTCCAGATTACTTTGATGAAACCACTGCTCCCCTCCAAATGACTTTGTTAAGAGCACTGCTTCAGACCCCTGTTTCCCACCAGGTTACTTTGATCAGACCACTCATTCTGACCAATGCTTCCCTCCATATTACTTTCATCAGACCACTGCTCCGCTCAAGATCTCATTGATCAGACCACTGCTTCAGACCACTATTCCGCTACAGATTACTTTGATGAGACCACTGCTTCCCTCCAGAATACTTTGATTAGACCCCTGCTCCCCTCTAGAATACTTTGTATAGACCACTGCTCCCCTCCAGATAATTTTGATGAGACCACTGCTCCCTTCCAGATCACGTTGATCAGACCACTGCTCCGCTCCAGATTACTTTGATGAGACCACTTCTTCCCTTCAGATTACTTGGATCATACTACTGCTTCCCTCCTGATTACTCTGATTAGACCCCTGCTCCCCTCCAGATTACTTTGATTAGACCGCTGCTCCCCCCTGGATTATTTGACTAGACCACTGCTCCCCTCTAGATTACTTTGAATAGACCAATTCTCCCCTCTATATTACTTTGTATAGACCACTGCTTCCCTACTGATTACTTTGATTAGACCCCTGCTCCCCTCCAGATTACTTTGATTAGACCGCTGCTCCCCCCTGGATTACTTTGACTAGACCACTGCTTCCCTCCAGATTACTTTGAATAGACCACTTCTTCCCTCCAGATTACTTTGAATAGACCACTGCTCTCCTCCAGATTACTTTGATCAGACCACTGCTCCCCTCTAGATTATTTTGATAAAACCACTGCTACCCTCCAGATTACTTTGATGAAACCACTGCTCCCCTCCAAATTACTTTGTTAAGAGCACTGCTTCAGACCCCTCTTTCCCACCAGGTTACTTTGATGAGACCACTCATTCTGACCAATGCTTCCCTCCAGATTACTTTCATCAGACCACTGCTCCGCTCCAGATCACATTGATCAGACCACTGCTTCAGACCACTACTCCCCTACAGATTACTTTGATGAGACCACTGCTTCCCTCCAGATTACTTTGATTAGACCCCTGCTCCCCTCTAGAATACTTTGTATAGACCACTGCTCCCCTCCAGATAATTTTGATGAGACCACTGCTCCCATCCAGATCACATTGATCAGACCACTGCTCCGCTCCAGATTACTTTGATGAGACCACTGTTTCCCTTCAGATTACTTGGATCATACTACTGCTTCCCTCCTGATTACTTTGATTAGACCCCTGCTCCCCTTCAGATTACTTTGATTAGACCGCTGCTCCTCCCTGGATTACTTTGACTAGACCACTGCTCCCCTCTAGATTACTTTGAATAGACCAATTCTCCCCTCTATATTACTTTGTATAGACCACCGTTCCCCTCCAGATTACTTTGAATAGACCACTGCTCCCCTCCAGATTACTTTGAATAGACCACTGCTTCCCTCCAGATTACTTTGAATAGACCACTGCTCTCCTCCAGATTACTTTGAATAGACCACTGTTCCCCTCCAGATTACGTTCAATAGACCACTGCTCCCCTCCAGATTACTTTGAATAGACCACTGCTTCCCTCCAGATTACTTTGAATAGACCACTGCTCTCCTCCAGATTACTTTGATCAGACCACTGCTCCCCTCTAAATTATTTTGATAAAACCACTGCTACCCTTCAGATTACTTTGATGAAACCACTGCTCCCCTCCAAATTACTTTGTTAAGAGCACTGCTTCAGACCCCTGTTTCCCACCAGGTTACTTTGATCAGACCACTCATTCTGACCAATGCTTCCCTCCAGATTACTTTCATCAGACCACTGCTCCGCTCCAGATCACATTGATCCGACCAATGCTTCAGACCACTACTCCGCTACAAATTACTTTGATGAGACCACTGCTTCCCTCCAAATTACTTTGATTAGACCCCTGTTCCCCTCCAGAATACTTTGATTAGACCGCTGCTCCCCCCTGGATTACTTTGACTAGACTACTGCTCCTCTCTAGATTACTTTGAATAAACCAATTCTCCCCTCTATATTACTTTGTATAGACCACCGTTCCCCTCCAGATTACTTTGAATAGACCACTGCTCCCCTCCAGATTACTTTGAATAGACCACTGCTTCCCTCCAGATTACTTTGAATAGACCACTGCTCTCCTCCAGATTACTTTGAATAGACCACTGTTCCCCTCCAGATTACGTTCAATAGACCACTGCTCCCCTCCAGATTACTTTGAATAGACCACTGCTTCCCTCCAGATTACTTTGAATAGACCACTGCTCTCCTCCAGATTACTTTGATCAGACCACTGCTCCCCTCTAAATTATTTTGATAAAACCACTGCTACCCTTCAGATTACTTTGATGAAACCACTGCTCCCCTCCAAATTACTTTGTTAAGAGCACTGCTTCAGACCCCTGTTTCCCACCAGGTTACTTTGATCAGACCACTCATTCTGACCAATGCTTCCCTCCAGATTACTTTCATCAGACCACTGCTCCGCTCCAGATCACATTGATCCGACCAATGCTTCAGACCACTACTCCGCTACAAATTACTTTGATGAGACCACTGCTTCCCTCCAAATTACTTTGATTAGACCCCTGCTCCCCTCCAGGATACTTTGATTAGACCGCTGCTCCCCCCTGGATTACTTTGACTAGACTACTGCTCCTCTCTAGATTACTTTGAATAAACCAATTCTCCCCTCTAAATTACTTTGAATAGACCACTGCTCCCCTCCAGATTACTTTGATCAGACCACTGCTCCCCTCCAGTTTACTTTGATCAGACCACTGCTCCCCTCCAGACTACATTGAATAGACCACTGCTCTCCTCCAGATTACTTTGAATAGATAGACCACTGCTCCCCTCCAGATTACTTTGATCAGACCACTGCTCTACTCCAGATTACTTCGATCAGACCACCGCTCCCATCTAGATGATTTTGATCAAACTACTGCTACCCTCCAGATTACTTTGATCAGACCACTGCTCCCCTCCAGAATACTTTGAATAGACCACTGCTCCCCTCCAGATTACCTTGAATAGACCACTGCTTCCCTCCAGATTACTTTGAAAAGACCACTGCTTCCCTCCAGATTACTTTGAATAGACCAGTGCTCTCCTCCAGATTACTTTGATCAGACCACCGCTCCCCTCTAGATTATTTTGATAAAACCACTGCTTCCCTCCAGATTACTTTGATGAAACCACTGCTCCCCTCCAAATTACTTTGTTAAGAGCACTGCTTCAGACCCCTGTTTCCCACCAGGTTACTTTGATCAGACCACTCATTCTGACCAATGCTTCCCTCCAGATTACTTTCATCAGACCACTGCTCCGCTCCCGATCACATTGATCAGACCACTGCTTGAGACCACTACTCCGCTACAGATTACTTTGATGAGACCACTGCTTCCCTCCAGATTACTTTGATTAGACCCCTGCTCCCCTCTAGAATACTTTGTATAGACCACTGCACCCCTCCAGATTATTTTGATGAGACCACTGCTCCCTTCCAGATCACGTTGATCAGACCACTGCTCCGCTCCAGATTACTTTGATGAGACCACTGCTTCCCTTCAGATTACTTGGATCATACTACTGCTTCCCTCCTGATTACTTTGATTAGACCCCTGCTCCCCTCCAGATTACTTTGATTAGACCGCTGCTCCCCCCTGGATTACTTTGACTAGACCACTGCTCCCCTCTAGATTACTTTGAATAGACCAATTCTCCCCTCTATATTACTTTGGTATAGACCACTGCTTCCCTCCTGATTACTTTGATTAGACCCCTGCTCCTCTCCAGATTACTTTGATGAGACCGCTGCTCCCCCCTGGATTACATTGACTAGACCACTGCTTCCCTCCAGATTACTTGAATAGACCACTGCTTCCCTCCAGATTACTTTGAATAGACCACTGCTCTCCTCCAGATTACTTTGATCAGACCACCGCTCCCCTCTAGATTATTTTGATAAAACCACTGCTACCCTCCAGATTACTTTGATGAAACCGCTGCTCCCCTCCAAATTACTTTGTTAAGAGCACTGCTTCAGACCCCTATTTCCCACCAGGTTACTATGATCAGACCACTCATTCTGACCAATGCTTCCCTCCAGATTACTTTCATCAGACCACTGTTCCGCTCCAGATCACATTGATCAGACCAATTCTTCAGATCACTACTTCGCTACAGATTACTTTGATGAGACCACTGCTTCCCTCCAGATTACTTTGATTAGACCCCTGCTCGCCTCTAGAATACTTTGTATAGACCACTGCTCCCCTCCAGACAATTTTGATGAGACCACTGCTCCCTTCCAGATCACATTGATCAGACCACTGCTCCGCTCCAGATTCCTTTGATGAGACCACTGCTTCCCTTCAGATTACTTGGATCATACTAATGCTTCCCTCCTGATTACTTTGATTAGACCCCTGCTCCCCTCCAGATTACTTTGATTAGACCGCTGCTCCCCCCTGGATTACTTTGACTAGACCACTGCTCCCCTCTAGATAACTATGAATAGACCAATTCTCCCCTCTATATTACTTTGTATAGACCACTGCTCCGCTCCAGATTACTTTGAATAGACCACTGCTTCCATCCAGATTACTTTGATCAGACCACTGCTCCCCTCCAGATTACTTTGATCAGACCACTGCTCCCCTCCAGATTACTTTGAATAGACCACTGCTCTCCTCCAGATTACTTTGAATAGATAGACCACTGCTCCCCTCCAGATTACTTTGATCAGACCACTGCTCTCCTCCAGATTACTTTGATCACACCACCGCTCCCCTCTAGATGATTTTGATAAGACCACTGCTACCCTCCAGATTACTTTGATGAAACCACTGCTCCCCTCCAAATGACTTTGTTAAGAGCACTGCTTCAGACCCCTGTTTCCCACCAGGTTACTTTGATCAGACCACTCATTCTGACCAATGCTTCCCTCCATATTACTTTCATCAGACCACTGCTCCGCTCAAGATCTCATTGATCAGACCACTGCTTCAGACCACTATTCCGCTACAGATTACTTTGATGAGACCACTGCTTCCCTCCAGAATACTTTGATTAGACCCCTGCTCCCCTCTAGAATACTTTGTATAGACCACTGCTCCCCTCCGGATAATTTTGATGAGACCACTGCTCCCTTCCAGATCACGTTGATCAGACCACTGCTCCGCTCCAGATTACTTTGATGAGACCACTTCTTCCCTTCAGATTACTTGGATCATACTACTGCTTCCCTCCTGATTACTCTGATTAGACCCCTGCTCCCCTCCAGATTACTTTGATTAGACCGCTGCTCCCCCCTGGATTATTTGACTAGACCACTGCTCCCCTCTAGATTACTTTGAATAGACCAATTCTCCCCTCTATATTACTTTGTATAGACCACTGCTTCCCTACTGATTACTTTGAGTAGACCCCTGCTCCCCTCCAGATTACTTTGATTAGACCGCTGCTCCCCCCTGGATTACTTTGACTAGACCACTGCTTCCCTCCAGATTACTTTGAATAGACCACTTCTTCCCTCCAGATTACTTTGAATAGACCACTGCTCTCCTCCAGATTACTTTGATCAGACCACTGCTCCCCTCTAGATTATTTTGATAAAACCACTGCTACCCTCCAGATTACTTTGATGAAACCACTGCTCCCCTCCAAATTACTTTGTTAAGAGCACTGCTTCAGACCCCTCTTTCCCACCAGGTTACTTTGATGAGACCACTCATTCTGACCAATGCTTCCCTCCAGATTACTTTCATCAGACCACTGCTCCGCTCCAGATCACATTGATCCGACCACTGCTTCAGACCACTACTCCCCTACAGATTACTTTGATGAGACCACTGCTTCCCTCCAGATTACTTTGATTAGACCCCTGCTCCCCTCTAGAATACTTTGTATAGACCACTGCTCCCCTCCAGATAATTTTGATGAGACCACTGCTCCCATCCAGATCACATTGATCAGACCACTGCTCCGCTCCAGATTACTTTGATGAGACCACTGTTTCCCTTCAGATTACTTGGATCATACTACTGCTTCCCTCCTGATTACTTTGATTAGACCCCTGCTCCCCTTCAGATTACTTTGATTAGACCGCTGCTCCTCCCTGGATTACTTTGACTAGACCACTGCTCCCCTCTAGATTACTTTGAATAGACCAATTCTCCCCTCTATATTACTTTGTATAGACCACCGTTCCCCTCCAGATTACTTTGAATAGACCACTGCTCCCCTCCAGATTACTTTGAATAGACCACTGCTTCCCTCCAGATTACTTTGAATAGACCACTGCTCTCCTCCAGATTACTTTGAATAGACCACTGTTCCCCTCCAGATTACGTTCAATAGACCACTGCTCCCCTCCAGATTACTTTGAATAGACCACTGCTTCCCTCCAGATTACTTTGAATAGACCACTGCTCTCCTCCAGATTACTTTGATCAGACCACTGCTCCCCTCTAAATTATTTTGATAAAACCACTGCTACCCTTCAGATTACTTTGATGAAACCACTGCTCCCCTCCAAATTACTTTGTTAAGAGCACTGCTTCAGACCCCTGTTTCCCACCAGGTTACTTTGATCAGACCACTCATTCTGACCAATGCTTCCCTCCAGATTACTTTCATCAGACCACTGCTCCGCTCCAGATCACATTGATCCGACCAATGCTTCAGACCACTACTCCGCTACAAATTACTTTGATGAGACCACTGCTTCCCTCCAAATTACTTTGATTAGACCCCTGTTCCCCTCCAGAATACTTTGATTAGACCGCTGCTCCCCCCTGGATTACTTTGACTAGACTACTGCTCCTCTCTAGATTACTTTGAATAAACCAATTCTCCCCTCTATATTACTTTGTATAGACCACCGTTCCCCTCCAGATTACTTTGAATAGACCACTGCTCCCCTCCAGATTACTTTGAATAGACCACTGCTTCCCTCCAGATTACTTTGAATAGACCACTGCTCTCCTCCAGATTACTTTGAATAGACCACTGTTCCCCTCCAGATTACGTTCAATAGACCACTGCTCCCCTCCAGATTACTTTGAATAGACCACTGCTTCCCTCCAGATTACTTTGAATAGACCACTGCTCTCCTCCAGATTACTTTGACCAGACCACTGCTCCCCTCTAAATTATTTTGATAAAACCACTGCTACCCTTCAGATTACTTTGATGAAACCACTGCTCCCCTCCAAATTACTTTGTTAAGAGCACTGCTTCAGACCCCTGTTTCCCACCAGGTTACTTTGATCAGACCACTCATTCTGACCAATGCTTCCCTCCAGATTACTTTCATCAGACCACTGCTCCGCTCCAGATCACATTGATCCGACCAATGCTTCAGACCACTACTCCGCTACAAATTACTTTGATGAGACCACTGCTTCCCTCCAAATTACTTTGATTAGACCCCTGCTCCCCTCCAGGATACTTTGATTAGACCGCTGCTCCCCCCTGGATTACTTTGACTAGACTACTGCTCCTCTCTAGATTACTTTGAATAAACCAATTCTCCCCTCTAAATTACTTTGAATAGACCACTGCTCCCCTCCAGATTACTTTGATCAGACCACTGCTCCCCTCCAGTTTACTTTGATCAGACCACTGCTCCCCTCCAGACTACATTGAATAGACCACTGCTCTCCTCCAGATTACTTTGAATAGATAGACCACTGCTCCCCTCCAGATTACTTTGATCAGACCACTGCTCTACTCCAGATTACTTCGATCAGACCACCGCTCCCATCTAGATGATTTTGATCAAACTACTGCTACCCTCCAGATTACTTTGATCAGACCACTGCTCCCCTCCAGAATACTTTGAATAGACCACTGCTCCCCTCCAGATTACCTTGAATAGACCACTGCTTCCCTCCAGATTACTTTGAAAAGACCACTGCTTCCCTCCAGATTACTTTGAATAGACCAGTGCTCTCCTCCAGATTACTTTGATCAGACCACCGCTCCCCTCTAGATTATTTTGATAAAACCACTGCTTCCCTCCAGATTACTTTGATGAAACCACTGCTCCCCTCCAAATTACTTTGTTAAGAGCACTGCTTCAGACCCCTGTTTCCCACCAGGTTACTTTGATCAGACCACTCATTCTGACCAATGCTTCCCTCCAGATTACTTTCATCAGACCACTGCTCCGCTCCCGATCACATTGATCAGACCACTGCTTGAGACCACTACTCCGCTACAGATTACTTTGATGAGACCACTGCTTCCCTCCAGATTACTTTGATTAGACCCCTGCTCCCCTCTAGAATACTTTGTATAGACCACTGCACCCCTCCAGATTATTTTGATGAGACCACTGCTCCCTTCCAGATCACGTTGATCAGACCACTGCTCCGCTCCAGATTACTTTGATGAGACCACTGCTTCCCTTCAGATTACTTGGATCATACTACTGCTTCCCTCCTGATTACTTTGATTAGACCCCTGCTCCCCTCCAGATTACTTTGATTAGACCGCTGCTCCCCCCTGGATTACTTTGACTAGACCACTGCTCCCCTCTAGATTACTTTGAATAGACCAATTCTCCCCTCTATATTACTTTGGTATAGACCACTGCTTCCCTCCTGATTACTTTGATTAGACCCCTGCTCCTCTCCAGATTACTTTGATGAGACCGCTGCTCCCCCCCTGGATTACATTGACTAGACCACTGCTTCCCTCCAGATTACTTGAATAGACCACTGCTTCCCTCCAGATTACTTTGAATAGACCACTGCTCTCCTCCAGATTACTTTGATCAGACCACCGCTCCCCTCTAGATTATTTTGATAAAACCACTGCTACCCTCCAGATTACTTTGATGAAACCGCTGCTCCCCTCCAAATTACTTTGTTAAGAGCACTGCTTCAGACCCCTATTTCCCACCAGGTTACTATGATCAGACCACTCATTCTGACCAATGCTTCCCTCCAGATTACTTTCATCAGACCACTGTTCCGCTCCAGATCACATTGATCAGACCAATTCTTCAGATCACTACTTCGCTACAGATTACTTTGATGAGACCACTGCTTCCCTCCAGATTACTTTGATTAGACCCCTGCTCGCCTCTAGAATACTTTGTATAGACCACTGCTCCCCTCCAGACAATTTTGATGAGACCACTGCTCCCTTCCAGATCACATTGATCAGACCACTGCTCCGCTCCAGATTCCTTTGATGAGACCACTGCTTCCCTTCAGATTACTTGGATCATACTAATGCTTCCCTCCTGATTACTTTGATTAGACCCCTGCTCCCCTCCAGATTACTTTGATTAGACCGCTGCTCCCCCCTGGATTACTTTGACTAGACCACTGCTCCCCTCTAGATAACTATGAATAGACCAATTCTCCCCTCTATATTACTTTGTATAGACCACTGCTCCGCTCCAGATTACTTTGAATAGACCACTGCTTCCATCCAGATTACTTTGAATAAACCACTGCTTCCCTCCAGATTACTTTGAATAGACCACTGCTCTCCTCCAGATTAGTTTGAATAGACCACTGCTCCAGTCCAGAATACTTTGAATAGACCACTGCTCCCCTCCAGATTACTTTGAATAGACCACTGCTTCCCTCCAGATTACTTTGAATAGACCACTGCTCTCCTCCAGATTACTTTGATCAGACCACCGCTCCCCTCTAGATTATTTTGATAAAACCACTGCTACCCTCCAGATTACTTTGATGAAACCACTGCTCCCCTCCAAATTACTTTGTTAAAAGCACTGCTTCAGACACCTGTTTTCCGCCAGGTTACTTTGATCAGACCACTCATTCTGACCAATGCTTCCCTCCAGATTACTTTCATCAGACCACTGCTCCGCTCCAGATCACATTGATCAGACCACTGCTTCAGAACGCTACTCCGCTACAGATTACTTTGATGGGACCACTGCTCCCCTCCAGATAATTTTGATGAGACCACTGCTCCCTTCCAGATCACGTTGATCAGACCACTGCTCCGCTCCAGATTACTTTGATGAGACCACTGCTTCCCTTCAGATTACTTGGATCATACTACTGCTTCCCTCCTGATTAATTTGATTAGACCCCTGCTCCCCTCCAGATTACTTTGATTAGACCGCTGCTCCCCCCTGGATTACTTTGACTAGACCACTGCTTCCCTCCAGATTACTTTGAATAGACCACTGCTTCCCTCCAGATTACTTTGAATAGACCACTGCTCTCCTCCAGATTACTTTGATCATGCCACCGCTCCCCTCTAGATTATTTTGATAACACCACTGCTACCCTCCAGATTACTTTGATGAAACCACTGCTCCCCTCTAAATTACTTTGTTAAGAGCACTGCTTCAGACCCCTGTTTCCCACCAGGTTACTTTGATCAGACCACTCATTCTGACCAATGCTTCCCTCCAGATTACTTTCATCAGACCACTGCTCCGCTCCAGATCACATTGATCAGACCACTGCTTCAGACCACTACTCCGCTACAGATTACTTTGATGAGACCACTGCTTCCCTCCAGATTACTTTGATTAAACCCCTGCTCCCCTCTAGAATACTTTGTATAGACCACTGCTCCCCTCCAGATAATGTTGATGAGACCACTGCTCCCTTCCAGATCACGTTGACCAGACCACTGCTCCGCTCCAGATTACTTTGAATAGACCCCTGCTCCCCTCCAGATTACTTTGATTAGACCGCTGCTCCCCCCTGGATTACTTTGACTAGACTACTGCTCCTCTCTAGATTACTTTGAATAGACCAATTCTCCCCTCTAAATTACTTTGTATAGACCACTGCTCCCCTCCAGATTACTTTGATCAGACCACTACTCCCCTCCAGATTACTTTGAATAGACCACTGCTCTCCTCCAGATTACTTTGAATAGATAGACCACCGCTCCCCTCTAGATGATTTTGATAAAACCACTGCTACCCTCCAGATTACTTTGATGAAACCACTGCTCCCCTCCAAATTACTTTGTTAAGAGCACTGCTTCAGACCCCTGTTTCACACCAGGTTACTTTTATCAGACCACTCATTTTGACCAATGCTTCCCTCCAGATTACTTTCATCAGACCACTGCTCCGCTCCAGATCACATTGATCAGACCACTGCTTCAGACCACTACTCCGCTACAGATTACTTTGATGAGACCACTGCTTCCCTCCAGATTACTTTGATTAGACCCCTGCTCCCCTCTAGAATACTTTGTATAGACCACTGCTCCCCTCCAGATAATTTTGATGAGACCACTGCTCCCTTCCAGATCACGTTGATCAGACCACTGCTCCACTCCAAATTACTTTGATGAGACCACTGCTTCCCTTCAGATTACTTGGATCATACTACTGCTTCCCTCCTGATTACTTTGATTAGACCCCTGCTCCCTTCCAGATTACTTTGATTAGACCGCTGCTCCCCCCTGGATTTCTTTGACTAGACCACTGCTCCCCTCTAGATGACTTTGAATAGACCAATTCTCCCCTCTATATTACTTTGTATAGACCACTGCTCCCCTCCAGATTACTTTGAATAGACCACTGCTCCCCTCCAGATTACTTTGAATAGACCACTGCTTCCCTCCAGATTGCTTTGAATAGACCACTGCTCTCCTCCAGATTACTTTGAATAGACCACTGCTCCCCTCCAGATTACTTTGAATAGACCACTGCTCCCCTCCAGATTACTTTGATCAGACCACTGCTCTCCTCCAGATTACTTTGATCAGACCACCGCTCCCCTCTAGATGATTTTGATAAAACCACTGCTACCCTCCAGATTACTTTGATGAAACCACTGCTCCCCTCCAAATTACTTTGTTAAGAGCACTGCTTCAGACCCCTGTTTCCCACCAGGTTACTTTGATCAGACCACTCATTCTGACCAATGCTTCCCTCTAGATTACTTTCATCAGACCACTGCTCCGCTCCAGATCACATTGATCAGACCACTGCTTCAGACCACTACTCCGCTACAGATTACTTTGATGAGACCACTGCTTCCTTCCAGATTACTTTGATTAGACCCCTGCTTCCCTCTAGAATACTTTGTATAGACCACTGCTCCCCTCCATATTACTTTGAATAGACCACTGCTCCCCTCCAGATTAATTTGAATAGACTACTGCTTCCCTCCAGAATACTTTGAATAGACCACTGCTCCCGTCCAGAATACTTTGAATAGACCACTGCTCCCCTCCAGATTACTTTGAATAGACCACTGCTTCCCTCCAGATTACTTTGAATAGACCACTGCTCTCCTCCAGATTACTTTTGTTAGACGGCGACCTCAGAGGAGCCCGGAAAGGGGGTCCTGACTACCCTGAGACCCACCCTCAAAGTATCGTAGCCGGGCACTGGCGGGAGATTCCCCAGGGGGAGGACTCTCGCAACCAGGATCGTACTTCTGGTACCACACGACACAGAGGGACCACACTGGGTATTCTCAGAACAAGCTTTATCAAACAGGTATCACTGCAAATATGTACAAGGTGAGCACGGGCTCACGAGTCTCGGAAAGGTAGGGGGTAGCGGGACTGTCTCTGGTAACGGTTCAAAGCAGGGACGTACCCGGCGCACAGCTCACAATCCTCGAGCTGGGGGATACGTGGTCGGAGTTGGGGTCCGGCGGGACCGTGAGAGTCTGGGGGAGCCGCGAGTCACTCAGCAGGGCTCAGGTACAAGTTCGGAGGTCTTACGATCTTCAGGGAGCCGCGAGTCACTCAGCAGGGCTCAGGTACAAGTTCGGAGGTCTTACAATCTTCAGGGAGCCGCGAGTCACTCAGCAGGGCTCAGGTACAAGTTCGGAGGTCTTACGATCTTCAGGGAGCCGCGAGTCACTCAGCAGGGCTCAGGTACAAGTTTGGAGGTCTTACGATCTTCAGGGAGCCGCGAGTCACTCAGCAGGGCTCAGGTGAGTTCCAGTTCCAGGAGCCGCGACCACGTCAGCAGGCTCTCGTTGTTCCAGCGTCGAAAACTGCCGGACAGCCCCAGAGCACCCCTTGTTATAGTTCGACCCCTCTTTGATGTCCGGAGCCTGTGCAGGCAGGGGTCTTGTCACCTGGGGGTCGCTTGTCGGGATTTCCTGCTATAGTCTTTTGATCCTTTCAGGGCCGGGTCGGGAGGAGTCCCAGACACCCAGCAGGCGTGGAGCCAGCCCTCAGGGAGGCCGGAGGGCCGATCGAAACCCATCGTCCCAGGGGAGTTCAGAGGTGCGATAGAAACTGCTCCTCCCTCTCTCATCCCCGGGAAGCGTGATGTCCTCCAGCCGGAGTGGCGCCTCTAGGCCCGGGTCGCGCTGGGGCCGGGCGGCCATCTTGGTGCATGAAGTGGGCACGCGGGCCCGGGGTGGCCGAAAGGGGAGAGGCCAGGGACGGGGATGTCCGGGTCGGTGCGTGTGTCCTGGTGGGGAGGTTCGGCTGGGCCGGGGGCTTGGGCTGTAGGTACCAGGTTTCGGTGGTGCGGGGGCACGGAGGGCCATTCTACGAGGCCGGGTCCAACACGTGTCCCCCCCAGCTGAAAGCCGGAGAGAACTGCCCATCAGCTTGGGGGGTTCTCTTCGCTGAGGCGGAAGAACCGGGAGAGGCCGTCAGCATTGGCGTGGTCCGTACCAGGGCGGTGTTCCACGGTGAAATCCATCCCCTGGAGGGAGATTGACCACCGCAGTAGCTTGGGGTTTTCTCCTCGCATCTGCATGAGCCTACGTAAGGGCCGATGGTCAGTTTGGACTCTGAAATGGGTGCCAAACAGGTAGGGTCGTAGCTTTTTGAGTGCCCAGACCACGGCAAAGGCTTCGCGCTCTATGGTGCTCCATCTTTGTTCTCGGGGCAACAGCCGCCGACTGAGGAAGGCGACGGGCTGGTCTAGGCCTTGGTCATTTACTTGGGACAGGACGGCCCCAATGCCATGCTCGGAGGCATCGGTTTGGACTATGAACTCCTTGGCGTAGTCGGGAGCCTGGAGGACGGGGGCAGTACACATGGCCCTTTTTAGGGCATCGAAAGCTTCCTGGCAGGCAGCCGTCCACTGCACTTTCTTTGGCTGTTTTTTAGATGTGAGTTCTGTGAGAGGGCCGACAAGGCTGCCATACCCCCGAATGAATCTTCGGTAGTAGCCCGTGAGTCCCAGAAAGGCTCGGACCTCCGTCTGGGTGATGGGTGGTTCCCAGGCCAGGATGGCGTCGATCTTTGGCTGTAGCGGGGCGACCTGGCCACTCCCGACCTGGTGCCCCAAGTAGACCACGGATCCTTGCCCGATCTGGCACTTGCTGGCTTTTACTGTGAGGCCTGCCTGGCGCAGGGCGATTAGCACCCTTCGGAGGTGCTGGAGGTGCTCACTCCACTCTGAACTGAAGACAGCGATGTCGTCCAGGTATGCCGCGCTGAACTGTTCTAGCCCGGCCAGGACTCTATTCACCAGTCGCTGGAAAGTGGCCGGGGCATTTTTCATCCCGAAGGGCATTACGCGGAAGAGGTAGTGCCCATCGGGGATGGAGAAAGCGGACCGCTCTTTGGCCCCTTCGGTGAGCGCAATCTGCCAGTATCCGCAGGTGAGGTCGAAGGTGCTGAGGAACCGGGCTGCCCCTAGTCGGTCAATGAGTTCGTCGGCTCGTGGAATGGGGTGGGCATCGGCTCGGGTAACGTCATTGAGCCCCCGGTAGTCCACGCAGAATCGGAGCTCGGGGGCGACACCGGGGGCCGCTGCCTTCGGGACCAGGACCACGGGGCTGGCCCAGGGACTGTCAGAGGGCTCGATCACCCCCAGGGTCAACATCTTCGAGACTTCCGCTTGAATGCAGGACCGGACCCGGTCAGGAACCCGGTAGGCTCGGTGTCTCACCGGCGGGCTGTCCCCGGTGTCCACATCATGAACACACCAGTTGGTGACCCGGGGGGTCAGGGAGAAGAGGTCAGAAAATTGTCTTAGGAGCTGGCGGCAGTCCGCTTGTTGCTGGGCAGTGAGGGCTGGGGAGAGGTTCACTCCTTCCACGGAGCCATCCTGCTTCTTGATACACAGGAGGTCCGGGAGGGGATCCGACTCATCTTCGGCCCCATCATCGGTGGCCAGCAGGAGGCTCAGTTCTGTCCGCTGGAAGTGAGGCTTGAGGCGGTTCACGTGCAGGACCCAGAGGGGATCCCGAGGCGACTGGACGTCCACCAAGTAGGTGACTTGGCTCTTCTTCTCGACCACCTTGTAGGGCCCAGTCCATCGGTCCTGGAGAGCGCCAGGCTTTACGGGGGCCATGACCCACACCTGCTGGCCCGGCTGGAACTCGACCAGAGTAGCATTCTGGTCGTACCAGCGCTTCATTTCTTCTTGACTCGCCTCCAGGTTGGCCTCGGCCAGTTCCCGGAACCTCCTGGTCTGGTTCCGGAGGGCCAGGACATATTGGAACACATCTCGGGGGGTGGTCTGGGGTGCTGCCTCCCACCCTTCCTTAACTAAACTGAGGGGACCTCGGACGGGGTGCCCATAGAGTAATTCAAACGGGCTGAACCCTAAGGACTTCTGGGGGACCTCCCGGTAAGCGAACAAGAGGCAGGGGAGCAGGACGTCCCACTTACGCCGGAGGGGCTCTTCTAGGCCAGCGATCATCCCCTTCAAAGTCCTATTAAACCTCTCTACTAGGCCGTTCCCTTGGGGATGGTACGGGGTGGTGAACTTATAGGACACCCCACATTGTTGCCACAGGGACGTCATATACCTGGATATAAAATTAGTGCCGCGATCGCTCACGACCTCGCGGGGGAAACCCACCCTGGAGAAGATCCCCATCAGGGCCCGGCCCACCACGGGGGCTGTAATGGTGCGTAGGGGAATAGCCTCTGGGTAGCGGGTGGCGTGGTCCACTAGGACCAAGATGAAACGGTGACCTTGGGAGGTGGGGGGGTCCAGTGGCCCCACGATGTCGATCCCGACTCGTTCGAAGGGGGTACTGACGACCGGGAAGGGTTGGAGGGGAGCCTTGCGCTTCCCCCCACTCTTCCCACTGGCTTGGCACGTGGGGCAGGACTTGCAGTGGGCCTCTACCGCTGCTTTCATCTTAGGCCAATAAAAATGGGTCACGAGACGGCTGTAGGTCTTGTCCTGACCCAGGTGACCGGCGAGGGGGACATCGTGGGCTAAGCCCAGGAGGAAATCCCGGAAGCGGAGAGGTACCACCAGTACCCGTCCGGATCCCAGCTCCACTGATTTCTGCTCACTATACAGGACGTTATTCTCCCAATAGATTCGGTGCGTTCCGGTCTGGTCACCTGCGGCTTGGCCCTCGGCCTGGCGCCGCAGCCCGACCAGGGAAGGACAGGTGGCTTGCTCCTGGCAAAATTCTTCTCGGGTGGGCCCGCCCTCGTGGCGCCAATGGGCCAACTCGGGTAGATCCCCCAACTCGGGGACCGGGGCGGGGTCGGATGGTGCGGGTTCGTCGCTGGCGACGGACCCTTCCGATGGGGGAACGGGAGGACCCTCAGCGGGGACGGTGCTGGCTACTTCGACCGGGGTGCTCTCGATTTCTCTCCGGGGAGTGAGTCGGGCTGTCATAGATCGGGTGGTGGCGCACACCCACTTGGGGAGTCCCATCATTCCTAGGTGGGCCTTGCGCTCTACGTGCTTCCAGGGAGAACTCTCCAGGTCGTTCCCTAAGAGGCAGTCGACCGGCTGGGAGGTTCTTACGGCCACCTTGAGTTTACCTATCACCCCTCCCCACTCAAATGGCACCAGGGCCACCTGACACATACTTTCCCTATTGTCTGCAGATATTACGGGGCAAAAGACATTGGGGAGGATCTGCTCCTCGGGAACTAGGTGCCTGAGGACACCGGTGATACTGGCCTCGGTGTCCCGCAGGGCCTCTACCTGGTGGCCATTGATCTTGACGAGCTGCCCATATTTCTGTGTGTTGGACGGTAGGAGGCTACCAGGGATCATTTCCCTATCTCCCAGGGATACTAGGGCCATCGCGGCGGGTTCCCACTCCTCGGCTTCCTCAACCTCCTCCCCTAGGGCTACGTTGGCTATCTGTCTCGCAGGGGTGACTTGGGTGGCCATGGGGCACTCTGGGTCATTGGCGTAGTGCCCGGGTTTCTGGCAGCGGAAACATGTGACGGTCACCCGGTGTCCCCGTCTCCCAGGGGGCCCTGTTACTGGTGGGGGGGGCGCCGGGAAAGGTGGAGGTGGTGTCTTCGGGGGGCTAGGCTGGGACTCCCTCGGCCCTCCCTGGTTCCCTCCCCCTCTCTGGCGGGGTGGTCCCTGACTGGTTCGGGGGTACTCTCCTACCATGCCCCGGGAGACCCGGGTGTTGGTCCAGCGGTCGGCCTCCACGGCCAGCTTCCGGGGATCTGTGAGCTTGCTATCCAGCAGATGTTGACGTAGCTCTACGAAGCAGTTCGCAGCCAGATGTTCCCATAACATGAGGTCAGTGAGTTCGGCAAGGGTGGTGACTTTGCTGCCCTTGACCCACCCATCGAAGGCCCGACTAAAAAAGTTTACATACTCCACCCAGGTGGTGCCCGGGATCTTCCTGCAGTCCCGGAACCGTTGGCGGTACATTTCTGGGGTGAGGCCGTATCTTGTGAGGAGAGCCTCTTTCATGTGGCTGTAGGAGGTCTGCAGGGAGAGGGGTAGGTCGAGCAGGGTGTCCCTTCCTTCGCTCAGAAACCGTCCCCACAACCCCGCCCCCCAGTCCTTCTGTGGAATCCGATGGGAGGTCATGGTGACCTCGTAGGCCCGAAACCATTGCTGAATGTCATCGTTTTTATAATATTCTTTGACCACATCCTTGGGGATGTGGACCTTCTGTTCCGCTGGGGGGGCCGTCTCTCGGTTCCCCGAGGGCCTTCCGTCCTCGTTTCGGGCCTTGAGCTCGAGTTCCTTTAAGCTCCGTTCGTGCTCCAGTTGGAGCTTTCTTCCTTCGTGCTCCCGTTGGAGCTTCTTTTCTTCCAGTTCGCCTTGTACACGCATTTGCTCTACTGCTAGCTTCTTCTCCGCTAACTTCAATTCGCCCTCGATTTTGAGTTTGGCTAACTCGAGTTCATGACTGCGGCTTCTCTCTCTGTCCGCGAGCTCTTCCGGGGACAGGCCCCCGTCTGGTACGATGCCTCGCACCTGATTGCTACTGCTTTCACTTTGGGGGGGTTCGGCTTTGTCGGGGCGCTCCCCCGTGCCTTCCGGGCGGGAGGCCCCGGTCTCCACCCAAGTTTTCAGTGCTTTCTGCAAGTCTTCCTTAGTGTTGAGGCCCGTGGTAGCGATTTTAAGTTCTTTGCAAAATTGTTTTAGCTCTTTGTGTGTGTATTCTTCCAGATGCTCCACCTGGAACACTCTGTTGGCGTTGGTTTCTGCGGAGCTCGTGGCGCTTCCTTCTGCCATCTTTGTTGGTCGTGCGTCCGTCGTTTACTGTACGCTCTCTAGGTGATGGGCCCGAATCCCGTCGCTTGCCACCAATGTTAGACGGCGACCTCAGAGGAGCCCGGAAAGGGGGTCCTGACTACCCTGAGACCCACCCTCAAAGTATCGTAGCCGGGCACTGGCGGGAGATTCCCCAGGGGGAGGACTCTCGCAACCAGGATCGTACTTCTGGTACCACACGACACAGAGGGACCACACTGGGTATTCTCAGAACAAGCTTTATCAAACAGGTATCACTGCAAATATGTACAAGGTGAGCACGGGCTCACGAGTCTCGGAAAGGTAGGGGGTAGCGGGACTGTCTCTGGTAACGGTTCAAAGCAGGGACGTACCCGGCGCACAGCTCACAATCCTCGAGCTGGGGGATACGTGGTCGGAGTTGGGGTCCGGCGGGACCGTGAGAGTCTGGGGGAGCCGCGAGTCACTCAGCAGGGCTCAGGTACAAGTTCGGAGGTCTTACGATCTTCAGGGAGCCGCGAGTCACTCAGCAGGGCTCAGGTACAAGTTCGGAGGTCTTACAATCTTCAGGGAGCCGCGAGTCACTCAGCAGGGCTCAGGTACAAGTTCGGAGGTCTTACGATCTTCAGGGAGCCGCGAGTCACTCAGCAGGGCTCAGGTACAAGTTCGGAGGTCTTACGATCTTCAGGGAGCCGCGAGTCACTCAGCAGGGCTCAGGTGAGTTCCAGTTCCAGGAGCCGCGACCACGTCAGCAGGCTCTCGTTGTTCCAGCGTCGAAAACTGCCGGACAGCCCCAGAGCACCCCTTGTTATAGTTCGACCCCTCTTTGATGTCCGGAGCCTGTGCAGGCAGGGGTCTTGTCACCTGGGGGTCGCTTGTCGGGATTTCCTGCTATAGTCTTTTGATCCTTTCAGGGCCGGGTCGGGAGGAGTCCCAGACACCCAGCAGGCGTGGAGCCAGCCCTCAGGGAGGCCGGAGGGCCGATCGAAACCCATCGTCCCAGGGGAGTTCAGAGGTGCGATAGAAACTGCTCCTCCCTCTCTCATCCCCGGGAAGCGTGATGTCCTCCAGCCGGAGTGGCGCCTCTAGGCCCGGGTCGCGCTGGGGCCGGGCGGCCATCTTGGTGCATGAAGTGGGCACGCGGGCCCGGGGTGGCCGAAAGGGGAGAGGCCAGGGACGGGGATGTCCGGGTCGGTGCGTGTGTCCTGGTGGGGAGGTTAGGCTGGGCCGGGGGCTTGGGCTGTAGGTACCAGGTTTCGGTGGTGCGGGGGCACGGAGGGCCATTCTACGAGGCCGGGTCCAACAACTTTGATCAGACCACCGCTCCCCTCTAGATTATTTTGATAAAACCACTGCTACCCTCCAGATTACTTTGATGAAACCACTGCTCCCCTCCAAATTACTTTGTTAAGAGCACTGCTTCAGACACCTGTTTTCCGCCAGGTTACTTTGATCAGACCACTCATTCTGACCAATGCTTCCCTCCAGATTACTTTCATCAGACCACTGCTCCGCTCCAGATCACATTGATCAGACCACTGCTTCAGAACGCTACTCCGCTACAGATTACTTTGATGGGACCACTGCTTCCCTCCAGATTACTTTGATTAGACCCCTGCTCCCCTCTAGAATACTTTGTATAGACCACTGCTCCCCTCCAGATAATTTTGATGAGACCACTGCTCCCTTCCAGATCACGTTGATCAGACCACTGCTCCGCTCCAGATTACTTTGATGAGACCACTGCTTCCTTTCAGATTACTTGGATCATACTACTGCTTCCCTCCTGATTACTTTGATTAGACCCCTGCTCCCCTCCAGATTAGTTTGATTAGACCGCTGCTCCCCCCTGGATTACTTTGACTAGACCACTGCTTCACTCCAGATTACTTTGAATAGACCACTGCTTCCCTCCAGATTACTTTGAATAGACCACTGCTCTCCTCCAGATTACTTTGATCAGACCACCGCTCCCCTCTAGATTATTTTGATAAAACCACTGCTACCCTCCAGATTACTTTGATGAAACCACTGCTCCCCTCTAAATTACTTTGTTAAGAGCACTGCTTTAGACCCCTGTTTCCCACCAGGTTACTTTGATCAGACCACTCATTCTGACCAATGCTTCCCTCCAGATTACTTTCATCAGACCACTGCTCCGCTCCAGATCACATTGATCAGACCACTGCTTCAGACCACTACTCCGCTACAGATTACTTTGATGAGACCACTGCTTCCCTCCAGATTACTTTGATTAGACCCCTGCTCCTCTCCAGATTACTTTGATGAGACCGCTGCTCCCCCCCTGGATTACTTTGACTAGACCACTGCTCTCCTCCAGGTTACTTTGAATAGACCACTGCTTCCCTTCAGATTACTTTGAATAGACCACTGCTCTCCTCCAGGTTACTTTGAATAGACCACTGCTTCCCTTCAGATTACTTTGAATAGACCCCTGCTCTCCTCCAGATTACTTTGATGAGACCACTGCTCCCCTCCAGATTACTTTGGATAGACCACTGCTTCCCTCCAGATTACTTTGAATAGACCACTGCTCCCCTCCAGAATACTTTGAATAGACCACTGCTCCCCTCCAGATTACTTTGAATAGACCACTGCTTGTGGCATAACCCACATTTCCAGCCATCCAAAAGTCTACTCTGTTATGTGGCAAACAACAGACCTGGCTCTGTCCTAGAGGACACAAAAGGATGGATGCTTTCCGACCGAGCGAGCCCTGAGCGTAAGAAGCTTTTATGAGGGGGGAGGGTATCACATATGCACAAACTTGCTGATGCCACCATCACGGTAGAGTCACTTCCTTGCTTGCGCGGGAACCCGCTTCAATCTGCATCAAATGAAGCCCTCAGAGTTTCACCCTACAGTACTGAATCCCATATGCCTGACTTATCCAGTTGTTATTGGGCCAAGCTCGTAACTCCCCAAGCCATATTGCCAGCAACACAACACATGCCTGGTATCTACAGGTCTAGAGCTAGGATGGGCAATACCCCTGGCATGTGGGCCGGAGGTGGCAACGGTCAGACTGCAGGCAGCTCCAGGCTTGGACCTAGCTCAGCGGTCTATAGCTCTTGGCTTTTGCATCAATACTTGTTATGCTGACCGAGGGAGGCTCATCAAACATGTCAAATGACCCTCCGGGCCAGTCCTTGCAGGCGGCTATGAGGGGCGCAGATCCGGTCCAAGGGTCTGGTCCCCGAACCTCATTCTCTGGTGTCCTACTATCTGCACATTTTCAAAGGGCGCTGCTTAAATCCCACCAGAGGACCACTAAATGCATTTGAGATTATTTGTTATAGCTCTAAAATCTCAGCCTATGCAGAGGTGTGGAGAAGCGGCCAGAGTGGCTGCCTCTGGAGCGCGGGGCTCACGGTTCGATCCCCAGCACAGGCGGCGGTCCACATCATGTGTGTCTGGGCAAAGGCTCACTTATCTCCCCGCGGGCCCCAGTGCCTTGAAACCTTAAGGGGTGATAGGTTCGCGCTTTATAAATATGGATTATTATTAGGCACAACCATGGTAACTGATGACCTGGGCAGTGCATGTAAGTCGGACAGGGTACTTTAATTTTAGGGTTGGAATTATAAACTTCACTTCATATCCAACATCCTTTTGGAGACACAAAATAGTGTGACGAGTGAAACAGATAGCTTTTTAAGCATCATGTTTCAGGAGTGGGGCTTAGCCTCTGGTTAGTATTTATGTGGCATCTGTTATTTTCAGTGGCCTGGCACTGATAGATGCCAAGCCTCATATGGGTGAATATCAATCCCACTTGACTGTGGTAAAAAGTACTGCACTTGTAAGGTGTGTTCGAAGCCAACCACACTCTGCTGTGAGCGTAAACAAACACAAGCTCATGCAAATGTTTTACAGCCCACCACAGAGGGAGCTTAAAGGTTTCAACGTTTTAGCTTAAAGAGAAATTATTCCTTTCAAAGCATCCAAGCAAGTAAAATCAATTGAAACGTGTTGCATAGTAAACACCAAATGTGTGTTTAGTGAAAAAATATAACTTCACACAGTAAATGCACGCAAGTTACAGTGAGCAACAGGAATTGCTAAAACAGGCCATAAACACTAAACAACACGTTTCTATTGATGGATTTTCGTTCAACAAATGAATGTGCTCTGGGAAATGTGTTACTACTTTGACCAACTTGACCCAAATGATCATCACATTTGATAAAAGGGATTTGTGCAAAGAAAGCCTGGGAATGGGCATTTGTTGTTTAGGGTAGATATAGCCATGTGACAATCATATGTGTGTAGTGTTAATCCTAGAGAGAGACGGGTAATTAATGACAAGGTTACATTTCAATATTTGTATCAAAAACGCTGATTTTGTAAACTGGTTAGTCGAGTGCACAGCACTGTTACCTATAACTGATCACTCCGAAGAGGGCAAGGAATGACTGGGCCTGGAGTGCACAGCACTGTTACCTATAACTGATCACTCCGGAGAGGGCAAGGAATGACTGGGCCTGGAGTGCACAGCACTGTTACCTATAACTGATCACTCCGAAGAGGACAAGGAATGACTGGGCCTGGAGTGCACAGCACTGTTACCTATAACTGATCACTCCGGAGAGGGCAAGGAATGACTGGGCCTGGAGTGCACAGCACTGTTACCTCTAACTGATCACTCCGGAGAGGGCAAGGAATGACTGGGCCTGGAGTGCACAGCACTGTTACCTATAACTGATCACTCCGGAGAGGGCAAGGAATGACTGGGCCTGGAGTGCACAGCACTGTTACCTATAACTGATCACTCCGGAGAGGGCAAGGAATGACTGGGCCTGGAGTGCACAGCACTGATACCTATAACTGATCACTCCGAAGAGGGCAAGGAATGACTGGGCCTGGAGTGCACAGCACTGTTACCTATAACTGATCACTCCGGAGAGGGCAAGGAATGACTGGGCCTGGAGTGCACAGCACTGTTACCTATAACTGATCACTGCGAAGAGGGCAAGGAATGACTGGGCCTGGAGTGCACAGCACTGTTACCTATAACTGATCACTCCGAAGAGGGCAAGGAATGACTGGGCCTGGAGTGCACAGCACTGTTACCTATAACTGATCACTCCGGAGAGGGCAAGGAATGACTGGGCCTGGAGTGCACAGCACTGTTACCTATAACTGATCACTCCGAAGAGGGCGAGGAATGACTGGGCCTGGAGTGCACAGCACTGTTACCTGTAACTGATCACTCCGAAGAGGGCAAGGAATGACTGGGCCTGGAGTGCACAGCACTG
This sequence comes from Triturus cristatus, assembly GCF_964204655.1. Taxonomy (NCBI): domain Eukaryota; kingdom Metazoa; phylum Chordata; class Amphibia; order Caudata; family Salamandridae; genus Triturus; species Triturus cristatus. Next base: position 1,875,351,220 of record NC_140590.1, read on the forward strand.
TTACCTATAACTGATCACTCTGAAGAGGGCAAGGAATGACTGGGCCTGGAGTGCACAGCACTGTTACCTATAACTGATCACTCCGGAGAGGGCAAGGAATGACTGGGCCTGGAGTGCACAGCACTGTTACCTATAACTGATCACTCCGGAGAGGGCAAGGAATGACTGGGCCTGGAGTGCACAGCACTGTTACCTATAACTGATCACTCCGAAGAGGGCAAGGAATGACTGGGCCTGGAGTGCACAGCACTGTTACCTCTAACTGATCACTCCGAAGAGAGCAAGGAATGACTGGGCCTGGAGTGCACAGCACTGTTACCTATAACTGATCACTCCGGAGAGGGCACGGAATGACTGGGCCTGGAGTGCACAGCACTGTTACCTATAACTGATCACTCCGGAGAGGGCAAGGAATGACTGGGCCTGGAGTGCACAGCAATGTTACCTATAACTGATCTCTCCGAAGAAGGCAAGGAATGACTGGGCCTGGAGTGCACAGCAATGTTACCTATAACTGATCTCTCCGAAGAAGGCAAGGAATGACTGGGCCTGGAGTGCACAGCACTGTTACCTATAACTGATCACTCCGAAGAGGGCAAGGAATGACTGGGCCTGGAGTGCACAGCACTGTTACCTATAACTGATCACTCCGGAGAGGGCAAGGAATGACTGGGCCTGGAGTGCACAGCACTGTTACCTATAACTGATCCCTCCGAAGAGGGCAAGGAATGACTGGGCCTGGAGTGCACAGCACTGTTACCTATAACTGATCACTCCGAAGAGGGCAAGGAATGACTGGGCCTGGAGTGCACAGCACTGTTACCTATAACTGATCACTCCGAAGAGGGCAAGGAATGACTGGGCCTGGAGTGCACAGCACTGTTACCTATAACTGATCACTCCGAAGAGGGCAAGGAATGACTGGGCCTGGAGTGCACAGCACTGTTACCTATAACTGATCACTCCGAAGAGGGCAAGGAATGACTGGGCCTGGAGTGCACAGCACTGTTACCTATAACTGCTCACTCCGAAGAGGGCAAGGAATGACTGGGCCTGGAGTGCACAGCACTGTTACCTATAACTGCTCACTCCGGAGAGGGCAAGGAATGACTGGGCCTGGAGTGCACAGCACTGTTACCTATAACTGATCACTCCGAAGAGGGCAAGGAATGACTGGGCCTGGAGTGCACAGCACTGTTACCTATAACTGATCACTCCGGAGAGGGCAAGGAATAACTGGGCCTGGAGTGCACAGCACTGTTACCTATAACTGATCACTCCGAAGAGGGCAAGGAATGACTGGGCCTGGAGTGCACAGCGCTGTTACCTATAACTGATCACTCCGAAGAGGGCAAGGAATGACTGGGCCTGGAGTGCACAGCACTGTTACCTATAACTGATCACTCCGGAGAGGGCAAGGAATGACTGGGCCTGGAGTGCACAGCACTGTTACCTATAACTGATCACTCCGAAGAGGGCGAGGAATGACTGGGCCTGGAGTGCACAGCACTGTTACCTGTAAATGATCACTCCGAAGAGGGCAAGGAATGACTGGGCCTGGAGTGCACAGCACTGTTACCTATAACTGATCACTCCGAAGAGGGCAAGGAATGACTGGGCCTGGAGTGCACAGCACTGTTACCTATAACTGATCACTCCGGAGAGGGCAAGGAACGACTGGGCCTGGAGTGCACAGCACTGTTACCTATAACTGATCACTCCGAAGAGGGCTAGGAACGACTGGGCCTGGAGTGCACAGCACTGTTACCTATAACTGATCACTCCGAAGAGGGCAAGGAACGACTGGGCCTGGAGTGCACAGCACTGTTACCTCTAACTGATCACTCCGAAGAGGGCAAGGAATGACTGGGCCTGGATTGCACAGCACTGTTACCTCTAACTGATCACTCCGGAGAGGGCACGGAATGACTGGGCCTGGAGTGCACAGCACTGTTACCTATAACTGATCACTCCGGAGAGGGCAAGGAATGACTGGGCCTGGAGTGCACAGCAATGTTACCTATAACTGATTACTCCGAAGAAGGCAAGGAATGACTGGGCCTGGAGTGCACAGCACTGTTACCTATAACTGATCACTCCGAAGACGGCAAGGAATGACTGGGCCTGGAGTGCACAGCACTGTTACCTATAACTGATCACTCCGAAGAGGGCAAGGAATGACTGGGCCTGGAGTGCACAGCACTGTCACCTATAACTGATCACTCCGAAGAGGGCAAGGAATGACTGGGCCTGGAGTGCACAGCACTGTTACCTATAACTGATCACTCCGGAGAGGGCAAGGAATGACTGGGCCTGGAGTGCACAGCACTGTTACCTATAACTGATCACTCCGGAGAGGGCAAGGAATGACTGGGCCTGGAGTGCACAGCACTGTTACCTATAACTGATCACTCCGAAGAGGGCAAGGAATGACTGGGCCTGGAGTGCACAGCACTGTTACCTATAACTGATCACTCCGAAGAGGGCAAGGAATGACTGGGCCTGGAGTGCACAGCACTGTTACCTATAACTGATCACTCCGAAGAGGTCAAGGAATGACTGGGCCTGGAGTGCACAGCACTGTTACCTATAACTGATCCCTCCGAAGAGGGCAAGGAATGACTGGGCCTGGAGTGCACAGCACTGTTACCTATAACTGATCCCTCCGAAGAGGGCAAGGAATGACTGGGCCTGGAGTGCACAGCACTGTTACCTATAACTGATCACTCCGAAGAGGGCAAGGAATGACTGGGCCTGGAGTGCACAGCACTGTTACCTATAACTGATCACTCCGGAGAGGGCAAGGAATGACTGGGCCTGGAGTGCATAGCACTGTTACCTCTAACTGATCACTCCGGAGAGGGCAAGGAATGACTGGGCCTGGAGTGCACAGCACTGTTACCTCTAACTGATCACTCCGGAGAGGGCAAGGAATGACTGGGCCTGGAGTGCACAGCACTGTTACCTATAACTGATCACTCCGGAGAGGGCAAGGAATGACTGGGCCTGGAGTGCACAGCACTGTTACCTATAACTGATCACTCCGAAGAGGGCAAGGAATGACTGGGCCTGGAGTGCACAGCACTGTTACCTATAACTGATCACTCCGAAGAGGGCAAGGAATGACTGGGCCTGGAGTGCACAGCACTGTTACCTATGACTGATCACTCCGGAGAGTGCAAGGAATGACTGGGCCTGGAGTGCACAGCACTGTTACCTATAACTGATCACTCCGGAGAGGGCAAGGAATGACTGGGCCTGGAGTGCACAGCACTGTTACCTATAACTGATCACTCCGGAGAGGGCAAGGAATGACTGGGCCTGGAGTGCACAGCACTGTTACCTATAACTGATCACTCCGGAGAGGGCAAGGAATGACTGGGCCTGGAGTGCACAGCACTGTTACCTATAACTGATCACTCCGAAGAGGACAAGGAATGACTGGGCCTGAAGTGCACAGCACTGTTACCTATAACTGATCACTCCGGAGAGGGCAAGGAATGACTGGGCCTGGAGTCCACAGCACTGTTACCTATAACTGATGACTCCGAAGAGGGCGAGGAATGACTGGGCCTGGAGTGCACAGCACTGTTACCTGTAACTGATCACTCCGAAGAGGGCAAGGAATGACTGGGCCTGGAGTGCACAGCACTGTTACCTATAACTGATCACTCCGGAGAGGGCAAGGAATGACTGGGCCTGGAGTGCACAGCACTGTTACCTATAACTGATCACTCCGAAGAGGGCAAGGAATGACTGGGCCTGGAGTGCACAGCACTGTTACCTCTAACTGATCACTCCGAAGAGGGCAAGGAATGACTGGGCCTGGAGTGCACAGCACTGTTACCTATAACTGATCACTCCGGAGAGGGCACGGAATGACTGGGCCTGGAGTGCACAGCACTGTTACCTATAACTGATCACTCCGGAGAGGGCAAGGAATGACTGGGCCTGGAGTGCACAGCAATGTTACCTATAACTGATCTCTCCGAAGAAGGCAAGGAATGACTGGGCCTGGAGTGCACAGCACTGTTACCTATAACTGATCACTCCGAAGAGGGCAAGAAATGACTGGGCCTGGAGTGCACAGCACTGTTACCTATAACTGATCACTCCGAAGAGGGCAAGGAATGACTGGGCCTGGAGTGCACAGCACTGTTACCTATAACTGATCACTCCGAAGAGGACAAGGAATGACTGGGCCTGGAGTGCACAGCACTGTTACCTATAACTGATCACTCCGAAGAGGGCAAGGAATGACTGGGCCTGGAGTGCACAGCACTGTTACCTATAACTGATCACTCCGGAGAGGGCAAGGAATGACTGGGCCTGGAGTGCACAGCACTGTTACCTATAACTGATCACTCCGGAGAGGGCAAGGAATGACTGGGCCTGGAGTGCACAGCACTGTTACCTATAACTGATCACTCCGAAGAGGGCAAGGAATGACTGGGCCTGGAGTGCACAGCACTGTTACCTATAACTGATCACTCCGGAGAGGGCAAGGAATGACTGGGCCTGGAGTGCACAGCACTGTTACCTATAACTGATCACTCCGGAGAGGGCAAGGAATGACTGGGCCTGGAGTGCACAGCACTGTTACCTATAACTGATCACTCCGGAGAGGGCAAGGAATGACTGGGCCTGGAGTGCACAGCACTGTTACCTATAACTGATCACTCCGAAGAGGGCAAGGAATGACTGGGCCTGGAGTGCACAGCACTGTTACCTATAACTGATCACTCCGGAGAGGGCAAGGAATGACTGGGCCTGGAGTGCACAGCACTGTTACCTATAACTGATCCCTCCGAAGAGGGCAAGGAATGACTGGGCCTGGAGTGCACAGCACTGTTACCTATAACTGATCACTCCGAAGAGGGCAAGGAATGACTGGGCCTGGAGTGCACAGCACTGTTACCTATAACTGATCACTCCGAAGAGGGCAAGGAATGACTGGGCCTGGAGTGCACAGCACTGTTACCTATAACTGATCACTCCGAAGAGGGCAAGGAATGACTGGGCCTGGAGTGCACAGCACTGTTACCTATAACTGATCACTTCGAAGAGGGCAAGGAATGACTGGGCCTGGAGTGCACAGCACTGTTACCTATAACTGATCACTCCGGAGAGGGCGAGGAATGACTGGGCCTGGAGTGCACAGCACTGTTACCTGTAACTGATCACTCCGAAGAGGGCGAGGAATGACTGGGCCTGGAGTGCACAGCACTGTTACCTGTAACTGATCACTCCGAAGAGGGCAAGGAATGACTGGGCCTGGAGTGCACAGCACTGTTACCTGTAACTGATCACTCCGAAGAGGGCAAGGAATGACTGGGCCTGGAGTGCACAGCACTGTTACCTATAACTGATCACTCTGAAGAGGGCAAGGAATGACTGGGCCTGGAGTGCACAGCACTGTTACCTATAACTGATCACTCCGGAGAGGGCAAGGAATGACTGGGCCTGGAGTGCACAGCACTGTTACCTATAACTGATCACTCCGGAGAGGGCAAGGAATGACTGGGCCTGGAGTGCACAGCACTGTTACCTATAACTGATCACTCCGAAGAGGGCAAGGAATGACTGGGCCTGGAGTGCACAGCACTGTTACCTCTAACTGATCACTCCGAAGAGGGCAAGGAATGACTGGGCCTGGAGTGCACAGCACTGTTACCTATAACTGATCACTCCGGAGAGGGCACGGAATGACTGGGCCTGGAGTGCACAGCACTGTTACCTATAACTGATCACTCCGGAGAGGGCAAGGAATGACTGGGCCTGGAGTGCACAGCAATGTTACCTATAACTGATCTCTCCGAAGAAGGCAAGGAATGACTGGGCCTGGAGTGCACAGCAATGTTACCTATAACTGATCTCTCCGAAGAAGGCAAGGAATGACTGGGCCTGGAGTGCACAGCACTGTTACCTATAACTGATCACTCCGAAGAGGGCAAGGAATGACTGGGCCTGGAGTGCACAGCACTGTTACCTATAACTGATCACTCCGGAGAGGGCAAGGAATGACTGGGCCTGGAGTGCACAGCACTGTTACCTATAACTGATCCCTCCGAAGAGGGCAAGGAATGACTGGGCCTGGAGTGCACAGCACTGTTACCTATAACTGATCACTCCGAAGAGGGCAAGGAATGCCTGGGCCTGGAGTGCACAGCACTGTTACCTATAACTGATCACTCCGAAGAGGGCAAGGAATGACTGGGCCTGGAGTGCACAGCACTGTTACCTATAACTGATCACTCCGAAGAGGGCAAGGAATGACTGGGCCTGGAGTGCACAGCACTGTTACCTATAACTGCTCACTCCGGAGAGGGCAAGGAATGACTGGGCCTGGAGTGCACAGCACTGTTACCTATAACTGCTCACTCCGGAGAGGGCAAGGAATGACTGGGCCTGGAGTGCACAGCACTGTTACCTATAACTGATCACTCCGAAGAGGGCAAGGAATGACTGGGCCTGGAGTGCACAGCACTGTTACCTATAACTGATCACTCCGGAGAGGGCAAGGAATGACTGGGCCTGGAGTGCACAGCACTGTTACCTATAACTGATCACTCCGAAGAGGGCAAGGAATGACTGGGCCTGGAGTGCACAGCGCTGTTACCTATAACTGATCACTCCGAAGAGGGCAAGGAATGACTGGGCCTGGAGTGCACAGCACTGTTACCTATAACTGATCACTCCGGAGAGGGCAAGGAATGACTGGGCCTGGAGTGCACAGCACTGTTACCTATAACTGATCACTCCGAAGAGGGCGAGGAATGACTGGGCCTGGAGTGCGCAGCACTGTTACCTGTAAATGATCACTCCGAAGAGGGCAAGGAATGACTGGGCCTGGAGTGCACAGCACTGTTACCTATAACTGATCACTCCGAAGAGGGCAAGGAATGACTGGGCCTGGAGTGCACAGCACTGTTACCTATAACTGATCACTCCGGAGAGGGCAAGGAACGACTGGGCCTGGAGTGCACAGCACTGTTACCTATAACTGATCACTCCGAAGAGGGCTAGGAACGACTGGGCCTGGAGTGCACAGCACTGTTACCTATAACTGATCACTCCGAAGAGGGCAAGGAACGACTGGGCCTGGAGTGCACAGCACTGTTACCTATAACTGATCACTCCGAAGAGGGCAAGGAATGACTGGGCCTGGAGTGCACAGCACTGTTACCTCTAACTGATCACTCCGAAGAGGGCAAGGAATGACTGGGCCTGGATTGCACAGCACTGTTACCTCTAACTGATCACTCCGGAGAGGGCACGGAATGACTGGGCCTGGAGTGCACAGCACTGTTACCTATAACTGATCACTCCGAAGAGGGCAAGGAATGACTGGGCCTGGAGTGCACAGCACTGTTACCTATAACTGATCACTCCGGAGAGGGCAAGGAATGACTGGGCCTGGAGTGCACAGCACTGTTACCTATAACTGATCCCTCCGAAGAGGGCAAGGAATGACTGGGCCTGGAGTGCACAGCACTGTTACCTATAACTGATCACTCCGAAGAGGGCAAGGAATGACTGGGCCTGGAGTGCACAGCACTGTTACCTATAACTGATCACTCCGAAGAGGGCAAGGAATGACTGGGCCTGGAGTGCACAGCACTGTTACCTATAACTGATCACTCCGAAGAGGGCAAGGAATGACTGGGCCTGGAGTGCACAGCACTGTTACCTATAACTGATCACTCCGGAGAGGGCAAGGAACGACTGGGCCTGGAGTGCACAGCACTGTTACCTATAACTGATCACTCCGAAGAGGGCTAGGAACGACTGGGCCTGGAGTGCACAGCACTGTTACCTATAACTGATCACTCCGAAGAGGGCAAGGAACGACTGGGCCTGGAGTGCACAGCACTGTTACCTCTAACTGATCACTCCGAAGAGGGCAAGGAATGACTGGGCCTGGATTGCACAGCACTGTTACCTCTAACTGATCACTCCGGAGAGGGCACGGAATGACTGGGCCTGGAGTGCACAGCACTGTTACCTATAACTGATCACTCCGGAGAGGGCAAGGAATGACTGGGCCTGGAGTGCACAGCAATGTTACCTATAACTGATTACTCCGAAGAAGGCAAGGAATGACTGGGCCTGGAGTGCACAGCACTGTTACCTATAACTGATCACTCCGAAGACGGCAAGGAATGACTGGGCCTGGAGTGCACAGCACTGTTACCTATAACTGATCACTCCGAAGAGGGCAAGGAATGACTGGGCCTGGAGTGCACAGCACTGTCACCTATAACTGATCACTCCGAAGAGGGCAAGGAATGACTGGGCCTGGAGTGCACAGCACTGTTACCTATAACTGATCACTCCGGAGAGGGCAAGGAATGACTGGGCCTGGAGTGCACAGCACTGTTACCTATAACTGATCACTCCGGAGAGGGCAAGGAATGACTGGGCCTGGAGTGCACAGCACTGTTACCTATAACTGATCACTCCGAAGAGGGCAAGGAATGACTGGGCCTGGAGTGCACAGCACTGTTACCTATAACTGATCACTCCGAAGAGGGCAAGGAATGACTGGGCCTGGAGTGCACAGCACTGTTACCTATAACTGATCACTCCGAAGAGGTCAAGGAATGACTGGGCCTGGAGTGCACAGCACTGTTACCTATAACTGATCCCTCCGAAGAGGGCAAGGAATGACTGGGCCTGGAGTGCACAGCACTGTTACCTATAACTGATCCCTCCGAAGAGGGCAAGGAATGACTGGGCCTGGAGTGCACAGCACTGTTACCTATAACTGATCACTCCGAAGAGGGCAAGGAATGACTGGGCCTGGAGTGCACAGCACTGTTACCTATAACTGATCACTCCGGAGAGGGCAAGGAATGACTGGGCCTGGAGTGCATAGCACTGTTACCTCTAACTGATCACTCCGGAGCGGGCAAGGAATGACTGGGCCTGGAGTGCACAGCACTGTTACCTCTAACTGATCACTCCGGAGAGGGCAAGGAATGACTGGGCCTGGAGTGCACAGCACTGTTACCTATAACTGATCACTCCGGAGAGGGCAAGGAATGACTGGGCCTGGAGTGCACAGCACTGTTACCTATAACTGATAACTCCGAAGAGGGCAAGGAATGACTGGGCCTGGAGTGCACAGCACTGTTACCTATAACTGATCACTCCGAAGAGGGCAAGGAATGACTGGGCCTGGAGTGCACAGCACTGTTACCTATGACTGATCACTCCGGAGAGTGCAAGGAATGACTGGGCCTGGAGTGCACAGCACTGTTACCTATAACTGATCACTCCGGAGAGGGCAAGGAATGACTGGGCCTGGAGTGCACAGCACTGTTACCTATAACTGATCACTCCGGAGAGGGCAAGGAATGACTGGGCCTGGAGTGCACAGCACTGTTACCTATAACTGATCACTCCGGAGAGGGCAAGGAATGACTGGGCCTGGAGTGCACAGCACTGTTACCTATAACTGATCACTCCGAAGAGGACAAGGAATGACTGGGCCTGGAGTGCACAGCACTGTTACCTATAACTGATCACTCCGGAGAGGGCAAGGAATGACTGGGCCTGGAGTCCACAGCACTGTTACCTATAACTGATGACTCCGAAGAGGGCGAGGAATGACTGGGCCTGGAGTGCACAGCACTGTTACCTGTAACTGATCACTCCGAAGAGGGCAAGGAATGACTGGGCCTGGAGTGCACAGCACTGTTACCTATAACTGATCACTCCGGAGAGGGCAAGGAATGACTGGGCCTGGAGTGCACAGCACTGTTACCTATAACTGATCACTCCGAAGAGGGCAAGGAATGACTGGGCCTGGAGTGCACAGCACTGTTACCTCTAACTGATCACTCCGAAGAGGGCAAGGAATGACTGGGCCTGGAGTGCACAGCACTGTTACCTATAACTGATCACTCCGGAGAGGGCACGGAATGACTGGGCCTAGAGTGCACAGCACTGTTACCTATAACTGATCACTCCGGAGAGGGCAAGGAATGACTGGGCCTGGAGTGCACAGCAATGTTACCTATAACTGATCTCTCCGAAGAAGGCAAGGAATGACTGGGCCTGGAGTGCACAGCACTGTTACCTATAACTGATCACTCCGAAGAGGGCAAGAAATGACTGGGCCTGGAGTGCACAGCACTGTTACCTATAACTGATCACTCCGAAGAGGGCAAGGAATGACTGGGCCTGGAGTGCACAGCACTGTTACCTATAACTGATCACTCCGAAGAGGACAAGGAATGACTGGGCCTGGAGTGCACAGCACTGTTACCTATAACTGATCACTCCGAAGAGGGCAAGGAATGACTGGGCCTGGAGTGCACAGCACTGTTACCTATAACTGATCACTCCGGAGAGGGCAAGGAATGACTGGGCCTGGAGTGCACAGCACTGTTACCTATAACTGATCACTCCGGAGAGGGCAAGGAATGACTGGGCCTGGAGTGCACAGCACTGTTACCTATAACTGATCACTCCGAAGAGGGCAAGGAATGACTGGGCCTGGAGTGCACAGCACTGTTACCTATAACTGATCACTCCGGAGAGGGCAAGGAATGACTGGGCCTGGAGTGCACAGCACTGTTACCTATAACTGATCACTCCGGAGAGGGCAAGGAATGACTGGGCCTGGAGTGCACAGCACTGTTACCTATAACTGATCACTCCGGAGAGGGCAAGGAATGACTGGGCCTGGAGTGCACAGCACTGTTACCTATAACTGATCACTCCGAAGAGGGCAAGGAATGACTGGGCCTGGAGTGCACAGCACTGTTACCTATAACTGATCACTCCGGAGAGGGCAAGGAATGACTGGGCCTGGAGTGCACAGCACTGTTACCTATAACTGATCCCTCCGAAGAGGGCAAGGAATGACTGGGCCTGGAGTGCACAGCACTGTTACCTATAACTGATCACTCCGAAGAGGGCAAGGAATGACTGGGCCTGGAGTGCACAGCACTGTTACCTATAACTGATCACTCCGAAGAGGGCAAGGAATGACTGGGCCTGGAGTGCACAGCACTGTTACCTATAACTGATCACTCCGGAGAGGGCAAGGAATGACTGGGCCTGGAGTGCACAGCACTGTTACCTATAACTGATCACTCCGGAGAGGGCAAGGAATGACTGGGCCTGGAGTGCACAGCACTGTTACCTATAACTGATCACTCCGAAGAGGACAAGGAATGACTGGGCCTGGAGTGCACAGCACTGTTACCTATAACTGATCACTCCGGAGAGGGCAAGGAATGACTGGGCCTGGAGTCCACAGCACTGTTACCTATAACTGATGACTCCGAAGAGGGCGAGGAATGACTGGGCCTGGAGTGCACAGCACTGTTACCTGTAACTGATCACTCCGAAGAGGGCAAGGAATGACTGGGCCTGGAGTGCACAGCACTGTTACCTATAACTGATCACTCCGGAGAGGGCAAGGAATGACTGGGCCTGGAGTGCACAGCACTGTTACCTATAACTGATCACTCCGAAGAGGGCAAGGAATGACTGGGCCTGGAGTGCACAGCACTGTTACCTCTAACTGATCACTCCGAAGAGGGCAAGGAATGACTGGGCCTGGAGTGCACAGCACTGTTACCTATAACTGATCACTCCGGAGAGGGCACGGAATGACTGGGCCTAGAGTGCACAGCACTGTTACCTATAACTGATCACTCCGGAGAGGGCAAGGAATGACTGGGCCTGGAGTGCACAGCAATGTTACCTATAACTGATCTCTCCGAAGAAGGCAAGGAATGACTGGGCCTGGAGTGCACAGCACTGTTACCTATAACTGATCACTCCGAAGAGGGCAAGAAATGACTGGGCCTGGAGTGCACAGCACTGTTACCTATAACTGATCACTCCGAAGAGGGCAAGGAATGACTGGGCCTGGAGTGCACAGCACTGTTACCTATAACTGATCACTCCGAAGAGGACAAGGAATGACTGGGCCTGGAGTGCACAGCACTGTTACCTATAACTGATCACTCCGAAGAGGGCAAGGAATGACTGGGCCTGGAGTGCACAGCACTGTTACCTATAACTGATCACTCCGGAGAGGGCAAGGAATGACTGGGCCTGGAGTGCACAGCACTGTTACCTATAACTGATCACTCCGGAGAGGGCAAGGAATGACTGGGCCTGGAGTGCACAGCACTGTTACCTATAACTGATCACTCCGAAGAGGGCAAGGAATGACTGGGCCTGGAGTGCACAGCACTGTTACCTATAACTGATCACTCCGGAGAGGGCAAGGAATGACTGGGCCTGGAGTGCACAGCACTGTTACCTATAACTGATCACTCCGGAGAGGGCAAGGAATGACTGGGCCTGGAGTGCACAGCACTGTTACCTATAACTGATCACTCCGGAGAGGGCAAGGAATGACTGGGCCTGGAGTGCACAGCACTGTTACCTATAACTGATCACTCCGAAGAGGGCAAGGAATGACTGGGCCTGGAGTGCACAGCACTGTTACCTATAACTGATCACTCCGGAGAGGGCAAGGAATGACTGGGCCTGGAGTGCACAGCACTGTTACCTATAACTGATCCCTCCGAAGAGGGCAAGGAATGACTGGGCCTGGAGTGCACAGCACTGTTACCTATAACTGATCACTCCGAAGAGGGCAAGGAATGACTGGGCCTGGAGTGCACAGCACTGTTACCTATAACTGATCACTCCGAAGAGGGCAAGGAATGACTGGGCCTGGAGTGCACAGCACTGTTACCTATAACTGATCACTCCGAAGAGGGCAAGGAATGACTGGGCCTGGAGTGCACAGCACTGTTACCTATAACTGATCACTCCGAAGAGGGCAAGGAATGACTGGGCCTGGAGTGCACAGCACTGTTACCTATAACTGATCACTCCGGAGAGGGCGAGGAATGACTGGGCCTGGAGTGCACAGCACTGTTACCTGTAACTGATCACTCCGAAGAGGGCGAGGAATGACTGGGCCTGGAGTGCACAGCACTGTTACCTGTAACTGATCACTCCGAAGAGGGCAAGGAATGACTGGGCCTGGAGTGCACAGCACTGTTACCTGTAACTGATCACTCCGAAGAGGGCAAGGAATGACTGGGCCTGGAGTGCACAGCACTGTTACCTATAACTGATCACTCTGAAGAGGGCAAGGAATGACTGGGCCTGGAGTGCACAGCACTGTTACCTATAACTGATCACTCCGGAGAGGGCAAGGAATGACTGGGCCTGGAGTGCACAGCACTGTTACCTATAACTGATCACTCCGGAGAGGGCAAGGAATGACTGGGCCTGGAGTGCACAGCACTGTTACCTATAACTGATCACTCCGAAGAGGGCAAGGAATGACTGGGCCTGGAGTGCACAGCACTGTTACCTCTAACTGATCACTCCGAAGAGGGCAAGGAATGACTGGGCCTGGAGTGCACAGCACTGTTACCTATAACTGATCACTCCGGAGAGGGCACGGAATGACTGGGCCTGGAGTGCACAGCACTGTTACCTATAACTGATCACTCCGGAGAGGGCAAGGAATGACTGGGCCTGGAGTGCACAGCAATGTTACCTATAACTGATCTCTCCGAAGAAGGCAAGGAATGACTGGGCCTGGAGTGCACAGCAATGTTACCTATAACTGATCTCTCCGAAGAAGGCAAGGAATGACTGGGCCTGGAGTGCACAGCACTGTTACCTATAACTGATCACTCCGAAGAGGGCAAGGAATGACTGGGCCTGGAGTGCACAGCACTGTTACCTATAACTGATCACTCCGGAGAGGGCAAGGAATGACTGGGCCTGGAGTGCACAGCACTGTTACCTATAACTGATCCCTCCGAAGAGGGCAAGGAATGACTGGGCCTGGAGTGCACAGCACTGTTACCTATAACTGATCACTCCGAAGAGGGCAAGGAATGACTGGGCCTGGAGTGCACAGCACTGTTACCTATAACTGATCACTCCGAAGAGGGCAAGGAATGACTGGGCCTGGAGTGCACAGCACTGTTACCTATAACTGATCACTCCGAAGAGGGCAAGGAATGACTGGGCCTGGAGTGCACAGCACTGTTACCTATAACTGCTCACTCCGGAGAGGGCAAGGAATGACTGGGCCTGGAGTGCACAGCACTGTTACCTATAACTGCTCACTCCGGAGAGGGCAAGGAATGACTGGGCCTGGAGTGCACAGCACTGTTACCTATAACTGATCACTCCGAAGAGGGCAAGGAATGACTGGGCCTGGAGTGCACAGCACTGTTACCTATAACTGATCACTCCGGAGAGGGCAAGGAATGACTGGGCCTGGAGTGCACAGCACTGTTACCTATAACTGATCACTCCGAAGAGGGCAAGGAATGACTGGGCCTGGAGTGCACAGCGCTGTTACCTATAACTGATCACTCCGAAGAGGGCAAGGAATGACTGGGCCTGGAGTGCACAGCACTGTTACCTATAACTGATCACTCCGGAGAGGGCAAGGAATGACTGGGCCTGGAGTGCACAGCACTGTTACCTATAACTGATCACTCCGAAGAGGGCGAGGAATGACTGGGCCTGGAGTGCGCAGCACTGTTACCTGTAAATGATCACTCCGAAGAGGGCAAGGAATGACTGGGCCTGGAGTGCACAGCACTGTTACCTATAACTGATCACTCCGAAGAGGGCAAGGAATGACTGGGCCTGGAGTGCACAGCACTGTTACCTATAACTGATCACTCCGGAGAGGGCAAGGAACGACTGGGCCTGGAGTGCACAGCACTGTTACCTATAACTGATCACTCCGAAGAGGGCTAGGAACGACTGGGCCTGGAGTGCACAGCACTGTTACCTATAACTGATCACTCCGAAGAGGGCAAGGAACGACTGGGCCTGGAGTGCACAGCACTGTTACCTATAACTGATCACTCCGAAGAGGGCAAGGAATGACTGGGCCTGGAGTGCACAGCACTGTTACCTCTAACTGATCACTCCGAAGAGGGCAAGGAATGACTATGCCTGGATTGCACAGCACTGTTACCTCTAACTGATCACTCCGGAGAGGGCACGGAATGACTGGGCCTGGAGTGCACAGCACTGTTACCTATAACTGATCACTCCGGAGAGGGCAAGGAATGACTGGGCCTGGAGTGCACAGCAATGTTACCTATAACTGATTACTCCGAAGAAGGCAAGGAATGACTGGGCCTGGAGTGCACAGCACTGTTACCTATAACTGATCACTCCGAAGACGGCAAGGAATGACTGGGCCTGGAGTGCACAGCACTGTTACCTATAACTGATCACTCCGAAGAGGGCAAGGAATGACTGGGCCTGGAGTGCACAGCACTGTTACCTATAACTGATCACTCCGAAGAGGGCAAGGAATGACTGGGCCTGGAGTGCACAGCACTGTCACCTATAACTGATCACTCCGAAGAGGGCAAGGAATGACTGGGCCTGGAGTGCACAGCACTGTTACCTATAACTGATCACTCCGGAGAGGGCAAGGAATGACTGGGCCTGGAGTGCACAGCACTGTTACCTATAACTGATCACTCCGGAGAGGGCAAGGAATGACTGGGCCTGGAGTGCACAGCACTGTTACCTATAACTGATCACTCCGAAGAGGGCAAGGAATGACTGGGCCTGGAGTGCACAGCACTGTTACCTATAACTGATCACTCCGAAGAGGGCAAGGAATGACTGGGCCTGGAGTGCACAGCACTGTTACCTATAACTGATCACTCCGAAGAGGGCAAGGAATGACTGGGCCTGGAGTGCACAGCACTGTTACCTATAACTGATCACTCCGGAGAGGGCAAGGAATGACTGGGCCTGGAGTGCACAGCACTGTTACCTATAACTGATCACTCCGAAGAGGGCAAGGAATGACTGGGCCTGGAGTGCACAGCGCTGTTACCTATAACTGATCACTCCGAAGAGGGCAAGGAATGACTGGGCCTGGAGTGCACAGCACTGTTACCTATAACTGATCACTCCGGAGAGGGCAAGGAATGACTGGGCCTGGAGTGCACAGCACTGTTACCTATAACTGATCACTCCGAAGAGGGCGAGGAATGACTGGGCCTGGAGTGCGCAGCACTGTTACCTGTAAATGATCACTCCGAAGAGGGCAAGGAATGACTGGGCCTGGAGTGCACAGCACTGTTACCTATAACTGATCACTCCGAAGAGGGCAAGGAATGACTGGGCCTGGAGTGCACAGCACTGTTACCTATAACTGATCACTCCGGAGAGGGCAAGGAACGACTGGGCCTGGAGTGCACAGCACTGTTACCTATAACTGATCACTCCGAAGAGGGCTAGGAACGACTGGGCCTGGAGTGCACAGCACTGTTACCTATAACTGATCACTCCGAAGAGGGCAAGGAACGACTGGGCCTGGAGTGCACAGCACTGTTACCTATAACTGATCACTCCGAAGAGGGCAAGGAATGACTGGGCCTGGAGTGCACAGCACTGTTACCTCTAACTGATCACTCCGAAGAGGGCAAGGAATGACTATGCCTGGATTGCACAGCACTGTTACCTCTAACTGATCACTCCGGAGAGGGCACGGAATGACTGGGCCTGGAGTGCACAGCACTGTTACCTATAACTGATCACTCCGGAGAGGGCAAGGAATGACTGGGCCTGGAGTGCACAGCAATGTTACCTATAACTGATTACTCCGAAGAAGGCAAGGAATGACTGGGCCTGGAGTGCACAGCACTGTTACCTATAACTGATCACTCCGAAGACGGCAAGGAATGACTGGGCCTGGAGTGCACAGCACTGTTACCTATAACTGATCACTCCGAAGAGGGCAAGGAATGACTGGGCCTGGAGTGCACAGCACTGTTACCTATAACTGATCACTCCGAAGAGGGCAAGGAATGACTGGGCCTGGAGTGCACAGCACTGTCACCTATAACTGATCACTCCGAAGAGGGCAAGGAATGACTGGGCCTGGAGTGCACAGCACTGTTACCTATAACTGATCACTCCGGAGAGGGCAAGGAATGACTGGGCCTGGAGTGCACAGCACTGTTACCTATAACTGATCACTCCGGAGAGGGCAAGGAATGACTGGGCCTGGAGTGCACAGCACTGTTACCTATAACTGATCACTCCGAAGAGGGCAAGGAATGACTGGGCCTGGAGTGCACAGCACTGTTACCTATAACTGATCACTCCGAAGAGGTCAAGGAATGACTGGGCCTGGAGTGCACAGCACTGTTACCTATAACTGATCACTCCGAAGAGGGCAAGGAATGACTGGGCCTGGAGTGCACAGCACTGTTACCTATAACTGATCCCTCCGAAGAGGGCAAGGAATGACTGGGCCTGGAGTGCACAGCACTGTTACCTATAACTGATCACTCCGAAGAGGGCAAGGAATGACTGGGCCTGGAGTGCACAGCACTGTTACCTATAACTGATCACTCCGGAGAGGGCAAGGAATGACTGGGCCTGGAGTGCACAGCACTGTTACCTCTAACTGATCACTCCGGAGAGGGCAAGGAATGACTGGGCCTGGAGTGCACAGCACTGTTACCTCTAACTGATCACTCCGGAGAGGGCAAGGAATGACTGGGCCTGGAGTGCACAGCACTGTTACCTATAACTGATCACTCCGAAGAGGGCAAGGAATGACTGGGCCTGGAGTGCACAGCACTGTTACCTATAACTGATCACTCCGAAGAGGGCAAGGAATGACTGGGCCTGGAGTGCACAGCACTGTTACCTATGACTGATCACTCCGGAGAGGGCAAGGAATGACTGGGCCTGGAGTGCACAGCACTGTTACCTATAACTGATCACTCCGGAGAGGGCAAGGAATGACTGGGCCTGGAGTGCACAGCACTGTTACCTATAACTGATCACTCCGGAGAGGGCAAGGAATGACTGGGCCTGGAGTGCACAGCACTGTTACCTATAACTGATCACTCCGGAGAGGGCAAGGAATGACTGGGCCTGGAGTGCACAGCACTGTTACCTATAACTGATCACTCCGAAGAGGACAAGGAATGACTGGGCCTGGAGTGCACAGCACTGTTACCTATAACTGATCACTCCGAAGAGGGCAAGGAATGACTGGGCCTGGAGTGCACAGCACTGTTACCTATGACTGATCACTCCGGAGAGTGCAAGGAATGACTGGGCCTGGAGTGCACAGCACTGTTACCTATAACTGATCACTCCGGAGAGGGCAAGGAATGACTGGGCCTGGAGTGCACAGCACTGTTACCTATAACTGATCACTCCGGAGAGGGCAAGGAATGACTGGGCCTGGAGTGCACAGCACTGTTACCTATAACTGATCACTCCGGAGAGGGCAAGGAATGACTGGGCCTGGAGTGCACAGCACTGTTACCTATAACTGATCACTCCGAAGAGGACAAGGAATGACTGGGCCTGGAGTGCACAGCACTGTTACCTATAACTGATCACTCCGGAGAGGGCAAGGAATGACTGGGCCTGGAGTCCACAGCACTGTTACCTATAACTGATGACTCCGAAGAGGGCGAGGAATGACTGGGCCTGGAGTGCACAGCACTGTTACCTGTAACTGATCACTCCGAAGAGGGCAAGGAATGACTGGGCCTGGAGTGCACAGCACTGTTACCTATAACTGATCACTCCGGAGAGGGCAAGGAATGACTGGGCCTGGAGTGCACAGCACTGTTACCTATAACTGATCACTCCGAAGAGGGCAAGGAATGACTGGGCCTGGAGTGCACAGCACTGTTACCTCTAACTGATCACTCCGAAGAGGGCAAGGAATGACTGGGCCTGGAGTGCACAGCACTGTTACCTATAACTGATCACTCCGGAGAGGGCACGGAATGACTGGGCCTGGAGTGCACAGCACTGTTACCTATAACTGATCACTCCGGAGAGGGCAAGGAATGACTGGGCCTGGAGTGCACAGCAATGTTACCTATAACTGATCTCTCCGAAGAAGGCAAGGAATGACTGGGCCTGGAGTGCACAGCACTGTTACCTATAACTGATCACTCCGAAGAGGGCAAGAAATGACTGGGCCTGGAGTGCACAGCACTGTTACCTATAACTGATCACTCCGAAGAGGGCAAGGAATGACTGGGCCTGGAGTGCACAGCACTGTTACCTATAACTGATCACTCCGAAGAGGACAAGGAATGACTGGGCCTGGAGTGCACAGCACTATTACCTATAACAGATCACTCCGAAGAGGGCAAGGAATGACTGGGCCTGGAGTGCACAGCACTGTTACCTATAACTGATCACTCCGGAGAGGGCAAGGAATGACTGGGCCTGGAGTGCACAGCACTGTTACCTATAACTGATCACTCCGGAGAGGGCAAGGAATGACTGGGCCTGGAGTGCACAGCACTGTTACCTATAACTGATCACTCCGGAGAGGGCAAGGAATGACTGGGCCTGGAGTGCACAGCACTGTTACCTATAACTGATCACTCCGGAGAGGGCAAGGAATGACTGGGCCTGGAGTGCACAGCACTGTTACCTATAACTGATCACTCCGAAGAGGGCAAGGAATGACTGGGCCTGGAGTGCACAGCACTGTTACCTATAACTGATCACTCCGGAGAGGGCAAGGAATGACTGGGCCTGGAGTGCACAGCACTGTTACCTATAACTGATCCCTCCGAAGAGGGCAAGGAATGACTGGGCCTGGAGTGCACAGCACTGTTACCTATAACTGATCACTCCGAAGAGGGCAAGGAATGACTGGGCCTGGAGTGCACAGCACTGTTACCTATAACTGATCACTCCGAAGAGGGCAAGGAATGACTGGGCCTGGAGTGCACAGCACTGTTACCTATAACTGATCACTCCGAAGAGGGCAAGGAATGACTGGGCCTGGAGTGCACAGCACTGTTACCTATAACTGATCACTCCGAAGAGGGCAAGGAATGACTGGGCCTGGAGTGCACAGCACTGTTACCTATAACTGATCACTCCGGAGAGGGCGAGGAATGACTGGGCCTGGAGTGCACAGCACTGTTACCTGTAACTGATCACTCCGAAGAGGGCGAGGAATGACTGGGCCTGGAGTGCACAGCACTGTTACCTGTAACTGATCACTCCGAAGAGGGCAAGGAATGACTGGGCCTGGAGTGCACAGCACTGTTACCTGTAACTGATCACTCCGAAGAGGGCAAGGAATGACTGGGCCTGGAGTGCACAGCACTGTTACCTATAACTGATCACTCTGAAGAGGGCAAGGAATGACTGGGCCTGGAGTGCACAGCACTGTTACCTATAACTGATCACTCCGGAGAGGGCAAGGAATGACTGGGCCTGGAGTGCACAGCACTGTTACCTATAACTGATCACTCCGGAGAGGGCAAGGAATGACTGGGCCTGGAGTGCACAGCACTGTTACCTATAACTGATCACTCCGAAGAGGGCAAGGAATGACTGGGCCTGGAGTGCACAGCACTGTTACCTCTAACTGATCACTCCGAAGAGGGCAAGGAATGACTGGGCCTGGAGTGCACAGCACTGTTACCTATAACTGATCACTCCGGAGAGGGCACGGAATGACTGGGCCTGGAGTGCACAGCACTGTTACCTATAACTGATCACTCCGGAGAGGGCAAGGAATGACTGGGCCTGGAGTGCACAGCAATGTTACCTATAACTGATCTCTCCGAAGAAGGCAAGGAATGACTGGGCCTGGAGTGCACAGCAATGTTACCTATAACTGATCTCTCCGAAGAAGGCAAGGAATGACTGGGCCTGGAGTGCACAGCACTGTTACCTATAACTGATCACTCCGAAGAGGGCAAGGAATGACTGGGCCTGGAGTGCACAGCACTGTTACCTATAACTGATCACTCCGGAGAGGGCAAGGAATGACTGGGCCTGGAGTGCACAGCACTGTTACCTATAACTGATCCCTCCGAAGAGGGCAAGGAATGACTGGGCCTGGAGTGCACAGCACTGTTACCTATAACTGATCACTCCGAAGAGGGCAAGGAATGACTGGGCCTGGAGTGCACAGCACTGTTACCTATAACTGATCACTCCGAAGAGGGCAAGGAATGACTGGGCCTGGAGTGCACAGCACTGTTACCTATAACTGATCACTCCGAAGAGGGCAAGGAATGACTGGGCCTGGAGTGCACAGCACTGTTACCTATAACTGCTCACTCCGGAGAGGGCAAGGAATGACTGGGCCTGGAGTGCACAGCACTGTTACCTATAACTGCTCACTCCGGAGAGGGCAAGGAATGACTGGGCCTGGAGTGCACAGCACTGTTACCTATAACTGATCACTCCGAAGAGGGCAAGGAATGACTGGGCCTGGAGTGCACAGCACTGTTACCTATAACTGATCACTCCGGAGAGGGCAAGGAATGACTGGGCCTGGAGTGCACAGCACTGTTACCTATAACTGATCACTCCGAAGAGGGCAAGGAATGACTGGGCCTGGAGTGCACAGCGCTGTTACCTATAACTGATCACTCCGAAGAGGGCAAGGAATGACTGGGCCTGGAGTGCACAGCACTGTTACCTATAACTGATCACTCCGGAGAGGGCAAGGAATGACTGGGCCTGGAGTGCACAGCACTGTTACCTATAACTGATCACTCCGAAGAGGGCGAGGAATGACTGGGCCTGGAGTGCGCAGCACTGTTACCTGTAAATGATCACTCCGAAGAGGGCAAGGAATGACTGGGCCTGGAGTGCACAGCACTGTTACCTATAACTGATCACTCCGAAGAGGGCAAGGAATGACTGGGCCTGGAGTGCACAGCACTGTTACCTATAACTGATCACTCCGGAGAGGGCAAGGAACGACTGGGCCTGGAGTGCACAGCACTGTTACCTATAACTGATCACTCCGAAGAGGGCTAGGAACGACTGGGCCTGGAGTGCACAGCACTGTTACCTATAACTGATCACTCCGAAGAGGGCAAGGAACGACTGGGCCTGGAGTGCACAGCACTGTTACCTATAACTGATCACTCCGAAGAGGGCAAGGAATGACTGGGCCTGGAGTGCACAGCACTGTTACCTCTAACTGATCACTCCGAAGAGGGCAAGGAATGACTGGGCCTGGATTGCACAGCACTGTTACCTCTAACTGATCACTCCGGAGAGGGCACGGAATGACTGGGCCTGGAGTGCACAGCACTGTTACCTATAACTGATCACTCCGGAGAGGGCAAGGAATGACTGGGCCTGGAGTGCACAGCAATGTTACCTATAACTGATTACTCCGAAGAAGGCAAGGAATGACTGGGCCTGGAGTGCACAGCACTGTTACCTATAACTGATCACTCCGAAGACGGCAAGGAATGACTGGGCCTGGAGTGCACAGCACTGTTACCTATAACTGATCACTCCGAAGAGGGCAAGGAATGACTGGGCCTGGAGTGCACAGCACTGTTACCTATAACTGATCACTCCGAAGAGGGCAAGGAATGACTGGGCCTGGAGTGCACAGCACTGTCACCTATAACTGATCACTCCGAAGAGGGCAAGGAATGACTGGGCCTGGAGTGCACAGCACTGTTACCTATAACTGATCACTCCGGAGAGGGCAAGGAATGACTGGGCCTGGAGTGCACAGCACTGTTACCTATAACTGATCACTCCGGAGAGGGCAAGGAATGACTGGGCCTGGAGTGCACAGCACTGTTACCTATAACTGATCACTCCGAAGAGGGCAAGGAATGACTGGGCCTGGAGTGCACAGCACTGTTACCTATAACTGATCACTCCGAAGAGGTCAAGGAATGACTGGGCCTGGAGTGCACAGCACTGTTACCTATAACTGATCACTCCGAAGAGGGCAAGGAATGACTGGGCCTGGAGTGCACAGCACTGTTACCTATAACTGATCCCTCCGAAGAGGGCAAGGAATGACTGGGCCTGGAGTGCACAGCACTGTTACCTATAACTGATCACTCCGAAGAGGGCAAGGAATGACTGGGCCTGGAGTGCACAGCACTGTTACCTATAACTGATCACTCCGGAGAGGGCAAGGAATGACTGGGCCTGGAGTGCACAGCACTGTTACCTCTAACTGATCACTCCGGAGAGGGCAAGGAATGACTGGGCCTGGAGTGCACAGCACTGTTACCTCTAACTGATCACTCCGGAGAGGGCAAGGAATGACTGGGCCTGGAGTGCACAGCACTGTTACCTATAACTGATCACTCCGAAGAGGGCAAGGAATGACTGGGCCTGGAGTGCACAGCACTGTTACCTATAACTGATCACTCCGAAGAGGGCAAGGAATGACTGGGCCTGGAGTGCACAGCACTGTTACCTATGACTGATCACTCCGGAGAGGGCAAGGAATGACTGGGCCTGGAGTGCACAGCACTGTTACCTATAACTGATCACTCCGGAGAGGGCAAGGAATGACTGGGCCTGGAGTGCACAGCACTGTTACCTATAACTGATCACTCCGGAGAGGGCAAGGAATGACTGGGCCTGGAGTGCACAGCACTGTTACCTATAACTGATCACTCCGGAGAGGGCAAGGAATGACTGGGCCTGGAGTGCACAGCACTGTTACCTATAACTGATCACTCCGAAGAGGACAAGGAATGACTGGGCCTGGAGTGCACAGCACTGTTACCTATAACTGATCACTCCGGAGAGGGCAAGGAATGACTGGGCCTGGAGTCCACAGCACTGTTACCTATAACTGATGACTCCGAAGAGGGCGAGGAATGACTGGGCCTGGAGTGCACAGCACTGTTACCTGTAACTGATCACTCCGAAGAGGGCAAGGAATGACTGGGCCTGGAGTGCACAGCACTGTTACCTATAACTGATCACTCCGAAGAGGGCAAGGAATGACTGGGCCTGGAGTGCACAGCACTGTTACCTATAACTGATCACTCCGGAGAGGGCAAGGAATGACTGGGCCTGGAGTGCACAGCACTGTTACCTATAACTGATCACTCCGAAGAGGGCAAGGAATGACTGGGCCTGGAGTGCACAGCACTGTTACCTCTAACTGATCACTCCGAAGAGGGCAAGGAATGACTGGGCCTGGAGTGCACAGCACTGTTACCTATAACTGATCACTCCGGAGAGGGCACGGAATGACTGGGCCTGGAGTGCACAGCACTGTTACCTATAACTGATCACTCCGGAGAGGGCAAGGAATGACTGGGCCTGGAGTGCACAGCAATGTTACCTATAACTGATCTCTCCGAAGAAGGCAAGGAATGACTGGGCCTGGAGTGCACAGCACTGTTACCTATAACTGATCACTCCGAAGAGGGCAAGAAATGACTGGGCCTGGAGTGCACAGCACTGTTACCTATAACTGATCACTCCGAAGAGGGCAAGGAATGACTGGGCCTGGAGTGCACAGCACTGTTACCTATAACTGATCACTCCGAAGAGGACAAGGAATGACTGGGCCTGGAGTGCACAGCACTGTTACCTATAACTGATCACTCCGAAGAGGGCAAGGAATGACTGGGCCTGGAGTGCACAGCACTGTTACCTATAACTGATCACTCCGGAGAGGGCAAGGAATGACTGGGCCTGGAGTGCACAGCACTGTTACCTATAACTGATCACTCCGAAGAGGGCAAGGAATGACTGGGCCTGGAGTGCACAGCACTGTTACCTATAACTGATCACTCCGGAGAGGGCAAGGAATGACTGGGCCTGGAGTGCACAGCACTGTTACCTATAACTGATCACTCCGGAGAGGGCAAGGAATGACTGGGCCTGGAGTGCACAGCACTGTTACCTATAACTGATCACTCCGGAGAG
This sequence comes from Triturus cristatus, assembly GCF_964204655.1. Classification (NCBI taxonomy): domain Eukaryota; kingdom Metazoa; phylum Chordata; class Amphibia; order Caudata; family Salamandridae; genus Triturus; species Triturus cristatus. Next base: position 1,875,375,943 of record NC_140590.1, read on the forward strand.
GGCAAGGAATGACTGGGCCTGGAGTGCACAGCACTGTTACCTATAACTGATCACTCCGAAGAGGGCAAGGAATGACTGGGCCTGGAGTGCACAGCACTGTTACCTATAACTGATCACTCCGGAGAGGGCAAGGAATGACTGGGCCTGGAGTGCACAGCACTGTTACCTATAACTGATCCCTCCGAAGAGGGCAAGGAATGACTGGGCCTGGAGTGCACAGCACTGTTACCTATAACTGATCACTCCGAAGAGGGCAAGGAATGACTGGGCCTGGAGTGCACAGCACTGTTACCTATAACTGATCACTCCGAAGAGGGCAAGGAATGACTGGGCCTGGAGTGCACAGCACTGTTACCTATAACTGATCACTCCGAAGAGGGCAAGGAATGACTGGGCCTGGAGTGCACAGCACTGTTACCTATAACTGATCACTCCGAAGAGGGCAAGGAATGACTGGGCCTGGAGTGCACAGCACTGTTACCTATAACTGATCACTCCGAAGAGGGCAAGGAATGACTGGGCCTGGAGTGCACAGCACTGTTACCTATAACTGCTCACTCCGAAGAGGGCAAGGAATGACTGGGCCTGGAGTGCACAGCACTGTTACCTATAAATGATCACTCCGGAGAGGGCAAGGAATGACTGGGCCTGGAGTGCACAGCACTGTTACCTATAACTGATCACTCCGAAGAGGGCAAGGAATGACTGGGCCTGGAGTGCACAGCACTGTTACCTATAACTGATCACTCCGGAGAGGGCAAGGAATGACTGGGCCTGGAGTGCACAGCACTGTTACCTATAACTGATCACTCCGAAGAGGGCAAGGAATGACTGGGCCTGGAGTGCACAGCGCTGTTACCTATAACTGATCACTCCGAAGAGGGCAAGGAATGACTGGGCCTGGAGTGCACAGCACTGTTACCTATAACTGATCACTCCGGAGAGGGCAAGGAATGACTGGGCCTGGAGTGCATAGCACTGTTACCTATAACTGATCACTCCGAAGAGGGCGAGGAATGACTGGGCCTGGAGTGCACAGCACTGTTACCTGTAACTGATCACTCCGAAGAGGGCAAGGAATGACTGGGCCTGGAGTGCACAGCACTGTTACCTATAACTGATCACTCCGAAGAGGGCAAGGAATGACTGGGCCTGGAGTGCACAGCACTGTTACCTATAACTGATCACTCCGGAGAGGGCAAGGAACGACTGGGCCTGGAGTGCACAGCACTGTTACCTATAACTGATCACTCTGAAGAGGGCTAGGAATGACTGGGCCTGGAGTGCACAGCACTGTTACCCATAACTGATCACTCCGAAGAGGGCAAGGAATGACTGGGCCTGGAGTGCACAGCACTGTTACCTCTAACTGATCACTCCGAAGAGGGCAAGGAATGACTGGGCCTGGAGTGCACAGCACTGTTACCTCTAACTGATCACTCCGGAGAGGGCACGGAATGACTGGGCCTGGAGTGCACAGCACTGTTACCTATAACTGATCACTCCGGAGAGGGCAAGGAATGACTGGGCCTGGAGTGCACAGCAATGTTACCTATAACTGATTACTCCGAAGAAGGCAAGGAATGACTGGGCCTGGAGTGCACAGCACTGTTACCTATAACTGATCACTCCGAAGACAGTAAGGAATGACTGGGCCTGGAGTGCACAGCACTGTTACCTATAACTGATCACTCCGAAGAGGGCAAGGAATGACTGGGCCTGGAGTGCACAGCACTGTTACCTATAACTGATCACTCCGAAGAGGACAAGGAATGACTGGGCCTGGAGTGCACAGCACTGTTACCTATAACTGATCACTCCGAAGAGGGCAAGGAATGACTGGGCCTGGAGTGCACAGCACTGTTACCTATAACTGATCACTCCGGAGAGGGCAAGGAATGACTGGGCCTGGAGTGCACAGCACTGTTACCTATAACTGATCACTCCGAAGAGGGCAAGGAATGACTGGGCCTGGAGTGCACAGCACTGTTACCTATAACTGATCACTCCGAAGAGGGCAAGGAATGACTGGGCCTGGAGTGCACAGCACTGTTACCTATAACTGATCACTCCGAAGAGGTCAAGGAATGACTGGGCCTGGAGTGCACAGCACTGTTACCTATAACTGATCACTCCGAAGAGGGCAAGGAATGACTGGGCCTGGAGTGCACAGCACTGTTACCTATAACTGATCACTCCGAAGAGGGCAAGGAATGACTGGGCCTGGAGTGCACAGCACTGTTACCTATAACTGATCACTCCGGAGAGGGCAAGGAATGACTGGGCCTGGAGTGCACAGCACTGTTACCTATAACTGATCACTCCGGAGAGGGCAAGGAATGACTGGGCCTGGAGTGCACAGCACTGTTACCTATAACTGATCACTCCGGAGAGGGCAAGGAATGACTGGGCCTGGAGTGCACAGCACTATTACCTATAACTGATCACTCCGAAGAGGGCAAGGAATGACTGGGCCTGGAGTGCACAGCACTGTTACCTATAACTGATCACTCCGGAGAGGGCAAGGAATGACTGGGCCTGGAGTGCACAGCACTGTTACCTATAACTGATCACTCCGAAGAGGGAAAGGAATGACTGGGCCTGGAGTGCACAGCACTGTTACCTATAACTGATCACTCCGAAGAGGGCAAGGAATGACTGGGCCTGGAGTGCACAGCACTGTTACCTATAACTGATCACTCCGAAGAGGGCAAGGAATGACTGGGCCTGGAGTGCACAGCACTGTTACCTATAACTGATCGCTCCGGAGAGGGCAAGGAATGACTGGGCCTGGAGTGCACAGCACTGTTACCTATAACTGATCACTCCGAAGAGGGCAAGGAATGACTGGGCCTGGAGTGCACAGCACTGTTACCTATAACTGATCACTCCGAAGAGGGCAAGGAATGACTGGGCCTGGAGTGCACAGCACTGTTACCTATAACTGATCACTCCGGAGAGGGCAAGGAATGACTGGGCCTGGAGTGCACAGCACTGTTACCTATAACTGATCACGCCGAAGAGGGCAAGGAATGACTGGGCCTGGAGTGCACAGCACTGTTACCTATAACTGATCACTCCGAAGAGGGCAAGGAATGACTGGGCCTGGAGTGCACAGCACTGTTACCTATAACTGATCACTCCGAAGAGGGCAAGGAATGACTGGGCCTGGAGTGCACAGCACTGTTACCTATAACTGATCACTCAGAAGAGGGCAAGGAATGACTGGGCCTGGAGTGCACAGCACTGTTACCTATGACTGATCACTCCGGAGAGTGCAAGGAATGACTGGGCCTGGAGTGCACAGCACTGTTACCTATAACTGATCACTCCGAAGAGGGCAAGGAATGACTGGGCCTGGAGTGCACAGCACTTTTACCTATAACTGATCACTCCGAAGAGGGCAAGGAATGACTGGGCCTGGGTACTGAAGTTTACATCACCCAGTGGAACTGATATCTCTAATGAAAGACCATGGGCTGTGACCCTGCATGACTGAGTCTAGGTCACCACTTTAGTATGCCAGGGGTTTGTGCCCCAATGGATATTTCTGTGTTAAGACTGGCGACATGACTCGCGCGTCGCTGTGGCTAAATAAGAATTTCTTATTATAGTCAGGTGTCCCTAGCAGTTGATGTTGTTGCACCAAGGATAATGTGCTGAATAACTAAATACTTATAAGGTACCAAAAGCGAGACCTGTTGGCTATGCCAATGCTTGTGTACTTTGTCTCTAGTACACGTTGCCTCGTGAAACTGAGGTTAACACAGTCCCCGATCCACGCAACTCCTGGGGGCGCCACTGAGCTGTAAGTGTTTAGGGGTAGAGCGCGCCCGCAGCGCGTGCTGACGTGCCAACGCTGCTGGAGGTTCCAGTGTGATTGTCATCAGGAGATCTGTGGCGCTGATTCACTGTTTGCTGATCAGTCCCATTTGCAGAAGCAACATCCTGACATTGCATGCTTTTAGAAGAGCAAGCCTTTCATCTCGCGCGCCCTTCACCAGGCAGGAGGGCTGCGTCATATATCATCCTCCAATAGTTTATGCTTCTGTTGCACTGCCTCACTTTCCACCAAGATGCCACCTAGATACCTCTGGCTCTCACTACCTACACCTCCGAGCTGACTCTGACTGCTTTGGTGTGACCTAGAAAAGCAAAGACCCTGCCTGCTCCACTCTCGCCCTGATTCTCACAACTCTTACCTTCTATGGGGAGAGCCTACAGCAGCTTCACACAGACCCTGCCTGCTCCAGAGCAATCCTAGACCTGCTCTGCACAGACCCTGCCTGCTCTGCTGCAAGCCTAGACATGCTCTGCACAGACCCTGCCTGCTCTGCTGCAAGCCTAGACCTGCTCTGCACAGACCCTGCCTGCTCTGCTGCAAGCCTAGACATGCTCTGCACAGACCCTGCCTGCTCTGCTGCAAGCCTAGACCTGCTCTGCACAGACCCTGCCTGCTCTGCTGCAAGCCTAGACATGCTCTGCACAGACCCTGCCCGCTCTGATGAGAGAATAGAACCTCTCAGCACAGACCCTGCCTGATCCTGTGCACGCCTAGACCTGCTCCTCACAGACCCTGCCCCCCTTCGTCCAGGCCTAGACCTGATCCTCACAGAACCTGCCCCCTTCTGGTCCAAGCCTAGACCTGCTCCTCACAGACCCTGCCCCCTTCCCGTCCAAGCCTAGACCTGCACCTTACAGATCCTGCCCCCCTTCGTCCAGGCCTAGACCTGATCCTCACAGATCCTGCCCCCCTTCGTCCAGGCCTAGACCTGATCCTCACAGAACCTGCCCACTTCTGATTCAAGCCTAGACCTGATCCCCCCAGACCCTGCCCCCTTCTGGTCCAAGCCTAGACCTGCTTTTTACAGACCCTGCCCCCTTCCGGTCCAAACCTAGACCTGCACCTTACAGACCCTGCCCCCTTCCGGTCCAAGCCTAGACCTGCTTTTTACAGACCCTGCCCCCCTTCCGGTCCAAGCCTAGACCTGCTTTTTACAGACCTGGACCCCTTCCGGTCCAAGCCTAGACCTGCACCTTACAGACCCTGCCCCCTTCCAGTCCAAGCCTAGATCTGCACCTCACAGACCCTGCCCCCTTCTGGTCCAAGCCTAGACCTGCTCCTCACAGACACTGCCTGTGAGAAGTTGGCCTGATATATGCTGTCCACTAGTTCTAGTGGGCACCTTGTATCAGTTCAAACAACCCCTTATGGTGATAGGTTAAAGACAATCTTTATTGAAAGCTATCCTAGTGGTAGCTATGGAGAGCAGCCTTCAGGCTAAGTCTTGAAGGAATGTAAAGCAGCTTGTTTTACCAGTCTATAATCTCTTGAATGACCAAATGAAAAGACAACCACGCCAGGTATATATTTAAAATATATGTATTTAAGATAAAACACACCCCTCTAGTCTCTTTATGAGACTGGAGTTCGAAGTACTTAAGTTACATGTGTTTAAGCATCAGTAAAAGCACAAATACACGTTTGCGCCCTAGGGACGTACCAAACCATATACCAATAAAGTGGTATAAGAACCACAACTGAACTAGACACAAGGCCTAGAGCCTGTAGAATTGCTGGGACCCAAAGGAACCACTCAAGGTAGTGACACAGAGGACCCACGGGGGCCGTGTGCAGTGTGTGACTTAGGAAGTTCTAGGGCAGCACTCCCGGGATCACCGGAGTACTCTAGTTACCTCATCCAGGGAAGCCGGGTGCATAGGTGCAGAACCCAAAGCACAACTTCGAGGAGGACCAGGAAGATGATGGGTCAGCAAAAGATCACAGTGTCCAGGAGTCACGGTTCCACGTCACCCACGATAGCCACGGGCCTCAGCTTTGCTGTGGACTCAGGGTAGCCTCGGGGAAGTCTGGAAATCCACCTCTGGGGGTGCAGAGACTTCAGCATCTGTTGGGAGCTTCAGAATTGAAGACCGGACAGTTGCTTCGTTGGTGCCTGCCAAGCAGGGGAGTCACTCCTTGACCCCAAGGGAGATTTCTTCAGTCTTCTAGTTAAAGTAGAACGTCGAAGGTCCAGGATATATGTTGCAGAGTTTCGTCCAGGGTAATCCCAAGTCGCAAGGACTGGGTTCCCATACTTATACTAAGTTTGGGGGCTGGACATACTCTAGGGACCCAACTATGGGAGGGTTTGGAAAAAGGGGTGGTTACACCCATTTCCTTTGTCCAGTTTTGTGCCAGAGCAGGGGCAGGTAGCCCCTGCAAATGGTTTGAACTGGACTATGCACAGGGACACCAAGTGTGCCCCAGTGCAGGACTTCAAAGCACCAGACAGTGCTCCCGCCCAGCCCCAATACACATCTGCCTGTCTGGGGAGGTGGTTACATCTCCCTGGGACAGGAAACCTATAGTCCAGGCCTCCACTGCCGGAGTTGCGGTCAGCAGCAGGAGGCCCGACCCGTGTCTGTGGCAGTGGCATCCATTTTGTGATGCCAGGGCTTTAGAAAGTCTTTACCGGGTAGACCAGTGTGAACATGTCTCTCCCTCTAGAAGGGTGGAATGCTACCCCCGCTGCCAGAACTGGCAGGGGGGGGGGGGGTAGTATTCCAAAGCATTTGACACCAAACACGACATGTTTCCGTGCAGCAAGTTCAAAGTTAGCATTTACCGCGAGGCTATAATGCACTTAAGAGTATATGGTCAGGCTGCACCACAAACAGCTTCGGAGGAGGTACTCCGAACGCTGCAGAGGGGCTCTGCTCATGCAGGGGCACCCTCTCACTTAAAAAAAAGCACTCTGCCTTCAGGATTGTTAAGGCCTGCCATAGGAGTGACTTATAGGTTTTATATGTGTGTGCATGTCAAGAATTCCTGTCATACAAGGGAAACACGCCCTTATGTAAACAGGAGAGCTGTTACATAACTCAAGGAAAACACGCCCTTATGTAAACAGGAGAGCTGTTACATAACTCAAGGGAAACACGCCCTTATGTAAACAGGAGAGCTGTTACATAACTCAAGGAAACACGCCCTTATGTAAACAGGAGAGCTGTTACATAACTCAAGGAAAACACGCCCTATAAAGGGAGGAACCGGGAGGTACAACGCTGTCGGATATTGTGTTCACACCGACGTACCTGCTTCGTGAAGAGCAGTGTTCCGGAGTGGTGCTCCAGTAAGGCAAGAACGGAGGTAGGTCGAGTCGTTACTCCCTGGGCCGTGTCTTGCCCCATCGTCACCTGTGAAGGACCCGGAAGCTCTACCGGTCAACCATTGAGCTTCGCTTTTTGACTCGGCTGAGTCCAAGCGCAGTGGCGCTTTTGCTGGTTGGAGTCGTAACTCCCAGCCCGACCAGAGACACAGGGACTGCCAGCTGTAAACGCACACCAGGAGGTGTTTGCCGCGTTACAGACTCGGAAGTCCACAGGATCGATCGAGCGGCTGCTCTCGGTTCAGTCTTCTTGCTTGTGATTGGGGTATCGGTGACGCATCACCAGGAGGTGACTCCGCGTCCCGGTGCAGTCTGAGGAAGAGGTTGAGCGGCTGCTCCCTTCAGGTAGAGACCCCGGCTGGGTGTTTCCCTGACTCCTCGATTCTCCCCAACACTCTTCGTGCCCCTCACAGCCTACCGATTGGCATTGTCGGCCATTTCATTTCTGCCCTCTGTTGGCATACGCCGGGACCGGCGTATATGCAGAGGACGGTTAGGACCATCCGTGCTGTGGGCTGGTAACGTACTTAGCCTGGAGGATTCCAGTGACTATAACTTGTTTATTCTTTGTATTATATTTGCCTTCATTAAAACAACTAACCCTTCACTAGTGGTTGCGTCCTCATTGTCGTGTCTGTTAAACGATCCTGAGACGTTCAGGGCGTTACAAAATATCCGACTTTAATAACACTAACTGTCTCCCGGTCGATAACAGACATGGCAACACTTGATGATGTGCTGGCTGCTTTAGCGGCCATGCAAGTTGAAGTGGCTGCCTCTAGGCAAGAAACAGCCGATGTAAAAGCCAGACTGGATGCTATCCAATTGGACCCGCTCACGCCCAGCACCTCCCTCACGAATCAGACCCCTGCGGTAGTAGTGGAAATGCCGGTAGCCATCCCCTTGGCGACACCAGAGAGGTACAGTGGGGATCCTAACACAGTGCAGGTATTCCTCACACAAGTGGCGCTACATTTATTGTGCAAACCAAAGGCGTTCCCCACGAGTCAGGCTCGTGTGGCTTTCCTTATATCCTATTTGGCTGGAAACGCGGCACAATGGGCCGTACCTCTGGTGAGCAGGGACGACCCCCTCTTATGTGATTGGGGTGCTTTTCGCGAGGAATTCCTGAAGGTATTCGACAGAAGGGCTGACTCGTACACGGCGGACCGTGAAATGCTTGAGTTGAGACAGGGATCCAACGACCTGGTGCAGTATCTCAACGCGTTCCGAAGGCTGGTTGCGGAAACCAAGTGGCCTGTTGCTAAACAGACGGCGTTCTTCCATCAAGGGCTGTGCGATGAGCTCAAGGACGCCGTGGCTCATATTGACCCTCAACCCAAGACATGTGAGGGCCTTATCAACCTGGTATTACGGCTGGAACATAGGCTAAGTGAAAGAAAGGGGGATCATGGGAGAAAAGGAAAATCCCTTCCATCCTATGTGACGGTGGGAAGTCCTGAAACTTCCACCGCATCCAAGGGAGAACCCATGGACATCGGCGCAATACGAGCGAGCCTCACAGCCACGGAGAAAGAGTCACGCCGTAAACAAGGATTGTGCCTATATTGTGGCAAAAAAGGCCACTACGTACGTGAATGCCCTGCCAAACCGAAGACGTCACGTTATCGGGCCAACCGGTCGGTAACAGCCGTGGTGGACATACCGGCGGAAAACTAGAGGACTCCAAGACCAGAGAAGGGGCATCTCGGAGTCACTCATCCATCCCTTCACTTTCCAACTCGGTCACTAAGGGACAACGACACCTGTTTATCACGGTGCACGTGGGAGTGCATGACCAGTGGATACCCGTTGTGGCCATGGTGGATTCAGGGGCCACTGGCATGTTTATGGACCACAACGAGGCATGCAGGCTAGGGCTAGTGCTTCTTCCCAAAGCTGTACCCGAAGACGTCTATGCTGTAGACGGAAGGCGATTGGTGACGGGGCCCATCGGGCAGCACACGGGGGTCCTTCCGATGAGATATGGGTGGAACCATTTGGAACAAATCGATTTTAACATCATCCGAGCGCCCCAATATGGCGTCATATTGGGATTGCCGTGGCTACAGAAACACAACCCCTTTGTGGATTGGCCAACACATCGCATCGAAATGACGTCACCGTATTGCATCCTGCATTGTGGAATAAGAACGGAATCCCTTGACGCAGATGAGAGCGGGAGTCAGACGGTGGCTACAGCGGCAGAAAAAGATGTGGCTCTCCCCCAGGCTTATCACAGTTTTGAGGATGTATTTGATGAGGTGAAGGCGGAAGTGCTACCACCACATAGACAGTTTGACTGCCAGATCGACCTGGTGCCAGGGGCCAGCGTTCCCAGCGGCAGGCTGTATGCCCTGACGGAACCTGAAAACGTGCATCTCCGGGGGTACCTGGATAAACTCCTCAAGCTAGGATTCATCCGCCCGTCCAAGTCTCCGGCCGCCTCGCCACTCTTCTTCATCCCGAAGGCTAATGGGGAGCTGAGAGCCTGTGTGGACTTTAGGGCATTGGATTTGAAAGGGGCATACCATCTGGTGCGCATGAGGGACGGAGACGAGTGGAAGACCGCCTTTAAGACCAGGTTCGGCCTTTTTGAGTACCTCGTCATGCCGTTCGGTCTGTGCAACGCCCCGGCAGCCTTTCAGTACTTTTTGAATGAGGTATTCAGAGAGGAGTTGGATATCTACGTGGTCGTATATATCGATGACATCCTCATCTATTCGTCCAGTGTGGAGGAGCACGTACACCACGTCAAAGCTGTGCTCCAAAAGCTGAGGGAAAACATGCTGTTTTGTAAACTCAGCAAGTGTGACTTCCACGTCACATCCGTGGAATTCCTCGGAGTGATGCTGAGTCCAGAGGGACAGGAGATGGCAGAACGAAAGATCAAGGCGGTGAAAGAATGGCCGGTGCCCCAAAGCGTGAAGGACGTCCAAAGTTTCATTGGCTTCGCCAACTTTTACAGGCGGTTCATAGATGGATTTTCAGGAGTGGTGGCCCCAATCACACAGCTACTGAGGAAGTCCAAGGAGTTTGTCTGGTCCCCTGAAGCGAACAAAGCCTTTGAGGCCCTGAAAAGCGCCTTTGGTAAGGCGCCGGTGTTGGCTCACCCCGATCCGGATCTCCCCTACGTGGTGGAAGCGGACGCGTCGGATGTGGCGCTGGGGGCTATCTTGTCCCAACGCAACCACGACACAGGGGTGCTTCATCCCGTTGCGTACATGTCCCGCAAACTCAACGACGCCGAACGCAACTACCATATTGCGGAGAAGGAGCTTCTCGCAATCAAGGACGCCTTCACCGAATGGAGGCATTGGTTGATGGGGGCAAGACATGTGGTATCGGTGTACACGGACCATCGGAACCTACAGTTCATGACGGCCACTAGACACCTTTCTCCCAGGCAGCTGCGGTGGATGATCTTCTTTGCGGGGTTCAACTTCCGCATCACATATCGGCCGGGGACGGAAAACCGAAAGGCGGACGCCCTGTCCCGTCAATCTGCAGTTAAGGAACCATTGCCTGCGACCGAGCGTTCCATCATTTCCCCGAGGATGGTATTGGGGGTTATCCAACCGGATACTTTCCTGAGGGGAATAAAGAGAGGGATCAGGTCATTCGCATGGCGGAGGTGGCTCCTCAGTCACAGAGAATGGCAGCTGAAGGACGGGATACCCCTGAAGGGCAGGTGCCTATTGATACCCACGCCTAGGCTAAGGAAACAAGCATTCATCTGGTGCCATGACTCTCCATGCGCAGGTCATTTGGGCTTTGAAAAAACGGTGGCTAGCATGGGACGGCATTTCTGGTGGCCAACCATGAGAGTGGATGTCAGGAGGTGGGGACAGGAGTGTCCTACGTGTGCTACCATGAAGGCCGACCATGGCCGAACCCAAGGGCTCTTACATCCACTTCCAACCCCGGATAGACCATGGGATAGCATATCACTGGACTTCGTGGTGGGCCTACCGGTAGACCAGGGGATGACGGCAATACTGGTGGTGGTGGATTACTTGACGAAAATGGGGCACTTCATCCCCTGCAAGAGAGTCCCTACGGCCGGGGAATTGGCGTCACTACTCCTAAAGAATGTGGTACGACTGCATGGATTACCTGGGGTGATCGTGTCGGACCGGGGGTCGCAGTTTACTGCGCAATTCTGGAAGACTTGGTGCACTGCGCTGCATGTTAAGACCGCCCTGTCCACCAGCTACCACCCTCAAACGGACGGCCAAACCGAGCGCCTGAACCAAACGCTCAAACAGTATCTGCGATGTTTTGTGGACCAGGGCAGGGAAGAATGGGTCGACTTGCTATGGGTTGCAGAGATAGCCTATAACAACGCCACTCACAGCTCCACACAGTCATCTCCGTTCTATAGCAACTATGGCCAACATCCCAGGTTCTTGCCATTTCTACATCCGTTCAGAGAGGACAGGATTCCCGCCACAGCGGACAGGGTGGCACACATAAAAGACACATTGATGCGCTCAAGGGCTGTCCTAATAGAGGCCAAGAGAAGATACAAGGCTGCGGCAGATAGGAAGAGAAGGCCCGGGCCACTGTACCGCACTGGAGACTACGTCTGGATATCCACAAGAAACATGAGGTTTCGAAAGAACAGTGTGTTCCATCCCAAGTACATGGGCCCCTATCGAATTACCAAGTGTATGGGTCCCGTGAACGTGAAGGTGTGCTTGCCCCAGTCATTGCGGATACACCCTGTCTTTCATGTATCATTGCTCAAACCAGCACCCTCCAAGCCGTCTGGGACACCTCGGCCGGTATGCGTGGAGTCGGAGGTGGAGTATGAAGTGTCGGGCATACGGGCGTCCAAATGGCGCAGGGGGAAGCTGTGGTACCTGGTTGCGTGGAAAGGCTATGGCCCGGAGGAGCATTCATGGGAACCGGCTGAAGGGGTTCATGCTCCGCGCTTGGTCTCCTTGTTCCATCGGCGTTTTCCTGCCAGCGCTGGACCCGTGGGGAGCCGCTGAGAGGGAGGATGTACTGTCAAGAATTCCTGTCATACAAGGGAAACACGCCCTTATGTAAACAGGAGAGCTGTTACATAACTCAAGGAAAACACGCCCTTATGTAAACAGGAGAGCTGTTACATAACTCAAGGGAAACACGCCCTTATGTAAACAGGAGAGCTGTTACATAACTCAAGGAAACACGCCCTTATGTAAACAGGAGAGCTGTTACATAACTCAAGGAAAACACGCCCTATAAAGGGAGGAACCGGGAGGTACAACGCTGTCGGATATTGTGTTCACACCGACGTACCTGCTTCGTGAAGAGCAGTGTTCCGGAGTGGTGCTCCAGTAAGGCAAGAACGGAGGTAGGTCGAGTCGTTACTCCCTGGGCCGTGTCTTGCCCCATCGTCACCTGTGAAGGACCCGGAAGCTCTACCGGTCAACCATTGAGCTTCGCTTTTTGACTCGGCTGAGTCCAAGCGCAGTGGCGCTTTTGCTGGTTGGAGTCGTAACTCCCAGCCCGACCAGAGACACAGGGACTGCCAGCTGTAAACGCACACCAGGAGGTGTTTGCCGCGTTACAGACTCGGAAGTCCACAGGATCGATCGAGCGGCTGCTCTCGGTTCAGTCTTCTTGCTTGTGATTGGGGTATCGGTGACGCATCACCAGGAGGTGACTCCGCGTCCCGGTGCAGTCTGAGGAAGAGGTTGAGCGGCTGCTCCCTTCAGGTAGAGACCCCGGCTGGGTGTTTCCCTGACTCCTCGATTCTCCCCAACACTCTTCGTGCCCCTCACAGCCTACCGATTGGCATTGTCGGCCATTTCATTTCTGCCCTCTGTTGGCATACGCCGGGACCGGCGTATATGCAGAGGACGGTTAGGACCATCCGTGCTGTGGGCTGGTAACGTACTTAGCCTGGAGGATTCCAGTGACTATAACTTGTTTATTCTTTGTATTATATTTGCCTTCATTAAAACAACTAACCCTTCACTAGTGGTTGCGTCCTCATTGTCGTGTCTGTTAAACGATCCTGAGACGTTCAGGGCGTTACAGTGCAATGGTAGTGATAAAGGTAGCCTATACCACTGTAAGGGGTGCAAGCACCACCTTACCCAGGCTGCAGGAGCAGACCTGTGGTGTCATTTTGGAGTGCTTCCCAGGGGTGGCATAATACATGCTTCAGCCCCTGGTAGGCCTCTGAGGTACCTATGCCCTAGGTACATAGCATACCATATACTAGGGGCTTATAAGGCACTCCAGAATCCAATTAGAAATGTACCTAATGTACATGGAAACCATATTACAGAGAAAGCAGATAGGCTGGGGCCCTGAATAGCATACTCCCAGTCCAACTAAGTCATAAACCAGCAAAACACCAGGAAAAAAGTGGGGGCAACAATATAGTCAGATTCCACCTTCCTACACTGCCCCCTTCTGGTCCAGGCCTAGACCTGCTCCTCACAGACCCTGCCTCCTTCCGGTCCAGGCCTAGCCCTGCTCCTCACAGACCCTGCCCCCTTCCGGTCTGAGCCTAGACCTGCTCCTCACAGACCCTGCCACCTTCCGGTCTGAGCCTAGACCTGCTCCTTACAGACCCTCCCCTTTCCGTTCCAAGCCTATACCTGCTCCTCACAGACTCTGCCCCCTTCCAGTCTGAGCCTAGACCTGCTCCTCACAGACCCTACCCCCTTCCGGTCCAGGCATAAACCTGCTCCTCAGAGACCCTGCCCCTTTCCGGTTCGAGCCTAGACCTGCTCCTCACATACCCTGCCTCCTTCCGGTCCAGGCCTTGACCATGCTCCTCACCGACCCTGCCCCCTTCTGGTCCAGACCTAGACCTGCTCCTCACAGACCCTGCCCCCTTCCGGTCCAGGCATAGACCTGCTCCTCAGGGACCCTGCCCCCTTCCGGTCCAGGCCTAGACCTGTTCCTCACAGACCCTGCCCCCTTCCGGTCTGAGCCTTGACCTGCTCCTCACAGACCCTGCCCCCTTCCGGTTCGAGCCTAGACCTGCTCCTCACAGACCCTGCCCCCTTCCGGTCCAAGCCTAGACCTGCTCCTCACAGACCCTGCCCCCTTCCAGTTCAAGCCTAGACCTGCTCCTCACAGACCCTGCCCCCTTCAGTGCCAGCATAGACCTGCTCCTCACAGACCCTGCCCCTTCAGTGCCAGCATAGGCCTGCTCCTCACAGACCCTGCCCCCTTCAGTGCCAGCATAGACCTGCTCCTCACAGACCCTGCCCCTTCAGTGCCAGCATAGACCTGCTCCTCACAGACCCTGCCCCTTCAGTGCCAGCATAGACCTGCTCCTCACAGACCCTGCCCCTTCAGTGCCAGCATAGACCTGCTCCTCACAGACCCTGCCCCCTTCAGTGCCAGCATAGACCTGCTCCTCACAGACCCTGCCCCCTTCAGTGCCAGCATAGACCTGCTCCTCACAGACCCTGCCCCTTCAGTGCCAGCATAGACCTGCTCCTCACAGACCCTGCCCCCTTCAGTGCCAGCATAGACCTGCTCCTCACAGACCCTGCCCCTTCAGTGCCAGCATAGGCCTGCTCCTCACAATTTGCAGTTCTACGTGTGAATACTGAACACGATGAACGTGATATCAAAGTCATGATTCAATGAAGTGCAAGGATTCAAAAGCATCTGACAAAGGTGACATCATTAATATATTTCTTGGGTGTGCTAAGTGGTGACTTTGATCTAATTTTAGACAATGCATTTACTTAACTTGTTGGATTTCATGCCCTGGATCTGAGGGCTATACCAATCGGCGCCCTACACCCGGATCACCGTTGAAAAGAATCAAAACATCATTGTTTTAATAGGGAGCGCCACAATTAAAAAAAACGTTCTTTGTGCTTCTGATGAGTAAATGTCAACACCATCCTTAAGGGTCCCCATAGAGACATCACAGCTGCTGTACATTCAAGACTCGAGGGCACCAATGAAGTGACATAACAGGAAGTGGCAAACAACCCATGACCTCACAGTAAGTGTAATCACAAGAATGCCGCTGCCCGCGTACCACGCAGTGGGACATCAGCAGGGCAGCTCTCTAGTGGCCGCCCGTCGCAGCCTTCCCCCTCCCCCTTCTTCTGCCTCGTGCGCGAGGCCACGCCCAGGGAGGAGATCTCCCAATAAGTGTGCAGGTGGAGGCGGGCCGTTGGGGGGGGCGAGGCTAGCCCCCCTACTTAGGCGTCCCTCTCGCCCAGTTCCTCCTCTGCTTCCTGCGCGCCGCTCCTGCTCGGACACGCGTATTGCCTGCCGTCGGCTCCACGATACTACGATCGGGCCCCCCCTTCAGCGTCGTTGTGCTTTTCGGGATATCATCAACTTTCGGTGAGTCTTGCTAACCTCTCCCACCCCGGCCCTGTCCCTGGGCTTGACCAGGTGGACAGGGCCCTGTGGCCCAGATGGCCATGGGTTTGGGGGGCGCAAGCATGGGCCCGTGTCCCTGTGGGGCAGTACAGGTGTTGCTGGGGGGGGGCATTGTCGTGGCGCGTTTGCGGGGGTAACGGGAAGTCCGGTATTGGACTGGGCGGATGGTTGCGAGTCGCAGGCGCGTTTCACGTCCAATTGTACGCTTGTTTGCAGGCACCGCCCCCCTCCCCCCCCCCCACACGATGCGCGGCCATCTTTCCCGGGGTCCATCGCGTTCGTTGGAGGCCCTGGAGGGTATGCGGGACAGGGCGCAAGCCGGGCTGATTCCGGGCAGCAGGAAGCATCGAGGGTAGAGTGTGCGGGCATCTCCGCAACATAGCTGGCCTCGGGGGTGTCGGGTATCGGTGTGGGCGTCGGTCCACTGATTGATTTGGCGCATCGAAAGCCGATGTTCGCATTGCATCAGCATGCTTTTCACAGTATGGCAGTATGTACGTGAAGGCGCGGTAGTGTAATCGATCCGATACGGGGGTTTGAATTGAATTCGTAATATAATTACGGGGATTGTGTGGCCGCTCCAATATCCCGGGTTAAGTCGCGCTAGATGGCGAAACGCCGTCCATTGGTGATGCATGCTCCCGGGCGCGGCGAAGCTAAATATTGTCCTCGTGCACGGTGGGGCTGCCAACTGAGCCGGCCACGTACCGCTGTACCATCCAGATTCGTTTCACAGAGCTGAATCTGACCCATGACCCGTGACTAAGCCTGATTGGCTTTGTAAACATCTGCACAGTTATTTGTCAACGTATATCGACATTTAGAAACGTCCTTGGCACAGCATGTTGAAGGCCATCAACTCAATCGTAGGTCAGCAAAATAACATGTACTCACGGTTTCTTACGTCTTGACGTAGTTTGTGTATTCCTGCTGTGCTATTGCTACTCTGTCCGCCTAAACATAAAGCAACCTTTATTGTGACTATAGCATTTATGGGTGAACAGTCAGTACCGTCACCATGTCAGGCTCTCGATTTTGACAGGGAAGTCCAAAAAATCGAAGACAAATTAGAACTGTGGCATTACGAGCATTGGCTGTATAGATCCCTGTCTATGCACAGTTTCTGTTATGCAAATAATTGAGTGCAAGTTAGCGATGTGGGTCGAGTGCCTGCTGCAACGCTCTCTGCCCGGACGGCAGGTCATGTATTCAATCCTAACATGTATTCAAGCCTCACGCGTGTTGTTGCTATGCAACGGCAATGGGAGTGCTCCGGTTTCACGTTGAAGCGGCACGGCCCAGCAACGTTATGGCGCGGCTTGATAGACCTCGGGGGGTGGTGTGTGGGTTTGCACGTTGCGTCCACACCCTGTATCGCGGGACGGTGCGTGACCCCTTCCGGTAACGGAATGTGTTGAGGGGGTGCGGTGATCGTTAGCAGCGCGCCAATGCCGGCGAGTTGGGCCGCGCGATATATCAACTATGTGGCGCGTTTAAATAGACCTCGGGGGTTGTGAGTTGGTTTTACGGCGCGTCCACACCCTGAGTTGCGGGACATTACGTGGTCCCTCCGAGTTCCGGTGTATCCTCTTGTGGGGTAATGACCAGAGCTGTCGACTTAAGAGCTGAGGAAGCAGGTTCGAATCTTGGTATCGGCTTACATCCGGTTATTTTTCCTGAACGTGTAATGTAAATACGGTGATCGTGTAAAGCGCGCCAAGACCGGTGGGTTGGTTTCACGCGTTATATAACACGCAAGATTAATAAGAAGGCGCCTTTCTTCTGTTACATCTACACGGGCCATCAACGATCTGGCGCAATAATTAGACCCCGGTGGGGGTTGGGGTTGGTTTAGACGTCGCGTCCACATCGTGTGATTCTGGCCAGCAAACGCAACCCTTCCCATTCCTGTATGTGTAATTTAAGTAAGGTGATCGGGTATAGGGCTCCGATACCCGCGGGCTGAGTCGCGCTACAGATCAATACGCATCCGAATAAGAAGGTTCGCTTCCCGCTCTATCTACCCTGGGCGCCGAACGAGGTGGCGCGCTCATGGACCTGAGGGTCACGGACCCGGATCGCCACGTGCGGGTAGCCTGCAGTCACGTGGCCCCTGCGTGGGCAGAGCGTGGGGTAGCCAGGGCGGGGGGATGGGCCGTTGGGGGAGGTCAGTTATTGTCTTAATTCCATGAGTACGGCCAACAATCCCAGCCGGACAAAGGCCAGGCTGCGCATAAGGGTGTTCTCAGATGTTCTTACCTTGTTCCTTGAGAGGGCAGTTTGCGACACAGGTTGACACAGGCAACGCGGCGCATGAGAGTGTTGGGTTACCAGCGTTGTGGTTATGGGTATATTTAGTGCATTGATTCCCTGCCCGTTCTAACTCCGCTCCTTTCCCCTAATTACAGATTCGGTGAGGGACAGCCCGCGATCGTAGGGCCAGGATCCAAGGGGAAGGCGCTAAAGGGACGCACGCTAGCTGTGATTTCGGAGTAGCCCACCCGCAATGGAGAATATCGGGACACCGGGTCCACTGTTCTCCCAAGAGACGTCGGTCGAGGAGACGCAGTCGAGCGCACCACAGGAAGGGGTTTGGGTGGACTTTATGGCGTTCGCCCGTGAGAAGGGCACGGCGTGGGCCCAAGGTTTCCTTGAGGGTCGCAGGGTGGAGGATTCGGGCGTGGTCGTAACCCCCCCCCATCCGAGGGCGCCCCAGGTCTTTCGGGGTCGGAGCCCTGGAGGTCCACCAGGGTGCTTAAGCCCACATCTAAAGACATGCCCGAGGCCCCGCCGGCCAGGAAATGACAGGCGACCGCACCACGTACCGTCCTCCCGGCAGTCGCAGCAACACCGGTGCACGACTCTGCCACAGGAGTCACTGACATGGCCCAGATGGGCAAAGCCATGGACCACATGCTTAGCCTCATGTCCGTCTTTCAGAGCCGCTTGGACGCATTGGCTGCACCGCCACAGTTGCCCACAGCGTCGGGGCCTGCACCAGCCCAGGCACCCGTGCTCCAAGTCTGGGCCGGGCAGAGTACGGCCGGGGAACAGCGTAATGGTGAGCCTGGGGGAGCCCCGGGGTTGTCACCTCCAGGGGACACGGGTCCCTCCGCTAGTAATGCAGCAAGTACATCCACGGTTAGCACGTTGGCGTCCCCGCCGCCCACACCGGCGGCTGCTACGCCCTCCACCCCTGTTGCTGCTGAGTCTACGCCCGCCGTGGCATCGGGTTGTGCTGTGTCAGGAGGGGAGGGCTTGGGTCAGGTTCCTAAGCCCCTTGTCACCCAAGCGCCATTGGCATCAGGCCGCTGTTCCCTGGCATGGTTGGTACCACAGGCCGCTAAAGAAGGGATATGGAGGCGAGAGTATATAGACATCCTGACATTACTTATGCATGGGTCGGCAGGGGTGGACACGAGAAAGATGGGGCGTAAGGAAGAGGAAAGGGTCAGATACCAGAGATGGCCGGACAAGACCATCTAGAATTGGACATCGGCATTTAATATATTGGCAGCTGTAGTAGTGCAGAAATTCCCGGAACAGAGTGAGGCCCTAATGCAGTGCGCCAGCACGATCCAAGAAGAGGCTAGGCTCTCTGGGGGGTTGGGTTGGTTCTATTACGACCAGGATTTCAGGAAAAGAATGGCCATATGCCCGGACCTGGGGTGGGATCAGAAGGAGATTCAACTTTGGGTAGAACACATGTGCCGACCCACTAGGGATAAGAAGGATCAGGCATATAAGGGACAAGGGGAGGCAGACGATAGAAAGAGCCCCTTTAAGCAGCCTTTTCGGGGGGGCAGGGGGCGGGGCGAGCGGCAGGGCAAGCGCTTCAATTCAGGCACATGCCGCCTTTACAACGGGGGAAACTGCACCTGGGGGAGGTCATGCAAATTCTCACACAGCTGCAGCAAGTGCGGCGCACAACACCCTGCTACTGCTTGCCCCCCCAGCCAGGGCGCGCCACAACCTGCTGCACCCGACAGGACAGAGGCCCAACGGCAATGAGACCGCACATGTACCACCCCTCCCGTCCTTCCCCCATCATCCTGGAAAATATCCCTCCGCTAATTGTGAGTCCGATTGTTTTGAGAGGTATGGTCGCCCTTGATGCTGCATGTGCACCTCCGACTTTTCCCGCCCTGGGTTTTCTCCTTTTGGATGAACGTATCTAATTTTGTGTGTAATAAAGACACAACTACCTAAAAGCTGCTTCATCGTTTCATTGACAGGTCACCAGGTTTGGGTGATGGAACACTCCTTCATCACGAGGCTGGAACGCTGGGCAGCACACAGGATATGGTCGCAGAATTTTGCTAACACACAGTTCGTGTGGTTGGGCTCCCCGGGGATGAAATGGAGTGAAGCCCGGGGCATCATTGAACAGCGTCTGGCCGTTGTGGGGGTTCAGCCCTCGATTATTATCTTACACCTAGGGGGTAATGACCTGGTTTCCAGGGGAAGGAGGGCCCTGCTCATGTCCATGCAAACTGACTTGCCAGCCATTAGCCAGGCTGGGGGGTCATGCGAAGTCTGGTGGTCGGAAATTGTACCCCGCAGGATTTGGAGGGGGGCCAGGTCCCCGGCAGCAGTAGAGCGGTCACGTAGAAGGGTCAATAGGTCCATGCAAAAATGTATGGAGCGCAGGGGCATGGGCTTCATCAGACATGCATTGATCCAAGAGAAGGTTGAGGGGTATTACAAGAAGGATGGGGTGCACCTGTCCAGGGTAGGGATGGACATGTTCCTGCTCGACGTACAAGAGGCGCTAGCTAGCAAAGGACATCAGTAAAACCTATGTAGGGAAGGGGGGGCTCTGGCAGCGACGGTAGCCTCCCCAGAGCTGTGGCGGAGTTACAGGGCGATCTGGATGCAGACGGGTACAGTAAGGGTACCTCTGCGACAGGCGGTACAGTAAGGGTACCCCTGTCCGGCACAGTAAGGGTGCCCGAGCCAAAGTCCAGGAGCCGAAGGGGGTTCTGGGAAGACCGCGACAGCGCCCCGTTAGTCCTTCGGGCGGTTGGGGGGCCTGACCAACCGGGGGTGTGCCACAACACGCTCTGCCCCTGTCAGAAGGGGCGGGAGTAGGAGACAGATCACGTGACCCAATGGATGATCTGCAAATAAATATGTGCCACACTGCCGGGCATCGACCCACCGTGTGTGCTGGCTCACCAGGCGGGCGGAGCAGCTAGGGGCTGCTTGCCCTGGATCGCCCGTAAGATAACCCATTTATCGTTATACTTATGTTGTATGAAATAAACCTGCAGCAGTTCTTCACCCACAAAGAAAGTGTCAGTGTTATCCTTGGGTGACGTCTGTGCATGCGTGTTGATTGAAGCGGATGACGGTGTGGTCACTAGTGACATAACAGGAAGTGGCAAACAACCCATGACCTCACAGTAAGTGTAATCACAAGAAGTGACATAACAGGAAGTGGCAAACAACCCATGACCTCACAGTAAGTGTAATCACAAGAAGTGACATCAGATCTAAGACCTCACACACATGATTAGCAGGTCTATCATGAGTACATTTGAGCGCATTACGAGGTTTAACAAATGAACGCTGATCACTACTTAAGCCTTTGACTTGAATTCCCTCCGTAAAGGAATTAAGAGGCTAAATGAGGGTGGACATGCTACTGAGAGCTACAAGCGAGGCAGACTAACAGCAGCGTAGCCTGGTCAGTAAGATTGGGGGGTGGGCTTCCTGTTTTCCAACAATCACACAGGGATATAATGGCAAAATATATTATGTCACAAGCAGGGTACATGAGGGGGGCTGAAGGGGCAGTGGAAAGGGGAAGGAAAGCAGATTGGTGAGGTGACTAAGTGGGAAAAACCATGATATTTAGTTAACTTATCAAAACTATTTTAGACTTCCAAAACAGAGAGGGGGAGACAGTGTGTGCGTTTTTGTCTGTGGGTTTGTCAAGATGCCTGGTGAAATCCAACAGACACAGCAGCATACCCGACTGTAAGCCCCTGTACCCAACTATGTACCAAAAAATACATTTATTGGGGCGTTTAACACCCCAACACTCCCTCTGAAGCTACACCCCTGCGTACTAAATTTGGCACCAAGAACAAAGCACAGTTCATGCATTGCATTAAAATACTACAAACTGCAATTGTGAATATCAAAACTATAAAGTCCATTAACCTTCCTAACACTCACCATTATATACACTGACAATTTGAGCACCCTTCAACCACTATAAAATAATGCAGATTGCACGCTGCGTTTGGAATTCCGAGCATGGAAAATGACAATCCGTATGAAAGATACAGTTATAAATGAATATTTTGCACATATATTAATTCAGGCTTTCTGGAACGTGCGATTTTGCCACAGGTTGTTTAACCAAAAGAAATGAGTATTTAGTGAAATATTTTACATCATTGAATCCATAACATGTGTAACAAAATCACTTTAAAAATCCTGCGCGTCCGGTATCGTTTGTTGTGATGGGCAGTAGGATCGACCTTCCTAGACTGAGGATCATACACATCACGAGAATTAAAGACAAAACATTAACCTTTGATGCGAAATAGGAGAAATAAAGAGATGTCCGTCTAGCACCTTAGTTGCACAAAGTGAAAACAGAAAACATTTATGCGGCCCACAACCCCCATATGTCAGGTGGGGACTGCGGTGAAGATTGAGGGCAGTCACTTTGGTGCATCGACGGAACGAGAAGACAGCTTCTAGTCCACCTGCAGTTAATGTAGTGGCCAAACTCCAGATGGGATCTCAGGAGAGCACTGGTCATGCCAAAGAGTTCACTGAGGCAAATCTAGTAGGGGATGTGGACTTAGTCACCTTAGCTGTCAGGCCCCCTAACATGCAGAAATACAGACAGCATCCTGTTATTAACGAGGTTAGCGTGTAAGCCCTGAGAGACACTGATACCAGCATCACCAGTGTGACTCGGCAGCTGGTGTCCTCAGAACAGTATCTACCTAGAAGTTCCTATCCAGTCACCGTTGCTAACAATGTGACAAAAGTCCATCCCCGGGCGATGGTGTCCTTTGACTGGGGAGAGGTTGCTGGAAGGGAGGAGGTGGCAGTCCCTTCATTCATACCAGTTGACTGTTTGCTTGGCAACAAATTGGCGTCCTCAGCCTGGGGCTTAGGCAGAACTGAGGATCCATGCAGAAATGCTTGGAATAAAAACACAAAAGTATCCCCTCTGGAACCTGGATGGCTCCTTTGGAAACAGTGAAGAAATGGGGGGTAGTCAGTACACCGGGTGGCAACACACCCACTATTGTGGGTGGGAAGGGAAAGTGACACTTTTCTTTTTCCAACCCACACTCTCTCTAGTAGTGACATGCTTCATCATCGGGTTCACCACAACTCCTAAAGATCAGTGGTGGGTTCCCCATATTCCAGGGAGCACTTTTAAAGAATGGGTGTATGGGGTCATAACTTTAAAGATAAAATTCCTCACCCACTATGAAGGCATTTTTCATTCGTGGGATGGGAGGGAAATTTGAAAATGTCATATAGGGCTAAAGGGTGTAATGGTCCTATGACCCTAGAACACCAACATGTTACAGCCCTTTCCTATCAGCCTATTTGAGGTCCTGGGATATCGTCAGGGTGGGTAGCGAAGAAGTCACTTCCTCCGAAGACTTGAATAACATGTGCATGCAATTTGAATGTGAGAATTACAGAAGGGCATTCTTGCCGCGACATCATGAGGGAATGACCTAATTTTAAGTGAGGCACCTCCTACCATGGAGGGCATGAGAGGGAGGCCTTGTAGTCACACATTCGTCAAAGGTCCCATCCCTGCAGAGAACCTAGTGTCAAGCTCAGCTCCTCCTAACTTTGGCCCTTGACATCCCCCTAGCTATACACCTTGGCCAGGCTAAGATTTGGAGGTGAAGGAGTTTTGTAACTGCTGTTCCACCTGTCAAGCCAGTGGCAAGACAGGAGGGCACCCAAAGGCCCCAATAATCTCACTTCCAGTGGTTGGGGTTCCTTTTGAAAGGGTAGGGATCGACATTGTAGGTCCCCTTGACCCTCCTCCAACATCAGGGAACAGACATATTCTGGTGGTAGTGCACCATGCAACCTGGTATCCTGAGGCTATTCCTCCTAGGACTCCCACTGCCCCTGCATTGGCTGGGGACCTCATTGGTATTTTTTCCAGGCTGGGCTTCCCTAAGGAGGTGGTGTCGGACAGAGGGACAAACTTCATGCCTGGCTACCTGAAACACATGTGGAAGGAGTGTGGGGTGACCTACCGGTTCACTACCCCCTAGCACCCGCAATGCAATTGAATTGTTGAAAGATTTAACAACACCATGAAAGGCATGATTTTTGGATTCCCTAAAAAATCTAAAGAAGATGGGATGTCTCACTTCCATGCCTACTTTTTGCCTACAAGGAAGTGCCACAGAAGGGAGTGGGGTTCTGCCCATTTGAACTTCTGTTTGGTCATCCTGTCAGGGGACCATTTTGCCTTGCGAAGGAGGGATGGGAGAAGCCTCTTGTACATGGAAAAAGTAAGCAAAACCTTGAGGCCAGCTAGGAGCTCCAGAAGCATTGGTGTGACCAAAAGGCTGCTATAGTTGAGTTCCTGAAGGTGTGAGTTTTGGAACCTTTGGCTCCTAGCGCTCTCCAAGATAAGTGGAGTGGGTCCTACCCTATACTAGAAGAAAAGGAGAACGTGTCTGCATGTTGCACAGCAGCACAGTTTCTGTGTGACACGGCCTTTGAACGTGTCTGCATGTTGCACAGCAGCACAGTCTCTGTGTGACACTGCCTTTGAAGGTGTCTGCATGTTGCACAGCAGCACAGTCTCTGTGTGACACGGCCTTTGAACGTGTCTACATGTTGCACAGCAGCACAGTCTCTGTGTGACACGGCCTTTGAACGTGTCTGCATGCTGCACAGCAGCACAGCCTCTGTGTGACACGGCCTTTGAACGTGTCTGCATGTTGCACAGCAGCACAGTTTCTGTGTGACACGGCCTTTGAACGTGTCTGCATGTTGCACAGCAGCACAGTTTCTGTGTGACACGGCCTTTGAACGTGTCTGCATGTTGCACAGCAGCACAGTCTCTGTGTGACACTGCCTTTGAAGGTGTCTGCATGTTGCACAGCAGCACAGTCTCTGTGTGACACGGCCTTTGAAAGTGTCTACATGTTGCACAGCAGCACAGTCTCTGTGTGACACGGCCTTTGAACGTGTCTGCATGCTGCACAGCAGCACAGCCTCTGTGTGACACGGCCTTTGAACGTGTCTGCATGTTGCACAGCAGCACAGTTTCTGTGTGACACGGCCTTTGAACGTGTCTGCATGTTGCACAGCAGCACAGTTTCTGTGTGACACGGCCTTTGAACGTGTCTGCATGTTGCAAAGCAGCACAGTTTCTGTGTGACATGGCTGAAAGTAAACAAAGTAAAAGAGGCATGATGTGGTCAACACTGGCCGTGTCACAGCATATTTTTATGTTTTATTTTGACTTTCAGCTATGTTTTACAGCAGCTACTGTACAACACCCCAAAACATTTGTTTTTTAAAACCCTAAGACGGAGCATGGCAGACATGCTGAGGGTCATTTCTTGATGAGATGAGCAATCACCAGGTTTCACTGCTCCTTACAGCCAAGGTTTTTCTGGTGGTGACGGGCAATGAAAACTGACCACTAATTTGGCCCATCTAAATTACGTGGGTGGGATCTTCCTCCGACGGCTCTTACTCCATGAAGTTGTCGGAGGGTATATGACAGTGGAAATGGAATAGTTTCAGTCGTGATTAAAGTAAGGTGCACCCGCATCTAAATGTGGTGGGTGCACCGCATTCTTGGTGGCAATAATATTCCATCATCGTTGCAATAAAGCCCTGGTGAAGCTATTGACTTTTAAAGAGACAGGTCCGTGTGGAGGAAATGTGTGCTGTGAATGTAGGTTTAGGGAAGAGTATGCTAATCTCCCAATATTATTTCCTGTCTCATTTAACTCACTCACCCTCCTCTACAAATCTTTATTTTAAAGGCGAAATCATAGATGCACAGCACATTCAAAATGTCACGGTTAGAATGAATTGGAGATACAGTAAACCCTTTCAAACTGTTTTTAAGTTTCAATAACTTATATTGCCCAACTGTTCATCAAGCTACAACTTACAACAAAAATCAACTTATTGTTAATCACACAGGAGAAGCTTAAAGCATTTACCAATGCTTATTTTATTGCTTGCTGTGTTTTAGGTTGCGCCTAGGCAGCGCGCATGCACTGTCTCTCGACATGCTGTATCTACTGCTGTGGGGTTTTACCACGTCCATCACACACCCTTTGCTTTCATTGGTTTCTTAGCCTGCCTTTCAAAATTATTTTCTTTTACTTGGTAAAACCTTTACATTTGTCCCACCTTTTGGGTGTTTTGTTACCTCCGGGGAGACTGCCCCTGTTACCTGGATCAGGTCACTTCTGGGCATTTATTTCATTTTGGCGCACTACCTTTTAAAGTTTGTATTCATGCTTAGTGGCTTCACGTCCGCATCGCTTCTTCACACAGCATGACAGCTGTGCGTCTTTCATTTTTTTGGCACGCGCCGCAGCCTCGTACACCTATGACACTGAAGGTCTCTCCCGCTGCTTGGCTTTATAATAGCCACAGCAAAACCACTAGCAAACAGAGCAGGCTTCCTAAAATAGCAGTGAGCTCAAGCAAGCAGAGGGGCAGAATTTCGAACAGACCATAGAGTTGGAAACTAGCGCAGATCACCAGCTGCTGCACAGAATGATTTAGTGGCCACGCTCTATGGCACAGAAAGGATGGAGAGGGAATCTAAAAAATCCTCTGTTCATAATTTTATAACCATTAAACATATTGTGCACCCTTTGGCCAGCTATCTCACCCTGCCCTTGAGTCAACGGTATGGGGGCCTCCTCTTCCGCTAAAGGGCAGGAACTGTAAAATTTCTGCTGTGTTTCCTTCTCGGTTACAACACAAATTATGACTCCCTACCCTGCCCGTGTGATGGACAGAGCGGACAAACCATTTTACATTTTTTATTCTTCCGCAAATTTTATATAAAATATGCTAAGTGGCTCTTAATTCCATTTTTTTAAAAAAAAAGAAATGCCCATCAGCCTGGTAGATGCCTACAGGAGGATACTTACATTGGCAGACGAAGATTTAGTTTTCTGCGTCTGTACTCTTTTGAGAATTGCAGTGCGGGCCTGCAATATGATGAGCAACCCCTGAAATGTTTCTTTTTTTATGTATGTGCATTTATTCAAATACATGTGTTTTAAATATTTTCTATCTATGCTTAATGCCAATGAACTCTTATTGTGATTACGTACTTGTGCTTTGTAATTGTTATGTTCGATGTGTTTTTATGGATATGGCCGTATCTGAATAAAGTATTTTTTGTATTTGAATTTAGTGGCCATGCTAAAATGTCATTTTTCCACTTCCAAAAATTGCCAATTTTAATGCAAAATTAAACATTTTTAAAAAATATTTAAAAAATAATAATTTGCAGAGTGCTACGTTTGTGAATATCTAACAAAAAATTAAAATAAGTGAACCTTACAGAAATGGTAAAATGTATTTAGAAAACAGATTAAAACATCCTCATTGTTAGTAAATACCTATATATTAAATTAAAGATTAACCTCATTACGTTCTCTGTGAGCAAGATTCCATGCAACATGGCCGCGTAAGGTCCACCGCTTGTCTCTCATTTATGTCTATGGCTCTTCCTCTTCCTAGGCTGGAAACGGGGTGTTTCCTCCTCTCCTCTTGGATGCAGCTTCACCCCTGGCTTTGATAGTAAGAGCTGGATAGTATACGCTACCTTGGGGAGCACCTTGTTGCCTGTGTAGTCCTTCGCCCACCTCGCAGCCAAAGCCTGGAACAACCTTCCCATCCACCTCTGGCAAGCTCCCACATTGCCCCAGTTGAGGACGGACCTCAAGGCCTGGCTCCTCGGATGACCCCAGCACTCAACGGAGCCGCCCTCCTCCCCCCAGCGCCCTCACGGGTGAGTAGTTGTGCTTTAGCACCCTCTGATTGATTGATTGAGTGGTGGCCTGACAAGCCAGGGGGTGAAAGGCTAGACAAGAGGCGCCCCTCACTTTAACGGAACTTCCTCTTGTCCTGTGGTGGGATTGCTTGGGCAATGAGCATAAGCACCTCAATCTAGCCCCTACGTACTCGAATACTGGTTCCTAAAGTTTCAGTAGCTACACACTGAGGCCACTAGAAGTTTGCAGGAGCGAATGTACGAAGCATAGAAGACAAGCCTGCTCA
The DNA here is from genome assembly GCF_964204655.1 of Triturus cristatus. Taxonomy (NCBI): domain Eukaryota; kingdom Metazoa; phylum Chordata; class Amphibia; order Caudata; family Salamandridae; genus Triturus; species Triturus cristatus. The sequence continues at coordinate 1,875,403,764 of NC_140590.1, forward strand.
AACTTCTCCATCTATTATCTGTCACTCATGTCCAGGGGAGTGTAGTTCAGTTGCTCCAGCACATTAGACCTTAGAGAGTTGTTTACCTGGCCTCACTTATGACAGACTTATAGCGCACCGTACTCACCAACTATGTGGGATCAGCTTTGATGTTGTGTGGGGTAAACCCACATTTAATTGCATTCTCCTCTGTTGTAATGTAAGGTAATATCCCACTGCATCACGTGATATCAGGTAGGAGAATTCTATAGTCTAACATCTTATCTCTAATGGCAGGTCGCAGCATCCTATAATCCTTTTTTAGGTCTCGCCTAGCGTTGCAGCGCATGCCACTCTGCGAGATCTATTGTAATTGAAGGGGACTTGAAGCCTCGCCCATCCTTTTGATTTGCTGGTGTCACCCTCCATGCTAAACGCTGGCTCGCGATTGAAAAGGAGGCTTCTAAGTCCCTCCTTGTTACCGCCCTGTCTCCTTTTAGGACTGCCCATGCCGACTGGATTTTGTACGTGTGGCCTGACACAATCTCCTTCATAAGTGTGCAAGCACATTTTTAGGTCTCGCCTGATCCAGCGCATGCGCTGGTCTGGCGAGACTTTTTGTGAGGGCTTAAAAAATGCTACCATGGCCGGCCTAGAGCTACAGTGCATGTGTGCGGGCGTGCGCCGTGCTTGATCGCGACCGCAATCATTTTCGCGGCCGCATGGCCGCTTTGATGTTTGATCGCGATCACTTTCACTTTCGCGGCCGCACGGCCGCTGTGATGTTCTCTGTGAGTCAATGCTTGTTACACATTGAATTTGCCTCACAGTCTGTTGCATGTGGCTTGGAATAACTTGTTTCTTAAGGGGCAGAATTCTCCATACATGGGTGAAGCTTCTTGGTTCCTCGAGTTGCAAGATCTTGTACTGTTTCATTGAGGAGACAGCTGCTCACGCAGGGCCTGAGCTACATGGCCCATTACGGGAGAACTTGATGTAGTTTAATAAAAGTACATTGTTTTCTGGAGACTCTGCTCATTGACTACTTAAGCCATAAATGTTGGCCATAGACCTGTAGGTATAAGGTTAGGAGCACTAACCATAGTGACTAATTAACACATCGACTGATCATGTTAAAAGGTTGTCCACCATCAAGTCATGATTGTTCTGCCGACAGCAGCTATAATGCTGGGACTTGTAGGTTCACGGCCATTGTTTGGCACTAGGAGTCTCGCAATGCTATTTAATTGATTTTTTCTGCATTTGAGGTGAATGCATAGCATGCTCCTACAGAAGTAATGATAAATGGTTACACGTGTCGCCTAAGCAGATGCTTCTCCATTTCTTCAACAAGCATTTTGCTCTGTTGATTCCCAGTATGACTGTAAGTCCCATATGCTTTATTACATTTCATTGTTGGAGACAAGTTCTTCCTTTCAGTTTTTGTGCAGGCAAACCTAAAACCTTTGGTTGTGTGCTGGGTTGTAAGAAATCTAATGCATAAACCCTATTAGACCTTTGGAAAAAAAGGCCAAGGTTTGCCATCAAGGGTAGAAAACATGTATTGATGTTTGAAGAAAAATAAGAATTTGTTTGCCTATCAGACCGCCGGTGCTCTCGTTTTGCCTGTTTAATTCTAGTTAAGTCCGAATTGTTTCAAATCGCATTAACCAAACGTTCAATTGCTGTGGCAGTAGGACTGACATTGCCTATCAGTCATTTGGCTTTGTCAGTGCTTGTTTTTGTTTTGGCATAGTTTTTGTAAACCTTTATTGTTAGGTAAGCTGCCATGCTCTCATCAAGCCAACAAAGAAAACAAGCATTGGCATAGCCAATAGGTCTCGGTTTTGGAACCTTATAAGTATTTAGTTATGCAGCACAATATCCTTGGTGCAACAACATCAACTGTTGCATGGCTAAACACGTATAAGGTCCCAAAGGCGAGACCTATTGGCTATGCCAATGCTTGTTATTTTTATTTTCAGTGCGGTCCGCCGCGGCCGCGCTTGTTGATTTATTGATTTATTTTGCCACGCGGGGCAAAAGGGAGTGTTTCTCATCACTAAAGCAGTGTGCTTTCATTTTCTGCCCGGTCCTCCTCGGACGTGCTTATTTATTTATTTAATTATTTTCACGCAACGCCACATGGGGCAAAAGGGAGTGCTTCGGTTTGTCAGGAATTACGTGACCCGGGAACACCTGCGGAGCGCACAGACTTCCATTGTGTGTGCCTCAGTTCTCAATGCTATCGGGTGTCCCTATAAACAGCAATGAGCAGCTCCGCCGGTGCCCGACCTTCCCATGGAGGAAACCACATGCCCACAGCCTCTGAAGCACGTCAGCGGCTCGATCTGCCTTGCAGATGTGGGAGCCAGGTGTTGAGACGCATGTCTGCGCCTTGTAGTTAGCTGTTATTCCTCTGCTAGCGTAAATGATACCGTGAACGTGTGCTCTGCCAACGCCCAGATCAGCCTCTATCTTAGCAGGGTTGTACCAAGTCCCATCTCCAGTCCATAAGATTAGTCCCATTATGGCATCACACCCCACCCTTACCACAACAGACGTGCATGCATAAATAAATACACAACACAACTTTTGTTTGGGAAAATATTGCTGCAGGTTTATTCCATACAAAAGTATGCAATATGGTGGGTTATCTTACGGGCGATCCAAGGGCAGGCAGCTGTACCAACCTATGCTGCCCTGCCCGCCTGATGAGGCAAGCACTGTGGAGAAACCAATCAGCGCTACCCTTATGGGGGGTGATCCCCTTACTGGATCACGTGACACATTGGTCCCTTATTACTCACGCCCCTTTCAGGGCGGAGCGTAGCAAGGCAAACCCCTGGTTGTTCAGGCCCACAACCGCCCGAAGGACTAACGGGGCACCGATGTAGTTGTTCCAGGACCCTCCACACGAGGTTCCTGTGATTTGGCTCTGGCAATCCTATTGTGCTCTTGCAGAGGTGACCTTTCTGTACCCATATGCTTCCAGATCGCCCTGTAACTCCGCCTGCAATGACAAAGAAAACATTACAACATCCTATGTACTTCGCCTGTCAACCCCACGCACCGTAAGCGGTAGGGTGGGAGACGGCGTGTCCGGCGCAAAGAGGACGCAAAGCTGGCCGGGGGAGGCATAAATACCTCCCCCTCCTCTACGTGCCGGAAGTGACGTGTCTGATAAGGGGACTCCTCCTAGAGTCCCCCATTATTAGTGGGGGTGGGGAAATGCCCAAATGGGACTAAGGGGGCCGCCCGTTCAGGGTGGCCCCCTGCGGGGGCCACGGGCAGCCTCAATTGCTTTGTAAAATGCGAGCCTCCCCTCGGAGGAGGGGTGTGGCAGGCCTCAGAGTGACAGGCATTGCAAAGAGAAGTATTACGACTCTCAGCCCTTCTCTGTACCTGGGTGAGACAAAATGACACATCCCACCAGGTGGCGAACACTGTGTTGTTGACCTCTTTGTGTTGCCTTGCAGGCGGCGTGGCCAGCTGCACTCGGCCCCTTTCAAGATGTGCTATGACAAGCCCTAGCCCCCCCAAGTGGGTTGTGCTTTACTGAGCCTCAGTAGGTGTCACCAGCGCAGTACTGTGCCAAGCTTTGCCCCAGTTTCTAGCGCTGCCAGGGCTTGCTTCCAGCCTCGAGAGTAGTGCCTCCCCTCAGGGCAGTGCTGTGTCACGCCTCATGCCGCCACCATTCACAGACACTTGTGTGCCAAGTGGCTTCTCCAAGGTCTCGAACTACGCAACCAATGTGTCGGTTACAAAAGGGCACATAGTGCCAAGAAAGTTGCACCCCTGCTGCAAGGTGGTGGAGTATCTGCTCTAGAAATCTGCAGGTTCTAGGTTTGTCATACATGGACTCGTCATGGACTTATCCCGGCATCCTCTGCTCCAAACTGTGGCATGACAAGCCGGACCCCAAGCCTCCTTCGGTAGTACCACCTCAGCCTCAGTTAGGCAGGGCTACTTGAATTATGTGATTTTGCGGCTCATACTTGTTGGTTTGCCACAGTTGCCACATAATCCATCACCTACTAGATAATCTGCAGATTTTCAACCCAAAAAATGTGCAGCTCAAACGGATCACAGGTTTCTAAAAACGCAGCAACGTGTTGCCACTTAGTGGAATGTCCTTTGCAAAGGTTGCCTGGTCCACTTTCTGTAGCTTATTGCTGTACTTGGGGGTTAAACTGATACTAATGCAGTGAAAACTTTGCTTAGACGGTGTTAGGCTGTGTAAAAATGACAATATTTTGAATACTATCACTAACTATGGTGCCACGTTATGCCACATAATTTGCTTTTTTTGTTGCATACTTTACAACATAATGTGGCGCTCCCCAGGCCACATAAGTCCAGTGGCCCTACTTATAAATTCTTTTTGCAGTAAGCCTTCAACAAAACCTCTTTGGAGACTGTTGTGTCAAGCCCGACCCCCCTCTTTGGGACTGAGCTGAGATCCCCTCCTTGAACTGGCTTCCTTTCAGGGCAGGGCTCTGCTAGCCTCATCCTGGTCTCCTTGGAGGCGGTTATGAGTCAAGTCTCAGCGCTGGCCTTATTTCAAGCCGCAGGTGTGCCAAGACCCTCTAGAGAGTGGTGCCCTGCCCAAACTCTGACCTGTCTCCCTTCAGGCAGGGAAGCGCCAGGCCTCAGATCCGGCTTGTGTTAAGAGCAGGTCGCGCCATCCCTGACCGGCTTTCCCAGGGGATGAGCTGTTTACTTCATTATCTCTCAGGCTGCTCAGCATAGGATGAGACACAAGGGGGGCAGGTAATGCCTTAACAGAGGTCACAAGGCATATCATGCCTGTGGACAACTTTACACTGTTGATGACAAACCAATCTCATTGGTCAAAAATAAGGTGGCTTCGGTGCCCGGATGATTCTGCAATTGTAGCGTGAGCTGTGCATGCCTCTGTATGTGACCACCACCTATAGAGCTTTATGAAGAACATTGTAAACCCCCAGCCTACATTCCCTTCGTGCCGCAGCCAGGTGAGGATCCACGGCATTCTTACCCCCTGTAAAAAAGCTGCAGGTTCAGCAAGACTTGCCCGAGTAGCATTTGCAGGGGGAGTCCTTGATGTTGAGAGCAGAGGAACCCACAGATGTATGGACGAAAATGCAGATCTAGCATTCAGACGATAGCATAGTGGACATGATTCCTTTGCACGGCTATAGAGCTGAAGCGGTTGTTTTACTCACCTGTGCTATAAACAGCTGATAGGTCCCATCATTTTCTCTCAAGATCTGAACTACTTGTGTTTATCTGGCACTGTATAAAGCCAGTAGTGTACTTGCTTCACCATCACAGTCTCACAATCACAGTTGCACAGCAAGCATACTAATTGTATGTCCTTCATTTTAGCGTTGTTAGGTCGAGCCTAGCAGCAGCGCGCATGCGCTGCTCGCTCTGCGAGGCATGCAGTAGTCGAGTATGCTGTGGAAGCCTCACCGACTGTCCTCCCATATTTTTCATTGGCTGGTGTCATTGTCCTTGGTAAATGCTGGCTTCCGATTGATAATGAGACTTGTTAGTCCCTCTTTGTTACCGCCTTGACGCCATTTGTTACATGCCCTGAGGAATGGATCTTTTACTTTACTGGTGTTACACGGTCTCCTTCATAATTTGGTAAACACAATTTATATTTATTTGCATCATGGGACCTGCAGTCTCGCATTTATAATGAAAGCTATAGAGTCTATAAACTATAAAGCATACAACCTTGACTGAACAAACTATTAATTCCTGACTTGGAGCAACTTTAGATCACTACTCGAGAGTTCTATTCTAATGACCGTTCTGTGTCTGGCAGTCAAAGAAAGATAACAGAAAACAATTCTTGGCGTCCATTTATTGGTCACTGTATGCCTCGTGAGAACCCAATCAGAGCTCCTAACACAAATGTTTGGAGTTACTGCTCCTCACATATCAAGACGCAGAGCTACTCAACCGAGATGATGGGGTTTTTAATTTTATCTGAAAAAATATCTGTAATGCAAAAACTCTGTATACAGCACTTTAAGAGCATGTTATAGTCGCACATGTTTTAGCACGGTGAGGGAAACTGCCTCGGCAGCGAAGCAAAAAAAAGCATTTGCAATGCAGTAGGTCTCGCATTTGGCATTGTAAATGACAATGCCTTTTATTTATGTTTTAAAAACTAAAAAAAAAATAAAAGGCATTGTTATTTGCAATGTTAATAGCTCAAACTCGTGTGAATGCGAGACCGATTGCATTGCAAATGCTTGTTTTTATTATTATAGGAAGGTGTGTAATATAGTCATATGTTCTTTACTATAATCTCTGCTGTGCATGGAGCAGGGAGCTGGACTCATCCTGCTGCTGACACACAATGGAAGGAGTCCTTTCAGAAGATATTTGTCGGTTTTCTTGCACCAGTAGGCATTTAATCCGACTATAGGAGCCTTTCTCTAAACGGCCCTGCGGGGCAGTGAAAAGACAGGTGCTGCGCCCCTCGATGGGAGTGTTTTAAATAGAACTGGGAGGTCGGTGCAGTAATGCCTCAGCTGAGGAGTTCTGTGGGCAGCGCGCAGGACATTGGCTGGGGCACGTCAGGGCACACATGACCTGTTATCCTTCAAGTTAGATATCAAGAAGACTGTTCAAAGGGGTAATAACACACCCGGACATGTTCTCCAGGGGCAAATGCTTTAAACGCATAGCGCCTACCTTTCAGTGACACAGAAACCACAAAGCGCGTAGAGGTCAGATCGTGGTGAGCGCTACTCAAGAAATCTAAGTCCCCGGCTTACTCATTTCCTCATTTATTAACTCTTTCAGTCACAGTGAATCATTCACCCATTCTCTTAAATGGTCACTATCAGCCACTCAATTCACGGAATCCCATTTATCCGCGCACCACTGACTCAGCCATTCAACCTTTTCGCTAATAACGCACACACAGAGTCACCCATACACTACTAACACATACCTTCACTCACTCACATTCACTCACTGGGCGTCAGTCACATGTTTTCTCAGCCAGTTATACTTCCGCCACTCTTCTTTAGCCATTGATACCGTATCATATTAAAATATATGTTTGTGATGTGACTTTGATTATACAGTTCAGAACGTGTTCATATGTTTTGATTGCATCTTACTGTAAGGCGCATAGAAGCTATGCTCCTGGCATTAACTCTGTGTTGTGTGTGCTACAGTCACTGGTCTGAAGCTACCCTTAAGCACACTGAAACAGACTAATATACATGCGCACACACAGAGGCAGCATACATAATATAGATACAAGAATACAAACATAAAAACATAAATATACACGAATATATTTATTTAGCCTCTAACGCACATCATACATAGGCACATCCAGAAACATATCATACACACATATACACTCTCACCTACAAACACATACATGCACACTCACACGTTGGTACACACAAGATATACATACACTGGCTGGTATAGGCTCACAGATACACACACAGACGTTTGCACCGTTAGGTACCACGGTTAGTCCGTTGGGCATAAACGAACACAGACGATCTGAAAAAAATATTTGATTTAGTTTTTTATCTCGAGAGTTGACAGATTGCTCATTATGAATGTTTTATGACAATCCCTGTGCAGCAGGGGCGGCTCCTCCACAAGGGCAGAGGAGCGTCGCCCCACTGCTTTCTCGCAGTGCGAGAAGCAGAAACATAAAATGGTAATAACTTTAAGTTATTACCATTTTATATTTGGTTACGGGTGGGCGGGTGGGCAGGGCTACTCTACGAGCAGGGCAGGGGAGAAGTGGTGTGCCTGCCCACTCCCAAGTGCACAAAGACAATTTGGTTGGCCCCCTGGGGTCGCCCAAACCAGTGATATGCCACCCCATAAGCCCCTGGCTGGGCGGCGTCCCTACCAATCACAACACTGCTTGCAGAATTGTAAGTGGCTCAGGGGAGGGAGCCTGGCTGCCTGCTTCTGCTTCCTGTTCCTGCTGGAGGCAGGAGAGCAGGAGCAGAGAAGACACAGGACCCGGCCGGCAGTTTTTTAAAATTATTATTAAATTAGTCCTCCCCCCGCACGCAACCTCCCCCTCCCCGCGTGACTCCCTCCCACCCGCGATCCATGCCGGCCGCGACTGGTGTGCATAAGAGAATTAAATACATACAGGGCAGCAGCATTGCTCGTTGGTTTTACAGCCACTGATGCAGGAAAAGAAAAGCTGCAGATGGGGGTCTTTTAACTCGATCCTGTCGTCGTCGCCACTGACATCTCCCGTGTTCTAGGAAGAAAGGTGCACACGTTGTTTTACTTTTGAAGATTAATTCTAGGCGTCAGGTACAATGCAGCTGCCCCAAAGACCCATCAGTGGAGGATGCCACTGAGTGCAACAGTCTAGAAGCTTTTCCCTTGATTTGTGGTGAATTAGCCCCGCACGGCGCTGGCCTTTTAGCTGAGAAGTTTTGGTTAAATGCAGCTGCCCGTGGCTCACGCAGTGGGCCCCCTAAAAGGGCAGCGCCCTTAGTGCCACTTAGGCACACCATCACCCCTCTAGTCTGAGGACGCGGGGGTGGAGTCCCTCAGCCCGACTCGCGGGCCGAGTCATTTCGGGAGCACAGAGGGTTGGGGGAAGGTACTTATATCTCCCCTTGACATTATGGCACCCTCTTTGCTGACGGACACACCATCTATGTGGCGTGTACAGTGGTGAGCAGGCAGCCATGCTCATGCCGCCCCCACCCGGTCTCACAGCCTCCTCACTTCAGCCTTGCTGGGGCACCCGTTTCTGGGGAAGGGGTCAGGCGGCGACCGGGCCGGGCTTTGAGGTGGCCGGCCAGTTTGGAGCCAGGGGTCCGCCCTGGGCCGTGAGCTGCTGCTGGCCTTGACTCCAGGCAGAGTGTAACACTCAGGGCTTCTTGAGTTGAGTGCCTCCTAATGGGGGAATGTGCATCGAGCCGATGCTTAGACACATGGTTTTGCCTTTATCTGGCATTGGTGGAAAGGGTTGGAGGGGCTCTCCTTTTCCCTCGTCATGGGTCACTGGTAGGGTGACTTTACCTACACAGTTTCTGTTAGGAAGTCAACTTTTTGAGGGCACAAACGAGGTTCTGAGGTGTGACGGAGACATTGCACTTGGTGATGTGCAGGCAGTGGTCAGGTCGTTGGTGCGTTAGATAGTTTTGTCAGTGGAGTTGCATGTCTGAGAATGGTTTAAGCGTCACTGAAGATGGTGTGCGAGAGGTGTAATATTGGAAGCGCCAAGCTTGCGGTGTGGCCCACATGGTTCGTTGGGTCTGGTGGCTTAGTGGACTAATGCATCCACTATGGGGGAGGCCTGTGTATGACTTCATCGTCAAAGGTTCACGATCCACTCAGCTTTTGAACATGCTGAATGTTTTGTTTGGTGAAATGTATATACTCCGCAATAAGGTCATTTTAAAGCCCTTCCACTCGCGATCAATCATCACTGTGCTTGGTGCCCTTACCTAGTGGCATGGGCCCTGCCTCCTGTTTCTAGATGACTCACTCTGAAACTTAATGAATATTCAAGAAGTTTTAAGACCCCCATTGTCCCCTGAGCAATGGGGTGAGTGCATGTAGTTCATTGGTGGTTCTGTTAAGTATGGTTTGGTGCATGTTCGGTTTCGCATCCAATACTTGTGAAGGATCCGGTTGGAGTAGCGCTCCCGAAGCTTGATCATGGCCTCCTCAGCTCTGTTGGTGCAGCGCCCCCAAAGCTTGATCATGGCCTCCTCAGCTCTGTTGATGCAGTGCCCCCAAAGCTTGATTATGACCTCCTCAGCTCTGTTGGTGCAGCTCTCCCGAAGATTGATCATGGCCTCCTCAGCTCTGTTGGTGCAGCTCTCCCGAAGCTTGATCATGGCCTCCTCAGCTCTGTTGGTGCAGCGCCCCCAAAGCTCGATCATGGCCTCCTTAGCTCTGTTGGTGCAGCTCTCCCGAAGCTTGATCATGGCCTCCTTAGCTCTGTTGGTGTAGCGCTCCCGAAGCTTGATCATGGCCTCCTTAGCTCTGTTGGTGCAGCGCTCCCGAAGCTTGATCATGGCCTCCTCAGCTCTGTTGGTGCAGCATCCCCAAAGCTTAATCATGGCCTCCTCAGCTCTGTTGGAGCAGCTCACTCGAAGCTTGATCATGGCCTCCTCAGCTCTGTTGGTGCAGCGCCCCAAAGCTTGATCATGGCCTCCTCAGCTCTGTTGGTGCAGCTCTCCCGAAGCTTGATCATGGCCTCCTTAGCTCTCTTGGTGCAGCGCTCCCGAAGCTTGATCATGGCCTCCTTAGCTCTCTTGGTGCAGCGCTCCCAAAGCTTGATCATGGCCTCCTTAGCTCTCTTGGTGCAGCGCTCCCGAAGCTTGATCATGGCCTCCTTAGCTCTGTTGGTGCAGCGCTCCCAAAGCTTGATCATGGCCTCCTTAGCTCTCTTGGTGCATCGCTCCCGAAGCTTGATCACGGCCTCCTTAACTCTCTTGGTGCAGCTCTCCCGAAGGTTGATCATGGCCTCCTCAGCTCTGTTGGTGCAGCTCTCCCGAAGCTTGAGCATGGCCCCCTTAGCTCTCTTGGTGCAGCGCTCCCGAAGCTTGATCATGGCCTCCTTAGCTCTCTTGGTGCAGCTCTCCCGAAGCTTGATCATGGCCTCCTTAGCTCTCTTGGTGCAGCTCTCCCGAAGCTTGATCATGGCCTCCTTAGCTCTCTTGGTGCAGCTCTCCCGAAGCTTGATCACAGCCTCCTCAGCTCTCTTGGTGCAGCACTCCCGAAGCTTGATCATGGCCTCCTTGGTGTCCTTTTATACTGGCCAGGTTCTTGGGTATACGTGTTCCACATAAGGGCCTCTCTTGTGCGCGTGGTGCTCTCGCTCGGACAGTTCAGCAGGGGCCAGGGGTGCACAGACCCTCGCATGGGTCATTGGCTAGATGCTTACAACAAAGCCATGAGTTATTGCATATTACCTTGGGAAACTACCATCATTGACAAAGTCAATAGTCCTGACTTGCTGTAGGTGCTATGTCACGTGTGATTATATATCTGGACACAATGACAGAAGAGGCAGAACTAGGCGCCACACTATGCTAAGCAAAGATTTTCAGATTGACTGGCATGCTTATGGCCCCATTATTGTAATAGGTACGCCGCATGCGTAGAGGCGGATTGAATATTGTACCATTAGGAGAGCAGCGGTTTCATGGTGATAGCTGGAGTTTTGGGGAATGGTGCGGATTTATGGGAAAGCCTTCACTGGGAGGTTTGTCACATTACTTCCACTTGGGTCCATGCACGTCTAACTCAAGCGGTACGGTGCCTGGGTACATGACCTGAGAGTGACCCTGACATGGCATTGTCTGGATGGTGGGCCCTGTGGGATGACACTAGCGGGGTGGGCTGAGGCATTCATGGGTGTGTTCTTGAGCCGATGGACAGTTATGTCCACAGGCAAACTGCGGCTGCACCCCTTTGACTTGAATTAAACCTGGGGCAGACGAATGCTCAGGCACAAACTCCTCATGCCGCGTGCCACGAGGGCATCGTGATGGCTGAAAGGGAGTGCGTTTATTTAATGCTGTTGATCAGATACTTCACTGCTTGGCCAGCTAAGTGCTTGTGCCACCGCGGGTGATCACACTTTGCCGTCATTTACTTATGGAAGGATTGCTGCCACTGTACACATGGGGCAAAGCTTGAATCTGCTGGAGTCGGGGGGACCGGCGAGAAGGGATGAAGCTTACGCACAGTTGGGGTTATGACTTGTGATTAGGAGGTGGAAGGGCTGGTTGCAGATCCTTGTCAATCTCTAATAGCAAGGGCCACAAACTCACATGGCATAAGTTACTAGAGACGTAGTAGAGCGCACCATGGTCCCCTATTTGCTGCTCTTCCCAGGTTCTCATGAAGGCACCGTACGGCTCCCTGGTTTATATCTGGAGGTTTCTTTTGGCAAATGCTTCCTAAGTGTAATCTTCAATATTGGCGTTAAACAGCGATTGGAAGGGACATTCTACGCAGCCTGCTCACATATTGGCAGGTCTGCTCAGCTTTTCTTCCTTCCGAGGTCGATAAAATAAGTACAATTGAGTTTTTTTTATCAAGGAACATCGGTCCTCGGTGCCAGGACTCCCTCCAGGTGATCGTGCTCATAAGCACACGTTATATTAGCACAGCCAGCAGCAATAGTAACAGGCTCGTCAATAGCTCCCCTGATTGGCCCTCATCCCCCATTGCGGCTGAGGACAGCAACGCATACAGATAGTTGGATCTGGCAATCCCGGCGCTGAGATGACTCACCGTGGTCTGATGCACCAGGTAAAACACGCTTTGTTGTAATGCAAAACTGGGGTTTAAACAGGATCAGCAGCGAGACATACAGAATCCTCCCGGTGAGGGCACCACCTCTCCTAATACACAGTCTCTTCTTAGAAACGTTATTCACTAACAAGCGTTCCTCCAGGAGTCAGCTAACACAAGGAACCCTCTGGATTGTTAGGATAGATTGATAACTTTATAGTTTAACAATTCAAACTTGAGAGTTTTATAAAGGGGTTATCTTGTTTTTCAAGGTGCCCTCAGGTCCTATGAACGTGCAAGCAATATTCAGACAATTGCCGAGGATCACATTATTTGGTCAAGTAGGGAAGCCATGATTAACCCAGGTTTATGGTTTCACTTTGCAATAGTTGCACCGCCTCGAACAAGGAGTTCTGCAGGGAGTCTGTAATAAGGTACAAGGCCATCCAATCACTGGGAATTTAAACACAGCCAAACAAATCTTGGCAGGTACTTACTGGCAGATGCACAAAGGACAAACATTCACTGAAACCAGATTGACACATTATTAACTTGTTAGCAATAGAACAGTCTGTGTAAGTGTAATTTTCACTTCAACATGAAATGTGCTAAACGAAGGGGTGTGGGAGGATGCCCGCCTGTCCGCCAGTGCAGCCGGGCGGGTCGCGAAAGCTCGTCACCCTAAAAGTATGCAGTGGTTCCAAAGTTTTGGGGTACAACTGGGTTGGAGCAACAAGGCAACAGTTCTTAGAAAGCATTCAGCATTCACACAAACTAAGAAAGGACAGTTATCTGTACATGATTATCAGTGAGTGGGGTAACCTACATAGGTTATTCAGCGTCATCATGGCTACGGGAGCCCGTGCGCTTCACAGATATACAATTATGTTATGCTCCAACAAGCACTACACACAGAAAACTGTAAGAGTGGCAATAAGGTGGGTTGGATATCCCTTCTCTTCTACCTGCACTGGCACATCTTGTCAAGAGTTGCGTGGGCAAAGGTATTGCACCACTGCCCGGCAACATCGATAACCCATCCACACTAAGGTGGTTGCACTCACAGATGCACCTAAGACAAACATTCCCTGAAACCGGTCCACACATTATCTGTTCATTATAGTTTTATCAAGAAACCTGTCCGTGCAAATGTATTAGTCATTTCAACATTGGTAGATAAGCCAAGTTCGGCCGCCTCATCGCCATTGTAGCTGGGAGGGTTGCGCAAGTCTGTCAGTATGAAAAAGTATTTTAGGTTCTAAAACGTTTTGGGAAACCCTGAGTTACAGCACAAGGGCTACAATTGATTGGTCATTTGGCAGGCCCACATTTAAAGAAAGTGTAGGGGATCTGTACTTATTGTTCTCACCATCCCAGTAGCTTTTCTAAAGAGTGCGCTGTCCTTCAACCGTGTGGAAAAATGGGGTTGGAGCACACATGCCAACAATTACCAGTACATTTGGCAATCTTACTCCAGAAGGTGCAGGTACATTTGCTCATGTTCTATTCCCTGTCCTCATATCCCAAAAACATTGGCTAACCTTTTTGGCACTCTGGGATACCTTTAGCAAAAGCTGTTTATGGGTTGCATATGCTGGGGTGGGGGACACCAGCATGGCGACACAGCATCCGTGATCGCAGTCAGACGGATGGGTTTGCAGGAAATAAGGACATGAAATGGAGCAGGAGATTAGGAATTCCATTAGGGGACCTCAAGCCGTTCCCCCTGTGGTGATCCACCCTTATTCATTTATTTATTTAGTGTTTTATCGAGCGCAAACTAGACTCGCAAGGGTGTCAGAGCGCTTTACAGGGTTGACATGAGGAATACAAGAGACTTAGGAGGGGTGAATACATTAGGGAAAAACATAGATAGATACTTTTTACCAGACACAGGCGGTCTCAGATCCCAGGGAGTATACATTTGAGAAATAAACAGGTAGATACATCTTACAAGAAACAAGCGGTCTCAAATCCCAGGGTGGGATGCCCAGAGGTGTCGGGTGGAAATCATCCGGAAAACCCATGGTGAGGCCATAAGGGGAGGTAGAACAGAGTCGCTGAGGTGACTGTAATGCAAGAGTTAGGAGAGAATTATCCCATTAGGAATGTTTTGGCCTCTTTTTTGAAGTGAGCCAGAGACGGAATTCTTCTAATGGCAGGCAGGAGTGAGTTCCAAATTCTTGGTGCGGCCACAGAGAAGGCCCGATTGTACATTTTTTTTTGTAAGCGTGCTGGTTGGAGCAGGAGGTCTCTGGCGGACCGGGAGTTTCTGGCCCCTCCGGATATTACGAGTGGAATTGGAGTATAAGGCCTTGTGAGTGATGCAAGCCAGCTTAAATTGGATTTTGGCCTCGAGAGGAAGCCAGTTCAAGGCTTTAAGGTGTGGAGAGATGTGGTTGAATTTCTTTGAACCTGTTAAGAGTCTGGTGGCAGCGTTGAGGCAGGCATTTAGTGGGGCCAGGGAGATCTTGGGTAGACCAGCGAGGGTAGAGACTCCATATTCCATTCTGGAGATGACTAGTGCCTGGATTGCCATTTTAAGGTCGGGAGTGTCCAGGAAAGGTGTCAGGTTTCTTAGGTAGCTTGGGTGAAATCTGGCTGTTTTGGCCATCGAGTTGATGTGGCCGCGCATATTCAAGCTGCGATCTAGGGTTATTCCAGGGGATTTAGCGGAGTCCACTATGGTTGATGGACAGTTTAGGGCTGTAACCAACTTGATCCATTCCTGGATGTCAGGGTTGGTTTTGGGTGGGGAGATTGACTCCTCTTCATACGCTCAGTGTTTCAGGGTGGCCAGGGCAGTCTGGTCGCTTCATCAAGGAATCTCATTGCCACTGTCTGAATCTAGCGTCACCGTAGCTCAGTTAAAGGGGCACAGCTTTAATTAGGGTAACCAGTGTGCATTTTCAAAATAGTTGTAAACACTAAATGGCGCAAGGCTAATGATAATGTTCACTGTCACAGACACATCCCTATGAAGGGGATGCGGTTGGCTTGGGGTGATCAGGCACTTTACTTTATTGTGGTATAATCTGGTGTCCTTTCTGCTTCTCGCCAAGGTGGCACAGCACCCACTCAAGCACCCGTTGTTCATTCTAGCAATACCATCTTCACAATTACTGCGCCGGGTAAATGTATATAAACCTTTTCAAGGCCTAGGGGATAGCCTAGGAGGTGGCATCCCACTCCGATACCGATGTAGCCTGCAGGTCAGATTAGGGGCCCTGCTATAATGTAAACTTGCCCGAAGGAGTCAGAGCGTTTTAAAAATCAACCCGTTAAATGGCATAGGGACTTCAGAGTACACGATTTACTTTGAAGATTTCTCTTGAAGGATTCACATGGGAATGATTTCACAAACGAGTGGTGGCGAGTGCTGGTTTCTACTGCAGACGCTAGTGGTGAGACCTACATTTTGTGGGTGGCAGGTTGGATTGGGAGTTCTGTGTTTAAACATAAAATGAGTCTGCCTCAGAACCTTCCAAGATACTGCCAGCTAGATTTGTGTTATATGGTAAATGTGCAAGTGAACATTTTGCACCCTGTGTTTTAGAGGTGCGACTTACGACCAGAGCTGTGGGTTGTACAGCTGTGTAGTGTGGTTCAGGTCCCGGTGACTGCTATGCGTGAGGTGCCAGGCTGAGCTCTTGCATGACAACTTGTGTTGGGGGGAGCACGTTTGGGGACACGCAGTTCACGGATGTCTCACCCACTGTGCTGGGATGAGCGGCATGGGGCTGCTGAGCGGCGCTGGTGCCCCTTTCAGGGGGGTGTGGGTGTGGCCTTGGCTTGTACCACGGATGTCCCCCCACAAAATTTAAAGCTGCTTAGTGGTAATGGTTTCCGGATCTGTTGTTCCTTTCTGACCATGCAGGCCGCTTAACGTCATCTTAGGTTTCTTGCATATTGTCTGTGTTGTGTTTTCCAACTGCCTTACCCCAGAGACATTTAAGGGTATGTCCATGGTTCATTGCGTGGCTAATTAATGTTTTCTTCACATAAAGACACCCAGTGTATAGGCCTCGGGCTCCTAATTGCATCAGTTCTTGGGCAGGTCGTCCCATAGTGGAGACACTCACCAAAGTATAAACGGTCTTTTCGTCTACGCTTCAAAGACATTTACGCACACGTGATACTATCTGGAGCCCCTACAGCGGAGAACTCAGAGGAGAACGTGCCAGACCAAGGCCATTCATTGGGCCGGTCGTCCCCCGGCTCTTGTTAAAGACGTATTATTTTGATGCCTGAGTTGAAACGTGGAACATTGATGCTTCTATTGTTTTAATATCTGATCTGTCATGGCAATCTGCCTACCCGGTGTGTCGCACCCAGCATTTCCTTTTTTTGCCAGGATCAAAGGTCTGGGTTAAGGTCTCTTGCACGTCTGGAGAGTGGCACAGGAATGGAGGCATGTGTATTTCCACCACTGAGTTAATTTGGTTGGGGGTCCCAGGCATGCGCTCATCATTCTGGTCATACAACTGGAAGGCAATGGTTTGTCTTTCCTGGGTTGGAGGGCACTGCTGTAAGGAATGATTTCCTCCATGTGTAAGTTGAGTGGTGTATGGGTTGGTTTGCATTGATTCAATAAATGTGTTTAGCAACCTTACATTGCTTTATTTTGCCAGGATCGAAGATCTGGGTGAGATGCATCTTGTGAGCGGCACGGTGGGTGGAAAGCTGGAAATGGAGACATGGCTTTCCGCCATTGAGATAATTGGATTGGGGTACCCAGTCATGCGCTGAAACAGCTTGCTAAAGAAGCTGCAGCACAGACTGGTGGGGGGTGTCTCCCCTCCAAAAATCCTGGTCATACACCTGGGAGGCAATGATCTAAATCTCTTGGGGAGGAGGGATATGTTGTAAGAAATGAAGTCCTTCATGTGTAAGTTAGGCAACCAATTGGGAGCATGTGAGTTATGGTGGTCAGAGATAACCCCTCGTTTAGTGTGGCGAGGAGCCTGGTCAGGGGAGGCCGTGCAAACCTTGCACAGGAGAGTTAACAGTTCCATGCGTAAATTCACTGAACAGAGGGGGTTTGGCTTTATCAAGCATGGTTTGCTGCATGCTAAGTCCACAGGGTGTTCTGACGAAGATGGGGTTCACCTGTCTAGAGGGGAAATGGACTTGTTTTGTGGGACCTGGGAGAGGCCCTGGAATCAGCAGGATGTAAGTAAGAATGCCTACCTTGGAGGGGGGCCCTGGTTGTGACGGTGGCCACACCCAGAGCAGTGGCAGAGTTACAGGGTGATCCAGAGGCTGAAAGTCACACAAGGGTACCCTATTCAGGAGCACAAAAAGAGTGCAAATTCCAGATATCCCCAGGAAGTCCTCGAGGTGGACCCTGGAGGAGCGACAGTGCCCCGCTAGTCCTACGGGCGGTTGTAACCCTTAGCAACCGGGGTTGCCTGGAACGCTCCGCCCCCTTAGGAGGCATGAGTATAGGGGTAGACTGGCAGTCCACCAGTGGGAAGAGTAACCCCTTCCCCAAAATTGGTAAGCACCGATTGACTAGGGCCACAGTGCAATTTGGCTCATCAGGTGGGCAGGCGGCGGAGGTGCTGCCTGCCCTTGGATCACCCGTAATCTAACCCACCATGTTGGCATATTTTGGTATGCAAATAAACCTGCAGCAATTGCAGATTGCTGTATGTATGATGGGAAGGGTGTTGCCGATATAGCTGTTGTAGGTTTGCCCTCGTGCAGCAGAAGACATTGACAGCTGTCTTTCAGCAAACAACATTTCTTTACCCAAAGCACTCACCATCTTTTCACGATAATCATGCGAAGGCCAGTTTCTTTTCTGCAGTTGCCCCTTCTATGCTGTCGGGCAGCTTTCTCTTCTAAATCTCAAAGGCATACAACAGCCGAGGCACACTGGGTAAAGTTTAGGCGACACTATATGCAAACAATAAAGGTGGGATGAAAAACAAGAATACAACTCATTATAATCTGAGGGTTGAGCCAAAACATGAAGGCATACTTATTTTAGAAGTAAGTAGCCAAGGGGGATATCCCAGCCCAGCCTCGTTTGGCCACGAACAGACGCAGGTGGGCAAGCTTTAGCCAGTCTTCGCCAGAGCCTGCGCCCGAGCACATCCCATGCACTAGGGCAAGCGTCTCTCCTTTGAGGGCCTGCTGACATGCTGGAAAAGCGGGTTAGTGGCCTCACTGCCCGAGAGACTCTGTGTCACAGGACGCTTTGTACTCATTTGTAGCTGATACTCCCGGGAGCAGAATGTAGACATTTTGGACTCTGGAGGCTCAGCGGCCATCCATACTCCTTGACCTGAGCGCCGCGTTTGACACGGTAAATCACTCAACTCTGATCCGGCGTCTCAGGAATATCGGAGTGGATGGCTTTGCACTCCAATGGCTATCCTCTTTCTTGGAGGGAAGAACCTTCCAGGTGTTTAATGAAAGCACTGTCTCTAAACCAATACACCTGCCGAGCGGGGTGCCCCAGGGCTCCTCGCTCAGACCGACATTATTCAATGTATATATGTCTCCGCTAGCTGCCAGCATAGAGCCCCACGGAATCCGAATAATCACCTATGCCGATGACACCCAGCTGGTGGTCGGGCTCACCCAAGCCGAAAAGGAAACCCACATCCTCCGCTCCTGTCTAAATGACATCTCAAGCTGGATGGATGACTCCCAACTCAAGCTCAATGGAGGAAAAACTGAGATCATGGTCTTGGGTAACTCCCTCCGTTTTAACCCCATCCAGATGTGGCCATCGTGCATGGGCCCACCCCCAATCCCTAAAGCAAAAATCAAGAGTTTGGGTTGTATGGCTGGACCAGAACCTCAGCCTCAGGACACAAGCCAGGAAAACAGCAGCCCTCTGCTACGGCCTACTCAGAATGGCCCGAAAGGTCCTTCCCCTTCTTCCCTCCTTGGCCAAGAAGGTATTGGTCCAGTCATTAATACTTTCTAGATTGGATTATGGGAACGCACTTTACCTGGGCGCTCCCACTTCAGCAATCAAGAAACTTCAATCTGTACTAAACAGTGCAGCGAGACTGCTAACGGGAATCTCCAATAGGCTGTCAGCAGACCGGCTCTCCGCGCCCTCCACTGACTCCCGGTTCAGGAATGAATCAAGTTTAAATCCTTATGCCTAGTACATAAAGCAAGGCAAGGACTTGGTCCACCGTCGATTTCCACCATGAGTCGCCCATATAAAGCCAAGCGTAAACTTAGATCAGATGATTTGCATCTGGCTGAGATCCCTAGGATCAAAAGGTCCAGAAGTGGTGGCAGACTTTTTTCCTACAATGCCTCCAAACTCTGGAATGCCTTGCCTCTCCACTTATGCCTAATCCCTGACCACTTGGCGTTCCGGAAAAAAATAAAGACCTTGCTCTTTCCTTAACCCCTCTGGTCCCCCTGCTGTCGGCTATTAGCGCTGGGATGCTTCCGGGTAGCCATGCGCTCTGTAAATGTTTTTCCATTCCATTTTCTCAATTCCCTCCTCAGGCCTTTGCACAAATACCAAATGTACTGGCAGTCGTGTGAACCCCGACGGGGGAAAGGGGAAGTGGACAGAGAAGAGACTGCCTTGATTTTCTTTGTATCTCCTCACTTGCCTTTTTCTTTCTTCAGAATGCTCTTTTTATTTCTTGCTTTCTTACTCTCATTCTATTGCTTAATGTGGAGATACTGTAATAGAAAGCACGCAATTAATACTTCTCTAGAGTTCCCTCCCAGCGTCTCCTTTAATATCTTTTGTCTAAAACCTTCCTTACCCAATTTGTTTAAGGCCTTTGCTCCTCTTCTTATCTTCTTTTAATTTATTTATAACAGGTGTTATCACCATAAACTAAACTTAGTATATTCTGTCCTTGTATTTACTCAAGGTTAGTTATGGTTACTCTCTCTCTCTCACACACTCGCTTACTTGTTTTCTATTGTAACTCCCTTTGTATTTTCTTCCACAGGAGAGCGTATGTGCTATTCGCTGTTGTCTATCCACTGGAAGACTCGGGACCAGCTGATAAGCGGTAAGTGAATAATTTCCTTTGCCTATTTGTACTTTCTTAAGACATAAACTAATGCTAATTCCTATCTAACTACCGCCGCTACGAAACACGCTACCCTACGCATAAGCCTAGCAAGAAAACTAACCTGAACACTGACTGACTAAACGCTGCTTCAAAGATAAACTTCTGTCTCGGGAATTCTGTTGGTGAAGTGCGCGGTTCGGAATTCAACCGCAACACTTCACAGCTGAGCAAGACTTTGCGCCCGGACCCAGGCGCGAGAAACTAGACTACCAACTACTTGAGCATTCCTCCCTGTTGGGAGTACTAAACGTGTTGCCTTATTTTGCGCAACAATCACCCGCAATTTATTTCGAGCGGGTGATCGTTTCAAAACTGGTTTCTCCTGGACAGTTGTGGCGCAATGGAGTTTATGAACTCATTTCTTTCAAACCCTGACTGTACCCTCCCGCAAGGTCAAGCCTCCAGGCTGAGTTTTGTGAGGATATTGAAAGTGAAAAATCTTGATTAATCAGGGTGCATGATCATTATATTGTTCCACCCTGGACCTATCCTCAGGGCCATAACCCTTCTAGTCCCAGAGATGATTTTTTTTTACCTCAAACTGACTTTGCGTCTAAGATCCTCTTAACTTCAAATTCTTCTTGTCCTTCAATTAAAAGGGGTTTTTGATTCTTCAGCTCTTTCAGATGTGGTGAGACCCTTTTAATCAGAGAAACATGAAACACAGAGTGTATCTTTAACTGTGGGGGAAGTTGTAACTTATAGGTAACTGGATTCACTACTTGTTCCACTGGAAATGGGCCTACGAAACGTGGTTGGAAATCTCCTATTAACTCTAGATTTCTTGTATTCAACCAAACCCTGTCTACCCGCCTAACAAAAAAATGAATGTGTCCTCATGTAACTCAACTGGTGTTATGTAAAGTGTTCTGATACCCGTTTCGGGTCAAGTTTGCGCTATATAAAACTCCAATAATAATACCTCATGCAAATCTGGTTCTGGTCTTCTCTTTTTGTCCGTACTGTGCTTATAACGTTCTTTCGGCTAGCGCTAAATTTCTGGTGACAGACTGATGTACCTCATTAAGGTGTCGAACTAAATCTTGTGCCCAGGCACCAACACTTCTTGTGTGGAAACAACAGAATTTGGACGTCTACCGTAATTCAAGTAAAAAGGAGAATATCCAGTGGAAGCATTCTTCGCATTACTATGTGCAAACTCTGCCGTCCAAAGAAGATCAGGCCACTCACCTTCTTGATCTAAAAGAAACAATCTCAGATACTTCTCTAGCTCCTGTTTGCCACTTTCAGTTTGCCCATCAGTTTGTGGATGAAAGCTAGTTGAGTATTGTGTCTCTATGCCCAGTCTCTTATTATAAGCCTTCCAGAAATGGGATAGGAAGTGAGGCCCTCGATCTGTAATCAAAACCTTTGGGATGCCATGTATTTTAATCAAACTTTGATTGAGTTGTGTGGCTATTAGTTTTGCTGATGCATTTCTCTTCAGGGCGACAAAGTGCGCCATCTTAGAGAAGGTGTCCACCATTACTAAAATTGAGTTGAATCCCTGACTAGAGGGCAATTCCACAATTAAATCGTGTGTAACTGTGTGCCAGGGGTATGGGGGTGTAAGCAATGGTCTCAACAACCCTTGAGGTGCCTGTGTATCCGTCTTTCCCATTGCACAAATCTCACAGTCTTCTACGTGAACTCGAACATCTTTTGATAGCCCTGGCCACCAGAACTGTCTTTTAAGCAACTCTTCTGTTTGATGGATTCCAGGATGTCCAGCCATAGGACTGTTATGGCACTCAGTTAGCACTTGTTGTTGGAGTTAGCGAGTAGGTATAAACAAGGCCTTGGAATGGAACGGTAATCCATTGTAAATTTCTCAAGCTGGATTCTTCAAGGCCCATTTTTGCATTTCTTCTCAAGTTAAGGCTTCTTTGACCTTGTCTTCCAAAGTTTTCTCAACTGTGGCTCCAACAATTTTTGTTTTAGGAATTATTTTTTGTTCACAAATAAGATTCTTCTTGCCATCCGTGTCAATTTGTGACAAGACATCAGCCTTCCCATTATTTTTCCCTGGCCAGTAAGTTATTGCAAAATCGTAGTCGGCAAAGTACAGGGACCACCTAAATTGATGTGGCGTGAGTGTTCTGGCTTATTTTAGGAACTGAAGATTCCTGTGATCCATGAATACTGTGACCACATGTCTGGCTCCGAGAAGGTAATGTCACCACTCTTGGAAGGCGTCTTTGATGGCGAGGAGCTACTTATCAGAAATGGTATAGTTTATCTCTGCCAATTGTAGCTTCCTTGAATGGTACGCAACCGGGTGCATCTGGCCAGTTTCTTTGTGTCTCTGTGATAGCACCCCTCTAATGGCCTGTTCAGAAGCATTGTTCTCCAGGTTAAATGGTTGAGTAGGATAAGCATGTAGTAAAATGGGTGCAGAAGTAAAACTTTTCTTTAGAAACTGGAAGGCATCTTCAGCCTCTGTAGTCCATTGAAATCGAACTCCTTTGCATAATAATCTTGTAATGGGTGCCACCTTCAGAGAAAAATCTCGAATTAACCTTCAATAGAAATTTGCAAACCCAATGAAGCTCTGTATTTCTTTCACAGAGGTGGGTGGAGACCAATTCAAAACCGCCTCAATTTCTTTAACATCCATCATTAGTCCATCAGGTGCAATTACAAATCCTAAGAAGTCCACCAGAGTAACTCCAAAAGTACACTTCTTCAATTGTACCTAAAGATCATTTTCTTTCAGGCAGCGCAAGACCCTTTTGACTTGATGTTGGTGATCTTCAACAGAAAAAGAGTTCATCAAAATATCGTCAATATAGACAATAGCGCATTGGTCAATGAACTCTTTCAAAACATCATTAATGAAGTACTGGAAGGCTGCTGGAACGTTACTAAAACTGTAGGGCATGAATTGCTACTCATACAGTCCATACTTCGTTCTAAATGCAGTTTTCCATTCATCTCCACTTCGCACTCTGATTAAATGGTAAGCCCCTTGCAAATCTAACTTTGTGAAGATTTTTGCATCTTTTAGTTGATCCAGAAAAACGGAATTCAGGGGCAATGGATAGCGGTTCTTAATGGTAATCTTGTTCAAGGCACGATAGTCAATACACATCCCCAAACCCCCCATCCTGTTTCGATACAAAAAACAGTGGAGATGAGACAGGGGACTAGGACGGTCGAATGAATCAGTTTTCCAAGTATTTCTGAATGTAATACTTTAAATGTCGATTCTCAGCTTCTGTAAGTGCATAAATTCGACTACATAGAAAGTTGGACCCAGGTTCCAGATCGATTTTCAGTCGTATGAACGATGAGGGGGCAACTGTTTTGATTCAGATTTACTGAACACTTTGGCAAACTCCTGATATTCGCCAGGTAAGCTCATAGTTTGCACTGCACACACCATCATCTTTCTCTCGCATAGTAAGGCTGCTGGATTTCCTTCTTGCTCCTTCAGGTTTTCTCCGAAGCAATGTTCCAAACAGTAGCTGGAGTTAAACTTCACTGTTCTTTCACTCCAGTTAATTGTCGGGTTGTGTTCCGTCAACCATGGAAGACCCAATATGATTCCAATCTGCGGAGCATCAATTAGATTGAATTGAATTTCCTCCCTATGACCTTCCATCAAGATGAGTTCCACAACTTCCGTATGACTTGTAATAGGACCGGAGGATAGATTGGTGCCATCTACAGCCATCACTGCTTCGCTTCTCTCCTTGAGTAACGCCTTCAGTGAAACTCTCGAGGCATACTCAAGGTCACAGAAGTTCCCAGTAGCACCCAAATCTAGCATCACTACTACTCCAGATAGGATGTGATCACGGAATTTCAGAGTCATCATCAGAATGAGGTGTGGAGCGGAAGACTATAATGTGTTAGCTATCTGATGAGAAAGTGGAGTTGTATTCTTGTTAGCAACCACCAGCCCATCTCCCTCTACTGGTGGTGCTGAGAGTTTTCCTTCTTGAATGTTTTGGGGTTTCTGGGGCATTCTTTCAGAAAATGCCCGCTGGTTCCACAATAAAGGCAGAGATTATTTTGTCTTTGTTTTTCTTTCTCTTCTTTAGAAAGTGGGCCTCTAATGGTCCCTATTTCCATATTCACATATTCAGACCTAGCCCGATCAAAGCGCGGAACACTTGGTCGAAATTTGCATCTTTTTCACCTCTTCATTCAATTTGTCTATAATCAATCCCAGGTTAATCAAAGCAGACACTTCAGTAGGGCGATTTGGAATTTTTAACAAGGCACCTTTTAAGTCATCTTTCAAACCCTAATAGAACAAGGGTCTCTTTTGGACTCCGGCCAATATGTTTCTACCATGAGTTTGTTGAATTGTGCAAGGTAGGTGACTAGTTCGCGATTGCCTTGCCTCAATTCCAGCATTCATTATCTGCAGCTTGCGCGACCTTCCGTCGATCAAAAATTCATAGTAATTCCTTCTTGAATTCCTCAAAGTTATGCAATATGGGTGCATCTAGAGTGACCAAGGGCATAGACCACGATGCAGCATCTCCATTGAGGTAAGATAGAATGAAGGCAATTCGAGATTGTGCATCATGGAAGACAGTGGGCCTACACATAAAATGTAAGGAGCACTGAGTCAAAAAGATTTGGGCCTTTTGGGGATCCCCACCGAAGCGCTCAGGTGGTGCCAGGGGCCAAGGAATGTACAACCTGAGTGGTGGACCCAGTACTAGCTGTTGAACCCTGATTAAACATACTCGTTTGTGAAGGGAGTTAATGGAACTTATCCCCAGACCCTTCTCGCTTAATCTGGGCAGCCATTTCTTTTGTCTCACATCTAGTGGCCTCCATCTCAAATATAATTACCTTATTCTCCTCCATTACTACCATTAACTCCTGTTGAATTTCTTTAAGGGTATTTCCTAAATTTTTTAAGTCCAATCCTTGTGCCATTCTGCTTGGGTGAGTAAAGTTCGTGACACTTCACTCTGTCACAGGACTCTTTGTACTCACTTGTAGCTGATACTCCCGGGAGCAGAATGTAGAGATGTTCTCAATTTCCACCTCAGGCCTCCGCACAAATACCAAAGTTACTGGAGGTCATGTGAATCCCGTTGGGGGAAAGGTGAAGTGGACAGAGAAGAGACTACTTGATTTTCTTTGTATCGCCTCACTCACCTTTTTCTTTCTTCAGAATGCTCTTTTTATTTCTTGCTTTCTTACTCTCATTCTATTGCTCAGTGTGGAGATACTGTAATAGAAAGCACACAATGAATACTTCTCTAGACTTCCCTCCCAGTCTCTCCTTTAACCCCTTCACTGCTAGGCCTTTCCCCCCGTGCTAAGCCTTTTCTTGGGTATTTGCGGTAGTTTGCGCTTAGGCCCCTTTAATTTTTGGACCACATAAGGTATCCACGCCAAATCTGCGTCCTTTTCTTCTAGCATCCTGGGGATTCTAAAGGTACCCAGGGTTCGTGGATTCTCCTGGAGGGGACCCAGAAACTAGCCAAAATACAGCTAAATTTAGTTTTTTTGGGGAAAAATGGAAACAAAGTGCTGCAAATGAAAGAGTCTGGGTTTTTCCCTACAAATGGTATAAAAAAGGGTTTGTGGGGCTGAAATCACCATTTTCCCAGCTTTTAGGGAATGACAGACATTTGTCAGAAAACCAAAACATTTTTACACAGTTTTGGCATTTTTTCTGGGACATCGCCTATTTTTGCTATTTTTTCTGCTTTCAACCTCCTTCCAGTTAATGGTAGACATGGGTACAAAAGCAATAATGGATCCTAGAAAGCTATACATTTTTGAAAAGTAGACAAAATTCTGAATTCAGCAATAGGGCATTTGTATAGATCCTTCAAGGTTTCTTTATAGAAACTGTGAGAAGTTGGCCTGATATATGCTGTCCACTAGTTCTAGGGGTGGTAGTATTCCAAAGCGGTTGACACCAAACACAACATTTTTCCATGCAGCCATCCCAAAGTTAGCATTTACTGTGAGGTTATAATGCACTTAAGAGTATATGGTCAGGCTGCACCACAAACAGCATCAGAGGAGGTACTCCGAACGCTGCAGAGGGGCTCTGCTCATGCAGAGGCACCCTCTCACATAAAAACCAAGCACTCTGCCTTCAGGATTGTTAAGGCCTGCCATAGGAGTGACTTATAGGTTTTATATGTGTGTGCAATGGTAGTTGTTAGAAATGGAATTTCTGATTGGCTAGGGCTTGCGCCAAAGCCAGGCAGAAACCACCACTCTAGTCAGGGCAAGGAAGTTACACGCCAAAGATAACCCCTGCTCACCCCCTTGGTAGCTTGGCACGAGCAGTCAGGCTTATCCCGGAGGCAATGTGTAAAGCATTTGCGCACGCACCCAGCATCCCAGGCCCACCACAAAAGAAACTCCACACAAGGTTATATATAAAAATAGCCTTTGTATTATCATAACACCTTAGAATAGTACGCACATATTATACACTATGCCACCTGGCACTGGGCAATATTTACAAGGGATTATTTTCACAAAGTGAACTTAGTAAATGCAGAATTTAGCATAAACATAGAACACAACCAGTACTACTGGTAATCACTGCACTTAGCATCAGCCTGTAACATAAACCACATTATGCACAGTATCGCATTAGGTGCCAAAGCATTGTACGCCAACCTCATCAGCATAAACACATTATGCACTTCTCTCACAAGGCTAAACACATTAGACCCTACCTCCTAAGTATAATTACACTAGGGGCGTACATCACACAGGGAAGTATAATCTCCCTAACATAAACCTAAACAGGTAAAACAACCTCCTATGCAGAAATCATATCTAGAGTTATAAAACACAGGGTGCGTAAAACATAGTACACACGGTACATTTCCTAACACCCAAAGTCACGTTAGGGCCTAACGCCCTATAAACCTAACAATCCCAACAGCCCCCCTGGCCAACTGGCCATCGCAAAGGAGGGGCTCAAATGCCCTATGTCCCAAAGAGTCAGGGCGCGCTGCCAATGCAGCGAAAGTCAAGGGTGCGCACTCTGCGCAGACCTAAACGTTGCAGCCGCCCACTACTTGCTGGGCAGCAGGAAATGGTCAAATGAGGCTTGGGCTCTCGATGGCCCTGGAAACAATATGCAAAACGTTGGAGCCACGTAGGCTCTAAAAACAACCATGTCCCCCAGCACCGTGGAGCCACACGGGGCTCTGGAAACAAATATGCAAAGTGTTGCAGCTGCCCTCTGTCAAGCGGGGCAGCTGTAGGAGATGCCAACTGGAAGGGGCACGGCTCGGGAGTCCCTCCCTCTGGGGCTGTAAGGAAAGAATTTTCCCCCATTGTGGCAGCAGTCCGCCTCTGTGCCTCGGGCCCCCCCCATGGGACACTTTAAAACAAATATGCCAGTAACATTGGAGCAGCCCGCAACGGCGGGTCCACTCATGGAAGATAGGTGCCAGCCATGTATCCTGCACAGCCCTCACTCACCGGGCTGCAACACGTGGGCTCCTGACTTCTCCGGTCTCACTGCGGCTGCTGCGGGGCTCCCTCTTCATCACGGGAGCCCCGCCTGGGATGTCGCTTGGCCGCGGCCTTCCCCAGCCGCTTCTCTCCTTCACCCGGGCCCCCTCCTGGTGCCCGGGACTTCATGCGCACATGCAGGACTTCGACTGCTACCGCGGGGCTCTCCCGTCCTCATGGGAGCCCCACATCAACGAACCGCTGCGGCCTCTTCCGGCCGCTTCACAGGTCCCGCCCATGTCACGGGTAGGGATGCCTGACTTCCTGGTTTCGATCGAGCCGGCGGCGGTGAACGCGGGGTGGGCACCCGCTTCGTTTATAAATCAAAAAGAATGGCACAATGAGGGGTAGACTCCCTCCGAATTTAGAATCTAAAGCAGGGTGGGCTCCTGCTATTTAAAGCAAAAATAAGCGGGCTAAGCGGGGTGGGCACCCGCAACAGGACACAATGCGGGGGAATCCCTACGCTGGGGATTCCCTCTAAGAAGGTTGCAGCCCAGTGCTGCAGGCGGCAGAGAGAGGCGCTCGGTGAAACCAGGGAAGCGCTCTGCCATAAAAATAAAGCGCTTCTCAGCAGATTGCAGAGACAGCGCTCACCAAGCGCTAGGGCAGCCTAGAGTCCATAAGGCTAGTAAGGAAGCAAAGAAAATGAAGTCAAAAAGGTCCCAGAAGTCTTCCAGGTATCCAGGGGCTGGGCAGGGCCCAGGGAGTCAAGCCTCCCCTGGGCCCCAGCAGCAGCACCCCCCTGGTAGTTTCAAGTCAAGAACAAGAACAAGAACATTTTCATGGGGTCACAGCTACTCTTTTATACACAAAATCCTTTGTCTCCAAAGGTGCAGGGAAGGGGCGAACCAGATGCAACTGGTTCCTGAGCCCTTTGTTGTACTCAACCCCTCTCCCTATTCACAGGACAGGCCAGGGACATCAGATGCACCACAGGGGGTGGAGCCAGCATTGTGGAGGGAGAGCCCAGCCCAGCCTAGCTGTAGTTTTTTAACCCGAGCTCTGCCGGCACCTAGGGAAACCTAGCAAACCAATACATTTTTTAAAACTAGACACACAGGGGATTTCAGGGAGGTATGGCTTGCGTGGATCCCCTAAAGTTTCCTTACCCAGAATCCCCTGTAAACCTGAAATTTTGCTGAGAAAATCACTTTTTTCACACATGTTTGTGTGGGAAAGTTGTGGCATCACCGGGCTGACACAAATTTCCTACCACCCAGCGTTCCCCCGGGTCTCCCCATAAATATGGTGCCTCACTTGTGTGGGAGGCCCAAGTACACGCGGCAGACGAGGGCCCAAAACGTATTGAGGCGACATCAAAATTGCCTATCACAAAACAATCTGGTTTTGCAAGGGGGGGTCCCATGACTTTTTGGCCCGGGGCTCGGCGGACACCTAGGGAAAACTACCAAACCCACACATTTCTGAAAACTAGACACCCGGGGAATTCCAGGGAGGTATGGCTTGCATGGATCCCCCAAAGTTTCCTTACCCAGAATCCCCTGCAAACCTCAAATTTAGCTGCAAACAAACCACTTTTCCCACACATTTTTGTGTGGGAAAGTTGTGGCATCACCGGGCTGACACAAATTTCCTACCACCCAGCATTTCCCCAGGTCTCCCGATAAAAATGGTGCCTCACTCGTGTGGGAGGCACAAGTACAAACGTCGGACAAGGGCCTAAAACGTATTGAGGCAACATCAAAATTGCCTATCTCAAAACTACCTGGTTTCGCAAGGGGGGTCACCTGGGTTTTCGGCCCCGTGCTCGGCGGCCATCTAGGGAAACCTACCAGACCCACAAGTTTCTGAAAACTAGACACCCGGGGGATTCCAGGGAGGTATAGCTTGCGTGGATCCCCCAATGTTTCCTTACCCAGAATCCTCTGCAAACCTCAAATTTAGCTGAAAATATCACTTTTTCCGTACATTTTTGTGTGGCAAAGATGTAGCATCACCGGGCTGACACAAATTTCCTACCACCCAGCGTTTGCCTGGGTCTCCTGAAAAAAATGGTGCCTCACTCGTGGGGGAGGCCCAAGTACCCGCGACAGGAAAGGGCCCAAAACGTGGGACAGAAAGGCTGTAATGGTGGCGGGGGTGAGGACATTGGCGTGCCCGTTTTGGGCAACCCCCACCTTAAAAAAAATTGTGCAAAAAAAATCACTGGCATTTAGTGGGCTTTCTGCCCCCTGTGGGGGCAGAAAGACTGTAATGTTTGTGGGGGTTGTGAGCATGGGCATGCCCGTTTTGGGCAGCCCCCACCCTAATTCGTATATGCCCAAAACAACCCCTGAGGTCTAGTGGGCTTTTTGCCCCCCCAGGGGGGCAGGTTGGGGGCTACTGCCCCCATCTGCCCCCCAGGGGGGGCAAAAAGACTGTCATTTTTGCGGTGGGGGTGGGGGCATTGGCATGCCCATTTTGGGCAGCCCCAACCCTAATTTAAATATGCCAAAAGAAAATCCCTGGTGTCTAGTGGGCTTTTTGCCCACCCCGGGGGGGGCAGATTGAGGGTTAGTGCCCCCATCTGCCCCCCACGGGGGCAGAAAGGCTGTAATGATTGTGGGGGGTGGGGGCATGGGCATGCCCGTTTTGGGCAGCCCCCACCCTTATTTTTATATGCAAAAAAAAAATCCCTGGTGTCTAGTGGGTTTTTTGCCCCCCCCGGGGGCAGATTGGGGGCTACTGCCCCCCAGGGGGGCAAAAAGACTAAATTGTGCCAAATGTAATTGGGGAAGCAAAGGCCCTTGCCCAAGGGTCCGCTCCCCCCTCCCTGGTGTCTAGTGGGTGGATCCCTGCTAGAGGATCGCCCTCCTGGTTCATTGCTCACACTGAGTAAGAAGAAGGCGGCCTGTGCACTGTTCATTGTTCACACTGGGTGAGAGGGAGGCGGCCTGTGCACTGTTCATTGTTCACACTGGGTGAGAGGGAGGCATCTGTGCACTGTTCATTGTTCACACTGGGTGAGAAGTAGGCGGCCTGTGCACTGTTCATTGTTCACACTGGGTGAGAAGAAGGCGGTCTGTGCACTGTTCATTGTTCACACTGGGTGAGAAGAAGGCGGTCTGTGCACTGTTCATTGTCCACACTGGGTGAGAAGAAGGCGGTCTGTGCATGGTTCATTGTTCACACTGGGTTAGAAGAAGGCGGTCTGTGCATGGTTCATTGTTCACACTGGGTGAGTAGAAGGCGGCCTGTGCACTGTTCATTGTTCACACTGAGTGAGAGGAAGGCGGCCTGTGCACTGTTCATTGTTCACACTGGGTGAGAAGAAGGCGGCCTGTGCACTGTTCATTGTTCACACTGGGTGAGAGGAAGGCGGCCTGTGCACTGTTCATTGTTCACACTGGGTGAGAGGAAGGCGGCCTGTGCACCGTTCATTGTTCACACTGGGTGAGAGGAAGGCGGCCTGTGCACTGTTCATTGTTCACAGTGGGTGAGACGAAGGCGGTCTGTGCACTGTTCATTGTTCACACTGGGTGAGAAGAAGGCGGCCTGTGCACCGTTCATTGTTCACACTGGGTGAGAGGAAGGCGGCCTGTGCACGGTCCATTGTTCACAGTGGGTGAGACGAAGGCGGCCTGTGCACTGTTCATTGTTCACACTGGGTGAGAGGAAGGCGGCCTGTGCACGGTTCATTGTTCACAGTGGGTGAGACGAAGGCGGTCTGTGCACTGTTCATTGTTCACACTGGGTGAGAGGAAGGCGGCCTGTGCACCGTTCATTGTTCACACTGGGTGAGAAGAAGGCGACCTGTGCACTGTTCATTGTTCACACTGGGTGAGAAGAAGGCGGCCTGTGCACTGTTCATTGTTCACACTGGGTGAGAAGAAGGCAGTCTGTCCACTGTTATTTCATCCAGGTCCAGCTTCAGCGTGGGTGGCGCCCGGTGCAACAATCTTTTTTGGTGCCCCCTCCTCCCCATGACTTCCTCTTCGGATTCCCTCACTACCACTCCACAAAAGTGCCCCCTTATCTCTTCACAGCACCTCTCTCACATACATTTCATTTACTTTATAGCACCTGGTAAAGGCTGGCTTCACTAATCCACTCAGCTATCCACATAAAAATCAGATCTGTTCTTTGCAGCAGGCATATTAACCCTCTGCGCTACTTCATGGCGAGTCACAACTGTCACTAGACAAAACTCCGATCTCTCTCTAGCAGGAACATTAATCGCAAGAGTTATCTTGACATTTTTATTGCTGCCTGAAAGCTGGACGCAGAAGCAGCTCTGCAGCAGGTGCTTTAAAATCATAAGTTATTGCTAAACACAGCACCCCCCATGAGGTCAGTGCCCCCCTCCAGGTCAGACCCAATGCTGCCACACGGGTCGCACCGCCCTAAAGCCGGCCCTGCATTCCTCATACTGAGAGGACAGGGCCCCTTGCTCTGTTAATTGTTCACACTGAGGGGGAGGAAGGTGGCTTGTGAACCTGGTGATATTTGGTTAGAAGTTGATTGTTGCCCTGTTGTTTTTTTAAGTTTTATAACAGGAAAAGCAGGTGTTCGGTTCATCACTGTTCATTGTCTGCACTTCTGTTGTGCTCTGTTGGAGATGATACAGACGACCCCTGAGGTTGGTTCCTGCAGATGAGACTGTGTGCCATAACAGGTGAGCATTGGGATACACATGATGCAGTGTGTGACCTTGTGCACCCACATATCCCTTGAACCCCATGGCAGTGCCAAGAGAGAGGAGGAGAGCCAGGCACCAGTGTGAGCCCCTGAAGCACAACACAGGCCTCTGGAAGGTCTCCTGCAGAGCTGGGGCTCTGGTGCTTTTCAGAAGGGCAGCTACAACCTGCACCCCAGACTGTGTTTGTCATGGTCTGGGAACTGGCACTGGCACAGACCTTCACCCCTGGAGGGGGAGGTGGTCCTCGATAGAGGTAAAGACTTCACCTTTGGGGGTGACTGACAGATCACAAGGGGAGGCTTCACTCAAGCCTCTCCTGGTGCCAGCCTCAGGGTCTGATGTTCTCCTCCCTCCACCCTGTGCCCACAGCCAGAGTTGTGCAGATGGCACTGCGTGGAATGTGCTGAGGCTGCAGGAGGTTCGTGTGTGATTGTCACCAGGAAGCGTGTAGTCTTTATTTCCTGGTGTTCTGATTGGATATCTTTGCTGACGCCATCTCCGGATGCTTCTATCTCATTGGAAGATCATGATCTCTGAATGTGGGTGAGGGCCAGGACACGGCACTGTGACCCTCTCAGCACAAAGGGGCGAGGGAGGGAGGGGGAGAGAGGAGGGCAGGATAGAAGGAGGAAGGGAGGGAGAGAGGAAGGAGGGGTGGAGTGAGGGAGGAAGGAGGGCGGGAGCTTGGCTCCAGGGCTGAGGTCCAGGACACGGCACTGAGAGCCTTTCACCACAGAGGGGTGCGGGAGGGAGAGAGGGGTTGAGGGATGAAAGCGGCAGTGAGGGAAGGAGTGAGGGAGGAAGGAGGGCGGGAGCTTGGCTCCAGGGCTGAAGACAAGGCACTGTGAGCCTTTCACCACAGAGGGGTGAGGGAGGGAGGGGGAGGAGGGAGTGGACACTGAGGCTGTTTTAATATGTTTTCATGTTTTTGGACCTGTTGGCCGTGCTTTTGTGTTGCGCTCGGCATGTTTCTGGGTCCATGCGGCCCTGTATTTTGGCAAGCCCCTGAGCAACCTGGTTTACCTACTCCACGCGCAGGCACACTTTTTTCATTTTAAGGTGCCCCCTGTACTGGAGATGTCTTTTTAAACCCTCACCTTTCCTAACAGTGCTCTCTGTGGGCTGACCGACAAAGTCACCGCAGGGAAACCCTCATAAGAGGGCGGCCCCTTTAGTGCCACAGGATGGCACACTGGGCAGCCTAGTGTCCAGAGACCCCTTTGGGGTCCCGCGCGTCACTTCCGGCCGGGGTTGGGTCGGGGGGAGGTATAAATTCCTCCCCCGCCCACCTGGCGGCCTCTTTGTCCACTCGCCCTGACACAGTTTGCAGCTGCTGCATCGAGGTCGCGTCGGACCACGAGGTTAGTCCAATGCGGGCCTTGTTTCACACCCCCTCCTGCCAGGCCCAGGTAGGGGCCCCACCATGCGGGCATCACCCATGAGGGGCACTGTCTCCGCTCCAGCCCCGGCATTGCCCCGTTCAGTCAACTTTGATGTGACAGTGGGTGTATGGGGGTTAGGGAGCGGGACGGGGGTTGTGGCGAGAAGGATTGGATCCCGCTGGCAGCAGCTGCCTCAGGCCTAGTTGCAAGGCTGTGGCCTTGCTGGGGGGGGGAGGGCTTTCTTTCACTGCGCCTTTAGGCCCGTAAGGGTAGCGCTTTACAATTTCTGTAAATTGTTCAGCCTCAGCACCTCCCCACGCGCCTATGTCGCAGCTCTCTCGGGGAGGTTAGGCCTCTTTGTACAGCGCTTTGAGGCCCGTAAGGGTAGCGCTTTACAATGGCTTACGGGTAGCGCTTTTCAAATAAGGTCATTTTTACAGCCTCCTCATCCCCCCTTTGCGCCTATGTCGCGGCTCTCCCTGGGGGCTGAGGCCTCTTTCTACAGCGCTTTGAGGCCCGTAAGGGTAGCGCTTTACAATGGCTTAAGGGTGGCGCTTGTCTAATAGTGTCTATTGTACGGCCTCCTCACCACCCCATGTGTCCATGTCGCGGCTCGCTCTGAGGGGCTTGGCCTCTTTCGACAGCGCCATGAGACCCGTAAGGGTAGCGCTTTTCAAATACTGTAGTTGTACGGCTTCATCACCAACCATGTGTTTATCTCACGGCTCTCTCTGGGGGGCTAGGCATCCTCCCCCCCACGCCTCGAGGTGGTCTCGGCGTTCTGCAGGCTCCTGCCCCCATGGGGGTGCGACGGGCCACGCGGGGTGGCTAGGTTTTTAGGGGTTTATACCCCGGGACTAGGCCTCACCTGCAGCCTGGGCATCTGGGGGGGCTCGGTATCGGGTCAAAGGGGGGCTTGTTTATTGTATTTTAGCCGCATAGTGCATGGCCCTTGCAGGGGCCCCACCTCGCGTGCATTGCCCTGGAGGGGCATGGTCACAGCGAGCCCGGCATGGCCCCCGGGTAGTCTGCTTGTGACGGTACCGTGGGGCTAGGGAGCGGGACGGGGGTCGGTGCGGGAGGGGGTGTGGACCCGCGGGCAACAGCTGCTCTTGGCTGCGGCATGGAGTTCGAGAATAGGATTTTCATGTTCTCGGTTTTCCCACCATCGAGCGCGTCCAAGTCGTGGCTCACTCTCGGCTCCCCCCCCAACCGTTGTATT
This sequence comes from Triturus cristatus, assembly GCF_964204655.1. NCBI lineage: Eukaryota > Metazoa > Chordata > Amphibia > Caudata > Salamandridae > Triturus > Triturus cristatus. The sequence continues at coordinate 1,875,438,792 of NC_140590.1, forward strand.
TGTTGCAGTTAGCGCTCTAGCGTTAGACGCTAGAGCGCAGGAAGTGAGTACGATATGCGTACGCCACGACGGTGGCGTACGCCGTTGTTTAAATAAAGGGGGCGCGCCCTGCGGGGGCAGTTGCGCCGACACTGTGAGAGCGAGTGGTGTCCGTTATTTGGCGCGCGCGCTCTGCCAGCCTATCTAGCGTGCAACACTGGCGACGAGGACCGAAACGCACCTCCGCGTGCTCAGCTGTGTCCCGCACCTCGGCCCGCGGCAGTCCCGCACACGTGGTGCCGTCATTCTGCACCTCTTCAAGCTCGCTCATGACCGGAGCTAGAGCTTCGACGGCCTTTGCTGCCTCACGGTGAGCGCATGTGTGCACCCAACACTGCTGGGACTCATCGGCGGATGAATATTCCCGCCCATTCCTGCATGAGCTCGCCTTCTGATGAGTCAACCTGTGCCCTGCACTCTCTAGCCTGCTTATGATCACCAGAGGCTGAGACCACCTTTGCCCTGCACCCTCTAGCCTGGTTTTCAGCTGTGTCGCCCTCTACTGCCGCCCACACCTGCCACCACGTGCCCAGTTGTGCCGTCTCCCGCCCTGGGGCCACGCAGACCTCTGTGCCAGCACCGTCCCGCTTAGTCACCCTCCCTGAGCCATGGGGGACGAAGAGCGTCCAGCGCCTGCTGTGCCCCTCCACCCACCGTCTGGTGTTCTGCCACCCTTCAGTGAGACTGCTGACCCTGCCACAGCCGCCCCACGCTGGCAGACGTGGATTGGCCGGCTCAACAATTATTTCATTGGCACTAGAGAGACTGATGGGGCTGTGAAGCGATCGTTGTTGCTCCACTACGCGGGGGAAGAAGTTTACCTACTCTTCAAGCACCTCCCCAACACAGGGAGATCAGACGACTATGACGCAGCGGTTACGGCCCTCAACACGCATTTCGACCCCCAAATGAACCCAGATTTTGAGCACTTTAAGCTGCATCAGGCAAGGCAAAGGGAAGGGGAGTCTGTGGACGCGTTCCACGCACGCCTGAGGGTATTGGCGGACACCCACCTTGTCGGAGACAGGGCCAAGGAGGAGATCAGGGCGCAGCTGATATGTGGCATCCGGAGCAAGAAGTTGAGGAGCCTCATACTTCGCCAACCAAATATCCCGATGGCGGACATCCTAGTGCTCGCACGGTCCCATGATCTGTCCGACGCCCGTGCGGAAGAGATGGAACAAGCATTTACACGAGGCACAGGGTCAGGAGTGACTGTCAAGACAGAACGGACAGACGCTGTGCAAGCGCACGAGAGGACTCACCGACCCACTGCCAGGAAGACGGCTCTGGCCCAGTGCGGATACTGTGGGTATGATGAACAACCAGGCAGGACGTGCCCAGCGAGAGGGAAGACGTGCACCAACTGTGGCACGGTGAACCATTTTGCGTCAGTCTGCCGGAAAAGGTCCACAAGGAAAGACCAACGGGGGAAGAGGCCCGCAAGAAACATGGTGAGACAGTTGTCCCAACTTTCTCTGTCCTCCCACGCTGATGCAGGCCACAGACAGGCGCAAGCCTTGCGAGATGACGACTCCGGTTCCGATGATGAAGGGGAGACATATCTCGTTTCATTCACCAGAGCACTCAAAAGCGCGAGAAGACCACAGCCTCGGTGTGACATCATGGTCGCAGGGTCCAGAGTAAACGCTGTGATCGACACTGGCGCATCAGTCACCGTTATGGGAGTGCAACAATACAACCGCCTCCGACCCAAACCAGAACTCAGGCTGTCGAAGGCCCAAATCTACGCCTATGGAAGCGATGTGCCCCTGCCCCTCGCCGGAAAAATGACAGAGCCTGTGAGGACAGAAGAAACGGAGATAACGATCGACATACACGTTATTGATCAGGAGGTGGACACACTCCTAAGCGGACATGCAGCCGAAGACCTAGGACTACTGGCCTTCCTCCGGAAAGTGCAAGACACCCAAACAGCCAACCTACTCGACCAATACCCTGAGCTGTTCACCGGCCTCGGGAACATCAAACGCCCGCCAGTCAAACTCCACATTGATCGCTCCGTTGCACCAACAGCGCTGAAGCACAGACGGATTCCGTTCCACTTACGCCCACTGGTGGAAGAGGAGCTGAGGAAACTGGAAGAACAAGGGGTCATAGAGGCAGTAACTGGACCCACTCCGTGGGTATCTCCAATGGTGATAGCAGAGAAGCCCCGCCAATCAGGCAAAATCCGTGTGTGCATTGACATGAGGTTGCCCAACAAAGCCATCAAGAGGGAGAGACATATCACGCCCACCATGGATGATATAATTGCCGACCTCAAAGGAGCCCGGTGGTTTTCCAAGCTGAACTTAAATGCGGGCTACCACCAACTGACACTAGCCGAGGAAAGTAGATATATCACCACGTTCAGCACACATCTAGGACTGCGAAGATACCGACGCCTCAACTTTGGAATCTCGTCGTCGGCGGAAATCTTCCAGAACACCGTCCGAGGTATACTGCGAGGGTTGCCTGGAGTATTGAACGTCAGTGACGACATACTGATCCACTCAACAACAGTGGATGAACACTATCGGCGGGTCCGAGCCACGCTGACGCGGCTCAAGGAGTACGGAGTCACACTACACAGAGACAAGTGCCAATTCTTCCAGCAACGGATCGAATTCTTTGGTTACACCTTCACCAACCAAGGCATCCAGGTTGACCCGAGGAAGTCCCAAGCCATCAAGGACGCCCCAGCACCAGCTTCCGCCTCCGAAGTACGCAGCTTCCTTGGGATGGCTACCTACTGAGGGCGCTTCAACCCGAACCTGGCCACCATTGCCGAGCCACTCAGACGCCTCACGAAGAATGACACTCTATGGCAGTGGGGGCGCCGGGAAGAGGATGCGTTTCAGGCCATTAAAACCGCACTCCTTGACCAGGCCACAATAGTCTACTTCAACCCAACAAGGAAGACCGAGCTATTCGTCGATGCCAGCCCGGTGGGGCTGGGAGCGGTTCTCACCCAGGAGCAAGAACCAGGAAGATGGATGACCCTGGCATATGCCAGCAAGGCGCTCACAGCAACGGAACAGAGGTACTCTCAAATTGAATGAGAAGCACTGGCCATACGATGGGGCTGTCGACAATTCCACCTGTACGTCTGTGGGCACCCGTTCACAGTCGTGACGGACAACCAGCCGCTAGTGCCCCTCTTCAAAGGGACCGCACCACATCCCCCGCCAAGGATTGAGAGGTGGGCCATTGGGCTGCAGCAATATCAGAGGGATGTAACATACCAGCCCGGCGCCAAGAATCCGGCGGACTTCCTGTCAAGGCACCCAGAGAAAAGCGAGCCTACCCATACTGGACAGGGAGATGAGGATGACGCCGAGGCACATCTGGACCTCCTGGCTGCCCTGACATGCCCCCAGGTGTTGACGATCCAGGAGATCCTACAAGCAGCGGAGCATGACACCGTGCTGGCCAGGACCCGAGAAGCTCTCCAAAAAGGGTCGTGGGCCGACTTCATACAATCCGCCAACTCGTGGACAGATGACGAGAGGAGAGACCTGCAACAAGTCTGGCGGGTACGGAACGAGCTCAGCGCGACCAGAGACGGGATCATCCTGAGAGGGTCCAGGATTGTCATGCCAACGGCACTGCGCCACCAAGCCACACTCATCGCCCACAGAGGCCATCAGGGAACAGAAAAGATGAAAGCCCGAATGAAGGCGAAGATATGGTTCCCGGGGATGGACAGCCTGGTAGAAGACGTAGTGAAGAACTGCCCGGCCTGCCAAGTGACGAGCGGCCCCGAACCCCCGGCCCCCATCGTGACGGAGGAGCCAGGGACTCACCCGTGGGACAAGGTCAGCATAGACTTTGGAAGCCTCCCGGACGGGAGAGTGACACTGGTCGTTATCGACAATTTCTCCAAATACCCCCTGGTGGAAGCGTTACCATCTACAGCATTCACTTTTGTAGGGCCTGCTCTGGAGAAGATATTCAACATGTTCGGGCGCCCCTCAGAACTGAAGAGTGATAATGGCCCACCATTCCAGGTCCACCGGCGGATCACCCCATAATGGCCGCAAGCCAACGGCGAGGTCGAACGCTTCATGCAAACATTGAATAAAGTGTTACGAATAGCGAGTGCTGAACATCAAGACCCTGAACGGGAGATCCAATGGTTCTTAGGGGAATACCGGAGCACGCCTCACTGCTCCACCAAGCAAGCCCCCTGGGCTCTCATGCTAAAGGGGACGCGCCGCGACGGTCTACCTACTGCCCCTGGGTGGGCCCCCCCGCCTTTCGAAGCGGAGCAGGCCCTTCAACGACGAGCACACCGGAACCAACAAGTGAGCCGGTCAAGAGGCAGTCGGGAACGCGACATCAGGACAGGTGACAATGTCCTCGTAAGGAACAGAAGACCCGGAGGGAAGTTCAAGCCACGGTATGAGCCCGGGAGCTGGGCAGTGGAACAGAGACGGGGTACGATGGTGACCGCGAGGAGGGGGACGGAATCGACCACACGGAACATCTCGTGGTTCAAGCGAATTCCGGAGGCCACCGAATGCCACCGCGGAGGGGTGAACGAAGAGGAAGAAGATGCCCCGATGCCAGGCCTGGAACCCCTACCAACCCCCGTCAGGCCTGGGTCAATGCCAGAGCAGGGTCACTCGGCCCCCGAGGGCGGTGAGGCGGAGAGTGAGCGCCCGTCCAGTCCCAACACCCGAGCCACCGCAAGGTATGGACTGAGGGGGAACCCCCCGCCGAGCAGCCGCCTCAGAGACTTTGCATGCCAAGTAAGTGAGTGACTGTTGGGGACTATAATTAGCTTTGTTATCCAAGTTGGAGAGGGATGTTGCAGTTAGCGCTCTAGCGTTAGACGCTAGAGCGCAGGAAGTGAGGACGATATGCGTACGCCACGACGGTGGCGTACGCCGTTGTTTAAATAAAGGGGGCGCGCCCTGCGGGGGCAGTTGCGCCGACACTGTGAGAGCGAGTGGTGTCCGTTATTTGGCGCGCGCGCTCTGCCAGCCTATCTAGCGTGCAACAGTATTGGTCTCGGGTACAGCAGGGGCTTCGGGCCATGTGCGGGGGGCGAGATTGTGGTTAGGCGCAGCATGCATACCATGAGAGGACTCCCAGGCCATAATAGCGCACTCACAAGGCCCCCCCTGCAGGTTGCCCGGGGAACTACACACGTGGGACATGGAGTGCGAGGCAGGTGGGGATCAAGCATGCCGGGCGCCTCCACCCAAGGGCTTGGGCCCAGGAAGAGCGCTAGCGGGGTGAATTCAATGGGTACGCGGGGGCCGATGGGGGTGGAGGTTTGCACAGCAGTTTGGCTGGCTCACACGCTGTGTGGCCAGCTGGTTGCCGGTTCTGGCCACTACACTCGCACGGCACAGTGACGGTTTCCACCAGCCCTCAGAGGCCAATTTAATTTGGTTTCTTGCACACTTCATTACGTGTACGCGTGTGCCAACAAAATGACTCGCATGTGTTTCGCATTTTGTTGTTGTTGATTTCAGGAATTGTGAAGTGTATTTTCCTGTAGGGTAGGAAGTCCGGTGATGCTGCCAGATGTTGCTAGATTCATTAGTTCTGCTAGTTTAAATTACAGTTTCTTCTGCTAACCAGTTTTCATTTCAAGTTATCCGCGGAGAAAGCGGGAACAGTGCATTGCCATGATTGGGACTCATGATTACAGGAAACAGGATAGAGCAAGCAAGCATTTATCATAGCTCATTCAGCTATTGTCATGCCGGGTTTAGTACTTTATTGAAAAAACATTATTCGGCACTTACCCATGCAGCAGCTTTTTTAAGTATGAACCAGAGGCTTAATGCTTATAAATGTGAACTGTTACAGAAATACTCCGTGTTGCAGCCAACACAAATAGCTTCACTAGAAAATGTTTTCTAAAGCTTTGTTACATCCAATCCCTTATTCCTGAGCCTTTACTGACATCTGCTGGTCGAAGTATAACATTATAATTCTGGTCATCTTGATTACAAGATAATAGGGCAATACATATTATGCATGTGCATGGCTAACATTTGTTTGCTTCCAGGGGCTGTGTCTTGCAAGCTCGTTCCGCACCCGAAAGGATTTGGCGACGCACGTGCACGCAGCAGGTACTGGGACCGTGGCCCACCGACGGCAACGCGGCAGTGTTCAATGGGTCAGGAACACAGGGGTCGTCCAGGAGCGCATTAAAACTTTCCTTTCTGTTTTCAGGACGAAGAATCAATCGCTATTGAGACAAGGACGCAGGCGGTCCTGCAAAGAAAGGGATGAACAGCAGGGATTAGGAGCAGGTATGGGTCTAGTGTCGGCAGGCAGGAGGGAGCAGGGGAGATAGCATCTGGCCCCACAGGTGGGGTACGAGGAGCTTAATGAGGGTGTGCACTGAAAGTTCACGAACCTCACGCCACGATAACAGCTAACGTCTGCTTTTCTCATCCTAGCCCCCCTCCATCCTCACACGCAGAGGACAAACGAACTGACTCTTGCGCACGTTGCACCCCAGGTCCACTTACGCTACCACACGATAGTAAGTATAGGGGTAAGGTGGGGCCACGGAGCTTCTGCAGCAACAGGGGGCTTAGATGTCCCCCCTAGGCAACGCAGTGAATCCTTTTGCTGATCCAATGAATGTTCTCCTCAGACGACAGAGGTCAGCATAGATTGCCAGTGTTCCCCCCCCCCTTTTCCCGGAGAGGTCCCAGGTGGAGGACTCGATGCCGGGCACTTCACAAGATGCGCGATGGGCGAATTTCCTGGAGATGGCCAAGGTCAGAGGCCTGGCGTGGGCTAACAGCATTATGAACGCTCCCGAGCAGGAGCACTCTGGGATCATCGGCGATTCCCCCCTTCAGAACAGCAGCCCGGCACAGAGACGGGCCCCTCCAGACACAAGCAGGTCTGCAAGCCCACGATCAGGGACTTCCCAGCAGATCCGCTTCCACCACCCAGACGCACAACAGTTCAGACCCCCAAGGAGGTTGTTACACCGCTGGATGCTCCCCTGCCCCCAGGGCCACCCACCCCGATGGACAGTACCGCGCCCCAAGGTAACTACGCCACTAGGGATGATCTTGCTAAACTCATGGACACAATGAACAGTTTCATGTCACGGTTACAAGCATGTCCTGTTGGCCCCAGCCCCACGCATTCGTGCAACAGCGTAAGGATAAGGGAAGGGGCCACGTTAGCAGCAACAAGTGTATGGTCAGCAGGGGTTGGTGAGCCAGTGGGCCAGATGGGGGCCACTGCGGCTGTGGGGATACCGGCAACCCCTACCTCCGGGGGGCAGATCACTGTGCGAGCACCCATCTCGCTGCTCCCCCAAACATCCAGCCAGGTTCCACCTCCGGGGAACACCAGTACGAGGGCCGCAGCTGCAGTGTCTTCTCTCGCACCCACTCCCATGCCCGCTATGGTCCAACAAGTTACTACCGCCCCGCTGCTGTCGGGGCATTGCTCACTGGCCTGGCAGGTGCCCCAGGCAGCCAAAGAGGGAATTTGGAGGTGGGATTTGATTGACATTTTTACCCTGCTCATGTTGGGCCAAGAGGGCCTGGACGCCAGGAAGATGGGGGTAAAGGAGGATGATAAAAAAGTAAAATACCAGCCTTGGCCAGAGAAGAACATAGCAAACTGGCTAGAGGCTTTCTCCATCCTAGCTTCTGTGACGATGCAGAAATTTCCAGAGCAGGGACCTGGGCTGGTGCAGTACTCTAGGACCATACACAACGAGGCCATGAGGTGGGGGGGAAATGAATGGTTGAACTATGACAGGGAGTTCAGGAGGAAAATGTCCCAGTGCCCGGAGATGGGTTGGGACCAAAATGAGGTCCAGCTTTGGATGGACCATATGGGTGCCGGTGCACAGCAGAGCGTAAGCCCCCAGGTAAATACGCAGGTGGGACAATCATCTTCCAAGGGGTCCTTTTCAAGCAGGCGCAAGGGGCAAACAGACATTTCGTGGGGCACGCAAGGGGGGGAGACAAAGGGGAGGTTTCAAGAGGTTCCCCCCGGGTACATGCCGCCTTTTTAACAATGGATCCTGCTCCTGGGGTAAGACGTGCAAGTTCCTGCATGCGTGTAACACATGTGGCGGGACCCACCCAGTGGTTTCTTGTCACACAAAGCAGGACAGACAGACAGCCGACAAAGGGGGGCAAAAAAGTTGAGGCTGAAAGATCACCAATATCTCTAGCTCCCCCCCCACCCCCACTCAACGCCCGCCCATGCGCACCACCTACTCACCGCGAGCGACTCAGACCTATCCGGGAGCCTTTTCACCACAGTTAGTCCAACAACACCCGGGCACTCCACCAAAGGCTCTTCTCCTGTCAGCCTGGCCAACATCACGCTTCTCCTCAGACAGTACCCCAACGAACCAAATATCCACATGCTGTTATTTGGGTTTAACGAAGTCTTGAAAATCCCCTACTTGGGACCCCTGGTAAACAGAGAGGCCGACAACCTCAGATCAGCGAGAGAGCAACCAGATGTAGTCCGGGCCAAGGTAGAGAAGGAGAGGGCATTGGGCAGGGTGGCGGGTCCATTCTTGCAACCCCCACTGGACAACTTTGTGGCCTCACCCCCGGGGGTGGTGTCCGAGAAGGACCCGGGGGCTTTTAGACTGATTCACCACCTCTCTTTCCCAGAAGGTGCATCAGTTAACAATGGGCTAGAGGAGGGCACCTGCTCCATGTCTTATTGTACTCTGGACGTGGAATTGGATCTAGTCAGGAGGGCGGGCAGAGGGGCCTGGTTAGCCAAGGCGGACATCATATCTGCTTTTCGCTTGCTACCAGTCCACCCGAGCAGGCATCACCTGCTGGGTTTCAAGCTAGAGGGCAGGTACTTTTTTGACAAATGCATGCCCATGGGTTGCGCTGTGTCGTGTGCATATTCTGAGGCGTTCAGTTGCTTCCTGCAATGGGCCCTCCAGGAGACCTACGGGGTTGTAGGGGTGACCCATTACCTAGATGACTTCTTGTTCATAGGGAGTGACGGCATGCAGGACTTTAAGCAGGCCCTTGAGGGTTTTGAACAGGTGGCCAGTCACTTGGGGGTCCCCCTTGCGCCGGGTAAAATGGTGCTCTCTCTCGTTTTCAGTGGCACCAGTTCTGGGAGGCGTGGTCGAGAGCGAGAGAGGAGGGGACCCCTTTCCCAGCGCATCTTTGGTTCCTGTTGAAGTGGAAAAATGACTGAGGGGGCTGGGTGAGCTATCCGTAGCGCCTAGGACAAATAAGACATATAAGTCCTGTTTGCAAAAGTTTTATTCAGTGATGGGGGCATGGGATGAAGGCGAACTATCTTTAGAAAGCAGAGTGCAGTCCTTCATATTGTGGGCTAAAGACAATGGGAAGAATCATTCGTGGATATCGAGCAATCTTGCAGCAATAAGCCACCACGCTAGACTAAAGGCGCAGTCAGATCCAACAAGATCCTTTTGTGATCAGAGCTGCATCAAAAGGGTGGGCCAGGAGTGAACCAAAGGCATCAGACAATAGGTCCCCCATAGACTTTGAGACACTGCATGGGATGCTAGATTGGATGCACAAGGCCACTCACTTGGCATATGAAGCTGCATTGTTTACTGCCACGTTCAGCCTGGCTTTCTTTGGGGTGCTTCGAATTAGTGAGTTGGTGGCCAGAGCGAAGAATGATAGCTCTGGGGTGGCACTGAAAATACAAGATGTGGTGCTCTCAAGGGTTTCCCTCAAAATAACGCTAAGAAGGTCTAAGACTGATCAGAGCGGGGAGGGAAGGCTTTTCTGGCTGAGCTGTCTGGGGGGTGGTAGGTATTGCCCAGTCAGTCTGTTCGCCGCCTATCTGGCCCTGCGCCCGGCAGCAGACAGTTACCTTTTTCTCCACGAAGATAGCACACCCCTTACAAAGTACCAGGTGGAACACATTATGCATGCGTGCCTTGCGCTGTCTGGCAACAGGGACCCTAGCAAGCGTTTCTGCAGCCACTCTTTCCGCATAGGGGCAGCAACTAGAGCGTTTAAGGAAGGCTTGCCAGCAGAGGGTATCAAACAAGTGGGGCGCTGGCAATCCCACTGTTCCAAGAGCTACATACGGCCATGAGCCCACGAACTTTAATAGTCGTTCAGCAGCCGGATCCTGGCGACTAACGGAGGTGTGGTGTGAAGTTAATTTCCTGTTTACAATTTTGTATGGCCATGAGCCACGTAATTTGATTTGCTCACAAGAACCGGTTTTCCGGGTACTGGCGGCAGTGTGTTGTGTAGTTTAATTTTACTGTGCATTTTGCGTGCTGTGTTGTTAATAAACGTTTTGCAACATCACAAGGTCTGAGTGATTGGCCACTCTGGCGTCAGCAGATTGGCAGAGTGGGCTGAAAGCAGAAAGTGGAGGCATGGCTTTTCCAACACCAAGATAACGTGGCTGGAGTACCCGGGCATGCGATGGAATGGGTTGTTGGACAAAATACAGCAGAGACTGGGGGGAGTCACCAGTCCCCCCAACGTGCTAGTTATACACCTAGGCGTAATAACCTGATGGCTCTGGGCAAAAGGACATTGCTTCAAAACATGAGAGCCACAATAAGCAATCAGTTGGGGACATGTGAACTGTGGTGGTCAGAGATCACTCCATGGCTCCTGTGGCAGGGAGCCCTATCAGGGGAAGCAATGGAGGATGTGTGCAGGAGAGTCAATTGCGCGATGCGTAAATTCACCGAACAAATGGGGTTTGGATTCATAAGACATGGGTTGCTTTATGCTAAATCCACAGGGTGTTTCGAGGATGATGGGATACATCTCTCCAGAATAGGCATGGACTTGTTAGTTACTTCTGTGAATCGGGCCCTCTTACTTCCCCTCGTACAGTGCCGAGCGAGAATGACGTGTTGGCTCGCTTTCCTCCCCTACAGGATTCCAAAGTAGAAGAGTCGTTGAAAGCAGCCAAACCAGGATCCCCTACAAATTTTATGCCAGCCAAACAGTTTGCCTCACTGGCTCAGCATCTCGCCTCTTCCAAAGGCTCTTTATTCAACTACTCTTTGCGTAAGGGAACAGTGCCTTTGGCTTGGAAATCTGCGCAAATCCTTCAACTTCTAAGAAAATCAACATACCTTCCACAGAGCTATCTAATTATCATCCAATCTCACTCCTTCCCCTCATGAGCAAACTTTGGAGGGATATATTAATTCGCAGCTCATGGAATATATGGAAGCTCAGTCATGTCCTGAGCCTTCAAATCTGGTTTAAGAGCGAAACATTCCACTGAAACCACCTTGCTTGGCATAACGGACTTTATTAAACTTTCGCTGGATAATGATAAGGCAGTGTCTTTAGTGCTGCTGGACTTGTCCGCAGCCTTTGACTCTGTAGCACATCATAGACTATTGCAAAGATTGACTGAAATTGGCGTAGAAGGGCCAGCCTTTCGGTGGTTTTCCAGCTTTCTGGAGCAGCGCACCCAAACCGTTTATCTGGGCACCTTCCGTTCTGGAGCGAAATCTCTTAAGAAGGGGGTTCCTCAGGGTTCATGCCTCAACCCCACGCTATTTAATATATATGTGGCCCCCCGTTGCAAAGATCATCAGAGAACACAGCTTTGTCCCTTTTTCATATGGGGACGACACGCAACTCCTGTTTTCATTTGATAATAACTTCGGAGGCAACAAAACAGCTTTTTTCAGAGGGTATGCATGCAATATCCAACTGGATGATTGAAAACTTTCTCCAGTTGAATGCCAAATAAACCGAAGTCCTCCTGTTTGGCAAATTCTGTGGTCCCCCGATTGGTGGCCGGCAGAACTAGGCCCTGCCCCTACCCCACTATCAAGGCAAAAAATCTGGGAGTATACCTGGACCTCTCCTTAGGACCAGGTGGCTGTCATCTCAGGCAGTTGTTTTGGTATGCTGAAGCTTCTCCGGAGAGTGTTTTACTTTCTCCCCTTATCAGTTCGAAGGACCCTGCTCCAAGCTCTAGTAGTCAGTCGTTTGGACTACTGTAATGCACTCCTGGGAGTGGCAAATGAGACGGTGCTAAACAGGTTGCAAGTGGTTCCGAATACAGCAGCGGCTGGCTCTGAATCCACCATCCAGGGCTCCCTCCCGGCCGTTACTGAAAGGCCTTCACTGGCTTCCCATCCGTGATCAAATCAAGTTCAAAATATGCTGTCTGATTCACAAAGCCATAAATGATAGCGGGCCCAAGTAGATCCCGGCGTTCAGGTGAGAAGGCTCTGTTAGTAGTGCCCCAGGTCACCATACTTCGAACGGGGGGAAAATCTTTTGCCTATGTTGCCCCGCATCTCTGGAACTCGCTCCCCTGTACCTTACGTAAGTGTCCTAACTTGCTTAAATTCAGAAAACTATTAAAAACAGAACTTTACAAAGTTTGAGCGCCCTCACTACCTGCAGGGGTGATTCCAGCGCTTTATAAATTCCTCAATCATTCATTCATTCAGTGAGGGAGGAAGGAAGGGAGGTAGGGAGAGAGGGGAGGAGGGAATGGAGCGAGGGAGGAAGTGAGGGAGGAAGGAAAGAAGAAGGGAGGGGGAGAGAGGAGGGCAGGGTGGGAGGAGGAGGGAGGGAGGGAGTGAGGGAGCTTGAGAAGGCGCAAGGGTTTCAGTCATTCAGGGAGGAATTATTGCACGTTTTTATTAGATTAAAATCAGGGCCTCGGCTGATACCACAAAAGGCTGCTCGTGGGATGTTGGTGCTCGCTCCATCCTTCCAACAATTTTGAAAGCTCCTTAAAAAAAATGTAATCTGGATATTCGGAATCTCCACTGATTTGGCAACTTCTGCCTTATAAGGAGTGACTTCACTCAAACAGTGACCTTTCAAACAAGCATTGGCAAAGCCAGTAGGTCCAGGTTTATTAAAAAAAAGCACAACGATACACCTGTGCAGAAATAATGGTTTCATGAAATAGCACATTAAAGCCAAAACTATTTGCTTTGTCACACATAGTGTTGGTGGTGACAGTATCCCTATTTGTGGTGGTATTCATATTGGTGATAATGTGATATTGGTGATAATGTGACATTTGTGGTGGTAATGTGACATTTGTGGTGGTAATGTGATATTGGTATTCATTTGGTGCTAATGTGATATTGGTGGTGATGTGATATTGGTGGTGATGTGATATTGGTGGTGATGTGATATTGGTGGTGATGTGATATTGGTGGTGATGTGATATTGGTGGTGATGTGATCTTGGTGCTAATGTGATATTGGTGGTGGTATGGCGATGGTAATATTGCTTTGGTTTTGGCAGTGGTGGTGCCGTTGTGTGGTATTGTTATGTTTTCCATGTCTGTTGTTTGTATTAGGGGTGGTAATGTGAGACGAGAATTTTTAATCCAACCTTGACATTCCCCATTACACCAACGTAAATAATACAAAATGTAAATATACAGGGCCTCATTTATGAAAAGTGACGCATCGCTGCGTGAAAACAGCGATGCGTCACTTTTCACTGCGCCCTCCCTGCGACACCAATGATGCGTCATATTTACAGTATGACGCATCATGTCGCAAGGAGTTACGGATACGTCACTATTTCTGACGTATCTGTAGGCGCAAAAGTGACGCATTGCTGGAGTGTGTCACAAAAGTGACGCAACTACAGCAATGCGTCCTTTCACATGGGCAAGTCCCATGTTGATAGTGCCTGCGTCACTTTTACGCCTGCCATGAGGCAGGCGTAAGATATTGACGCATTAGCGTCCAAAAAATGGCGCAGTGAAATCTTGTAGATTTCACTGCGCCACTTCTACGACCCTTTGTTGCGTCAAAACGCCCCCCTTGCATACATTATACCTGGCGCAGGTATAATGTGGCGCAGGGGTTTACAAAGTGACGCATCTGCCTAGATGCGTCACTTTGTAAATATGGCGCAACATGGCGCATGTTTTATGCCACTGGTGCGTCACAAAAAGTGACGCACCGGCGGCACAAAAGTGACGCAGGGGCTCATAAATGAGCCCCACAGTGTTTGTCCTGTAAGGAAGGAGCCATACAAGTTGGTTTTGCTTTTAGAAAGTTTAATTTTTGCAACGAAACAAGACGCGTTTTGACCACACACGGGGATGTTGCAGTGATGTCATAGAACATGTCATGAGTGTTGTAATATATGGGGTAGCTAGCGGTGCGCCGCTTTACTAGAGATCTCAATGAATAGTACATTTAAGTGTTTTTTTCTGTTTAAAATGTTGCATTGCCTCTGAAATTTTCACCTGCCTATAACGTCACTTTAACTTTTGTTTTGCTAATGAAGTTCTTTGTTTTTTCTTAATGTAAAGTAACATTTTATTAGCATTTGTAAAGCCAACCCCCGCTATAAATCATACCCTAAAGTAACTATAACTGGCACCCCGCCATGCACAGTCTTGTCATCAATGATGCTCTTTCAGATGTTGCCGTCACCTCCTAGTTAGGATGGTGTTTCGGTACGAAATGGCTTTTTTGGTTTGCGAATATCTTTGGAGCCCTTTGATGAATCTTCATGAAACTTTCGAAAGGATCTCTTTCTTGATGAGCTGTTTCCTGGAAAGTTTCAAGGTGATCCATCAAGTGGGAGCTGAGAAAAAGGAAGGGGTCCCAAAATACAAAATCCCATTGCAATTTCCTTTGGGATCTTTGGATCATGCTGCAGCCAAAATGGCTGAAAGGAATAACACCAAATTTGTTCAGGAAGCTAGATTTTGGTCCAGAAAAATAGCTTTTTATAATTTAAGAAATTAATATTAAAAAATGTATGTATATCTGGACAGTTGGGTTTACTAGACTCTCGCAAGAGTACTGCGAGCATAATTTAAAAAAATAGAGCATTTTGATTCGCCAAGGGAGCGTTCGTTCCCTTTTGACCAACTCGCTCCTGCAGGAGTCAGGATCCCATGGTGGCCATTACTGGACTCAGGGACTTAGTACTCTTTCCTGAGAATATTTTTTAAAAACAATATAAGGGTGTAGGGTATGAATACCCTGCCCCCCCCAGACCTTGTGGGGGAACCACAATTTAAAGAAAATGTTTTTGCAGTGATTCTGCTGTACTTCCATGGGTTTGCAGTAAAAAGAATGGTGGGCACCATTGATTTATTAAGTAAAATGAGTGCCCACCCTGGGTCTCATTTTAATTAAAAAATCAATGGCATTGGTTATAGATATATATATCTTAGTGGGGATCACCAGTGGGTAGTCATAGTTAGGCCTGCTTTTCCATAGACAGAGCAGTTTTTAGGTCGAGCCTATAGCGGCAGCGCGCATGCGCTGCTCGCTCTGCCAGGCATGCAGTAATGGAGTATGCAGTGGAAGCTCTGCCCACTCTCCGCCCATGTTTTTAATTGGCTCCTGTCATTGTCTTTCGTAAATGCTGCCTTCTGATTGATTAGGAGGCTTGTTATTCCCTCCCTATTATGGCCATGTCGTCATTTGTATCCTTGCATGGCTACTGGCCCCTTTACTTCGAGTGTTGCACAGTCTGTGTTATTTAGATTGTGTGTACTATTTTCCTTAAAAAGGTTCTCTTACTGCCCGTGCCTTCTCCCTCCTCCTGCAGTACTTGCCTTCTCACCCCCCGCACTCCTGGTGTTCATGCCTTCTCGCTTCCCTGCCCCCCGCCCACCCGCACTCCCGTTTGCAATGCAATAGGTCTCGAGTCCTATTGCATTGCAAATGCTTGTTCTTATTTGTGCCATGGCACACAGGCAGTTTGTGAAATTACGTTTGACTTCAGCTGCTGAAAACATGTTAATGGTGAATCAAGCGTATGAGAAGTTGGCCTGGCATATGCTGTCCACTAATTAAAGTCGGCACCTTGTACCCGTCCAAACAACCCTTATTGATGATTAGGTTAAAGATAACCTTTATTGAAAGCTATCCTAGTGGTAGCTATGGAGAGCAGTCTTCCGGCTAAGTTTTGAAGGAATGTAAAGCAGCTTGTTTTACTAGATCAGAACCTCCTGAATGACCAACTGAAATGAGAACCACACAAGAGATATATAAAATATATGTACTTATTACTAAACACTCCCTACTAACCTCTTTATGTGATTAGAGCACAAAGCACACAATATTACATTTTGATTTCTTCAACTACACAGTGGGCTCCAGGGGGAGACCAAACCATATACTAAGAAAGTGGTATAACAACCATGACTTAACTAGACACGGTGCCTAGAGAATGTAGAATTGCTGGGACCCCAAGGAACCACCCAAAGAAGTGACACAGGAGACCCACGGGGGATGGCTGCAGTATGTGAACACAGGCGCGAGCTCCGTACAACTCTATGGGAAAGTCATGGTTGGAAAATTACAGTTTAAGGACACTTCAGAGAGGATTTCAAGCAAACCCTTTGGGACATAGAAGGTTCTAAGGCCAGCACCCTTGTGAGTACTGAGGTACCCGTTTTACCCATCCCTGAGGAGCCGGGTGCATAGGAGTCAAGTGTTGAGGATACCCTCATCATTTTCAATGGCGTGATGCGAAGAAGTGCTGCTGCCGGGAAGGTGAAAAGTGTCTGGTGGAATCCAAGCCTGGATTCTAGGTGAGAAGGACCTGAAAGCAGAGGGTACAGAGGCTGGGTCACTTCAGGGTGACCACGGGCTCAGTAGACGAATGTCCACCGATGTCGGGTGCTTCAGGTGAGAAGATAGGATGCTTGATGTCGAGTGCTGGGGGGTCAGTGTCCGGATCGAACACCAGCAAGCCTTGGCAACTGCAACCCACGTGGGCGGAGGAAACAAGCTACGGTGAGGACCAGCAAGGTCCTGGGGACTCCCCAAACAATGGAGAGTCAGGGCACATCCGGAGCAACCAGGAAAGCCAAAGGAAAGTCAAAGTTACTGTTGTAATCCTCATTCTTGGTACGTTCCTTTCCCCCCTCCTCCTCTCCTCCTAATGGTTCCACCCTTGCCCTTTCATGAACATTCCAATGCACCCTTCATGAGTTATGTTGGAACCTGTGGTGGTGTAGAGACCATTAAAGAAGAGTTACCTCCTTACCTGCTTTTGGTCTTCATTATTACACTGGTGACGACTTGCTGTGTGGGGACGGCTCACCACCACCCCCAATTTCTTCTTCATATCCAGCTTTCCTGTGGTCGGTGGTTGTGAGTACCTCGCTGTCTGTGGGAGCTCCTCTGCTTCATATTCTCTAAGTAAGACTGTGCCTCTATGCTGATGAAAGGAGAATTTTACCACCTTCGTTTCGATTTCTTCGGCATGCTACTGCCTGCCTGTTTCTGAGGGAAGGAGCGTTTTGACCACCTTCGTTTCTGTTTCGAGCGCCTCACTGACCCGGTGACACTTTTCCCCTCTGGGGCTCCCAGCGCTGCCTCTCCCGTTTCTGCGCGGCTCTGCCGCTGCCTGTGGAGGTGTTGGTGGCTGCTTCCAGCGTTCGTTGACATTTCTGCTTTGGCTTCATTTTGGGGTGCCCCGGTGACGTTGTCATCTCTTGGTCACCTTTCGCTACTTGGGGCTCCTCAGCGCCGCTCTTGCCTGGTAGCGGGTGTCTTTCCCTCGCTACCTCAGCGCTGTCCGCTACCAGTGACTGTCGGCCGTCTGAAGTGCTGAGAGCGCTGCTTTGGTGGTGCCTCCTGGAGAGCGTCTGGCAGTCTTTCTTGCTTTGGGGACAAGTGTGGGGTAGTCCCTGTGGTGTTTCTTCCGGTCAACGGCCCATTTTCTACATTTTAACAAAATCCTGACAAGAGCCGGCGCATTCTTTCCCGCGCGCCTGCAGCAGATCCGTCACATTTTCACTCTCAGCTGAGGCGCAAGTGGGTGCGTTTCCGATGTAATCCGCCAGGTGGCAGCGTGGCTATACCATTTACTCCGCTTGGGGAGAGATATTCATTAAAACAGCTACTGTTTGTCTCCTTCATATTTTCAACACAAAGCCACAAAGTAGCTACGGTATTCCTCCATCAAGTGTGGTTCTGTTCTTTTAGCTGATGGGCACAGCTTGAGGGTTCCTGCCTGTCATTTCACGCTGACGGGCACAGCTGCACTTAGAGGTAGTCACTGATGGGCACAATTTTTTATCACCTTGGTCATGCTTGTCTTCTCACGCTGACAGGCTCAGCTTGTCCTTGGCTAAATTCTATTCAGTCACACGCTATAAAGGTTTTTCTGGTGTGGAATTTTCATCAGTGGACTGCGGTGTATTTTTGTCGATTCTGTTTCTTCGTGTTTCATGCTAACTGTCCAAGCTTGTACCTTTGATAATTTTATGTACTGCTCCATTCTGTTACTGTGTACAGGGGGTTTTGCAAGTGGGGGGGGGGGTAGTAAAGCTATTGTGTGAATATTGTTGTTGCTTCTCTGCAAACAGACTAACGTTTTGCATTGTCCTCTGGTGCGGTACTTTACCGCTCTCCATCCAGTTATTGTTAAATTATGGCAGCTGCTAATATGTCGCAGCCCCCACCTTTCCTTAACGAGGCAGGAGAGCCTGTTCTGCCTTGGAAACAATGGTTTGGGTTACTGGAGTCATATTTAATTGCTATCGGGGGGGAGAAATTTTCCCATTTACGTAAGTTACACACCCTGTTACACAATTTGGGCATTGAGGGACGCAAAGTCTACGATGACATTTCTACTAATGCTGAAGGTGGAAGTGACAGTGATGATGATGAGAATGTGTATATGGTGGCAGTAAACAAACTACAAAAACATTTCAGTAAGAAAATAAACGTAGTGTTAGAGAGACATAAGTTCTTTTCAAGAACACAAGGCAAAAGTGAGAAGGTTAAAC
Source organism: Triturus cristatus (assembly GCF_964204655.1). Taxonomy (NCBI): domain Eukaryota; kingdom Metazoa; phylum Chordata; class Amphibia; order Caudata; family Salamandridae; genus Triturus; species Triturus cristatus. Next base: position 1,875,457,545 of record NC_140590.1, read on the forward strand.
CATTTATTGCAGCTTTAAAGGGTCTAGCGAACACTTGTGAGTTTGAGTCCCTTCAGGATTCCCTGATTAGGGACCAATTGGTCAGGTGCACCAACAATCATAAGATTCAGGAGAGGCTTCTGGTGGCCAATCCCGACCTCAAGGAAGCCATTGATATAGCGGTAGGGATTGAACACACAGCTGATTGTATGGTTGAAATGAAAGGAGAAGGGGGAAAAACCATGGATGTCAATGCCATAAGCAAAGATCACAAAGTTAAGATGGCTAACACCTCACCTCAGGGAAACAAACTCAAGTGTTATAGGTGTGGTAGCCCAACACACCTAGCCAACAAACCGATATGCCAAGCACGTTCTGTTGTCTGCCACAAATGTGGGAAAAAAGGGCATTTGTCCAGGGTTTGTCACGATCAGCGCTCGAAATCGGTGTTGGAGATCGAGCCCCAATCATTTCCTGATCCCAAGTTGATTTTCCAACTAAAAGACACTAACAACGCGGACAAATTTCCTTCTTGCAACATCACTCTTGATAACAAAACCCTAACTGTCTTTGCTGATTCTTGTTCCCCATACACCCTGGTTGATGCTCAGGTATTTTCTCAACTGTTTCCCTCATGAAGAAACGGTACAGCCCCCGGACATTCAACCAGGAGGCTACAATGGGGACCCCATACCCCTGTTGGGCATGACCACTAAGGAAATAGGGTTCAAAGGGAGGAACACAGTGGGCAAGATTTACATTACCCAGAAGGGGCCCAACTTGTTGGGATGAAAACACCAGAGAGAACTCGGGATCAAGTTAGATCCCAACAGTCCCGATCAGGTCCTATTAGTGGATCCCTCAATTGGAGGGATGGATGTTTGTAATGATTTCACCAAAGTGTTTTCTGATGACCTAGGCTTACTCAAGAATTATCAGCATTCCATCAAATTGAAATCCAATGCTAAGCCGGTAGCACACAAAGCCAGACCCATACCACATTTAATGCACGTTCCCCTTCGTAATGAGTTAGACAGATTGCTGTCTTTGGGGGTGATTGAACCCATAGAGTGTTCACAATGGTTGGCCCCCATTGTTCTTACCACCAAGGCTACCAGTAAGGATATCAGGCTATGTGTAGACCTCAGGGACCTTAACCAGAACATATGGGTAGACAGGCACCCTCTCCCACGTATTCATGAGGTGCTTACCCTCATTAATGGTGCGAGTTGCTTCAGCGTTCTCGACCTATCCTCTGCCTATCACCAGGTGGAGCTTCATCCTAACTCACGGCATCTCACCTACTTTGTGACACCCCTGGGAGCATTCCAATTCCTTCACATGCCTTTCGGGTTGGCTTCCGCTGCGGCTGCCTTCCAGAGGATCATGCAGCATGTCTTGAAAGACCTTCCCAGAACTCTCTGTTTCCAAGATGACATACTAATCTACGGGAAGGACTTGACCGAGCATAATGCCACTCTCAGGATGGTCATGACCAACTTGGAAAAATCTGGGCTCACTCTAAAAAAAGAGAAATGAGTGGGATCGGTTGAGTACCTGGGGCACACCATCTCTCAAGATGGTATCAAACCTAAAGTAGATCTAGTTAAGGTGATTCGGGACACTGTGGCCCCTAAAGGTGTTCAAGACCTCAAATCATTTTTGGGCCTTTCCGAATATTATTCAAAATTTGTGCGGAACTATTCCGCCATAGTGGAACCCTTACGCAATTTACTCAAATCCAGAACTTCATTTGTGTGGTCCGATGCCTGTCAGGAGGCCTTTGAATTGGTCAAAGAAAGCATAATTTCTGCCCCATCGCTGGGTAGGTTTGATCCTAATAAAACCACTATCCTTTGCACTGATGCAAGCAATAAAGGTTTGGGGGCCAGTCTCACCCAAATGGGGGAGGGTAAGGAACACATCGTGGCTTTTGCCTCTCGAGCTCTAAAAGGTGCTGAAATCAACTACTCGGTGGTGGAGAAAGAAGCATTAGCTTGTTTCTGGGCGATCAAACACTTCCGCTTCTTTCTGTGGGGCATTCCTTTTACTGTGAAGACGGACCACAAACCACTGATGTTTGCTTTCACCACCAAAGGAGCCAACAAAACCACCCCCAGAATTGCTAGATGGATTTTGGGACTAGAAGGCTACAATTTTTGTGTGAAGTACATGCCAGGTTGTCAAAACACGGTTGCTGACTTTTTGTCACGGTCTCCATCAGAGGGAGAGAGTGCTCCTGTTAGTTGTGAATGTGATGATGTGATACTGCAACTTATCTGCTTAAAAAAGGAAGAATGGAATGACAGTATGCAAACTGATGCGGAAATGTGTTTGATCAAAGAGTTAATCAAAAATGGTTGGCCTGAAAACAAGAATGACATTCCTACCAATTTAGGTAAATTCTGGGATGTCAGAGTAGGACTTAATATACAAGGAAATGTGATTTGCAGAGGGGAGAAAGTTATTCCACCAGAGAACTTAAGAGAGAAGATTGTGGGACTAGCACACGTGGGACACTTAGGGCGGAGTCTAACCAAGAACAAAATCAGACTGGAATATTGGTGGCCAGGTATGGACGCCAAGACGGAACAAGTGGTGAGAAATTGTGTAGACTGTAGCCGTAGTGACAAAACTCACCAGACCCGCAAGCCCCCCCTTTCTCCCGTTGAAGTGCCTGATAGACCATGGTCAAAGTTAGCCTTGGACATCATTGGTCCTCTCAACCAAAGGACATTGAAGGAACGCTTCATCTTGGTGCTGGTGGACTATCACTCACGGTGGTTAGTCTACAAATGCGTCCATCAAATCGGCACGAGAGTCCTCATACAATTCTTACAAAGTGTGTTCTTTGAGGAGGGGGTTACCTGACACCCTCGTAACAGACAATGGAGTACAGTTCACTTCGGACAACATGAAAGAGTTTCTGTATCACAGGGGCATCACACACCACAAATCTGCATTGTACTGTCCCCGTGCCAATGGTTTAGTGGAAAGGATCAACCGGTTGTTCAAAGAGTGTTTGCAGAGGGCAGAAGTAATGGGTACACCAGCTAATTCAGCGTTAGTGGAAACGGTATGGGCCTATCGCACCTCTCCAAATAGTGTGACTGGGGTTTCCCCGTTCACCTCTCTCAAAGGAAGGATCCCGAAGACTAAACTTACTCCACCTGTAGGGTCAAGAAAGGACACTTGTGTAGTAAACAGAGGTGAAATCTCAAGAAAAGTGGAAGAACACCAAGCTAAATACAAAGCCAGATACGACCAGACCAAACATGTAAAAAAACAAATGTTCAAAGAGGGAGATTGGGTCCGGGTGGATTTACCTAAAGCACGCAGGAAAGAAGCGTCAAGATTTTCGGATCCGTGCAAAATATCTAGTGTAGGAAAGAATGTAGTCCATCTCGACAATGGCCAAACATGGAGCATGGACAGAATCATCCCTCATGGACAAGGGGGTGTTTTCGACAACGGTAGTAACCCAGAGACAGAGTCTCAAACTCTCAATCCCAGAAGATCTCTGAGAACAAGGAGCTCACCTATCTAGACAAGAGACTACTGTGTTAAGTGAGAGATAATGTTAATTTTTTCCTCTTTGTCCCCTTGCAAGCCTTGTTGGTTAACAGCTTACATTGTTATTGCAGTGACCTTGTCGCTGCCCGTTTGATACTGCCTTCACCTTGAAGGCTCTCTGTCCTCCCTTTCTTCCACTTTCCGCCTTCGCCCCTTTCTTCCCTTGCCCTACACATATATCTCTCTCTCTCTCGCTCTCTCCCTTTCTCCCTATGCAGGGAGGTGTGTTGTAATCCTCCTTCTTGTTACGTTCCTTTCCCCCCTCCTCCTCTCCTCCTAATGGTTCCACCCTTGCCCTTTCATGAACATTCCAATGCACCCTTCATGAGTTATGCTGGAACCTGTGGTGGTGTAGAGACCATTAAAGAAGAGTTACCTCCTTACCTGCTTTTGGTCTTCATTATTACAGTTACCTTCACAGGGACCCACAGGCCAACGAACCAGAGATCGCGGAGGGACCTCGAGCTGAATAGCGAAATACCAGCCCACGGAACACTCGTGAAGTGTAGTCCGGAAATCTTCGGTGGAAATACTGCTCGGGTCAGGACTACACGTAGCCCAAAGCACAGCCTCAGGGATTGCCAAAAAGCATATGCTGCTGCAAAAGTACATGGTGAACAGGGGTTTGGGTTGCACGGTCCCCACGAGGGATACTGGTCTCAGAATTGATGAGAGAGCAGATTGACCTCAGAGACCTCGGGAACCCACCTCCTATGTTGCAGAAATCTTCAAAGTTCCCAGGAGCTCGGGAGATGCAAACTGGTCAGATGGATTAAGGTGCCTGCTGATGCAGGGGAGTAACTCCTTTACTCCAAGGGAGATTCTTCAGTTATTCAGCGGAATGTAGATAGTCGAAGTACTAAAATCCTGTAGTCAGGGTTCCTATTTTATACCCAAGGAAGGGGTGGTACAAACTCGGGGGACCCACCTATGGGAGGGTCAGGACAGAAGGGTGGCTACACCCATGTCCTTTGTCCAGTTTCGCACCAGAGCATGAGCAAATGGCTCCTGCAACCGGTTTGATCTGGACTATGCACAGCGACACCAAATGTGCCCCCAGTGCAGACTTTCAAACACTCTCAGAGAGCACCCACCCAGCCTCAATACACTAAATCCTGTCTGGGAGGTGGTAACACCTCCCTGTGACAGGAAACCTTTTGTCAAGCCTTCCCCTGCTCTAGCTTGGCTCAGGAGCAGGAGGCTAGACTTGTGTCTGTGGCTGGCAGCATCCATTTTGTGATGCCCAGGTTGAGAATGCTGGTACCGGGTGTGCCGGTGTTTCACATAGGTCCCTCTAGAAGGGTGGAATCATACCTCCCACACCAGTTACTGGCGGGGAGGTATGATTCCAAGGTGTTTGACACCAAACATGACATGTTTCTAAGCAGCCGTTTTAAAGTTAGCATTTACCGCGAGGTTATAATGCACTTAAATATATATGGTTGGCTGCATCACATACAACCCCGGAAAATAAGTTCTGAAGGCTGCAGAGGGGCTCTGATCATGCAGGAGCACCCTCTCTCATAAAACCCAGCACCCTGCCTTCAGGATTGATAAGGCCTGCCATAGGGGTGACTGATAGGTTTATATGTGCATTGATTTAGAATAGATAAATTGAACCTATATCTAAGTAAGGGGTGCATGCTTCACCTTACACAGGCTGCAGTAGCAGACTTGTGGTGTCATTTTGGGTGGCCATACAGGAGTGGCATAATACATGCTGCATCCCATGGTAGGCCTCTGGGGTATCTATGCCCTGGATACATGGTGTACCATATACTAAGGACTGATAAGGGTACCCCAGTGTCCAATCTGGAGGGTACTTAAAGTACATGAAATCAAATTAAAGGAGAAAGCAGCTAGACTGGGGTCCTGGATAGCAAGATCCCAGTCAGACTAAGTCGAAAACAGTGACACATCAGCAAAAGGTGGGGGTAACTATAGAAGCAGATCCTGCTCTCCTACAAAGCTTATGTAATTTCACAAACCTCACCATATTTAGGTGCCAATTCCGATCCGGTAAAAACCGGGTACGAACCGTCGGACGGAGCCTTTTCTCCGTCCGACTCGTACCCGGTGCGAAATCCATCCGAAAATGCAAGTACGATTCATACGGAAACACCATTTCCGTACGAATCGAACAAAACACCGACCGAACAGAAACTAAACACAATTCCGATCCTGAAAGGCGCCGACGTGACGTCGGTACGCATCCAGCCTACGTTTCACGAACCAGGAAGTACGATTCGAACCGACGTCATCCCGCACGGTAAATATTTACCGGCTGCCAAAAACTGCCGGGAAATCAGGACGAGACACGCAAGGAGCAGCTGGACGCGACGAACAGACATGGACCCGAACCTACGTGCCATCCCTGCCCTCCTAGCAGTCCATCTGGCGTACAGGAACCGACGCAGACGCCGCAGAAGGTCAGCACAACAACCAGGGGCAAAGGGGGGGGGCAGGGGCAGGACACACAACACCAACACATGGTACCAAATCACACATGGCCTGGACATACCTGACCATCAGGGCCTGGACACTGCCAGGGTGTGGGGGCGAGGCCAGCAATGCAAGCGTCCGCCACAACGGAAGTGGATGGTCACGCGAACCGGTACGTACCCTACCCAGGCCGCAAGAGCGTGGGTACGGAACGTACCACGCGTCCCCCTACGTCACTCCAACAATGGCGGTACGGCCCGTACCCACGTCAGAAAGGCCTTGGTACAGCTCGTACCAGCATTGCTGGGGTCATGTAGGGGTACGCGTGGTATGACCCGTAGCCACGCCCCCAAGGCCTGTGTACGGTGCGGACCCCACGGCACCGCAACAATGGGGGGACGCACCGTACCCACCCACCAAAGGCATGGGTACGGCCCGTACCCAGGCACGCAGAGCGTGGGCAGGGGTATGTACGGACCGTACCCCCACCCGTAGAAGTACGGCCCGTACCCCCACCCGTGCATGTACGCCCCGAACCCCCACCCGTGTATGTACGCACCCAAGCACCACCCGTGTATATACGCCCCGAACCCCCACCCGTGTATGTACGCCCCGAACCCCCACCCGTGTATGTACGCACCGAACCCCCACCCGTGTATGTACGCACCGAACCCCCACCCGTGTATGTACGCACCAAACCCCCAGCCGTGTATGTACGCCCCGAACCCCCACCCGTGTATGTACGCACCGAACCCCCACCCGTGTATGTACGCACCGAACCCCCACCCGTGTATGTACGCACCGAACCCCCACCCGTGTATGTACGCACCCAAGCGCCACCCGTGTATGTACGCACCGAAACCTCACCCGTGTATGTACGCACCGAACCCCCACCCGTGGGTGCAGAGTCCTCCCAGCAGTGCCCAGACACAGGAGGGGTGGGTGCAGAGTCCCCCAGCAGTGCCCAGACACAGGAGGGGTGGGTGCAGGGTCCTCCCAGCAGTGCCCAGACACAGGAGGGGTGTGTGCAGAGTCCTCCCAGCAGTGCCCAGACATAGGACAATATACCCCATCAACAAGTTCAGTGACCTACAAGGGTGATACCCCAGATGCAGGCGGAGCCATCGCTGAGCCAGCATGGCTATATTGAACGGCAACCCTCACACATCCAGGAAATGTAGACACAGCACAGCACAGCATTTGGGAGACACCCTGCAGGGAAAATGGCCGGCTCCACAGAGGATGGAACACACCTTGGGACAATGTCACCATACAGTGAGAGCAAACATGACCAAATACCATTGGCAGAGACCTCTGTGATGGCACGCAGATGGCAGGGTACACCCCATGAGCAGCACACTCCAACATTTCACAGACCCCTAACACATTATCACCACCCCAACGCAGGGAGCACCAGCACCAACAGCAAGTCCAGGAAAGCATCAGTGTGCAAAACCAAAATAAAAGGCTTTATTCAGCAGGAAAATATATCTGAGAAAATGTCCACTATGTACAAGGGCCATGGGCCAGCCCAGCAGCAAAGTCCGGGGGGGGGGGGTACACATCGGGACGTGTGTCCCCTAGCTTGCCTGCACAGTTCACAAGTCCATTTCATCCACAGAAGAGGGGGCATCAGGGGGGAGGGTGGAAACAGGCACCGCAGGGACAGGAGGGGAAAGGGTAGGTGTTGTGGGTGCAGGGAGGGATGATTCTGCCACAGGGGGGGTGCCAGCGCCAAAGGTGGAGGACAGAATGGCGCTGCACACGTCGGCAAGTTCCCCCAGCGACTCCCCCGCACCCAATCCAACCACAGGCCCCAAGGAGGGGGGGGAGGCAAAGGGATGGGTCGCAGCGCCACTGGGGGAGGGTGTGGACAGGGTGGGGGACTCAACTCCCCTGGCCGGGTCCCGCCTCCACCGCTTGCGGGGTGGTGTCATCCTGGGGCTGGGGGGCACACTCGCAGTGGATGATGCTGTCACCGACTGTTGGCCAGGAGAGCTAAGGGGAGTGGATTTGGAGGGAGTGGGTTGTGTGGAATGCGGACTCCCACTGTGGCTGCGTGTTCTACGTTTCCCCCCCGACCCAGTGGGTGTGCCTTCCTCACCCTGTGTGTGCGTGACAGGAGGTGTGCGCTTCGACTTCCCTGGTGGTGTGGTGCCTGTGTCTGTTGGGGTGCGTGCACGCTGACGTCTGGATGTGCGTGGGACAGGCATGGGAGTGGGAATTGTGGATGGGGCAGGGGTAGGGGGTGTTACGCAGCGCTGCAGGAGATCCAGTGCTGCAGTCAGTGTGAAGTCTATGGACCTCAGCAACTGCCGTTGGTCAGACTGCGCAGCCGACATGCCCTCCATGTATGCCTCCATCTGGGTCAGCACCTGGGTGTGGGCATGGAGGACATTTAGCATCGCAGTCTGACCAACCTGCAACTGCCTCAGGATGTCCACAGACTCCGCACTCACCGCAGCAGTGGTGACAGGGGCAGGGGGTGCGGTGCCTGGCAGGAAGGAGACATGTGGGGACCGAGCACGGAGGGAAGGGCCACGAGCATGTGGGAGGCCGGTGATGGAACCTGAGGTGGCGGGGGGATGTGGAGGGCTGCCATCAGCTGGGGGGGCAGACTCCACCACCTCTGGGAGCTCAGCCTCGGACCCGTCTGCGTCATAGTCTGTGTTGGCAGTCAACAGGTCCTCTGCCTCACTCCCTTCGGCCTCCGTGCCACTCCATGTGCCAGACAGGACAGCACTGCTGGCACTGGTGCTCAATCCCTCCTCCCGGTCCGTGCTAGTGTCTTCTTCCGTGTCCCCCGGCGATGCTGTGGGCAAGGTGAAGAGACAGGAGAAAATCAGACACCTGTACACATATGTCACATGAGTCAAATATACATAGGTCACATTGCATAGCCTGAAAAGCAACAGGAGTAACACCTACAAAACAATGTACACATGTAGGCCATGGAACACACAGTTTTTCGACCCACCATGCCACTGAGACACAATGGAGATCATGACACAACAGCAAATCACTGCACCTGAAATTTTAGAGAGGAGCCAGCCTCTGGGGACAAATGTGCACAGCACCTGCACCACACTGCGTCGTCAAAAAGGGATGAGCATGAATCATATCCATTTACTCTTGCCGCATGCTGCAAAGGCAATACATGAAAGCAGGCCACACATGACAGGGTCACTGCACCTTGAGCGTATGTCCAGTCAAACATCACACACAGGCTAAACCCAGCAAGGAGGATGAAGCTTCTGACATGTAGGCCTTGTACGCACAAACCACCCACACCTGAGACAATCTCATTGAGACGGCGAAAGTATGTACACCTCTTACTCTGGGATGGAAACACATGGCCTCCACTAATTCATGACTGTACACACACAGCCCCTGGTGGCCATGTCCACACATCATTGACAGGCAAACATCATCAGATTGTCTCAACAACACACACAGGTAATGCCCACTGTGAGTATGCACAAGCAAAATGGGTCCCCCTGTACAGTGGACACATGTAGCAACCTGTAGGTCCTAACAGTTGAGCCCAGGGTACAATGCCACCCTACCCAACCCATGGTGAAGACACAGTGAATGGCCATATTGTTGGATGACGCACATGATACCTAGGAAGAGGTGCCCCAGGGCACAGTAGTGCCCACACTCCTCCATGGTCCAGGATGGACATGACTGCAAATTAAGCAACCGTCCCTGCACTTAGCAGGCCTCCCACTCAGGCACATCATGTCAGAGGGCACACAATTGGACATGCATGCTGGAAGGCTGTACATTTTGGAGACACACCCCTATGTCGTGATTCACAATCAGTGCCAAGTGACATGGACACCACAATGACTGAAATTGGCCATGGCACACGCAAGGTCCCCATACCTGTGGCACATCACCCCCACATATGATGCTGATAGCATAGGGCACCTGCATGAACTGCCTGCCTAAATAACCTTGTGCAAGAGTGGCTACAGACAGACCAGGGAACACATTGCAAGGAGGGGAAGGGAGGGAGTGAGAACAGCACTGTGCTACTTTGTGGAGAAGTTGACGCACTGCACAATCAAACCCTGGCAGTGTATCCATGCAACTGCACACTTACATTGGCTGGGGACACACAACTGACACACATGTACCTACCCCCTTCCTGCTGCTGCCTCTCCTGTAGGCGCCTGTCCATATCGGGGAAGACCACCGCCAGCACACGCTTCTGGATGTGGGTCAGACAACGGCGCCCACGGTTCTTACGGCTCTCAGGTGAGTCCCCCAGCAGGAGCCGTGCAATCCTCCTCGTCCAGCACCGAATGTCCTGCCAGCGTTTCCTCACCTGAGACAGGCTCCGCCTCCGACCCTCTGTACCCCTCACGGCACTGACGGCTTCCCTCCAGATCTCCCCCTTGGCAATGGCGCCTACCTGTGAGGATGCAAAAGAGAGAATACATTAATCCACATGAGCAAAGACACAGAGACACACATATAGAACAATCCTCATTATGAACAGGCCATGGTATGCATGCAACTAATTGCACCTTTGTCATAGGGACATTATCCACTGTGGAAGGCCAAATGCACTACGTGCCAGTGAAAGCACACGGGTGGCATGAGGGGTACCACACACTCAATGACCAGGGATCACACTGTGCCTCACAGGCTACACCAGGATTATGTACAGCACCTCACAGCAGTCACCTGCCCCAGCACACTGATGCTACCTCAGCAGAGTACACAGACACACACAGGTACAGGACAATCACATGGCATTGCCAACTGCGGGTACACACCTCACTCTGCCCATGTGCCAGTAGACGGGGGTGTCACAGGTGTGGGGCTGGCTCAGCACGGCATGCACACAGCACTGCTCCCTGCTCACATCGGATGGCCAGGCCATATCCATCCCTCATGCTGCTTGTGTGCAACACTCCCCATATGCACTCACCCACATGACAGGGGACTAACACACACACCAATGTGCAGGGGACGAACACGGCCTTTGGACACTCACAGCACAGGTACACTGAACAAACACACATCCATGGGTACTGACACCTGTCACACTGGGGGGAACACAGGATCACATCAGGACTGTGGAAACAACATCCCCAGGAGGAGTATGCAGGCAGAATGTGGCATGCACCTTGCATTCATTGTCACAGTAGGCACTATGCAAGTGAGGAGTGCACACAGGAAACACAGCATGCTCTGCATGGGTGACATGAGGCCTTCCACACCCTGGGACCCACTCCAAACAACAGTGCATGTCTGTCACACATGGACACAATGCCAGAAGTCACTGTCACACAAAAGGGGCACAGTCTAAGCTAGTGGAGTCTGCACTCACCTGAACCCCTGGTCGACCATACAGGCTCTGGAACTGTGGGAGGATCACATCTATCAGGGCAAGGTTCTCCTCCTGGGTGAATGGCTGTGACCTCTCCACAGTCCTGGACATGGTGCCAGAGGAATCACTATCAGCAGCAGTGGTCATGGATGAATGGATGTGCAGGCAAGTGCTCTCTCATGGGACCTGGCTGCCTTATATATGCCTGGCTGGCCTGTTCATGTATAGGAGTACAGATTGATTGGTCAGTCACATTAGCATCCTACGTTTCATCCAATCCCTTCAAACCTACCCCAGTGTGTGGCTTTGCATGGTTTCAGTTTTGATAATGATGTCAAGTCAACATCCACATTGCAACAATGTAGATTCTTTCAAACTGACTTCTGCTGTGCACCTGGTGCTCAAATTCAAAAATTTAACTCAGTCTCCATGGCAACCATCATGCATTTAGGCCCTTATACTTGTCCCTCATGTGTCCCCTATGTGTTTTCATACATTTACACACAGGTACGGTGCGTTCCACGCCCTAGGGCACCCCACAAGCAGTGATACCGACCGTACAAGCGCTTGTACGGTCCGGATCACAATATGGGCGCTGGCGTATGCGTACGCCACAGTAGTACGGACTGTACAAGCGCTTGTACGGTCCGGATCACAATATGGGCGCTGGCGTATGCGTACGCCACAGTAGTACGGACTGTACAAGCGCTTGTACGGTCCGGATCACAATATGGGCGCTGGCGTATGCGTACGCCACAGTAGTACGGACTGTACAAGCGCTTGTACGGTCCGGATCACAATATGGGCGCTGGCGTATGCGTACGCCACAGTAGTACGGACTGTACAAGCGCTTGTACGGTCCGGATCACAATATGGGCGCTGGCGTATGCGTACGCCACAGTAGTACGGACTGTACAAGCGCTTGTACGGTCCGGATCACAATATGGGCGCTGGCGTATGCGTACGCCACAGTAGTACGGACTGTACAAGCGCTTGTACGGTCCGGATCACAATATGGGCGCTGGCGTATGCGTACGCCACAGTAGTACGGACTGTACAAGCGCTTGTACGGTCCGGATCACAATATGGGCGCTGGCGTATGCGTAGGCCACAGTAGTACGGACCGTACAAGCGCGTGTACAGTCCGTACTACTGTGGCGTACGCATACGCCAGCGCCCATATTGTGATCCGGACCGTACAAGCGCTTGTACGGTCCGTACTACTGTGGTGTAGCATACGCCAGCGCCCATATTGTGATCCGGACCGTACAAGCGCTTGTACGGTCCGTACTACTGTGGCGTACGCATACGCCAGCGCCCATATTGTGATCCGGACCGTACAAGCGCTTGTACGGTCCGTACTACTGTGGCGTACGCATACGCCAGCGCCCATATTGTGATCCGGACCGCACAAGCGCTTGTACGGTCCGTACTACTGTGGCGTACGCATACGCCAGCGCCCATATTGTGATCCGGACCGTACAAGCGCTTGTACGGTCCGTACTACTGTGGCGTACGCATACGCCAGCGGCAATATTGGCCCAGGGACCCTATACACGCACTCCGAGCGTATGTACGGTGCGTTTCACAACTGTCAGTGGTGACAGGCGGCACACAGACAGGAATGGAGCGGACAGGTATTGCCAAGGGTGGACACCAATGCATTGTCTGTGCAATACCACATGTGTGTGACACAGGTGTGTCAGGATGTGATGTGGCACTTTACCCCTGAGGTGTGGCCAAAGCACATGTACGATGAGCTGTGTACACATGTCATGTGTGATGGTGCGCATTGTACAACACATCCCCTGCACTCCTTTGACATGTGTGCATGTCGTACACACTAGTGGAGCCATGAGTCACTTGCATGTCCCAGTCACGGACACCCGCACCTGTCCCCTGATGCCAGGTACACGGAATATTACACATGACATGTGTATGGCTGCGTTGCACGCTGCAACCATGTCATGTGTGTGGCATGTCTTTCCATGATTTTGCTGTAGGTGTGTGGTTCAATGCATCAGCAGTTGCTGCTGCCAACATGTGTCTGTGTGTCGATGGGCATGGCACACTGTTCCGCACACCAGCCCACATATGTGATTTGCCATGAGGTGTGTATGTATGCAACTACACGGAGTATCAACACAAGTACATATCCACATGCTCCCTATGTATGTTCTGTCTCGACATGTACTCCTCAAAGGCAATGTGTGTGGCCTGTCCTATTCCTATGACATGTGACCAGTGCATATCGCATCCAACTACCTGTCTGTACCATACGCATACTACTTCTGCACATGTGTGGATGTCTGTGAATCCTGTGATGCGTGTGCATGTTCACTCACACTGGCCCACAGCTAGTCTCATGCCATGTCATCGTGATCTTGCCCCCCTCCGTTAGTGGCTGTCCCTTGGTAGGAGTGTCACCTGACTGGCGTACGTGTCCAGGAAATGTGGCACAGACCTGACTCACAACGTGGCATATGTGTATTGGCTGTGTAACATGTGCTCAGTGCATTGACGATGTCGTTGTACAGTGCTCACTCTTCGGTGTTCCTTCCATTTCACTGCAGGGCTCCGCCTCTCCCTCGACGTATGCCAGACATGGCTGCCCTGCATGAACGGGACTGTATACGCCGCTACAGATTCAGCCAACGGTTGATTGATGAGTTGACTGGCCGGCTGGAAGCACAACTCCTCCCGCGCCACAGGTATCCCAGTGCACTGACACCCAAGTTGAAGGTGATGGCAGCCCTACATTTCCTTGCCACGGGTACGTTCCAACATACCATTGCTGATGTCGGGGGCATGTCCCAGACGATGTTCAGCCGTGTTCTGCATGATTTCTTAGAGGCCATGTTGGTTCACCTGGATGAGTACATTAAATTCCCAATTCGTGAGCAGTTGACAGATGTCAAGCGTGAGTTCTATGCCCTGGGAGGGATGCCCCATGTCATTGGGTCCATAGATGGGACACATGTTGCGTTGGTACCACCACAGGCACAGGAGGTGGTGTATAGGAATCGCAAACATTATCACTCCATTAATGCCCTTGTGGTGTGTCTGTCCAACATGGTGATTTCACATGTCTGTGTTCGCTTTCCAGGATCAGCACACGATGCCTTCATCATGAGGCGTAGCAGGCTGCCTGAAATGATGCTGCAGCTGCGGAACGAGCGAGCATGTATTGTTGGTGGGTAGACTCTGGCAGTTCAGTGTTTGGCGTCATCTTCCAATCTCACTGCCTGTGCTGACACACTTCTGTCCATGATGTTTCCTTGTAGGGGACGCTGGCTATCCCAACATGCCATGGCTGATGACGCCTGTCCGCAACCCCAGCACGGCTGCCGAGCACCGCTACAACAACGCACATGGGCGGACCAGGAGAGTCATTGAGAGGACGTTTGGCCTTCTGAAGAGCCGATTCCGGTGCCTCCACAAGACCGGCGGAGCACTCCCATATGCCCCGGTGAAGGTGTGCAAGATCATCATCGTCTGCTGCATGCTGCACAACATGGCAGTGGAGGAAGCTGTTCCACTCATACTGGATCAAGATGACCAGGACCATCCACCCGTGGAGGATGAAGGCCTTGGTGACGGGGCAAGTGATGTGGAGGAGGAGGAGGCTGTGGAGGACATGCGGAGTCGGCTCATACGCAACTTCTTTGCTTAGTGGTGAGTTCCAGTGTCTGAGTGTGCACGCATTGGGCCGTGTGTGGCATGTGTTGCAATGTGTGTGTCCATCTGCATGTCTGCCAAGTGAGTCAGTGGTGTGTATTGAAGTGTCACTCAAGTGATGGCGCAATGGAAGGATGTTGTCTGAGGGTCATCATTGTCACCTGTCATGTTGACAACATGATACGTGTTGAGTACATGCTTGCGGATGTGCTCCTTTGTGCTGACTCCTTGTGTGTCTCTCTTCCACAGGTCCATGTGCATGCTGTCTGCTGGTGGCATTGTTGTGCTCCTGCTACTCCTCATGAACACAGCAACATGTGCTGATTCAGCGTCACATGCACGGGCAAGTGTTGAAATCTCCTTAGGGTAAGGGATGCCTCACGTCGTTTTTGGTGTGTGAATTGTTTGTAGTCTGTGTGCACTTCTCCGGTTCATGTGTGTTCCATTTGCATACATGGTGATCCTACATGGGGAACATGACATGGGGCAGGCTTCACCTGGAGCCATGGTCAGACTTGGTGACTGTCATGTGGCAGGGGATTGGGGATTGTGATGAGGCCATCATTGTGTGTAACACTGGCCTCGGAAACATACAGGTTGCACCGGGTTGACATGGTGTGTGATTGCCCCATCAGGGCCTCAATGGTGTATAGCGGCCTCTCCGTGGCAGCAGGGGGTGTTTAGCTGTTATCCGTCACTTGTGTGCCAGGTCAATGGGATACCAGCATCTGTGTTGCAATGGGGGGTGCCAGTGTTGCTCCCACATGTTCATCCACATGACCTGTGTATGTGTTGACAGAGTATCATTGTCATTCCAACACACATGACTAATAAATTTGTCCCTCTGTCTCCAAGGTGCCTCTTCCCTGTCAATGGTGGCCTGTTGCCACTGTGCGTGCGGCATGTCTGGCATAGTTTTCATAGGTGGTGCATATGTGTCTATGTGTAGAGTGACAAGATGCTAGGGGTTTGTCAGGGAGTGGGAACTGTATTATGCACAAGATGCACAGTTCCATCCACCTCAAGGCAAGAGAGACCATCCCCCAGGGCAACTACAACATCCGTGTCGAATCCTACCCTGCAGTCTACGGACATGTGCCTTACGACTCCCATGGTACTTGTCCATATCCGGAGTGCATCTGCACAGCTCTGCTACTGCGTCGGGCAACCAGGCCACATCAACGTCCAAACGGGATGGGGGGAATGTTTCACAGCCAGCTGCAGGATGACCTTCTCGATCCACGCCCACACTCATGATGCAGCCCACAACCCCAACACAACCATGTGGCACTGTGATCCTAAACTGCATTCTGGCATCTCCATGCATCCAACCTTGGCCTAGCCACCATTCTCAACATCCGCCTGACGCAAGCATGCTGCACATTGTAGGGACACATGTCTAGACATACCTGGGAGCGGCAAGCCAGGTCACTCCACATGATCCCTGACCTCTGCGCATGACTGTTGCTCCCCTGAATGTGTCTGTAGCCACAGTTGTGCGGGAACCACTCAGCTGGTTGGGCCCAGCACAGGTGAGTATGGTACTCCATGTCTGTATCAGATGATACATTGGGACCCATGTGTGTCCTGGGCAAGACTGCGACCCCACGGTTTGGATGGTTGGAGTTAATTCTGAGATCAGGCATGCTTTGACTTCACGACACACACATGTATTGTAATAATGCAGAATCACGGCATCATCTTGTAAGTGTGATTAATTTATTTGTGGTGGGGTACGGGTTTGTGGGGATGACAAGAGGTGCACAGCGGGAGTGTAGAATCCAAAGTTCACTGGGGGAGTTGGTATCCTTGCCGTAGCAAAATGTCAGAGTCCATGCCACAGTCTTCGTCAACATAGGTCAGACACTGACCAGCAAGTCCATGTGGCAGAGAATGTCATGTGCTGCTATTGGGCCAGAGGGCCAGGTGCCAGGCCAGGTGACCTGGGAGATGGTGATGTTCTGCTGACTCTCACAGTCTTTTTCGTGGACGACCCACCTTCCTGCGGGGACCCTCGGAAGCAGTCCGTGACGATGTCTGTGACGCTCCGTCGGATGAATCCTCCTCCTCCTGATCCCTCCCTGTGTCTGGTAATGGCCTTCGCCTGGTGCCACAGGGAGGGTTGCCCATGTTGTCGGCAATCCGACGGAGTACACCGGTCATTTGGGTTTGCACCGCCACGAGCTCAGCCTGTCTATCCTCCATCCTTCCTTGGTGTTGCAGTTGACAGGCATGTTGCTGGGACTGCAGGGTCTTCATCTCCTGGAGGGTCCCCTTGATGTCATTGAGGGTGGACGCAATCTGGTCCATGCCCCTGGTGTCACGCCGGTATGTATCCAGGATGTTGCTGACCTGGGACACTACCGGGTCCTGAGCTGCCTGGTCAGGTTCGCGCCTCCGCCGTCCTCCACTCCCGCCACCCCTGCCCACGTGCACCTGGCCTGCCGTTGTGGGTGCATCGGGTCTCCGGGACCCCTGAGGGATGGCATCTGCGTTGCCGCCTGCCTCCTCCTGGGTGCCCGGAGGACCGTGTCCCTCCTGGGCAGACTGGCTGGGTGGTCGTGTGCGGGCAGGGCTCCTGGACGTCTCCTGGGATGTGGCAGGAATGGGGGTGGTGGTTGGCACAGTTGTACCTGACGCAGGTGCTGCAGGTGGTTGGACACCAGAGGGGCCAGGTTGGTCTGGGTCATCCACGGAGTGGTGAGAGTCATCACTGGCGGTGGGGTCCTCATCCCGCGGAGCCTGGTCCTGTGAGACTTCCCCCCCAGTGTTGGGGGGTGTTCGTCGACGTTGACCTGTGTGTGAGAGAGACAATGTTAACAGTGTCAGATGTGGCATCCATGTTGCATGCATTTCTGATTTGGCACTCTTCCTCTGGGTAGTTGGATCTGTCCTGCATTCCTCTCACAGTGCACTTGTGCATGGCTATGTCCCTTGGCCACAGCTGTCAGGGCTTTACGCATGTGTGAGACACAATCTTAGTTGATGCATCTATTTGGGTACACAGTCAGCAGTGTGGTGTGCGGGCGTAGCGAGCCATGCAGAGGTGCCTTACGTGTTGCACTGTACGTGGCCAAATGGTGTTTTGCCAAGGCAATTTGATGTTGCAGGTAGGGGACTGAAGCATTTGTGACAGGGTTCTTACCGACACAGTGGGTGGGTATACTGGGTGTGTGGTTAGGTCTGTGCCTGCAGCACGGATGGACTCGTGCACAGATTGACACATGGACCGGTCTTCATCTACGGAAGGGGGGGTTGAGGCACTGCCAGACCTGGTCTGCATGCACACAGTCCACCGGCTGACGAGTGGACATGGCCACACCACCCAAGGGTGATTTAGTCTCCCTGTGTCTCCCTTCCTCCCTCCCTCTGTCACCCTCCTCCCTCCCTCTGTCGGTCTCCCTCTGTCACCCTACTCCCTCCCTCTGTCTGTCTCCCTGTCTCCCCCTCTGTCTCCTTCCCTCTCATTCCCCCTCTCCCTCCCTCTCTTTGTCACTCTCTGTCACCTCAGGCCAGCTTCCTGGGCACACACAGTTAGCCGGTCTTTGAATGGCCATTGGCTTGTTCATGTGAGTTAGTCCCTGTTCTCCGGGCACCCATTGGGCAGTGTGTCTGAGTGTAGGCTGCTGCTGTGGCGGTGTGTGCTGAGACTCTATCAGAGCGATGCATCTTCATTGTCTGCTGTTATGTGCAAATTGTGCCTTCAGACCCATGTCATCCTGCATGGCAGCCACCATTTGCAGGCAAGACAGTACTGTGTGGGTACACACAGTTTGTATGGCTGTGCCCTGGGCCATATGGGCTGAGGGCATTGTTGTGTGCTTGTGAGTTGCTCAATGTTAGTTTTGATGCCCCCACTCCCAGCATCGACCACATCCTGTGTTGTGTTGGTGTTTTGTGTGGCCTGTGACTTGGCATGGCCCTGATTGATGCATGGGGCATGGAGGCGCTAGTGGCATGTGTGTGTTTGTGGAGTGTTGTTGTGTCCGGTGGTGGCTTGGGGGGGGGTGGCATGCATGATTGATTGTGTATGGCATCCCCCCCATGTGCGGTGAGTTGTTTGTGTACTCACCAGGGTCTGGGAGTCCTGGCAGTCCGTGTAGTCCCTCCACCGCCAGCGTGGACATCACCTTCTCCTCCCAGGGATGGTATTGTACCGGTCTGGGGGGCGGCCCTCCTCCAGTGATGTTCCCCTGGTTGTGATTGTCAGTCATCTTCCTCTTGACCGTCCTCCGCAGATCGTACCACCTGGATTGGCACTCGTGCCGGGTCCTTCTGGTGGTCCCAACAGCATTCACAGAATCGACGATCCTCTGCCACATGGCCGTTTTTTCGGATATGCTGGTCTGTCTGACCAATGTCCCAAAGAGCTGTGGCTCGACTCTGAGGATTTCGTCGACAAGGATCTCCAGCTCCTCCTTTGTGAACTTTGGATTCTTGGTGGTGGACATGGCGTGGGGTGTGGGTGTGGATGGTTGTGGGGGTGTGGGTGTGGATGGTTGTGGGGGTGTGGGTGTGGATGGTTGTGGGTGTGTGGGTGTGGTAGTGGAGGTGTGTGTGTGAATGTGATGAGGGGGTGTTTGTGTAGGTGGTTGTGTGAAGGTATGCAAGTGTGAGGTTCAAGTATGGTGGTGTGGGTCGTCTGTGGGCTCTGGCAGCAGTGGGTCTGTTGCAAAGGCTCATGGTTTGTGTGTGTGGTCCATTTTTATTGGTCCATTTGTGGGTGTGGCTGTGTTTGAAATTTGTGTGGGTGTGTTATGAGGAGTGATTGAGTTTTGGGCCTCTGTTTGGCAGTTTGGCAGTTGCAGGTGAGTGTATGTGATGTTTGTGGGGTTGTTGGGCATGTTTGCTGGTGTGGGGAAACTCTACTTGACTCTCCTTGTGTAAGTATGGTTTGTCCTGGTTCAGTACGTGTTTTTTTGGCGTCAGTACGGTCCGTACATGCACTGGCGGGGGTGCGGGGCGTACATACACGGCTGGGGTGGGGGTTTGGTGCGTACATACACGGGTGGTGGTTCGGTGCGTACATACACGGCTGGGGGGGGGGTTTGGTGCGTACATACACGGGTGGGGGTTCGGGGGCGTACATACACGGGTGGTGGTTCGGTGCGTACATACACGGCTGGGGTGGGGGTTTGGTGCGTACATACACGGGTGGTGGTTCGGTGCGTACATACACGGCTGGGGGGGGGGGTTTGGTGCGTACATACACGGCTGGGGGGGGGGTTTGGTGCGTACATACACGGGTGGGGGTTCGGGGGCGTACATACACGGGTGGTGGTTTGGTGCGTACATACACGGCTGGGGGGGGGGTTCGGGGGCGTTCGGGGGCGTACATACACGGGTGGTGGTTCGGTGCATACATGCACGGCTGGGGTGGGGGTTTGGTGCGTACATACACGGGTGGTGGTTCGGTGCGTACATGCACGGCTGGGGGGGGGGTTTGGTGCGTACATACACGGCTGGGGGGGGGTTTGGTGCGTACATACACGGGTGGGGGTTCGGGGGCGTACATACACGGGTGGTGGTTCGGTGCGTACATACACGGCTGGGGGGGGGTTCGGGGGCGTACATACACGGGTGGGGGTTCGGTGCGTACATACACGGCTGGGGGGGGTTCGGTGCATACATACACGGCTGGGGTGGGGGTTTGGTGCGTACATACACGGGTGGGGGTTCGGTGCGTACATACACGGCTGGGGGGGGTTTGGTGCGTACATACACGGGTGGGGGTTCGGGGGCGTACATACACGGGTGGTGGTTCGGTGCGTACATACACGGCTGGGGGGGGTTCGGGGGCGTTCGGGGGCGTACATACACGGGTGGTGGTTCGGTGCGTACATACACGGCTGGGGGGGGGGTTCGGGGGCGTACATACACGGGTGGGGGTTCGGTGCGTACATACACGGCTGGGGGGGGTTCGGTGCGTACATACACGGCTGGGGGGGGTTCGGTCCGTTCATACACGGGTGGGGGTTTGGTGCGTACATACACGGGTGGGGGTTCGGGGGCGTACATGCACGGGTGGGGGTTTGGTGCGTACATACACGGCTGGGGGGGGTTTGGTGCATACATACACGGGTGGGGGTTCGGGGGCGTACATGCACGGGTGGGGGTTTGGTGCGTACATACACGGCTGGGGGGGGGTTTGGTGCGTACATACACGGCTGGGGGGGGTTTGGTGCGTACATACACGGGTGGGGGTTCGGGGGCATACATACACGGGTGGTGGTTCGGTGCGTACATACACGGCTGGGGGGGGTTCGGGGGGTACATACACGGGTGGGGGTTCGGTGCGTACATACACGGCTGGGGGGGGGTTTGGTGCGTACATACACGGGTGGGGGTTCGGGGGCGTACATACACGGGTGGTGGTTCGGTGCGTACATACACGGCTGGGGGGGTTCGGGGGCGTACATACACGGGTGGGGGTTCGGTGCGTACATACACGGGCGGGGGGGGTGGTGGGGTGTTCGGCGCGTATGCGGGCACATGTCTCGAGTTCGGTTCGGACGGTGTTTTTTGCGTACGGTTGTGAAATGGGGAGGACGGGAGGGATCGTACTTGCGCAGTCGGACTTTATTTTTCCGCACGGTGGGTTTTTCGACCGGGGACGTGTCGGTGACTTTTCCCGACCCGAGGACGTGTGGGGAAATCTTCCCAATGCGATTCGTATGGACTTTTTTCCGTTCGAATCGTACTTGGCAGTTTGTACGCTACTTTGACGATTCGGACGGAAAAAAATCCGGATACGAGTCGGACGGGGAATTTTTTTACCGGATCGGAATTGGCACCTTAGTGTTTAGAGTGATATATATATTTTTTATTTAATTGCGGCTTCTTAGTTTATTTAAATGGATTTAGATGCAGTTTCAATCTTTAAAGTAACATTTTATATATGGATACACTGTAACTTAAATATGTAAGCCATTTGCAGCTCGTACTTTTTGCGTTCAGTTTCTAAAATGTACTTGAATAGAGTGATACACAGAGTTTACCTTATTTTGTTTTGAACTAATCGTTCGAGGTGTTATAGATTGGCACCCTTCCTTTACATCGCTTTACCTCGATAACTTTGTTTCTGCCGTGTGTGAGCAATTCAAAGGTAGATTTTGATGTGGGCGTGGTTTACTTTTTGTTAGAGCCAACCTGCTAGCTCCACTGGCGTTTTCATAGCAGGTTTCTAATGCAAGTAGGAAATGTAGTCTGGCGTTTCTGGGATAGAATTAACACCTTTTCAGACCAACTCTCGGTTACAAAACGTCATTCTTTCCGCCGCCATGCTTTCATCTTGTTTCGAATTACGGAGATGTGTAAAATGCACAGGAAGTGTATTTAATGACAGGTTTGTTACCTTAAAAAAGAATTTAGAATAATTACACTGTTCCATTGTATCATAGAGGATTCTATTTCTTGACCGATCTATTTACAAAATACTCAGCCTCTTAACACGACTGAGATGGACATACTTATCAATCATGTCTTCTGAGGCAGTTAAAAATGCTCCGCTCTTTGCGTTGCCCGATGCCAAGCATTAGTTTCTGCCAGCTTTCTTTAGCGGCGTCCAAGTAAATGAACTAACTATAACGGCCATCATGTGTTGGTTTAATGGGAATATGTCTGTTCTGTTTGCAATTGGAAATACTTGCCATCTTATACGTCTGCTTCCAGTGCATTGGCCAGCATTTTAATATAACAGATTGCCTAGGACATATAATTATGCTTGTTTGTCCGTAGTTCATGCAGAGTTTCTTTTCAAATCGGTGTACACTCTTGTCTTCCTGTAGCAATTTCTTTTCAAATTTGCCCTCCCACCCTGTGTTCCTCCCTATCTGATTCCGTATTCTAAGCAGCCTCTGTTTTTTATTCCTCTGTGTAGTAAACGTCTGCCTTTCTTTATGTATCCACATTTGTAAATTCCTCATATGATACACACACAGTACCATTACACACTATAAGGAACTATAACCAATAACACTAACAAAACAGCATTTTAAGCTCACCCAAACTCATGGTGATCAAACCCAAACAGCCAAAAATCATTCTTTGGTGGACTTTTCTAAGGGAGTTTCATTAAGACACAGACGACTCTGCAAAGCCTTATTCAGACCTCTATAGTATTGCAGTATCCTAGCACTTCTAGTAGAAATGTTTGCCTGTGTGGAGTCGATTGCATAAACTCCGGATCTATGAAGGACAATCTTGTAAGCCAAACAGGTGTTTACGTTACGCGGGGGTGCTGTCTTCTGTCACCATTACAAATATCCAGTCCTTGTGTAATGAGATTGACAGCCTGCATGCTAGATAAACAAGCATTTGCATTGCAGTCAGTCTTGCTTCAGTGAAACTTCGAGCGATTGGCGTTGCAAATGCTAAACATTTTTGGGGGGGGTTAAAAATATCTCAGTAGTAGCATAATAGCAAAAGATACTCCATGACACAAGAAAAGGGCGCAGTACTACAGGCTGTTACTAGGTGTCCCTGTGGAGTTGTAAAGGGACCTTTATTAGCCACATAAGGTACTACACCCTTTATACAATTATAAAGAGAAAGATTGCAGCTCAGCATTTGTTTCTATTTGTTTTTATTGTAAGTGAGATTTTTGTTAGCTTGTGGTTTAAAAATGCATCATTGTTTATTTAAATGGTGAATTTTTAAAACGCAGGCTAACAAAAATCTCATGTTAAAAAATACAAATGGAAATGTATGCTCAGCTGCAATTTATCTATTTATAATTGCATTAAGGGTGCAGTACCTAATGTGGCTAATAGAGGTCCCTTTACAACTCCACAGGGCCCTGTGTTACTGCACCATTTCCTTGCTTAGTGGAATTTTTCTGTATTACTTGGGCTACTGCTGGAATATTTTGTAACAAAAAAAACGAATATTAGCATTTGCAACACCAATAGCTCTATGTTTTACTAACGGGAGACCTATTGCATTGCAAATACTTGTTTTTTTTCTAATACCTTTGCTACCATTTAGCAAATCTTAACCAGATTTTCCAAAAGAATAGTTAATCCACCTCAGCTCCTTCCTGGTAAGCTTTGGGGTGATCTGTCAAGCGAGGGCCGAGAAACCAAATTTACCAATGTATTTTCCATAGACTGTGTGAAAGGGGTCAGGGTGGAGATACTCTGACCCCATGGTTGAGAAATGGAGGGGATAGTGACACAAGTTATGTGTACAAAATGTATATTTTTAATCAGGTGCGATATTCGCTTCAATATCGTGACCACCAGCACGACCACCTTGTTTACCATCGCGGGGACATCGTGACTTTTAACGTCGTTGCAAATAGTGGTGAAAATGTTTTAAAAAAATCAGAAATCCTTAATACATATTGTATTATATTGAGATTCTGATTAATGTTTTGATAGAGTTATTTATATACTGAGTTATCTACTGTGATGGTTAAAATTAATTATATAGTTATAATTTTTTTAATTTGGTGGTAGCTATTGAATTCCTGCTTTTGCTTTCCTCTTCCGCAACATAACCTTGGTGTTCGCGATGCTCAACGTCATTGTGATTTCCGGCCTCACCTTGAAAACGGAAATTAGATTTTAAAGACGGTTGTACTAGAAATATACTCAAAAAATGAGTTTGAAGTGTACAGTAATAAACCTCTAGTGTGTAGAATACTGTAATGTGTGTGCATATATGTGTTTTCACTTTATGGGAAAGGAGCGATTGTCGCGGTTAAGAATGTCATCGCAACATCTCAAATAACCACGAAAATGGAAAATAGGTCTGAAAGATGGTTTTTAAAGAACCTTAGTACAAAAATATGAGTTTAAACATGCTTTGAAAGAAGAATGTATAAAGCAATGTGTGTAGGACAATGTTCAGAATGGATTTTTTTAGATATTATTTTTGGATGTGTTGGTGACCATTAAATGTCTGCTTATGTTTTCCGTGCTCGCGACGTGTCCGCGGGGATTGCGACGTCTTCGCGAAGATCCCCTAAAAGTGAAGCGAAAAAAAACTTTTAGAAAAACACAATATTTTGAGTACTAGGGTATCTCTGACAAGAGCCGTTGTGTTGGTTGTATGTATGTGGCGTCTACACATAAGACCAGATGCAGAGTTTCAGGTTACTTAGAAACACCCTGTTGCCTTCATCTGAAAAGTGCACGCCATCATTTCTATGAATTCCATGCATGTCAAAACGCAGGTGGCTGTTATAGATACATCCCGTACGAGGGTCTCTCAGGAATGCAGAAACAGTTTTATTAACATGTTTCCTGGCTTTGTCAATCTGTGGACAGAATTGATTTGACCACTTCCATTTCTGTCTTTAGCATATATTAGA
This sequence comes from Triturus cristatus, assembly GCF_964204655.1. Lineage (NCBI taxonomy): Eukaryota > Metazoa > Chordata > Amphibia > Caudata > Salamandridae > Triturus > Triturus cristatus. The sequence continues at coordinate 1,875,482,876 of NC_140590.1, forward strand.
GTACACCAAGACAGAGTGAGTGAAAAAGGACATCAGTTCTGCAAAGGGTTCTTTCATTAGGATTTCCAGCCCTACCCCAGTCAATGTGCATAGGGCATTGCCACCACAGTGCACAATCATCAGGTGAGGAGCTTGGGAATTCACAATGGATTTAACTAAAGCCAGCTAGTGATGAAACTTTAACCCTTTCTGGCCAAACCAAGTAATCTGCACATTTGGCAAACCCAAGTCCCTGTCAATTTTTCTCTTTTTTTGTAGCCTCTTTAGCCCAATACATATAGCTGTGGCCCACAATCCACACTCTAAGCATTTTGAAGTGAAGGAGCAATGGTGGCCTGGAGAAGGCTGGAGCGCAATGAGGTGGTTTTCCAAATGAAAAGCAGTTAAAATGGAGGTGTTTTTTTACTATATTATATATATGTATATTTCATTGGATTCTGTCAGCAAGAAAGTGAAAAAGTGAATTAAGTTAGGTAGTGTGTTGGATGGCTCAGAAAGAAGTCTTATTATTGGCTGTTGTTTAAAAACAGAAATGTAATACATACATGGAAATTATTTTGAATTTGTGGAGTAAAAAACGCCTGCTGTATCTCACTTAGAAGTAGCATGTTCCTTCTAAAATGTGCTGTGGTCTTGTGACCTACTAGTTCCACTGAGTTTCTAGCTACACTGAGCTAAGACTGTATTAGAGGAAATAGTATTAAAGAGACAGAACATTTTTGAAAGTTGAGGAGTGATGACACAATGTAAGTAATGGGAAGTTTTAATTTCCAACTCTGGACTGTGTAATAAACTGTTGTGTAGTATTTAAATGTCAGAAAAATGAAACTAGATATCGGTTTGAACTCCCGTTTTTCTGCAAATATTCAGCTATGATCGTGAAAACATTGCAAAAACGCGGCGACAGAAACCTCGTTTTGAAAGAGAGGGAAAGGGTTAACAGATGCCAACCATTCACAAGTGGAGATGCAATAGTCTTAAATGAAAGACATCATTTAATTTGCTGCCTTTCTCATGATGAAAGAGTGGAAAGTGGAAGAGGTTGCGATTTTAGACACATTGTGTATTTTATTGAAAAATAACACTATAGTTTTGTGGAAAGTTGCAATGAGGAATTAAGAATGTTTTAAATGTCTAAACATCATGTACAGAATAGATACACCTGTCATTTGCATTATTGGAGTTGTAGTACTTTTAGTAACCTTATTAAACAGGAATAATGTAGTGAGAAATAAAAGATGAGAACATATTGTGTGCATGTATATGAATTAGAAAGAAACACTTGTTACCTGTGTATTGGGAAGTGTTTGTCAATGTGGTTTTTTAACTTATATGACCACTTTGCATATGAGTAGGTGGTGAGATATAGTTTTTGAGCTTGTACATAGCTCTATATATACGGTGGGACTTTTGAGTTTGCATAAATATGCAGAGAGGTATGTATTTTGGGGAAAAGGGCTTGGAGGTGTACATCTATTAAAAAATTGCATATATGTTTACATGTTATACAGGGTAGTGTTATACAGGGTAGTTTTTTTCTTTACACATGGTTTGTTTAAAATTGAGAAGGATTAATAGTGCAGAATGCCCCAAGAGTTCTTGTGCTAGATTCATTTCATGTGTAACTTTTGTTTCAGATATGCTGAACATATGTTTTAGAAGAAGAATAAGTATTTGAGAAATTATGTAGGTATACTATTCACAAAAGGTTTTGTGCTTTGAAAATGTTGCTTTCTGTTTTAGAAACTTACTGATGCATGTGCACGCTAAGTAGCAAAGCAATGTATGTTTCTAGAGTGCCATGTATGCAATTGTGTATCACGTGTGATACCTAGATTTCACTCACACATAGCTCAAAATAAAAGCATGTATACAGTAAAACAGGTAGTTTGATACTGACAGAAGGAGATAACCAATCATTCAGAGATATAGTGACAATTGTTATGTATCTAGCAGGAATGAAGGTACTTTCTCAGTCAGTCAGGCAGTATTCAGGCACTCGTGGAATCACCCAGCCACTACTCAGGCAGTCTTCAAATTGGTAATTCACTATCCATGGAGTTATTAAATTGCCCAGAAACTATACACATACTCTTGCAATCAGGCAGGCAGAAATTATGTAGTTAGTGAAGTATGCAGGCACTATGTATACATTCATCTAATCACCTAGGTACCATCTATTGACTTATGCATTTAACAAGGCTGTAACTATGCAATCAGTATAACATTTATGCAAAGCCTATGCAGCCATCTAAACACCCATTACAACCCATGCAGTCATTGAAATACTGAGGCACAAGCGTGTACTGATGAAACACTCAGGCTCTACTCATGCACTCATGTAATTACGTAGCGAGTACCATTGTAACAAATCTTATCACCCAAATGTAGTGTTAAACTCAAAAAAGTTTAGAAGAAGGGGAGATGCAGTGAAACGGAAAGAACGAGTTGAGAGAGTAGTTGATAAGGCCTTTGCTTCGAAGAGGAAGCTTTTCATTTTGATTCTAAATAGAATGAAGACTCTTGACAACTTAATCTTCCGCACCAGACAAAACCAGAAGAAAAGATTAATGAATTGAAGTAACTGTTGTACGGTTTTTAGTGGACAATGGGTACTGACTTTTTGTACAGAGGCTTTCTTTAATGAAGAAAGCTATCTCCAGGATAACAAATTATTTCATGCTATTGATTAAAGAGGACGATGTTATGAAATGAAGAATGGTAGTTCTATAGCAAAAGAGGTGATGGTAACTTGAAAGGTGGAAGACATTATTGCAGTACAGGTACAAGGGATGCGTAGTCAGGGTACTGTTTGCAAATGGAATTGTAGTAGTGTTTCTAGTATTAGACAGCAATCCATTGAGATATTAAGAAAATTACTACATATCTTTCCATGCGAAGTTTAAAACACAAAATAAGTCATACCACTCAACAATGCGAACTCTAGGTAGGAGGCTGTATTATGTGAAAACGTCTGCTTTATGTTTAGGAGAAATAAGTAGAGCATTTTTGCAGTAGTGTGGCAGACGTAGAAAAGGGTTGTGGTGATGTGCAGTTTCATTTCTTTGGTCCTTAGAAGCATTCTAGAGAAAATGAATAGTTGTTAAGAGGCGGAGTTGCAGAACAAGGCACATATATTACAATTGATCGTTTTAAAAAAGAGATTACAAAATGTCACAAAGTGTTCTGTAAAAAACAGAGTATGTCTGCATATGTTGTTGATGCACTTATCAGAAGATTTAAACACCGACTGTTGACTTGTATTTAAAAAGTGAAAAAGTAAATCATGACAGCTGGCAAAAGTTACTTGTGTATTTATTTGTAGAGGGATGGTTTCACTTGTCTATACGGCAAGTTACATGTAAGTAGTGTTACAATAAATTGGAAGATAATAAAATAAACAACACATAGATATTAGATACCCATTTTGTAAGATAATAAAAATGCCTGCTAATGTGGAAAAAACTATTGCGGACAAAAATAAAAATAAATCAACATTTATCATTCTTTGCTGCATTGGAAAGGGATGTTAAGGAATGCTCTTCAGCACTAACTACAACTCCACCGTCCATGCAGTATGATGCCATCGGGAAAAACTGTGGATCCAAATCTTGAAGTAGAGATTTGACTTTTGAATTGACTCTCTGCTTCGGTGTTGCTGCTATTGAAGTCGAGTGTCCTTCAACTTTGCATTGCCTTCTTGCTGCTCACAATGAACTCCTCTTATAAAATGAGCAAAAAATATAAAAGGGGGAAAGAATACCATGTATGATTTTTGGCAGCATTGTGAATAGCTGTAACACACTGCTCACTAGCAGTTATATCAACAGTCTAGTCCATGCAATACGTGGCCATTCTTGAAATCTCTGGAGCCATGTCTGTTGTAGTCGTCTGTACCTCTAAAGGCTCTTTCTGGCGGGGTATTGTTGCTGCTGCCACTGTTGTAGACGGTCCTCCAGGTTCCCTCTTGCAGATTGCCAGTTGAAGGCATTTTCTATGATAGGTTTTAAGATAATATGTGATCGACGTCGTCCCACATGAATATTTTTGTAGGTCCCTCCAGAGAGGGTCACGTATTGTGCAGTGCACTAGTTTTGCAGCAGTTTTTGATTCCTCATGAGTTTGGGTATCAATGGATAGTTTGATATTTGTTTGAAAGTTATGTTGTGTTCGTGAGTTCAGATGTTGAAAGTAATTTTTTGAAACTGTTGTTTTTTTTACAAATATGTTGGTAAAATAAAGTTAAATCAATATTTAACTAAACAGCTAGACTCAAACTTTGTGTAAATTATGTCTATATATCTGTTTTACACTTTTGTATTTGTATTCGTAACTATTGATGTCATTGGGACCTCCGCTGTTGCTGTGAAGAAGGAAAATGCATTTTTGTTGTAGTTATTTCAACAAATGAATACAAAGGGGAAAGTTACATTAGTATCTTACCAAATAGCTACACTAAAACTTTATGTCAGATATGTCTATATATATGTGTTTTACACTTTGCCAAAAACACCCGGTATTCGCAGTCTGTCCTTGGCAATGGTACTCGTGGAATCACACAGGCACTATCTGTGCAATCATCAAGGATGTCCTTTCTGCATCAAGCTGCAAACATGTCTCCTGGCATAGTACTAGTTGGGGGATGAAGTCCCCTTGGCTATTGAGTGTATTTGGGGGCCAGGGTTCCCTCTTGGTATCTCAAGCAAGTTCCACACAGTCAGTTTGCTAAGAGGTGTTCTGATGCCACACCCCTTTCTGCACTACTCTGCAAACACGTCTCCTTTCACACTAGTGGGTGGGGAATAAAGGTTTCTTGGATGCTAAAGGACCTTGGGGACAAAGAAGCCCTCCTGATACTTTCTATAAGTCCTACTCTGCAGGATTTCTAAGAGCTGGTCAGATGCCCCACCCCCTTTCCAGCCCATTCTGCAAGATCATTGCTACTGGACATAGAAATTCACTGGAAAAAACCAAAGGATATAGGGCTATTATAGTTAGGAAATAGGATTAAAAAAAACCTTAGATATTCACTGAAAAAAACAAAGGTTTTCAGGGACATTATAGTTAGGCTGACATTTCACTCGTATAAGACTGGAGAAATACAGCAGTTGTAGTTACGTCACGCATGACATGATCAATGACATCACTGATGACATCTCAAATGACATCACTGATGACATCACTGATATATATATATTTATATTCACTGAAAAACCAAAGGTTACAGAAATGTTATAGTTAGGCCCAGGTTTCACTAGTACAAAACCAGTGAAATTCAGCAGTTATAGTGAAGTAAGAGGTCCCCTTGGACTGTGCACTGTACATTGCTCGCACTCAGAGGATGGTAGCCTGCACACTATACGTTGTTCACACTCAAAAGAAGGTGACCAGTGCACTGTATGTTTTTCACACTCAGAGAAGGTGGTTGGTGCACTGTGTATTGTTCACACACAGAGGAAGGTGATCTGTGCGCTCTACATTGTTTACACTCAGGTAGTCTGTGCACTGTACATTGTTTACACTCAATAAAGGTGGTCTGTGCACTGTACAGTGTTCACCCTCAGAGGTAGGAGGTGAGAGGAAGGTGGCCTGTGCATTATTCGTCGTTCACCCTTGGTGAGAAGAAGGCGACCTGTGCACTGTTCATTGTTCACACTGGTTGGAAAAAAGGCAGCCTGTACACTGTTCATTGTTCACACGTTGGTGAAATTTGGTTAGAAGTTGATTGTTGTCCTATTGTTTTTTTCAAGTTTTATAACAGGAAAAGCAGTTGGTCGGTTCATCATTGTTCATTGTCTGTACTTCTCTTGTGCTCAGTTGGAGATGGCATAGACGAGGCCCGAGGTTTGTTCCTGCAGATGTGACTGTGACTATAACAGGTAAGCATTGGGATACACATGATGCAGTGTGTGATCTTGTGCACCCACATATCCCTTGAACCACAGGGCACTGCCAAGAGAGAGGAGGGGAGTCAGGCACCAGTGTGAGCTTCTGAAGCACAACACAGGCCTCTGGAAGGTCTCTTGCAGAGCAGGGCTCTGGTGCTTTTCAGAAGGGCAGGTACAACCTGCACCCCAGACTGTGTTTGTCATGGTCTGGGAACTGGCACTGTCACAGACCTTCACCCTGGAGGGGAAGGTGGTCCTCAATAGAGGTAAAGACTTCACCTTTGGGGGTGACTGACAGACCAAGAAGGCAGGCTTCACTCAAGCCTCTCCGGGTGCCAGCCTCTGGGTCTGCTGTTCTCCTCCCTCCACACTGTGCCCACCACAGCCAGAGATGTACAGGTGGCACTGGGTGGAATGTGCTGATAGAAGGAGGGAGGGAGGGAGGTCGTGAGAGATGAAGGAGGGAAGGAGTGAGTGATGGATCACAAGGGGAGGCTTCACTCAAGCCTCTCCTGGTGCCAGCCTCTGGGTCTGCTGTTCTCTTCCCTCCACACTGTGCCCAGAGCCAGAGATGTGCAGATGGCTCTGGGTGGAATGTGCTGATGCTGCAGTAGATTCATTTGTGATTGTCATCAGGAAGCGTGTTTTGTTTATTTCCTCGTGTTCTGATTGAATATCATTGCAGAGATAGGCCCGGATGCTTCTATCTCATTGGACGATCATGTGCTCTGAATGTGGGCTCCAGGGCTGAGGACACGGCACTGTGTGCCTTTCACCACAAAGGGGCGTGTAAGGGAGGGACGGTGGGAGGGAGGAAGGGGTGAGGGAGCGAGCGTGAGAAGGCACAAGGAAGGAATTATTGCACGGTTTTATTAGACTAAAATCAGGGCCTCGGCTGATACCACAAAAGGCTGCTCGTGGGATGTTGGTGCTCGCTACATCCTTCCAACTATTTTGAAAGCTCCTAAAAAATGTAAACTGGATATTCAATATATCCAATAATTTGGCAACTTCTGAATAAAATGGAGTGGATCCACTCAAACAGTGACCTTTAAAACAAGCATTGGCAAATCCAGTAGGTCCAGGTTTACCAGAACAATGCACGACGACACACCCATGCAGAAATGATGGTTTCATGAAATAGCACATAAAAGCCAAAACTGTTTGCTTTGCTAGCACATAGTGTTGGCAGTGACAGTATCCATATTTGTGGAGATATTCATATTGGTGGTAATGGGTGGTAGTATAGGTATTTCCACTTAGAACATGAAGACTCAACTGGTCAAGGTTAGTTTAATGTCCCTTCATTTAGGGGGGTTGTGTAGGAGAGTAGGATCTGCATCACATGAGTACCCCCACTTTTTGCTGGTGTTTCACTGTTTTTCGACCTTGGTCTGGCTGTGGCCCTGCTAATCAGGACCACAGCCTAGCTACTTCCTCTCTAAAATGGTTTCCATGTACATTAGGTACATATCTAATTGTATTCTGGAGTGCCTTATAAGCCCCTAGTATATGGTATACTATGTACCTAGGGCATAGGTACCTCTGAGGCCTACCAGGGGCTGCAGCATATATTATGCCACCCCTGGGCAGCACTCCAAAATGGCACCACAGGTCTGTTACTGTAGCCTGGGTAAGGGTGTGCTTGCACCCCTGACTGTGGTATAGGCTACCTATATCACTACCCTATACAGACACATATAAACCTATAGGCCACTCCTATGGCAGGCCTTGACATTCCTGAATGCAGAGTGCCTGGTTTTATGTGAGAGGGTGCCCCAGTATGAGCTGAGCCCCTCTGCAGCTTTCGGAAATACTTCCTTATGGCTGTTCTGTGATACAGCCATACTATATACTCTTAAGTGCATTATAACCTCGTGGTAAATGATAACTTTGGGATGACTGCATCAAAACATGTCGTGTTTGGTGTCAAATGCTTTGGAATACTACCCCCCGTCAGCTCTGGTGGCAGGGGTAGCATTCCACCCTACTAGAGGGAGAGACATGTTCACACTGGCTAAACCCAGTAGGACTTTCCTGAGCCGAGGCATCACAAAATGGATGCCTCTGCCACAGACACGGGTCTGACCTCCTGCTGCTGACAAAAACTCTGGCAGGGGAGGCCTGGATAATAGGTTCTCGGTCGAAGGGAGATGTAACCACCTCCCCAGACAGGCTGATGTGTATTGGGGCTGGGCGGGAGCACTCTCTGGTGCTTTGAAGTCCTGCACTGGGGGCACGTTTGCTGTCCCTGTGCATAGCCCAGTACAAACCGGTTGCAGGGGCTACCTGCCCCTGCTCTGGTGTGAAACTAAACAAAGGAAATGGGTGTAACCACCCCTCTTTCCAGGCCCACCCATAGGTGGGGCCTTAGAGTTAGTCCATCCCCTAAACTTACTATAAGTATAGGAATCCAGTCCCTAGGACTTTAGATTACCCTGGACGAGACTCTGATACAGATTTCCTGGACCTTCGATGTTCTATCCCGATTAGAAGACTGAAGAAATCACCCTTGGGGCCAAGGAGTGACTCCCCTGCTTGGCAGGCACCAAAGAAGCAACTGATCGGTCTACATCGCTGAAGCTCCTGCCGGATGCCGAAGTCTTCGTATCACCAGAGGTGGATTTCCAGACTTCCCCGAGGCTACCCTGAGTCCACAGCAAAGCTGAGGCCTGTGGCTATCATGGGTGATGTGGAACCATGACCCCTGGACACCGTGAACTTTTACAGCAACACTATCTTCCTGGTCCTCCTCAAAGTTGTGCTTTGGGCTCCAAGTAGCCCCAGCCTTGAGCACCTCCTGCATCGAAGATTGTTGGTCTCCACTCCACGAGTGACCCGTGGGCCAGCTCCAAGTGCAACTGCTCGAGGCTCCTTTGTGATCACTAGCCCGTTGGCTAGCAAGTCCCCACAAAGGCAACTCCTTTTCTGCTTGGGCTTTCCTGGTTGCTCCAGACGTGCCTTGACTTACCCTTGATGGGTGAGTCCCTCAGATCTTGCTGGTCTGCACCACAGTCCTTTCTCTAAATTCCAGTGACTTGCCATTGCCAAGGATTGTTGGCTCCATTCTGGTTGCCGACACAGCAGCACTTGACAAACTTTGTGGGACAACTCAAAACCAGCTTTTGGACTTCGTTGATACCTCCTGGACATCGTGGCTGAAGAGTCAAGACACCCATCAACTCACCTGAAGCACCCGACATCTGTGGGCATTGGTCCATCCTGCCCTAGGTCACTGGCAAGTGACCCAGACTCTGTCCCCTCTGCTTTTAGGTTCCTTACATCCTAGATCCAGGCTTGGATCTCTCCGGACACTTCTCCTCTTCACGACAGCAACCGTTCTTTGCAGGCTCCCATTGAAATCGACGACGCGACCCGACACCAAAAGACAACTATGCACCCGGCTTCCCTGGGTGAGGTAACTCGAGTACTCCAGTGCTCACTTGGCTGATAGCCCTAGAACTTCGTAAGTCCAAAAGGGTTTGGTCCTGACTCGATTAGAAGTGTCCCTAATCTTTAAATTTCCAACCACGACATTGCCCATAGAAGATAACAGGATCCCGCGGTTGTGTTTACACACTGCATACAGTCCCCGTGGGTCCCCTGTGTTACAACCTTGGGTGGTTCTTTGGGGTCCCAGTGATTCTAGAGGCTATAGGCCTTGTGTCTATACCAGTCGTGGTTCTTATACCACTTTTTTGGTATATGGTTTGGTATGCACCTAGGGCCCAAACGTGTATTTGTGCTATTACTGAAAATTGCTGACTAGTAAGCTAAGTACTTTGAACTCCAGTCTCATAAAGAGACTAGAGGGGTGTGTTTTATACTAAATACATATATTTTAAATATATACCTGGTGTGGTTGTCTTTTCATTTGATCATTCAAGAGATTATAGACTGGTAAAACAAGCTGCTTTACATTCCTTCAAGACTTAGCCTGAACGCTGCTCTCCATAGCTACCACTAGGATAGCTTTCAATGAAGGTTGTCTTTAACCTATCACCATAAGGGGTTGTTTGGACTGATACAAGGTGCCCACTAGAACTAGTGGACAGCATATATCACGCCACCTTCTCACAGTATTTATATTGGAGGTAATGTGACATTGGTATTCATATTGGTGATAATGTGACATTTGTGCTAATGTGACAATGGTGGTGGTATTTATATTGGTGGTAATGTGATATTGGTATTCATATTGGTGATTATGTGATATTGCTGGTAATGTGATATTGGTGGTAATGTGACATTGGTGGGGGTATTCATACTTGTGGTAATGTGATACTGGTGGTAATGTGACATTGGTGGTGGTATTTATATTGGAGGTAATGTGATATTGGTATCCATATTGGTGATAATGTGATATTGGTGGTAATGTGATATTGGTATTCATATTCGTGATAATGTGATATTGGTGGCTCTAAAACGCTTTTACTACTTAAAAAAACATAACAATTCACTGGAAAAAAATAAAGGTTACAGGGACGTTATAGTTAGTAATTAGCATTTAAAAAACCTTAGAAATTCACTGACAAAAGCAAAGGTTACTGGGACGTTATAGTTAGGCTCAAATTTCACTTGTACAAAACCAGTGAAATTCAGCAGTTATAGTTAGCTGAGGTAACTAACTTGCGCCCCCGCAATGCACTACTTATGACCTCATATATTACATCACTCATGACATGGTCAGTGACATCACTGATGACATCTCAAATGACATCAGTCATGCCTCTCCTTATCTACATGTGGCCAGGGACTAGAGAGTGCACTACTCAAAATGGCACCCCGTGATGTCCCGAAAGAGGAAAAATGGCCGATAACAAACAATAAATTCCCCTCAAGTTTTTAGCTGCTCCCTGGAGCCCTTCAAATTCAGTTCAGATCCTTTCTATGTGCAAATATTAGCATAAAGTGGCCAGCATTATAGTTTTCACAGTTTATAGTGATAGTTGTAGTTTTCACCGTTTTAAAAACTATGTTTTCCAAATGTGTGTATATATATGAGTGTATATATATATATATATATATTACCTACTGGCGGTCGCCAGTAGGTAGTTATAGTTAGGACCCTGTTTCCATAGGAAAACCGCAACATTCTATTTGGAATAACTTTGGCGCCGGTCGACCAATCCTCGCGAAATTTTCAAAATAGGTGGGGCGCTACGCTCCGCTCCTACCCTGAAAGTCTCGGGGGGATTCGTCAAGCGGGGGCTGAGAAAAAAGGGGGGTCCCAAAACGCGTTTTTCCCATGTATTTTTCCATAGGACCTTTAGACACAGCTACAGCCCGAACGGCTGAACAGAGTTACTTGAAATTTGGCAGAGAGGTAGTCCTCAGGTCAAGGAAGTGCCTTTTGTAGGTCTGGTGTAAATCTGTTCAGTAGTTCCTGAGAAAATAGCATTTAAATCAATATATATATCTGTGGCAGCTTACGGTGCGCTTACGGTGCGCTTACGGTAAGCTTACCGTACGCGTACGGTGCCGTGCGCGAGCGCGAATCTGATTGGCTGTTAGATCTTAGTAAACATTCGAATCGGTCGAGACCAGGAAGTTGCGGCCGCCATTTTCTCTCTCGCACTCTGAGAGGGGGTTGAAAAACAAAGGGCAAAAACATGTAAAGGGGCTGTTTAGACAGCTCCCAAGCACCTAGCCATGTTGAGGGAGTCCCCAAAGATCCCCCAAGGCCAAAAAGGGAATTTTAATTTTTTCGAAAATTTCGCCGATTACGCTTACCGTACGCGTACGGTAAAAAATATTTAAAAAAAAAAAAATTATCCATACTCTCCCCACCCCATGTGCAAATGGTGCCCAAAGGGCACCATTTGAGCATGGCTTTTGAAATTACTGAAGAACTAAAATATTACCTGTCACAACGACGCGCATCATATGTCCTCCATGTGCGCACGGTGCGCGAAGCGCATCGTGCGTTCATGGCCCATCTAGCGTAACGTGGGCACGCGGTGCGCACCGCGTTCCCACCGTGCGTGCACGGCACTAACTGCGTAAAGTGGGCGCGCGGTGCGCGAAGCGCACCGCGCACCGTGCGCGCACGGAACGAACTGCGTTAAGTGGGCGCGCACGCCACGAATGGCGTAAAGTAACTTAGCATTTAAACAACCGTACAAATTCACTGAAAAAAACATAGGTTTCACACACGTTATAGTTAGGAATTAGCATTTAAAAAACCTTGCAAATTCAGTGAAAAAACCATAGGTTTCACACATGTTATAGTTAGCTGGACATTTTACTGATAAAAAACCATTGAAATTCCCCCGTTATAGTTAGTGCAGGCAACTATAACTCACGCGACCGCAATCCTCTGCTGATGACATATGTGTCTTTATGAAAAAAAAATATTTGTAATATATGTATAGCTAAAATTTAATGGAAGAAGACATGGGCAAATAAGTGTCTAAATACAGTATTAGCATCAGCAGAGGATTGCGGTCGCGTGAGTTATAGTTGCCTGCACTAACTATAACGGGGGAATTTCAATGGTTTTTTATCAGTAAAATGTCCAGCTAACTATAACATGTGTGAAACCTATGGTTTTTTCACTGAATATATATATATATACATACATTTATATACATATATATAAATATGTGTGCTTATATTTATATATATTCACTGAAAAAAACATAGGTTTCACAAACGTTATAGTTAGGAATTAGCATTTAAAAAACCTTGCAAATTCACTTAAAAAACCATAGGTTTCACACATGTTATAGTTAGCTGGACATTTCTCTCGTAAAAAAACAACGAAATTCCCCCGTTATAGTTAGTGCAGGCAACTATAACTCACGCGACCGCAATCCTCTGCTAATTACGTCAGATATTACATCACTGATGACATATGTGTCTTTCTGAAAAATAAATATTTGTAATATATGTATAGCTAAAGATTAATGGAAGAAGACATGAGTAAATAAGTGTCTAAATACAGTGATGTAATATCTGACGTCATCAGCAGAGGATTGCGGTCGCGTGAGTTATAGATGCCTGCACTAACTATAACGGGGGAATTTCATTGGTTTTTTACGAGAGAAATGTCCAGCTAACTATAACATGTGTGAAACCTATGGTTTTTTAAGTGAATATATATATATATATTCAGTGAAAAAACCATAGGTTTCACACACGTTATAGTTAGGAATTAGCATTTAAAAAACCTTAGAAATTCAGTGAAAAAACCATAGGTTTCACACATGTTATAGTTAGCTGGACATTTTACTCGTAAAAAACCAATGAAATTGCCCCGTTATAGTTAGTTCAGCTAACTATAACTCGCGCGCCCGCAATGCACTGCTGATGACGTCACATATTACATCACTCATGACATGGTCAGTGACATCACTCATGACATCACTGATGACATCTCAAATGACATCACTGATGACATCACTGATGACATCATCCTTGTGATAGAGTGGCAGACCTCCTCTCACCCTAATATAACCTTTGACACACACATTCAAAAATAGAGACTAAAATTTTCAAAACAAAGGACATACCAATACCAGTTACAACAACCTCTTCTAAGATCCACATACACATCCACTCATTCACCAACAGTCCAATACAGTCACTCATACATGTACTCACTCATCATATGTACTCATACACCTATACATCCTGTTACACAATGCCACTCATCCATAGAGTTACTCACACACATAGTCACTCGTACTAATAAAGAATCAAACATACATTTACTTGCATATACAGTTATACACACACCACCATACTTACTTCTACGGAAACTTACACATACTTAGTCTTTTAAACAATCACTTATAGAAACACATACTTATTCATACAGGAACTCTTCCAATCTCTCACCCTTGCATATACTCACATATATACACCAATAGTCACATATACTAGTTTTAAACATATGTAGTTACTCATAAAGACACTATTGAGACAGTCATTCACTCACTAACACACCCATACACACACTCATCCACCCATGCAGTCCTGCACACATGGTCTGTTCAACACATACAAACAGTGAGTCACTCATTCATGCACCTGTGCACTACGTAATACCCCCCACCGAACCATGCAGACACTCAGACTGATACTCAAAAAACCAACTAATAACCTATATAGACACCCATGTAGCTACTCACCAACCCATGCAGCCACTTATACACAAAGTGAGAGACTGATACAGATATATACATATTTAAACATTACTCACTAAAACATGTATTCACTATGATACACTTAATCAGTCAGTTAAACAATCAATTTGTCAAAAACAAATCATCCATTTAGACACTTATATACCCATTTATTCTTCCATCGACCTTGAGATATACATATATAAAACATATTTAATTTTCAGAAAAACCCACATTCACTGGATGATGTCATCAGTGATGTCATCAGTGATGTCATTTGAGATGTCATCAGTGATGTCATGAGTGATGTCACTGACCATGTCATGAGTGATGTAATATGTGACGTCATCAGCAGTGCATTGCGGGCGCGCGAGTTATAGTTAGCTGAACTAACTATAACGGGGCAATTTCATTGGTTTTTTACGAGTAAAATGTCCAGCTAACTATAACATGTGTGAAACCTATGGTTTTTTCACTGAATTTCTAAGGTTTTTTAAATGCTAATTCCTAACTATAACGTGTGTGAAACCTATGGTTTTTTCACTGAATTTCTAAGGTTTTTTAAATGCTAATTCCTAACTATAAAGTGTGTGAAACCTATGGTTTTTTCACTGAATTTCTAAGGTTTTTTATATGCTAATTCCTAACTATAACGTGTGTGAAACCTATGGTTTTTTCACTGAATTTCTAAGGTTTTTTAAATGCTAATTCCTAACTATAACGTGTGTGAAACCCATGGTTTTTTCAGTGAATTTGCAAGGTTTTTTAAATGCTAATTCCTAACTATAACGTGTGTGAAACCCATGGTTTTTTCAGTGAATTTGCAAGGTTTTTTAAATGCTAATTTTTTTTTTTCTTCTATTTTTTCTAACATATTTTTATTTTAATTTTCTTACCTTTTATAAAGACTATGATTAAATTTTTAAAATTCTTAAATATGTTTTTTTTAATATATTTTTTAAAATAAACATGTAAAATTTATTTGCAGTACTTTTTTTCTATTTTTTTTTAAATTTTTTTAGTACGCGTACCGTAAGCTCACGGTAAGCGTACGGTTTACGCAACGTCCGTAATTTTCCTACGCTGCTTGCGTATAGTTACGCAATTTGCGTAGCCGCGCGTACTCCGCGTGGGACGCGTACGCGTGTACGCTACACGCGCACGTTACGCGGAAGTGCCGGGAGTCACTGTTATGCGCATGCGCGCAAGCGCGTGTCTTTTTTACGCGCATGCGCACTTTTGCCGTAAGCGTACCGTAAGCGTACCGTAAGCGTACGGTAGGTCATGTGATCATGAAACACAACTTTTGATTGGTTGAAACTACTTTCAGTTCTAGAACTCTCCTACACCACACCCATTCCCCTCATTTCTGCTTGTGATCCCTTGGGAGAAGGAGCTGGTTTGTCTTTGGGATACGATGGCAGAACAGCAGAGCTCTTCTGAGAGTGAGGCTAGCACTAGCAGCACTGTCTTGAGGCAGAGATCGAGGAAACAAAAGCCCTCTTATGTATGGGATTATTTTACTTTTCCTGAAGGCCAGCAAAAGGTAAATGCACCCTTAGTGACTTGTAAGCTGTGTAAGCGTGTACTTTCTAGAGGTAATCCTAACAGGAAGTATTCCTTTGGGAATCACACCATGAAGAGACACCTCCAGGATGTACACAGAAGGACACATGGTCATCTTTTTGGAGGTAACTCTTCAGAAAGACAAGCCAGTACATCCACAGCAGCTCAGCCTGAACCATCATCTGCAGGGCTGACTCCTTCTTCTGCAGGTCAGGTGAGCCCTTCATCTGTGGGGGGAGAATCTCCTTTTGCTGGCCCTCTGGAAATCAACCCTCGATTTCGGAAGGTTGATATTCGATGCACATTTTGTCAAGATCTAATTTGCTATAGGGAGACCAGTGTTTCCCTAGTGAACAACAAAATAGATCAACACATTTGTCGCTTTGAATAATTTTCCCATGCTTCCTTTCCTCTGTCCCTGCATGAACACAACGGTTCTTTTAAGAGCCAACCTTATCTTTCATCTTTTTTTTACATATGTTTTTAAAATCTTTTTTTTATTTTTTTTTTACCGTACCGGTACGGTGCGCGTACTTTTTTTTTTTTTTTTTTAAAAACACTAAAAATCAATAAACACATTACAAGGTCCTTGAGAGACTACAATTATTATTATTGACTTACCATACTCACTGAAAATATATTTATTCATTTGTTTTTTTTAAAAATAGTTTTAAAAATGTTTGTACTTTTCGAAAATTTTCTATATCTATCTGGAAAAAAAGAAAAAAGTATTAATATTTTTAAAAAATTTTATAATACAGTACACATATTTACATGGGTGTGTGCTAAGAGTCTGCTTCTTCCCCCAAAAATTCGCTCCCCCTTTCCATCTAATGCAACTGTGAAATCACCAGAGCAAAACGCAATAAATCTCTGCCTATAATTCCTCTCTGCACACAGAGTCATGTTTTCACATTAGTCCCAAAACGAAATTTCTTTGCCAATTTGAAAGCACACTTACTGCTCTTTTTTTTTTCGGGGCAAGTGAAAATCACTTTTACAGACTGACACATTATGAAACCACTTTTTTTGATTTTTTTAAATGCACATGTCCAAACTGTTTTTTCAGACCACCACCATGTGTATTCTCGGTGACTGCCTACACTCCAGCAAGGGCAACCAGCCTTAGTGATGCTGAATGTATTTGCATTACAGACTGAAACCTGAAAACCCCACTCGCTTGTAAATACTGTGCATGACTATACATGGCAAGCACATGGGTGTGTGCTAAGACTCTGCTTCTTCCCCCAAAAATTTGCTCCCCCTTTCCATCTAATGCAACTGTGAAATCACCAGAGCAATACGCAATAAATCTCTGCCTATAATTCCTCTCTGCACACAGAGTCATGTTTTCACATTAGTCCCAAAACGAAATTTCTTTGCCAATTTGAAAGCACACTTACTGCTCTTTTTTTTTTCGGGGCAAGTGAAAATCACTTTTACAGACTGACACATTATGAAACCATTTTTTTTGATTTATTTAAATGCACATGTCCAAACTGTTTTTTCAGACCACCACCATGTGTATTCTCGGTGACTGCCTACACTCCAGCAAGGGCAACCAGCCTTAGTGATGCTGAATGTATTTGCATTACAGACTGAAACCTGAAAACCCCACTCGCTTGTAAATACTGTGCATGACTATACATGGCAAGCACATGGGTGTGTGCTAAGACTCTGCTTCTTCCCCCAAAAATTCGCTCCCCCTTTCCATCTAATGCAACTGTGAAATCACCAGAGCAAGACGCAATAAATCTCTGCCTATAATTCCTCTCTGCACACAGAGTCATGTTTTCACATTAGTCCCAAAACGAAATTTCTTTGCCAATTTGAAAGCACACTTACTGCTCTTTTTTTTTTCGGTGCAAGTGAAAATCACTTTTACAGACTGACACATTATGAAACCATTTTTTTTTTATTTATTTAAATGCACATGTCCAAACTGTTTTTTCAGACCACCACCATGTGTATTCTCGGTGACTGCCTACACTCCAGCAAGGGCAACCAGCCTTAGTGATGCTGAATGTATTTGCATTACAGACTGAAACCTGAAAACCCCACTCGCTTGTAAATACTGTGCATGACTATACATGGCAAGCACATGGGTGTGTGCTAAGACTCTGCTTCTTCCCCCAAAAATTCGCTCCCCCTTTCCATCTAATGCAACTGTGAAATCACCAGAGCAAGACGCAATAAATCTCTGCCTATAATTCCTCTCTGCACACAGAGTCATGTTTTCACATTAGTCCCAAAACGAAATTTCTTTGCCAATTTGAAAGCACACTTACTGCTCTTTTTTTTTTCGGGGCAAGTGAAAATCACTTTTACAGACTGACACATTATGAAACCACCATGTGTAACTACAACAAAAACAATTTCCATTTCTATTATTCATTTCTTAAGTTACCACATACATCCCCTCTCAAACTGTAAACTCACCTTTAAAATTAGTTAGTTGTGAAAGAAATGTGACACTCAAACAGCAGATTATCAGAGCCAGGATCTCTGTTGTGTTCACCTCTCTCCTCTCAGCAGAACCAGATAATGGCAAACTTTCCCTCTATTTTTCCACACATATACTTGTAAGTTTCAAATCTCAGTGCTTCCCCCTTTTTTTCAAATGTAATCACACATTTCTATTGGTTGAAAACCAACCCTTTTCCAAAAGTACCCTTCCCCCAACTTGACTTCTGCCTAGTACCCTTCCCCCAACTTGACTTCTGCCTGCTACCATAGCAACAGCTCATGGAACACTGCTGTGTTGAGTTAGGTCAGAAGTTCGCCAAACAATGTTTCAATTCCACAGAGCAAGAGTGCTTGACTTTTCAAACCTAACAGCAAATCCATAGTACTGTTCTTTGGTTACACATTTTTTTTTACCAATACAAAACATGCTTCTATTAATTTACACATACAGCCTAGTTTTTATTCTAGAATGGTATGAAACAGCCAATCAGTTCTTTTTGTTTTGTAAAAAATATGTATGCCTCCATTTCCAAACTGTCTTTCTTTTCATATTGCCATTCTACTGAAAGACACCTCCTGAGTGCATCCAGTTCTCCTTTGAAGATGTTCACAGTGTGGATTGTAGGGCACAGCTATGTCTTCTGGAGTGAAAAGTTTGCAGAGAAAACAGGTATGGTGAGAGACCTTGCTTTGCCAAATGTAGACATTAAATGGATTGGTCAGAGAGGGTTAAAGTGGCACCAATTGATGCCATTGGTGAAATCCTTCATTCAAATCCAACACCCTGACCTCATAATAGTGCACTGTGGTGGCAATGACCTAGGCACTTTGACTGGGGTAGGTCTGGAAATGCTTATGAAGGACACCTTTGCACAACTGTTTACACTTTTCCCTAAAACTGCCTTTGTGTTTTCCAACATATGCCAAAGGCAAAAATGGAACTGGTCCAATCATTTCTGTCCACAGATTGACAAAGCAAGAAAGCACGTCAACAAATCTGTTTCTGCTTTCCTCCGTGACTATGGTATGGGTGCCATTTACCACAACAACTTGCGTTATGACATGCAAGACATTTATAGAGGAGATGGTGTACACTTCAATGAAGAAGGGAACAGAGTCTTCCTCTTGAACCTTAGACTCTGCATCGGTACTTACTTGTAGGTACCACTTAAAAAATGACTTCATTAACACAACAGCTCTTTTTAGAGCTTCCTAATATCTAAACTCTTAAATCTGCTTTTCATTTATTTATTTATTTATTTTTTTTACCGTATGCTTACTGTAAGCTTACCGTACGCGTACCCCGTGATTTTTTTTAAAATCAATAAATGTTTTTTTTGTACTTTTCTGTCCCTCTTTGACCCCCTTACAAATGTTAGGGGGTCTGTAACTCTCCTCATTGCCCCCTTTCCTTGTTTTCACTCTTTTTTTTCAGAGTGAAATACACAAAATGGCGGCCGCCGCTTCCTGGTTTCGACCGATTCGAATGTTTACTAAGATCTAAGAGCCAATCAGAATCGCGCTCGCGCACGCCACCGTACGCTTACCGTAAGCGTACGGTAAGCGTACCGTAAGCGGGCTCAGATATATATATTGATTTAAAGGCTATTTTCTCAGAATCTACTGAACAGATTTACACCAAACCTACAAAAGGCACTTCCTTGACCTAGGGACTACCTCTCTGCCAAATTTTGAGTAATTCTGTTCAGCCGTTCGGGCTGTAGCTCGTTCTAAAGGTCCTATGGAAAAATGCATGGGAAAAACGCGTTTTGGGACCCCCCTTTTATCTCAGCCCCCGCTTGACGGATCCCCCCGAGACTTTCAGGGTAGGAGCGGAGCGTAGCGCCCCACCTATTTTGAGAAATTCGCGAGGATTCGTCGACCGGCGCCAAAGTTATTCAAAATAGAATGTTGCGGATTTCCTATGGAAACGTGGTCCTAACTATAACTACCTACTGGCGACCGCCAGTAGGTAATATGTGTAAATTATTGTTAGGACCTAGTTTGCATAGGAAAAGCATTTTTTGACTTGCCTATACTCTTGGCGTTGTTTGACCAATTTTCATGAAATTTTGCTAAAATAGTGGCAAAGAAGGTTCTGTGTGTCATGGAAAGTTTGGGGGTGATCCGTGCAGTAGGGCCTGATAAATAGGGGTGCAAAATAACGGTGCATTTGTATGTTAATTCACGGGAATGTTCTGATTGGCTAGAGGCAACCAAAATAGAAAGTTACAGTGGTCCTGCTGTGATCGCAGTTAAATAGCGATCTGTGTGAGGTAAATTGTGTGATTGCCTGAACACAACCTGAACAGAAAGTTGCAGCCGCCATTTTATCAATCGGGAAATGTTCCTAGGGCTGAAAATTTGTGTAAAGCTAAAATAAGGGGTCAAGGTGGAGATACTCTGACCTCATGTTTGAGAAATGGGGGTATTAGTGACAAAAGTTATGTGTCCAAAATAGATTTTTTAAACAGGTGTGATAATCGAGACAATGCCGCGACCGCCAGTGCTGCTCCCCGTGTACCGTACCGTCGTGGGGACATTGTGACGTCTTCACAAATATTGGTGGAAATAAAAAAAGATATATATATTTGTGCACACTGGCCAGTCACTGTCACAGACTCATGTACACACTCACAAACTCACTCACAAACGTTGGCACCCATTCACATACCCACTCACACACTTATACATCCAGTCACGTACCCACTCAGATACTCATGCACCCACTCACATACTCATTGAAGTACTCATGCACCCACTTACAGACTCGCTCAGAGATTGAGGCACCATGTACAGACTAAATCAGAGACTCATGCACCTACTTAGAGACCCACTCATAGACTTATGCACACAGTCTCACACCCACTTAGAAACTCTTACACTTACTCACAGATCCACCTGAGCACCCATGCACCCACTCATAGAACCACTCAAATACTCATACACCTACTTACAGACTCACTCAGAGAACCAGGCACCCATGTAGAGATCCAGTCAGAGATTTATGAACCCACTTATTGACCCACTCACACACTCATGTATGTACTCACAGACCCACAGACACACTCACACACCCACAGCAGACCCAGTGAGACACTCATACACCCACTCATAGATCCACTCAGATACTCATGCACACACACACACCCATACAGTCACTTACAAACTCAGTCACAGGTCCTCTCAGAGAGTTATGCAGTCAGGCACTCACTCATATACACATACACCCACTCACAGAGTCACTCAGATGTACACACATCCACTGATTCACCCTCTCAAAGACTCACGCATTCACTCACAGACCCACCCAGACACTTGCTCTCTGAGTCACAGACCCACTCAGATACTCATGCATGCACCCATTCACTCTCTCGCTCAGAGACTTATGCTCTAACTCACAGTCCCATTGAGACACTCGTACAACTACCCACATATCTACTCAGACACTCACAAACCCACTCACAGAGCCACTCAGACACTCACACACCCATGCAGTCACCCATACCCCCACTCGCAGGCCCACTGAGAGACTTATGCACCCAGTCACTCATACACTTAGAGTCTCACGCACCAAACAATAGTTGGACTCAAAGACCCATGCACCCACTCACAGAACCACTCAGACACTCACTCTCTCAGTCATAGACCCACTGAGAGATTCATGCACTCAGTCACAGACCCACTCAGACACTCATGCACCCACTCACTCACCCACTGAGAAATCTACTTAGACACTCATGTGTCCACTCACAGATCCAGTCAGACAGTTATATACTTACTTACAAATGCACAAAGGCACTCATGCACCTACTCACAGATTGACTGAGAGACTCATGCAATGAATCACAGACCCATTGAGACACTGGTGTACCCACTCATAGATGCACTGAGACAGTCATGCAGTTCATTACAGAACTATTAACAGACTGATGCACCATCTCCCAGGTCCACTGAAATACTCATACAGTGAATGAGAGACTTACTGATACAGTGATATATGCAGTCACAGATTCCACTGAAAGAGTTATAAACTGTGTTATAGAGATATTAAGGTAGTTATACATGCTATAGTGGTGCACCATGCATATGTAATGTTCAATATCTAATTTTAGAAAAAAATAAAAGGACATTATAGTTACAAAATAGAATTTAAAAAAACCTTATAAATTCACTGAAAAAAACAAAGGTTACGGGTACATTATAGTTAGGAAAAAGAATTTTAAAAACCTTAGAAATTCACTGAATAAAACAAAGGTTACAGGAACATTATAGTCAGGGAATAGTTTAAAAATCCTTAGAAATTCACTGAAAAAGCCAAACATTGCAAGGGCATTATAGTTAGGCTGACATTTCACTCGTACAAAACCAAAAAAAGTCAGCAGTTATAGTTAGCTGAGCTAAGTATAACTCGCACCCCCGCAATGCACTGCTTATAAGTTCACATATTAAATCACTCATAACATGGTCAGTGACATCAGTGATGATCACTGATGACATCTCAAATGACATCACTGATGACATCATCCTGAGAAACTCTGACACACCTACTTACACCCCTGTAAAACATGGCATGTACCTACTCCCACACAATCACTAACAAACTCATTTACAAAACCCATACAAACATCTTGTCACACTTCTATACAGCCAGTAACACATCAACTCACCTATACAGTCACTAATGGAAACAATAACTCACATATACAGCCACTCAAGCACCTACTCACTTACGAATACAGCCAGTCACAGATCCAGTCATAAAGACATAGACACACTTACACACCCACTCATACACTCATACAGTTACTGGCAGAATAATCAGTTAACCATACTCCTACTCACACACCTACTTGCTCACACATACAGTCACTCACACAGCCTCTAACTCACCCATACAATTACTCACACAACCGCTCAGTTATTTATACATGTACTAATACATATTCTCAATCACCTATACAGTGACGGAGAAAACCACATACTTTCCCATACAACCGCTCTCACACTCACTTACTCACCCATATAACCACTCAAACACCCATTCACTCACACATACAGCCACTCATACACCCATGCACTCACCCTTTAAACCCACTTACACCCATTGATGCACTGAGACAGCTACTCATATATATATATATATATATATATATATATATATATATATATATATATATATATATATATATATATATATATACATACAACCAATCCTGTTATGGAAATACAGACAGGCGTAGACTCCGTGAGGATAAAGCAAGGGGTGGTTTTATTTTCACCAAAAGACCATGACGCGTTTCGACGGCAAGCCGCCTTTGTCAATATCACAGGTAACACCATCGACAGCCATTAAGTACCCAGTATCTTGGGAAATTGTCATGACAACGATAAACAATAGACATAGAAAGACAGTCTTTACCCTGAAGTGAAATTAGAAGACAGACTGACTATTACCTCATATGTTCTATCCTGCTAAATTCAAAACAGATATAAATAAGATAGAATTTAAGTTTAAAATACTTATTAGATGCATATCTGTGCAATATACATTCAACAGGGAAACGGAACATTGAATATAGTCACAATAGATCAATAAAGTCTCAGTATAAAGCCCAAGTGGGCTTAGATTACCGGCTCGTTAGACACTCTCCTGACTCATAACCAAATGAACACAGAGTAACATAATAGCTAAATACCTCTGCATATGAACAGATGGAAAGCAAAGAAGGTGAAGAACTGAATCTCATGGTGTAATCCCATAGTGGGAATAACGTCTGTCTGCAAAATCTGGGTATAATAAAAACCAAGACACTTGGGTAATGAAAACAAAAAATAAACAATAAAGTGGACCTGGGATACAAAATACGGAAACTGGGTACGTTTAGAGACAGGCAGGTTAGACTCATAAATGTACGGATAAAGCCTCATCCGTATTTAAACCAATAGGTATTTTGGTATTGAACAGAATTATGTACTTAGATTCAAGTCTACGCAATACTTGTTGTCTGTTTCCTCCTCTTGGGTTCTTGGGTACAGTGTCGATAACCCAATAGGAGAGATCACTGGCTCTTCCACTGTGGTATTGATTAATGTGTCTGGCCACAGGGTAGTTGGGGTCATCATTGTTGATGGCCCGTAGGTGTTGGAGTATACGAACATGGACAGGATCGATAGTACTCCCTATATAACGTTTATTGCATGTACATTGTAGCATGTACACAGCAAACTCGCTTTTGCAGGTGAAACTTCCCCTTATGATAAAGGGAGAGTGTCTAAGAGGGGAGCTAATTTCTTTGACGTTAATGCCGTGTCGGCAAGCTTTACATTTGGTACACTTTGTAAAGCCTTTGTTAATTTTAAGCCACTCAGAGCCCCTGTAGGCACTAGGTGCATTGTTTACCAACACTTGTCTCATGGATTTGGCACGTCTGAAAGAAATGGAAGGTGTTTTTGGCATTTTTTGACCTAAGACTGGGTCATTGCGTACAATTTGCCAATGTATAACATCTTTCTAAAAAGGTCATGATATGTATTATATCCAGTTACAAATCTTGGAGTTCCTGATGCAGACTGTTTCTTTCTTTCTACTCCTTTCTTTCTGATTTTTTCACAGTTTTTTTCAAGATTGGGGAAGAGAAGTTCCTTTCTAGTGACCTTTTTGACTTTGGCATTGGCTTTACTTAAAGTGTTGACATTATAACCCCTTGATTCTAGTCTGTCAAACAAGGCATTGGTAGCTTTGATAAGATTACTTTCAGTACTGCAATTTCGCTTCATACGAAGACATTCTGCGAATGGGATGCTTTCTTTTAGAGAGCTGGGGTGGAACTGCTGTAGTGCAGAATAGAATTCCCAGAGGTGGGTTTTCTGTAGGTTCTAGTTTCTATTTTAGAATTCTCCACAAAGACCTCAAAATCTAAAAATTGAATAGACGATTTGTTGATATGGCATGTAAATGTTAGATTTAAAGAATTCTCATTAAGTGCTTCAGCAAATTTACAAGCAGATTCCTCTGTACCTTGCCAAAGAATAAACAGATCGTCTATGTATCTTACATATAACACCACATTTACAGTCATTTCTTGTTTGTGTTCAACCATGAGTACCTGCTCCTCCCACCAGCCCATATGCAAATTAGCATAACTGGGGGCGAAGCAGGTACCCATGGCCGTCCCGCGTAACTGTTTGTAGAACAGCTTATCAAATACAAAAACATTGTTATCAAGACACCATTCAGACATTTCCAGCAACATGAGAGAGTGTGTGTAAAAGTCAATAGGTCTTTTGCCTAGGTAGTATTTTAGGGCATTGAGTCCATCTTTGTGTCTGATGCTCGTGTATAGAGTATTAACATCGAGCGTCATCAGAACAAAATCATCCTTCCATTGTAGATCATAGATCTTCATTAAAAAGTCCCCCGTGTCCTTGATAAAAGACGGAAGAACCTGAACATGCTGTTGTAGAAAAAAATCAATCAATAAATTTAGAAGTGTTTTCAAAAAGGCCTCCTATTGCAGCTATAATAGGTCTTCCAGGCGGGTTTGTAGCGTTCTTATGGATCGTAGGTATTAAATATAGCTGAGGAGTGATGGGGTAGTCTGTTTTGAGAAAATCAAATTCTTGTTTAGAGATCAGATTGGAACATCTCCATTTGTACAGAGCTGTGTGGTATCTCTCTTTAGTACTAACAATAGATGTTGGGCTTATCCTACAGGAACATTCTGGATCTAAGAGTTGTTTGTGAGCTTCCAGATTGTATTGTTCTAAAGGCCAAAGGACGACATTCCCACCTTTATCCGACCATCTCACCACAATATCTTGGCATTTTTTGATTTTGCATATGAGATTTTCGTAATCCAATCTCCGATTACAGTTGGTACGGATAAATCTTGTGCTAGATGTGATGGATAGTTCTTTAAGGTCTTTGACCATATTTTCTGCGAAAATGTCAATGTTGTCTCTCGGCATCATTGGCAGAAAAACTGATTTCGGTTTGTAAGGAGTAGGTTTCCTCCCATAAATATCCAATCCCATGCTGTCTGCCATTTGCTTTAAGGGTGTTTCTTCACCAGATTCCAATGCTGCTATATCCTGTAGGAGTGACATGTCTGCCACTCCCAGGTTACTTGCTGGCTCATTTGCATCTGTTTGGGTCATTTCTGGAGCTTCAGGTTTGTAAGTCGTCATGAAGTATTTTTGTAGTTTAAGCTTCCTTGTAAATTGAAAGAGATCCACTCGAGTTTGAACATATTCAAAATTGGTAGGTGCACACCACAATAAACCTAGTGCTAATATTTCTTTTTCTTTTTCAGTCAGCATCATAGTAGTGAGGTTTATAACTGTATTATCCATAGTGGTGTTTGGTGTTACTTCCTCTTTGTTCGTCTGTTTGATGTCTTGGACGAGCTTGTTTCTCCCACCCCATCTTCGGTCCTTCCGTCTTCTCGTTTTTGATTTTTTCTTCTGTTTGCTTGCTCCTGTCGAGGGGGGCGGGGTCTCAGATGTATTGCACGCTCTAGCCGTAAAAAATCAAGTTCTTGAATTACAGATGGAGCGGCACCAGATGCAACTTCTTCGATGTCTGATTTGACCTCTGAGCTGAGTTCCGAGCCACTAGGCTCTGTTGGTTTCTTTTGAGAGATAGTAGCCGAAGATAGTTGTTGTCTTCGCATGTTTTCAAATTTTTTCGAAAATGTATATATTCTGCCGTTTAGGTAATCTCGTTTATCTCTCTGAAATTTGGTTGCTTTCCGCTCTTTAATTGATTGTTCATGCTTTGTTAGTCTTTTTTTCATCTCAGTTTGGGCTTTGCTTAATTCTTCTTTGTCTGAGAATTTCTCTAATTCTTTATAAACTTCGTCAATTTTCAGCAGGATTTTTTCTCGATCGCTGATAGCGTATTTTATCAAGATTTCCAACATGCGCCGTGATGAGGTAGCGCTGTTCTCAGCCCATTCTTTGAGCATGCTAGGGTCAGGGTTCTCGTAGGTCAGTGCTATGAGAATTCGCAGTCCTCTCGGAATCCGTCCTACATCCAAGTACCTTTGTAAGGATTTGCACTCCCACCATTTGGATATTTCTGACTTGCGTAGTTTCTCCAAATCATTCATAGTCTGTTTCATATCTTTGTTTTTATTTATATATATATATATATATATATATATATATATATATATATATATATATATATATATATATATATATATATATATATATATATATATATATATATATATATATATATATATTCACTGAAAAAACCATAGGCTTCAGGGGTGTTATAGTTAGCTCATATGAGATGTCATCAGTGATGTCATGAGTGATGTCACTGACCATGTCATGAGTGATGTAATATGTGACATCATCAGTAGTGCATTGTGGGGGCGCGAGTTATAGTTAGCTGAACTAACTATAACAGGGGAATTTCTAGGGTTTTGTACGAGGGAAATGTCCAGCTAACTATAACACCCCTGAAACCTATGGTTTTCTCAGTGAATTTCTAAGGTTTTTTAAATGCCAAAACCTAACTATAACACCCCTGAAACCTATGTTTTTTTTTGTGAATTTCAAAGGTTTTTTAAATGCCAATTCCTAACTATAACGTGCATGAAACCTATAGTTTTTTCAGTGAATTTCAAAGGTTTTGTAAATGCCTATCTATAACTTATCTCTAAAGATATCACGTTGAATGATTTTCATTGGATTTCTATATTTTTCAATTTCAGTGTGTCAATTTAATTAATTGTTTTTTTCAAATACTATTTTATCACCATTTTTTTAACTTATTTTTTCAATTAATTCTTTTAAAAATTAAAAGATATTATTTGTTTTTATTTGGTTTTTTAAAAATATTTTTTTATATTTTTAAAACTATTTTTAAACTATATTTTCAAAACTTTATGTTTTATTTTTTTTCTCCATTTTTTTGGGATTCGCGCACCCTATGCGCACCGTTCTCGATCCCTACGCGAAAGCATCCGCGCATGGTATGCGTTGGGTACGTGTTTGCAATGCGACCGGTACGCGACTCTAAGCCTATACGCGACACGTACGATGTACGTAACGTGACGCATGCATGCTTCCGTGATGCGTCATATGCGTGTATGACGCGATGGGTGCGCGGATCCGGCGAAATATTTAACATTTAAAAAAACATATATGTATTTCATGTGAATATTAATTGAATACAAACTCTAAACTAGTCTTAAAAGTAATATATTTTTACATCTAATCCTATATTTCTTTTTAATTGAATTTCGCGGATGTGCGCTGGGTGCGTTATGCGTAAGCGCAGGGTGCGCGGATCCCATGTGACCTGCAAAAAAAGAGATTTGATTGGTTCATTACACTTCCTATTCTAACTATTGAAAGACCCCATTTCAATCATTCTTCTTTGAGATTCTTTGGAGGAACATCTCACACCTTAGAACTAGAAGAAACTTTTTGGGGAAGATTTCCACAGCTGCAATTTTTCTGAAGACAATGGCTTCTGCACAGCAGCCACCATCAGAATCAGACCATTCGTCCTGATGAGGAATTTGTTGTGGAACCTCCACGCACAGAAAGATACACCTCTGTGGTGTGGACATTTTTTACCTTCCCAGATGGACAAAATAAAACTAATTCAACTAAAGTGACATGTAATATATGTTAAAGAGTGCTTTCCAGAGATGATCCATCAAAAAAAATACTCTTGTGGGACTGCGAGTATGTTAAAACACCTGAACACTCTGCATCCCGTGAACCTGGCCAAGCAGGAATGAAGAATACACCGACAGCAGCCTCAGCCAGCAGTGGCAAGCACTTCTGCAGCATCACCATCGAGCATTCACCCGGACATACGTCCAGAATTTGGAAAACTAAAAATTAGTTGCATTAAATGCAACAAACTACTGTGTTACGGCGAGCAGTCAATTGAACTAATCTGCCGAGAGCAGCAAAACCACAAGTGCTAAACTTGTGTTTATTTTATTTTTTGCAGAAGTTGACTGTTTTGTTCCTCCTGTTGTCTTTTTTTCCTTTTGAAAAAAAAAAAAAAATAACAAAATTGTTCCAAAAAGTACAAAGAAATTAAAAAAAAAAAAGAAGAAAAAAAAAGTTCTTCTAAGAACTAACTTTCCTGGTTTAAAAAAAGAGCTATATTTGTTTGTTTGTCTGTGAAAGTTTAGATGAATGTATGTGTAGTACGTAATTGACTGAACAAATGCATTAGTAGCGTATGGTGAATGTATGAGTGCAGAACTATGAGGAAGTGCTACAGCATCACACAGTAACCTCATTAACTACAGTGAGCTGTAGTAGTTCCAAAGCACAGGGATGCAACATATGTACATAAATATGTTGCAAATCTATGCATCTTGCGCAATAACTATGTTACAAAAAGTGACATATTTCCGGTTTTTAAATTCCTTGCGAATGATAGAAGGTAAGCACAGAGTTTTGTCTTCAAAGATGTTCAAAGAAGAATGATTGAAATAATTACGGTCCTTCAATAGCTACAATGGGAAATATTATGAACCCCTCAAATCTCTTTTTTTGCAGGTGACATGATATCTGATTATGGTCAGATTTCAAAACTACATAGGTATAAACAGAGTGTTTTTAGAAACATGTTTCAACGTTGTAGCTTCTTGCAGACCTCCTCATTCTGCATATTGAGACTTAGTTAAACTTACCTTCACAGTAATAGGAATAAATTTTTAAAAAAATCAGACTTTCATTGCAATCTAAATTCATATAAATTGCATATTTTAAAATTTGGATCTGTGAAAGAAAAGGAAAAAAAAATTATAACATGTAATAATACATTTTTTACAACACAGCATAATTTCCACAAAGTAATTTGTTTGCCTTTTTTGCTGTTCTCAGAATATATTAAATTTCACTAAAAATAGTGAATACAATCGTACTCATCACTTAACAGCGGGAAAAAAAAACTATCAAAAAGATTGTTAAAAAAAAACCAACATGCTATTCTCAACAAAATACCACAAGATACAAATCACAGATATATAAAATGCTTACAGCTAACAAAATTTTATAAGTTTAACTTACAAAAACTGTAAATGTTGTCACTTTAAAATATTCACCGAATCTAAGGATGAATTTTTGGAGGACGCACCACGCCCACAACGTTTTCCTTCAGTGGTGTGGAAACTTTTTACTTTTCCCGAGGGGCAAACAAAGATCAATGCCACCTTGGTCACGTGCAAGATTTGCAAAAGAGTTCTGTTGCGAGGGTATCCTAACAAGAAATACTCGTACGGCACGGCAAGTATGATGAAACACCAAAGGACCCTTCATCCAAATAATCTTGATCGAGAAGAGTGCAAACAGATGAGAAACACTCCTGTTCTGTATCTGTAAAAAAGAATCACAAATAAATGTATATTAATAACTTTCAAATTTATACTATTCCATTACTGTACAAACACATTTTATATAAAAACTGACTAAGAAACTATAGCCCTGAACCACAAGAGTAACGATTGTTAAAGCACTACATGCATAGTGCATACTACTTTGAAGCAGTTCATGCCCTAAAGCCTACTTCACTAAAAGACTACATGCTAACTGACTTAATGATTACAGTACTATAAGGAGACACACTGGGTGAGTAACAGGGTGTTTGCAAGAAGTGTATGAATACTGACTGGGGAATTGAAGGTGTGAAAGACAACTGTGTAGGTGGTTAGAGGCCTGCATGCATAGTGAATAGGCGTTTGAAGCAGTCTATGTCATAAGGCCTGGCTCACTGCATGAGTACTTGGGTACTGACTGAATGATTAGAGTACAGCAAGGAGACTGCCTGGGTGAATTTATAAGTGCTAGGCTTTTGGCGCAGGGAATGGATTAGTACTTGGTACTGAATGGGTCACTAGAGGAGTGCAAAGGGAGTGACAGGATGTTTGCTGGACTGTATGGATACTGACTAGGGAATTGAAGGTGTAAAAGACAAGTGTCTAGGTGGTTAGAAGACTGCATGCATAGTGGATAGGGGTTTGAAGCAGTCCATGTGCTAAGGCCTGGCTCAGTGCATGAATACTTAGGCACTGACTGAATGATTAGAGTACTGCAAAGAGAGTGTCTTGGTGAATTTATAAGTGTTTGGGTTTTGGCACAGTGAATGGATTAGTACATGGTGCTGAATGGGTCACTAGAGGAGTGCAAGAGGAGTGACAGGATGTTTGCTGGACTGTATGGATACTGACTAGGGAATTGAAGGTGTGAAAGACAAGTGTCTAGGTGGTTAGAAGACTGCATGCATAGTGGATAGGGGTTTGAAGCAGTCCATGTGCTAAGGCCTGGCTCACTGTATGAGTACTTGGGTACTGACTGAATGATTAGAGTACAGCAAGGAGAGTGCCTGGGTGAATTTATAAGTCATAGGCTTTTGGCGCAGGGAATGGATTAGTACTTGGTACTGAATGGGTCACTAGAGAAGTGCAAAGGGAGTGACAGGGTGTTTGCTGGACTGTATGGATACTGACTAGAGAATTGAAGATGTGACAGACAAGTCTATAGTATGTTAGAAGACTGCATGCATACTGCATAGACATTTGAAGCAGTCTATGTGGTAATGTATGGTTCACAACATAAGTACTTGGAAACTGACTAAATCATCAGACTACTGCTAGGACAGTGCCTGGGTAAAACTTTTACATTTTCAGTTCTGGCACAGTGAAGAGAATAGTACATGGTACTGCACTTTAGTGTCAAACCCTGACTCATTTTATCAATGCATAAGCAAAGAATAGCTTCTAAAGCTACTAAAACTTGACAACATGACCGATTTTAAAAGAGTTATCTGTCACCAAATACACCATGTTACCTAATGCTTCTATCACAATCCTTACCCAAATGTACACAGACTCACAGTGTGATTTTAGACAAGCAACACTATCCCTAGCAGTTTACCAAAACTCATTCACTAGTCTTGAAGAGGTAAGGGTACTGCACACAATCTACATATTTAAGTACAGCACATTAGTGTCACAGCATGACTCATTTAATCAACGCATAAGCAAAGACTGGCTTCTAATGCTACTAAAACTTGACAACATAACAGGTTTTAAAAGAGTTATCTGCCAGAAAATACACGATGTTACCAAATGCTTCTCTCACAGTGGTATCCAAATGCACACAGACTCACAGTGTGATTCTGGACAAGCAACACTATCCCTAGCAGCTTACCAAAACTCATTCACTACTGTGCAAGGGGTAAGGAGACTACACACAATCTACATATTAAAGTACAGCACATTAGTGTCAAAGCATGAATCATTTTATCAATGCATAACCAAAGACTGGCTTCTAATGCTACTAAAACTTGACAACATGACAGGTTTTAAAAGAGTTATCTGTCACCAAATACACAATGTTACCAAATGCTTCTCTCACAGACTCACAGTGTGATTCTAGACAACAACCACTATACCTAGGAGTTTACCAAAAATCATTCACTACTGTGGAAGTGGTAAGGGAACTGCACACAATCTACATATTTCAGGACTGCACTTTTGTGTCAAAGCCTAACTCATTTAATCAACGCATAAGCAAAGACTGACTTATAATGCTACTAAAACTTG
The DNA here is from genome assembly GCF_964204655.1 of Triturus cristatus. Classification (NCBI taxonomy): domain Eukaryota; kingdom Metazoa; phylum Chordata; class Amphibia; order Caudata; family Salamandridae; genus Triturus; species Triturus cristatus. The sequence continues at coordinate 1,875,515,516 of NC_140590.1, forward strand.
ACAACATGACAGGTTTTTAAAAAGTTATCTGTCAGAAAATACACGATGTTACCAAATGCTTCTCTCACAGTGGTTCCCAAATACACACTAACTCACAGTGTGATTCTAGACAAGCACCACTATCCCTAGGAGTTTACCAAAACTCATTCACTACAGTGGAAGTGGTAAGGGAACTGCACACAATCTACATATTCCAGGACTGCACTTTTGTGTCAAAGCCTGACTCATTTAATCAAAGCATAAGCAAAAACTGCCTTCTAATGCTACTAAAACTTGACAACAAGACAGGTTTTAAAACAGTTATCTGTCAGCAAATACACAATATTACCACATACTTCTCTCACAGTAGTTCCCAAATGCACACAGACTCACAGTGTGATTCTAGACAAGCAACACTATACCTAGCAGCTTACCAAAACTCAATCACTACTGTGCAAGGGACACGAAGACTACACACAATCTACATATTAAAGTACAGCACATTAGTGTCAAAGCATGACTTATTTTATCAATGCATAAGCAAAGACTGGCTTCTAATGCTACTAAAACTTGACAACATGACAGGTTTTAAAACAGTTATCTGTCAGCAAATACACAATGTTACCAAATGCTTCTCTCACAGTGGTTCCCAAATACACACATACTCGCTGTGTGATTCTAGACAAACAACACTATCCCTTGCACTATACCAAAACACATTTCTTCATCTAGAAGGAGTACTACATTTTAATATAGAATCATAACTCATTTCACAAATTCATAAACAATGACTGGTTTCTAATTCTACCAAAATATAAAAACAGCACAGTTATCTGTCTCCAAACACATGAAAAACACAAATGCTTATCACAGAATGGTTTCTACATGCACACACACTGTCAATAAGATTGTAGAGAAAAAAGTACTCCCTACACTTTAGCAGGAGAAATACATTAGTCTGATTAAAATCAAAATAGTCTACATACATCCCCTCACAATTAAATAACTCACCTTTCAAGTTGTTTTGCAGATTAAGAAGTATATCAGTCACACACCAGATTTTCTTTTACAGAATCTCTGCACTGTGCACCTCTCAGCAAAAACAAAGAATGGAAAAGTTTCCCTTTCATTTTCCACACATATACATGTAAACATCGAATCACAATCCTTCACACATAAATTCAAAAGCAAACACACATTTCTATTGGTTAAACATTTCAACCCTTTCCAAATGAAATACATTTCAACCCTTCCCAAAATCTGCTTTCTGCCCGTTACCATAGAAACAGGTCATGGAACACTGCACTGAGCTCACAGGTCACAAGTTCATCACACAATGTTGCTAAACAAGACAGCAAGTGTGCTTGACTTTTCAACATATCAGCTTATCATATATAATGTTCCTTACAATCTGTTTTTGTTAACCAATAAGAATCATGCCTTTAACAAACAGAAATATACACCCTACCTTTCAGTGTAAAAAGTTGAAATACAACCAAAGATTTCTTGTCTTTTTTCAAATTTTTTTCCCTTGGATCCGCGCACCCAACGTGATAGGATGCGCGCACCGTGCGCGCATTTCGCAGTTTTTTTTTTTTAAAGGGGGCCCCAGGGGGTCCTTCTGGGACCCCCTAAGCACCTCTAGAGGGTCAGAGTATTTCCACTCTGCCCCCTTTATATGTTTTACACACTTATTCCCCTTGCTTCTTCAGCCTCGCTTCTACCGAGGCAGAAAATGGCCGCCAACAGTTTCTGGTTTCGAATGTAGACAGACACTCAATAGCCAATTAGCATTCAGCGCGCGATTGGGAGGGTGCACGCTCGGTTCGGGGAGGGTGCGCATACGGTGCGGGTAGGGTCCGCGGATCCTCCCCGGCCATAGATATATATGTACTTTTAACTCTAATTTTCTCAGGAACCACTGAATGGATTCACACCATTTATGCAAAAGGCACGAGTCTGAACTGAGGACTACCTCTTTGCCAAATTTGGTGTAATTCCGTTCAGCGGTTCGGGCTGTAGCTGCGACAACAGATCCTATGGGAAATTGCATGGGGGAAACGCGTTTTGGGACCCCCCTTTTTTCTCGGCCCCCGCTTGACGAGTCACCAGGAAACTTTCAGGGTAGGAGCGAAGCAGAGCTGGCCAAAAGTTTGGAAAATTGCGCAAGGATTCATCAACCGGCGCCAGACTTATTGGGAATAGAATATTGCGGATTTCCTATGGAAAATAGGTCCTAACTATAATTATCTACTGGCGACCGCCAGTAGATAATATATATATATTTATATATATATGTATATGTGTATATAGATATATAGATGGTTTCCAAAGTCCTTCAGAATGCCCAATGATACAAGCAGCAGGAACAGACCACTCCGTGGCTATAAGGTAAAGTGCTTTATTTTTCATACGACAGCATGACGCGTTTCGACCGGAGAACCGGTCTTGATCACATGACATGTACAAGGGTCATAGAGTTTAAATAGCCGTGAGTGCCGCCAAAACTACCAACCATGTAATAGAAGTAGAAAACATACTATTAGCTAAAATCATTTGCAGGTCGAGTCAGTAATATTGAGAAAGAAATATAATCCATGCCATCAATCATTAACCAAACAGTCTAGAACAATAAATATAAAATACAATAATAAAATGTTGAATTAATGTATTAAACCCCTATAATCAGAAAAAGCGGGAGAACATAAAAGATATTATTTAAGTAAATAAAGAATCCTTTAAAATATTTTATATCACGCTGTTATAAATACTGAAAAAAGAATAATAATCGGGGAATAAAAAGGCTCTTGGGCAAGTGCCCCTAGACTGTTTGTAAAACAATGGTTACATGGAAAACAACTCAGACCTGGAAAACCAAAATTGGTTGTCAGTTGGACGAATAGTAGCAAATTCACATAAAAAATATACAGTGAGTAAAATAGTGCAGATGCCTATAAGCAAGAAAAGGTTAAAATAACAGAATAACAATACTAACCTGAGCTCAACATTGTGAGAATAATTAATGCAATATAATGTGGGAATAGTCCAGATACCAGAAAATAGGATGAATGAATTCATTAATGTAAACATTGGCGAGAGCAAAAAATTACAGAATAAATACTCTAAAATGAATTTGAGTAGTGAATAATCCTAATGAGAGACATAAGAAACTGGACAAATAACTGCAATAAATTTAAGGCAAAAAAGGTATGGAGACAATAGTGGAATAACATCAAGACCATAAAGATCACCAGCTATGAGGATAACATAATCAAAAGCACCCCACCAGCATCAGTCTAAAAACCGATAAAATCAAAGATAAAACCAGTTAAAACGACACACATGGAGTAAAATTGATCAGGATAAGAACATAGCTGGATAAGAAAAAGTAGTATAAATACTAAAATGACGTAAAATAGTATAAGAAAAGAGAATGCAAATAATAAGGGAACATCTAAAAAATCAAGTATATTAATCAGTTCAAACACAGAGCGTCATACAAATAGGGAAAGATCAATGAATTGCACATTATAGGAAATTGTGAAGGTCCTCCCCAGTGTTCAGGCCATTGGGAATCTTGGTATCTAACAGAAGAATATAGTGGCTTTCCAACTGTCTGAGCCTCTTCTCTCTATCGCCACCTCTCTTGGAGTTCGGGACAGCGTCAATAACAAAATAGTTAAGATCTTTCAGATTGTTCTGGTGAACTAGTTTGAAATGACGCGCCACAGGATAGCTAGGATCAGAGTTGACAATTGCTCTAAGGTGTTGCAGGATACGGTTAAATACTTGGAGTTTGGTGCTGCCAATGTACCGGAGATGGCAAGTGCATTGGAGCACATAGACTGCATAGTCCGTTTTACAAGTGAAGAAACCTTCAATTCTCTTAACATTATTACTGAAGGCATCGCTATATTCACAAGTATTCACACCAAACTTACAGGCCCTGCACGAACTACATTTAAAAAAACCTTTACGGTTTGAAAGCCAATTGGTAGATTTGCAAGATTCAGGACTGACTTTAACTAAAGCATCTCGCATAGAAGGTGCTCTTCTGAAGGTTATGCCAGGATGTTCAGGGATGAGGGGGGCAAGAGTTATGTCAGTTTTCAAGATAGACCAATTAGACTTAAGAATATTCCTAATTTTTTTCTCATGACAACTATAGGTGGTGATAAGACGTATGGTCATATCTTCTTGAATAGATGGTTTAATGGCCTTAGGAATCATAACACTGGTGTTGGAGGCATGAGAACAGTCAATTCTGGTGTTACTAAGTTTACGCATGGCATCATGAAGAATATCACTTTTATAACCACGAGCCAAGAATCTATGAAAAGATTCATCAAGATATTTTTTGCGATCTATTTCATTACTGCAGATTCTCTGGATTCTAAGAAATTCCCCATAAGGTATACTCCTGATGAGATGTTGCGGGTGGAAGCTTGACGCATGAAGGGTAGAATTGCCTGCTGTACTCTTTCTATGTAATCTGGTTTGAATTTCATTGTTGACCACATATATATCCACATCTAAAAATTCCACTCTTTCTTTGCTAATAGTGGCCGTGAATTCCAAGTTGAGATCATTAATGTTGATGTTAGCCACAAAATTCTCAGCAGTTTCTCTAGATCCGTTCCAAACGATGAAGACATCGTCAATGAAACGCCACATGTGAACAATGCCTTGATCGCATGTTGGTGAGGCGCGGCCGAGGACATGCTTCTCCCACCAGCCCACATGTAAACATGCGTAGCTGGGGGAGAAGCAAGCCCCCATGGCCACGCCCCGCAACTGCTGGAAAACCTTATTATTAAAGAGGAAATAATTGTTGCAGAGGCAAAACTCGATCATTTGGACTAGCATCTTACTGTGTTCATAATGACTGATGTTTCTACCAGAAAGATAGTATTGAATAGCACGTAGGCCATCAGAGTGGTTGATAGAAGTGTAAAGTGAACAAATGTCCATGACAATAAAATAGTAATTCGAATTCCAAACAACATTGTTAAGTTTAGATAAAAAATCACCAGTGTCTTTGATGTAAGTGGGGAGGGATTCCATATAGCTGTGCAGGAAAAAATCAACATACTTAGAAATGGGTTCAAGCAAACCATTCTGTGCAGAGATGATAGGCCTACCCGGTATAGGAGACACACCTTTGTGGATTTTAGGTAGAAGGTAGAGGGTCGGAGTAATAGGGTGATCCTTTTTCAAAAATAAATACTCCTTTTTGTTAATTAAACCCTGTCCTTTCCAATCAGATAAAAGTCTATGGACTTTTTCCTTAACACGATTGAGTTCAGAGAAGGAGGCCTTCCTATAGCAAAGGGAGTCATTAAGTTGTCTCTCAGCCTCAGTTATATACATATCCCGTGGCCATAAGACTATATTTCCACCTTTATCTGCTTTGTTAACAACAATGTCACCATGGTCATTAATTTTACGGATAAGTTTGGAGTATTGAAGTTCAGTATAGCTCCGCCGTTTAAAATGTAAAGAACTGGAGCGATTAAGTTGTTTAAGATCATCAATCATACGATCACTGAACACATCAATAGCGTCCCTGGGCATCATGGGAACAAATATGGAGCGAGGACAAAAAGGGCTAGAGCCTGCACTGCTATTAGATATACCCATAGAGGTCAATTCATCCTGAGTGTTGGCACAGGTATTATCACCAGCATTAGAGAGAGAATGTAGAGTTTTAAGGGTGGATACATCAGAAATGAGGATGTTTTTACTAGGAAGGGAGTCGGCAATAATATTGCTAGCAACATTAGTAATTTTATTTAACTTGAAGTATTTCATCAATTTCAATTTGCGTATGAATTTGAAAACATCAATACGAGATTGTATATATTTGAAATTGTTTTTAGGGCAAAAGGACAAACCCAAAGATAATAGTTGAGTTTCAGCAATATTGAGATCTAAATCAGTCAAATTGATAACAGTATTAGTCTCTTTAGTGATTGTAGATACATTTACATCGCCTGAAGATTCCCTCTCCCTCTTGCTTTCCTCATTGCGCCGCCTCTGCCTCTGCCTCTTCCTCTGTTTCCGACTTTTGTTCCGCTTGTGCCGTCTTTCATCTGTTGTGGTGCTCTCGGTCTTAAGGTGTGCCGTCTGTCCTCTATTATAAACCCCAACTCTTCAGAAGGGGTAAAACCGCTCAAAATTGGTTGGCAAGCCGCACCCAAACTATCATCAGAGTCAATGCTACTGATCACTGAACTAAGGTCAGTATCCGATGTTGCTGGAGTGTTGATTTGTTGGATTTGAATAGTCGATGCTTTATTGCTCATGGCCTGACGTTTCACAGATTCAAATTTTTTGGAAAAAGTAAAAATGCGGCCATTTTCATAATCAGCTTTGTCGCGTGCAAATTTGAAAATTTTACGCGTTTTAATTGTTTGTTCATGTTTGTCAAGACGTTTTTTTATCTCATCTCGTGTCTTGATAATTAATTCTTGCTGATCACTGGCATCTAATTCAGATATATAGATATATAGATATATAGATATATATATATATTCACTGAAAAAAACATAGGTTTCAGGGACGTTATAGTTAGAAATTAGCTTTTAAAAAACCTTCAAAAATCAATGAAAAAAACACAGGTTTCAGGGATGTTATAGTTAGTTGGAAATTGTACTTGTACAAAGCCAGAGAAATTTGTCCATTATAGTTAGTTGAGCTAACTATAACTCACGCCCCCCCCTATGCATTGCTGATGATGTCACATATTACATCATTCATGACATGGTCAGTGAAATCACTGAAGACATCCCTGATGGCATCTCAAATGACATCACTGATGACATCATCCATGTTATAATCTGATGCACCTCCTCACACCCAAATATATCCTTTGATACACCCATTCTAAAATACAGACTACCATTTTCGAAACCATAGACACACCAATACCAGTTACTACATACCCACTCACTGATTCCTAGGTCTATACATACATCCACTCATTCACCCATACAGTCACTCATATATGCAGTCACTCATTAATACAGCACTATCATTTGCACTCATATACCTATACAGACACTCACACACAGCCACTCACCCATATAGTTACTTACTCCACTCATTTACCTATACAGTCACTCATACATTCATTCACTCATCAATACAGCACTATCATTTGCACTTATACACCTATAGAGACACTCACACACTGCCACTCACCCATATAGTTACTTACACACTAGTCAGTCTAGTCAGTCATGCAAATAATCAATCACACTCCCATTTATTTACCTATACAGTTATACACACACCACCTCACTTATTCATACAGATACTAACACATACTTACTCTCTCATATAATCCCTGATACAAGCACATACTCATCCATACAGCCACGCTCACAATCACTCACTCTCACATATACTCCAACACTCACATATACAGCCTTTCACATATGTAGTTACCCACACATGCACCACTGAGACATCCATTCACTCACCAATACACCCATACACACGCTCACCCACCCATACATCCCTTCAAATATGCACTCTTTAACCCATACACCTTGAATCACCCTCTCACACATTTATGCACAGAGTTACACCCTCACCCACCCACATACATACTCAGGCACCCATACAGATACTCAGACAACCAATCAATAACTCATATAGACACTCATGTAGCTACTTACCAATCCATGCTGCCGCTTACAAACCAACTAACAGACTGATACAGACGTTCACACAGTTTAGTAACTAACCCATGCATTCAGTAAGACATGTTTAATCACTCACTTATACAATCAGTCACACGCTTACAAAATCATCATTATTCAGACACTTATATACCCACTCATTCTTCAATTCACCTTGGCATATTACCTACTGGCGGTCGCCAGTAGGTAGTTATAGTTAGGACCACGTTTCCATAGGAAATCCGCAACATTCTATTTTGAATAACTTTGGCGCCGGTCGACGAATCCTCGCGAATTTTTCAAAATAGGTGGGGCGCTACGCTCCGCTCCTACCCTGAAAGTCTCGGGGGGATTCGTCAAGCGGGGGCTGAGATAAAAGGGGGGTCCCAAAACGCGTTTTTCCCATGCATTTTTCCATAGGACCTTTAGACACAGCTACAGCCCGAACGGCTGAACAGAATTACTTGAAATTTGGCAGAGAGGTAGCCATAAGGTCAAGGAAGTGCCTTTTGCAGGTCTGGTGTAAATCTGTTCAGTATTTCCTGAGAAAATAGCATTTAAAACCATATATATATGTGGGGGGAGCCTAACCACACATCTCATCCTGAGATCTGATTGGCTGTCAGCACTTCATCCAAGAAGTGTTGGCAGCCATCTTGGGACCAATATACATGATAGCACTTCATTAAAAAGCATTGCAGTTAATAGAAGGTTTTAAGACTTTAGTTACATTATAAATCATTTGTTGATGGTACCATACTCATTTTAGGAATTGTGGTATGTTCTAAGGTGATTTCACCATGTGAAAAAGCCTTCTGCTGGGATATCATGATTGAGAGAAAAATATTTTCTCATGCTTTTACCACAGAGGTTTGGAAGGTGATCTATAAACTAAACTGAGAGCTTATTTTCTGTAAATTCACATTATCTTTCTCAGTCATGTGAGAATGAAGTCTGACATTCTCAGTAAAACATGTACATCCAACAAGGGCAGAGACTGTCAGTTGATTCCTTTGTGTTCTACTGCAGCTTCCCAGAGTGTTCCAAAGAACTACTAGAGCGCTAACAGTCCTACCTATGATAAACGTATGGCACACCTGAAGCCATCTTGCTTGGAATAAAGTGGTAACTCTTAAAACATTTAATTTCAAAAGGAACAAAATGAGGGGGTTCATTTTTCCATAAAAAGTATGATTAGTGCTGCAGAAAGAAAAATTAGGGCACATTTTGAGTGACTTCTCAAATCCTCTTCTATTTCATTAAAAAATTCTGACATGCAGACTGAAACATGCACTTTCAATACCAGCAGCAGTTTTCCCTGGTGAGCAGTAGCTTTACTACAGTGATCTAATGAGCAAAAAGAGTGCTAACATTCTGAATTTATGGCAAATGTGTGACACATCTGAATGCCTTCTTGATGGAATCAAAGTAAAAAACTGAAAGTATTTCCTACTGAGGAGACTGCAGTAAATGAGGAAATTAGGAAACTTCATAACAAATAAGTCTCCCAAGATGGCCACCAGAGACAAAAGAGCCCAAATGTAGCCCAAATATCACCCAGATGTAGCCCAAGTATAGCCCAATGACAGAATGTCCCAGAATGTTCTTAAAAACAACTAGAGCGCTTACTGTCTTCATTATGACAAAAGTATGGCACACCTGAAGCCATCTTGATTGGAATAAACTGGTAACACTTAAAACATTTAATTTAAAAAGGAACACAATGAGGGGGTTCATTTTGCCATAGAAATTATCATTAATGCTGAAGAAAGAAAATGAGGGCACATTTTGAGTGACTTCTCAAATCCTCTTCTATTTCATTAAAAAATTCTGACATGCAGACTGAAACATGCACTTTTAATACCAGGAGCAGACTCCCATGGTGAACAGTAGTTTTACTACAGTGATCTAATGAGCAACTAGAGTGCTAACATTCAGAATTTATGGCAAATGTGTGACATATCTGAATACCTTCATGATGGAATCAACGTAAAAAACTGAAAGCATTTCCTACTGAGGAGACTGCAGTACATGAGGAAATTAGGAAACTTCATAACAAATAAATCTCCCAAGATGGCCACCGGAGACAAAAGAGCCCAAATGTAGCCCAAAATCACCCGGATGTAGCCCAAATATAGCCCAATGACAGAAGTGTGCAAAACACTTATTATTTAGTGTTTTTGCAGTGTTATATAGTGCAGACTTGTCAGGTATTGGAGTGCTTTACATGAGCATTGGTTACATCACACAAGCACAAATTCATTTTGGTTGTAGACATGGGGAGACTAAGTGATTTGACCAGAATCACAGAATGTCGAGCTGAAGCAGAAACTTCAACCTGGTTCCCCAGTTGCAAAGTCTGCAGTTCTGGAAGTAACACCACATCCTCTCCCCTAAGTGCAACATTTAATCAAGTGGTCAACTGGATAAAAAAAACATAAAGATAACAAATAATTTAAAAGTGCTTTGTCGCTATTTGAAAACTCAGACAAAATGTCCTTATTTTAGTCTTTTAGAGCACTAACCATAATTTTGATGCCAATAAGACCCTCTCATATATGTAATTTCTAAACGAAATGCTCTAGGTATTACAGTTTTGATTACATCAAGATGATGTCAGGCGTTCCACACTTTTGTAATAAATATAGAATGTTAGCAATCTAGTTGTTCATTGGGATACTGTTGAGAGGCAAAGGCCAGGGGCACGGACTCTGAAAATTGAAGGCAGGTAGGAGAGTGCAAAGGCAACAATTTAACCACACTGAGCAGGCAGGAAGGGCCGTGGAAGCACAACAGACTATGGAGGGCAGTGGAAAGGGGGGCAGGGGCAACAAACCAACAATACAGGACTTGCAAGAGAGGCTGTTGGAGGGAAGATCTATTACGGGTCAAGGAAGCTAGAGGCGGTCCCCAGAGCCCCGGGAGCCACCACAGAACTGAGCAGGAGAGTGAGTCAGGGACAAAAGGGGCACCTTAATTTGAGCCAGGGTGCCTAGGAACGCTTGCTCCAAAAATGAAGAAAACAGACATATGAGACATGGAATTGGTGGCAGAATACAATGGCAGTTTAATGAGAAGATACAACTTCAAAGAAACCGCAGAATAGAGACATAAAGTACAAAATACAGAATCCAGATAATCATACAGCTATCATGATATTCTCTGTATCTTAATTAATGTACTGACAGAGAGAGAGAGAAAACACATCTATAAATGCATCATGAGAAACAAGTTACACCAAGGAAAATGTTACCTAGGAACACTCACGTTTACTCTTAGAGCAAGCATTCCTGCAATTACAATACAAAATCTTTTAAATGCAAAAGTAAAGAGAACAATGGTTAAACATAACATGACATTTCATATAGGTAAAATAGAATAAGATACTTCAAGCAAAGCAGAGCAAGACATTTTAAGCAAAGGAAGACAAGAGCTCCCAGCTCTTGGGGAAAACCTGCACAGCCTGTTAACCTACATACAGACGGTGAGGTAGTCCGTCGATATCTGTGGGTGCTCCCTTTTTATATCATTTTGTGGGCTCCTTTGCACGCTACATCTACCTACGTATGCTACCCAAAAGCTTCGTCTGCAGATTTTACCAGACATTTCGTCATTTACCCACTTAATGCTGACAATGGACTGGGTGAAAAGGTCAGTCTCTCAGGCCAATCGCTTATCGTAAGTTCCATAGAGCAAGCAGAAAATAATGGGTATTGTACGGGAATTCAATATATTCATGTACAAAATCTCCTCAGTTCTCCTAACTTGACGCTCTGCGGTTGCCACTTCCTAAAAGCGGGAAACCTGCCCAGGAAGCAAGTACCAGTCCAGGATGCAGCCTACTGTATGTCGACAGCTTCAGTGGGATGTTGAACTTTGATACCGAGCACGGAGCACTCGGGTAGGGTGGGGGCTACTAGTTTGGAGCAGAAGGCCTCGCAGACCTGCCTTCAGACTGCTATACACTAAAATTGCAGAGCTATGGTCAATTTAACAAAGAGGCCTACATATTGAACAGAAGGGCCTACACAGGGGTTTTATGCTGGCTGAGTGGTAAGGATGTCTCAGGATAATTATATAGCAACACAGGACCCGCTGGTCAATTTAATACGGCCTACAAATGCGGCTGGCAGGGCAAGGACAAGGGTCTCATACTTCAGGTGTGGACAGAACGGGCCAGGGGCCCCCTGTGATACAAAATCTACCCTCCTTCAAGGCTGTGGCAATGTAATAGACCATTGTGGGCAGAAGGAAGAGGCAATGGTAGTACAACCATACATGCCAACAGACCCGATTCAGCCAGGAAACGTCCAATGTTTTTAAGCTCAAATGGGCTTTATTTGATCTGTCTCCTGTCTACAATATCCTCTTTTTCAATGTAACTCAAAGGGGAAAATCAATACCCCAGTTTTTTTTCAAAATCTCCCTCTTACCAAGTTCAAAATGTTCGCAAGTATGGTACATTGGATCATGGAAGGAAATGGGATAGGGACATGGACTTGGATAACAGAGGACAAGAGGGGCATGGAGAGGTGCACCAAACTGACCCTGCAGGGCAGGCATCAGGGTTTGCAGCAGCACAATACACCACACAGGGCATGCAGGACGGGAGTGCAGCACAACAATCCATAGAAAGCAAGAGGGAGGGGACAGGACCATGCACATGGACAACAGAGAACAGAGGGGCAAGAGGCAATGGTAGCTAGCTGACCATAATGGACAGACAGGAGAGAAAGCTGCAGCATTACAGACCATAAAGGGCAGTAGGGATGGATCAGGGGCATTACAATGGAACAGACAAGCCAGGAGGGAGGGAGTAGGGGTCTTCACATGTAAACAGAGGGCTGGGGGCAAGGGGGCAGGGCAGGAGCAGCAAGATAGCCATGGAGGTCAGGCAGGCTGGGCACTAGAAGCAAGACACACCATGAAGAGCAACAGTGAGACTGTGATGGCATACACACAGACCATGGAGGGAAGGTGGGAGGGGGTCAGGGGCAGCTAACTGACCACACAGGGAAGGTGGGAGGGGCCATGGCAGCACAGAAGACCAATGGCTATGATGGGCAAGAAGGAGGGTGCAGGGGCATGCACAAAGGACGATGGAGGATAGAAGGGAGGGTCAGGACCTGTGCACAGACAAGAAAGTTCAGGGGAAGGGACCTCACAACAGACCACACGGGGCACGCAGGAGGAGCAGTTGCAGCACAACAGACCAGGGAGGGCAGAAGGGTGTGGCAGTACAATGGACCATGTAGGACAGGAGGAAGAGGATAGGGGCATGGCATGTGGACAGGCAGGGTGGAGGTGGCAGGGACAGGTTACAGTCATCTGACAATGCTAGGCAGGTGGGAGGGGAGTGGCAGCTCAACAGAACACTCAGAGTAGATAGGAGTGGCAGGTCCATGGGACATGGTGGGCAAAAAGGATGGAGCAGGGGCATGCACAAAGACATCGGAGGGCAGGGGGAAGGAGAATAGGGGCAGCAAGCTAAGCACAGAGTTTAAGCAGGAGGTCAATGATGGGGCATAGAATTGGGCAATGGAGGGCAGGAGGAGTGGACTGGTACATCATACTAAATTGAGGGCAGTGGCAGCACATCAGACCATGCATGGCAGGAGGGAGGAGGCTATTCCATGGATTCACACAACAGAGGATAGGGAGGAGGGGGATGGGGCAGCAAGCTAACTGTTCAGAGAAGGCGGGTATTAGGAACTTTATTGTTTTTAAAACATTGAGTCTGTGCGAACTACTTAAAATATGAACAAGTATGCAGCATAATCTCACTTTTATTCAGGAAGAAGAGGACGTTTGTGACTGTGACTCCGGGCTCACTTGGCAGAAACACCCCCTGACCCTCCACCCCCTATCGCAAAATGTAATGCCCGTGAAAAGGGTAGGTGAACACAGTGTTATATAGAACATAGTCCTGAGAGCACGATTGAAAATGAAAACTAGATATAGTGTATGGTATAAACTATGCACCAAAAAGTGTGATATAAGATGAACCGGGCGTGAAATATAATATGCAATACATTGTGCGCAATGACAGATTCGTTGGAGAGCGCGAGATAGCACAGGCACTAGCGCGTGCTATGCGATATGCGCCTTGGAGTGTAATATGCACAGGGCAGTGTTGTGTAACCTAACTAGTCTCTAAAGTTGTAATATAAAATATGTGCTGGGGAGTGTAACGTTGCATATGCACTGTGACACAGATATGGATCGCAGATTGTAATATGTATGGCATAGCACTGTGCGTTATAACATAGGCATCGAGGAAGGCACGTTAGATGGGGCAATATAACCCGTGCGAAGACAAGTGTGGCATGACATATTCACGGGGTGGTGTTACAGTGCACATGGGCTAGAGAGTGTCATAGCATATGCACTAGCTAGTGGAATACAACACAGAGGTGTGTGGCACTCGGCAGGCAATGGTGGGTGTAACACAGCATTGGGCTCTGTCAGGAGCGCGCTGTGACTCTCAAGTGATGTTCATCCCCTTTCCAGAGAGTAAAATAAAAAGTATTACACATCCGGCAGTGGATGTGTGTTTTATTAACCGTGAGGGGGGTTTCTTGCATAGTTTTGGTCGAATTTTTGTTGAATCCCCTTTGAATGGCTTGGTGTGCATGTGTAATAAATGTGCCCGTCAATAGCTACCCATGTTTGTATAAATAAACGACAAGGGTGTCTACCGGGATTAGGCACGGTAGGGCATCAGACATGTCAGAGCTTCACTAGTAGTGTAAATACATTCCACGTGGATTCATTGCATGCATAGTCGCCTTTTAATGAATATCCCGCAAATCGTCATGGTGATAGGTACGTACGGTTTGTCCAGCATGTCCTAGGTGTGTCTATAAATAAATATTTTTTTAAAATAATAAAAAACAGTGGCCGGCCCTAGGGATTGGGGTCAAACAAATATAATTAGGAGACAGGCCCTGGGGGATGGGGTCATCAGGGCCAATAAATTAGAATAAGAAGGGGAACCACACAGCCCCCCTTCTTAAAAAATTAAAATAAATAAAAGACTGGCATCGTGCCGGAGGCCATGCCCCCTCCGTGCAGCACTCTGCAAACGCGCCCCCAACAGGCATCTCCAGTATGCGCCAGGGAGCTGCGCTGCAGACAGGTGTTCTGAGGCCAAGCCCCTTTTTACACCTCTCTGCAACGCAGCTCTGTGGCGCTTACTGGAGGTACCTAGTGGTCTAGTTTGACCCTAGGGACCCTTAGGATTCAAGGGGACTTAATCTCTCAACTTAGAACAGCCACAGGGCGCGTTTACACAGTGGTGAAGGGAGGGGACGGGGCCTGAGGTGACGTGTGCAAACACGCACTAAGGCACGTTTTAAATTGGGGATATAATTTCCCTTCAATACTGAGGGCCCCTGGGGGCTAACTAGCCCACCAAGTGCTTCCAGTAAGCGCCACTGAGCTGCATTGCAAGGAGGTGGTCCAGGCCGTGCCACTTTTTACACCTCTCTGCAACACAGCTCTGTGGCATTTACTGGAGGTACCTAGTGGGCTAGTTGGACCCTAGGGACCCTCAGGATTCAAATGAACTTAATCTCCCAACTAAAAATGGACACAGGGCGTGTTTACACAGTGGTGAAGGGAGGGGACGGGGCCTGAGTTAACGTGTGCAAAAACGCCCTGTGGCCTGTTTTAAGAGGTAGTTTTAATCCCCATGCCCTATTATGTACTAGGGGCTTACAGAGGAGGTCATGCTAATCACAGGGGGACCCCAACGCATAATGTTCCCTAGTGTATGTAGGTGTTTTCACTGTATTCTAAGTGTCTTTTAACATAGCACTGGCTAGTCAGACTCAGATACCACCAGTATCCGTCTGAAAAAGTTGAGGGTACAGGATGATTTTGCAACAAGGCTTCTTTCTGCTCTTCTTTTTGTTCTTTCTGCACGTTATCCTTCTTCCTGCACTTATCTTCGTATTTGAGGACTTCTGTTGCTTCTTTCTGCACTTCTTTTGTTTCTTTCTGTGCATTTTTTCTTCTTTCTTCACATGTCCTATCTCTGTAGGCATAGTTAGAAATTAGCATTTAAAAAACCTTGCAAATTCACTGAAAAAACCATGGGTTTCACACACGTTATAGTTAGGAATTAGCATTTAAAAAACCTTAGAAATTCAATGAAAAAACCAAAGGTTTCACACATGTTATAGTTAGCTGGATATTTCACTCGTAAAAAACCATTGAAATTCCCCCGTTATAGTTAGTTCAGCTAACTATAACTCGCGCGCCCGCAATGCACTGCTGATGACGTCACATATTACATCACTCATGACATGGTCAGTGACATCACTCATGACATCACTGATGACATCTCAAATGACATCACTGATGACATCATCCTTGTGATAGAGTGGCAGACCTCCTCTCACCCTAATATAACCTTTGATACACACATTCAAAAATAGAGACTAACATTTTCAAAACAATGGACATACCAATACCAGTTACAACAACCTCTTCAGTAATTCTAAGATCCACATACACATCCACTCATTCACCAACAGTCCTATACAGTCACTCATACATGTACTCACTCATCATATGTACTCATGCACCTATACATCCTGTTACACAATGCCACTCATCCATAGAGTTACTCACACACATAGTCACTCATGCTAATAAAGAATCAAACATACATTTACTTGCATATACAGTTATACACACACCACCACACTTACTTCTACGGAAACTTACACATACTTAGTCTTTTAAACAATCACTTATAGAAACACATACTTATTCATACAGGAACTCTTTCAATCTCTCACTCTCACATATACTCACATATATACACCAATAGTCACATATACTAGTTTAAAACATATGTAGTTACTCATAAAGACACTATTGAGACAGTCATTCACTCACTAACACACCCATACACACACTCATCCACCCATACAGTCCTGCACACATGCTGTGTTCAACACATACAAACAGTGAGTCACTCATTCATGCACCTATGCACTACGTAATACCCCCCACCGAACCATGCAGACACTCAGACTGATACTCAAAAAACCAACTAATAACCTATATAGACACCCATGTAGCTACTCACCAACCCATGCAGCCACTTATACACAAAGTGAGAGACTGATACAGATATTTACATATTTAAACATTACTCACTTAGCCATGTATTCACTATGATACACTTAATCAGTCAGTTACACAATCAATTTTTCAAAAACAAATCATCCATTTAGACACTTATATACCCATTTATTCTTCCATCGACCTTGAGATATACATATATAAAACATATTTAATTTTCAGAAAAACACACATTCACTGGATGATGTCATCAGTGATGTCATCAGTGATGTCATTTGAGATGTCATCAGTGATGTCATGAGTGATGTCACTGACCATGTCATGAGTGATGTAATATGTGACGTCATCAGCAGTGCATTGCGGGCGCGCGAGTTATAGTTAGCTGAACTAACTATAACGGGGGAATTTCAATGGTTTTTTACGAGTGAAATGTCCAGCTAACTATAACATGTGTGAAACCTTTGGTTTTTTCATTGAATTTCTAAGGTTTTTTAAATGCTAATTCCTAACTATAACGTGTGTGAAACCCATGGTTTTTTCAGTGAATATATATATATATATATATATATATATATATATATATATATATATATATATATATATATATATATATATATATATATATATATTATCTACTGGGGGTCGCCAGTAGATAGTTATAGTTAGGATTGTGTTTCCATAGGAAATCTCAAAATTCTATTTTGAATAACTTTGGCGCCGGTTGACGAATCCTCGCGAAATTTTCAAAACTAATGGGGCGCTCCATTCAGCTCCTACCCTGAAAGTCTCGGGGTGATTCGTCAAGCGGGGGCTGAGAAAAAGGGGGGGTCCCAAAACGCGTTTTCCCCATGCATTTTTCCATAGGACCTTTAGTCGCAGCTACAGCCCGAACTGCTGAACAGAATTACGTAAAATTTGGCAGAGAGGTAGCCATAAGGTCAAGGAAGTGCCTTTTGCAGGTCTGGTGTAAATCTGTTCAGTATTTCCTGAGAAAATAGCATTTAAAAGCATATCAATATCTATACGTGTGCACCGTGCGCGCACTGTGCGCGCACCCTGCCGTGCGCGAGCGCAATTCTGATTGGTTGTTAGATGTCGGTAAACATTCGAATCGGTCGAAATCAGGAAGTGTCAGCCTCCATTTTGTCTCTCGCAGTCTGAGGGGGTGAAAAACAAAGGTGGAGAACGCGGAAACGGGGCATAGTGGACAGTTCCTGACCCCCTAGCCTTGGTCAGGGGGTCACAGAAGGACCCCCAAGGAAGAAAAAAAAACACATTTTTTTTTCAAAAAAATCGCGAGGTGCGCGCACCCAGTGCCCACGGCACGAACTGCGAACCGTGGGCTTTCGGTGCGCGTAGCGCACCGAACGCCCACAGAGCGCGCACGGTGCACGAAGCGCACCGTGAGCGCAGGGTTCGCGCACCTGGGGATTTAAAAAAAAAAAAATGTGTTTTGTTTGAAAAACCTGAAAAAAAAAATATAATAAAAACATAACTTAGCATTTAAAAAACCGTACAAATTCACTGAAAAAACCATAGGTTTCACAAACGTTATAGTTAGGAATTAGCATTTAAAAAACCTTGCAAATTCACTTAAAAAACCATAGGTTTCACACATGTTATAGTTAGCTGGACATTTCTCTCGTAAAAAAACAACGAAATTCCCCCGTTATAGTTAGTGCAGGCAACTATAACTCACGCGACCGCAATCCTCTGCTAATGACGTCAGATATTACATCACTGATGACATATGTGTCTTTCTGAAAAATAAATATTTGTAATATATGTATAGCTAAAGATTAATGGAAGAAGACATGAGTAAATAAGTGTCTAAATACAGTGATGTAATATCTGACGTCATCAGCAGAGGATTGCGGTCGCGTGAGTTATAGATGCCTGCACTAACTATAACGGGGGAATTTCATTGGTTTTTTACGAGAGAAATGTCCAGCTAACTATAACATGTGTGAAACCTATGGTTTTTTAAGTGAATATATATATATATATTCAGTGAAAAAACCATAGGTTTCACACACGTTATAGTTAGGAATTAGCATTTAAAAAACCTTAGAAATTCAGTGAAAAAACCATAGGTTTCACACATGTTATAGTTAGCTGGACATTTTACTCGTAAAAAACCAATGAAATTGCCCCGTTATAGTTAGTTCAGCTAACTATAACTCGCGCGCCCGCAATGCACTGCTGATGACGTCACATATTACATCACTCATGACATGGTCAGTGACATCACTCATGACATCACTGATGACATCTCAAATGACATCACTGATGACATCACTGATGACATCATCCTTGTGATAGAGTGGCAGACCTCCTCTCACCCTAATATAACCTTTGACACACACATTCAAAAATAGAGACTAAAATTTTCAAAACAAAGGACATACCAATACCAGTTACAACAACCTCTTCAGTAATTCTAAGATCCACATACACATCCACTCATTCACCAACAGTCCAATACAGTCACTCATACATGTACTCACTCATCATATGTACTCATACACCTATACATCCTGTTACACAATGCCACTCATCCATAGAGTTACTCACACACATAGTCACTCGTACTAATAAAGAATCAAACATACATTTACTTGCATATACAGTTATACACACACCACCATACTTACTTCTACGGAAACTTACACATACTTAGTCTTTTAAACAATCACTTATAGAAACACATACTTATTCATACAGGAACTCTTCCAATCTCTCACCCTTGCATATACTCACATATATACACCAATAGTCACATATACTAGTTTTAAACATATGTAGTTACTCATAAAGACACTATTGAGACAGTCATTCACTCACTAACACACCCATACACACACTCATCCACCCATGCAGTCCTGCACACATGGTCTGTTCAACACATACAAACAGTGAGTCACTCATTCATGCACCTGTGCACTACGTAATACCCCCCACCGAACCATGCAGACACTCAGACTGATACTCAAAAAACCAACTAATAACCTATATAGACACCCATGTAGCTACTCACCAACCCATGCAGCCACTTATACACAAAGTGAGAGACTGATACAGATATTTACATATTTAAACATTACTCACTTAGCCATGTATTCACTATGATACACTTAATCAGTCAGTTACACAATCAATTTTTCAAAAACAAATCATCCATTTAGACACTTATATACCCATTTATTCTTCCATCGACCTTGAGATATACATATATAAAACATATTTAATTTTCAGAAAAACACACATTCACTGGATGATGTCATCAGTGATGTCATCAGTGATGTCATTTGAGATGTCATCAGTGATGTCATGAGTGATGTCACTGACCATGTCATGAGTGATGTAATATGTGACGTCATCAGCAGTGCATTGCGGGCGCGCGAGTTATAGTTAGCTGAACTAACTATAACGGGGGAATTTCAATGGTTTTTTACGAGTGAAATGTCCAGCTAACTATAACATGTGTGAAACCTTTGGTTTTTTCATTGAATTTCTAAGGTTTTTTAAATGCTAATTCCTAACTATAACGTGTGTGAAACCCATGGTTTTTTCAGTGAATATATATATATATATATATATATATATATATATATATATATATTCACTGAAAAAACCATAGGTTTCAGGGGTGTTATAGTTAGCTGGACTTTTCACTTGTACAAAACCATTGAAATTCCCCCGTTATAGTTAGTTCAGCTAACTATAACTCGCGCGCCCGCAATGCACTGCTGATGACGTCACATATTACATCACTCATGACATGGTCAGTGACATCACTCATGACATCACTGATGACATCTCAAATGACATCACTGATGACATCACTGATGACATCATCCAGTGAATGTGTGTGTTTCTGAAAATTAAATATGTTTTATATATGTATATCTCAAGGTCGATGGAAGAATAAATGGGTATATAAGTGTCTAAATGGATGATTTGTTTTTGAAAAATTGATTGTGTAACTGACTGATTAAGTGTTTCATAGTGAATACATGGCTTAGTGAGTAATGTTTAAATATGTAAATATCTGTATCAGTCTCTCACTTTGTGTATAAGTGGCTGCATGGGTTGGTGAGTAGCTACATGGGTGTTTATATAGGTTATTAGTTGGTTTTATGAGTATCAGTCTGAGTGTCTGCATGGTTCGGTGGGGGTATTACGTAGTGCATAGGTGCATGAATGAATGACTCACTCTTTGTATGTGTTGAAGACCGCATGTGTGCAGGACTCTATGGGTGGATGAGTGAGTGTATGGGTGTGTTAGTGAGTGAATGACTGTCTCAATAGTGTCTTTATGAGTAACTACATATGTTTTAAACTAGTATATGTGACTATTGGTGTATATAAGCGAGTATATGTGACAGTGAGAGATTGAAAGAGTTCCTATATGAATAAGTATGTGTTTCTATAAGTGATTGTTTAAAAGACTAAGTATGTGTAAGTTTCCGTAGAAGTAAGTGTGGTGGTGTGTGTATAACTGTATATGTAAGTAAATGTATGTATGTTTGATTCTTTATTAGCATGAGTGACTATGTGTGTGAGTACCTCTATGGATGAGTGGCATTGTGTAACAGGATGTATAGGTGTATGAGTACATATGATGAGTGAGTACATGTATGAGTGACTGTATAGGACTGTTGGTGAATGAGTGGATGTGTATGTGGATCTTAGAATTACTGTATAGGTTGTTGTAACTGGTATTGGTATGTCCATTGTTTTTAAAATTTTAATTTCTATTTTTGAATGTGTGTATCAAAGGTTATATTAGGGGAAGAGGAGGTCTGCCACTCTATCACAAGGATGATGTCATCAGTGATGTCATCAGTGATGTCATTTGAGATGTCATCAGTGATGTCATGAGTGATGTCACTGACCATGTCATGAGTGATGTAATATGTGACGTCATCAGCAGTGCATTGCGGCCGCGCGAGTTATAGTTAGCTGAACTAACTATAACGGGGGAATTTCAATGGTTTTGTACAAGTGAAAAGTCCAGCTAACTATAACACCCCTGAAACCTATGGTTTTTTCAGTGAATTTCTGAGGTTTTTTAAATGCTAATTCCTAACTATAACGTGCCTGAAACCTATGGTTTTTTCTGTGAATTTCAAAGGTTTTTTAAATGCTAATTTCTAACTATGCCTACAGAGATAGGACATGTGAAGAAAGAAGAAAAAATGCACAGAAAGAAACAAAAGAAGTGCAGAAAGAAGCAACAGAAGTCCTCAAATACGAAGATAAGTGCAGGAAGAAGGATAACGTGCAGAAAGAACAAAAAGAAGAGCAGAAAGAAGCCTTGTTGCAAAATCATCCTGTACCCTCAACTTTTTCAGACGGATACTGGTGGTAACTGAGTCTGACTAACCAGTCCTAGAGCCAGTGCTATGTTAAAAGACACTTAGAATACAGTGAAAACACCTACATACACTAGGGAACATTATGCGTTGGGGTCCCCCTGTGATTAGCATGACCTCCTCTGTAAGCCCCTAGTGTATAATAGGGCATGGGGATTAAAACTACCTCTTAAAACAGGCCACAGGGCGTTTTTGCACACGTTAACTCAGGCCTCGTCCCCTCCCTTCACCACTGTGTAAACACGCCCTGTATCCATTTTTAGTTGGGAGATTAAGTTCATTTGAATCCTGAGGGTCCCTAGGGTCCAACTAGCCCACTAGGTACCTCCAGTAAGTGCCACAGAGCTGCGTTGCAGAGAGGTGTAAAAAGTGGCACGGCCTGGACCACCTCTCTGCAATGCAGCTCAGTGGCGCTTACTGGAAGCACTTGGTGGGCTAGTTAGCCCCCAGGGGCCCTCAGTATTGAAGGGAAATTATATCCCCAATTTAAAACGTGCCATAGTGCGTGTTTGCACACGTCACCTCAGGCCCCGTCCCCTCCCTTCACCACTGTGTAAACGCGCCCTGTGGCTGTTCTAAGTTGAGAGATTAAGTCCCCCTGAATCCTAAGGGTCCCTAGGGTCAAACTAGACCACTAGGTACCTCCAGTAAGCGCCACAGAGCTGCGTTGCAGAGAGGTGTAAAAAGGGGCTTGGCCTCAGAACACCTGGCTGCAGCGCAGCTCCCTGGCGCATACTGGAGATGCCTGTTGGGGGCGCGTTTGCAGAGTGCTGCACGGAGGGGGCATGGCCTCCGGCACGATGCCAGTCTTTTATTTATTTTAGTTTTTTAAGAAGGGGGGCTGTTTGGTTCCCCTTCTTATTCTAATTTATTGGCCCTGATGACCCCATCCCCCAGGGCCAGTCTCCTAATTATATTTTTTTGACCCCAATCCCCAGGGCCGGCCACTGTTTTTTATTATTTTAAAAAAATATATATTTATAGACACACCTAGGACATGCTGGACAAACCGTACGTACCTATCACCATGACGATTTGCGTGATATTCATTAAAAGGCGACTATGCATGCAATGAATCCACGTGGAATGTATTTACACCACTAGTGAAGCTCTGACATGTCTGATGCCCTACCGTGCCTAATCCTGGTAGACACCCTTGTCGTTTATTTATACAAACATGGGTAGCTATTGACGTGCACATTTAATACACATGCACACCAAGCCATTCAAAGGCGATTCGACAAAAATTCGACCAAAACTATGCAAGAAACCCCCCTCACGGTTAATAAAACAAACATCCACTGCCGGATGTGTAATACTTTTTATTTTACTCTCTGGAAAGGGGACGAACATCACTTGAGAGTCACAGCGTGCTCCTGACAGAGCCCAATGCTGTGTTACACCCACCATTGCCTGCCGAGTGCCACACACCTCTGTGTTGTATTCCACTAGCTAGTGCATATGCTATGACACTCTCTAGCCCATGTGCACTGTAACACCACCCCGTGAATATGTCATGCCACACTTGTCTTTGCACGGGTTATATTGCCCCATCTAACGTGCCTTTCTCGATGCCTATGTTATAACGCACAGTGCTATGCCATACATATTACAATCTGGGATCCATATCTTTGTCACAGTGCATATGCAACGTTACACTCCCCAGCACATATTTTATATTACAACTTTAGAGACTAGTTAGGTTACACAACACTGCCCTGTGCATATTACACTCCAAGGCGCATATCGCATAGCACGCGCTAGTGCCTGTGCTATCTCGCGCTCTCCCATGAATCTGTCATTGCGCACAATGTATTGCATATTATATTTCACGCCCGGTTCATCTTATATCACACTTTTTGGTGCATAGTTTATACCATACACTATATCTAGTGTTCATTTTCAATCGTGCTCTCAGGACTATGTTCTATATAACACTGTGTTCACCTACCCTTTTCACGGGCATTACATTTTGCGATAGGGGGTGGAGGGTCAGGGGGTGTTTCTGCCAAGTGAGCCCGGAGTCACAGTCACAAACGTCCTCTTCTTCCTGAATAAAAGTGAGATTATGCTGCATACTTGTTCATATTTTAAGTAGTTCGCACAGACACAATGTTTTAAAAACAATAAAGTTCCTAATACCCGCCTTCTCTGAACAGTTAGCTTGCTGCCCCATCCCCTTCCTCCCTATCCTCTGTTGTGTGAATCCATGGACTAGCCTCCTCCCTCCTGCCATGCATGGTCTGATGTGCTGCCACTGCCCTCAATTTAGTATGATGTACCAGTCCACTCCTCCTGCCCTCCATTGCCCAATTCTCTGCCCCATCATTGACCTCCTGCTTAAACTCTGTGCTTAGCTTGCTGCCCCTATTCTCCTTCCCCCTGCCCTCCGATGTCTTTGTGCATGCCCCTGCTCCATCCTTTTTGCCCACCATGTCCCATGGACCTGCCACTCCTATCTACTCTGAGTGTTCTGTTGAGCTGCCACTCCCCTCCCACCTGCCTAGCATTGTCAGATGACTGTAACCTGTCCCTGCCACCTCCACCCTGCCTGTCCACATGCCATGCCCCTATCCTCTTCCTCCTGTCCTACATGGTCCATTGTACTGCCACACCCTTCTGCCCTCCCTGGTCTGTTGTGCTGCAACTGCTCCTCCTGCCTGCCCCGTGTGGTCTGTTGTGAGGTCCCTTCCCCTGAACTTTCTTGTCTGTGCACAGGTCCTGACCCTTCCTTCTATCCTCCATCGTCCTTTGTGCATGCCCCTCCACCCTCCTTCTTGCCCATCATAGCCATTGTGCTGCCACTAACCCTCCCACTTGCCATGCATGGTCTTCTGTGCTGCCATGGCCCCTCCCACCTTCCCTGTGTGGTCAGTTAGCTGCCCCTGACCCCCTCCCACCTTCCCTCCATGGTCTGTGTGTATGCCATCACAGTCTCACTGTTGCTCTTCATGGTGTGTCTTGCTTCTAGTGCCCATCCTGCCTGACCTCCATGGCTATCTTGCTGCTCCTGCCCTGCCCCCTTGCCCCCAGCCCTACTCCCTCCCTCCTGGCTTGTCTGTTCCATTGTAATGCCCCTGATCCGTCCCTCCTGCCCTTTATGGTCTGTTATACTGCAGCTTTCTCTCCTGTCTGTCCATTATGGTCAGCTAGCTACCATTGCCTCTTGCCCCTCTGTTCTCTGTTGTCCATGTGCATGGTCCTGTCCCCTCCCTCTTGCTTTCTATGGATTGTTGTGCTGCACTCCCGTCCTGCATGCCCTGTGTGGTGTATTGTGCTGCTGCAAACCCTGATGCCTGCCCTGCAGGGTCAGTTTGGTGCACCTCTCCATGTCCCTCCTGTCCTCTGTTATCCAAGTCCATGTCCCTATCCCATTTCCTTCCATGATCCAATGTACCATACTTGCGAACATTTTGAACTTGGTAAGAGGGAGATTTTGAAAAAAAACTGGGGTATTGATTTTCCCCTTTGAGTTACATTGAAAAAGAGGATATTGTAGACAGGAGACAGATCAAATAAAGCCCATTTGAGCTTAAAAACATTGGACGTTTCCTGGCTGAATCGGGTCTGTTGGCATGTATGGTTGTACTACCATTGCCTCTTCCTTCTGCCCACAATGGTCTATTACATTGCCACAGCCTTGAAGGAGGGTAGATTTTGTATCACAGGGGGCCCCTGGCCTGTTCTGTCCACACCTGAAGTATGAGACCCTTGTCCTTGCCCTGCCAGCTGCATTTGTAGGCCATATTAAATTGACCAGCGGGTCCTGTGTTGCTATATAATTATCCTGAGAGATCCTTACCACTCAGCCAGCATAAAACCCCTGTGTAGGCCCTTCTGTTCAATATGTAGGCCTCTTTGTTAAATTGACCATAGCTCTGCAATTTTAGTGTATAGCAGTCTGAAGGCAGGTCTGCGAGGCCTTCTGATCCAAACTAGTAGCCCCCACCCTACCCGAGTGCTCCGTGCTCGGTATCAAAGTTCAACATCCCCCTGAAGCTGTCGACATACAGTAGGCTGCATCCTGGACTGGTACTTGCTTCCTGGGCAGGTTTCCCGCTTTTAAGGAAGTGGCAACCGCAGAGCGTCAAGTTAGGAGAACTGAGGAGATTTTATACATGAATATATTGAATTCCCGTACAATACCCATTATTTTCTGCTTGCTCTATGGAACTTACGATAAGCGATTGGCCTGAGAGACTGACCTTTTCACCCAGTCCATTGTCAGCATTAAGTGGGTAAATGACGAAATGTCTGGTAAAATCTGCAGACGAAGCTTTTGGGTAGCATACGTAGGTAGATGTAGCGTGCAAAGGAGCCCACAAAATGATATAAAAAGGGAGCACCCACAGATATCGACGGACTACCTCGCCGTCTGTATGTAGGTTAACAGGCAGTGCAGGTTTTCCCCAAGAGCTGGGAGCTCTTGTCTTCCTTTGCTTAAAATGTCTTGCTCTGCTTTGCTTGAAGTATCTTATTCTATTTTACCTATATGAAATGTCATGTTATGTTTAACCATTGTTCTCTTTACTTTTGCATTTAAAAGATTTTGTATTGTAATTGCAGGAATGCTTGCTCTAAGAGTAAACGTGAGTGTTCCTAGGTAACATTTTCCTTGGTGTAACTTGTTTCTCATGATGCATTTATAGATGTGTTTTCTCTCTCTCTCTGTCAGTACATTAATTGAGATACAGAGAATATTATGACAGCTGTATGATTATCTGGATTCTGTATTTTGTACTTTATGTCTCTATTCTGCGGTTTCTTTGAAGTTGCATCTTCTCATTAAACTGCCATTGTATTCTGCCTCCAATTCCATGTCTCATATGTCTGTTTTCTTCATTTTTGGAGCAAGCGTTCCTAGGCACCCCGGCTCAAATTAAGGTGCCCCTTTTGTCCCTGACTCACTCTCCTGCTCAGTTCTGTGGTGGCTCCCGGGGATCTGGGGACCGCCCCTAGCTTCCTTGACCCGTAATAGATCTTCCCTCCAACAGCCTCTCTTGCAAGTCCTGTATTGTTGGTTTGTTGCCCCTGCCCCCCTTTCCACTGCCCTCCATAGTCTGTTGTGCTTCCACGGCCCTTCCTGCCTGCTCAGTGTGGTTAAATTGTTGCCTTTGCACCCTCCTACCTGCCTTCAATTTTCAGAGTCCGTGCCCCTGGCCTCTGCCTCTCAATAGTATCCTAATGAACAACTAGATTGCTAACATTCTATATTTATTACAAAAGTGTGGAACGCCTGACATCATCTTGATGTAATCAAAACTGTAATACCTAGAGCATTTCCTTTAGAAATTACATATATGAGAGGGTCTTATTGGCATCAAAATTATGGTTAGTGCTCTAAAAGACTAAAATAAGGACATATTTTCTGAGTTTTCAAATAGCGACAAAGCACTTTTAAATTATTTGTTATCTTTATGTTTTTTTATCCAGTTGACCACTTGATTAAATGTTGCACTTAGGGGAGAGGATGTGGTGTTACTTCCAGAACTTCAGACTTTGCAACTGGGGAACCAGGTTGAAGTTTCTGCTTCAGCTCGACATTCTGTGATTCTGGTCAAATCACTTAGTCTCCCCATGTCTACAACCAAAATGAATTTGTTCTTGTGTGATGTAACCAATGCTCATGTAAAGCACTCCAATACCTGACAAGTCTGCACTATATAACACTGCAAAAACACAAAATAATAAGTGTTTTGCACACTTCTGTCATTGGGCTATATTTGGGCTACATCTGGGTGATTTTGGGCTACATTTGGGCTCTTTTGTCTCCGGTGGCCATCTTGGGAGATTTATTTGTTATGAAGTTTCCTAATTTCCTCATGTACTGCAGTCTCCTCAGTAGGAAATGCTTTCAGTTTTTTACTTTGATTCCATCATGAAGGTATTCAGATATGTCACACATTTGCCATAAATTCTGAATGTTAGCACTCTAGTTGCTCATTAGATCACTGTAGTAAAACTACTGCACCATGGAAGTCTGCTCCTGGTATTAAAAGTGCATGTTTCAGTCTGCATGTCAGAAGTTTTTAATGAAATAGAAGAGGATTTGAGAAGTCACTCAAAATGTGCCCTCATTTTCTTTCTTCAGCATTAATCATAATTTCTATGGCAAAATGAACCTCCTCATTGTGTTCCTTTTTAAATTAAATGTTTTAAGTGTTACCAGTTTATTCCAATCAAGATGGCTTCAGGTGTGCCTTACTTTTGTCATAATGAAGACAGTAAGCGCTCTAGTTGTTTTTAAGAACATTCTGGGACATTCTGTCATTGGGCTATACTTGGGCTACATCTGGGTGATATTTGGGCTACATTTGGGCTCTTTTGTCTCTGGTGGCCATCTTGGGAGACTTATTTGTTATGAAGTTTCCTAATTTCCTCATTTACTGCAGTCTCCTCAGTAGGAAATACTTTCAGTTTTTTACTTTGATTCCATCAAGAAGGCATTCAGATGTGTCACACATTTGCCATAAATTCAGAATGTTAGCACTCTTTTTGCTCATTAGATCACTGTAGTAAAGCTACTGCTCACCAGGGAAAACTGCTGCTGGTATTGAAAGTGCATGTTTCAGTCTGCATGACAGAATTTTTTAATGAAATAGAAGAGGATTTGAGAAGTCACTCAAAATGTGCCCTAATTTTTCTTTCTGCAGCACTAATCATACTTTTTATGGAAAAATGAACCCCCTCATTTTGTTCCTTTTTAAATTAAATGTTTTAAGAGTTACCACTTTAATCCAAGCAAGATGGCTTAAGGTGTGCCATACGTTTATCATAAGTAGGACTGTTAGCGCTCTAGTAGTTCTTTGGAACACTCTGGGAAGCTGCAGTAGAACACAAAGGAATCAACTGACAGTCTCTGCCCTTGTTGGATGTACATGTTTTACTGAGAATGTCAGACTTCATTCTCACATGACTGAGAAAGATAATGTGAATTTACAGAAAATAAGCTCTCAGTTTAGCCTATAGATCACCTTCCAAACCTCTGTGGTAAAAGCATGAGAAAATATTTTTCTCTCAATCATGATATCCCAGCAGAAGGCTTTTTCACATGGTGAAATCACCTTAGAACATACCACAATTCCTAAAATGAGTATGGTACCATCAACAAATGATTTATAATGTAACTAAAGTCTTAAAACCTTCTATTAACTGCAATGCTTTTTAATGAGGTGCTATCATGTATATTGGTCCCAAGATGGCTGCCAACACTTCTTGGATGAAGTGCTGACAGCCAATCAGATCTCAGGATGAGATGTGTGGTTAGGCTCCGCCCTCATATATATATGCTTTTAAATGCTATTTTCTCAGGAAATACTGAACAGATTTACACCAGACCTGCAAAAGGCACTTCCTTGACCTTATGGCTACCTCTCTGCCAAATTTCAAGTAATTCTGTTCAGCCGTTCGGGCTGTAGCTGTGTCTAAAGGTCCTATGGAAAAATGCATGGGGAAAACGCGTTTTGGGACCCCCCTTTTTTCTCGGCCCCTGCTTGACGAATCCCCCCGAGACTTTCAGGGTAGGAGCGGAGCGTAGCGCCCCACCTATTTTGAAAATTTCGCGTGGATTCGTCGACCGGCGCCAAAGTTATTC
Organism: Triturus cristatus; assembly: GCF_964204655.1. Taxonomy (NCBI): domain Eukaryota; kingdom Metazoa; phylum Chordata; class Amphibia; order Caudata; family Salamandridae; genus Triturus; species Triturus cristatus. The sequence goes on from NC_140590.1 coordinate 1,875,545,248, forward strand.
CAAATAGAATGTTGCGGATTTCCTATGGAAACAGGGTCCTAACTATATCTACCTACTGGCGACCGCCAGTAGGTAATATATATATATATTATCTACTGGGGGTCGCCAGTAGATAGTTATAGTTAGGATTGTGTTTCCATAGGAAATCTCAAAATTCTATTTTAAATAACTTTGGCGCCGGTTGACGAATCCTCGCGAAATTTTCAAAACTAATGGGGCGCTCCATTCAGCTCCTACCCTGAAAGTCTCGGGGTGATTCGTCAAGCGGGGGCTGAGAAAAAGGGGGGGTCCCAAAACGCGTTTTCCCCATGCATTTTTCCATAGGGCCTTTAGTCGCAGCTACAGCCCGAACTGCTGAACAGAATTACGTAAAATTTGGCAGAGAGGTAGCCATAAGGTCAAGGAAGTGCCTTTTGCAGGTCTGGTGTAAATCTGTTCAGTATTTCCTGAGAAAATAGCATTTAAAAGCATATCAATATCTATACGTGTGCACCGTGCGCGCACTGTGCGCGCACCCTGCCGTGCGCGAGCGCAATTCTGATTGGTTGTTAGATGTCGGTAAACATTCGAATCGGTCGAAATCAGGAAGTGTCAGCCGCCATTTTGTCTCTCGCAGTCTGAGGGGGTGAAAAACAAAGGTGGAGAACGCGGAAACGGGGCATAGTGGACAGTTCCTGACCCCCTAGCCTTGGTCAGGGGGTCACAGAAGGACCCCCAAGGAAGAAAAAAAAACACATTTTTTTTTCAAAAAAATCGCGAGGTGCGCGCACCCAGCGCGCACGGCACGAACTGCGAACCGTGGGCTTTCGGTGCGCGTAGCACACCGAACGCCCACAGAGCGCGCACGGTGCACGAAGCGCACCGTGAGCGCAGGGTTCGCGCACCTGGGGATTTAAAAAAAAAAAAATTTGTTTTGTTTGAAAAACCTGAAAAAAAAAATATAATAAAAACATAACTTAGCATTTAAAAAACCGTACAAATTCACTGAAAAAACCATAGGTTTCACAAACGTTATAGTTACGAATTAGCATTTAAAAAACCTTGCAAATTCACTTAAAAAACCATAGGTTTCACACATGTTATAGTTAGCTGGACATTTCTCTCGTAAAAAAACAACGAAATTCCCCCGTTATAGTTAGTGCAGGCAACTATAACTCACGCGACCGCAATCCTCTGCTAATGACGTCAGATATTACATCACTGATGACATATGTGTCTTTCTGAAAAATAAATATTTGTAATATATGTATAGCTAAAGATTAATGGAAGAAGACATGAGTAAATAAGTGTCTAAATACAGTGATGTAATATCTGACGTCATCAGCAGAGGATTGCGGTCGCGTGAGTTATAGATGCCTGCACTAACTATAACGGGGGAATTTCATTGGTTTTTTACGAGAGAAATGTCCAGCTAACTATAACATGTGTGAAACCTATGTTTTTTTAAGTGAATATATATATATATATTCAGTGAAAAAACCATAGGTTTCACACACGTTATAGTTAGGAATTAGCATTTAAAAAACCTTAGAAATTCAGTGAAAAAACCATAGGTTTCACACATGTTATAGTTAGCTGGACATTTTACTCGTAAAAAACCAATGAAATTGCCCCGTTATAGTTAGTTCAGCTAACTATAACTCGCGCGCCCGCAATGCACTGCTGATGACGTCACATATTACATCACTCATGACATGGTCAGTGACATCACTCATGACATCACTGATGACATCTCAAATGACATCACTGATGACATCACTGATGACATCATCCTTGTGATAGAGTGGCAGACCTCCTCTCACCCTAATATAACCTTTGACACACACATTCAAAAATAGAGACTAAAATTTTCAAAACAAAGGACATACCAATACCAGTTACAACAACCTCTTCAGTAATTCTAAGATCCACATACACATCCACTCATTCACCAACAGTCCAATACAGTCACTCATACATGTACTCACTCATCATATGTACTCATACACCTATACATCCTGTTACACAATGCCACTCATCCATAGAGTTACTCACACACATAGTCACTCGTACTAATAAAGAATCAAACATACATTTACTTGCATATACAGTTATACACACACCACCATACTTACTTCTACGGAAACTTACACATACTTAGTCTTTTAAACAATCACTTATAGAAACACATACTTATTCATACAGGAACTCTTCCAATCTCTCACCCTTGCATATACTCACATATATACACCAATAGTCACATATACTAGTTTTAAACATATGTAGTTACTCATAAAGACACTATTGAGACAGTCATTCACTCACTAACACACCCATACACACACTCATCCACCCATGCAGTCCTGCACACATGGTCTGTTCAACACATACAAACAGTGAGTCACTCATTCATGCACCTGTGCACTACGTAATACCCCCCACCGAACCATGCAGACACTCAGACTGATACTCAAAAAACCAACTAATAACCTATATAGACACCCATGTAGCTACTCACCAACCCATGCAGCCACTTATACACAAAGTGAGAGACTGATACAGATATATACATATTTAAACATTACTCACTAAAACATGTATTCACTATGATACACTTAATCAGTCAGTTAAACAATCAATTTGTCAAAAACAAATCATCCATTTAGACACTTATATACCCATTTATTCTTCCATCGACCTTGAGATATACATATATAAAACATATTTAATTTTCAGAAAAACCCACATTCACTGGATGATGTCATCAGTGATGTCATCAGTGATGTCATTTGAGATGTCATCAGTGATGTCATGAGTGATGTCACTGACCATGTCATGAGTGATGTAATATGTGACGTCATCAGCAGTGCATTGCGGGCGCGCGAGTTATAGTTAGCTGAACTAACTATAACGGGGCAATTTCATTGGTTTTTTACGAGTAAAATGTCCAGCTAACTATAACATGTGTGAAACCTATGGTTTTTTCACTGAATTTCTAAGGTTTTTTAAATGCTAATTCCTAACTATAACGTGTGTGAAACCTATGGTTTTTTCACTGAATTTCTAAGGTTTTTTAAATGCTAATTCCTAACTATAAAGTGTGTGAAACCTATGGTTTTTTCACTGAATTTCTAAGGTTTTTTATATGCTAATTCCTAACTATAACGTGTGTGAAACCTATGGTTTTTTCACTGAATTTCTAAGGTTTTTTAAATGCTAATTCCTAACTATAACGTGTGTGAAACCCATGGTTTTTTCAGTGAATTTGCAAGGTTTTTTAAATGCTAATTCCTAACTATAACGTGTGTGAAACCCATGGTTTTTTCAGTGAATTTGCAAGGTTTTTTAAATGCTAATTTTTTTTTTCTTCTATTTTTTCTAACATATTTTTATTTTAATTTTCTTACCTTTTATAAAGACTATGATTAAATTTTTAAAATTCTTAAATATGTTTTTTTTAATATATTTTTTAAAATAAACATGTAAAATTTATTTGCAGTACTTTTTTTCTATTTTTTTTAAAAAAATTTTAGTACGCGTACCGTAAGCTCACGGTAAGCGTACGGTTTACGCAACGTCCGTAATTTTCCTACGCTGCTTGCGTATAGTTACGCAATTTGCGTAGCCGCGCGTACTCCGCATGGGACGCGTACGCGTGTACGCTACACGCGCACGTTACGCGGAAGTGCCGGGAGTCACTGTTATGCGCATGCGCGCAAGCGCGTGTCTTTTTTACGCGCATGCGCACTTTTGCCGTAAGCGTACCGTAAGCGTACCGTAAGCGTACGGTAGGTCATGTGATCATGAAACACAACTTTTGATTGGTTGAAACTACTTTCAGTTCTAGAACTCTCCTACACCACACCCATTCCCCTCATTTCTGCTTGTGATCCCTTGGGAGAAGGAGCTGGTTTGTCTTTGGGATACGATGGCAGAACAGCAGAGCTCTTCTGAGAGTGAGGCTAGCACTAGCAGCACTGTCTTGAGGCAGAGATCGAGGAAACAAAAGCCCTCTTATGTATGGGATTATTTTACTTTTCCTGAAGGCCAGCAAAAGGTAAATGCACCCTTAGTGACTTGTAAGCTGTGTAAGCGTGTACTTTCTAGAGGTAATCCTAACAGGAAGTATTCCTTTGGGAATCACACCATGAAGAGACACCTCCAGGATGTACACAGAAGGACACATGGTCATCTTTTTGGAGGTAACTCTTCAGAAAGACAAGCCAGTACATCCACAGCAGCTCAGCCTGAACCATCATCTGCAGGGCTGACTCCTTCTTCTGCAGGTCAGGTGAGCCCTTCATCTGTGGGGGGAGAATCTCCTTTTGCTGGCCCTCTGGAAATCAACCCTCGATTTCGGAAGGTTGATATTCGATGCACATTTTGTCAAGATCTAATTTGCTATAGGGAGACCAGTGTTTCCCTAGTGAACAACAAAATAGATCAACACATTTGTCGCTTTGAATAATTTTCCCATGCTTCCTTTCCTCTGTCCCTGCATGAACACAACGGTTCTTTTAAGAGCCAACCTTATCTTTCATCTTTTTTTTACATATGTTTTTAAAAACTTTTTTTTATTTTTTTTTTACCGTACGCGTACGGTGCGCGTACTTTTTTTTTTTTTTTTTAAAAAACACTAAAAATCAATAAACACATTACAAGGTCCTTGAGAGACTACAATTATTATTATTGACTTACCATACTCACTGAAAATATATTTATTCATTTGTTTTTTTTAAAAATAGTTTTAAAAATGTTTGTACTTTTCGAAAATTTTCTATATCTATCTGGAAAAAAAGAAAAAAGTATTAATATTTTTAAAACATTTTATAATACAGTACACATATTTACATGGGTGTGTGCTAAGACTCTGCTTCTTCCCCCAAAAATTCGCTCCCCCTTTCCATCTAATGCAACTGTGAAATCACCAGAGCAATACGCAATAAATCTCTGCCTATAATTCCTCTCTGCACACAGAGTCATGTTTTCACATTAGTCCCAAAACGAAATTTCTTTGCCAATTTGAAAGCACACTTACTGCTCTTTTTTTTTTCGGGGCAAGTGAAAATCACTTTTACAGACTGACACATTATGAAACCATTTTTTTTTATTTATTTAAATGCACATGTCCAAACTGTTTTTTCAGACCACCACCATGTGTATTCTCGGTGACTGCCTACACTCCAGCAAGGGCAACCAGCCTTAGTGATGCTGAATGTATTTGCATTACAGACTGAAACCTGAAAACCCCACTCGCTTGTAAATACTGTGCATGACTATACATGGCAAGCACATGGGTGTGTGCTAAGACTCTGCTTCTTCCCCCAAAAATTCGCTCCCCCTTTCCATCTAATGCAACTGTGAAATCACCAGAGCAAGACGCAATAAATCTCTGCCTATAATTCCTCTCTGCACACAGAGTCATGTTTTCACATTAGTCCCAAAACGAAATTTCTTTGCCAATTTGAAAGCACACTTACTGCTCTTTTTTTTTTCGGGGCAAGTGAAAATCACTTTTACAGACTGACACATTATGAAACCACCATGTGTAACTACAACAAAAACAATTTCCATTTCTATTATTCATTTCTTAAGTTACCACATACATCCCCTCTCAAACTGTAAACTCACCTTTAAAATTAGTTAGTTGTGAAAGAAATGTGACACTCAAACAGCAGATTATCAGAGCCAGGATCTCTGTTGTGTTCACCTCTCTCCTCTCAGCAGAACCAGATAATGGCAAACTTTCCCTCTATTTTTCCACACATATACTTGTAAGTTTCAAATCTCAGTGCTTCCCCCTTTTTTTCAAATGTAATCACACATTTCTATTGGTTGAAAACCAACCCTTTTCCAAAAGTACCCTTCCCCCAACTTGACTTCTGCCTAGTACCCTTCCCCCAACTTGACTTCTGCCTGCTACCATAGCAACAGCTCATGGAACACTGCTGTGTTGAGTTAGGTCAGAAGTTCGCCAAACAATGTTTCAATTCCACAGAGCAAGAGTGCTTGACTTTTCAAACCTAACAGCAAATCCATAGTACTGTTCTTTGGTTACACATTTTTTTTTACCAATACAAAACATGCTTCTATTAATTTACACATACAGCCTAGTTTTTATTCTAGAATGGTATGAAACAGCCAATCAGTTCTTTTTGTTTTGTAAAAAATATGTATGCCTCCATTTCCAAACTGTCTTTCTTTTCATATTGCCATTCTACTGAAAGACACCTCCTGAGTGCATCCAGTTCTCCTTTGAAGATGTTCACAGTGTGGATTGTAGGGCACAGCTATGTCTTCTGGAGTGAAAAGTTTGCAGAGAAAACAGGTATGGTGAGAGACCTTGCTTTGCCAAATGTAGACATTAAATGGATTGGTCAGAGAGGGTTAAAGTGGCACCAATTGATGCCATTGGTGAAATCCTTCATTCAAATCCAACACCCTGACCTCATAATAGTGCACTGTGGTGGCAATTACCTAGGCACTTTGACTGGGGTAGGTCTGGAAATGCTTATGAAGGACACCTTTGCACAACTGTTTACACTTTTCCCTAAAACTGCCTTTGTGTTTTCCAACATATGCCAAAGGCAAAAATGGAACTGGTCCAATCATTTCTGTCCACAGATTGACAAAGCAAGAAAGCACGTCAACAAATCTGTTTCTGCTTTCCTCCGTGACTATGGTATGGGTGCCATTTACCACAACAACTTGCGTTATGACATGCAAGACATTTATAGAGGAGATGGTGTACACTTCAATGAAGAAGGGAACAGAGTCTTCCTCTTGAACCTTAGACTCTGCATCGGTACTTACTTGTAGGTACCACTTAAAAAATGACTTCATAAACACAACAGCTCTTTTTAGAGCTCCCTAATATCTAAACTCTTAAATCTGCTTTTCATTTATTTATTTATTTATTTTTTTTACCGTACGCTTACCATAAGCTTACCGTACGCGTACCCCGTGATTTTTTTTAAAATCAATAAATGTTTTTTTTGTACTTTTCTGTCCCTCTTTGACCCCCTTACAAATGTTAGGGGGTCTGTAACTCTCCTCATTGCCCCCTTTCCTTGTTTTCACTCTTTTTTTTCAGAGTGAAATACACAAAATGGCGGCCGCCGCTTCCTGGTTTCGACCGATTCGAATGTTTACTAAGATCTAAGAGCCAATTAGAATCGCGCTCGCGCACGCCACCGTACGCTTACCGTAAGCGTACGGTAAGCGTACCGTAAGCGGGCTCAGATATATATATTGATTTAAAGGCTATTTTCTCAGAATCTACTGAACAGATTTACACCAAACCTACCAAAGGCACTTCCTTGACCTAGGGACTACCTCTCTGCCAAATTTTGAGTAATTCTGCTCAGCCGTTCGGGCTGTAGCTCGTTCTAAAGGTCCTATGGAAAAATGCATGGGAAAAACGCGTTTTGGGACCCCCCTTTTATCTCAGCCCCCGCTTGACGGATCCCCCCGAGACTTTCAGGGTAGGAGCGGAGCGTAGCGCCCCACCTATTTTGAGAAATTCGCGAGGATTCGTCGACCGGCGCCAAAGTTATTCAAAATAGAATGTTGCGGATTTCCTATGGAAACGTGGTCCTAACTATAACTACCTACTGGCGACCGCCAGTAGGTAATATATATATATATATATATATATATATATATATATATATATATATATATATATATATATATATATATATATATATATATATATATATATATATTCAATGAAAAAACCAAAGGTTTCACACATGTTATAGTTAGCTGGACATTTCACTCGTAAAAAACCAATGAAATTCCCCCGTTATAGTTAGTTCAGCTAACTATAACTCGCGCGCCCGCAATGCACTACTGATGACGTCACATATTACATCACTCATGACATGGTCAGTGACATCACTCATGACATCACTGATGACATCTCAAATGACATCACTGATGACATCATCCAGTGAATGTGTCTTTTTCTGAAAATTACATATGTTTTATACATGTATATCTCAAGGTCGATGGAAGAATCAATGGGTATATAAGTGTCTAAGTGGATGATTTGTTTTTGAAAAATTGATTGTATTACTGACTGATTAAGTGTATCTTATTGAATACATGGCTTAGTGAGTAATGTTTAAATATGTAAATATCTGTATCAGTCTCTCACTTTGTGTATAAGTGGCTGCATGGGTTGGTGAGTAGCTACATGAGTGTCTATAGAGGTTATTAGTTGGTTTTTTGAGTATCACTATGAGTGTCTGAGTGTCTGTATGGTTCGGTGGGGGGTATTATGTAGTGCATAGGTGCATGAATGAGTGACTCACTCTTTGTATGTGTTGAAGACAGCATGTGTGCAGGACTGTGTGGGTGGATGACTGTATGCATGGATGTGTTAGTGAGTGAATGACTGTCTCAATAGTGTCTTTATGAGTAACAACATATGTTTTAAACTAGTATATGTGACTATTGGTGTATATAAGTGAGTATATGTGAGAGTGAGAGATTGGAAGAGTTCCTGTATGAATAAGTATGTGTTTCTATAAGTGATTGTTAAAAAGACTAAGTATGTGTAAGTTTCTGTTAAAGTAAGTGTGCTGGTGTGTGTATAACTGTATATGCAAGTTAATGGATGTTTGTTTCTTTATTAGCATGAGTGACTATGTGTGTGAGTAACTCTATGGATGAGTGGAATTGTGTTACAGGATGTTTAGGTGTATGAGTACATATGATGTGTGAGTACATGTATGAGTGACTGTATAGGATTGTTGGTGGATGAGTGGATGGGTATGTGGATCTTAGAATTACTGAATAGGTTGTTGTAACTGTTATTGGTATGTCCATTGTTTTGAAAATTTTAGTGTCTATTTTTGAATGTTTGTATCAAAGGTTATATTAGGGTGAGAGGAGGTCTACCACTCTGTCACAAGGATGATGTCATCAGTGATGTCATTTGAGATGTCATCAGTGATGTCATGAGTGATGTCACTGACCATGTCATGAGTGATGTAATATGTGACGTCATCAGTAGTGCATTGCGGGCGCGCGAGTTATAGTTAGCTGAACTAACTATAACGGGGGAATTTCATTGGTTTTTTACGAGTGAAATGTCCAGCTAACTATAACATGTGTGAAACCTTTGGTTTTTTCATTGAATTTCTAAGGTTTTTTAAATGCTAATTCCTAACTATAACGTGTGTGAAACCCATGGTTTTTTCAGTGAATTTGCAAGGTTTTTTAAATGCTAATTCCTAACTATAACGTGTGTGAAACCCATGGTTTTTTCAGTGAATTTGCAAGGTTTTTTAAATGCTAATTTTTTTTTCTTTCTTTTTTTTTTTTTTACATATTTTTATTTTAATTTTCTATCCTTTTTTTAAGACTATGCTTACATTTTTAAAATTCTATAATATGTTTTTTTTAATATATTTTATAAAATAAACATGTAAAATTTATTAGCAATACATTTTTTCCTTTTTTTTATTTTTTTTTAGTACGCGTACCGTAAGCTTACGGTAAGCGTACGGTTTACGCAACGTCCGTAATTTATCTACGCTGTTTGCGTATAGTTACGCAAATTGCGTATCCGCGCGTACTCCGCGTGGGACGCGTACGCGTGTACGCTACACGCGCACGTTACGCGGAAGTGTCGGGGAGTGACTGTTAAGCGCATGCGCGCAAGCGCGTGTCTTTTTTACGCGCATGCGTACTTTTGCCGTAAGCGCACCGTAAGCGTACCGTAAGCGTACGGTAGGTCATGTGATCATGAAACACAACTTTTGATTGGTTGAAACTACTTTCAGTTCTAGAACTCTCCTACACCACACCCATTCCCCTCATTTCTGCTTGTGATCCCTTAGGAGAAGGAGCTGGGTTGTCTTTGTGATACGATGGCAGAACAGCAGAGCCCTTCTGAGAGTGAGGCTAGCAGCACTACCTTGAGGCAGAGAGCGAGGAAACAAAAGACCTCTTACGTATGGGATTATTTTACTTTTCCAGAAGGCCAGCAAAAGGTGAATGCAACCTTAGTGACTTGCAAGCTGTGTAAGCGTGTACTTTCAAGAGGTAATCCTGACAGGAAGTATTCCTTTGGGAATCACACCATGATGAGACACCTTAAGGATGTACACAGAAGGACACATGCTCGACTTACTGAAGGCAACCCTTCAGTAAATCAACCAAGCACATCCACAGCAGCTCAGCCTGGACCATCATCTGCAGAGCCGAGTCCTTCTTCTGCAGGTCAGGTGAGCCCTTCATCTGTGGTGGGAGCATCTCCTTTTTCTGGTCCTCTGGAAACTAACCCTCGGTTTCTGAGGGTTGATATACGGTGCGCCACTTGTCATGATCTAATTTGTCATAGGGAGACCAGTATTTCCCTAGTGAACAATAAAATAGATCAGCACACTTGTCGTACCGACTAATATTCCCAATCTTTCTTTCCTCTGTCCCTGCATGAACACAACGGCTCTTTTAAGAGCCAACCTTACCTTTCATCTATTTTTTATATATGTTTTTAAAAACTTTTTTTTTTTTTTTTTACCGTACGCGTACGGTGCGCGTAATTTTTTTTTTTTTTTAAAAAAACACTAAAAATCAATTATCACATTACAAGGTCCTTGAGAGACTACAATTAAAAACTGCAAATGTGATTGTAGAGAAGTGGAAAAAAGGGACCATGACATTATTGACTTACCATAGCCACTCAAAAAAAGATTTATTAATTTTATTTATTTTTAATTGCTTTTTAAATGTTTATAGTTTTCGAAAATGTTCTATCTCAATCTGAAAAAAAAGAAAAAAGTTTTAATATTTAATAAAACATTTAATAATACAGTACACATATTTACATATTTTTCAAAAAATATTTTTGCCTTTTTTTTGCTGTTTTCAGAAAATATTACATTTCACTATAAATTGTGAAAGCAATTGCATTCATCATTTAACAGCAGGCAAAAAAAAATTAACAATCTCAAAGATTGTTTTTAAAAAAGCCCAGAATCTCTTTTTTCATAAACATAACTTTAAAGAAATGCATAATATTCTAAAAAAATATCATCTAATATCTATACTTATTTCTTTAAAATACCGTCTGACATTTTTGTTTCAGAAGTAGAATCACAATAATATATGTCAAATAACTCCACAATACATCTGGTTCCATTTCCTTTAGTCCAAATAGTAATTTTAAAATTCTTTTTTTGTTTAATTTCCAATGGTAATCCAATAAAAAACAAAAGTTTAAATTGTATAGATGTCACCGTTTCTCTGTAACATTTTGGTTTCCGAAAGATTAATTAATAATTAAATAAGTCCACAATAGAATTGTTTACTTTTCCGCATGGCCAAATAGTAATTTTAAAAATCTTTTTTGAAAAAATTTCCAATGACAATCCAATAACATTCCAAAATTTAAATTGTGCAGATGTTACCGATTTTTTCTAAATTTTTGGTTTTCCAAAATTTCCTTAAAAAATGGAAAAATTCCACATTACAATTGGTTACCTTTCCATTAGGCCAAATGATAATTTGTTAAATCTTTTTATTTGTAAATTCCAAATGGTAATCCAATAAAATGGTAAAATTGTTTTCTCCAGATGTTGCCAAATCTCTCTAAAATTTAGGTTTCAGGAAGATTAGATAGGAATTTGCTAAATCAAAAGGCAAACGTTGCTTAAAAATCAATTGGGGATCATTACACAGTGTCCAGCCTTTTTCACATTTAAGATAAACTGTGTAATGACCAGAAGTTACAGTAGGTCCATCATGGAAAATTATTGCAACTGTTGCAAAAGTTTTTCCTGAAATTGATAATTGCTGTCCTGTAAACTTCTTTATTAAAGTATCCAATTTTGAACCATCAGCTCTACATCGTTGCATCATTAAAATTACATACTGTCTGTATTCCTTTAAAATTAATGTTGAAAACATGTCAGATTTACACTCACTGCATTGCATGCTATGATTAGCATCTTTAACTAATTTAGCAAAAGTAACTGTTTTACTCTCTGGCAATGTTAAATAAATAAACCTTTCAGAATCAACATTAGAGCCACATATATTATAACAGTTTTCACAACTATGTTCCCATTTATAAGAGAGACCAAAAATATTTTGTATTTGTACCCCTTCCTCTTCCAGTACCTGAAGAAAATATATCAAGAATTCCTGTGCATCTTGCTGTACATTTTGAGAAAACTGTGTTCGTCCTGAACATACATCTAAAAGTTTTCTAATTTCAGTAGCACTTTCTATTTGAGTTTTATCATTACTCAGCTTTTCAAAAAGGAGACTCAGCACAGTACAGAATCTTTTTCCCTGATTTACTATTATCTGCTCTTGCAAACTTTCCAGATAAAATGCAACATTCAGCACTACATTAGCGTAGCAGTTGACACCAGAGCTATTTTCAAAATGACATCCTACAACCTGTTCTTCATTTTCCTTATTCTTTTTGCTTGCAATTACATCACTCCTCTTTTTTTTCCTCCTCTCTACATCTTCATTACAGATATTCTCATTTCTCCTTTTACGAGAAACTACACGTTTCTCCAACACAGGATACTGACCTAAATGAGGAGCATAGCTTCTTCTTAATCTATTATACTCCTTTACACAGTTTGTATCAGCACTAACTTTTGAATCATCAAAGTCTATCATGAATAAACCTGATAATGTTTTCACTCGTGACAAAGCAACATATGCCATACCTTCTTTGAACACAGTTGAACCAATGTTCACAAATGCACAATCTACAGTCAATCCTTGAGACTTGTGAATAGTTACAGCATATGCTAGAGAAAACGGAAACTGCTTCCTACGTACATATAAGTCTTTCACAAGCATGAAACGAACTGTACAACGACAAATATCTTTAACTTCTTCTATCTGATCAAATTTTATTTTTAAACATTCAATTCCATCTTTTTTCTGATAATTAATAAAACCCACAACTCTTCCCATAGCTCCATTAACTAAACCTTTTTCAACATCCAAATTTCTCCTTAAAAATACTCTACAGTTCATGCAAACATATAGATTTTTTTCTAATCCAGCTGTTTTGGAAATCTTCTTCTCTAGTGAATCCAATTTATTTTTCAGTGTGCCTGTTAATGTGACAGTAATTCTTCCATCCTCAATTTTGTCCACTGCTTCCAATTTCCTGATATCTTCCTTTTCCAATTTCAAAAGCTCCTCATTGAATATTGAGCACTCACGTAGAGTTGGCATTAAGCAGATGACACTTTTGTTTTCTGCAATGTTCTTGTATATCTTCTCTGCAACTATTTCTTCCTTTGGAAATAAATTATGTAGCAGCCGAGTCTGTAATGCTTTTTTGCCAGCTTCTGTGAGTAGTCCAATCCTGATATCTTTCAGAATACTTCCATATTCTTCATCGTTTGCTTGCCTCATATTAGTTGTAAGTTCCTTGTACTCAAAGAAGGACCAAATATTTGCATTACCGATGCTTCCCAATGACTTCTTCGTATCTTCATGTGTCACAGTATTAAACACTGGTTGTCCTTTAACTGGAGTAAGTTGCAAAAGATCTCCAAAAACTATGACGTGTTTTCCTCCAAATAACACGTCATAGTCTGACTGCATTCTTAAATGCACAAAGGCAAGCATTAAGTTTGATACCATGCTCACCTCATCAATAATGAGAACTTGCATCTTCTTCAATACTCTTGAAACTTCCAAGCATGCTTCTCCAGTTAGCTTGTTGTATTGTATTTTGTTCTCATGCTCCACTGGTAACATTAGCAAACGATGTAAAGTGATTCCTTTTATGTTATATGCTGCTAACCCAGTTGGAGAAGTAACCACACAAGACAAAGTAGAATCCGTTTTTTGCTGTAGGTAGCTTCTGATGACTTTTATAAGGAAACTTTTTCCAGTTCCAGCTTGTCCGCTTACATACATCCTGATTGGATGAAATGATGTGCATGAGCACTCTTTTTTTCATGTAGAAATCCGTGATCAATTTTGTTTCTGATCTCTTCATAAATTTGTTGCTGCTCTTGATTCAGTTGTCTTTCCAAATTTTGTAAGTCTATAAATTCTTCTTGAGCTTGATTCATAGCTGTTTCCACTTCATTCATGGCTATTGATGCTTCATTTTCAACGATTGGTTGTCCTAGGGGATCTTGACTGAGTGTTCCTGAACTTTGGCTGTCCTGAGAACTGTCTCTAGCTATTTCTGCTGCAATTGTAGTTTCCTGTTCAATTTCTTCATTTAACATTTGCAGATAAGTTGTGAATGTTCTGCATTGTATGCTGTCTTTGCAAGCATTAAATGAATCTTCATAGCTTTGAAATTCTCCCAGTAGTTCATCCTCTGTACGCCATGGTTTAAACAGCTGTAAAAGAGCCAAGTAGTAAAATTCCTTTTTGTCAGTAGTGTCGCAACTCAGCTTCCGGTGATTTATCAAACTTCCTTTTGTTTGCTTCACCAAACATCCTTCCTCACCAATGACTTTATATTTTCCATTGTTGATGTCTTCTGCGGCTTTCCGTGAATAAATGTAGTTCTGCAGCACTTCATATTTGATTTCAAAATATCTGTACTTTCTGGGTCATTCTCGGCCAAATATTCAATTTCTCCAACAGATTTCAGTACCCGATTTCTCATTGCTGCAAGGCCTAAACTTGCCCAAATTATTCTTCTTGATTTCGAGTAGAGACTTGCAGAAGATAACCTATCTGAACATTCGTAGGATCCAATTTCTCGATGCGATAACATCTTCAAACTGAAACTGTACAGCTTCTTACTGACAGTTTTCTCGTGAGAAATCTCTTCCCACATTTCCTTCAATTCTGTTTTTTCTGATTTCGTAATGTAAGACGTTACATATCGAGCAACAGCAATGGAATTGTCAGCTACATACTGTATATCCATGTTAGCGTTCCACATGGATAAAATCACTGGGTTGTAGTCATTTATATTTTTTGATTCTTCTTTTCTTTTAAGGTTGTAGGTATTCTTAGGTGATTTTCTTGTGATAGTATGTCTCACAGCTGACATAAAACTGTTAACTCTTCCTTTTGAAAGAACAGGTCTAGGAAATCCAAATCGACATTTAGTGTAGTATTTATCTTTGCTCTTGTATTTCCGTCGACAGTATTTTCCACACCGATGACTTTGGAAACGTAAAACTTGCTCCTTTAACTTTTTCTCTTCTGTGCTTTTTGGTATAGCACATGTTGCATATTCTTCAATGTAAGATAACACTGCTTCATCAGTATCTGTTCCAAACTTTGGGGCATCCTTGATCCACAACAGCATATGAATATGAGGAGCACCTCTTGCCTGGTACTCTTTTCTCCAAAAGAAATCCACTACTTCTCCTAGAGGTGGATTTTTTTTATTGCAGATGAAGGACATCATAGCCTCAAATCTATGATTGAAATATCTGCAAACATTAACCGGATCCAATGAGCACAGTTCTCCTGCTGTTTTGTATTCGATGTTTTTAATGTTTGAATTTGCCTCTCGTAGAAAATCCAGTAAATCATCCCAAGCGTACTCGGCACAGCTTAGGGTAAGGAACCATGTTGGTGTTCCTAAATTCCGTAACATGCATTTTAATTCACCATGGCGTCGGTACCAATATTCATTTGTCCCACGCTGACAAGCCATCAGATTGATCAGTTGTGTTTCCAAATGATCATCTCGGTGCTGCACTTTCTCCATAAAATCCTTTGCAGACACATTTTGCAAATGTACTCCACTTTTTAAAATGTGATTTACTGCATAAGACAGTGCAGACAAGTCGCTTTCAAATAAAAGATGGAACAAATAAGGAATACTTTGTCGAAATCTGGGATCTTCAGCATATAGTCTTGTAGTCCGATACTCAGAAGCTGGAATCTGTTCCGGACGTTCATCGTATCGTCCTCCTTTTCCTTTAGGAAACAGCTGGGGAAAACATCGAGCTTCCAAGCTCTCCTCCCATACACTCACGGGAGTTCCTTTTGCTTTCTTCATCTGAAATAGATCAATATTGTCTCCCATAACTTCTTTTGAATGAAGAGGATGTATGCTAAAATGTTCATAAATTTCTTCTTCCTTTGACTTGTCCACTTTTTCAATTTGTCCAGTTGGTGTTTCTGTGTCTTCTTGTAAACCTTCTTCTTCTTCTTCTTCTATATAAATTGATTCATACCATTTGTTATTCCTTTTCAAATACAAATTTGCTCTTTGTACTTTCCGTACATCTACCAGCTCCTGCCAAATCTTCTTATTCTTTGTAGGTACACCATTAACCAGAATAATTAATGGTTCAGTTTCCAAAGTATCCGCATCAATAGTTTCCATATTTTTTTTCAAATCCAAGGGCAAATACACCACTCTACCTTTTAAACCTCTCAGTAAATCTGAAGGAGGTAATTTACCAGTTTTGGGCTCCATACGTACTATGGTCTGGAATGGATGAACACATTGAATGAGTATAGACTCATATGTATTTAATTCAGAAAGTTCAGCAGGAATAGCATCCAATTCTAAATTATTATGTACAGCTCTGGTCGGCATTCTATTTTCCTCTAACTTGTTGTAACAGTATTTACAAATACGCTGAACTTCACCCAATTCAAAACAGTTTTCAAGAAATATATAGGTGGCGAAATCCTTCCACTTATAATTATCTTCATTTTCACTCTTTCTGTAGAGATCAACATACCTGGTTTATTTTCTATAATGAGTTCTGCGGCAACAAATACAAGTTATATTTGGTCTTTCATTAGAGATTATTGCAAATTTTGTTATGTGATCATAAAATGTCTTACTTACAGAGGGTTCTACATTTTCTTCCACTTCTTCCTCATTTACTGTGTCCTTCTCTGCACTGTTTTGTTCAGGACCAAAGTAACAAAACTAAATTTCATCAACAACCTTCTCTACATCTGATACCGTTCCACGGAACAGAGCCCTATTCAATTCATCTAACTTTATTGCTGGACTTTTAGCAAAATACAACCGTCTCACAAACTTTCTCATTTCAGTATGATGAACAGCCAGCATCCTAAAATGATGGAAAACACTATTACACACTTTTCTAGATAGACAAGCCAGAGAATGACCCTGCAAACCAGTATTCTCTCTCACTCTGCATGGATCTAGACTTTGAAGCACCTTAATCTTCTGTTTCACACTTTTTTTGCTATATTCTCTTAGAAACTCACGAAATTTATCAATAGATTCCTGACGCACAGTGCAAATACTACTACAATTCCAAGTGTACACTGGGGCTTTAGGACGTCTCCCCATAGCCTCATCCGCCATCACTTGTACCTCATCTCTTGGAACCATTATCTCCTGCTCCATTATGCAACCATTTTTCACTTCATAAGCACGACCTCTGGTGTCAACTGCATGCAGCAAACTATTACTTTGAAAATAGCTCTCTTCATTAAAAAAAGGTTCACTACTTGAACTATGCATCCATTTTCCTAAAAACACTTTACAAAAGTTTGTTCTGTTCACTACTCTTTTCCTTTTGCTATGTGATTTCAGTACATTAACCATTTTGTCTAATGTACGCATCCTATTCAAAATTAAAATGAATAGTTTTCTTTTTAATGCTAATGCCTTTGCTGCAATGGCTTCAATTTCTTTTTTTCTCTTAAAAAACTTTGCCTTTTGCTTATATTTCTTCACATCCTTTATCAAATTGGACATAACTCTCCTCTGAAACATTTTTCTACGTATCTCTTTAAACGCTGTTTTTCTGTTTAAGTTTATCTTTTGAGTTGCAGAAGGTATATTTGCATTAACTAAATTCTCAATTTTTTCCTGTCCTTTTCGATTCAAATCATTCTTTCCAGTACAGACATTTTGTACATTTTTCCTTTTTTTGAATATGTTCCTTAGAAAATCTTTTTTTTGCTTACCAGAAGATTTTTTCTTCTTCCCAACATGAGCATCTTCAACTAACTTAGGTCCTCCAGTTGTCTTCAAATATAGGTTTTTTTTCTGCTCTTTTTTTGCTCTGGATTTTGTAGGCATCTTAAATTTTGTTCACTGCTCTTCAGCAATACCTGAAAAAAACTAAAAAAAAATTCCTTTATTTTATTTAAATATATTACTACATTTGTTTTCACATTAGTCACAAAACGAAATTTCTTTGCCAATTTGAAAGCACACTTACTGCTCTTTTTTTTGGCAAGTGATAAACACTTTTACAGACTGACACATTATGAATCCACTTTTCAGATTTTTTACAAAGCACATGTCCAAACTGCTTTTTCAGACCAGCGTCATTTCTAACCTGGGTGTCTGCCTACACTCCAGCAAGGGCAACCAGCCTTAGTGATGCTGAATGTATTTGCATTACTGACTGAAACCTCAAACCCCACTCGCTTGTGAATACTGTGCATGATTCCACATGGTAAACAGCTACCTGTGTGCTAAGAGTCTGCTTCTGCACCAAAAAATGGCTCCCCCTTTCCATCTAATGCAACTGTGAAATCTCCAGAGCAATACGCAATAAATCTCTGCCTGTAATTCCTATTTGTACAACTGAGTCATGTTTTCACATTAGTCACAAAACGAAATTTCTTTGCCAATTTGAAAGCACACTTACTGCTCTTTTTTTGGCAAGTGATAAACACTTTTACAGACTGACACATTATGAATCCACTTTTCAGATTTTTTACAAAGCACATGTCCAAACTGCTTTTTCAGACCAGCATCATGTGTAACCTGGGTGTCTGCCTACACTCCAGCAAGGAAAACCAGCCTTAGTGATGCTGAATGTATTTGCATTACTGACTGAAACCTCAAACCCCACTCGCTTGTGAATACTGTGCATGATTCCACATGGTAAGCAGCTACCTGTGTGCTAAGAGTCTGCTTCTGCACCAAAAAATGTCTCCCCCTTTCCATCTAATGCAACTGTGAAATCACCAGAGCAATACGCAATAAATCTATGCCTGTAATTCCTATTTGCACACAGAGTCATGTTTTCACATTAGTCACAAAACAAAATTTCTTTGCCAATTTGAAAGCACACTTACTGCTCTTTTTTTTGGCAAGTGATAAACACTTTTACAGACTGACACATTATGAATCCACTTTTCAGATTTTTTACAAAGCACATGTCCAAACTGCTTTTTCAGACCAGCATCATTTGTAACCTGGGTGTCTGCCTACACTCCAGCAAGGGCAACCAGCCTTAGTGATGCTGAATGTATTTGCATTACTGACTGAAACCTCAAACCCCACTCGCTTGTGAATACTGTGCATGATTCCACATGGTAAGCAGCTACCTGTGTGCTAAGAGTCTGCATCTGCACCAAAAAATGTCTCCCCCTTTCCATCTAATGCAACTGTGAAATCACCAGAGCAATACGCAATAAATCTATGCCTGTAATTCCTATTTGCACACAGAGTCATGTTTTCACATTAGTCACAAAACGAAATTTCTTTGCCAATTTGAAAGCACACTTACTGCTCTTTTTTTTGGCAAGTGATAAACACTTTTACAGACTGACACATTATGAATCCACTTTTCAGATTTTTTTCAAAGCACATGTCCAAACTGCTTTTTCAGACCAGCATCATGTGTAACCTGGGTGTCTGCCTACACTCCAGCAAGGGCAACCAGCCTTAGTGATGCTGAATGTATTTGCATTACTGACTGAAACCTCAAACCCCACTCGCTTGTGAATACTGTGCATGATTCCACATGGTAAGCAGCTACCTGTGTGCTAAGAGTCTGCTTCTGCACCAAAAAATGTCTCCCCCTTTCCATCTAATGCAACTGTGAAATCACCAGAGCAATACGCAATAAATCTCTGCCTGTAATTCCTTTTTGCACACAGAGTCATGTTTTCACATTAGTCACAAAACGAAATTTCTTTGCCAATTTGAAAGCACACTTACTGCTCTTTTTTTTGGCAAGTGATAAACACTTTTACACACTGACACATTATGAATCCACTTTTCAGATTTTTTACAAAGCACATGTCCAAACTGCTTTTTCAGACCAGCATCATTTGTAACCTGGGTGTCTGCCTACACTCCAGCAAGGGCAACCAGCCTTAGTGATGCTGAATGTATTTGCATTACTGAGTCCAACCTCAAACCCTTAAACTATTCTTTTATTATACCAGTACACCTTAATTTATTGTGAAAACATAGTCCATATTATTTTACATGTTCCTCACATTTAAATTTCTCCCAAAACAGAAAATAATAAACACAACTTCAACAAAAAGAATTGCATTTCTATTATTCATTTCTTAATTTACCATATACATCCCCTCTCAGACTCTAAACTCACCTTTAAAATTAGTTAGTTGTGAAAGAAATGTGGCACTCAAACAGCAGATTATCAGAGCCAGGATCTCTGTTCTCTACACCTCTCTCCTCTCAGCAGAACCAGATAATGGCAAACATTCCCTCTCTTTTTCCACACATATACATGTTAGTTTCAAATCTCAGTGCTTGCCCCTTTTTTTCAAATGTAATCACACATTTCTATTGGTTGAAAACCCAACCCTTTTCCAAAAGTACCCTTCCCCCAACTTGACTTCTGCCTAGTACCCTTCCCCCAACTTGACTTCTGCCTGCTACCATAGCAACAGCTCATGGAACACTGCTGTGTGGAGTCAGGTCAGAAGTTCGCCAAACAATGTTTAAATTCCAAAGAGCAAGAGTGCTTGACTTTTCAAACCTAACAGCAAATCCATAGTACTGTTCTTTGGTAACACATTTTTCTGTACCAATACAAAACATGCTTCTATTAATTTACACATACAGCCTAGTTTTTATTCTAGAATGGTATGAAACAGCCAATCAGTTCTTTTTTTTTTTTTTTAAATATGTATGCCTCCATTTCCAAACTGTCTTTCATTTCTTTTTGCCATTCTACTGAAAGACACCTCCTGAGTGCATCCAGTTCTCCTTTGAAGATGTTCACAGTGTGGATTGTAGGGCACAGCTATGTCTTCTGGAGTGAAAAGTATGCAGAGAAAACAGATATGGTGAGAGACCTTGCTTTGCCAAATGTAGACATTAAATGGATTGGTCAGAGAGGGTTAAAGTGGCACCAATTGATGCCATTGGTGAAATCCTTCATGCACATCCAACACCCTGACCTCATAATAGTGCACTGTGGTGGCAATGACCTAGGCACTTTGACTGGGGTAGGTCTGGAAATGCTTATGAAGGACACCTTTGCACAACTGTTTTCACTTTTCCCTAAAACTGCCTTTGTGTTTTCTAACATATGCCAAAGGCAAAAATGGAACTGGTCCAATCATTTCTGTCCGCAGATTGACAAAGCAAGGAAGCACGTCAACAAATCTGTTTCTGCTTTCCTCCGTGACTATGGTATGGGTTCCATTTACCACAACAACTTGCGTTATGACATGCAAGACATTTATAGAGGAGATGGTGTACACTTCAATGATGAAGGGAACAGAGTCTTCCTCTTGAACCTTAGACTCTGCATCGGTACTTACTTGTAGGTACCACTAAAAAATCACTTAATAAACACAACGGCTCTTTTTAGAGCCCCCTAATATCTAAACACTTAAATCTGATTTTCATTTCTTTTTTTATTTTTTTTTTCTACCGTACGCTTACCGTACGCGTACCCCGTGATTTTTTTTAAAATCAATAAATGTTTTCTTTGTACTTTTCTGTCCTTCTTTGACCCCCTTACAAATGTTAGGGGGTCTGTAACTCTCCTCCTTGCCCCCTTTTCTTGTTATCACTCTTTTTTTTCTGAGTGAAACACACGAAATGGCGGCCGCCGCTTCCTGGTTTCGACTGATTCGAATGTTTACTAAGATCTAAGAGCCAATCAGAATCGCGCTCGCGCACGCCACCGTACGCGTACGGTAAGCGTACCGTAAGCGCACCGTAAGCTGGCTCAGATATATATATTGATTTAAAGGCTATTTTCTCAGAATCTACTGAACAGATTTACACCACACCTACAAAAGGCACTTCCTTGACCTGAGGACTACCTCTCTGCCAAATTTCAAGTAATTCTGTTCAGCCGTTCGGGCTGTAGCTGTGTCTAAAGGTCCTTTGGAAAAATGCATGGGAAAAACGCGTTTTGGGACCCCCCTTTTATCTCAGCCCCCGCTTGACGAATCCCCCCGAGACTTTCAGGGAAGGAGCGGAGCGTAGCGCCCCACCTATTTTGAAAAATTCGCGAGGATTCGTCGACCGGTGCCAAAGTTATTTAAAATAGAATGTTGCGGATTTCCTATGGAAACGTGGTCCTAACTATAACTACCTACTGGCGACCGCCAGTAGGTAATATATATATATATATATATATATATATATATATATATATATATATATATATATATATATATATATATATATATATATTGTGTATGAGAGTAGGATCTGCTTCACATGGGTACCCCCACTTTTTGCTGGTGTTTATCTGTTTTTCGACCTTAGTCTGGCTGTGGCCCTGCTAATCAGGACCACAGCCTAGCTGCGTCCTCTCTAAAATGGTTTCCATGTACATTAGGTACATATCTAATTGGATTCTGGAGTGCCTTATAAGCCCCTAGTATATGGTATACTATGTACCTAGGGCATAGGTACCTCAGAGGCCTACCAGGGGCTGAAGCATGTATTATGCCACCCCTGGGAAGCACTCCAAAATGGCACCACAGGTCTGCTACTGCAGCCTGGGTAAGGGTGTGCTTGCACCCCTTACAGTGGTATGGGCTACCTATATCACTACCATTGCACACACATATAAAACCTATAAGTCACTCCTATGGCAGGCCTTTACAATCCTGAAGGGAGAGTGCTTGGTTTTTATGTGAGAGGGTGCCCCTGCATGAGCAGAGCCCCTCTGCAGCATTCGGAGTAACTCCTCTGATGCTGTTTGTGGTGCAGCCTGACCATATACTCTTAAGTGCATTATAACCTTGCGGTAAATGCTAACTTTGGACTGGCTGCACGGAAACATGTCGTGTTTGATGTCAAATGCTTTGGAATACTACATCCCCGCCAGTTCTGGCAGCGGGGCTAGCATTCCACCCTTTTAGATAGAGAGACATGTTCACACTGGTCTAACCCGGTAGGACTTTCTACAGCCCTGGCATCACATAATGGATGCCTCTGCCACAGACACGGGTCTGGCCTCCTGCTGCTGACCGAAACTCCGGCAGGGGAGGCCTGGACAATAGGTTTCCTGTCCCACAGAGGTGTAACCACCTCTGCAGACAGGCAGATGTGCATTGGGGCTGGGCGGGAGCACTCTCTGGTGCTTTGAAGTCCTGCACTGGGGGCACACTTGGTGTCCCTTTGCATAGTCCAGTTCAAACCGGTTGCAGGGGCTACCTGCCCGTGCTCTGGTGCAAAACTGGACAAAGTAAATGGGTGTAACCACCCCTCTTTCCAAACCCTCCCATAAGTGGGTCTCTAGAGTATGTCCAATACCCAAACTTAGTATAAGTATGGGAACCCAGTCCTTGAGACTTTGGATTACCCTGGACGAAACTCTGCAACATATATCCTGGACCTTTGACTTTCTATTTTGACTAGAAGACGGAAGAAATCTCCTTTGGGGTCAAGGAGTGACTCCCCTGCTTGGCAGGCACCAAAGAAGCAACTGTCCGGTCTGCAAGTCCGAAGCTCCCGTTGGACGCCAAAGTCTCTGCATCACCAAAGGTAGATTTCCTGACTTTCCCGAGGCTACCCTGAGTCCACAGAAAAGCTGAGGCTTGTGGCTATTGTGAGTGACGAGGAACTGTGACCCCTGGGCACCGCATTCTATTGCTGGTACATCGACTTGCTGTTTATCCTTGAAGTTCTGCTTTGGGCTCCGAGTAGCCCCTGCCTTGAGCACTGACTGCACTGAAGGTCTCTGGCCTCTACCCCACGAGTGACCCGCGGGTTGGGTTCCAGTGCGACCGCTCGAGGCTCCTTTGTGATAGCTAGCCCATTGGCTAGTGGGTCCGCACAAAGGCAACTCCTCTTCTGTTTGGGCTTCCCTGATTGCTCCAGATGTGCCCTGACTTACCCTTGCTGGGTGAGTCCCTCAGACCTTGTTGGTCTGCACCAACGTCCTTCTTCTCTTTCCACGAGACTTGCCGTTGCCAAGGCTTGTTGGGACCATTCTGGTCGCCGACACTGCAGCACTCTACAGACTTTGTGGGACAGCTCGAATTCGGCTCATGGACTTCGTTGATGCCTCCTGGACCTCATGGCTGAACAGTCAAGTCACCCATCAACTCACCTGAAGCACCCAACATCTGTGGGCATTGGTCCATCATGCCCCTGGTCACTGGCAAGTGACCCAGACTCTGTCCCCTCTGCTTTCAGGTTCCTTACATCCTAGATCCAGGCTTGGATCACTCCGGACACTTCTCTTCACGGCAGCAGCACTTCTTCACCAGCTTCCATTGAAATCAAGCACGTGACCCGACACCAAAAGGCACCTATGCACCTGGCTTCCCTGGGTGAGGTAACACAAGTACTCCGGTGCTCCCGTGGGTGCTAGCCCTAGAACTGCCTAAGTCCAAAAGGGTTTGGTCCTGACTCGATTCTAAGTGTCCCTAATCTTTAAATTTCCAACCGCGACATTGCCTATAGAAGCTAATGGGAACACGTGGTTGTGTTTACACATTGCACACAGCCCCTGTGGGTCCCCTGTGTCACTACCTTGGGTGGTTCATTGGGGTCCCAGCCATTCTACAGGCTCTAGATCTTGTGTCTAGTTCAATCGTGGTTCTTATACCACTTTTTTTGGTATATGGTTTGGTACGCCCCTAGTACTTGTGCTAATATTGTTGATAACTAACTTGTAACCTAAGTACTTCAAACTCCAGTCTCATAAAGAGACTAGAGGGGTGTGTTTTATCTTAAATACATTTTAAATATGTACCTGGTGTGGCTGTCCTTTCATTTGATCATTCAAGAGATGGTATACTGGTAAAACAAGCTGCTTTACATTCCTTCAAGACAGCCTGAAGGCTGCTCTTCATAGCTACCACTAGGATAGCTTTCAATAAAGGTTGTCTTTAACCAATCACTAAGGGGTTGTTTGGACTGATACAAGGTGCCCACTAGAACTAGTACGACAGCATATATCAGGCCAACTTCTCACAAATATATATATATATATATATATATATATATATATATATATATATATATATATATAATCTACTGGCGGTCGCCAGTAGATAGTTATAGTTAGGACCGTGTTTCCTTTGGAAATCTCAAAATTCTATTTTGAATAACTTTGGCGCCGGTTGACGAATCCTCGCGAAATTTTCAAAACTAATGGGGCGCTTGGTTCAGCTCCTACCCTGAAAGTCTCGGGGTGATTCGTCAAGCGGGGGCCGAGAAAAAAGGGGGGTCCCAAAACGCGTTTTCCCCATGCATTTTTCCATAGAACCTTTAGTCGCAGCTACAGCCCGAACGGCTGAACAGAATTACTTGAAATTTGGCAGAGAGGTATCCATAAGGTCAAGGAAGTGCCTTTTGCAGGTCTGGTGTAAATCTGTTCAGTATTTCCGGAGAAAATAGCATTTAAAAGCATATATATATCTATAAGCGCGCAGGGTGCGCGCACCGTGCGAGCACCGTGCGAGCACCCTAACGTGCCCGAGCGTAATTCTGATTGGTGGTTACATGTTAGTCAACGTTCGAATCGGTCGCAATCAGGAAGTGTCGGCCGCCATTTTGTTTGTTTTCAGTGCGAGAGTGAAAAAGGAAGGTGGCGAACGTGAAAAGGGGGCAGGGTAGAGAGTGCGCGCACCCTGAAAACCCCCCCCAAAAAAAAAATTTTTTTTTAAAAAAAATAAAAAATTCGCAGGGTGAAAACCAAAAAAAAAAAAATAATAATTTTTAATACGTAGTTTATTGTAAAATAAATATATAAAAAAAATAATACATAAATAAATTAGCATTTAAAAAACCGTAAAAATTCACTGAAAAAACCATAGGTTTCACACACGTTATAGTTAGGAATTAGCATTTAAAAAACCTTGCAAATTCACTTAAAAAACCATAGGTTTCACACATGTTATAGTTAGCTGGACATTTCACTCATAAAAAACCAATGAAATTCCCCCGTTATAGTTACTGCAGGCAACTATAACTCACGCGACCGCAATCCTCTGCTGATGACGTCAGATATTACATCACTGATGACATATGTGTCTTTCTGAAAAATAAATATTTGTAATATATGTATAGCTAAAGATTAATGGAAGAAGACATGGGTAAATAAGTGTCTAAATACAGTGATGTAATATCTGACGTCATCAGCAGAGGATTGCGGTTGAGCCCTTGTGTTTATTGAGTGTTTTCCGTACCTACAAGTAAGTACTGATGCAGAGTCTAAAGTTCAAGAGGAAGACTCTGTTCCCTTCATCATTGAAATGTACACTGTCTCCTCTATAAATGTCTTGCATGTTGTAACGCAAGTTGTTGTGGTATATAGAACCCATACCATAGTCTCTGAGGAAAGCAGAAACAGACTTATTGACGTGCTTTCTTGCTTTGTCAATCTGTGGACAATGTTGGTTGGACCAGTGCCACTTTTGCCTTTGGCATATATTAGAATATACAAAGGCAGTTTGTGGAAAAAGTGACATCAATTGCACAAAGGTGTCCTTAATAAGCATTTCCAGACCTACCCCAGTTAAAGTGCCTAGGTCATTTCCACCAGAGTGCACAATAATAAGGTTAGGCTGTGGGAGATGTAGAAAGGTTTTCACCAAAGGCATTAATTGATGCCACTTTAACCCTCTCTGACCAATCCATTTAATGTCTACATTTGGCAAAGCAAGGTCTTTCACAATACCTCTTTTTTCTGCAAACTTTTCACTCCAGAAGACATAGCTGTGACCTACAATCCACACTGTGAACATCTTTCAAGGAGATCTGGATGCACTCAGAAGGTGTCTTTCAGTAGAATGGCAATATGAAAAGAAAGATAGTTGTAAAATGGAGGCAAACATACTTTAAAAAAAAAAAAGAACTGATTGGCTGATTCAAACCATTTTACAGTTAAAACTAGGCTGTATGTTTAGATTTTTACAAGCATGTTTTGTATTGGTTGAGAAAAATGTGTACCCACAGAAAATTACTTTGGATTTGCTGTTAGGTTTGAAAGGTCAAGCACTCTTGCTCTAAGGATTAGAAACATTGTGTGCTGAACTTCTGACCTCTCTGCTCACACCACTGTTCCATGACTTGTTGCTATGGTAGCAGGCAGAAGTCAAGTTGGGGGTAGGGATCATTTGGAAAGGGTTGAAATTTCCAACCAAAAAAAATGTGTGTTTCCATTTGAAAAAATGTGGGAAGCACTGTGATTTGGAGTTAACATGTATATGTGTGGAAAAAGAGAGGGAAACATTGCCATTAACTGGTTCTGCTGAGAGGAGAGAGGTGTACAGCTCAGAGATTCTGGCTCTGATAATCTGCTGTTTGAGTGCCACATTTCTTTCTGAACTAACTACTTTTAAAGGTGAGTTATGAATTTGAGAGAGAATGCATGTGGTGCATTTTGATATAAATAATAGAAATGTGATTCTTCTTTTAAAGTTGTTTTTCACATTTTGTGTTTTGGGAGATATTTAACTGTCTAGAACTTGTAAGATATTATGGAGTATGTCTTCACTATAAGTTAAGGTGTACTGGTATCACTGAGGAATACTGTTTTGTGCCTAGAATCACATCATGAGTCTGTCTGCACACAGGATTTGTTGTCAGAGATTTAATTTGTGTTGCTATTGTTCTGTTAGCCTTGCACTCGCAGGAAAGGGGCAGTTTGTTTTCTTAAAGTGTGATGGTTAGCATTCAGCAGAAATCAGTTACTCACAAATGAGAGGCAAATGCAAACACATTTGAAAATAGCATGGTTCATTTTCCTACCACTTTAAAAGTTGTGTTTTACATTTTATGTTAAGGAAGATATTTAAGTGCCTTGAACATGTTAGATATTATGGAGTATGTATTCACCATAAGTTAAGGTGTACTGGTATCACCCAGGAATACTGTTTTCTGCCTAGAATCACACCATGAGACAGTGTGCACATAGGAATTGTTATCAGAGATTTAATTTGTGTTGCTCTTGCTCTGTTACCCTTGCAGTCGCAGGAAAGGGGCAGCTTGTTTTTTGTAACACATGGTCATGGTCTCAAGGAGCTGTTAGGACATGTGCTCTTTTCTGCTTGTCTAAAATATAAGAAAAATGTGTCAGGCTGTCACAGTAATTATCACTTGCTCCACCACAGTAGTAAATGTGGTTTCAAATTGCCAAAGAAAATATCGCTTTCTGCCTAGAATCACACCATGAGTCTGTGTGCACACAGGAATTTTTGTCAGAGAGTAAATTTGTGTTGCTGATGTTCTGTGAAACTTGCACTTTCAAGAAAGGGCCAGCTTTTTTTCTTCAACTGTGATGGTTAGCACTCAGCAGAAATCAGAATCTCACAAATGAGAGGCAAATGGTAACACATTTGAAATCAACAGGGTAGATTTTCCTTCCAATCTTGTAATGGGCGAGGTAGTTCCTACATGTTCAAAACTCCAATTAACCCTTACCACACATGTATTCTTACACACATATCTTCAGTCTTCATGCAGTTGTGGAAGTCTCCATGCAGATCTCTCTTGCACCTGACAATACACAGTCTCCAGAAACACACTCTTTGCACACATGCAGCACCTTCTACTACACTCCCATGCGTAATACTCAGCTCTGTGTTGTGTTTCAGATAGCAGTGTGTAACGCAAACACGTTCAACGTCACCAAGGCTCATTTCCTTTGCTGTAGTGTAATCACTCACACTGTAACACATGGTCATGGTCTCAAGGAGCTGTTAGGACATGTGCTCTTTTCTGCTTGTCTAAAATATAAGAAAAAATATGTCAGGCTGTCACAGTAATTATCACTTGCTCCACCACAGTAGTAAATGTGGTTTCAAATTGCCAAAGAAAATATCGCTTTCTGCCTAGAATCACACCATGAGTCTGTGTGCACACAGGAATTGTTGTCAGAGAGTAAATTTGTGTTGCTGATGTTCTGTGAAACTTGCACTTTCAAGAAAGAGCCAGCTTTTTTTCTTCAACTGTGATGGTTAGCACTCAGCAGAAATCAGAATCTCACAAATGAGAGGCAAATGGTAACACATTTGAAATCAACAGGGTAGATTTTCCTTCCAATCTTGTAATGGGTGAGGTAGTTCCTACATGTTCAAAAATCCAATTAACCCTTACCACACATGTATTCTTACACACATATCTTCAGTCTTCATGCAGTTGTGGAAGTCTCCATGCAGATCTCTCTTGCACCTGACAATACACAGTCTCCAGAAACACACTCTTTGCACACATGCAGCACCTTCTCCTACACTCCCATGCGTAATACTCAGGTCTGTGTTGTGTTTCAGATAGCAGTGTGTAACGCAAACACATTCAACGTCACCAAGGCTCATTTCCTTTGCTGTAGTCTAATCACTCACCCTGTAACACATGGTCATGGTCTCAAGGAGCTGTTAGGACATGTGCTCTTTTCTGCTTGTCTAAAATATAAGAAAAAATGTGTCAGGCTGTCACAGTAATTATCACTTGCTCCACCACAGTAGTAAATGTTGTTTCAAATTGCCAAAGAAAATATCGCTTTCTGCCTAGAATCACACCATGAGTGTGTGTGCACACAGGAATTGTTGTCAGAGAGTAAATGTGTGTTGCTGATGTTCTGTGAAACTTGCACTTTCAAGAAAGGGGCAGCTTTTTTTCTTCAACTGTGATGGTTAGCACTCAGCAGAAATCAGAATCTCACAAATGAGAGGCAAATGGTAACACATTTGAAATCAACAGGGTAGATTTTCCTTCCAATCTTGTAATGGGTGAGGTAGTTCCTACATGTTCAAAACTCCAATTAACCCTTACCACACATGTATTCTTACACACATATCTTCAGTCTTCATGCAGTTGTGGAAGTCTCCATGCAGATCTCTCTTGCACCTGACAATACACAGTCTCCAGAAACACACCCTTTGCACACATGCAGCACCTTCTCCTACACTCCCATGCGTAATACTCAGCTCTGTGTTGTGTTTCAGATAGCAGTGTGTAACGCAAACACGTTCAACGTCACCAAGGCTCATTTCCTTTGCTGTAGTGTAATCACTCACCCTGTAACACATGGTCATGGTCTCAAGGAGCTGTTAGGACATGTGCTCTTTTCTGCTTGTCTAAAATATAAGAAAAAATGTGTCAGGCTGTCACAGTAATTATCACTTGCTCCACCACAGTAGTAAATGTGGTTTCAAATTGCCAAAGAAAATATCGCTTTCTGCCTAGAATCACACCATGAGTCTGTGTGCACACAGGAATTGTTGTCAGAGAGTAAATTTGTGTTGCTGATGTTCTGTGAAACTTGCACTTTCAAGAAAGGGCCAGCTTTTTTTCTTCAACTGTGATAGTTAGCACTCAGCAGAAATCAGAATCTCACAAATGTGAGGCAAATGGTAACACATTTGAAATCAACAGGGTAGATTTTCCTTCCAATCTTGTAATGGGTGAGGTAGTTCCTACATGTTCAAAAATCCAATTAACCCTTACCACACATGTATTCTTACACACATATCTTCAGTCTTCATGCAGTTGTGGAAGTCTCCATGCAGATCTCTCTTGCACCTGACAATACAAAGTCTCCAGAAACACACTCTTTGCACACATGCAGCACCTTCTCCTACACTCCCATGCGTAATACTCAGGTCTGTGTTGTGTTTCAGATAGCAGTGTGTAACGCAAACACATTCAACGTCACCAAGGCTCATTTCCTTTGCTGCAGTCTAATCACTCACCCTGTAACACATGGTCATGGTCTCAAGGAGCTGTTAGGACATGTGCTCTTTTCTGCTTGTCTAAAATATAAGAAAAAATGTGTCAGGCTGTCACAGTAATTATCACTTGCTCCACCACAGTAGTAAATGTGGTTTCAAATTGCCAAAGAAAATATCGCTTTCTGCCTAGAATCACACCATGAGTGTGTGTGCACACAGGAATTGTTGTCAGAGAGTAAATTTGTGTTGCTGATGTTCTGTGAAACTTGCACTTTCAAGAAAGGGGCAGCTTTTTTTCTTCAACTGTGATGGGTAGCACTCAGCAGAAATCAGAATCTCACAAATGAGAGACAAATGGTAACACATTTGAAATCAACAGGGTAGATTTTCCTTCCAATCTTGTAATGGGTGAGGTAGTTCCTACATGTTCAAAAATGCAATTAACCCTTACCACACATGTATTCTTACACACATATCTTCAGTCTTCATGCAGTTGTGGAAGTCTCCATGCAGATCTCTCTTGCACCTGACAATACACAGTCTCCAGAAACACACTCTTTGCACACATGCAGCACCTTCTCCTACACTTCCATGCGTAATACTCAGGTCTGTGTTGTGTTTCAGATAGCAGTGTGTAACGCAAACACATTCAACGTCACCAAGGCTCATTTCCTTTGCTGTAGTCTAATCACTCACCCTGTAACACATGGTCATGGTCTCAATGAGCTGTTAGGACATGTGCTCTTTTCTGCTTGTCTAAAATGTAAGAAAAAATGTGTCAGGCTGTCACAGTAATTATCACTTGCTCCACCACTGTAGTAAATGTGGTTTCAAATTGCCAAAGAAAATATCGCTTTCTGCCTAGAATCACACCATGAGTGTGTGTGCACACAGGAATTGTTGTCAGAGAGTAAATTTGTGTTGCTGATGTTCTGTGAAACTTGCACTTTCAAGAAAGGGGCAGCTTTTTTTCTTCAACTGTGATGATTAGCACTCAGCAGAAATCAGAATCTCACGAATGAGAGACAAATGGTAACACATTTGAAATCAACAGGGTAGATTTTCCTTCCAATCTTGTAATGGGTGAGGTAGTTCCTACATGTTCAAAAATGCAATTAACCCTTACCACACATGTATTCTTACACACATACCTTCAGTCTTCATGCAGTTGTGGAAGTCTCCATGCAGATCTCTCTTGCACCTGACAATACACAGTCTCCAGAAACACACTCTTTGCACACATGCAGCACCTTCTTCTACACTTCTATGCGTAATACTCAGGTATGTGCTGTGTTTCAGATAGCAGTGTGTAACGCAAACACATTCAATGTCACCAAGGCTCATTTCCTTTGCTGTAGTCTAATCACTCACCCTGTAACACATGGTCATGGTCTCAAGGAGCTGTTAGGACATGTGCTCTTTTCTGCTTGTCTAAAATATAAGAAAGAATGTGGCAGGCTGTCACAGTACTTATCACTTGCTCCACCACAGTAGTAAATGTGGTTTCAAATTGCCAAAGAAAATATCGCTTTCTGCCTAGAATCACACCATGAGTCTGTGTGCACACAGGAATTGTTGTCAGAGATTTAATTTGTGTTTCTCTTGTTTTGTAAGACTTTGACTCGTAGGAAAGGGCCAGCTCATATGATAGGATTTGAAATGCTAAAAAAAAAATTGAAATGAATTAAAATTACATAAAGTTATTTTTTTTTATTTTCTTGCAGGTATTGCTGAGCAACAGTGAAAAAATTTAAAGATGCCTATAAAGTCAAGAAACAGAAAAGAAAAGCAACAGCAACTATATTTGAAGACAACTGGTAAAAAAAAATAGGAGGAGAAGCTCGTGTTGGAAAACATAAAAAGTCTTCTGGTAAGCAGACTAAAGAATTTTTAAAAAATATCTTCAAAAAAAAAATGTTAGAAAGATATCTTCAAACAGTGTTTCAAGTACAAAACAACAACAGAGTCAACAGCAAAAACAAAATGCTAATGTACAATCAGAAGTAAGAAAGAGTGACTAAAAAAGGAAAAATAGATTTTAAAAACATTAGTCGAAAAATGTTTCAGAGAAGAGTGATGTTAAATTTGCTAAAGGATGTGAAAAAATATAAGAAGAAAACCAAATTTTATAAGAATTTTTTTTTTATTGAAAGTATTGTTACGAAGGCTTTGGAAATAAAAAAAACTATTGATTTTAATTTTGAACAGGATGCGTAGATTAGATAAATTAGTCAATGCAATGAAGTCACAAAGCAAAAGGAAAAGAGAAGTGAAAAAAAATAACTTTTGTAAAGTGTTCTTAGGAGAATGGAAGCATAGTTCAAGTACTGAACCATTTTTTAATGAAGAGAGTTATCTTCAAAGTAATACTTTGTTGCATGCAGTTGACACCAATGGTAGAGCATATGAAGTTAAAGATGGTTGTGTAATGGAAAAGGAGAAAATGGTTCCAAGAAATGAGGAAGAAGTGATGGCTGCTGAGGTTATGGGGAGACGTCCTAAAGCCCCAGTGTACACTTGGAATTGTAGTAGTATTTGTACTGTGCGTCAGGAATCTATTGATAAATTACGTGACTTTCTAAGAGAATATAGTAAAAAGAGTGTTAAACAGAAGATTAAGGTGCTTCAAAGACTAGATCCATGCAGAGTGAGAGAGAATACTGGTTTGCAAGGACATTATCTGGCTTGTCTATCTAGGAAAGTGTGTCAAAGTGTTTTTCACCATTTTAGGATGCTGGCAGTACATCATACTGAAATGAGAAAGTTTGTGAGAACATTGTATTTTGCTAAAAATCCAGCACTAAAGTTAAATGAGTTGAATAATGCTCTGTTCCGTGGATCTGTATCAGATGTAGTGAAGGTTACTGATGAGATTCAGTTTTGTTACTTTGGTGCAGAACAAGAAAGTGCAGAAAATGACACAGTTATTGATGAAAATGTGGAAGAGAATGTAGAACTTACTGTTAGTAAAAATTTTGAAGATGAAATGACAGAATTTACTATCATCTCTAATGAAAGACCAAATATTACTTGTATTTGTTGCCGGAGAAGCCATTATAAAATTCAAACAAGGAATGTTGATCTGTATAAAAAAAGTGAAAATGAAGATAATTATAAGTGGAAAGATTTCGCAACATATATATTTCTGGCAAATTGTTTTGAATTGGGTGAAGATCAGCGTATTTGTAAATACTGTTATAACAAGTTAGAAGAAAATAGAATGCCAGCTAGAGCTAAACATAATAAATTAGAATTGGTTGATATTCCTCCAAAACTTTCTGATTTAAATACGTATGAGTCTATACTCATTCAATGTGTCCATCCGTTTCAGACCATAGTGCGTATGGAGCCCAAAACAGGTAAATTACCTCCTTCAGATTTACAAAGAGGTTTAAAAGGAAGAGTTGTCTATTTGCCATTGGATTTGAAAAACAAATATGGAAACAATTGATGCAGATACTTTGGAAACGGAACCATTAGTTATTCTGGTTAATGGTGTACCTACAAAGAATAAGAAAATTTGGCAGGAGCTGGTGGATGTACGAAAAGTACAAAGAGCAATTTGTATTTGAAAAAAAATAATAAATGGTATGAAGCAATTTATATGGATGAAGATGAAGAAGTTTTACTAGAAGACACAGGAATACCAACTGGGCAAATTGAAAAAGTTGATAAGTCAAAAGAAGAAGAAATTTATGAACATTTCATCTTCATTCTAAAGAAGTTATGGGAAACGCTATTGATCTGTTTCAGATGAAGAAAGCAAAAGGAACTCCTGTGAGTGTATGGGAGGAGAGCTTGGAAGCTCGTTGTTTTCCCCAACTGTTTCCTACAGGAGAAGGTGGATGATATGATGAACGTCCAGTACAGATTCCTGCTTCGGAGTATCGGACTACAAGATTACATGCAGAAGATCCAATTCCTTATTTGTTCCATCTTTTTTTTTAAAGTGACTTGTCTGCACTATCTTATGCAGTAAATCACATTTTGAAAACTGAAGTACATCTACATAATGTGCCAGCAAAGGACTTTATCAACAAAGTGCAACAGCGAGATGATCATTTGGAATCTCAATTGATCAATTTGATTGCTTGTCAGCGTGGGACTAATGAATATTGGTACCGACGCCATGGAGAATTGAAATGTATGTTACGGAATTTAGGAACTCCTACATGGTTCCTTACCCTAAGCTGTGCTGAGTACGCTTGGGATGATCTTCTAGATTTTCTTCGAGAGGCAAATTCAAACATTAAAAACATACAATACAAGACAGCAGGAGAATTGTGCTCATTGGATCCGGTTAATGTTTGCAGATATTTTAATCATAGATTTGAGGCTATGATGTCCTTCATCTGCAATAAAAAAAATCCACCTCTTGGAGAAGTTGTGGATTTCTTTTGGAGAAAAGAGTACCAAGCAAGAGGTGCTCCTCATATTCATATGCTGTTGTGGATCAAGGATGCCCCAAAATTTGGAACAGATGCTGATGAAGCAGTTTTAGCTTTTATTGAAGAATATGCAACATGTGCTATACCTAAAAGCACAGAAGATAAAAACTTAAAAGAGAAAGTTTTACGTTTCCAAAGTCATCGGTGTGGAAAATACTGTCGGCGAAAGTACAAGAGTAAAGATAAATTCTACACAAAATGTCGATTTGGATTTCCACGACCTGTTCTTTCAAAAGGAAGAGTCAACAGTTTTATGTCAGCTGTGCGACATACTATTACAAGAAAATCACCTAAGAATACCTACAACCTAAGAAGAAAAGAAGAGTCAAAATATATAAATGACTACAACCCAGTCATTTTATCCATGTGGAATGCTAACATGGATATACAGTATGTGGCTGACAATTCTATTGCTGTTGCTCGGTATGTCACATCTTACATCACTAAATCTGAGAAAACGGAATTGAAGGAAATGTGCGAAGAGATTTCTCACGAGAAGACTGTCAGTAAAAAGCTATACAGTTTCAGTTTAAAGATGTTATCGCATCGAGAAATTGGATCCTATGAATGTTCAGATAGGTTATCATCTGCAAGTCTGTACTCGAAATCCAGAAGAATAATTTGGGTAAGTTTATGCCTTGCAGGAATGAGAAATCGGGTACTGAAATCTATTCAAGAAATTGAATATTTAGCAGCGTTCGAACCAGAAAGTACAGACATTTTAAGAACAAACATGTTGGACACATATTACCCACAAAGAAGTCATAACCTTGAGAACATGTGTCTCTATGAAGTGCTGCAGAACTTCATTTTTAAACGGAATGCCACAGAAGACATCAACAATGGAAAATATAAAGTCAGTGGTGAGGAAGGATGTTTGGTGAAGCAAACAAAAGGAAGTTTGATAAATCACCGGAA
This sequence comes from Triturus cristatus, assembly GCF_964204655.1. NCBI lineage: Eukaryota > Metazoa > Chordata > Amphibia > Caudata > Salamandridae > Triturus > Triturus cristatus. Next base: position 1,875,581,379 of record NC_140590.1, read on the forward strand.
GCTGAGTTGCGACACTCCTGACAAAAAGGAATTTTACTACTTGGCACTTTTGCAGCTGTTTAAACCATGGCGTTCAGAGGACGAACTACTTGGAGAATTCCAGAGTTATGAAGATTCCTTGAATGCTAGCAAAGACAGCATAGAATGCAGTACTTTCACAACTTATGTTCAAATGTTAAATGAAGAAATTGAACAAGAAGCAACAATTGCAGCTGAAGTAGCTAGAGACAGTTCTCAAGACAGTCAAAGTTCTGGGACGTTCAGTCAAGATCCTCTAGGACAACCAATCATAGAAAATGAAGCAGCAATAGCCATGACTGAAGTCGAAACAGCTATGAATCAAGCTCAGGATGATTTAATAAACTTAACGAATTTGGAAGAACAACTGAATGATGAACAACAACAAATTTATGAATAAGTCAGGAAAAAAATTGATCACGGATTACTACATGAAAATAAAGAGTGCTCATGCACATCTTTTGAACCAATGAGAATGTATGTAAGTGGACAAGCAGGAACTGGAAAAAGTTTCTTAATTAATGTAATTAGAAGCTACCTACAGAAGAAAACGGATTCAACTTTGTCTTGTGTTGTTACTGCTCCAACTGGTTTAGCAGCATATAACATAAAAGGAGTTACCTTAAATTGTTTGCTAATGTTACCAGTAGAGCATGAGAACAACATACAATACCACAAACTATCAGGAGAAGCATGCTTGGAAGTTTCAAGAGTATTGAAGAAAATGAAAGTAATCATTATTGATGAGGTAAGCATGGTATCAAACTTAATGCTTGCCTTTGTGCATTTAAGAATGCAGCAAATACTAAAGACAGACTATGACGTGTTATTTGGAGGAAAACACATCATAGTTTTTGGGGATCTTCTGCAACTTACTCCAGTTAAAGGACAACCGGTATTCCGTACACTTACACATGAAGACACGAAAAAGTCGTTAGGAAGTATAGGCAATGTACATATTTGGACATATTTTGAGTATAAGGAACTCATTACCAATATGAGGCAAGCCAATGATGAGGATTATGCAAGTATTCTGAAAGATATAAGAATTGGACTACTCACAGAACATGGCAGAAAAGCATTACAGAGTCGATTGCTGAGTAATTTGTTTACAACAGAAGAAATAGTTCCAGAGAAAATATACAAGAAAATTGCTGAAAAAAATACTGTAATCTGCTTAATGCCAACACTACATGAATGCTCTGTATTCAATCAAGAACTTTTGAAATTGGAAAATGAAGAGATCATAAAACTGGAAGCTGTGGATAAAATTCAACATGAACGAATAACTATTATATTGACAGGCAAATTGGCTACTAAATTGGATTCTCTGGAGAAAAACATTTCAAAAACAGCTGGTTTGGAGAAGAATCTTTATGTTTGTATGAACTGTAGAGTAATTTTAAGACGTAATTTGGATGTAGAAAAAGGCTTAGTGAATGGAGCTATGGGTAAAGTTGTGGGTTTTGTAAAGTGGATCACTGACATAATATCGATTACCAAAATATCGACTACTTAAAATATCGTTGCTAAATTATCGACTACAATATTATCGACTGGCCATACTTATTAAAGAAAATACAAAAATATCGAGTACACAATATCGTCTTAACAAAATATCGTATATCATTATATCGAATTTAAAAATATCGTTAACAAAATTATCGTCTACTCTTACATGACTATGTAAATGACAAAATTATCGAAACCAGAAATATAGACAACCAAAATATAGAATATTTCACAATATCGACTATCTAAAAAACTATGAAGAAAATATACTTTAAGCACAACACATACATTAACATTGTAATACATAATAAAACACGTAAATAACATTAACATTTTTGTTCAAACACATACATTTAAAAATAAACATTCCATAAACAATATGAATACATTTCACTACATAAATAATTTTATAATTATTATACATGCATTAAACCACATTTAAAAATATCTTTAAAGCATTTAATACTACAAATAAACAATGACTTACTACTAATAAGTTGCTAATTAGCGTTTCCCTTACAAGGAAACAAACAGCCAGAAAAGAAAAAAAAAATTAAGGTGGACCAATGACATGCTCACATTTCAAATTAAACCAATGAAATGAAGCAACTAATTAATTGCACACTATAAAAACACTACATTTCAACATCTCTTTCACACTACAAACTGAAAAGAAGAAATAAGACGAAACTCTACTCAACTGTTTCCTGAAAGAAGAATTACAGTCCATAAGAAAATTTAACAACTACAGAAAGTAAGTTAAACTCTATTTATAAAGCAACTAATCTAGAATGCTACAGCTGAAACTATTTCTATAAATGATTGTACTACACTTCATTTAATTACATTCATTTCGCCTCTATAGATACCTTCTAAAAAGACAGAAATATTTTGGACATCCCCACAACTCTAATATTAATCAATGTAAGTATTGTTTTACTTTTTCCTACCCACCTACAACTATTAATTAAAAAAATAATTCTAAAAAATATTTATTCCTTATTTGTCTCCTCTACAGAAAACCACTGAACCATCCAAAACTACCTTCTACGCAATCACCTACTGGACCAAAGAAATAAGTAAGTATATAAACCTCAATCATTAAACAGCCTAAAATACGCAGCCAGAATGTAACTTTCCCCTTAAAACAGTAGCACATTCAAAAAAATGTATCCAACTATTAACAAATTTTTTTCTCTTATCAACAGAAAATCTATCTCCAAGATTAAACTGAAAGCTTGAAGTCAGCTAATAAACATCTTTCAACACATCAAATTATACATTGTAAGTATATTCACTAAAATGTAAATATATTTAAAATATCTATCACATTGTTTATATTTACAAAATATTTTTTCATCTCCCGTAGCATAATACAGAACAACATGACTGAAGGTGCTGAATTTATAACGTCTCAAAAAAATAAAATGTTGTTATGTTATATGGGTTATGTATATACACAAGAAAAGCAAAGTGGTCTGAAAATGTTTTGGAAATGTAGCAAATACTACTCAAACAAATGCTATGGTAGAGCTATTACAAAAGAAACCACTGTTCTTTCTGTAAAAGAACATAATCACCCCCCCAATATTACAGAGATAGAAGTTAGAAATGCTCTTGAAAACATTAAAGAAGCAAGTACTAGCACTGATAAACCCACCACCCAAATACTCAAAGAACAATTAATAAAAATACCACACCATGCATCAGCACAATTACCCCCAATTGATTGTTTAAAAAGAACTATAGCTAGACAAAAAAAACTAACTACCAAAACTTTACCTACCCCTAAAACATTTGAGACAGTAATCATTCCCCCAGAATTAAGCATAACTCACACTAATGAACCATTTATTTTTTTTGACAACAAATCTCCTGAGAAAAGAATAATTATGTTTGCTACTGCAAACAATTTAGTGAAATTACAACAATGTGACACTTGGATGATGGATGGAACTTTTAAAGTTTGTCCAAAACCATTTTACCAGCTGTACACAGTGCATGGATTGTACCAACATTCTAACATTCCATTCATCTATGCCCTCTTACCAAATAAACAGCAAACAACATACATAGAAATATTAACCAAAATTAAAGAAGAAACCAATAATTATTTCCCACAAAAAATAATTATTGATTTCGAATTAGCCATGATCAATTCAATACTAAAAAATTATCCACACACAGCAATCCAAGGTTGCTATTATCATTTTAACCAGAGTCTATGGAGACATCTGCAAAAGTCCACCCTAAGTGTACAATATGCTACAGATAGTACTTTTGCCTACCAGGTTAAAAAACTAATAGCACTAGCATACGTACCTGTAACAGATGTAGCAGAACACTATAATATTCTAATAGAAAGTCCCTATTACAAAAAGAACGAAGACAAATTAAGCCAACTCCTAGACTACTTTGAGGACACCTAGGTGGGAAGATTACATCGATCAGGACATAGAAGACAACCAAAGTTCCACATTCCTTGGTGGAATGTATACCTGAGTACCTTAAATAAACAATCCAAAACAAACAATAGTGTTGAAGGATGGCATAATGCCTTCCAAGCAACTACAAGCAGAGGGAAACCTACCCTACAAAAACTCCTGGAATCTCTACAAAAAGAACAAAGCTACCAAGAATTACGGATGCAACAATCTGTTACTCAAATAGGTCCTAAATTAACTAAACAAACCAAACAAATGTTTGATCTACTACAAAGTCAAGTAAACCTATACCCATCAACAAGTGGCCTAGACTACCTATCACTAATAGCCAAAAGCATTTTATAATTAACATACACACAGCTAATAAATGAAATAGGTCAATACAATAAACAATTGCAATCATATATTAATACTATATTTTCCTAAATAATATATAATTGTCAGATACATTTCATTTTCATATAGGAAATATATATGTACAATTAAATATTATTTCTGTAAATATAATATATATAACAATAAACTATAATAACATTTCCCACCCAAATTATAACAAAATATAACTTACCATTGATGTAGCCATACAAGATGAATTCCACCAAGTAAGACTCCTTCCATTTCTATGTCAATCCATAGTAATAATAAAAAATTTGCCCCACCAAAAATGAAAAAATCAACACATCCAATGTAAATCCATCCTCGACAAATCCAAAAACGTGAAACCCTCAAAAACCCGAAAAATAGGTCAAAATAGTAACAAACGCTCCTGGAAATCCCGGTGAAAAAAACAGTGTGATAACTTTATTAGTTTCATTAACTAAAACACACTGTAAAAAAAATAAATAAATAACGTCTCTCTTTCCATCATAATATGCAAACCCTCAAAAACCCGAAAAGAAGTGAAAAATCAAAATAAACGCTCCATGAAATCCCGTAAAAAGTTAAAAAGTGTGTTAACAATATTACTTAAATCAAGTAACACACACTTTAAAAAAAAAAAACGCGTCTTGGTCTTCGAAAAAACATCGATCAACATTTACCTGAAAAACAGAACAAAACATACCCACCCACACAATCACACCCAAATACATTTAATAAATACAATTACATCATTTCAAAACAACACATATTTAATCACAATATTTACTTCGAAAACTACGTCACAACCAGTAAACAACCAGACGTAACTAAATCATTACTAACACGTCAAAAACACCCAAAACATTTTAAATTATCTATCAATACACTATAAACATCCTAACTACCCTAAACATAAGTATTTAATAACACTTAATACTTAAAACACCCCTTACCTTGCTCAACGCGACGCAGCTTCCATCCGCGAGCTTCCTCAGTCCAAAATGACCCAAAATAACATGAAGCGGTTACAAAATAATCCCATTCAAATGAAAATCCCTACTTAAATCAGTGTAAATACATTAAAACATTATAATCATATATAAATATAACATAAATGTATCTACATTTTTTGAAAATTATTTTCTAATAAACAATACCTTAAAAAATTATATTCATAATAATTATAAATACATTATTATTATGATTATAATACAGTAATTTTTTTGCACAACTGTTCAAACTATAATAAAATGTTTTTATTATTTAAAATTTATTTACAAAATGTACATGTTGCAAAACAATTTTTTTCATATAATTATAAAATATAAAAATTAATAATATTAACATTTCCTACAATAATATTATTAATCATCATTAAAAATACATAGCATAAAAATATACTTTTTGTCATGTACTAATTATGTACAACAACAAAATAAAAATGAAACAATATTCTTCAGAAATTAAATATGCAATGATTTTTTTTATGTATATAGCCAACAAAAACATTATTATATGAATACTGTAAGAATATGTTTATTTGCAAACAATGTTAAAAAGTAATAAATGTTATGTATGTTTTTTTGTAATTATCAATACTTCTGTTATAAAATGTGATAATATCAATACATTTTATTTTCCTTAAAACATTGCAAAAAGACACAAATGAATGCATATTTGCTGTATGTCTACTAATGTATACTCCATTCTGTAAATAAAAAAAAAATAATCTGTCTACTTTCTTCAACAAAAATAAATCTTATATAAAAATATAAAATGTGTCATTGGATTTCATAATTTATAACTCTCACATATATAATGTAGCTAATTTAATTGTTTAAAAATGTAAATAATCACATTTTTTTCCAACATTAAATCCAAAAACATACTTCATTAACACAATACATATACATTCTGCACAGTAACCCTATACAAATTACTATTCCCATTTCACCTATATTAAAGTCAGGAAAAGTGCTGGACACTAACCCTATATAATTTACTATTCCCACTCCAGTTAACATAAAGTCAGGAAAGGTGCTGGACAGTAACCCTATATCATTTACTATTCCCACTCCAGTTAACATAAAGTCAAGGAAGGTGCTGGACACTAACCCTAAATAATTTACTATTCCCACTCCAGTTAACATAAACTCAGGGAAGATGCTGGACAGTAACCCTATATAATTTACTATTCCCACTCCAGTTAAGATAAAGTCATGGAAGGTGGTGGACAGTAACCCTATATAATTTACTATTCCCACTCCAGTTAACATAAATTCAGGGAAAATGCTGGACAGTAACCCTATATAATTTACTATTCCCACTCCAGTTAACATAAATTCTGAGAAGGTGGTGGACAGTAACCCTATATAATTTACTATTCCCACTCCAGTTAACATAAAGTCAGAGAAGATGCTGGACACTAACCCTATATAATTTACTATTCCCACTCCAGTTAACATAAACTCAGGAAAGGTGCTGGCCAGTAACCCTATATAATTTACTATTCCCACTCCAGTTAACATAAAGTCAAGGAAGGTGCTGGACAGTAAACCTATATAATTTACTATTCCCACTCCAGTTAACATAAACTCAGGAAAGGTGCTGGCCAGTAACCCTATATAATTTACTATTCCCACTCCAGTTAACATAAAGTCAGGAAAGGTGCTGGACACTAACCCTAAATAATTTACTATTCCCACTCCAGTTATCATAAACTCAGGGAAGATGCTGGACACTAAGGTGCCAATTCCGATCCGGTAAAAACCGGGTACGAACCGTCGGACGGAGCCTTTTCTCCGTCCGACTCGTACCCGGTGCGAAATCCATCCGAAAATGCAAGTACGATTCATACGGAAACACCATTTCCGTACGATTCGAACAAAACACCGACCGAACAGAAACTAAACACAATTCCGATCCTGAAAGGAGCCGACGTGACGTCGGTACGCATCCAGCCTACGTTTCACGAACCAGGAAGTACGATTCGAACCGACGTCATCCCGCACGGAAAATATTTACCGGCTGCCAAAAACTGCCGGGAAATCAGGACGACACACGCAAGGAGCAGCTGGACGCGACGAACAGACATGGACCCGAACCTACGTGCCATCCCTGCCCTCCTAGCAGTCCACCTGGCGTACAGGAACCGACGCAGACGCCGCAGAAGGTCAGCACAACAACCAGGGGCAAAGGGGGGGGCAGGGGCAGGACACACAACACCAACACATGGTACCAAATCACACATGGCCTGGACATACCTGACCATCAGGGCCTGGTCACTTCCAGGGGGTGGGGGCAAGGCCAGCAACGCAAGCGTCCGCCACAACGGAAGTGGATGGTCACGCGAACCGGTACGTACCCTACCCAGGCCGCAAGAGCGTGGGTACGGAACGTACCACGCGTCCCCCTACGTCACTCCAACAATAGCGGTACGGCCCGTACCCACGTCAGAAAGGCCTTGGTACAGCTCGTACCAGCATTGCTGGGGTCATGTAGGGGTACGCGTGGTACGACCCGTAGCCACGCCCCCAAGGCCTGTGTACGGTGCGGACCCCACGGCCCGCAACAATGGTGGGACGCACCGTACCCACACACCAAAGGCATGGGTACGGCCCGTACCCAGGCACGCAGAGCGTGGGCAGGGGTATGTACGGACCGTACCCCCACCCGTGGAAGTACGGCCCGTACCCCCACCCGTGCATGTACGCCCCGAACCCCCACTCGTGTATGTACGCCCCGAACCCCCACCCGTGTATGTACGCCCCGAACCGCCACCCGTGTATGTACGCACCCAAGCGCCACCCGTGTATGTACGCCCCGAACCCCCACCCCACCCTGGTATGTACGCCCCGAACCCCCACCCGTGTATGTACGCACCCAAGCGCCACCCGTGCATGTACGCCCCGAACCCCCACCCCACCCTGGTATGTACGCCCCGAACCCCCAGCCGTGTATGTACGCACCAAACCCCCACCCGTGTATGTACGCACCAAACCACCACACCAGCCGTGTATGTACGCACCAAACCCCCACCCCAGCCGTGTATGTACGCACCGAACCACCACCCGTGTATGTACGCACCGAACCACCACCCGTGTATGTACGCCCCCGAACCCCCACCCCAGCAGAGTATGTACGCCCCGAACCCCCACCCGTGTATGTACGGACCGAACCCCCACCCGTGTATGTACGGACCGAACCCCCACCCCAGCAGAGTATGTACGCCCCGAACCCCCACCCGTGTATGTACGGACCGAACCCCCACCCCAGCCGTGTATGTACGCACCAAACCACCACCCGTGTATGTACGCCCCCGAACCCCCCCCCAGCCGTGTATGTACGCACCGAACCACCAGCCGTGTATGTACGCACCAAACCCCCACCCCAGCCGTGTATGTACGCACCGAACCACCAGCCGTGTATGTACGCACCAAACCCCCACCCCAGCCGTGTATGTACGCACCGAACCACCACCCGTGTATGTACGCACCGAACCACCACCCGTGTATGTACGCCCCCGAACCCCCCCCAGCCGTGTATGTACGCACCAAACCCCCACCCGTGTATGTACGCACCTAACACCCACCCCAGCCGTGTATGTACGCACCGAACCACCACCCGTGTATGTACGGACCGAACCCCCACCCCAGCAGAGTATGTACGCCCCGAACCCCCACCCGTGTATGTACGGACCGAACCCCCACCCCAGCCGTGTATGTACGCACCAAACCACCACCCGTGTATGTACGCACCAAACCACCACCCCAGCCGTGTATGTACGCACCAAACCACCACCCGTGTATGTACGCACCAAACGCCCACCCGTGTATGTACGCACCAAACCACCACACCAGCCGTGTATGTACGCACCAAACCCCCACCCCAGCCGTGTATGTACGCACCGAACCACCACCCGTGTATGTACGCACCGAACCCCCCCCCAGCCGTGTATGTACGCACCGAACCACCAGCCGTGTATGTACGCACCAAACCCCCACCCGTGTATGTACGCACCTAACACCCACCCCAGCCGTGTATGTACGCACCGAACCACCACCCGTGTATGTACGGACCGAACCCCCACCCCAGCAGAGTATGTACGCCCCGAACCCCCACCCGTGTATGTACGGACCGAACCCCCACCCGTGTATGTACGCACCAAACCACCACACCAGCCGTGTATGTACGCACCAAACCCCCACCCCAGCCGTGTATGTACGCACCGAACCACCACCCGTGTATGTACGCACCGAACCCCCACCCCAGCAGAGTATGTACGCCCCGAACCCCCACCCGTGTATGTACGGACCGAACCCCCACCCGTGTATGTACGCACCAAACCCCCACCCGTGCATGTACGCACCGAACCTGCTATAAGAATGGGGTGTGCAAAACACCCCCAGCAGTGCCCAGACACAGGAGGGGTGGGTGCAGGGTCCTCCCAGCAGTGCCCAGACACAGGAGGGGTGTGTGCCTATCACTCCCAGCAGTGCCCAGACACAGGAGGGGTGTGTACCTATCACTCCCAGCAGTGCCCAGACATCGGACAATATACCCCATCAACAAGTTCAGTGACCTACAAGGGTGATACCCCAGATGCAGGCGGAGCCATCGCTGAGCCAGCATGGCTATATTGAAAGGCAACCCTCACACATCCAGGAAATGTAGACACAGCACAGCACAGCATTTGGGAGACACCCTGCAGGAAAAATGGCCTGGGCCACAGAGGACGGAACACACCTTGGGACAATGTCACCATACAGTGAGAGCAAACATGACCAAATACCATTTGCAGAGACCTTTGTGATGGCACGCAGATGGCAGGGTACACCCCATGAGCAGCACACTCCAACATTTCACAGACCCCTAACACATTATCACCACCCCAACGCAGGGAGCACCAGCACCAACAGCAAGTCCAGGAAAGCATCAGTGTGCAAAACAAAAAGAAAAGGCTTTATTCAGCAGGAAAATATATCAGAGAAAATGTCCACTATGTACAAGGGCCATGGGCCAGCCCAGCAGCAATGTCCGGGGGGGGGGTACACATCGGGACGTGTGTCCCCTAGCTTGCCTGCACAGTTCACAAGTCCATTTCATCCACAGAAGAGGGGGCATCAGGGGGGAGGGTGGAAACAGGCACCGCAGGGACAGGAGGGGAAAGGGTAGGTGTTGTGGGTGCAGGGAGGGATGAATCTGCCACAGGGGGGGTGCCAGCGCCAAAGGTGGAGGACAGAATGGCGCTGCACACGTCGGCAAGTTCCCCCAGCGACTCCCCCGTACCCAATCCAACCACAGGCCCCAAGGAGGGGGGGGGGGCAAAGGGATGGGTCGCAGCGCCACTGGGGGAGGGTGTGGACAGGGTGGGGGACTCAACTCCCCTGGCCGGGTCCCGCCTCCACCGCTTGCGGGGTGGTGTCATCCTGGGGCTGGGGGGCACACTCGCAGTGGATGATGCTGTCACTGACTGTTGGCCAGGAGAGCTAAGGGGAGTGGATTTGGAGGGAGTGGGTTGTGTGGAATGCGGACTCCCACTGTGGCTGCGTGTTCTACGTTTCCCCCCCGACCCAGTGGGTGTGCCTTCCTCACCCTGTGTGTGCGTGACAGGAGGTGTGCGCTTCGACTTCCCTGGTGGTGTGGTGCCTGTGTCTGTTGGGGTGCGTGCACGCTGACGTCTGGATGTGCGTGGGACAGGCACGGGAGTGGGAATTGTGGATGGGGCAGGGGTAGGGGGTGTTACGCAGCGCTGCAGGAGATCCAGTGCTGCAGTCAGTGTGGAGTCTATGGACCTCAGCAACTGCCGTTGGTCAGACTGCGCAGCCGACATGCCCTCCATGTATGCCTCCATCTGGGTCAGCACCTGGGTGTGGGCATGGAGGACATTTAGCATCGCAGTCTGACCAACCTGCAACTGCCTCAGGATGTCCACAGACTCCGCACTCACCGCAGCAGTGGTGACAGGGGCAGGGGGTGCGGTGCCTGGCAGGAAGGAGACATGTGGGGACCGAGCACGGAGGGAAGGGCCACGAGCATGTGGGAGGCCGGTGATGGAACCTGAGGTGGCGGGGGGATGTGGAGGGCTGCCATCAGCTGGGGGGGCAGACTCCGCCACCTCTGGGAGCTCAGCCTCGGACCCGTCTGCGTCATAGTCTGTGTTGGCAGTCAACAGGTCCTCCGCCTCACTCCCTTCGGCCTCCGTGCCACTCCATGTGCCAGACAGGACAGCACTGCTGGTACTGGTGCTCAATCTCTCCTCCCGGTCCGTGCTAGTGTCTCCTTCCGTGTCCCCCGGCGATGCTGTGGGCAAGGTGAAGAGACAGGAGAAAATCAGACACCTGTACACTTATGTCACATGAGTCAAATATACATAGGTCACATTGCATAGCCTGAAAAGCAACAGGAGTAACACCTACAAAACAATGTACACATGTAGGCCATGGAACACACAGTTTTTCTACCCACCATGCCACTGAGACACAATGGAGATCATGACACAACAGCAAATCACTGCACCTGAAATTTTAGAGAGGAGTCAGCCTCTGGGGACAAATGTGCACAGCACCTGCACCACACTGCGTCGTCAAAAAGGGATGAGCATGAATCATATCCATTTACTCTTGCCGCATGCTGCAAAGGCAATACATGAAACCAGGCCACACATGACAGGGTCACTGCACCTTGAGCGTATGTCCAGTCAAACATCACACACAGGCTAAACCCAGCAAGGAGGATGAAGCTTCTGACATGTAGGCCTTGTACGCACAAACCACCCACACCTGAGACAATCTCATTGAGACGGAGAAAGTATGTACACCTCTTACTCTGGGATGGAAACACATGGCCTCCACTAATTCATGACTGTAAACACACAGCCCCTGGTGGCCATGTCCACACATCATTGACAGGCAAACATCATCAGATTGTCTCAACAACACACACAGGTAATGCCCACTGTGAGTATGCACAAGCAAAATGGGTCCCCCTGTACAGTGGACACATGTAGCAACCTGTAGGTCCTAACAGTTGAGCCCAGGGTACAATGCCACCCTACGCAACCCATGGCAAAGACACAGTGAATGGCCATATTGTTGGATGACGCACATGATACCTAGGAAGAGGTGCCCCAGGGCACAGTAGTGCCCACACTCCTCCATGGTCCAGGATGGACATGACTGCAAATTAAGCAACCGTCCCTGCACTTAGCAGGCCTCCCACTCAGGCACATCATGTCAGAGGGCACACAATTGGACATGCATGCTGGAAGGCTGTACATTTTGGAGACACACCCCTATGTCGTGATTCACAATCAGTGCCAAGTGACATGGACACCACAATGACTGAAATTGGCCATGGCACACGCAAGGTCCCCATACCTGTGGCACATCACCCCCACACATGATGCTGATAGCATAGGGCACCTGCATGAACTGCCTGCATAAATAACCTTGTGCAAGAGTGGCGACAGACCAGGGAACACATTGCAAGGAGGGGAAGGGAGGGAGTGAGAACAGCACTGTGCTACTTTGTGGAGAAGTTGACGCACTGCACAATCAAACCCTGGCAGTGTATCCATGCAACTGCACACTTACATTGGCTGGGGACACACAACTGACACACATGTACCTACCCCCTTCCTGCTGCTGCCTCTCCTGTAGGCGCCTGTCCATATCGGGGAAGACCACCGCCAGCACACGCTTCTGGATGTGGGTCAGACGACGGCGGCCACGGTTCTTACGGCTCTCAGGTGAGTCCCCCAGCAGGAGCCGTGCAATCCTCCTCGTCCAGCACCGGATGTCCTGCCAGCGTTTCCTCACCTGAGACAGGCTCCGCCTCCGACCCTCTGTACCCCTCACGGCACTGACGGCTTCCCTCCAGATCTCCCCCTTGGCAATGGCGCCTACCTGTGAGGATGCAAAAGAGAGAATACATTAATCCACATGAGCAAAGACACAGAGACACACATATAGAACAATCCTCATTATGAACAGGCCATGGTATGCATGCAACTAATTGCACCTTTGTCATAGGGACATTATCCACTGTGGAAGGCCAAATGCACTACGTGCCAGTGGAAGCACACGGGTGGCATGAGGGGTACCACACACTCACTGACCAGGGATCACACTGTGCCTCACAGGCTACACCAGGATTATGTACAGCACCTCACAGCAGTCACCTGCCCCAGCACACTGATGCTACCTCAGCAGAGTACACAGACACACACAGGTACAGGACAATCACATGGCATTGCCAACTGCGGGTACACACCTCACTCTGCCCATGTGCCAGTAGACGGGGGTGTCACAGGTGTGGGGCTGGCTCAGCACGGCATGCACACAGCACTGCTCCCTGCTCACATCCGATGGCCAGGCCATATCCATCCCTCATGCTGCTTGTGTGCAACACTCCCCATATGCACTCACCCACATGACAGGGGACTAACACACACACCAATGTGCAGGGGACGAACACGGCCTTTGGACACTCACAGCACAGGTACACTGAACAAACACACATCCATGGGTACTGACACCTGTCACACTGGGGGGAACACAGGATCACATCAGGACTGTGGAAACAACATCCCCAGGAGGAGTATGCAGGCAGAATGTGGCATGCACCTTGCATTCATTGTCACAGTAGGCACTATGCAAGTGAGGAGTGCACACAGGAAACACAGCATGCTCTGCATGGGTGACATGAGGCCTTCCACACCCTGGGACCCACTCCAAACAACAGTGCATGTCTGTCACACATGGACACAATGCCAGAAGTCACTGTCACACAAAAGGGGCACAGTCTAAGCTAGTGGAGTCTGCACTCACCTGAACCCCTGGTCGACCATACAGGCTCTGGAACTGTGGGAGGATCACATCTATCAGGGCAAGGTTCTCCTCCTGGGTGAATGGCTGTGACCTCTCCACAGTCCTGGACATGGTGCCAGAGGAATCACTATCAGCAGCAGTGGTCATGGATGAATGGATGTGCAGGCAAGTGCTCTCTCATGGGACCTGGCTGCCTTATATATGCCTGGCTGGCCTGTTCATGTATAGGAGTACAGATTGATTGGTCAGTCACATTAGCATCCTACGTTTCATCCAATCCCTTCAAACCTACCCCAGTGTGTGGCTTTGCATGGTTTCAGTTTTGATAATGATGTCAAGTCAACATCCACATTGCAACAATGTAGATTCTTTCAAACTGACTTCTGCTGTGCACCTGGTGCTCAAATTCAAAAATTTAACTCAGTCTCCATGGCAACCATCAGGCATTTAGGCCCTTATACTTGTCCCTCATGTGTCCCCTATGTGTTTTCATACATTTACACACAGGTACGGTGCGTTCCACGCCCTAGGGCACCCCACAAGCAGTGATACCGACCGTACATGCGCTTGTACGGTCCGGATCACAATATGGGCGCTGGCGTATGCGTACGCCACAGTAGTACGGACTGTACACGCGCTTGTACGGTCCGGATCACAATATGGGCGCTGGCGTATGCGTACGCCACAGTAGTACGGACCGTACAAGCGCGTGTACAGTCCGTACTACTGTGGCGTACGCATACGCCAGCGCCCATATTGTGATCCGGACCGTACAAGCGCGTGTACAGTCCGTACTACTGTGGCGTACGCATACGCCAGCGCACATATTGTGATCCGGACCGTACAAGCGCGTGTACAGTCCGTACTACTGTGGCGTACGCATACGCCAGCGCCCATATTGTGATCCGGACCGTACAAGCGCGTGTACAGTCCGTACTACTGTGGCGTACGCATACGCCAGCGCCCATATTGTGATCCGGACCGTACAAGCGCGTGTACAGTCCGTACTACTGTGGCGTACGCATACGCCAGCGCCCATATTGTGATCCGGACCGTACAAGCGCGTGTACAGTCCGTACTACTGTGGCGTACGCATACGCCAGCGCCCATATTGTGATCCGGACCGTACAAGCGCGTGTACAGTCCGTACTACTGTGGCGTACGCATACGCCAGCGCCCATATTGTGATCCGGACCGTACAAGCGCGTGTACAGTCCGTACTACTGTGGCGTACGCATACGCCAGCGCCCATATTGTGATCCGGACCGTACAAGCGCGTGTACAGTCCGTACTACTGTGGCGTACGCATACGCCAGCGCCCATATTGTGATCCGGACCGTACAAGCGCGTGTACAGTCCGTACTACTGTGGCGTACGCATACGCCAGCGCCCATATTGTGATCCGGACCGTACAAGCGCGTGTACAGTCCGTACTACTGTGGCGTACGCATACGCCAGCGCCCATATTGTGATCCGGACCGTACAAGCGCGTGTACAGTCCGTACTACTGTGGCGTACGCATACGCCAGCGCCCATATTGTGATCCGGACCGCACAAGCGCGTGTACAGTCCGTACTACTGTGGCGTACGCATACGCCAGCGGCAATATTGGCCCAGGGACCCTATACACGCGCTCCGAGCGTATGTACGGTGCGTATAACAACTGTCAGTGGTGACAGGCGGCACACAGACAGGAATGGAGCGGACAGGTATTGCCAAGGGTGGACACCAATGCATTGTCTGTGCAATACCACCTGTGTGTGACACAGGTGTGTCAGGATGTGATGTGGCACTTTACCCCTGAGGTGTGGGCAAAGCACATGTACGATGAGCTGTGTACACATGTCGTGTGTGATGGTGCGCATTGTACCACACATCCCCTGCACTCCTTTGACATGTGTGCATGTCGTACACACTAGTGGAGCCATGAGTCACTTGCATGTCCCAGTCACGGACACCCGCACCTGTCCCCTGATGCCAGGTACACGGAATATTACATATGACACGTGTATGGCTGCGTTGCATGCTGCAACCATGTCATGTGTGTGGCATGTCTTTCCATGATTTTGCTGTAGGTGTGTGATTCAATGTGTCAGCAGTTGCTGCTGCCAACATGTGTCTGTGTGTCGATGGGCATGGCACACTGTTCCGCACACCAGCCCACATATGTGATTTGCCATGAGGTGTGTATGTATCCAACTACACGGAGTATCAACACAAGTACATATCCACATGCTCCCTATGTATGTTCTGTCTCGACATGTACTCCTCAAAGGCAATGTGTGTGGCCTGTCCTATTCCTATGACATGTGACCAGTGCATATCGCATCCAACTACCTGTCTGTACCATACGCATACTACCTCTGCACATGTGTGGATGTCTGTGAATCCTGTGATGCGTGTGCATGTTCACTTACACTGGCCCACAGTGGTTCGGTGCGTACATACACGGCTGGGGGGGGGGTTCGGGGGCGTACATACACGGGTGGGTGTTTGGTGCGTACATACACGGCTGGTGGTTCGGTGCGTACATACACGGCTGGGGGGGGGTTCGGGGGCGTACATACACGGGTGGGTGTTTGGTGCGTACATACACGGCTGGTGGTTCGGTGCGTACATACACGGCTGGGGTGGGGGTTTGGTGCGTACATACACGGCTGGTGGTTCGGTGCGTACATACACGGCTGGGGGGGGTTCGGGGGCGTACATACACGGCTGGTGGTTCGGTGCGTACATACACGGCTGGGGGGGGGTTCGGGGGCGTACATACACGGGTGGGTGTTTGGTGCGTACATACACGGCTGGTGGTTCGGTGCGTACATACACGGCTGGGGGGGGGTTCGGGGGCGTACATACACGGCTGGTGGTTCGGTGCGTACATACACGGCTGGGGGGGGGGTTCGGGGGCGTACATACATGGGTGGGTGTTTGGTGCGTACATACACGGCTGGTGGTTCGGTGCGTACATACACGGCTGGGGTGGGGGTTTGGTGCGTACATACACGGCTGGTGGTTCGGTGCGTACATACACGGCTGGGGGGGGGTTCGGGGGCGTACATACACGGGTGGGTGTTTGGTGCGTACATACACGGCTGGTGGTTCGGTGCGTACATACACGGCTGGGGGGGGGTTCGGGGGCGTACATACACGGCTGGTGGTTCGGTGCGTACATACACGGCTGGGGGGGGGGGTTCGGGGGCGTACATACATGGGTGGGTGTTTGGTGCGTACATACACGGCTGGTGGTTCGGTGCGTACATACACGGCTGGGGTGGGGGTTTGGTGCGTACATACACGGCTGGTGGTTCGGTGCGTACATACACGGCTGGGGGGGGTTCGGGGGCGTACATACACGGCTGGTGGTTCGGTGCGTACATACACGGCTGGGGGGGGGTTCGGGGGCGTACATACACGGGTGGGTGTTTGGTGCGTACATACACGGCTGGTGGTTCGGTGCGTACATACACGGCTGGGGGGGGTTCGGGGGCGTACATACACGGGTGGGTGTTTGGTGCGTACATACACGGCTGGTGGTTCGGTCCGTACATACACGGCTGGGGGGGGTTCGGGGGCGTACATACACGGCTGGTGGTTCGGTGCGTACATACAGGGCTGGGGGGGGGGTTTGGTGCGTACATACACGGCTGGTGGTTCGGTGCGTACATACACGGCTGGGGGGGGTTCGGGGGCGTACATACACGGCTGGTGGTTCGGTGCGTACATACACGGCTGGGGGGGGTTCGGGGGCGTACATACACGGGTGGGTGTTTGGTGCGTACATACACGGGTGGGGGTTCGGGGCGTACATACGCGGGCGGGGGGTGGTGGGGTGTTCGGCGCGTATGCGGGCACATGTCTCCATGGTTGCTATGGGAGTTCGGTTCGGACGGTGTTTTTTGCGTACGGTTGTGAAATGGGGAGGACGGGAGGGATCGTACTTGCGCAGTCGGACTTTATTTTTCCGCACGGTGGGTTTCTCGCCCGGGGACGTGTCGGTGACTTTTCCCGACCCGAGGACGTGTGGGGAAATCTTCCCAATGCGATTCGTATGGACTTTTTTCCGTTCGAATCGTACTTGGCAGTTTGTACGCTACTTTGACGATTCGGACGGAAAAAAATCCGGATACGAGTCGGACGGGGAATTTTTTTACCGGATCGGAATTGGCACCTATCTGTATATAATTTACTATTCCCACTCCAGTTAAGATAAAGTCATGGAAGGTGGTGGACAGTAACCCTATATAATTTACTATTCCCACTCCAGTTAACATAAATTCAGAGAAGGTGCTGGACAGTAACCCTATATAATTTACTATTCCCACTCCAGTTAACATAAACTCAGGGAAGGTGCTGGACACTAACCCAATTAAATTTAATATTCCCGCTCCAGAAAGATCAAACTGAGACAAGGTGCTGGTTATAACATCACTTAAAATATTAATAATCTACATTTATTAACTATGAGATATCATTTAAAAACTATTAATTTTAACAATACTATAGTTACAATACCCACCCCTATCCCATATTAACCCTAATTCCAAAATAAATATGTACAATATGTTTTCCATATAAATAGCAAATATACAATTATTTAATTATAATTTTTATTTAAAATTTTAGATTTCACAATATTTACTAATACATTGAATTGTTTTATGATCTATGTTTACACTATTTTTTTAAAAAATTACTCCCCACCCTTCTCCCCTAATATACCCACATCCCACCCATAAATATAACATAAATATTGAAATTATAATTTCCAATTTAAATTATATAATTAGATTTTGACATAAAATGTTCACAAATTTGAATTATTCCCAATTAAATATTTATTTATTAATCTATAATTTTGTAATAATTATTAAAATACAATCCACACCCTTACACCCTAATAACCCAAATTCCCAACCATGAAACAAAAAAATAATTTCGAAATTAATTTGAATTTTTTTTTAAAACATTGTCAAAATTACATTAAAATTTTAACATTTCTAATTCTTTAGTATTAATATTTATAACTTATTATCCAATTTTACAGTAATCTTTTTAATACACTCCCCACCCTTATACACTAAAAACCCTACATCCCACTCATAAAACAAAATTAAAATTTCATTATAATTTCAAATTATATAATTTCGAATTTTTATTGAAATTTTGAAATTTCGAAATCTTGAATATTAAATATTGTTACATTATTATCTGATTTTACAATAACATTTTTAAAACACTCCCCACCCTTCTCCCCTAATAACCCAACATCCCGCTCCTAAAAAATATATATAATTTCTTTTTTATTTTCTAAATTATAAATATTTAATTTAGAAATTTCATTACAATTTACTATTCATAATTATTTATTATTTAATATTTTTAAATTATTATCTGATTTTACACTAATATTTTTAAAACACTCCCCACCCTTATCCCCTAATAACCCAACATCCCGCTCCTAAAAAATATATATAATTTCTTTATTATTTTCTAAATTATAAATATTTAATTTAGAAATTTCATTACAATTTAATATTCATATTTATTTATTATTTAATATTTTTAAATTATTATCTGATTTTACACTAATATTTTTAAAACACTCCCCACCCTTATCCCCTAATAACCCAACATCCCGCTCCTAAAACATATCATACAATAAATTACTTAACACTATTAATTATATTTTAAACATTAATAAAGTATTTATACATATAATTAAACAATTTACTTATTCAATATACACTAAATACACATTTTAAACAATATATATATTATATTTCGATATTTCTAACAAAACTATTCAATCGATATTATCTTCAAACGATATTACTACATCGATATTTCATACTTCGATATTTTACTAAACACAAAAAAAACGATATTACTTACCTCGATATTCTACACTTCGATATTAATGTCATCTCGATATTTTAACTTCGATATTCTTGTTGTTCGATATTATTTTTTCGATATTATGTCTATTTACCTTGTAAAGTACCAGAAAAAAGATGGAATTGAATTCTTAAAAATAAAATTTGATCAGATAGAAGAGGTTAAAGACATTAGTCGTTGTTCAGTTCGTTTTTTGCTAGTGAAAGACTTATATGTACGTAGGAAGCAGTTTCCGTTTTCTCTAGCATATGCAGTAACTATTCACAAGTCTCAAGGATTAACTGTAGATAGTGCTTTCGTAAACATAGGATCTAGTGTGTTTAAAGAAGGTATGGCATATGTTGCTTTGTCACGCGTGAAAAAATTATCTGGTTTATTCATGATAGACTTTGATGACTCAAAAGTAAGTGCTGATGCAAACAGTGTAAAGGAGTATAATAGATTAAGAAGAAGCTATGCTCCTCATTTAGGTCAGTATCCTGTGTTTGAAAAACGTGTTGTTTGTCGGAAAAGGAGATTTGAGAATATCTGTAATGAGGATGTACAGAAGAGAAAACAAAAAGACAGTGATGTAACTGCAAGCAAAAAGAAAAAGGACAGTGTGGAAGAGGTTGTTGGTTGTCATTTTGAAAATAGCTCTGGTGTCAACTGCTACGCAAATGTAGTGCTGAATGTTGTATTTTATCTTGAATTTTTGCAAGAGCAGATAATAGTAAATCAGGGAAAAAGATTCTGTTCTTTGCTGAGTCTCCTTTATGAGAAGCTGAGTAATGATAAAACTAAAATAGAAAGTGCTTCTGATGTTAGAAATCTTTTAGATGTATGTTCTGGATGTACACAGTTTACACAAAATGTCCAGCAAGATGCACAGGAATTTTTAATGTATATACTGATGGTACTGGAAGATGAAGGGGTAGAAGTAGAAAATGTATTTGGTGTCTCTTATAAATGGGAACATTGTTGTGAAAACTGTATGAACACATGCAGTAGTAATGTTGATTCTGAAAGGTTCATATATTTAACATTACCAGAGAGTAAATCAGTGACTTTTAGTAAATTAGTTAAAGATGCTAATCACAACATGGAATGTTCTGAATGTAAATCTGAAATGTTGTCAACGTTATTTTTAAAGAAATATGGACAGTATGTAATTTTAATGGTACAACGTTGTAGAGCTGATGGAACAAAATTGGAAACTTTACTAAAGAAGTTTGCTGGTAATCAATTATCTATATCTGGAAAAACCTTTGTAGCAGTTGCAATAATTTTTCATGACGGTCCTTCTATAACTTCTGGTCATTACACAGTTTATCTTAAATGTGAAAAAGGATGGACACTGTGTAATGATTCTCAATTGATTTTCAAGCAACGTTTGCCTTATGATTTACCCAATTGTTACTTAATTTTTCTGAAACCAAATTTTAAATACTAAATTCAGCATCTGAAGAAAGCATTATTTAGATTTTAAAGGATTCAAATTGAATATTTCACTCAAAAAGGATTTTAAACTTACCATTTGGCCTCAAGGAAAGGTAAAACAAACAATTGTGGACTTCTTTGACAGATATTATTTTCTCATATGTCCTTTTGCAACAAGGTTTACAGACTTTATTTCTTGAAAATTGTTATTGTACTTAAAAGGTATTTTTAATACATATGTGACATTTCTATCAAGGTATGTTTTAGTGAGGATACATTTGTTTTTTTTTTAAACAATCTTTCAGATTGTTTTTTTTTTTGCCCGCTGTTAAATGATGAATACAATTGATTTCACTATTTTCAGTGAAAATCAAAACATTCTGAAAACAGCAAAAAAAGGGCAAAAAATTGCTTTGCGAAATATGAAAAAACATGTACTGTTTAATAAAATGTATTGTTGGAAATTAATACTTTTTTTCTTTTTTTCAGAACTAGAAAGAAAATTTAGAAAATGTAATTCAGTTTCCTTGCAATTAAATAAAAACATTTATTTGTAAATAAGTTACTTTGATGGTCAGGTAGGTTTAAAACATCTGTATTTCTCACTCCTTTCGTTTCATACTTCCTTTTCTTCACCTCTCCTCACTCTGCTTTTCTCATTTCTCTTCTCTCTCTCTCTTCCTGCTTTACTACTCTTTTGTAACTCCCTCACACCTTCTCTAGTACTCCCCCACCTTTAGTACCTCCATCACTAATTTTTCATCCATGTTTCTTTCTCTGTGTGACTTGTCCTCTCCTTGTAAATACAGCCAATTCAAACGCAGCACTGTGTGTTGAAGGGGTATTCTATGGGTGTTGTGGTTTGTGTTCCCATACAACACTTATAGAACTACACCAATCTCCTGATTTACGAGAAATCATAAGTCTGAACTTGTGTGTGAATATTACGCCACTCTAGAGGTGGCATAGCGAAGCACAACAAGGAGAAATATTTTCATTTCTCTTCATTTTTTCATGTTTCAGTGCGTGCTGCATGCTACAGCATGTATTGAAAGAGGAAAAAGCCTCTTGTGATTGTTTTTATGGGAGGAAGGTGTCTCATCCTGCACAAGAACAGTTTCCCCACCACACAGGCATCCTTGCACCATGGTGCAAGGGAGCCTGCGTCGGTGTATGGCTGCAGTTTTGGCGCCAGTGCAAGGGAAGCATAGAGATGCGACATTTTCTTGTAAATATATCGCATCTCTGTACTTAGAAAGTAACGCAGCATGGCGCAGCATTATGACTTCCTGCACAATGTTGCGTACGTTTGTAAAAAATCTGCCCCTTTGTTTCTACCACTCCTCCTCTCTGCATCCCTCATTTTCAATCTATGTTAATTTCTTAACATTGTCTGTCATTCTCTTTCCCTCACCTTGCCTAACTGTTACTATCCTTTCCACATAGTCACTCCTATTCTCCTACTTCTCTTCCTTCTGTATGTATCTCACACTCCTTCTCCTTTTTGGAATCTTTCCTTCAATCTCCTTCACTCTGTTTAGCTCATTGACATCCTGACTCCCTTTCTCTCAGTGCAGTTTCCTAAATCCCTCCATCTCCTCACTCTCTATTTTCCCTTACCCCCTTTTCTAATCCTCATGCCCTTTAAAAAAAAAAAAAAATCAAATTTAAATGTTTTGATGGTGGTTGGCTCTAAAATGAGCTATTATCTTTTTTGATAGGTTTAGGGAACCTATAAGTAAGTACTGATGCAGAGTTTAAAGTTTAATAGGAAGACTCTCTTCCCTTCATCTGTGAAATGTACACCATCTCTTTTTTAATTACTTTGCCACTCCCCTCTCTTTGTCAGGGAGTCCCTGAAGGTTTACTAAAGTTGAAAAAAATGATTATTTTTTTTAAAAAACATCATTGGGTGTGCGCAGGGTGCGCGCACCCCCCAAAAAGAATGGCAAATAGATTAAAAAAACAAGTTTTTGTATTTAGATTTTAGGTGGCTCTAAAAAGAGCCCTTGAGTTAATGTAGGGACAGAGGCAGAGAAAAACGGAAAAAAAAATAACAAAACTACAGCCTAGTGCAAGAGTGCTGCTCAAATTTTCTCTGAATGAGATCAACACTGCTCTCACCCATAGTAATAAGAGAACCACAATCCATGCACCGTGTAGACATCCTCTCAAAACAAGGACAAATATCCAGAGGTGTGGAAGAAGGTGAAGGCACCATCGCAGAAGAAGTGCTCGGCTGAGCTGCCGAAGATGTGCTTGGCTGAGCTGCTGCAGATGTCGTCGGCTGAGCAGGTGGAGGGTTTGCCCCAGAAGCTCGACGAAAAGTCGCAGGATGCATTTTCTCAACATGCCTCAACATTGTGTGAATACTAAAAAGAGTACTTCTTATTAGCATTCCCACGTGATAAGACCCGCTGACAAAGTATGCAGGTGACTTTTGGTGCATTCACCTTCTTTTGTCCCTCAGGAAAAGTGAAAAACTGCCATATAAAGGAGTCTTTCTGCTTCCTCTGCCTCTGTCTCTCAAGAGTGTCCTGTTCACTGTCAGAAGATGGCTGGTGCTCTGCCATTGTCTCACAAAAACAGAGTAGCTCCTTCTCCAAGGGAATCAGAACTAACAATGAGGGGAGTGGGTGTGGTTTTGGAAGAATCTGGAACTGAAAGTACTTTGAACCAATCAAAAGTGATGTTTCTTGATCACATGACTGGCCATGAGGGGATTGGGTGTGGTGTTGAAACAATCTGAAACTGAAAGTAATGAAAACCAATTAAAAGTGTTGTTTTACTAATCACATAACTCGAGGAAAGCGCACGGAGCAAGCTCAGAGCACGCACGGTGCAATTACGCATGCGCGAACGTTGTCAGGACCTGCAGACCACACTTGACAGCGAACCTTAAGCGAAATAAAGTAAGACCAGAATTTAAGATGGCCGCTGCAGTTGGAACGCTTGAGCAACAGGTTAGCGCTCTAGCGTTCCATAGTAATCCTTAAGATCCAGGTGTCAGCCTGGTGGAGAGGCGCACTTCACCGGAGTTATGAGGAGAGAAGGTCACCTGTTGTGTGCCGTGCGCTTGTGAGGAGAATTATTCGTCTAGTTGTAGAAAAAATCGAGTTCCAGGTTCCAGAAAATACAGTAAGACTGTTCCGTAGTTTGGCGCGGAATATTTGTGAGGAGAGTAATTCCCAAAAAACTTGTGAGAGAAGGAAAAGCAAACGCAAAATCTCCTCCTTTTCTTTTTGAATCATCTGTTCAGGGCACAATACTTAACAACAACCTGAGCGAAATTTCATGAGGAGAATGTTCAGCGTTAATAATTATTTATAGCGTCACAAGAGAAATTCCAGTAGTTCCTGTCAGAGAAGTGAGCCTGGATTACAGTAGCACAGTGGAGAGAGTTCGCAAATAGCACAGACTGCTTACCTGAGTAGAGCGTCAAAAGAAAAAGACACAGGACATTACACAGAACCAAGCCCTTGTGAGAGCCTACCCGAGTGTAGCTAGTTAGGGGTACGCCACAGAAACTCCGTATTAGGAAGATTACGGAAGCACTGAGTAACGACTAATTAGACACCCAAGGAAAGGAAAGCTAAGATAGCTGTACTCAAGAAGTCTAAGGAGAAGTACTCAACAATCCAGAATCCAGTTGAGGCATCTTCAGTGGTATCTTGGGTAAGAGAACCAATAGGAGGGAAAAAGAAATAAGGAACAATGAGATATGTAGAGAGAGTTAGGCAACTCTAATAGAAAGGACTTTTGTCATTGCAGTAAACTTTAAACCAAGGCAACACCACCCCCACAACAGAAGAGGAGCATTGGTCACTAAAGACAGGGTGGGTATTAGAGAGGAAAGATCACTCTGAGCATTGATAGAGTAGAGTGTAAGATTAGGGTGCTTACTAATGTGATTGCTTCTTTTACAGTATACACACTTCTGTCACCGCAAGGAAGATAGAAAGAGCGACAACACGCAAGAAAGAAAAAGACGTAGTGACTGTCTCTTCTCTGTCCCATTCCCCTTTCCCCCCCTTGGGTTTCTTGGGCCAACTCGTATCTAAGACGTGTGGTCCAGAAAGCTGGGAAGGGGCATTGGGAACAGCAACATTCTGCTCCCGAGCGATTCAGAAGAGCACCGGCCTTGACTGAGTGAAGTGCCCACGTGTATTGTTCGCTCTTGAGCAGAATGGCTGAAGGATTGGATTTGAAGAAATTAGGAGAAGTTCTAGAAGGAATCCAAAGAGAATTAATTTCTGTTAGAGAGGAGAATAGGGAACTGAGAAAGGAAACCACAGATTTAAACGTAAAAATGAGTAACATAGTCTCTGATTCTAGTTTTAGGTATCCAGTTAATCCAGAAGGAACTTCTAGTGAGCCTTCAGTCACTCAGCCTAAAATAACGACACAAGTAATTCATTCCTTGTCACCTGTGATTCCTTTGGCGCCCCCAGAGCGTTTTAGTGGTGATCCACAAAAGGCACAGGTGTTTTTAACCCAATGTACATTACATTTTATGTGTCGTCCGGCCTTATTCCCTGATGCGCAGTCTAGAGTGGCATTCATATTGTCGTACTTAAGTGGAGATGCGGCATCGTGGTCTATGCCCCTGGTCACCAGTAACGCTCAATTATTATATGATTTGGATGAATTCAAGAAGGAATTTCTTCGCATCTTCGACAGAAGAGTCTCCCAGGCCACAGACAATGAATTATTGGAAATAAAACAGGGGAGCAGAGATTTAGTAGCTTACTTGGCTCAGTTCAATAAGTTAGTGGTAGAAACCGAATGGCCAGAGAACAAAAGAGCAGCTGTATTTTATCGAGGCTTAAAGGATGAGTTGAAGGATGCATTAGCACAAGTACCCAATCGACCCACGGAGATATCAGCACTGATCGATCTAGTCTTAGAGATTGACTTCCGTCAAGGAGAGAGAAGAGGAGAAAGGAAGCGAGATTATCGTCCAAGTGTGGCTCGGTTTGATCGAGTGAGAACTGAAGGCAGCAAGGAAGGCGACTTAGCCCGTGGGGGTGAACCCATGCAGATTGGGACGATTCGAGGTCCGCTTTCCAAAGAGGAGAAAGAAAAAAGGAGGTTGAACAAGCAATGTCTATATTGTGGAGGAACTGGGCATTTTGTTCGGGATTGCCAGAAAAAGCCCAAGCAGAAGCCGTCGGGATACGCCTTGCACCACCAGTAAGTGGAGTTGGACTGGTGGTTGCTGATGCAGAGACAGCTCCAGAAGCTCATATCCTTGCGAATACCTTGCAGTCTGCGGCTCCGCATTTGACCTTAATGATGACGCTGCGATACAGGGAACAAATATTAAGGCGAGTCACAGTAATGTTAGATTCGGGAGCAACAGGCAATTTCTGTGTTCTAAAATTCGCCGAAAAAATTGGGTTAAAGGCAATCAAGAAGGAAAGAAGTGAGGCAGTTCGAGCAGTAGACTGAACAAATCTTTCATCTGGACCCATTGTGAGTCATACCGAAATAGTGGAGCTGGAATCCGAAGAAGGTCATCGAGAAGATCTCCAATTTAATTTGATTGATGCTCCCCAGTTCCAATTAATTTTGGGGTTGCCATGGCTCACCGAACATAACCCCACGATTGATTGGGGAGCCCATACCGTGACCTTGAACTCAGATTATTGTAAGGAACACTGTTATTTGGAAGGTCACAGAAGTCTAGAAAAGACGCAAGCCCATCTGTTAAGCGAAGGAGGATCCACGATCTGTGTAATCAGTACCACAGAACTACCTGAAGAATATGCAGAGTACTTAGATGTTTTTAGTGAAGTAGAAGCGGAAAGGCTTCCTCCGCATCAAGACTTTGATTGCAAAATAGAATTGGAACCGGGATCCAATCTCCCATGTAGTAGAATCTATGCTCTGACAGAGAGAGAGGATGAGCACCTGAAGGAGTATCTGCACAAATATCTGGAGAACGGATTTATAAGACCGTCACAGTCCCCCGTCTCCTCGCCACTTTTTTTTATCCCAAAAAGAGTGGAGAATTGAGAACCTGCATTGACTACAGGGCAATAAATAGAATAACCATTAAGAACCGGTATCCCTTGCCCTTGATCTCAGTATTATTGGACCAGGTGAAGGAAGCCAAAATCTATACCAAACTGGACTTGAGAGGGGCCTACCATCTGGTCCGAATTCGGGAAGGAGATGAATGGAAGACGGCATTTAGGACAAAACATGGCCTTTTTGAATATCAAGTGATGCCGTATGGCCTATGTAATGCCCCAGCAGCCTTCCAGCACTTCATCAATGACGTCTTGAAGGAGTTTATTGATCAGAATGCATTGGTGTATATAGACGACATACTAATTTACTCGAACAATGAGGAAGAACATGAAGAGCATGTCAAGAAGGTGTTGCAGAAATTGCGAGAGCACAGTCTTTATGTCAAATTGAAAAAGTGTGCCTTTAGTGTAACCTCCGTGGAATTCTTGGGTTTTGTGCTTGCCCCCAGTGGTGTGACTATGGATGAAAGCAAAATCAAGGCAGTTCTGGAGTGGGAATCTCTGAAATCCGTGAAGGAAATCCAAAGTTTCATCGGATTTGCTAATTTTTATAGGAGATTTATTCAAAATTTCTCGCAGAAACTAATTCCAATGACAAGGCTACTGAGGAAAGGCGTCAAATTTGAGTGGTCTGAGGAAGCTGAAGAGTCGTTTCAGCAGTTAAAAATTTTTTTTACTTCCGCCCCGATTCTTTTGCATCCAGATCCATCTGAGCCATTTTTTGTAGAAACGGATGCCTCCAATTGGGCCTTAGGAGGAGTGCTATCGCAAAGACACAAGTCAACTGGACAACTGCACCCGGTGGCCTATCGCTCTAGGAAGTTAACTGCACCGGAAGTTAACTATACCATCACAGAGAAAGAGTTGTTAGCAATTAAGGACGCCTTCAAGGACTGGAGACACTACCTAATGGGAGCCAGACATGTAGTAACAGTTTACACAGATCATCGAAATTTGAAATTTCTGAAGTCTGCAAGAACCTTAACACCGAGACAGCTAAGATGGTCATTATATTTTGCGGACTATGACTTCATAATTACTTACCGGCCTGGTGCACAAAATGGTAAGGCGGATGCTTTATCTAGGAGAGGGACAGAAGAAGTTATGGAGGAGATTAAGGTCCAGACCATCATCCCTTCAGAAAAGGTGATTGGAGCAGTTTTGCGAGAATCGCAGGAATGGAAGAAGCAGTTTCCCATGTCGGAAGAAGAATTGGAAGAATGGGTGAGAGAAGAGTCTGGACGAGAGATTCGGGAAGGTTTACCGTATCATCATGGAGTCCTTTACTTGCCGACAGTAGAAATGCAGCAAAAGGCCTTGAAAGAAAGTCATGATGATCTTATGGCAGGCCATAAGGGAATAACAAAGACCGAAGATCTAGTGAGGCGACGTTTTTGGTGGCCCTGTTTGGCAAAGGATGTACGACAGTATGTAGCCACTTGTGACATTTGCGCTAGGGGAAAGCCGGAAAGACAAGCCCCGCAGGGGCTACTACAGCCTTTGCCTACGCCACCCCACCCTTGGCACACTATAACCTTAGACTTAATAGTAGATTTACCATCCAGTAAGGGTTATGATACAATTTTGGTGTGTGTAGATGCATTTACTAAAATGGCGCATTTTGTACCTTTGAAAGGAGTTCCCACGGCAGCAATCTTGGCGCATGCCTTTAGTCAACACATAGTTCAAGCCCATGGAGTACCCAAGGTTTTAATATCTGACAGGGGGTCCCAATTCTTATCCCATTTTTGGAAGGCTTTTACTAAGAAACTAGGTATTGACTCCAGGTACACGACCAGTTATCACCCAGAGACAGATGGCCAAACAGAGCGCACAAATCAAGAGTTAGAGCAGTATTTAAGATTATGTTTATTAGAACAGGAAGGAGATTGGCCGGATTATCTGTGGGCAGCAGAATTTGCCCACAATAATGCAAAAAACATGTCCACAGGTTATTCCCCTTTTTATTTAAACACAGGAAGGCATCCCCATCAATCTGTAGATTTTCAAGAGGTAGATGTTCCAGCAGTGACTAATTTAGTTGATCACATGACAAGAGTGCACTCAATAGCCACAGACAATTTAACCAAGGCAAAGGCGACTTACAAGTTTTACTCAGATAAAAAAAGAAGGAAGGAACCAGACTTACTAGTAGGAGATAAGGTGTGGTTAAACACTAAGAACCTTAGACTTAAGGGAGTTAGAAAGTTTCAACCAAGATTTGTAGGGCCATATGAGATTGAGAAAAAACTAAGTGCCGTAAATTATCAGTTGAAGTTGCCCACAGGATTGTGTGTGCATCCGGTGTTTCATGTCTCTTTATTGAAAAAGGTGTCAAGAGATCTACGAGTTAAAATACCCCCAAAACCAATCCAGACAGAATTAGGGGAAGAATTTGAGGTACAGCGAGTCCTAGACTCCAAGATACGAAATGGACAGATGTACTATTTGTTGGATTGGAAAGGTTATGGGCCCGAAGAAAGAGCTTGGGAAGTTTCTTCAAACATTCATGCTCCTAGATTAATTAGGGAATTTCACAAGAGATTTCCTAATAAGCCCAGAGCGGGAGGACGTTCTTTGAGAGGGGGTACTGTCAGGACCTGCAGAACACACTTGACAGCGAACCTTAAGCGAAATAAAGTAAGACCAGAATCTAAGATGGTCGCTGCAGTTGGAACGCTTGAGCAACAGGTTAGCGCTCTAGCGTTCCATAGTAATCAGTAAGATCCAGGTGTCAGCCCGGTGGAGAGGCGCACTTCACCGGAATTATGAGGAGACAAGGTCACCTGTTGTGTGCCGTGCGCTTGTGAGGAGAATTATTCGTCTAGTTGTAGAAAAAATCGAGTTCCAGGTTCCAGAAAATACAGTAAGACTGTTCCGTAGTTTGGCGCGGAATATTTGTGAGGAGAGTAATTCCCAAAAAACTTGTGAGAGAAAGAAAAGCAAACGCAAAATCTCCTCCTTTTCTTTTTGAATCATCTGTTCAGGGCACAATACTTAACAACAACCTGAGCGAAATTTCATGAGGAGAATGTTCAGCGTTAATAATTATTTATAGCGTCACAAGAGAAATTCCAGTAGTTCCTGTCAGAGAAGTGAGCCTGGATTACAGTAGCACAGTGGAGAGAGTTCGCAAATAGCACAGACTGCTTACCTGAGTAGAGCGTCAAAAGAAAAAGACACAGGACATTACACAGAACCAAGCCCTTGTGAGAGCCTACCCAAGTGTAGCTAGTTAGGGGTAGGCCACAGAAACTCAGTTTTAGGAAGATTACGGAAGCACTGAGTATCGACTAATTAGACACCCAAGGAAAGGAAAGCTAAGATAGCTGTACTCAAGAAGTCTAAGGAGAAGTACTCAACAATCCAGAATCCAGTTGAGGCATCTTCAGTGGTATCTTGGGTAAGAGAACCAATAGGAGTGAAAAAGAAATAAGGAACAATGAGATATGTAGAGAGAGTTAGGCAACTCTAATAGAAAGGACTTTTGTCATTGCAGTAAACTTTAAACCAAGGCAACACCACCCCCACAACAGAAGAGGAGCATTGGTCACTAAAGACAGGGTGGGTATTAGAGAGGAAAGATCACTCTGAGCATTGATAGAGTAGAGTGTAAGATTAGGGTGCTTACTAATGTGATTGCTTCTTTTACAGTATAAACACTACTGTCACCGCAAGGAAGATAGAAAGAGCGACAACACGCAAGAAAGAAAAAGACGTAGTGACTGTCTATTCTCTGTCCCATTCCCCTTTCCCCCCCTTGGGTTTCTTGGGCCAACTCGTATCTAAGACGTGTGGTCCAGAAAGCTGGGAAGGGGCATTGGGAACAGCGACATTCTGCTCCCGAGCGATTCAGAAGAGCACCGGCCTTCACAAACGTGTACGCGCGCATGCGCATAAATGTTATGCGCGTATGTAGCGCGCATACGCAGCACGCGCGCATGCACGAACGTCAGCGCGCGTAATCCGGGCGTATGCGTGAGTGTAGCGCGCGGAGCACGTACGATGCACGCAAGCATACGTACGCATGCGTACTGGGTGCGCGCTGTGAGCGCGTACTAAAACGTACGTATGCGTACGTAGATAACATACGCATGCGTACACAAAAAACGTACGCATGCGTACTAGGTGTGTGCTCTGAGCGCGTACTAAAACGTACGTATACGTACGTAGATAACGTACGCAGGCGTACATGAAAAACGTACGCATGCGTACTAGGAGCGCGCTGGGAGCGCGCACCCTAAAAATTTATAGAAAAAAAAAAGAATTAAAGTGTACATAAGTTAATAGAGAATATTAACTATGCTGTTCAACTTTATCCAAATTCAAAGTAAAAAAAATATGAGCCACACCAAATTAAAGGAAACAGATAATCTATAAATGTATACATAGATAAAAATTTTGAAAAAGAAATATATAAAAAATATGTTACAAAATTCTAAAATTAGCATTTAAAAAACCTTTGAAATTCACTGAAAAAACCATAGGTTTCACACACGTTATAGTTAGGAATTAGCATTTAAAAAACCTTGCAAATTCACTGAAAAAACCATAGGTTTCACACATGTTATAGTTAGCTGGACATTTCACTCGTAAAAAACCAATGAAATTCCACCGTTATAGTTAGTTCACCTAACTATAACTCGCGCGCCCGAAATCCACTGCTGATGACGTCACATATTACATCACTCATGACATGGTCAGTGACATCACTGATGACATCACTGATGACATCTCAAATGAGTGCTAACATTCTGAAATTATGACAAATGTGTGACACATCTGAATGCCTTCTTGATGGAATCAAAGTAAAAAAATGAAACTATTCCTACTGAGGAGACTGTAGTAAATGAGGAAATTAGGAAACTTCATAACAAATAAGTCTCCCAAGATGGCCACCAGAGACAAAAGAGTCCAAATGTAGCACAAATATCACCCAGATGTAGCCCAAGTATAGCCCAATGACAGAATGTCCAGGAGTGTTCTAAAGAACAACTAGAGCGCTAACAGTCTTACGTATGACAAAAGTATGGCACACCTGAAGCCATCTTGATTGGAATAAAGTGGTAACACCTAAAACATTTAATTTGCAAAGGAACAAAATGAGGGAGTTCATTTTGCCATAGAAATTATGATTAGTGCTGCAGAAAGAAAAATTAGGGCACATTTTGACTTCTCAAATCTTCTTCTACTTCATTAAAATATTCTGACATGCAGACTGAAACATGAACTTTGAATACCAGCAGCAGACTTCCCTGGTGAGCAGTAGCTTTACTACAGTGATCTAATGAGCATCTAGTGTGCTATCATTCAGAATTTATGTCAAATGTGTGACACATCCGAATGCCTTCTTGATGGAATCAAAGTAAACAAGCATTGAAAATGCAATGGGTCTTGCCCTCGTTTAAGTTAAAGCAATTCTGTTCGTAACTAGGTGGCTTTTTAGCTTTGCTTTCATTAGTGTTTTTCAAACTTTCATGTACATAACATGCATATGCATGCATATATGTATATGTATGCATGCATTTATATTTGTATTTATATTGATATGCAGATTATAAATGTTTATATATGTATGTATATATATATTCACTGAAAAAAACATAGGTTTCAGGCACGTTATAGTTAGGAATTAGAATTTAAAAAACCTTAGAAATTCACTGGAAAAAAACATAGGTTTCAGGGGCGTTATAGTTAGCTGGACTTTTCACTCGTACAAAACCATTAAAATTCCCCCGTTATAGTTAGTTCAGCTAACTATAACTCGCGCGCCCGCAATGCACTGCTGATGACGTCACATATTACATCACTCATGACATGGTCAGTGGCATCACTCATGACATCACTGATGACATCTCAAATGACATCACTGATGACATCATCCAGTGAATGTGTGTTTTTCTGAAAATTACATTTGTTTTATATATGTATATCTCAAGGTCGATGGAAGAATAAATGGGTATATAAGTGTCTAAATGGATGATTTGTTTTTGAAAAATTGATTGTATAACTGACTGATTAAGTGTATCTTAGTGAATACATGGCTTAGTGAGCAATGTTTAAATATGTAAATATCTGTATCAGTCTCTCACTTTGTTTATAAGTGGCTGCATGGGTTGGTGAGCAGCTACATGAGTGTCTATATAGATTATTAGTTGGTTTTTTGAGTATCAGTATGAGTGTCTGAGTGTCTGTATGGTTCGGTGGGGGGTATTACGTAGTGCATAGGTGCATGAATGAGTGACTCACTGTTTGTATGTGTTGAAGACAGCATGTGTGCAGGACTGTATGGGTGGATGAGTGTGTGCATGGGTGTGTTAGTGAGTGAATGACTGTCTCAATAGTGTCTTTATGAGTAACTACATATGTTTTAAACTAGTATATGTGACTATTGGTGTATATAAGTGAGTATATGTGAGAGGGAGAGATTGCAAGAGTTCCTGTATGAATAAGTATGTGTTTCTATAAGTGATTGTTTAAAAGACTAAGTATGTGTAAGTTTCTTTAGAAGTAAGTGTGGTGGTGTGTG
Organism: Triturus cristatus; assembly: GCF_964204655.1. NCBI lineage: Eukaryota > Metazoa > Chordata > Amphibia > Caudata > Salamandridae > Triturus > Triturus cristatus. The sequence continues at coordinate 1,875,615,421 of NC_140590.1, forward strand.
TATAACTGTATATGCAAGTACATGGATGTTTGATTCTTTATTAGCATGAGTGACTATGTGTGTGAGTAACTCTATGGATGAGTGGCGTTGTGTAACAGGATGTATAGGTGTATGAGTACATATGATGAGTGAGTACATGTATGAGTGACTGTATAGGACTGTTGGTTAATGGGTGGATGTGGATGTGGATCTTAGAATTACTGAATAGGTTGTTGTAACTGGTATTGGTATGTCCATTATTTTGAAAATTTTAGTTTCTATTTTTGAATGTGTGTATCAAAGGTTATATTAGGGTGAGAGGAGGTCTGCCACTCTATAACAAGGATGATGTCATCAGTGATGTCATCAGTGATGTCATTTGAGATGTCATCAGTGATGTCATGAGTGATGTCACTGACCATGTCATGAGTGATGTAATAAGTGACGTCATCAGCAGTGCATTACGGGCGCGCGAGTTATAGTTAGCTGAACTAACTATAACGGGGGAATTTCAATGGTTTTGTACGAGCGAAAAGTCCAGCTAACTATAACGCCCCTGAAACCTATGGTTTTTTCAGTGAATTTCTAAGGTTTTTTAAATGCTAATTCCTAACTATAACGTGCCTGAAACCTATGTTTTTTTCAGTGAATTTCAAAGGTTTTTTAAATGCTAATTTCTAACTATGCCTACAGAGATAGGACATGTGAAGAAAGAAGAAAAAACGCACAGAAAGAAAAAAAAGAAATGCAGAAAAAACCAACAGAAGTCCCCAAAGACGAAGAAAAGTGCAGGAAGAAGGATAACATGCAGAAGGAACAAACAGAAGAGCAGAAAGAAGCCTTGTTGCAAAATCATCATAGACCCTCAACTAAATAATCAGCCTCTTTGTAGTACCCAGGGCAGGGTGTAAGTGAAATTGATCATTTGCCCTCATGTAACAGACAGAGTATGGCCAGTGCCACCGGCCATAATACAAAAATATGAGCTTCCCCACCTGCAGACAGTAGTAGTAAATAAAACTAACGTGAGTCTGCATCATGTGACTCATATCTGTTTCTCTTGGGTGCAAGCTTAGCTGACTGAGCTGGCATGCCGGCTACAACAAGGTTATGTAATTGCACTAAACTAGAGATAAGAACAACACAACTGGTGTACCGGAGTACATAGTACGAGTATAATGTCGGAAACTCCCACAAATGTTAGAGTCCAAGGAAGTAGGAGTATAGATACTTACCATCAAATCACAAATGGTATGTACTGTGCTTGCTAGTGATACTGTGACACTATGTGTTGAATGATTTTAGTGTTTCTGTTTTACTAAGAATATTGGTTACAACATGTTCTTTTTCTTTCTACGTTTTTACAATTTTTTCAGACGGATACTGGTGGTAACTGAGTCTGACTAACCAGTCCTAGAACCAGTGCTATGTTAAAAGACACTCAGAATACAGTGAAAACACCTACATACACTAGGGAGCACTATGAGTTGGGGTCCCCCTGTGATTAGCATGACCTCCTCTGTAAGCCCCTAGTATATAATAGGGCAGGGGATTAAAACTACCTCTTAAAACGCGCCACAGGGCGTGTTTGCACACGTCACCTCAGGCCCCGTCCCCTCCCTTCCCCACTGTGTAAACACACCCTGTGGCCGTTTTAAGTTGGGAGATTAAGTCCCCTTGAATCCTGAGGGTCCCTAGGGTCCAACTAGACCACTAGGTACCTCCAGTAAGCGCCACAGAGCTGCATTGCAGAGAGATGTAAAAAGTGGCACGGCCTAGACCACCTCTCTGCAACGCAGCGCAGTGGTGCTTACTGGAAGCACCTGGTGGGCTAGTTGGTCCCCAGGGTCCCTCAGGATTGAAGGGGAATTATTTCCCCAACTTAAAACGCGCCACACGGCTTGTTTGCACACGTTAACTCAGGCCCCGTACCCTCCCTTCACCACTGTGTAAACACGCCCTGTGGCCGTTTTTAGTTGGGAGATTAAGTTCATTTGAATCCTGAGGGTCCCTAGGGTCCAACTAGCCCACTAGGTACCTCCAGTAAGCGCCACAGAGCTGCGTTGCAGAGAGGTGTAAAAAGTGGCACGGCCTGGACCACCTCTCTGCAACGCAGCTCAGTGGCGCTTACTGGAAGCACCTGGTGGGCTAGTTAGCCCCCAGGGGCCCTCAGGATTGAAGGGGAATTATTTCCCCAAATTAAAACGCGTCATAGGGCGTGTTTGCACACGTCACCTCAGGCCTCATCCCCTCCCTTCCCCACTGTGTAAACACGCCCTGTGGCCGTTTTTTAAGTTGGGAGATTAAGTCCCCTTGAATCCTGAGGGTCCCTAGGGGCAAAATAGCTCACTAGGTACGTCCAGTAAGTGCCATTGAAGAGAGGTGTAAAAAGGGGCACGGCCTGCACCAACTCTCTGCAACGCAGAGCAGTGGGGCTTACTGGAAGCACCTGCTGGGCTAATTGGCCCATAGGGTCCCTCAGGATTGAAAGGGAATTATTTCCCAAACTTAAAACGCGCCACAGGGCGTGTTTGAACACGTCACCTCAGGCCCCGACCCCTCCCTTCACCACTGTGTAAACGTGCCCTGTGGCCGTTCTAAGTTGAGAGATTAAGTCCCCTTGAATCCTAAGGGTCCCTAGGGTCAAACTAGCCCACTAGGTACCTCCAGTAAGCGCCACAGAGCTGCGCTGCATAGAGGTGTAAAAAGGGGCGTGGCCTCAGAACACCTGTCTGCAATGCAGCTCCCTGGCGCATACTGGAGATACCTGTTGGGCGAGTTGGCCCTCAGGGACCCTCAGTATTGAAGGGGAATTAATTCCCCAACTTACAACTGGCCAGGGGGAGCGTTTGCAGAGTGCTGCAAGGAGGGGGCGTGGCCTCCGGTGCGATGCCGGTCTTTTATTTATTTTATTTTTTTAAGAAGGAGGGCTGTGTGGCCCCCCTTATTTTTCTAATGTATTGGCCCTGGGGACCCCATCCCCCAGGGCCTGCACCCTAATTTATTTTTTTTGTTGAAAAAAACTTAATTTGACCCTCCCAAGGCCTTAATCGGCCCCGGGGTCCCCAACCCCCGGGTCATGGCCTTTTTTTTTTTTTTATTCTTTAGGAGGGGGGCTGCGTTACCCACCTCCTCAGGCCACTTATGGCCCCGGGGACCCCATCCCCCGAGGCCGGCCTTTGTTTTTGATTATTTAAAAAAATATATATCTATAGAAACACCTAGGACATGCTGGACAAACCGTATGTACCTATCACCATGACGATTTGCGTGATATTCATTAAAAGGCGACTATGCATACAATGAATTCACGTGGAATGTATTTACACCGCTAGTGAAGCTCTGACGTGTCTGACGCCCTACCGTGCCTAATCACGACGCCCCCGCCGGTGGGTACTCTCCAAGTAGACACCCTTGTCGTTTATTTATACAAACATGGGTAGCTATTGACGGGCACATTTAATACACACGCAAACCAAGCCATTCAACGGGGATTCGACAAAAATTCAACCAAACTATGCAAGAAACCCCCCTCACGGTTAATAAAACACACATCCACCGCCGGATGTGTATTACTTTTTATTTTACTCTCTGGAAAGGAGACGAACCTCACTTGAGAGTCACAGCGTGCTCCTGGCTGAGCCCAATGCTGTGTTACACCCACCAGTGCCTGCCGAGTGCCACACACCTCTGTGTTATATTCCACCAGCTAGTGCGTATGCTACGACACTCTCTAGCCCATGTGCACTGTAACACCACCCCGTGAATATGTCATGCCACACTTGCCTTCGCACGGGTTATATTGCCCCATCTAACGTGCCTTCCTCGATGCCTATGTTATAACGCACAGCGCTATGCCATACATATTACAATCTGGGATCCAAATCTTTGTCACAGTGCATATGCAACGTTACACTCCCCAGCACATATTTTATATTACAACTTTAGAGACTAGTTAGGTTACACAACACTGCCCTGTGCATATTACACTCCAAGGCGCATATCGCATAGCGCGCGCTAGTGCCTATGCTATCTCGCGCTCTCCAATGAATCTATCATTGCGCACAATGTATTGCATATTATATTTCACGCCCCGGTTCATCTTATATCACACTTTTTGGTGCATAGTTTATACCATAGACTATATCTAGTTTTCATTTTCAATCGTGCTCTCAGGACTATGTTCTATATAACACTGCGTCCACCTACCCTTTTCATGGGCATTACATTTTGCGATGGGGTGGAGGGTCAGGGGGTGTTTCTGCCAAGTGAGCCCGGAGTCACAGTCACAAACGTCCTCTTCTTCCTGAATAAAAGTGAGATTATGCTGCATACTTGTTCATATTTTAAGTAGTTCGCACAGACACACATTTTAAAAACAATAAAGTTCCTAATACCCACCTTCTCTGAACAGTTAACTTGCTGCCCCATCCACCTCCTCCCTATCCTCTGTTGTCTGAATCCATGGACTAGCCTCCTCCCTCCTGCCATGCATGGTCTGATGTGCTGCCACTGCCCTCCATTTAGCATGATGTACCAGTCCACTCCTCCTGCCCTCCATTGCCAAATTCTATGGCCCATCATTGACCTCCTGCTTAGCCTTTGTGCTTAGCTTGCTGCCCCTATTCTCCTTCCCCCTGCCCTCCGATGTCTTTGTGATTGCCCCTGCTCCATCCTTTTTGCCCACCATGTTCCATGGACCTGCCACTCCTATCTACTTTGAGAGTTCTGTTGAGCTGCCACTCCCCTCCCACCTGCCTAGCATTGTCAGATGACTGTAACCTGTTCCTGCCACCTCCACCCTGCCTGTCCACATGCCATGCCCCTATCCTCTTCCTCCTGTCCTACATGGTCCATTGTACTGCCACACCCTTCTGCCCTCCCTGGTCTGTTGTGCTGCAACTGCTCCTCCTGCCTGCCCCGCGCGGTCTGTTGTGAGGCCCCTTCCCCTGAACTCTCTTGTCTGTGCCCAGGTCCTGACCCTCCCTTCTATCCTCCATGGTCCTTTGTGCATGCCCCTGCACCCTCCTTCTTGCCCATCATAGCCATTGTGCGGCCACTAACCCTCCCGCTTGCCATGCATGGTCTTCTGTGCTGCCACGGCCCCTCCCACCTTCCCTGTGTGGTCAGCTAGCTGCCCCTGACCCCCTCCCCCCTTCCTTCCATGGTCTGTGTGTATGCCATCATAGTCTCATTGTTGCTCTCCATGGTATGTCTTGTTTCTAGTGCCCATCCTGCCTGACCTCTATGGTCATCTTGCTGCTCCTGCCCTGCCCCCGTGCTCCCAGCCCTCTGTTTCCATGTGCAGACCCCTATTCCCTCCCTCCTGGCTTGTCTGTTCCATTGTAATGCCCCTGATCCGTCCCTCCTGCCCTTTATGATCTGTTATGCTGCAGCTTTCTCTCCTGTCTGTCCATTATGGTCAGCTAGCTACCATTGCCTCTTGCCCCTCTGTTCTCTGTTGTCCATGTGCATGGTCCTGTCCCCTCCCTATTGCTTTCTATGGATTGCTGTGCTGCACTCCCGTCCCGCATGCCCTGTGTAGTGTATTGTGCTGCTGCAAACCCTGATGCCTGCCCTGTAGGGTCAGTTTGGTGCACCACTCCATGTCCCTCCTGTTCTCTGTTGTCCGAGTCCATGTCCCTACCCCAATTCCTCCTGCCTACAATGATCCAATGTACCATACTTGCGAACATTTTGAACTTGGTAAGAGGGAGATTTTGATAAAAAAACTGGGGTATTGATTTTCCCCTTTGAGTTACATTGAAAAAGAGGAGATTGTAGACAGGAGACAGATCAAATAAAGACCATTTGAGCTTAAAAACATTGGACGTTTCCTGGCTGAAACGGGTCTGTTGGCATGTATGGTTGTACTACCATTGCCTCTTCCTTCTGCCCACAATGCTCTATTATATTGCCACAGCCTTTCTTGCCAGTCCTGTATTGTTGGTTTGTTGCCCCTGCCCCCCTTTCCACTGCCCTCCATAGTCTGTTGTTGTACTGCCACTGCCCTTCCTGCCTGCCCAGTGTGGTCAAATTGTTTCCTCTGCACTCTCCTACCTGCCTTCAATTTTCAGAGTCTGTGCCCCTGGCCTCTGCCTCTCAACAGTATCCCAATGAACAACTAGATTGCTAACATTCTATATTTATTACAAAAGTGTGGAACGCCTGACGTCATCTTGATGTAATCATCATCATCATCAAGATATCTTTATTTCGGCAATTTGCCTTAAAAAGTACATAAAAAAATAAATATATACACAGACAGACCTGGCACAGAATAAAATAATTCATGACAATACATTAAGTAGTGCATAGTCCCCTTCTCCTATTCCACATTGCTAAAAGGAATTTAGAAACTGCAAAAACTATACATTCAGATGTGTCTGTTTTTAAAATTCTAAAAGCATGGCTACATTGCCGAAAACCCATATTTTTGCAGATAGGCACTATCCAAAGCTTCCTAGCTTTTGAATATGCAGGGCAAAAAAATAATACATGGAGCTCATCCTCTTTAGCACAGCTGCAGCCAGGGCAGGCCTCAATAGAATTTGATGCCCAACTGCTAGTGAAAGCTCGCAGGGGTAGTGTGCCATATCTCCATTGCAGATATAGTTTTCTTGATGGTATAGGATAAATAATATCCATAAAATTCTCAAATTGTTAAAAATCCTTGACACTTAAAAAAGATTTAGTTAAAACTCCAATATTAGGGGCAGTCTGCACTCTGTTTTGTTTCTCAGCCACATAGATCTTAGTGAGCATCTTCCGTGAGATCACCTTGCAGCTTGATTCCGGATCATACCACATATCACCTAGCCCAAGTTTGATGCACTGGGATTTTATAAACACAAACCAAGGGATTTTTAGTACACAGTTGCTTGCCAGAATTTCCTTCAGCTCTAGCCTATAATGCAGTAGTTCCGGCGTAGTCCACAACCTGTGCCAATACCTAAGAGGCTTCAGGGCTAGTTCATCATCCATTGACCTCAGATTCAGATCCATCCTTAAAGGATGCAACGGAGTACTCTGTGGAAGTGATAGTAACTGTCTGATGAACTTGTTTTCAATTTTAAGAAGTTCCAACCCTGGTAAATGCCCCCAAAGTTCCGCTCCATATAAAATTGCTGCCCTGGCCTGGCTCTTGTATACTTCAAGCGGGGGTTTAATTGGTTTGTATGTGGACGTGTTGGAAACCTTAAGGATACCCCCAGCATACTGAGCTAATTTCAGCTGCGCCTTGGCGATTTGTGGAACCCATGAAAGATTTTCGCTCAGCGTTACTCCTAGATAATCAAAGGTTTTTACCCTTTCCAAATTTGATGAATCTAGTTTTGGGTTCGGCCGTGTGGAAGGTGAGGGATTAAACACCATATACTTTGTTTTGTTCACATTAATTTCCAGGGCACGACCTCTACAAAAATCCTCGAAACTGTCAAGCACACGCTGGATTCCCATTGGTGATTTGGAAAGTAGCAGGGTGTCATCCGCAAACATAATTGCTGGCACCCTGTTACCTGCCAAAATTGGGGCGTCATTATTAAGGGCGCTATTAAGATGGGAAATCACACCATTGACATATAGGCAGAACAGGGTAGGTGCTAAAACGCACCCCTGTCTCACCCCTCTGCCAATGGGGAACTTAGAGGTTAAAGCCCCATTCTTCCCATGACGCACCTGGGCAAAATTGCCCTCATGCAACTTGATCAGTATTGTCAGGATTGGTAGAGGCACCCCCAAACTGACCAACACACCCCAAAGTTTCCCTCGGGGTACTAGATCGAAAGCGGAGCGGAGGTCCACGAATACCATGTAGAGGCTGCCACCCTCAATCTTTGCTGTTTTCCAAAATAGTAATAACAAGCGAAAGATTTGATCCATGGTAGAGGTGTTCCTCCTAAACCCCGCTTGGTATTGGCTCAGTATAGCGTGCTCCTCCATCCAGTCCTCAAGTCGTTCAAGGATGAGCCGCGCAAAAATTTTTTGCGGAACATCTATAAGGCTGATGGGCCTGTAATTTGCCGGTAGCAAAGGGGAACCCTTCTTGAAAATGGGAACGATTTCTGCACCCAACCAAGTGCAGGGCACATTCATTCCTCTCAAGATTGCATTAAATAAAATGCATAGATATGGTCCCCAGATCTCCATTTGATGTTTGAAGAGGTCTCCCGGCAGTTTGTCTAACCCAGGGGCCTTACTGGATGGAATTTTCGAAATGGCATTAAAAACTTCCTCAGGCGAAAACTCTATATAGTCATGGGAGTCATTCAATGCTGGTAGAGCCGGATATGTGTCCATATCAACTTCAATAGCGTACAGGGCTCTAAAGTGGTCTTCCCAAATACTAGCCTCTATATTGGGCTCAGTAGCCAATTTGGGATCCCCACTTCCTGTGTTGATTATAGACCAAACTTTACGGGCATCTTTCTGTTCTAAAGCGTATGACAGGTCGGTCCATTTTGCATAGTCCCAATCCTGTTTGGCCAACTTCAGCATAGCTTTATAATGTGTTCTCTTGGTGGCGATAAGGATCTTGTCATTGCCTTGTTTTACAGCCCGAATCAACTCTTTTTTTGCCAGGCGACAAGCATCGTTAAACCAAGAGGAGAGGGGGGTCCTATTCTTTCTCTTGGTTACTACTGGATTAAACACATCTGACAAGATACTAACGAGATTCGTATGCAGGGCCTGCAATTTGATATTAAAATCTGGAGGAGGTTGTTGGGTTATTAAGACATCTAGTTCAGTAAAACACGGCAAGACTGAATTGTACAATCTTGCCAGGTCCTCAGAAGATGCCTCCACCTTGTCCCACTTGACCCTGCGCCGGTCATTCGTTAAGACTAACCTATCTACTCGAGCATCTCTGGGTCCTAAATCCTTCGGATGTGTGACCGGAGAAGCCAGCTCCAGCCTCAGCAAATTGTGATCACTGTCATCCCTTACAATAATCTCGAGGTCGATAACCTTCGACCACAACTGTGTCAGAACCATAATGTAGTCTAGACGTGATTCGTGGCCCTTTTTGTTGTATGTGAACCTAGAAGGTGTATCTGAATTGGTGCGTCCGTTACAAGCCCTAATTGAATGGCTTAGTGTGAGGGCCGTTATTTGGACCGCTAGAGGGGACCAGGACCTAGTGTGAGGAGATTGAGTTTGCGGAATGGACCAGTAATCATCCTCAGTTGCAAGTGCACCATGATCCATCCCCGGTAAGGGTTCATAGTGACAGTTAAAATCTCCTGCTACTAGTAGGGACACATCCGTAGGGATGGAGTACAGAAAATTTGATAGTTCGTCGACCGTAGTAGACTCACTAGCTAGACTGACAGGCCTCGAGTAGACATTCACAGCAGCCGGCTTAAAATTATTGGGCCATTTCAGGATTACACACTGTATATCGTCCGAGTGAGTGCTGACAGACTCAGTTGTGCAACCCAAATGAGTTGCCACCCATATGGTAAGGCCCCCAGATGGTCGTCCCTTACCCCCCCATCGTGCCGGTATGTGAAAACCCGCAAATCCCATTCTCCTTTCCTCTGTTCTCGCCCATGTCTCCTGGAATAGACATATGTCCATTCCATCAATAAACGTTCCCCATTCACCACTCGCTACTTTGCTATGTAGGCCCGCAACGTTCCAGGACGCAATTACCAGGGATTCAGTGTTCGTAGATACCCTGGAATTACAGTCACTCCTAATTGTAACAATGCTTTCGCGTAGGTGCGGCTCTATAACCTCTTGCGCATCTGGACGCCTGGCATCAGATATAACCTCTTGGAGTTCAAGGGGGAGTTCAGCGGTAAGGGTGTGTTTCTCTATACCAGTAGTTGATTGATAGCCCATCTATTCTTGACGGGCACTCAACCTTATCGACAGCCCAACTTTTGCTATTATTCTGAATTTGCGCCACTCCCATTACCCGACCAAGTCAATCCACTTGGTCCAAACAGCTGTATCTGTTTTGTATTAATATTTTGGGGGGGTGCTGGTGGATGGTCAAATGGAGCCCTTGGTGACCTTACTACTCCTCTATATTGTACTAATGTCCAGCCATTCTCCATAGCATTCCAACGAGTCGGTGGGTAAAAGTAAGACAGCGGGTAAGTTTGGATCAATGCACCCTGTCCCTGGTACCTCCAATTGCAGATATATTCAGCAGTTCGGGGATCTTTAAAATTTACTAGGATACAATCACCCTTGCTGTTTTTAGGGCCATGACCCACCCACGATACTCTACGTACCATGAGGATTTCACTAGTAATGCGTGGGGGAAGTGGTCGGTTTTTGTTAAGCCAGTCTATTACTTTGTTTTTGAGAGAGGGGTATGATTCTATAGTTGAGATTGGGAGCTCGGGGACTCCAACCAAAATTGCCACATAAGGGCTACATTCTGGTGGCAAATCTATGGTACGTTCCTTAGGGAGATAACCCTTGTTCTCCATCTGATCACCCTTCCCTTCATCTACATTGGCATCCCCCCTCCCCAATGGAGTGGTTAGAATAGTGGTTGGGCTTGTTGCTATTGGAATTATTGGAGGAACAGGCGTGTTGTTGTTAATTAGAACTAGGTCAGACTGGGGACGCCCATTTTTGGCTGGAGGAGGGCATAGATTAGGTATGTTTAGATTTAGCTTACTCTGTATATCCAGCACCACCTGTTCCATCCGTAAAAGCTGCTGCTCAATACGAGACAATCTCAATTCCAGGGGGTTGATAATAGCACTCAAAATAGCAGTTACAGTGGCATTTGTCTCTGCTGGGGTGTCATGTATCTCGAGTGGAGTTTCACTGCTAATGGGAGTTACTGCCCCAGTTTCTAAGGGTATAGGTGGGGCCTGGACTAAAGCAGCTGCGGGTTGGGCTGTTATAGTTAAGTTAGTTGTCATCTGGGTACCCGTATGACCTTTGGCAAGTTTCGCTTTTTTGCCCCCCGCCCTCGGGGCCGTAGTCATTTTTCTTTTTGGCATCGCTCCCTCACGTCTTCCTCGCAGCTGGGGGAGACTTAATCTCTCAGGTGAGCTTAGCATTATTGAAGCTAAAGTAGAATCTAGAGCTTGTTCAGGTGGGAGGGGCTGCATTGGATCTATGCTACAGGATACATTATCCATACATGAGGGGCGATAATCTGGCATTACTCTGCTATGAGCATCCGGAGTGCATACATTGGCAATATGAACCAAGGAGGATCTTTTTGCAAACGCTGAATCTTGGGAGACTCTTCTTTCCATTAAAATTATCCCCTGATCAATTACGGAGTTTGCTCTTGTTATGAAATTGTCCAGAGTTCCTGTTAATGCAGTCCTGCTTCTGGTTGATGATGCAGCCATAGTACGTCAATCAAGGAGCGAAAATAACAGTACTTACAAGCCTCCTCGATACCGGTACGGCAAGCAATATTTGGGATGACAGAGGGGTGGCCCGGTCCGGTCTTGATCGTGCTTGAACGGGCTTAAACAGGCCCGCCCTTGGCCCGGGCTTCGCCCGGCGCGTCCCGCGCGTGTCCCGCGAAGCGGGCCTCTTTCCGCTTTATAGGCGCCTCCTGGCGCTAACGCGTCGTCAGGACAGCGCGCCGCCGCTTGGGGTGCCGGGAATTGCAGTCCCGGTGCGGCGACGCGAAGGATGTAGTTTCCTGGCGCTGGCGGTGGAGAGTAAAGGCCCCCTGAACTCTTGGCGGTGGCGGCGTAAGTATGAAGCTGGTGTCGGCCCAGTGCAGGTAAGTTGCTCGTTTCCCCCCGCTCCGCCGACCTCTTTCCGCTTTATAGGCGCCTCCTGGCGCTATCGCGTCGTCAGGACAGCGCGCCGCCGCTTGGGGTGCCGGGAATTGCAGTCCCGGTGCGGCGACGCGAAGGATGTAGGTTTCCTGGCGCTGGCGGTGGAGAGTATAGGCCCCCTGGACTCTTGGCGGTGGCGGCGTAAGTATGAAGCTGGTGTCGGCTCGGTGCAGGTAAGTTGCTCGTTTCCCCCCGCTCCGCCGACCTCTTTCCGCTTTATAGGCGCCTCCTGGCGCTATCGCGTCGTCAGGACAGCGCGCCGCCGCTTGGGGTGCCGGGAATTGCAGTCCCGGTGCGGCGACGCAAAGGATGTAGGTTTCCTGGCGCTGGCGGTGGAGAGTATAGGCCCCCTGGACTCTTGCCGGTGGCTGCGTGAGTATGAAGCTGGTGTCGGCTCGGTGCAGGTAAGTTGCTCGTTTCCCCCCGCTCCGCCGACCTCTTTCCGCTTTATAGGCGCCTCCTGGCGCTATCGCGTCGTCAGGACAGCTCGCCGCCGCTTGGGGTGCCGGGAATTGCAGTCCCGGTGCGGCGACGCGAAGGATGTAGGTTTCCTGGCGCTGGCAGTGGAAAGTATAGGCCCCCTGGACTCTTGGCGGTGGCGGCGTAAGTATGAAGCTGGTGTCGGCTCGGTGCAGGTAAGTTGCTCGTTTCCCCCTGTAATCAAAACTGTAATACCTAGAGCATTTCCTTTAGAAATTACATATATGAGATGGTCTTATTTGCATCAAAATTATGGTTAGTGCTCTAAAAAACTAAAATGAGGACATATTTTCTGAGTTTTCAAATAGCGACAAAGAACTTTTAAATTATTTGTAATCTTTATTTTTTTTATCCAGTTGACCACTTGATTAAATGTTGTACTTAGGGGAGAGGATGTGGTGTTACTTCCAGAGCTGCAGACTTTGCAACTGAGGAACCAGGTTGGAGTTTCTGCTTCAGCTCAACATTCTGTGATTCTGGTCAAATCACTTAATCTCCCCACGTCTACAACCAAAATGAATTTGATCTTGTGTGATTTAACCAATGCTAATGTAAAGCACTCCAACACCTGACAAGTCTGCACTATATAAAACTGTTAATACACAAAAAATAAGTGTTTTGCACACTTCTGTCATTGGGCTACATGTGGGCTACATCTGGGTGATATTTGTGCTGCATTTGGGCTCTTTTGTCTCTAGTGGCCATCTTGGGAGATTTATTTGTTATGAAGTTTCCTAATTTCCTCATTTACTGCAGTCTTCTTAATCATAATTTCTATGGCAAAATGAACCCCCTCATTGTGTTCCTTTTTAAATTAAATGTTTTAAGTGTTACCAGTTTATTCCAATCAAGATGGCTTCAGGTGTGCCATACTTTTGTCATAAGTAAGACAGTAAGCGCTCTAGTTCTTTTTAAGAACACTCTGGGACATTCTGTCATTGGGCTATACTTGGGCTACATCTGGGTGATATTTGGGCTACATTTGGGCTCTTTTGTCTCTGGTGGCCATCTTGGGAGATTTATTTGTTATGAAGTTTCCTAATTTCCTCATTTACTGAAGTCTCCTCAGTAGGAAATACGTTCAGTTTTTTATTTTGGTTCCATCAAGAAGGCATTCAGATGTGTCACACATTTGCCATAAATTCTGAATGTTAGCACTCAATTCAATTCAATTCAAATAGACTTTATTCGGATTTTAAAAACCATCCATAAAAGAACAAAGTAAATTTTAAAAATACACATATAATACTGCAATTTTGGGCCACAACTTATCATTTACAAATATAATTTATAAAAACAGCAATGAAAACTCAAATGGCCTTTATACTGTACAATGCATAAAACCACCTTAGATACAATATATAGCAGTGTATAGCAAAGGATAAACATAGGTATTATGAAAACAAGACAAATGCGTTATAACACATTAGGTTAGTGCAGATCATGTTTTAAAGTGCAAAGTGCATATCTTGGTATAAAATTAATCAATTCTCAAGGACCTGCGTGAGCATACAATAGCATTAAGAAAATTGCTAACTCTAAAAATTAATTCATCAGATCCCAACATTAAAAAATGTCTATAAGCATGATTGAGGTCGGTCAAATCATGTTTTCTACAATAGGGGATTAAATAGTGCCTTGTAAACTTCATGTAAAAACCACAGCCAAAGATAAAGTGTAACATACTCTGGGTTCCACCATGGTCACATGGGCAATTTAATTTTTCCAGATTTTTAATGTAACCCAATGGAAAACAGATAAGATTAATAATACTCCGGTCCCTGAATCTGAAGAGTAAAGTCCTCTTCCATCTGCCCAATTTTTTACGTAAATAGGGCTGAGGTAACGTCGAGAATTCAAGAGATGATTCCTGGATTTGTAAATAATTGATAATAGATGGTTTCACAAAATCTACTCTTTCCCTCTCTTTGTGGTAATGCTGATAGAGTGCCCTTCTCACTAAATTTTTGTGGGAGCCATCAATCTGGTCGGGGTATGTAAAAAGATGACCATAATTAACACTCATGAGGCTCTTTTCTACCGCATTAATCCAGGGAATTAAGTCGACATTCTCGCAATTCAGACAGTCCAAAATAATCTCGCGGGACAGGGAAGCTGCCGGGTTTTTCCAGACCCTTAACCAGAACAGTGCGGGTCTTGCTCTTATAAAATCCTCAACATAATGTAGTTTTAATTCGTTATGGCATACAGTAGTTGGTGCACTAATGACTCCCCCCAAGATTTTCCGGCAAAATCTGTTCTCTTCTCTCTGTAGTTCGGAACAGTTCGAAAACCCCCAAACTTCAGCCCCGTATGTGCCAGTTGGGAGACATTGGCTCCGATAAATTTGTAATAAGCTGGAAACCACGTCCGCCTGGCGCGGTTGACGGAGAGAGATAACAGAGTTAATCGATTTTGAGAGTTTATTTCTCCCCATTGCAACATGGGGTTGCCACGAGCCGCTATTAGAAAATAGCAGGCCCAAATATGGGAAAGTGCAAGTGCTTTTTAGGGAGTTTTGGCCTATCACAATCTTTGGGATTTTATAGTTTTTAGGACCACAGGTCATTATAAAAGATTTACTGTAATTAGTGCACAAACCTAAGTCAGACATGTAGTCAACGAATCCCGAAATTAAAATACGTAGGGCGTTCGGGGTGCGACCTATAAGTACCGCATCATCCGCGTAAAGTAACGCCGGGATTGGTTTCTTGTTAATCATAGGGACGTCTTTTGTCAGGTTACATAAAGAGTGGGTTAATTCATTGATGTATAATATAAAAAGCAAGGGGGCCAGAACGCAGCCCTGTCTGACCCCCTTGCCTATTAAAATTTCATTTGAGACCTCGCCTTCATTATTTATTCGGACGCGGGCCTTCAGGTTGCAATGGAGGTTGGCCAAAAAGTGGACTAATGGTTCATCTAAGCCGTAATTTAAAAGAATGGACCATAAGCGGGAACGATTTACAAAATCAAATGCCGAGCTTAGGTCCATGAACCCAAAATACAGAGGGGATTGTTTAGCTCTTGTGTATTTAGCCATTATAAGGTTGAGGTTCAGACATTGTTCCACCGTGCCAAGTTTGCTCCTAAAGCCTAACTGGCAGCGGTGGATGATAGAGTTGTCATCTGCCCATGTGCTAATTCTATCAAATAAGACCCTGCCAAGGACCTTCAGGGTATTATCGATCAATGATATTGGTCGATAACACCCCGGGTCCAACCTATTTCCCTTTTTGAAAATAGGTACAATAGTACTACTGGACCAAGTCGAGGGGATAGATTTCTTACTCAAGTTGTTAAAAAGATTACAGAGTAAGGGGGCCCAGAAGCTTATGTTGGATTTAATCTGGTCGATAGACAGGCCATCCGGGCCTGGTGCCTTGTTACCGGCACTATTTCCAATAGCTTCCTCTACCTCCTCTAGTGTTATAGCTATGGTGCTATCTGGGAAACTATCCTCGGTATGGTCTCCAACTTCCGCATATAATTTCGAAAAGTGGGTGACCCATGAGTCTCCTGTGATATTGCAGTTAATCGGGGTGATGTTACTTCCCAGGGCTCTCAAGTTCTTTACGTTTCTCCAAAACCCAGTTGAATCTTTTAGGGCAGCAGATTTAGTTAGATTATCCCAGTGGCTTATTAAAAGCTCCTCAGTTCTAACTTTTAGTGCGTGTTTATATTTAAAGCGTAGTGAACTGACAAGGGACACATCTCGAGGTTTTACTGCCAAGGCCTTTCTGAGTTCTCTATTGGCCCTCGAGCAATTAGTATCAAACCATCTTTGATCGGTTACATTGTGTTCTTTTGACGGTCTGGATATTGCCCTTTTTATAACTGTGCATAAATCACAAAAAGACTTAATTATGTCGGGGCCACCGAATGCTAAACATTTGGAGATCAACAGAGGATTATTCCTGATCACAGTAGATAGGATCTCTTGGTTGTCGATCCCTCTCCAGACAATCCTGAGCCCATCTGTAGAAACAGTAATATTTTGGGCTCCTGTCTCATAAGGGCCTATAGGTTTATTAATAGATTTAAGTTGGATTACTATGGGCAGATGATCGCTATATGGGCTACTAACAACCTCAGAACTAAATAACACTTCACTAAGGAGGGAAGAGGTAAACATATAGTCAATCGTAGTTGAACTACCACGGCCAATGTAAGTAGGGGCCGGCTCAATTCCCTCAGGGGATCCACATAGGCTCATTACATCATCTAGATCCCTGCTATGTAATAAATCCAATAATTCAACACCTCGTCTACAGGGCGGGGATGTATGGTGGATGTGGGCATTAAAATCTCCACCAACACAAATGCCATCAAATTGGCCAAACTTTTCCCCATTTGCAACTTCATCAATAAAATTAAACAATTCCAAAAAAGTAGGATTTGGATGGTTAATAAAATCATTATTATAAAAGTTTATAAGACAAATTCTTAACCTTGCAACATATTTCACAGCTATCAGATGTTTACTGACCACATGTAAAGGTTCAATTTTCACGTCTTTAGAAACTTTTGCCCAGATGGATAAACCACCACTTGGTCGCCCCGAAACGGAGGGCAAAGCAGTAAGATTATGGGCAAAAAAAACCTCCAGTAATTGAGGACATGTGCACCATGTTTCCTGCAGCATTACCACATCAAAGTGACTTATCCATGTAACCCACTCTTTAATTTTCATCTTGCTTGAGAGCCCAGCAATGTTCCAACTAATGATACTAAGAGTGTCAATTGGTGGAATAGTGGTACGAGAAGAGTGGGCAATGGGAAGGTCGGGGCATACTACAAGGGGTGAAATTAATCCATCTGGACAGGGCTCAGGAGTGTTTATAAATTTTGCCCTTTCCAAAGGCATTGTACTAGTAACCTTATCCGGTGTAGTGAAGGAAGTTAATAGTGGTCAATCTAGGCTACCTAATTCAGATAGAGCGGAGAATCTGTTGAATAAAGGAATTGTGTTAGGGGCCGTTTGAAATATTCTGTGTGGGGGCCTATAAAAATGGCCCAGTGGGTGAAGAGTTATGACAGTCGATGTACTGGCATAGGTATTGTGTGTGTCTAAAAAGAATCTTACTGAGCTCGGGTGTCGGAAGTTAATCACTATGCAGTCCCCACTGATATTTTTGTGTTGTGGGCCCACCCAGCTTACCCGACGGGTTGATATAATCTCATTAGATATGTTCCATCTTGCCCCTTTATGTTTAGTCAGCCAATCAATGCATTTATTGTGCAATTGTTGCCATGACTCGCTTTGGTTTTCATTAAGGGCTGGTACACCAGCTAGCACAAGAACATATGGGCAGGCTTCTGGGGGTAAGTGAAGTGATGGTCCTAGATTGTTAGTGGTGCTATTTCTTACTGTCGCACCTCTGCTTGCGCTTACACTCTCCGGTTTATTGCCTGTCCTATCTTTTCGGGTTACTGATGGAGTGATAGTAGGATTAGCGTCCGAGCTCACAATATTAGTAGTAGCTCTTCCTGCTGCTCCAAAAGAATCATGATTTGGGCCCTTAGTCAGTGCGGGTTGGATATTGGTTAAGGTACTGCTAGATGGGACGGCTTTAACCGCTGTTAAGCTTTTAGTGTAACTGTGGCCGGAGTCATCAGTAGTGGCCAAACCTCCCTCCCTCAGATCATTACATAATGATTCTAATTTGTTCATAATTTTTTCACCCCGGGCGACATCCACACTCATAGTGCCTTTCCTTTTAATTTCCTCTTTTTTTACAAGGGTTTCGATTTTGTCCAATCTTTTAAAAACAAGATTAAATTGCTTAGCTATTTGAATTTCGACTTGCTTAAAAATGGTATCAACGATAGTTTCAATCAGATTGCCATTGACTTTGGGTTGGTTATTGCGGTCAGTATGCTCGGTCTGGGTACTGACCGAATTGTCAAAAATCTCATCGCATAGTCTAGGGGCCTCACATATACCCTTATCCCGGGCAGGAGACTCTGGTCTACAAACAGAGACGGTGGGTCTTCCCGCTCCTTCATCCGATGGTGACAGTTGCGATGATAAGTCCACAATGGAGCCTGATAACACTATTTCACAATCATCTCCTTTATTTTTGTTCCATAAACTTTGTGGGGTTGGTTGGTTTCTACAGTGATTTGGTTGCTTCCTTTTGTTTATGGAACATTTCACTGGGCCTCTCTTACGTTTCTCCCTTGTTGTTGTGATGGGACGTGTTGTTTTGTCTGGTGCGGATTCCGCTAATTGGACAGTTACAGGTACAGTCACCAAGCTGGTTGTATCAGTAATAGAAGTTACAGTGTCAGATTGGGCTGATGGTTTAATAACTGTTACTGTAGGGGAGAGGGGGAGACCCAAAGTAGGAGATTCATTAAGGGACTGGGAGCATGACAAGGTAGTAGTAGGAAGTCCAAAGGACATCCTGCGTTCGGTGTCCGCAATCTCGTTGGTAACCATGGTAAGGGCATTAGCCAGTAATACATCAATCGATGATGGCAGCTCGATAGGGGTAGCAGTATTAACAGCTATAGGCTTCATCGTGCGTTTCCCCATAGTTTATGTAAATACCTGTACGGCTTGGCGATGCAAAGGGGGGGGCCCAGCCCAGCCTCGTCCTGCCCCGGACGGCCACAGACGGCCCGCCCTCTGCCCGGGCTCAGCCCGGCGACGCCCGCGCGCGTCCCGCGACGCGGGGGGAACCTCTACTGAAGTAGCGCCTCCGGCGCGCTTTCCGGCGGATGTGGGCGGGTACTGGAGGGCTGCTGGGGACTGTAGTCCTCCTCCACTGCGGCCTCGATGTGGTGGGAGGCGGCGAGGGAGACTACTGGCGACTCTCTGTCCCCCAGTCCTGGAGCCCTGGAGCCAAGAAAGAGATTTGGCGTGGCGCGATGTTTGCTCCGCAAGGTATGATCCCCCCGCTCCACCGGGGGAACCTCTACTGAAGTAGCGCCTCCGGCGCGCTTTCCGGCGGATGTGGGCGGGTACTGGAGGGCTGCTGGGGACTGTAGTCCTCCTCCACTGCGGCCTCGATGTGGTGGGAGGCGGCGAGGGAGACTACTGGCGACTCTCTGTCCCCCAGTCCTGGAGCCCTGGAGCCAAGAAAGAGATTTGGCGTGGCGCGATGTTTGCTCCGCAAGGTATGATCCCCCCGCTCCACCGGGGGAACCTCTACTGAAGTAGCGCCTCCGGCGCGCTTTCCGGCGGATGTGGGCGGGTACTGGAGGGCTGCTGGGGACTGTAGTCCTCCTCCACTGCGGCCTCGATGTGGTGGGAGGCGGCGAGGGAGACTACTGGCGACTCTCTGTCCCCCAGTCCTGGAGCCCTGGAGCCAAGAAAGAGATTTGGCGTGGCGCGATGTTTGCTCCGCAAGGTATGATCCCCCCGCTCCACCGGGGGAACCTCTACTGAAGTAGGGCCTCCGGCGCGCTTTCCGGCGGATGTGGGCGGGTACTGGAGGGCTGCTGGGGACTGTAGTCCTCCTCCACTGCGGCCTCGATGTGGTGGGAGGCGGCGAGGGAGACTACTGGCGACTCTCTGTCCCCCAGTCCTGGAGCCCTGGAGCCAAGAAAGAGATTTGGCGTGGCGCGATGTTTGCTCCGCAAGGTATGATCCCCCCGCTCCACCGGGGGAACCTCTACTGAAGTAGCGCCTCCGGCGCGCTTTCCGGCGGATGTGGGCGGGTACTGGAGGGCTGCTGGGGACTGTAGTCCTCCTCCACTGCGGCCTCGATGTGGTGGGAGGCGGCGAGGGAGACTACTGGCGACTCTCTGTCCCCCAGTCCTGGAGCCCTGGAGCCAAGAAAGAGATTTGGCGTGGCGCGATGTTTGCTCCGCAAGGAATGTTAGCACTCTAGTTGCTCATTAGATCACTGTAGTAAAGCTACTGCTCACCAGGGAAGTCTGCTGCTGGTATTCAAAGTGCATGTTTCAGTCTGCATGTCACATTTTTTTTATGAAAAAGAAGAGGATTTGAGAAGTCTAAATGTGCCCTAATTTTTTTTTCTGCAGCACTAATCATAATTTCTATGGCAAAATGAACCCCCTCATTTTGTTCCTTTGTAAATTAAATGTTTTAAGTGTTACCACTTTATTCCAATCAAGATGGCTTCAGGTGTGCCATACTTTTGTCATGAGTAAGACTGTTAGCGCTCTAGTTGTTCGTTAGAACACTCTGGGACATTCTGTCATTGGGCTATACTTGGGCTACATCTGGGTGATATTTGGGCTACATTTGGGCTCTTTTGTCTCTGGTGGCCATCTTGGGAGATTTATTTGTTATGAAGTTTCCTAATTTCCTCATTTACTACAGTCTCCTCAGTTGGAAATTCTTTCAGTTTTTTTACTTTGATTCCATCAAGAAGGCATTCAGATGTGTCACACATTTGCCATAAACTCAGAATGTTAGCACTCTAGTTGCTTATTAGATCACTGTAGTAAAGCTACTGCTCACCAGCGAAGTCTGATTCAGTCTGCATGTCAGAATTTTTTTATGAAATAGAAGAGGATTTGAGAAGTCACTCAAAATGTGCCCTAATTTCTCTTTCTGCAGCACTAATCATGCTTTCTATGGCAAAATGAACCCCCTCATTTTGTTCCTATTTAAATTAAATGTTTTAAGAGTTACCACTTTATTCCAATCAAGATAGCTTCAGGTGTGCAATACGTTTGTCATAAGTAGGACTGTTAGCGCTCTAGTTGTTCTTTAGAACACTCTGGGAAGCTGCAGTAGAACACAAAGGAATCAACTGACAATCTCTGCCCTTGTTGGATGTACATGTTTTACTGAGAATGTCAGACTTCATTCTCACATGACTGAGAAAGATAATGTGAATTTACAGAAAATATGCTCTCAGTTTAGCTTATAGATCACCTTCCAAACCTCTGTGGGAAAAGCATGAGAAAATAGTTTTCTGTCAAACATGATTCATGATATCACAGCAGAAGTCTTTTTCACATGGTAAAATCACCTTAGAACACACCACAATTCCTAAAATGAGTATGGTACCATCAACAAATGATTTATAATGTAACTAAAGTCTTAAAACCTTCTATTAACTGCAATGCTTTTTAATGAGGTGCTATCATGTATATTGGTCCCAAGATGTCTGCCAACACTTCTTGGATGAAGTACTGACAGCCAATCAGATCTCACGATGAGATGTGTGGTTAGGCTCTGCCCAGATATATATGTGATTTTGATTTTCTCAGGAACTACTGAACGGATTTACACCATTTAAGCAAAAGGCACAAGTCTGAACTGAGGACTACCTCTTTGCCACATTTGGTGTAATTCCGTTCAGCAGTTTGGGCTGCAGCTGCGTCAACAGGTCCTATGGGAAAATGCATGGGGAAAATGCGTTTTGGGACCCCCCTTTTTTCTCGGCCCCCGCTTGACGAATCACCGTGAAATTTTCAGGATAGGAGCGGATCGGAGCTGGCCAAACGTTTGGAAAATTGCACGAAGATTCGTAAATCGGCGCCAACGTTATTCCAAATAGAATGTTGCGGATTTCCTATGGAAAATAGGTCCTAACTATAACTACCTACTGGCGACTGCCAGTAGGTAATATATATACACATACATAAATGTGTAACGGTCTAGTTGTCGGAAAGACCGACAGTCCGGAAGGACATACACACATTGTAACACTGTCTGGCCAGGCGTGGCCAGAGAGAGTATATATAAAGGGGCCGAGGTCTTCCGGTCCGTACCAGCACTCTATTGTAATGTGTAATTATTGCCCAGCCTGCGCACGCGCCTGTACATAGCGAAGGCCTACCTGCGTCCCGTGCTGTGGACTCTACACTGGCGACGAGGGGTGAGAATCGAACCCTCGGAGAACGTGCCTGATAAAGGAGCGGTTCACCCTGCAGACGGACGTCGAGTCGGAGGCCGTGTGATGCGCACACGCGCCTAATGCCCAGAAGAGTGACCCTCCATCGTGCACCGCCGAAGCGATAGCGACCGGCGTCTGCCCATGCGGCCCCGAGGTGTGAGCAGGCTTCCCCCTAAGCGTGTGTCCAACGGAGGCAGCGGCCGCAAGTGTAGCCGAGTCAGCGCATCGGCAAGAAGAGGCGCGCATGCGCTCTGTGCATGGCCTGCAGCACCAACTGAATGCCGGTTTGCCTGGCGGGCAGACACACGCGCTCACGTGACACGGCGCTACCAGCGGTGCGTGAAGCACCTGACAGCTCAGCCGAGGACTGAGCGTCTCAAGGACAATATGCAGCCTGTAACTGCCACGCACGAGGCAGCAAGCATGGTGGGAGGTGTCAGAGCAAACCAGTGTTGAAACAGGCAGAAAAGTACACCCGGCTGATACTGCAAGCTACATCAAATGCCGCAGAGGACACACACTGGGCAACATCACTAGGCTGCATAGCGTGCACTGGACAGATAAACAAGCATTGGTAGATGCAACTGGTGATTGGGAGCATCATGCAGCACAAAGGCAAACCACATCCGTGAGACGTTCCACGAGGGCAGAGTAGGTGACACCTCACGCTAGGGGTGAAATCTCAAAAAGTACATCCAACGAAGGGCAGAAGTGGGCAAGCGGTTACAATGGTGGATCAAGCGGCAGCAGGACCGAGCCAGCAACCGGTGGCACCCGTGACCCCAGCAGCTCACATACACTCGCAAGTAAGCGCTCTACCCCCATTTAGCGAGCCAATTGACCCCGCGACAGCGTCACCTAGATGGAAAATATGGATTAGCCACCTCGATAACTATTTCATTGCCACGAGGGAAACCGATGGAGCAGTAAAACGCTCACTACTGTTGCATTTTGCAGGGGATGAGATATATAAACTATTTGCACACCTTCCGAACACAGGGCCTTCGACGGACTACGACGCAGCAGTCAGGGCGCTAAATGCTCACTTTGACCAACAACTTAACCCGGACTACGAGCGTTTCAAGCTCCGTCAAGCGCGGCAAAGAGAAGGCGAATCCATGGATGCATTTCACGCCCGTCTCCGAGAACTAGCTAGTACGTGCACGGAAGATGATCCGATCAAAGAAGCACGAGCACAGTTAATTCAAGGATGTAGAGGACCCTAATTCTCCGACAACCTCGCATTTCGCTAGAAGACATACTAGTCCTCGTGAGGTCTCAAGAACTCTCAGATGTGCATGCGTCGGCAATGGAAGCCGCGCTCCACACCACGCCCGATCACGCATTAACTGTCAAGACTGAGCAGGTTGACCCCGTACGCACAACACCGCGTGGAACACGTGGAAGGTGGCCCACCAGAACGCCACAAAGGTCGCAGTGTGGATATTGCGGGAAAGAAGAACACCCACAAGACAATTGCCCGGCGAGAGGAAAAACGTGCACTAAATGTGGCATCGTCAATCATTTTGCGAGTGTGTGCCGGGGTGGCGCGAGGCCGAGAGGAGCATCAGGACGGAAACCGCCATACAGACAAGTAAGACAGCTATCGCTGGACGAGCCCGTGCAGTCGGGACCGATGAGCACAAGAACCGCGCAACGGCAATACTTGGAAGATTCATCAACAGAAGAGGAGGAAGAATGTCACTTCATGTCTTTTGTGAATGACCTCAAACGCCAGCGTCGCCCGCAACCCACATGCGCCATCAAGATAGCTGGAACTCCAGTCACAGCTCTGATCGACACGGGAGCGTCTGTGAACGTCATGGGTCGCCAACACTATCAGGTACTAAAACCCAAGCCAGTGCTAACACCGTCCAAAGTGAAAATTCTCACGTACGGAACCCAAGTTCCACTCCCGTTGCGGGGCAAAATGTCAGTCATTGTCCAGTCAGAAGACCAGGAAGTCACCACAACCTTTCACGCTGTGGGCAAAGAAGCTGACATCTTACTTGGGAGCCACACAGCCGAAGACCTCAGCCTAGTCAGGTTCGCCAATGCCGTGAAGACCACCCAAACCGAAGACATCCTAGAATCCTTCCCACAACTATTCCAAGGGCTAGGAAGCATAAAGAGGCCACCCATAAAGCTGCATATTGACACAGCGGTAAAACCAGTGGCTCTACAACACCGGCGAATCCCATTTCACCTGAGGCCACTAGTTGAACAGGAGTTAATGAAGCTCGAACAGCAAGGGGTCATAGAGAAGGTGACAGGCCCGACCCCGTGGGTCTCGCCGATGGTGATAGCTGAAAAACCCCGTCAACCGGGAAAAATTAGGATATGCATAGACATGAGGATGCCCAACCAGGCCATTAAAAGAGAACGACATTTGACGCCTACCATTGATGACATCCTGGCAGATCTGAACGGGTCACAATGGTTTTCTAAACTAGATCTAAATGCAGGATACCACCAGCTAAAGCTGGATAAGGACAGTCGATACATCACAACATTCTCGACACACCTGGGTCTGCGAAGGTACAAACGGTTGAACTTCGGGATATCTTCAGCCGCAGAGATATTTCAGAATGCAGTAAAGGAAGTACTGACAGGCCTACAAGGGGTCATCAATGTAAGTGATGATATCCTCATCTACTCGGCAACGCTAGAAGACCATCACCGTCGACTCAAAGCAACGCTGAAGCGGCTGACTGAACACGGAGTAACGCTACACAAAGAGAAGTGTAAATTCTTCCAACAATCAATCGAATTCTTTGGGTACGTGTTCAGCCCCGAAGGGGTGAAAGTGGATCCCAAGAAGTCACAAGCAATCCAGCTAGCACCTGCGCCCAACACCGCCTCAGAGTTTAGAAGCTTTATGGGTATGGCGACATACTGCGGAAGGTTCATCCCGAACCTGGCCACCATCGCAGAACCTTTGCGTAAACTGACGAAGAAAGACTCCATATGGCGATGGACTCAAACGGAAGAGGAAGCGTTCATGAAAGTGAAGTCAGCCCTGTTAGCCAGCACGACCATGGCATACTTTGATGTCAACCGACAGACTGAGCTGATAGTTGATGCCAGCCCCGTAGGGCTAGGTGCGGTGTTAACACAAGAAACAGAACCAGGGACCTGGGTACCATTAGCATTCGCCAGCAAAGCTCTCACAGCGACGGAAGCGCGCTACTCACAAATAGAGAGGGAAGCACTTGCCATCAAGTGGGCATGCAATCACTTCCATCTATACGTCAGTGGACACCCGTTTCGAGGAGTGACAGACCACCAGCCACTGCTTCCCCTCTTCAGAGGGTCAGCGCCTCATCCTCCGCCCAGGATTGAACGATGGGCCATACAACTTCAGCACTATCAAATGGAGTTAGCGTACCGGCCCGGAGCCAAAAATCCAGCGGACTTCCTGTGACGACATCCCGCGCTACCGACAGAGGCAGAGTCCGACCAAGAACGGAAGACTGAAGAATACGTTGACATGATCTCGCAGTGGGCTTGCCCACAGACGATATCAAAGGAAGAGATAAAGGCTCACATGGAGCGGGACATGGTTATCAAAAGAACGACAGAAGCAATACAAAAAGGATCCTGGGATGGATTCCTCCACGACACCCAAGGGTGGAATGAAACAGAGAGGGCCCGACTAGGGAAAATGTGGAGAATCCGAGATGAGCTAAGCACTGCGGAGTGCGGCATACTGCTGAGAGGAGCACGCATCGTCATCCCTCAAAGTCTGCAAGAGCGGATGACCGCACTAGCACATGAAGGTCATCAAGGCACGGGAAGGATGAAGTCCCGGATGAGGGGAAAAGTGTGGTTCCCGGGGCTTGAGGAAGCCGTAGACAAGTTAGTCAGGAATTGCAGGGCGTGCCAACTTACCGGTGGTGCAGAATCGCCGGCCCCAGTAATAACAGAAGACCCTGCCCCGACACCTTGGTCATGGGTGAGTCTAGACTTCGGGAGCTTCCCTGATGGGAGAGTCATGGCAGTGCTGGTAGACAGTTACACCAAGTACCCCTGCGTCGAGATCCTACCCTCCACAGCCTTCCATCATCTCGAACCGGCACTTATCAAAATATTCGCACTGTTTGGTCTACCGCATGTGATCAAGACTGACAACGGACCGCCGTTTCAAGGGAACGAGTTAAAAGAATTCCTAACCCGGTTGGGGATAAGGCACCACCGCATCACTCCGCAATGGCCACAGGCCAACGGAGAGGTAGAACGTTTCATGCGGACCATCAACAAGATCCTACGTATAGCAGTGGCCGAGCAAACAGATCCCGAATTTGAATTGCAGAAATTCCTACGGGAATATTGCAGCACACCAAATTGTACAACCCAGAGATCTCCATGGTCGTTGATGCTAGCCGGACCCCGGCGCGACAACTTCCCAGCGGCTGACAGCTGGAAACCTGAACCATACAATGCAGCATCTACCCAAAGGAGGAGAACAACAATCAATGAGAGGGCCATTCAGCGGAGGCGAGCCAAAGTCCGCACACTGAGGCCAGGCTGCAAAGTACTTATACGAAACCGGAGGAGTGGGAAAAAGTTCCGCACCCCATATGAGGCTGGACTATGGTCTGTGCAAAAGGTTCGTGGAACAGCTATAACGGTGGAATGAAAATGCATATGCATATATATGCATATATATATGTGCATATGTGTGCGTGTAGAGAGAGGTAGAGAGAGGTAGAGAGGTAGAGGTGCAGAGAGGTAGAGGTAGAGAGGTAGAGAGTAGTAGGTAGAGATGTAGAGAGTAGAGAATGAGTAATAGAGAGGAGAGAGTGAGTAGCAGAGACTAGTAGAGAGTAGTAAAGAGAGTAGCAGAGAGAGTAGCAGAGAGAGAGTAGCAGAGAGTGAGTAGCAGAGAGTGAGTAGTAGAGGGTGAGAAGTAGAGAGTGAGTAGTAGAGAATGGGTAGTAGAGAGTGGGTAGTAGAGAGGAAGTAGTAGAGAGTAGTAGAGAGTGAATAGTAGAGTGAGTAGTAGAGTGAGTAGTAGAGAGTAGTAGAGAGTCAGTAGTAGAGAGTGAGTAGCAGAGAGTAGTAGAGAGTAGTAGAGAGTGAGTAGAGCGTGAGTAGTAGAAAGTAGTAGAGAGTGAGTAGAAGAGTAAGTAGTAGAGAGTAGTAGAGCATAGTAGAGAGTGAGTAGTAGAGAGTGAGTAGTAGAGAGTGTTAGAGAGTGAGTAGAGGGTAGTAGAGAGTGAGAAGAGAGTGAGTAGAGCGAGTAGTAGAGAGAGAGAGTAGTAGAGAGAGAGTAGTAGAGAGTGAGTGGTAGAGAGTAGTAGAGAGTAGTAGAGTGAGTAGTAGAGAGTAGTAGAGAGTGAGCAGTAGACTGAGTAGTACAAGGTGAGTAGAGTGAGTAGTAGAGAGTGAGTAGAGAGTGGTAGAGAGTGAGTAGTAGAGAGAGAGTAGAGAATAGTAGAGAGAACGTAGTAGAGAGTGAGTAAAGAGTAGTAGAGAGTGAGTAGCAGAGAGTAGTAGAGAGTGAGCAGTAGACTGAGTAGTGCAAGGTGAGTAGAGTGAGTAGTAGAGAGTGAGTAGTACAGAATAGTAGAGAGTAGTAGAGAGTGAGTAGTAGAGAGTGAGTAGAAGAGTAAGTAGTAGAGAGTAGTAGAGAGTGAGTAGTAGAGAGTGAGTAGTAGAGAGTGAGCAGAAGAGTAAGTAGTAGAGAGTAGTAGAGAGTAGTAGAGAGTGAGTAGTAGAGAGTGAGTAGTAGAGAGTGAATAGTAGAGAGTGAGTAGCAGAAAGTAGTAGAGAGTGAGTAGTGTAGATGAGTAGTGTGGAGTGAGTAGTAGAGAGTGAGTAGTAGAGTAAGTAGTAGAGAGTAGTAGAGAGTAGTAGAGAGTGAGTAGTAGAGAGTGAGTAGAAGAGGAAGAAGTAGACAGTAGTAGAAAGTGAGTAGTAGAGTCGGTAGTAGACAGTGAGTAGTAGAGAGTGAGTAGTAGAGAGAGTAGTAGAGAGTGAGTAGAGAGGTAGCGAGTGAGTAGTAGAGAGTGAGTAGTAGAGAATGGGTAGTAGACAGTGGGTAGTAGAGAGTGAGTAGTAGAGAGTGAGTAGAGAGGTAGAGAGTGAGTAGTAGAGAGTGAGTAGTAGAGAGTGAGTAGTAGAGTGTGAGTAGTAGAGAGTAGTAGAGAGTAGTGGAGAGCAAGTAGAGAGTGAGTAGTGGAGAGTGAGTAGTAGAGAGTAGTAGAGATTGAGTAGTAGAGAGTGAGTAGTAGAGAGTAGAGTGAGTAGTAGAGAGAGAGTAGAGTGAGTAGTAGAGAGTAGTAGAGTGAGTAGTAGAGTGTGTAGTAGAGTGTGTAGTAGAGAGTGTGTAGTAGAGATTGAGTAGTAGATAGTAGTAGCGAGTGAGTAGTAGAGAGTAGTAGCGAGTGAGTAGTAGAGAGTGAGTAGTAGAGTAGTAGCGAGTGAGTAGTAGAGAGTGAATAGTTAAATTTAAGAGGAACACAATGAGGGGGATCATTTTACCACAGAAATTATGATTAGTGCTGAAAAAAGAAAAATTAGGGCACATTTTGAGTGACTTATCAAATCCTCTTCTATTTCATTAAAACATTCTGACATGCAGACTGAAACATGCACTTTGAATACCAGCAGCAGACTTCCCTGGTGAGCAGTAGCTTTACTACAGTGATCTAATGAGCAACTAGAGTGCTACCTTTCAGAATTGATGGCAAATGTGTGACACATCTGAATGCCTTCTTGATGGAACCAAACTAAACAAGCATTGAAAATGCAATAGGTCTCGCCCTCGTTTAAGTTAAAGCAATTCTGTAACTAGGTGGCTTTTTAGCTTTGCTTGTATTAGTGTTTTTCAAACTTTCATGTACATAACATGCATATGTATGCATATATGTATATGTATGCATGCATTTATATTTGTATTTATATAGATATGCAGATTATATATATGTTTATATATGTATGTATATATATACACATACATATATAAAAATGCATTTGCATATATATATATGTGCATATATGTGTGTGTAGAGAGAGGTAGAGGTGTAGAGGTAGAGGTGTAGAGGTAGAGGTGTAGAGGCAGAGAGAGGTAGAGGCAGAGAGAGGTAGAGAGTAGAGAGTGAGTAATAGAGAGTAGAGAGAGTGTAGTAGAGAGTAGTAGAGAGAGTTAGAGAGTAGTAGAGAGAGGTAGAGAGAGGCAGAGAGGTAGAGAGTAAAGAGTGAGTAATAGAGAGTAGAGAGAGAGTAGTAGAGAGTAGTAGAGTGTAGTAGAGAGTAGTAGAGAGAGGTAGAGAGTAGTAGAGAGAGGTAGAGAGAGGTAGAGAGGTAAAGAGTAGAGAGTGAGTAATAGAGAGTAGAGAGTTAGTAGTAGAGAGTAGTAGAGTGAGTAGTAGAGTGAGTAGTAGAGAGTAGTAGCAGAGAGTGAGTAGTAGAGATTAATAGAGTGAGTAGTAGAGAGTAGTAGAGTGAGTAGTAGATAGTGAGTAGTAGATAGTGAGCAGTAGAGAGTAGTAGAGAGTAGTAGAGAGAGGTAGAGAGTAGTAGAGTGAGTAGTAGAGAGTAGTAGAGGGAGTAGTAGAGTGAGTAGTAGAGAGTAGTAGAGAGTGAGTAGCAGAGAGTGAGTAGTAGAGAGTGAGTGGTAGAGATTAGTAGAGAGTAGTAGTGAGTGAGTAGTAGAGAGTAGTAGTGAGTGAGTAGTAGAGAGTAGTAGCGAGTGAGTAGTAGAGAGTAGTAGCGAGTGAGTAGTAGAGAGTGAGCAGTAGAGTAGTAGAGAGTAGTCAGTCAGTGTCAGTCAGTCATTCAGTGTCAGTCAATCAGTGTCAGTCAGTGTCACTCAGAGTGTCAGTCAGTGTCGGTCAATCAGTGTCAGTACGTTTCAGTCAATCAGTTCCAGTCAATCAGTGTCAGTCAATCAGTGTCAGTCAATCAGTGTCAGTCAGTGTCAGTGTCAGTCAGTGTCAGTGTCAGTCAATCAGTGTCAGTCAGTGTCAGTCAGTGTCAGTCAGTCAGTGTCAGCTAGAGCAGGTCTGCTGACCTGGTTCTCTGGCTCTAAAACAGCTCTGCTGACCTGGTTCTCTCTCTCTCTAAAGCAACTCTGCTGACCTGGTTTCTCTTGCTCTACAGCAGGTCTGCTGACCTGGTTCTCTGGCTCTAGAGCAGCTCTGCTGACCTAGTTCTTAGGCTACAGAGTTGCTCTGCTGATCTGGTTCTCTGGCTCTACAACAGCTCTGCTGACCTGGTTCTCTGACTCCAAAGCAGCTCTGCTGACCCGGATCTATGGCTCTAAAGCAGTTCTGCTGACATGGTTCTCTAGCTCTAGAGCAGCTCTGCTGACCTGGTTCTCTCCCTCTAGAGCAGCTCTGCTGACCTGGTTCTCTCCCTCTAAAGCAGCTCTACTGACCTGGTTTCTCTGGCTCTAGAGCAGCTCTGCTGACCTGGTTCTATGGCTCTAGAGCAGCTCTGCTGACCTGGTTCTTAGACTCTAGAGCAGCTCTGCTGACCTGGTTCTTTGGCTCTAAAGCAGCTCTGCTGACCTGGTTCTCTGGCTCTAAAGCAGCTCTGCTGGTCTGGTTCTCTGGCTCTAAAGCAGCTCTGCTGACCTGGTTCTCTCCCTCTAAAGCAGCTCTGCTGACCTGGTTTCTCTAGCTCTACAGCAGCTCTGCTGACCTGGTTCGCTGACTATAAAGCAGCTTTGCTGACCCGGTTCTATGGCTCTAGAGCAGCTCTGCTGACCTGGTTCTATCCCTCTAAAGCAGCTCTGCTGACCTGGTTCTCTGCCTCTAAAGCAGCTCTGCAGACCTGGTTCTATGGCTCTAAAGCAGCTCTGCTAACCTGGTTCTCTGGCTCTAAAGCAGCTCTGCTGACCTGGTTCTCTGGCTCTAGAGCAGCTCTACTGACCTGGTTCTCTGGCTCTAAAGCAGCTCTGCTGACCTGGTTTCTCTGGCTCTACAGCAGCTCTGCTGACCTGGTTCGCTGACTCTAAAGCAGCTCTGCTGACCCAGTTCTATGGCTCTAGAGCAGCTCTGCTGACCTGGTTCTATCCCTCTAAAGCAGCTCTGCTGACCTGGTTCTCTGCCTCTAGAGCAGCTCTGCTAACCTGGTTCTCTGGCTCTAAAGCAGCTCTGCTGACCTGGGTCTATGGCTCTAAAGCAGCTCTGCTGACCTGGTTCTCTGGCTCTAAAGCAGCTCTGCTGACCTGGTTCTCTGGCTCAAGGGCAACTCTGCTGACCTTGTTCTCTGGCTCTAAAGCAGCTCTGCTGACCTGGTTCTCTGGCTCTAAAGCAGTTCTGCTGACCTGGTTCTCTGGCTCTAAAGCAGCTCTGCTGACCTGGTTCTCTGGCTCTAAAGTAGCTCTGCTGACCTGGTTCTCTGGCTCTAGAGCAGCTCTTCTGACCTGGTTCTCTGTCTCTAGAGCAGCTCTGCTGACCTGGTTCTCTGGCTCTAAAGCAGTTCTGCTGACCTGGTTCTCTGCCTCTAGAGCAGCTCTGCTGACCTGGTTTTATGGCTCTAAAGCAGCTCTGCTGACCTGGTTCTCTGGCTCTAGAGCAGCTCTGCTGACCTGGTTCTCTGGCTCTAGAGCAGCTCTGCTGACCTGGTTCTCTGGCTCTAAAGCAGTTCTGCTAACCTGGTTCTCTCCCTCTAAAGCAGCTTTGCTGAACTGGTTTCTCTGGCTCTACAGCAGCTCTGCTGCCCTGGTTCTCAGCTTCTAGAGCAGCTCTGCTGACCTGGGTCTCTGGCTCTACAGCAGCTCTGCTGACCTGGGTCTCTGGTTCTAGAGCAGCTCTGCTGACCTGCTTCTTAGGCTCTAGAGCAGCTCTGCTGACCTGGTTCTCTGGCTCTACAACGGCTCTGCTGACCTGGTTTCTCTGGCTCTACAGCAGCTCTGCTGACCTGGTTCTCTGCACTCACGATGCACGCACCCGACTTCGGGAAAATATATTTAAAAATAATATAAGTTTATTATAAGTACAAATATATTATTTTTATGAATATTTTAGATAATCTCTTGCCCTGATATGTATATTAAAGACACAAACATATAATTTTGGAACATAGCATTTTTTTGGGGGGAGTCTCGCACCCAGCGTGCCCCAGCATGTATATGACGTCACGGGGGACCCGCAACTGCGCAAACATCTCGTACCGTAATGCGCAAGTGTCGCCAATGCGTGGGAGCAGGACTCGCGGCCTGGTCGCATACCAATCGCGCACATCACATAATATTAAATGTATATGATGTAACTGAAAAACACGCAGCCGTCGCACACCGTACGCGGATCCTTCATGACTTTCCTAAAATGGCGGTAGAATGCGTGCATCAACCGTAAAGCACACAGTACGCGTCTCCAAAAAAAAATTGGAATGTATTTTTAAAAAAATAATAATAATATCAATATATTAAAATAAAAAATGAAAACAAAAAAATTAATCAATATTTCAGTTTGAATTTTTGTAAAAACTTTTTTTGCAATTTTCAGAAACATTTTATTTAATTAATAAAATATTTATAAATAAACATTTAAAAAACTGTACAAAATCAGTACAAAAAAATAGGTATAACTACTATCACACTTAAAAATTAGCATTTAAAAAAGCTTTGAAATTCACTGGAAAAAACATAGATTTTATAGACGTTATAGTTAGAAATTAGCATTTATAAAAGCTTTGAAATTCACTAAAAAAACCACAGGTTTCAGAAACGTTATAATTAGAAATTAGCATTTAAAATACTTTATAAATTCACAGAAAAAAACGTACGTTTCAGGGGTGTTATAGTTAGCTGGCCATTTCACTCGTACAAAATCATAGAAATTCCTCCGTTATAGTTAGTTCTTCTAACTATAACTCGCGCGTCCGCTATGCACTGCTGATGATGTCACATTTTGCATCATTCATGATATGGTCAGTGACATCACTGATGACATCACTGATGGGGGATTTTTAAATCGGCAAAATCCGCGCAGGGTGCGCGGATCTTGCTAATGAAAAAAAAAACCGAAGTGCGGGCTCCCGCGCTATATTACTTATTAGCCCCAGGGCTGGCCAAATCCGTCATCCCCAGGCCTTTATTATAAATTGTGCGGGGGGCTCATAGCCCCCCCAGCCCTGGGGACTGCCACCTCCCCGGGGCACTACATTTTTAATTTGGAGGTCCGTTATGGACCCCCAAGCCCTGGGGACCACCACCCCCTGGGGCTTTTCAAATGATGGGAGGGGGGCCGCACGGCCCCCCTCCTAGAGCCCTTGAAGGCCCTGGTGACCGCCATCCCCCAGGGCCGGCTGTTGCATTGTCCCGGGGTGTCCACCCCGGGACACTGCCGTTTGCAATGACAGAGCGGGAGCCTCGCGGCTCCCACCCTGTCATTGCAAACTGCTTTGCTATTTGGAATGGTGAGCAGGATACCTGCTCTCTCTTCCAAATAGCAAAGCAGATTGCTTTTACACACGGGGAGCAGTATGTTAACTGCTCCCCATGTGGAAAAGCAATGCCGGCTCCCGCAGGATGCGGGGAGCCGTCTGGGACCGTGGGGGGATTGGGGACCCCCCCACGGTCCCCAACGGAGTATGCCAGCCCCATGGGATAGGGTCCCCGTGGCCATAAGTGGCTACAGGAGGGGGGCAAGGCAGCCCCTGGGGCAGATTATGGCCTCGGGAGGGGGACCACGCGGCCCCCTTACTGATTTTTACATTTTTTGAAAACAAATTGGGGGCAGGCCCTGGGGGATGGGGTCCCCAGGGCCAAAAAAATACAAATCTTTAAAAAAAAACAAAAAAACGGGATTGCGGACGGAGGCCACGCTGCCTCATTGCACCACTCTGCAAATGCGCCCCCTGGCGCATTTGAAGAGGGGGAACAAATTCCCCTTGAATACTGGGGGTCCCTGGGGGCCAACTAGCCCACCAGGTACTTCCAGTATGTGCCAGGGAGCTGCGTTGCAGAGAGGTGTTCTGAGGCCACGCCCCTTTTTACACTTCTCTGCAACGCAGCTCTGTTGCTCTTACTGGAGGTAGCTGGTTGTCAGGTCTGTCTGGTTGTCAGTAGCTCAAGAACTCACATACAGCCACTCACCTTACCCTTGTGACCAGCAGAGACGATGGCAGTTGAGTATTCCACCCAATTCCCCTGAACGTAATCCCCAGCAGAGAAAAGAGACCCTGCTGCGTGAGATTGTGCCCAGGGGAAAAAGAGAAGGGAATAAAATAACAAACTTGATGCATGCCCTCGGGTCTCTTTGGGGTCTGGTCTGGGAAGCTGCGTATTCTCCGTATGGAGGCGATCCTGCAGGATAGGGGAAAGAAAAGGCACAACAGATGTACGGGAGCTCTTACTGATAATAGGAAGCGTATTAGTAACCCCTACTCCTACTCTTACTCACCCGAATTATAGCAGCCAGGACACTGGATTAATTCACCACAGTAAAGGAATTTGGAACAGGTATACATGTTCCACGAAAACAAGGTGAATCTCTACTGCGATGACACAAAATACCTGTACTCTGTCAACTAGTCTCATCGCTTAAGGATACTGTTCTGTAATCCTGAAACAATCCTTTGGTGTGTTTCCTGTAATTTCTACATGGTTATCACGAGAGAAAGTTACGAACTGACACTGGGTTTCACCAACACTGAGAAGGAACACTGCACTCCTGTGCTGAACAATGGTATTGGCAGTTATCAACTGAAAACAAAACAATATAAACACACAGCACTTAAAGCGGTCAGAGGAACCTCGTCCTGCCCTCGTTTGTACTTTTCCAGGACAATAGGGGCGGACCGTGGCACCAGATACCAAGAACCGCTAAACACTGTTGCGGTGCTATTTTAGACGCTCACCGGCGTCTTCTGACACAGCGGGGCAAAGAAATGTCAATAATGGGCAGAGTCGCGGTAGCGAAGATAACGCTCCGGCGTTTTGTGCGTGACTGTACGCAAAACGCAAACAAAAGTATCGGTACAGGACGAAAGCGCACCGGCTTTTCCCGCAATACCTCTACCGTTGGTGGCACTGTTCTCTGGACACTCCGAAGGTAATCCAAGGCACGGGTCCTCTGTAAGACACAGGAACGACGCTGCAAAGGCTTCACACTGGAATCCGGCGGGGAGCACCATCCGCCATGATGGTTACTTTCCAAAACGATTGTCAAGAACTTTCTGCTTCCGGAGGAGGAGCTTATGTATGGCCTGCCTTCTGACTCGTCTCACTGCCTGCTGGGAACTGTAGTTCGTGGGGCTTTTTCTGGATCTGAGCCCAGGTGCTGGCTTATGCTTAATGCGGTGAACGGTCTGTTTTCCTGCTCTCAGGTGGGTGATCTCTACGGTGGTGGGCTAGTTGCACCCCAGGGACCCTCAGTATTCAAGGGGAGTTAATCCTCCAACTTAAAACGCACAGTGGTGAAGGGAGGGGTGGGGCCTGAGTTCACATGTGGGCAAACACGCCCTGTAGCGCGGTTTAAGTTGGGGAATTAATTCCATGTCAATACTGAGGGTCCCTGGGGGCCAACTAGCCCACCAGGTACCTCCAGTAAGCGCCACGGAGCTGAGTTGCAGAGTGTTGTAAAAAGGGACGTGGCCTTTGAACACCTGTCTGCAACGCAGCCTCTTGGCGCATACTGGAGGTATCTGGTGGGCTAGTTGGCCCCCAGGGACCCACAGGATTGAGGAGGAATTGATTCTCTAACTTAAAATGTGCCAGAGGGCGTGTTTGCACACATGTGAACTCATGCCGCACCCCCTCCCTTCACCACTGTGCATACGCGCCCCGTGCCGCGTTTTAAGTTGGGGAATTAATACTCTTTCAATACTGAGGGTCCGTGAGGGCCAAATAGCCCAACAGGTATCTCCAGTATGCGCCAGGGAGCTGCGTTGCAGACAGGTGTTCAGAGGCCACGCCCCTTTTTACACCTCTCTGCAACGCAGCTCCCTGGCGCATACTGGAGGTACCTGCTGGGCTGCTTGGCCCCCAGGGCACCTCAGGATTGAAGAGGAATTAATTCCCCATTTTAAAACGCGCCACAGGGCGTGTTTGCACACATGTCACCTCAGGCCCCGCCCCCTTCCTTTACCATTGTGCAAACGTGCCCTGTGGTGCGTTTTAAGTTGAGGAATTAATTCCTCTTCAATCTTGAGGGGTCCCTGGGGGACAACTAGCCCACCAGGTACCTCCAGTATGCGCCAGGGAGCTGCGTTGTAGACAGGTGTTTAGAGGCCACGCCCCTTTTTACACCCCTCTGCAACACAGCTCTGTGGCGCTTACTGGAGGTACCCAGTGGGCTAGTTTGACCCTAGGGACCCTTAGGATTGAATGGGACTTAATTCTTTCAACTTAGAGCGGTGACAGGGTGCATTTACACAGTGGTGAAGCGAGGGGACGGGGCCTTACGTGATATGTGCAAACACGCCCTGTGGCGCGTTTTACGTTAGGGAAAAAGTTCCACTTCAAACCTGAGGGACCGTGGGGGCCAAGTAGCCCACCAGGTGCTTCCAGGAAGAGCCACTGCGCTGAGTTACAGAGAGGTGGTGCAGGCCGTGCCCCTTTTGACATCTCTCTGCTACGCTGCTCTGTGGCGCTTACTGGATGTACTACGAATTCCGATTTAGTTTAAATACTTTGCAAATAGGCAATAGACTTTTAAGTACAGTAGTTACAGTTGTTGCAATGGGCAACACAATTTCAAACACAATGCACCATTGAGCTCAATGTGAATTTCTAGTTAAATGCAATTATTTACTTTATGGATTACTTTTCTAACCACAGGACTGGATCCTAGATTCATTCCTTGGACATCTCCTGTAAACAGTTGAGTAAAAGCGTTTGATTACAGTAGTGATTTTTAAGGAATATTATTGTATTTTAAAAGTTGACAGAAATTTTTCCACATAAAATCACCAATGTTATCCTATGGCAGGAAATTCACTTAGCAGGTAAGTAGTGTTATCGTCACTTTTTCTTACTCAGTGGTGGATCCTGGATCCAGCACTGGTGCATCTTCTGTAAACAGTTAAAAGAATGCATTTAAGTCATACAGGCGATTTTTAAGGAATATTTTTAGTTTGTGAAAATAGACACTTTGAAACTTTTCTGTTGAAAACCAGACAATGGATTCCTATGGAAGGAAATACAAGTTACTGGTAAGTACGGTTAGAATTACTTTTCAGGGTCAGTGCTGGGCTAAAAGCTGAGGCACTGGGTTCTCTCCTGATAACAGGTGAGTAAATCGGAATTCGTTCTTCGAATGATTTTAGGTGAATATTTTAAAGTTCCAAAACTCCACACACAGAAGAATTTCCAAGTGAAACCAGTCAATGTTAGCCTATGGAAGGAAATAAGTTACTGGTAAGTATGGTTAGAATTACTTTTCAGGATCAGTACTGAGCTCAAAGATGCAGCACTGAGGTCTCTCCTGATAACAGGTGAGTAAATCGGAATTCTTAGTTCTGCTGGTTTTAGATGAATATTTTAACGTTCCAAAACTCCACACTTAGAAGAATTTCCAAGTGAAACCAGTCAATGTTACCCTATGGAAGGAAATTCACTTAGCAGGTAAGTAGTGTTATCGTTACCTTTTCTTACCCAGTGGTAGATCCTGGATCCAGCACTGATGCATCTCCTGTAAACAGTTGAAAGACTGCATTTAAGTTATACAGACGTTTTTAAAACAAAAAAAATATTTTGTGAAAATAGACACTTAGAAACTTTTCTACTGAAAACCAGACAATGGATTCCTATGGAAGGAAATACAAGTTACTGGTAAGTAAGGTTAGAATTACTTTTCAGGGTCAGTGCTGGGCTAAAAGATGCAGCACTGGGTTCTCTCCTGATAACAGGTGAGTAAATTGGAATTCGTTCTTCGGATGATTTTAGGTGAAAATTTTAAAGTTCCAAAACTCCACACTTAGAAGAATTTCCAAGCGAAACCAGTCAATGTTAGCCTGTGGAAGGAAATTCAAGTTACTGGTAAGTACAGTTAGAATTACTTTTCAGGATCAGTACTGGGCTCAGAGATGAAACACTGTGGTCTCTCCATGTTCACGGGAGTATTATTAAGCAGGAACAGGGGTGGGAGCACACCGCTTCCCCTCCCAGCAAGGTTCGCCCCTGGCATTGTGGTAAATGCAGTTTCAGTTACTTGCTTGCTTCAAGAGTGTTCGAGTGTTTCGCCACAGTTGGCCCAGATAGTGCTGATCTCTAGACACGTGTTTCTGGTTCTTTAACCGCCATCGGTAGAGATTACAGTGTTTCAAATGTGGGGTTTGCTGAGTAGGCTGCCAACATCTTTCTCAGGTCAGGTGTCTCTCACAGGCATGCGGGTGCTTCTTCCACAAGCTCGTCAGCTCAATGACTCACAGGAGTACTATTAAGCAGAAACAGGGATAGGAGCACACCGCTTCACCTCCCAGCAAGGTTCGCCCTTGGCATTGTGGTAAATGCAGTTTCAGTTACTTGCTTCAAGTGTGTTCGAGTGTTTCGCCACAGTTGGCGCAGACAGTGCTGATCTCTAGACACGTGTTTCTGGTTTTTTAACCATCATCAGTAGAGCTTACAGTCTTTCAAATGTGGGGTTTGCTGAGTATGCTGCCAACATCTTTCTCAGGTCAGGTACCTTTCCCAGGCATGCGGGTGCTTCATCCACGAGCTCGTCAGCTCAATGACTCACGGGAGTACTATTAAACAAGAACAGTTGTGGGAGCACACCGCTTCACCTCCCAGCAAGGTTCGCTCCTGGTAGTATGGTAAATGCAGTTTCAGTTACTTGCTTGCTTCAAGAGTGTTTGAGTGTTTCGCCACAGTTGGCGCAGATAGTGGTGATCTCTAGACACGTGTTTCTGGTTCTTTAACCGTCATCAGTAGAGATTACAGTCTTTCAAATGTGGGGTTTGCTGAGTAGGCTGCCAACATCTTTCTCAGGTCATATACCTCTCACAGGCATGCGGGTGCTTCATCCACGAGCTCGTCAGCTCAATGACTCACGGGAGTACTATTAAACAGGAACCTTGGTGGGAGCACACCGCTTCACCTCCCAGCAAGGTTTGCCCCTGGCATTGTGGTAAATGCAGTTTCAGTTGCTTGCTTCAAGTGTGTTCGAGTGTTTCGCCACAGTTGGCGCAGACAGTGCTGATCTCTAGACACGTGTTTCTGGTTCGTTAACCATCATCAGTAGAGCTTACAGTCTTTCAAATGTGGGGTTTGCTGAGTATGCTGCCAACATCTTTCTCAGGTCAGGTACCTTTCCCAGGCATGCGGGTGCTTCATCCACGAGCTCGTCAGCTCAATGACTCACGGGAGTACTTATTAAACAGGAACAGGGGTGGGAGGCAATCATATCCTATGGAAGGAAATTCAAGTTACTGGTAAGTGCGGTTAGAATTACTTTTCAGGATCAGTACTGGGCTCAAAGATGCAGCACTGAGGTCTGACCTGATGACATGTGAGTCAATCGGAATTCGTAGTTCAGCTGATTTTAGAGGAATATTTGTAAGTTTCAAAAATCGACACTTAGAAACTTTTTAGTTACTGGTAAGTACGGTTAGAATTACTTTTCAGGATCAGTACTGTGCTCAAAGATACAGCACTGAGGTCTCTCCTGATAACAGGTGAGTAAATCAGAATTCATAGTTCGGCTGGTTTTAGATGAATATTTTAACGTTCCAAAACTCCACACTTAGAAGAATTTCCAAGTGAAACCAGTCAATGTTAGCCTATGGAAGGAAATTCAAGTTACTGGTAAGTACGGTTAGAATTACTTTTTAGGATCAGTACTGTGCTAAAAGATGCAGCACTGAGGTCTCTCCTGATAACAGGTGAGTAAATCGGAATTTGTAGTTCGGCTGATTTTACTTCGGTCCAGTATATATAGAGTCACTTTCCTACACCATCCCCTCCCTTCACCACTGTGCAAAGATGCCCTGTGACGCGTTTTGAGTTGTGGAAATAATTCCCCTTCAATCCTGAGGGTCCATAGAGTCCAACTAGCCCACTAGGTACATTCAGTAAGCGCCACAGAGCTGTGTAGCAGAGAGATGTAACAAGGCGCACGGCCTGCACCACCTCTCTGCAACTCAGTACAGTGGCACTTCCTGGAAGCACCTGGTGGGCTACTTGGCCCCCAAGGTCCCTCAGGATTGAAGAGGAATTTTTTCCCCAACTTAAAACGCGCCACAGGGCGTGTTTGCACACGTCACCTCAGGCCGCGTCCCCTCCCTTCACCAGTGTGTAAACGCGCCCCATGGTGCGTTTTAAGTTGGGAGATTAAGTCCCCTTGAATCCTGAGGGTCCCTAGGGTCAAACTAGCCCACTAGGTACCTCCAGTAAGCACCACAGATCTGCTTTGCAGTCAGATGTAAAAAGGGGCATGGCCTCTGAATACCTCTCTGCAACGCAGCTCCCTGGCACATACTGGAGGTGAGTAGTAGAGAGTGAGTAGTAGAGAGTGAGTAGTAGAGAGAGAGTAGTAGAGAGTAGTAGAAAGTGAGTATTAGAAACATAGCGGCCAGCTAGTTAGCAGGTCGCGGGTCGAGTTCCACTAACCTCTGTGGGATGGCTGGTCTCCCGTTGTTGTGACGCCGTTGGTTGGTGGTGGTTGGCCGGTGTCTCAGCTTCTTCCTTCGGGGGATATCATCTTCTTTTTCTACTTTTGACTACTAGGAAGTATGGCAAGGAGACTGCCTGTAATAATTAGCTCTATTAGGGCTGGCTGAAGCAAAACTGAGCCTACTTTTGACATTAAACTGGCGACATTTCCAAAAGATGAATGGCCCGTGCAGTTCAGAGCTGGGCTCACCTCTGCATTCCTTGCACAGCTCTGAGACATGACAAGGGCAGGACTCGTTAAAAGCGCGGTGCATATCATAGTGGCAGAGAAATGAGGCACAGCTTAATTATACATCCCTTCCAACGGTAATAACGCATTAATAATGTTACCTCATACAATAACTCTCCAGCTGCAGGAAGTAATTACACTTTATAGTAATTGTTTAAAATGCTCCTGCAGGCTTTTGATTAATATTATATGAGATGCTGACAAATACATGCTTCCCTACGTTTAAAGGCATCTCTAAAAGCCACCTATTTTCGTGAAAGCTGTAAATGTGTGTTATATGGAATGGCTTCATCAGTTCTTCCTGCATTTATTCCACTGATTTATTGATCTCATTTCAAGAGATGCCATAATGTTCTTGGTTTTATAGAAGAAAAAATGTTAAAATTGGTCTCTGTTGCAAATGCAGCTGTCTGCGATAGCTCAGAGTACCACTGTAATGAATTCTACTCTAATTCAGTAACGCATTAATCAGCACAAAATCTCCGCGATCACGCGAAATTTCGCGTGATCGTAGAGTTTTTTTGCCATTTCGCGATATTTTGCGAAAGGCACTTTTGTAAATTCCGCCCAGGCTTAGTGTTTGCACATGTCACTGCA
The DNA here is from genome assembly GCF_964204655.1 of Triturus cristatus. Taxonomy (NCBI): domain Eukaryota; kingdom Metazoa; phylum Chordata; class Amphibia; order Caudata; family Salamandridae; genus Triturus; species Triturus cristatus. The sequence continues at coordinate 1,875,656,875 of NC_140590.1, forward strand.
GGCCCCATCCCCTCCCTTCACCACTGTGGAAACGCGCCCTGTGGCTGTTTTAAGTTGTGAGATTAAGTCCCCTTGAATACGAACACGTTTGTTGGTGGTTGTTAAATGCTTGACACAAGTTAGTTGCTGGAGCCCCAGTGATTAATTACTTCATAGGTCCCCAAAAATCAACAGACACTTTACTCCTCGTGCTGGAGATTTGTTCTCGAACTGCCTTATTGTCTCTCCGCCTTTAATACCAGATGTTTTACAGTTTACATAAACCCGCAGTTATGCAGCAGAAAACCTTGGGTGTCATTGTTTGCAGGAAAGGGGCTTTTTTTAACCTTCCATGCCACTGCTTTATTGGCTAAATTGTTTGTCTTGTCTGATGTTGTTGTTAAACATAATTATGCACGGGGTATGCAGAAGAGCTCACGACTATGCGCTGCTTGTTGTTACCAAGGCACAAGATGGCTGCCAACACTTCCTAGTTTGGAGTGTTGACAGCCAATTAGCATACAGCTCGTGACCGCCAGTAGGTAATATATATATATATATTACCTACTGGAAATCTGCAACATTCTATTTGGAATAACTTTGGCACCGGTTGACGAATCTTCACGAAATTTTCAAAACCCGTGGCCCGCTCCGGTCCGCTCTTATCCTGAAAGTCTCGGGGTGATTCGTCAAGTGGGGGCAGAGAAAAAAGGGGGTCCCAAAATGTGTTTTCCCCATGCAATTTTCCATATGGACCTTTAATCGCAGCTACAGCCCGAACTGCTGAACGGAATTACACCAAATTTGGCAGAAAGGTAGACCTTAGTTCAGAGTCGTGCTTTTTGGTTAAATGGTGTAAATCCGTACAGTAGTTCCAGAGAAAATCAAAAGTAAACTCATAGATATATCTGGGCGGAGCCTAGCCAAACATCTCATCGTGAGATATGATTGGCTGTCAGCACTTCATCCAAGAAGTGTTGGCAGCCATCTTGGGACCAATATACATTATAGCACCTCATTAAAAAGCATTGCAGTTAATAGAAGGTTTTAAGACTTTAGTTACATTATAAATCATTTGTTGATGGTACCATACTCATTTTAGGAATTGTGGTGTGTTCTAAGGTGATTTTACCATAGAAAAAAGCCTTCTGCTGGGATATCATGAATCATGTTTGAGAGAAAACTATTTTCTCATGCTTTTCCCACAGAGGTTTGGAAGGTGCTCTATAAGCTAACCTGAGAGCATATTTTCTGTAAATTCACATTATCTTTCTCAGTCATGTGAGAATGAAGTCTGACATTCTCAGTAAAACATGTACATCCAACAAGGGCAGAGACTGTCAGTTGATTCCTTTGTGTTCTACTGCAGCTTCCCAGAGTGTTCTAAAGAACAACTAGAGCGCTAACAGTCCTACTTATGACAAACGTATGGCACACCTGAAGCCATCTTGATTGGAATAAAGTGGGAACTCTTAAAACATTTAATTTAAAAAGGAACAAAATGAGGGGGTTCATTTTGCCATAGAAATTATGATTAGTGCTGCAGAAAGAAAAATTAGGGCACATTTTGAGTGACATCTCAAATCCTCTTCTATTTCATTAAAAAATTCTGACATGCAGACTGAAACATGCACTTTCAATACCAGCAGCAGACTTCCCTGGTGAGCAGTAGCTTTACTACAGTGATCTAATGAGCAACTAGAGTGCTAACATTCAGAATTGATGGCAAATGTGTGACACATCTGAATGCCTTCTTGATGGAACCAAAGTAAACAAGCATTGAAAATGCAATAGGTCTTGCCCTCGTTTAAGTTAAAGCAATTCTGTTTGTAATTAGGTGGCTTTTTAGCTTTGCTTTTATTAGTGTTTTTCAAACTTTCATGTACATAACATGCATATGTAAGCATATATGTATATGTATATGTATGCATGCATTTATATTTGTATTTATATAGATATGCAGATGATATATATGTTTATATATGTATGTATATATATATTCACAGAAAAAAACATAGGTTTCAGAGGTGTTATAGTTAGCTGGCCATTTCACTCGTACAAAACCATAGAAGTTCCTCCATTATAGTCAGTTCTGCTAACTATAACTCGCGCGCCCGCAATGCACCGGTGTGCTGAAGATGTCACATATTGCATCATTAATGACATGGTCAGTGACATCACTGATGACATCTCAAATGACATCACTTATGACATCATCCAGTGAATGTGGTTGAGTTTGAAATTTAAATATGTATTATATATATACCAATCTGCATTGAAGATTGAGTGGATATATAACAGTCTGGATGGAGGATTTAGTAGCTGTCTGACTGTCTGTTTAAGTGAGTAATTAAAAGTGTCTCACTTAATACATGGATTAGTAACTAAACTATGTGAATGTGTGCAGTACTGTCTCTTTTGTTGTATAACAAGCTGCATCAGTTGGTCACTAACTACATGAGTGTGTATATTTGTATGGGACACTGAGTTTGTGTGTGGTTGATTGGGGTGTGTGTAACTCTATGCATAGATGTGTGAATGGTTGATTGACTAGGTGTATAGGTTTAAGAGTGCATGTGGAAACAGTTTTTTGGGTGACTGAGTGTATTTATTTGTGTGTTGGTGAACGAATATATGTTTTAGTTGTACATCTTCAACAAAGTATAAAAATAAAAGGCATGGTATGTGAGAGTTGGTGTATATAACTATGTATGTGTAAGAGTCAGTGATTGTGAGAGTAACTATATGAATGAGTGTATAATTGTAATGGTGATTTCTTAACATATTAACTATGAGTTACTATGTGTTTGAATAAATGAGGTGTTGTTGGATAATTGTGTAAGTGTGTAAATGTAAGTGTGATTAATTTTTTTCAGGAGTGAGTAGGATGACTGCATAACCGACTAAGATGACTGCTGATGTGTCAATGTCTATATATGTGTATAAGTGCATTTGATAGTGTCCTATTAATTAGTGACTGTGATCCAACGCGGAATCCAAAACCCTCCCTTTGTCACAGACCAATGATCACACTACCACATTCAATCAATACATTCACTGGTGGGGCCCATAACACCAACACTCATACCTCATTAGTCTGTTTTCTTGGGAGATGATTGTTCCAAACGCTGGCATGAAAGGAATACCTTTATTCACAAATCTATACCACTATATCTTACCTCATCCTAAATATCCCTTCCATGCTATGGGATGGATCTGCTAGTTGCAAGTTTGATAATACTAATAACCTTATTACCTTAAATTTTGAACATTTCTCATTGGATAAACAACACAACTCATTTATGATCAATAACAATAAATCTTTATCTAAATTAATATGACCTGGAAAGAAATGTCATACAAATCATATTTGACCATATTTACCTATTCTGGCTAAAAGTCGTCCTCTACGTCAAACAGATTGTCTTGCAGTACGCTACAGTCCTAACGAAGGGATAGGGACCATAGGAATGTACCCGTCAGTCTATGCCCATTTAATTAGTTCAGTTCATCAGGAAATTGGGCAGCAATTTAGTCCGTCAAAGATTCAGGGAAACAGCTGTCCTGCAGTGTCACCGTCCTCTCCGTCAGCATAACGTCAGGAAATCAAGAAGGCGATCAAAAAGCGATGGCCAAGACCCTCTCTATTCTATCATTTTCATAGTAAAAATCATTGCAACATGTATCGAATGTATGGGTCACAGTTCTCCTGATTGGTGGATTTGGTGTCATCCGTTAAGTTTTCACAGGCTTTTTGTCATGAGGTCATGACAAGGGTTAATTCTGGTTTCAAGAAGCTGTCTATTGTCTTTAGAAAATTGGATGGTGTCCCAGAGTGTCCTTGATGGGCACAGTCTGTTTAGGGTCACGCCGAGGCCACAGTAGCTTGTCGTTAGCGCAGGCGCACTTTGCCCAGAACTTCGTATTTGTCAGGTCAGCCATATTCGTCACCTCGGTCGGCCATTTTAGCTAGGCCAGAATGGGCAACTTAAGCAAAGAAACACAAAAATGTAATTAATACATAGGAATGACTAATAAAGTGTTATTCCCTCGCTAAAACCCACATGTGTGTGTATTTATCTAGCAAAAAGCAACACTCAATGTGGATTATACTCACTTTATATAGCACAAATCCAAAGACATCACAAAAAGCAACATATAACATTCAATATTCTGATTGTCTATCATTAATATGCGTACGTATTTTAGTTTACGTATCAATTAGGCCATGCAAATGCAAATCCCACGTGTATTTCGTATATTAGTAAGGTTGGTAAATATCCACAGCACACCAATTAGTACAATTACTATTAGTTGATTATTCTTATTAATGTAAACATGCAGAATGGAGGGGATATACAAATTTTCTAAGATAAACCCGCTCCAGCAACTGCAAGTATAAATTATTCTGATGTTGAATGGGTAGTTGCGTGTGTAGACTGAGGAATCGGTGAGTGGGTATGTAGTAACTGGTATTGGTGTGTCATGGTTTCAAATATGGAACTCTGTATTTTACAGTGAGTGATGAAAGCTCATACTGGTGTATGATGAGGTGTATCAGATTGTCATGTGGATGATGTCATCAGTGATGTCATTTGAGATGTCATCAGTGATGTCATCAGTGATGTCACTGACCATGTCATGAATGATGCAATATGTGACATCATCAGCAGTGCATTGCGGGCACGCGAGTTATAGTTAGCAGAACTAACTATAATGGAGGAATTTCTAAGGTTTTGTACGAGTGAAATGGCCAGCTAAATAGAACACCCCTGAAACCTATGGTTTTTTCAGTGAATTTCTAAAGTTTCTTAAATGCAAATTTCTAACTATAACGTCTCTGAAACCTATGTTTTTTTCAGTGAATTTCAAAGCTTTTTTAAATGCTAATTTCTAACTATAACGTCTCTGAAACCTATGTTTTTTTACAGTGAATTTCAAAGGTTTTTTAAATGCTAATTTATAAGTGTGATAGTAGTTATACCAATATTTTTGTACCGATTTTCTACAGTTTTAGTTTATTTATAAATATTTTATTCATTAAATAACATTATATATTTTTCTGAAAAATTGCAAAAATATTTGTTAAAAAAAATTCAAACTGAAGTATTGATTCATTTTCTTGTTTCCATTTTTTATTTTAATATATTTGTATTATTTTCTTTTAAAAAATTCAAATTTTCTGGAGTCGCGCACTCAAAGCGTACACATCACGGTGGGTGTGCACATTCTAGCTGCCATTTTAGAAAAGTCGTGAAGGATCCGCGTACGTTGTGCGACGGCTGCGTGTCCTTCAGTTCCATCATATAAAATGAATATTACATGATGTGCGTGATTGATGTGCGACCAGTCCGCGACTCCTGCTCCCACACATTCGCGACACATGCGCATTACGGTACGAGATGCTTGCGCGGTTGTGGGTCCCGCGTGAAGTCATATACGTGCTGGGGCATGCTGGGTGTGCGACTCTCGCAAAAAAAATGGATGTTCCAAAATGATATGTATGTGTCTTTAATATACATAGTAGGGCAAGAGATTATCTAACATATTCATAAAAATAATATATTTGTACGTATAAACTTATATTATTTTTAAATATATTTTCGCGAAGTCGGGTGCGTGCATCGTGAGTGCAGAGAACCAGGTCAGGAGAGCTGCTGTAGAGCCAGAGAAACCAGGTCAGCAGAGCTGTTGTAGAGCCAGAGAACCAGGTCAGCAGAGCTGCTCTAGAGCCTAAGAAGCAGGTCAGCAGAGCTGCTCTAGAACCAGAGACCCAGGTCAGCAGAGCTGCTCTAGAGCCAGAGACCCAGGTCAGAAGAGCTGCTCTAGAGGCAGAGAACCAGGTCAGCAGAACTGCTTTAGAGCCAGAAAACTAGGTCAGCAGAGCTCTTTAGAGGGAGAAAACCAGGTCAGCAGAGCTGCTTTAGAGCCAGAGAACCAGGTCAGCAGGTCTGCTCTAGAGCCAGAGAACCAGGTCAGCAGAGCTGCTTTAGAGCCATTGAACCAGGTCAGCAGAGCTGCTCTAGAGGCAGAGAACCAGGTCAGCAGAACTGCTTTAGAGCCAGAAAACTAGGTCAGCAGAGCTCTTTAGAGGGAAAAAACCAGGTCAGCAGAGCTGCTTTAGAGCCAGAGAACCAGGTCAGCAGAGCTGCTCTAGAGCCAGAGAACCAGGTCAGCAGAGCTACTTTAGAGCCAGAGAACCAGTTCAGCAGAGCTGCTCTAGAGGCAGAGAAACAGGTCAGCAGAGCTGCTTTAGAGGGAGAGAACCAGGTCAGCAGAGCTGCTTTAGAGCCAGAGAACCAGGTCAGCAGAGCTGCTCTAGAGCCAGAGAAACCAGGTCATCAGAACTGCTTTAGAGGGAGAGAACCAGGTCAGCAGAGCTGCTCAAGAGCCAGAGAACCAGGTCAGCAGAGTTGCTTTAGAGCCATAGAACCAGGTCAGCAGAGCTGCTCTAGAGGCAGAGAGCCAGGTCAGTAGAGCTGATTTAGAGGGAGAGAACCAGGTCAGTAGATCTGCTTTAGAGCCAGAGAACCAGGTCAGCAGAGCTGCTCTAGAGCCAGAGAACCAGGTCAGCACAGCTGCTTTAGAGTCATAGAACCAGGTCAGCAGAGCTGCTTTAGAGCCAGATAACCAGGTCAACAGAGCTGCTCTAGAGCCTAAGAACTGGGTCAGCAGAGCTGCTCTAGAACCAGAGAACCAGGTCAGCAGAGCTGCTGTAGAACCAGAGAAACCAGGTCAGTAGAGCTGCTTTAGAGCGAGAGAACCAGGTCAGCAAGAGCTGCTTTAGAGGGAGAGAACGAGGTCAGCAGACCTGCTCTAGAGCCAGAGAACCAGGTCAGCAGAACTGCTTTAGAGCCATAGAGCCAGGGCAGCAGAGCTGCTTTAGAGCCAGAAAACCTGGTCAGCAGAGCTGTTGTAGAGCCAGAGAAATAGGTCAGCAGAGCTGCTCTAGAGCCTGAGAACCAGGTCAGCAGAGATGCTGTAGAGCCAGAGAGACCAGGTCAGCAGAGCTGCTTTAGAGGGAGAGAACCAGGTCAGCAGAGCTGCTTTAGAGCCAGCGAACCAGGCCAGCAGAGCTGCTTTACAGCCAGAGAACCAAGGCAGCAGAGCTGCTTTAGAGCCATAGAACCAGGTCAGCAGAGCTGCTTTAGAGGGAGAGAACCAGGTCAGCAGAGCTGCTCTAGAGCCAGAGAACCAGGTCAGCAGAACTCATTTAGAGCCATAGAACCGGGACAGCAGAGCTGCTTTAGAGCCAGAAAACTAGGTCAGCAGAGCTGTTGTAGAGCCAGAGAACTAGGTCAGCAGAGCTGATCTAGAGCCTAAGAACTAGGTCAGCAGAGCTGCTCTAGAGCCAGAGAACCAGGTCAGCAGAAATGCTGTAGAGCCAGAGAGACCAGGTCAGCAGAGCTGCTTTAGAGGGAGAGAACCAGGTCAGCAGAGCTGCTTTAGAGCCAGAGAACCAGGCCAGCAGAGCTGCTTTAGAGCCAGAGAACCAGGTCAGCAGAGCTGCTCTAAAGCCAGAGAACCAAGGCAGCAGAGCTGCTTTAGAGCCATAGAACCAGGTCAGCAGAGCTGCTTTAGAGCCAGAGAACCAGTTCAGCAGAGCTGCTCTAGAGCCCAAGAACCAGGTCAGCAGAGATGCTCTAGAGCCAGAGAACCAGGTCAGCAGAGCTGCTGTAGAGTCAGAGAAACCAGGTCAGTAGAGCTGCTTTAGAGAGAGAGAACCAGGTCAGCAGAGCTGCTTTTGAGCCAGAGAACCAGGTTAGCAGAGCTGCTCTAGAGCCAGAGAAACATGTCAGGAGAGCTGCTCTGTAGCAGAAGAACTAGGTCAGCAGAGCTGCTCTAGAGCCAGAGAACCAGGTCAGCAGACCTGCTGTAGAGCCACGGAAACCAGGTCAGCGGAGCTGCTTTAGAGGGAGAGAACCAGGTCAGCAGAGCTGCTTTAGAGCCAGAGAACCAGGTCAGCAGAGCTGCTCTAGCTGACACTGACTGACTGACACTGACTGATTGACACTGACTGACACTGTTTGACTGACACTGACTGACTGACTGACACTGATTGACTGACACTGACTGACACTGATTGACACTGACTGACACTGATTGACTGACACTGATTGACTAACACTGACTGACTGACACTGACACTGTCTAACACTGACTAACTATTCTCTACTACTCTACTACTCACTCTCTACTACTCTACTACTCACTCTCTACTACTCACTCTCTACTACTCTCTACTATTCACTCTCCACTACTCTCTACTACTCAATCTACTACTCTCTACTACTCTCTCTCTACTACTCACTCTCTACTACTCTACTACTCTCTACTACTCACTCTACTACTCACTCGCTACTACTCTCTACTATTCACTATCTACTGCTCACTCTCTACTACTCACTCTCTACTACTCACTCTCTACTACTCTCTACTACTCACTTTCCACTACTCACTCTCTACTACTGGCTCTCTACTAATCTCTACTACTCACTCTCTACTACTCTACTCCTCTCTACTACTCTCTCTCTACTACTCTCTCTACTACTCACTCTCTACTATTCTCTACTACTCACTCTACTTGTTCTTTACAACACTCTGGACATTCTGTCATTGGGCTATACTTGGGCTACTTCTGGGTGATATTTGTGCTACATTTTGGCTCTTTTGTCTCTGGTGGCCATCTTGGGAGACTTATTTGTTATGAAGTTTCCTAATTTCCTCATTTACTACAGTCTCATCAGTAGGAAATACTTTCAGGTTTTTTGCTTTGATTCCGTCAAGAAGGCATTCAGATGTGTCACACATTTGCCATAAATTCGGAATGTTAGCACTCTAGTTGCTTATTAGATCACTGTAGTAAAGCTGCTGCTCACCAGGGAGGTCTGCTGCTGGTATTGAAAGTGCATGTTTCAGTCTGCATGTCAGAATTTTTTAATGGAATAGAAGAGGATTTGAGAAGTCACTCAAAATGTGCCCTAATGTTTCTTTTTTCAGCACTAAATATAATTTCTATGGCAAAATGAACCCCCTCATTGTGTTCCTTTTAAATTAAACTACTCACTCTCTACTACTCTCTACTACTCACTCTCTACTACTCTCTACTACTACTCTCTGCTACTCTCTACTACTCACTCTACTACTCTCTACTACTCTCTACAACTCACTCTCTACTACTCTACTACTCACTCTCTACTGCTCTCTACTACTCTCTCTCTACTACTCACTTTCTAGTACTCACTCTCTACTACTCTCTACTACTCACTCTCTACTACTCTCTACTACTCACTCTCTACTACACACTCTCTACTACTTGCGCTCTACTTCTTGCTCTCTACTACTCTCTACTACTCCCTACTACTCACTCTACTACTCACTCTCTACTACTCTCTACTACTAACTTTCTACTACTCCACTACTCTCTACTACTCACTCTCTACTACTCTACTGCTCCCTACTACTCTCTCTCTGTTACTCACTCTCTCCTACTCTCTACTACTCACTCTCTACTACTCTCTTTCTACTACTCACTCTATACTCCTCACTCTCTACTACTCTCTACTACTCACTCTCTACTACTCTCTCTCTACTACTCTCTACTAATCTCTACTACTCACTCTCTACTACTCTCTACTACTCACTCTCTACTACTCACTACTACTCTCTCTCTGCTACTCACTCTCTACTACTCACTCTCTACTACTCACTCTCTACTACTCACTCTCTACTAGTCTCTACTACTCACTCTCTACTACTCTCTACTACTCACACTCTATTACCCACTCTCTACCACTCTCTACTACTCTCTCTCTACTACTCACTCTACTACTCACTCTCTGCTACTCTCTCTACTACTCTCTACTACTCTCTACTACTCTCTACTACTCACTCTCTACTCTCTACTCTCTATTACTTATCCTGTATTCTCTACCTCTCTAACTCTCTCTCTACTACTCTCTACCTCTACCTCTCTAACTCTACCTCTCTACCTCTACACCTCTACCTCTCTACCTCTCTCTCTACCTCTCTCTACACGCACACGTATGCACATATATATATATGCATATATATGCATATGCATTTATATATGTATGTATATATATATATACATACATATATAAACATATATATAATCTGCATATCTATAAAAATACAAATATAAATGCATGCATACATATACATATACATATATGCATACATATTCATGTTATGTACATGAAAATTTGAAAAACACTAATAAAGGCAAAGCTAAAAAGCCACCTAATTACAAATAGAATTGCTTTACCTTAAACGAGGGCGAGACCTATTGCATTTTCAATGCTTTTTTACTTTGGTTCCATCAAGAAGGCATTCAGATGTGTCACACATTTGCCATAAATTCTGAATGGTAGCACTCTAGTTGCTCATTAGATCACTGTAGTAAAGCTACTGCTCACCAGGGAAAACTGCTGCTGGTATTCATAGTGCATGTTTCAGTCTGCATGTCAGAATTTTTTTATGAAATAGAAGAGGATTTGAGAAGTCAAAATGTGCCCTAATTTTTCTTTCTGCAGCACTAATCATAATTTCTATGGCAAAATGAACCCCCTCATTTTGTTCCTTTGCAAATTAAATGTTTTACGTGTTACCACTTTATTCCAATCAAGATGGCTTCAGGTGTGCCATACTTTTGTCATAAGTAAGACTGTTAGCGCTCTAGTTGTTATTTAGAACACTCTGGGACATTCTGTCATTGGGCTATACTTGGGCTACATCTGGGTGATATTTGTGCTACATTTGGGCTCTTTTGTCTCTGGTGGCCATCTTGGGAGACTTATTTGTTATGAAGTTTCCTAATTTCCTCATTTACTACAGTCTCCTCAGTAGGAAATACTTTCAGTTTTTTACTTTGATTCCATCAAGAAGGCATTCAGATGTGTCACACATTTGCCATAATTTCAGAATGTTAGCACTCTAGTTGCTCATTAGATCACTGTAGTAAAGCTACTGCTCACCAGGGAAGTCTGCTGCTGGTATTGAAAGTGCATTTTTCAGTCTGCATGTCAGAATTCTTTTAATGAAATAGAAGAGGATTTGAGAAGTCACTCAAAATGTGCCCTAATTTTTCTTTCTGCAGCACTAATCATACTTTCTATGGTAAAATGAACCCCCTCATTTTTTTTCCTTTTTAAATTAAATGTTACCACTTTATTCCAATCAAGATGGCTTCAGGTGGGCCATACTTTTGTCATAAGTAAGACTGTTAGCGCTCTAGTTGTTCTTCGGAACACTCTGGGAAGCTGCAGTAGAACACAAAGGAATCAACTGACAGTCTCTGCCCTTGTTGGATGTACATGTTTTACTGACAATGTCAGACTTCATTCTCACATGACTGAGAAAGATAATGTGAATTTACAGAAAATATGCTCTCAGTTTAGCTTATAGATCACCTTCCAAACCTCTGTGGGAAAAGCATGAGAAAATAGTTTTCTCTCAAACATGATTCATGATATCCCAGCAGAAGGCTTTTTCACATGGTAAAATCACCTTAGAACACATCACAATTCCTAAAATGAGTATGGTACCATCAACAAATGATTTATAATGTAACTAAAGTCTTAAAACCTTCTATTAACTGCAATGCTTTTTAATGAGGTGCTATCATGTATATTGGTCCCAAGATGGCTGCCAACACTTCTTGGATGAAGTGCTGACAGCCAATCAGATCTAACGATGAGATCTGTGGTTAGGCTCCGCCCAGATGTATCTATCTGGACACGGGATGAGCCTCACTTCATACGCTGATGACACTCAACTGGTCCTAGCCGACAAAAATGACGGCCTTCAGAAAGCCAACATGTTCAACCAGGGCATGTCGGCCATCGGGAACTGGATGTCACAAAATTGTCTGAAGCTAAACTCCGACAAATCGGAGGTTGTAATCTTCGGCAATCTCTCTCCGGAGTGGTCCCCCCGTTGGTGGCCGTCATCTATGGGCCAGCCCCCAGTCCCGGTTGATAAAGTGAGGAACCTGGGAGTCATGTTTGACAACCGTCTGAACTTCCTACCACACGCCAATCAGATATCTTCTTCAGCCTTTCATAAACTTAGGCTCATCAAAAAAATTCTGCCCTTTTTACCTGAAAACATGGCGAAAATGCTGGTAAGCTCCCTGGTGCTCTCCACCCTAGACTATTGTAACGCTTTGTTTCTAGGGGCCCAGGAGAGAGTGTTAACAAAAATGCAGTCCATACAGAACGCGGCCGCCAGGCTCCTAGGGCGAATCCCCAAATTCCATCCGGTTCTACCTACCATGAAACAACTCCATTGGCTTCCGGTGAGGAAGAGGATTATGTTCAAAACCTTGTGCCTGGTTTACAAGGCTTTACACAACGCTGTCCCAGCGTTCTTCACTCAGAACCTTACCCCCTACTGTCCATCCAGAGCACTGCGCTCTTCCAGCTCCCTGGACCTGGTGATCCCCCGAACTAAATCTGTCAACTGGGGTGACAGAAGATTTCTTGTGGCTGCTCCAAAATTATGGAACACACTGCCTCATTCCATTAAGACCAGCACGTCCCTCTGGTCTTTCCGAAAAAACCTCAAAACCTGGCTTTTTAATTATTGATCTCCCAGTCCCCTTGCTGGCTAAACATTGCAGTTACTTAGCGCCGAGATGCCCACGGGCCTTCGTTTCGTGCTTTACAAATGTCAAAATAAATAAATAAATATCTTTTTCACTCTAATTTTCTCAGGAACTACTGTACGGATTTATACCATTTAAGCAAAAGGCACGAGTCTGAACTGAGGACAACCTCTTTGCCAAATTTGGTGTAATTCCGTTCAGCAGTTCGGGCTGTAGCTGCGTCAACAGGTCCTATGGGAAAATGACTGGGAAAAACGTGTTTTGGGACCCCCATTTTTTCTCGGCCCCCACTTGACGAATCACCGTGAAATTGTCAGGATAGGAGCGGACCGGAGCTGGCCAAAAGTTTGGAAAATTTTGCGAAGATTCATCAATTGGAACCAACGTTATTCCAAATAGAATGTTGTGGATTTCCTATGGAAAATAGGTCCTAACTATAACTACCTACTGGCGGCTGCCAGTAGGTAATTGTTGAGGATGTATTGAAATGAGTTTTTTCAATAGAAGGACAACCTAAAATAACAGTTTCGGACAATGGTACTCAACTGGTGTCTCAACAAATGACTGATTTCCTTGGTCAATTAGGAATCAAACAGGAGAAAACGCCACTATATAGCCCAAAAAGTAATGGACAAGTGGAAAGGATGAACAAGTTTATAAAAGAAGGTATCCAGCTTGCAATTGCGTCAAATTTAAATGTAAAAAATTATATGTGTCAAAATAGGCACGTATAATACTACTCCAAATGAAACCACCATGCACACCCCCTTCTATTTAATGAGAGGAAGGGAGTGTAACAGTGAGCTTACACCTAAGTACAACAGGTGGTACAAAGAAAACGAGACATCAGAGGAAATAAGGGACGACGTGGTAAAGGTCAAAGAGAAAATTGTTTCAAAACAAGAAAAATCTAAAAAATATGCAGATTTAACAAATAAGGCAAAAGTAAAAGAGATCGAAAAAGGAGATTGGGTAATTGTTAAGAAACCCTACAAGGTGGCGAAAGGGGAGTCTGTATTCAGTAATCCTGTTCGAGTACATCAAGCATCAAAAGGTGCTGTGTGTTTGGAAGGGAAGGGATGGCGAAGCAAAGACGACGTTGTAAAACTGAAGAAGGGGCAGGAAAAAATAATGATGGAAGGTGGATGTGAGCAAGATGGAGATATAAATGAAAGCATTTTACATTGGGAGGAAAATGTGTCAGTAAACCAAAGTCTATGTGAACCTGATGGAAGGTTGAGTGGACTTAATAACGAGGGAACTAGAACCAGTAGTGGCTCAATGGAGGACACCCTCAGCGAAGAGACATTCAATGCCAATAATCAGGCAAGACAAAGTTCAGGAAAAGAAGTTGGAACAAGCCAACGTAATGGAAGCAAAAATGCAAATACTGGGGTCAAAGAACAAGTGGAATGTCAAGGGACGAGTTTTCAAAGGAGGTCTAGAAGGGAAATCAAAGCTCCTAAACGTTATGATGAATATGTGTTGTACTAATATGCTGTTGTTGGATTGAGAAAGGGAGATGTTGAGGATGTATTGAAATGAGTTGTAGCCTAGTGTACGACTTCCAGGGAAGTCTTTTGTTTATGTTTAGTGTACGTCACGAGCTGTCATCTCCGAATGTTCGGAGGATATTTATGTGACGTCAGCGCTGGTCCCGGTCACTTGCCAACCCTGTTGTGATCGGGGCACGCCAATGCTGTTTGGCCTCTCATGGACCCTTGTGATTTATTATTTAATAAACTATTAACTGGCAACGTTATTCGGCCTGATTACTGCCTCAACAGTAATATATATATATATATATATATTACCTACTGGCGGTCGCCAGTAGGTAGTTATAGTTAGGACCACGTTTCCATAGGAAAACCTCAACATTCTATTTTGAATAACTTTGGCGCCGGTCGACGAATCCTCGCGAATTTCTCAAAATAGGTGGGGCGCTACGCTCCGCTCCTACCCTGAAAGTCTCGGGGGGATCTGTCAAGCGGGGGCTGAGATAAAAGGGGGGTCCCAAAACGCGTTTTTCCCATGCATTTTTCCATAGGACCTTTAGAACGAGCTACAGCCCGAACGGCTGAACAGAATTACTCAAAATTTGGCAGAGAGGTAGTCCCTAGGTCAAGGAAGTGCCTTTTGTAGGTTTGGTGTAAATCTGTTCAGTAGATTCTGAGAAAATAGCCTTTAAATCAATATATATATCTGAGCCTGCTTACGGTACGCTTACCGTACGCTTACGGTAAGCGTACGGTGGCGTGCGCGAGCGCGATTCTGATTGGCTCTTAGATCTTAGTAAACATTCGAATCGGCCGAAACCAGGAAGCGGCGGCCGCCATTTCGTGTGTTTCACTCAGACAAAAAAAAGAGTGATATCTTGAAAAGGGGGCAAGGAGGAGAGTTACAGACCCCCTAACATTTGTAAGGGGGTCAAAGAAGGACAGAAAAGTACAAAAAAAACATTTATTGATTTTAAAAAAAATCACGGGGTACGCGTACGGTAAGCTTACGGTAAGCGTACAGTAAAAAAAATAAAAATAAATAAATGAAAAGCAGATTTAAGAGTTTAGAAATTAGGGAGCTCTAAAAAGAGCTGTTGTGTTTATGAAGTCATTTTTTTAGTGGTACCTACAAGTAAGTACCGATGCAGAGTCTAAGGTTCAAGAGGAAGACTCTGTTCCCTTCATCATTGAAGTGCATATATGTATGTGTATATATATATATATATATGTATGTGTATATATATATATATATATGTATGTGTATATATTACCTACTGGCGGTCGCCAGTAGGTAGTTATAGTTAGGACCACGTTTCCATAGGAAAACCTCAACATTCTATTTTGAATAACTTTGGCGCCGGTCGACGAATCCTCGCGAATTTCTCAAAATAGGTGGGGCGCTACGCTCCGCTCCTACCCTGAAAGTCTCGGGGGGATCCGTCAAGCGGGGGCTGAGATAAAAGGGGGGTCCCAAAACGCGTTTTTCCCATGCATTTTTCCATAGGACCTTTAGAACGAGCTACAGCCCGAACGGCTGAACAGAATTACTCAAAATTTGGCAGAGAGGTAGTCCCTAGGTCAAGGAAGTGCCTTTTGTAGGTTTGGTGTAAATCTGTTCAGTAGATTCTGAGAAAATAGCCTTTAAATCAATATATATATCTGAGCCTGCTTACGGTACGCTTACCGTACGCTTACGGTAAGCGTACGGTGGCGTGCGCGAGCGCGATTCTGATTGGCTCTTAGATCTTAGTAAACATTCGAATCGGCCGAAACCAGGAAGCGGCGGCCGCCATTTCGTGTGTTTCACTCAGAAAAAAAAGAGTGATATCTTGAAAAGGGGGCAAGGAGGAGAGTTACAGACCCCCTAACATTTGTAAGGGGGTCAAAGAAGGACAGAAAAGTACAAAAAAAACATTTATTGATTTTAAAAAAAATCACGGGGTACGCGTACGGTAAGCTTACGGTAAGCGTACAGTAAAAAAAATAAAAATAAATAAATGAAAAGCAGATTTAAGAGTTTAGAAATTAGGGAGCTCTAAAAAGAGCTGTTGTGTTTATGAAGTCATTTTTTTAGTGGTACCTACAAGTAAGTACCGATGCAGAGTCTAAGGTTCAAGAGGAAGACTCTGTTCCCTTCATCATTGAAGTGCATATATGTATGTGTATATATATATATATATGTATGTGTATATATATATATATATATGTATGTGTATATATTACCTACTGGCGGTCGCCAGTAGGTAGTTATAGTTAGGACCACGTTTCCATAGGAAAACCTCAACATTCTATTTTGAATAACTTTGGCGCCGGTCGACGAATCCTCGCGAATTTCTCAAAATAGGTGGGGCGCTACGCTCCGCTCCTACCCTGAAAGTCTCGGGGGGATCCGTCAAGCGGGGGCTGAGATAAAAGGGGGTCCCAAAACGCGTTTTTCCCATGCATTTTTCCATAGGACCTTTAGAACGAGCTACAGCCCGAACGGCTGAACAGAATTACTCAAAATTTGGCAGAGAGGTAGTCCCTAGGTCAAGGAAGTGCCTTTTGTAGGTTTGGTGTAAATCTGTTCAGTAGATTCTGAGAAAATAGCCTTTAAATCAATATATATATCTGAGCCCGCTTACGGTACGCTTACCGTACGCTTACGGTAAGCGTACGGTGGCGTGCGCGAGCGCGATTCTGATTGGCTCTTAGATCTTAGTAAACATTCGAATCGGCCGAAACCAGGAAGCGGCGGCCGCCATTTCGTGTGTTTCACTCAGAAAAAAAAGAGTGATATCTTGAAAAGGGGGCAAGGAGGAGAGTTACAGACCCCCTAACATTTGTAAGGGGGTCAAAGAAGGACAGAAAAGTACAAAAAAAACATTTATTGATTTTAAAAAAAATCACGGGGTACGCGTACGGTAAGCTTACGGTAAGCGTACAGTAAAAAAAATAAAAATAAATAAATGAAAAGCAGATTTAAGAGTTTAGAAATTAGGGAGCTCTAAAAAGAGCTGTTGTGTTTATGAAGTCATTTTTTTAGTGGTACCTACAAGTAAGTACCGATGCAGAGTCTAAGGTTCAAGAGGAAGACTCTGTTCCCTTCATCATTGAAGTGCATATATGTATGTGTATATATATATATATATGTATGTGTATATATATATATATATATGTATGTGTATATATTACCTACTGGCGGTCGCCAGTAGGTAGTTATAGTTAGGACCACGTTTCCATAGGAAAACCTCAACATTCTATTTTGAATAACTTTGGCGCCGGTCGACGAATCCTCGCGAATTTCTCAAAATAGGTGGGGCGCTACGCTCCGCTCCTACCCTGAAAGTCTCGGGGGGATCCGTCAAGCGGGGGCTGAGATAAAAGGGGGGTCCCAAAACGCGTTTTTCCCATGCATTTTTCCATAGGACCTTTAGAACGAGCTACAGCCCGAACGGCTGAACAGAATTACTCAAAATTTGGCAGAGAGGTAGTCCCTAGGTCAAGGAAGTGCCTTTTGTAGGTTTGGTGTAAATCTGTTCAGTAGATTCTGAGAAAATAGCCTTTAAATCAATATATATATCTGAGCCCGCTTACGGTACGCTTACCGTACGCTTACGGTAAGCGTACGGTGGCGTGCGCGAGCGCGATTCTGATTGGCTCTTAGATCTTAGTAAACATTCGAATCGGCCGAAACCAGGAAGCGGCGGCCGCCATTTCGTGTGTTTCACTCAGAAAAAAAAGAGTGATATCTTGAAAAGGGGGCAAGGAGGAGAGTTACAGACCCCCTAACATTTGTAAGGGGGTCAAAGAAGGACAGAAAAGTACAAAAAAAACATTTATTGATTTTAAAAAAAATCACGGGGTACGCGTACGGTAAGCTTACGGTAAGCGTACAGTAAAAAAAATAAAAATAAATAAATGAAAAGCAGATTTAAGAGTTTAGAAATTAGGGAGCTCTAAAAAGAGCTGTTGTGTTTATGAAGTCATTTTTTTAGTGGTACCTACAAGTAAGTACCGATGCAGAGTCTAAGGTTCAAGAGGAAGACTCTGTTCCCTTCATCATTGAAGTGCATATATGTATGTGTATATATATATATATATGTATGTGTATATATATATATATATATATGTATGTGTATATATTACCTACTGGCGGTCGCCAGTAGGTAGTTATAGTTAGGACCACGTTTCCATAGGAAAACCTCAACATTCTATTTTGAATAACTTTGGCGCCGGTCGACGAATCCTCGCGAATTTCTCAAAATAGGTGGGGCGCTACGCTCCGCTCCTACCCTGAAAGTCTCGGGGGGATCCGTCAAGCGGGGGCTGAGATAAAAGGGGGGTCCCAAAACGCGTTTTTCCCATGCATTTTTCCATAGGACCTTTAGAACGAGCTACAGCCCGAACGGCTGAACAGAATTACTCAAAATTTGGCAGAGAGGTAGTCCCTAGGTCAAGGAAGTGCCTTTTGTAGGTTTGGTGTAAATCTGTTCAGTAGATTCTGAGAAAATAGCCTTTAAATCAATATATATATCTGAGCCTGCTTACGGTACGCTTACCGTACGCTTACGGTAAGCGTACGGTGGCGTGCGCGAGCGCGATTCTGATTGGCTCTTAGATCTTAGTAAACATTCGAATCGGCCGAAACCAGGAAGCGGCGGCCGCCATTTCGTGTGTTTCACTCAGACAAAAAAAAGAGTGATATCTTGAAAAGGGGGCAAGGAGGAGAGTTACAGACCCCCTAACATTTGTAAGGGGGTCAAAGAAGGACAGAAAAGTACAAAAAAAACATTTATTGATTTTAAAAAAAATCACGGGGTACGCGTACGGTAAGCTTACGGTAAGCGTACAGTAAAAAAAATAAAAAAAAATAAATGAAAAGCAGATTTAAGAGTTTAGAAATTAGAGAGCTCTAAAAAGAGCTGTTGTGTTTATGAAGTCATTTTTTTAGTGGTACCTACAAGTAAGTACCGATGCAGAGTCTAAGGTTCAAGAGGAAGACTCTGTTCCCTTCATCATTGAAGTGCATATATGTATGTGTATATATATATATATATATGTATGTGTATATATATATATATATATGTATGTGTATATATTACCTACTGGCGGTCGCCAGTAGGTAGTTATAGTTAGGACCACGTTTCCATAGGAAAACCTCAACATTCTATTTTGAATAACTTTGGCGCCGGTCGACGAATCCTCGCGAATTTCTCAAAATAGGTGGGGCGCTACGCTCCGCTCCTACCCTGAAAGTCTCGGGGGGATCCGTCAAGCGGGGGCTGAGATAAAAGGGGGGTCCCAAAACGCGTTTTTCCCATGCATTTTTCCATAGGACCTTTAGAACGAGCTACAGCCCGAACGGCTGAACAGAATTACTCAAAATTTGGCAGAGAGGTAGTCCCTAGGTCAAGGAAGTGCCTTTTGTAGGTTTGGTGTAAATCTGTTCAGTAGATTCTGAGAAAATAGCCTTTAAATCAATATATATATCTGAGCCCGCTTACGGTACGCTTACCGTACGCTTACGGTAAGCGTACGGTGGCGTGCGCGAGCGCGATTCTGATTGGCTCTTAGATCTTAGTAAACATTCGAATCGGCCGAAACCAGGAAGCGGCGGCCGCCATTTCGTGTGTTTCACTCAGAAAAAAAAGAGTGATATCTTGAAAAGGGGGCAAGGAGGAGAGTTACAGACCCCCTAACATTTGTAAGGGGGTCAAAGAAGGACAGAAAAGTACAAAAAAAACATTTATTGATTTTAAAAAAAATCACGGGGTACGCGTACGGTAAGCTTACGGTAAGCGTACAGTAAAAAAAATAAAAATAAATAAATGAAAAGCAGATTTAAGAGTTTAGAAATTAGGGAGCTCTAAAAAGAGCTGTTGTGTTTATGAAGTCATTTTTTTAGTGGTACCTACAAGTAAGTACCGATGCAGAGTCTAAGGTTCAAGAGGAAGACTCTGTTCCCTTCATCATTGAAGTGCATATATGTATGTGTATATATATATATATATGTATGTGTATATATATATATATATATGTATGTGTATATATTACCTACTGGCGGTCGCCAGTAGGTAGTTATAGTTAGGACCACGTTTCCATAGGAAAACCTCAACATTCTATTTTGAATAACTTTGGCGCCGGTCGACGAATCCTCGCGAATTTCTCAAAATAGGTGGGGCGCTACGCTCCGCTCCTACCCTGAAAGTCTCGGGGGGATCCGTCAAGCGGGGGCTGAGATAAAAGGGGGGTCCCAAAACGCGTTTTTCCCATGCATTTTTCCATAGGACCTTTAGAACGAGCTACAGCCCGAACGGCTGAACAGAATTACTCAAAATTTGGCAGAGAGGTAGTCCCTAGGTCAAGGAAGTGCCTTTTGTAGGTTTGGTGTAAATCTGTTCAGTAGATTCTGAGAAAATAGCCTTTAAATCAATATATATATCTGAGCCCGCTTACGGTACGCTTACCGTACGCTTACGGTAAGCGTACGGTGGCGTGCGCGAGCGCGATTCTGATTGGCTCTTAGATCTTAGTAAACATTCGAATCGGCCGAAACCAGGAAGCGGCGGCCGCCATTTCGTGTGTTTCACTCAGAAAAAAAAGAGTGATATCTTGAAAAGGGGGCAAGGAGGAGAGTTACAGACCCCCTAACATTTGTAAGGGGGTCAAAGAAGGACAGAAAAGTACAAAAAAAACATTTATTGATTTTAAAAAAAATCACGGGGTACGCGTACGGTAAGCTTACGGTAAGCGTACAGTAAAAAAAATAAAAATAAATAAATGAAAAGCAGATTTAAGAGTTTAGAAATTAGGGAGCTCTAAAAAGAGCTGTTGTGTTTATGAAGTCATTTTTTTAGTGGTACCTACAAGTAAGTACCGATGCAGAGTCTAAGGTTCAAGAGGAAGACTCTGTTCCCTTCATCATTGAAGTGCATATATGTATGTGTATATATATATATATATGTATGTGTATATATATATATATATATGTATGTGTATATATATATATATAAATATATATGTATGTGTATATATATATATATATGTATGTATGCACTCAAACACCTCTCAGCACCTCCTTTGTGGCGAACTGACAGAAACGGACCACCAGGACAGGTTCGTGGCAAATTATCTTCTTTTATTTCCAAATCCTCATCTCATGACGCGTTTCGGGCATCGAGTGCCCTTGATCACATACAGAACAAATAGTACGTCGTCTTTATATATGTAATGAATGGGAAAGAACACACCCCTATAGTGTTAAACAGTGAAGAAACACTTTCTTGTTCCGGTTTAAGTGCTCCAATGCTTACTAAGACATTCGTAAAATTTAGAAAACAGACTGCTGTGTTTCAAATCACATATCTTAGTGATAATAACTGTCATCATGGCGTGAGTTATACATAAATAATTAAAATGTATAAAACATATGAAATAACATTACATTTTCAATAATAAATAAATATGTATAAATAATTAAAATATACACATTGATTCACCATGATGAAAACACATTTCAACAGTGTTTTGTACGAATGTCTATCATTGGAAAAACCTATGACTGCCTAAATGCGGTTTGTTTTCCAAAATGTATAGCATATTGCTACTCTTCGCAGTACCTCTTTGTGTTTCTGTGATAAAAAGTGTCTTGTGCAAATGTAGTGCAAAATGTGCTCTTTAGATATAGGTTTACCAAATTCATAAAGTGCTTATTGCATAACCTTCACAATTTTATGAATAAATAAATAACACATAAATGTGATAAAAATTTATATAAAATGTGGTTAAAAAGGCTACTATTTGGAGGTATTCCTATTAGGTGAACGAGAAGTGCTAGTGCTTGATGATTGTAATATCAAGTATCAAAAAATACGAAAAAATGTATAAAAAAATGTCAGTGCATTTGCTCAAAAAGAGACTGCCAATCAGAAATTACATTTGAATATTAAAAATTAAAAATTAATAATTAATAATTAAATATTCCATCTTATTAGGGGTCCACTGGTTATTTACATCATTGTTTCTGTAAATATACATTGATGGAAAGGCTGTTAAAGGATATGTATATTCGGTTCAGTTAGAGAAACGTGTGTAAATCCTCTGAATTATTCAACCCATTGGGGAATTTACTATCGAGTTCTAAGATGAATTTGGTTTCGCATTGTCTCAACATCTTCTCTCGATTTCCTCCCCTACGTGGTACTGGGATTGAATTAATCACAAAATAAGATAAACATTTTACATCGTTGTCATGTGCCTCTTTGAAATGACGAGCAACCGGATATGCCGGATCGTTATTAACGATTGCTCGTAAATGCTGCAATATCCTTACGTGCACCTGAAGCTTGGTGCTTCCCACGTACCTAAGCCCACAAGTGCACGCAAGAACGTAAACAGCAAATTCAGTACGACAATTGTAACTACCCTTAATCTTTATCTCATTTTCTCTAAAGGGAGATTTGTACTGGGTTGTGTTCACTCCAAACTTGCATGCTCTGCATGATGTGCATTTAAAAAAGCCCTGTCTTGGTTTTAACCAAGATACATTACCGATCAATTCTGGGCTATTTTTAGACAACTTGGACCCCATAGATTGAGTTTTCCTAAAAGTAATTACTGGTTTGTTTGGCAGTCTTGAGTTTAAGACATTGTCGGTAAGAATGATGGGCCAATTTTTGTTCATGATTGATCTTATTTTCCTCTCTTGCCTGCTATACGCTATTATCAGTCTTGGTGTGTCATCGACTGTATCTGCAGGAGCTGTATCATTCTCGACATTTTGTGGAAGCAATGATTCTCTAGTTCGACTATCAGCTTTATTTACGGCTTCCACTAGCGTTTTGTTATTGTAGCCTCTTTTTCTTAGTCGACTCAGAGTTTCTTCTCTGCATTTGTCATAATTTTCTGGGGTACTGCAAATACGTTTTAGCCTCAACAGTTCCCCGTACGGGATACTGCTGATAAGGTGCTTGGGATGCGCACTGGTCGCGTGTAGAATAGTGTTCCCAGCAGTTGGTTTTCTATAGGCTGATGTGACAATTTGGCCTTCTTTGATGAACACATTCACGTCTAAAAATTCCACTTTAGATTGACTTATGTGTGATGTAAAATGTAAGTTCATACAATTCGTATTGATCTTTTCAATAAAACTTTTGGCACTGTCAATGCTCCCCTTCCAAATTAAAAACACATCGTCAATATAACGCAACCAGTGATCAATGTTGTTGTTACAGGTCTCTAGATGTTGCTTCCTGAGGACCTGCTCCTCCCAATAGCCCACATGTAAACATGCGTAGCTAGGAGAGAAGCAGGCCCCCATGGCAACACCCTGTATCTGTTTGTAAACATCTTTACCAAACAAAAAATAATTGTTGTTTAAACACCAAGTAACAAAAGCTATCAACATTTTGTTATGTTGATAGTATTCACATGCCCTCGACTCCAGAAAATGATTCAAAGCGATCAAACCAGACTTGTGCTCTATACTGGTATACAGTGATTCAATGTCTAATGTTATCAGTATCAAATTGTCTGTCCAGACAATGTCATTGATTTTCTTTAAAAAGTCACCTGTGTCCTTTACATATGAGGGCAAAGCTTTCACCAACTCCTGTAAAAAGTAATCCACGTATTCGCCCATGTGTTCAGTCATGCTGTTGATTGCCGAAATTATAGGGCGACCTGGAATAGGTGTAATGTTCTTGTGGACTTTCGGTAGGAGATAAAGGAAAGGAAGAACTGGATGTTCGTTATGCAAATATAAAAATTCTTCTGAAGTTATTAATCCTTCCCGTTTCCAAAATTGTAGCTCCTTCTTTAGAGAGTCTTTCGCTTTGTTGTATTCCCTCATAGTGGATTTTTCATAACATTGTTCATTGGTTAGTTGTCGCATTGCTTCCAAAATGTAATCTTGTTTGGGCCATAAAACGATATTACCGCCTTTGTCAGATTTTTTAATTACAATTTCCACATTATCATTTAATTTCTTCATCAGATTTTGATATTGGATTTTGTTATATTTTAATTTACTTTTTTTGTAGTTCACTTGGTGGTGTAGCTTTTTAATTTCTTCTATGACGCGTTCATGGAAAATGTCGACTGCGTCTTTTGGCATCATTGGAAGGAACGTTGATTTTGGCTTGTAAGGGCTTTCCCCAGCTCCTTTCTGTTGTAAGTCTATTTTACGCAGTCTCTGTTGAGTATCATCCACAGAATCTCGTTGTTGTTGTTGTTGTGTATCTATCACTGGTTCATTATTGAGATCATGTATAGTTAAGAGTGTTCGAATATCAGATGCTTGTAATTTTGTAGGGTTATTCGGTTCTGGTAGAGCAGTAACTTTGGCTTTTTCTAAACCTGATTTGATGGTGAAAAATTTCTTCAATTTCAATTTGCGTATGAAACAGAACACATCAACTCTAGTGTTCGCATAATTAAAATTGCTTTCTGGACAGAAATTTAAGCCTAATGCAAGCAGTTGTTCCTCAGCTTTGGTTAGTGTTACAGTGGATAGATTGATGATTGTTTTTTCTTCTTCTTCTTCATTGCTAGCGGTTGCTACTTGCGCCATTGATTCCTCTTCTTCTTTTCTTTTGGCTTCGCGCCGGCACCTGCGGCGTCGCGCTCTTCTATTGGTGTTCCGCCTTTTTCTATTGGCTTTCGTTCGTTCCTCGGTCTCAATGTTTGCCTCCGCTCCTCCACTAAAAAATCAATTTCTTCTCCAAGGCTGAGAATTGTGCTCCCCGATATACTTTCCATGTGTAACTCTTCCATACTTGATCCGCTAGTTAGTGATTCATTATCTGTGTTGGAGCTATTGCCATTGTTTGATGTTTCTCGCACGCTACTCACAGCATTAGGTTTTTCTTTGCCACTGAATTTCAGTTTCTTCGCTTTTTCGTATTTCCGGGCAAACGTATAAATCTGGCCTAGTTCATAATCGGCTTGGTCGCGTGCAAATTTGTGTATTTTCCTTGCCGTAATCTTTTCTTCGTGTTTTTTAAGCCGTTCCTTGATTTCCTCTCGTTTTGCCTTAATAAAGTCTTTTTTCTCAGATTTCATTAGCTCCTTGTTGATGTTGTCGATATCAGTCAATATCGCTTGGCGATCGATTTCTGCATATTTAATTAAAATATGGACCAAGTTCATTGAAGCTATGAGATTGCTTTCACCCCATTCTCTGAGCATTAAGGGATTGGGGTTATCGAAACTAGGAGCGAGAAAAATCCTTAGACCTCGTGGTATCCTATTAACTTCCACGTACTTTGTTAGGGACTTGTGCTCCCACCACTTGGTGATCTCATTTTTCATTTTCTTTTCTAGTTCCTTTAACAAAATCTTAACGTCATTATCTGAATTGCTTTCTGTTGCCTTGATATTAGACCCAGCGGTGTTTGCTTTAGGTACTTTGCTGAAAAGCTCGTTTGCCATTGCTTCTCGTATACGTACTTCATCTTCCGACATGGTTGAGGATTTTAAATATGTAATACACAGTAAACTCGTTACCCTGTAGTTTTCTCGGGTTTCGAAAACTGATATGCCCAGAGTCCTTATTCCCCGCCTACAGTGCTGCCGTTTCACTCACCCGCGGTACGGACGTTCCTTCGCGAGTCCTCCAACCCGATCGACGGCGTCTATCCACAGGTGTATGCTATTCCGGCACGTAGGGGGTCACAGCCAAATTTCCTTTCCGGATTCCAAGCAACGATAGGTTGAGGGCTGCTGCCGACTTGAGGGGAGGGGTCCGTTTAACGAAAGCAACCAAACTTCCGTGAATTGATGCACTCAAACACCTCTCAGCACCTCCTTTGTGGCGAACTGACAGAAACGGACCACCAGGACAGGTTCGTGGCAAATTATCTTCTTTTATTTCCAAATCCTCATCTCATGACGCGTTTCGGGCATCGAGTGCCCTTGATCACATACAGAACAAATAGTACGTCGTCTTTATATATGTAATGAATGGGAAAGAACACACCCCTATAGTGTTAAACAGTGAAGAAACACTTTCTTGTTCCGGTTTAAGTGCTCCAATGCTTACTAAGACATTCGTAAAATTTAGAAAACAGACTGCTGTGTTTCAAATCACATATCTTAGTGATAATAACTGTCATCATGGCGTGAGTTATACATAAATAATTAAAATGTATAAAACATATGAAATAACATTACATTTTCAATAATAAATAAATATGTATAAATAATTAAAATATACACATTGATTCACCATGATGAAAACACATTTCAACAGTGTTTTGTACGAATGTCTATCATTGGAAAAACCTATGACTGTATGTATATATATAAATATATATGTATGTGTATATATATATATATATATTCACTGAAAAAACCATAGGTTTCACACACGTTATAGTTAGGAATTAGCATTTAAAAAACCTTGCAAATTCACTGAAAAAACCATAGGTTTCACACATGTTATAGTTAGCGGAAATTTTACTGATAAAAAACCAATGAAATTCCCCCGTTATAGTTAGTGCAGGCAACTATAACTCACGCGCCCGCAATCCTCTGCTGATGCTAATACTGTATTTAGACACTTATTTGCCCATGTCTTCTTCCATAAATTTTTAGCTATACATATATTAGAAATATTTTTTTTTCATAAAGACACATATGTCATCAGCAGAAGATTGCGGTCGCGTGAGTTATAGTTGCCTGCACTAACTATAACGGGGGAATTTCATTGGTTTTTTATCAGTAAAATTTCCGCTAACTATAACATGTGTGAAACCTATGGTTTTTTCAGTGAATATATATATATATATATATATATATATATTCACTGAAAAAACCATAGGTTTCACACAAGTTATAGTTAGCTGTACATTTCACTCGTAAAAAACCAATGAAATTCCACGTTATAGTTAGTGCAGGCAACTATAACTCACGCGAACGCAATCCTCTGCTGATGACATATGTGTCTTTATGAAAAGAAAATATTTGTAATATATGTATAGCTAAAATTTAATGGAAGAAGACATGGGCAAATAAGTGTCTAAATACAGTATTAGCATCAGCAGAGGATTGCGGTCGCGTGAGTTATAGTTGCCTGCACTAACTATAACGTGGAATTTCATTGGTTTTTTACGAGTGAAATGTACAGCTAACTATAACTTGTGTGAAACCTATGGTTTTTTCAGTGATATATATATAAATATATATGTATGTGTATATATATATATATGTATATATATATATAAATATATATGTATGTGTATATATATATATATATTCACTGAAAAAACCATAGGTTTCACACACGTTATAGTTAGGAATTAGCATTTAAAAAACCTTGCAAATTCACTGAAAAAAACATAGGTTTCACACATGTTATAGTTAGCGGAAATTTTACTGATAAAAAACCAATGAAATTCCCCCGTTATAGTTAGTGCAGGCAACTATAACTCACGCGACCGCAATCCTCTGCTGATGCTAATACTGTATTTAGACACTTATTTGCCCATGTCTTCTTCCATAAATTTTTAGCTATACATATATTAGAAATATTTTTTTTTCATAAAGACACATATGTCATCAGCAGAAGATTGCGGTCGCGTGAGTTATAGTTGCCTGCACTAACTATAACGGGGGAATTTCATTGGTTTTTTATCAGTAAAATTTCCGCTAACTATAACATGTGTGAAACCTATGGTT
Organism: Triturus cristatus; assembly: GCF_964204655.1. Taxonomy (NCBI): domain Eukaryota; kingdom Metazoa; phylum Chordata; class Amphibia; order Caudata; family Salamandridae; genus Triturus; species Triturus cristatus. The sequence goes on from NC_140590.1 coordinate 1,875,684,640, forward strand.
TTTTCAGTGAATATATATATATATATATATATATATATATATATATATATATATATATATATATATATATATATATATATATATATATATATTCACTGAAAAAACCATAGGTTTCACACAAGTTATAGTTAGCTGTACATTTCACTCGTAAAAAACCAATGAAATTCCACGTTATAGTTAGTGCAGGCAACTATAACTAACGCGAACGCAATCCTCTGCTGATGACATATGTGTCTTTATGAAAAGAAAATATTTGTAATATATGTATAGCTAAAATTTAATGGAAGAAGACATGGGCAAATAAGTGTCTAAATACAGTATTAGCATCAGCAGAGGATTGCGGTCGCGTGAGTTATAGTTGCCTGCACTAACTATAACGTGGAATTTCATTGGTTTTTTACGAGTGAAATGTACAGCTAACTATAACTTGTGTGAAACCTATGGTTTTTTCAGTGAATTTGCAAGGTTTTTTAAATGCTAATTCCTAACTATAACGTGTGTGAAACCTATGTTTTTTTCAGTGAATTTGTACGGTTTTTTAAATGCTAAGTTACTTTACGCCGTTCGTGCCGTGCGTGCCCACTTCACGCAGTTCGTTCCGTGCACGCGTGCCCACGTTACGCTGGATGGGCCATGTACGCACGATGCCCTTCGCGCACCGTCCGCACACGGAGGACATATTATGCGCTTCGTTGTGAAAGGTTATCTATTAACTGGTCACAAAAATCCTATGCCATGCAAAAAAGGTGACCTGCGGGCACCTTTTGCACACGGGGGGGGGAAATATGGATTTTTTTTTTTTTTATTTTTTTTTTGCCATACGCGCATTCGGCGTTTTTTCAAAAAAAAAAATTTAATTTTTGGCCTTGGATGGCCTTCTGGGACAACCTAACCAAGGCAAGGTGGTTAGGAGCTGTCTAGCCTGCCCCTTTTCATGATATCCAACTTTGTTTTTCCTCCCCCCCTCAGAGTGCGAGAGAGAAAATGGCGGCCGAAACTTCCTGGTTTCGACCGATTCGAATGTTTACTAAGATCTAACAGCCAATCAGAATCGCGCTCGCGCACGGCACCGTGCGCGTACGGTAAGCTTACGGTGCGCGCTCGGAGCGCGCTTACAGATATATATATTGATTTAAATGCTATTTTCTTAGGAAATACTGAACAGATTTACACCAAACCTACAAAAGGCACATCCTTGACCTGTAGACTACCTCTCTGCCAAATTTCAAGTAACTCTGTTCAGCCGTTCGGGCTGTAGCTGTGTCTAAAGGTCCTATGGAAAAATGCATGGGGAAAACGCGTTTTGGGACCCCCCTTTTTTCTCAGCCCCCGCTTGACGAATCACCCCGAGACTTTCAGGGTAGGAGCGGAGCGTAGCGCCCCATTAGTTTTGAAAATTTTGCGAGGATTCGTCAACCGGCGTCAAAGTTATTCCAAATAGAATGTTGCGGATTTCCTATGGAAACATGGTCCTAACTATAACTATCTACTGGCGACCGCCAGTAGATAATATATATATATATATATATATATATATATATATATATGAATGAAAAAACGCCACTGCCAGTGCTTCACTCGAACACAGAGACGAGAAGCGGACCCAAAAGGTTTAGTGCCAATCAAAAGTGCTTTATTGGTTGCCCAGCCTGGCCGCCATAACGCGTTTCGACCCCCACTCGGGTCTTGATCACATGACACATTGCTGACGGTACGAGTGGTATTTAAAGTGGTAAACAGGAAATGAATTTCAGGTGTCATTGCAGCCTGTTTGACATAGAAGAAATACTACAACATGTCGACTTATATACACAGTAAAATCAAACATTATATAAATACAATGAATAAATACGTACAAAAATATATATATCTTTAAAACCTGAATATATCTAAAAACAGATTTTCCTATGTTACTGTGTACTTGTTATTAGGATAATTTACAATATTCACAAAAAATCCTTCTTTGCGACATTTACTTTGGGTGTCAAATACACCTCCCTGAGTTGATCGTATTGCTATCCTAAAATTCCAGGTCAATGTATGGCTGCCATTCCCCTCAGTGACCGGCTATCCTTTTCCATTCAATAAATTAGCTGAATAGATTAGTTTATATATATACCAGTAGGTAGTTATAGTTGGGATGTGCTTATAATAGGAAAATTATTTCATTTGCCAATAACTTTGGCCTCATTTGACGAATCCTTGTGCAATTTTCAAAACTAGGTTGCCAGTCTCTTCAGCAATTTTGAGGTGATCCGTCAAGTGGGGCTAAGAAAAAAGGGGGGATTCAAAACACTTTTTCTCCCTGTTAATTCCCATGAGAAAATTTAGACACGGCTACAGCACGAACCGTTGAAAAGAATTACATCAAATTTGGCAGAAAGGTAACTGTTGGTCCAGAACATGCCCTTTTTGTTAAATGGTGTAAATCCATTCAGTAGTTGTGGAGATATTTAAAGTTTCTTAAGACATACAACTGAGGACACATAAGATCTGCGTCCCCATATGAGATCTTGTGCTGAGATCTGATTGGCTGCCAACAGTTCAAACTAGGACGTGTTGGCAGCCATATTGTGACTCGGTTAAAGCAAGTCACAGAAAAAAAACCTTCAGAAAAAAGAAAAAGGGGCAGGATAGAAATACCCTGACCCCTAGGCTTCTTGGGGGGTCCCACACCCCACAAGGCATTAAGCTTTTTTTGAAAAAAGATTTTGGTGGGAATCATGCTGGATCCATGACTCCTGCTGCAAATATTTAAAAAACAAAGCGCTGGTGCCCGCTTTGTTAATTATCGCCTCCCAGGAAGGCCAGGTTCCGGGGGGGGGCATTATGCAAAAACAGGAGAGAGCACATGGGCCCTCCTCCTAGGGTGAATTATGCCCCTGGGACTCCCACCTCCCTGGGGGTTCTTTAAATATTGATGCGGCAGAGGCCTATATAGCCTCCCCCACTGCCCTGTGGACCACCAACTCCCTGGGACTTATTTGTTTTTAAATGGGGGCGTCTTGGCCCCGCCAGCACCAGGGACCACCCCTCCCCCAGGAATATATTCTAAAATAATGTGGGGGGTCTTCTTGGACTCCCCCCCCCCCCATAGCCCCAGGGACCACCACCTTCCTTGGGCTTTTTTCACATTGGGTTCCAGAGGTTTCATGCCCCCCCTGCTGTTCTGAGGACCACCACCTCTCTGGGGTTTGAACCAAAAAGAATGTGGGGTGCACGCGGCACCTCGCAGCCCCGGGGACCACCACCTCCCCGGGGCCAAATCAAACGAATGGAGGAGGGCAGCTCGGACCTCTCCTGGAGCCCTAGACGGCCCTGGGGACCACCAACCCTAGGGCCAGCTCCTGCAATGTCCTGGGGTGCCTACCCCTGGTACATTGCAGTTTGCTATGGCTTGGCGGGAGCACCCTTCCTACAAAGCCATAGCAAACTTTGCTCCGCTTTGTGCAACAAGACCATGTAAAGTGCTCTTTTTTGCACAGTGCAGAGCAGAGTTTCTTTTTCACAGAGGGAGCTGCATGTTCAGCAGCTCCCTCTGTCCAAAAGCAATGTCAGCTCACACAGAATGCATGGATCCAGCAGGGACTGCGGGGACTTTCAGGCTCCCCCACGGTCCCTAACATGAGAAACTGGGTGTTGTGATTGGGATAAGGACACCCAGTATTGTGTCAGGCCCCAGAAGATGGGGTCCCTGGGGCTAAAATAGCCCTGGGGCGCGCAGCCAACCTCCCATGTTTAAAAAAAACAAAATAATAAAATAAAGGGCAGCCCCGGGGGATAGGGTCCCTGGGACCAAAATCCACCCAGGAACGGGGGCGTCGTGCCCCCCCCCTTTCTTTATATAAAAATACAAAAATCAGGGTATTAACGCTCACCTGGGTTTCTGCAGGAACGATACGCAAGATGAACAAGTCCCAACTTCCCCTGCCCACCTAATGTGCCCAAGTTTAGTCAAAGCAACGCTGGTGACATAAGGGAACAGGGGAAACAGGGGAGGAGAAAGAAGGAATGCCCCACGGCGTCCCCAGCTTTGAGGGTAATGAGCAAGCAATCTGATGTGTTCCCTGTGTGGAAAAGAAATAACAAATGTTGATTACATGAATAATGATTAAACAGTAATCTATCTGCCAGTACATCTACTAAGGTAGCTTAGAACTTTAACTACCCGTTTAACTCCCCTCTTCCACTTTGTAGTTAATCACTGCGAAAAATCGGAACTTGGATATCATCTATAGAAGACAAAACATTGGAAAACTTGTCCATACAGAATACCAGGTAGTCAGAGAAATTAAAGAAAAGTACAGTAAACCACCCACCTGTCTCGGATTTAATTAGCAGAATATAATAGCACAAAAAATTTAAAAAAATCCAAAGAGGCCTACTGTAGAACAACTAACTTCTTGGTTGATTCTTTACATTTAAACAATAGGCATGAAAACAATATGCAGGCTGTGTGCCTCCTTAATTGCGAGAGATACTGACATGCTCTTCCCGTGATTTACAGGTTAGGCACAGGCACTATCAGGAAATGAGATCTCCAACAGCGTGAGAACAACATTCAGTTAAGTATAACAAATAACCAATAACTTCACATGTCAGCGCATAACCGACACAGAATAGATTCCCGAGAGCAACGACCTAGCAGTGTTGAGGTAAGAAACCAGACATAGTAGAGCCTTTCTTGAGTGTTCTTTCAATGGGTTGAGTCCTTTTCATATCTTCCCTGCTTTGTTCATGCCGCATCTTGCATTGGATCCGGCTCAGGCACAGCACAGGGCCTCAGGAGATGGGGTCCTTGGGCCATAGTTGGCCCAGGAAGGGAAGCAGCACAGCCCCCTCCCCATTCTAAAAGTACCTGACCACTGGGGATGGGGTTCCCGGGCAAAAATAAGCACAGGGAAGGGGGCCACACGTCCCCCTTATTTTATACTTTAAAAAAAAGGAAAATCTACAGGCATAATGCACATCTAGTTGGGAGATGAGGTTCCTTTGAATGCTGAGGTTCCATGGGGGCCAACAAGCCCTCCCGTTACCTCCAGTAAGACCCATACAACTGGATTGCTGAGAGAACTTTCAAGGCAATTTCCCCTTTCTCCACCACTCTTCAAACTCTTCTACTGGTGCACTACTGGTTGGGGAATGAAGTCCCCTTAGCTCTCGGGGGTCCTTGGAGTCCCAACTACCTCTCCTGTTACCTTCAGTAAGTCCCACACTGTTGGATTGCTGAGAGGTCTTCAGGGGACATGCCCCTTTTCTCCACCTCTCTGCAAACTTGCCTCCTGGTGCACTACTAGTTGGAGGATGATGTCCCCTTGAATGCTGAGGGTCCTTGGGGGCCAGGAACCCCTTCTGTTACCTCTAATAAGTCCCAAACATCAGGATTGCTGAAAGCTGGTCAGAGGTCCAGCCCCCTTTCTCTCCCACTCTGCAAACATGACTACTAGTTAAAAAACTATAGAAATTCACTGAAAAAACCAACGGTTACAGGGACGTTATTGTTAGGCTCAGGTTTCACTCGTACAAAGCCAGTGAAATTCAGCAATTATAGTTAGCTGACCTAACTATAACTCGTGCCCCCACAATGCACTGCCTATGACCTCACATATTATATCACTCATGACATGATCAGTGACATCACTCATGACATCTCAAATGATATCGCTGATGACATCACTGATGATAACATCCACAGAATCACTGACACACCCACTCACACCCCGCAGAACCTTTCATACAGCCACTGCCACACAACCATTCACAGACCCATACCAGTACTTACATACCCACTCACTGATTCATAGATCTACACACACATCCATTCCCTCACCAATACAGCCACTCATACACCCACTCACTAATACAGCCACTGACATAGCCATTCATACACCTAGATAGCCACTCACACACTGAGTCAGTCACCCATAGAGCTGCTCACATACCTAGTCACTCATCTATACAGTCAATCACACAGCCACTTACTCACCCATACAGATAGACACACACCGACTCACTCATACCTATACTAACATCTATTCACTCACCTATACTGTCACTGACACAAGCACATACTCACTTATACTGCCACTACCACATTCACTCACTCAACTATACAGTCACTCATGTAACACATCAGTCACCTATACTGCCTTTCACATACCCAGTTACTCACCCATATATCACTGATAGATCAACTCATTCAAATACACATCCATACATACACTCACTCACGCATACAGCCCCTCACATACATACTTCCAACCCACACAGCCACTGACCTACTCACTCACTCATCCATATAAGCAATCACACACCCAATCAGCCACCCACACAGATACTCCGACAACCAATCACTCACCCATATAGCCAGTCATGTACCCACTCACACACCCATACAGCAACATAGACAACCAGTCACTCACCCATGCATTCACTGAGCCCTACTGTTACCTCCAGTAAGTCAGACACAGCAGGATTCCTGAAAGCTGGTTGGAGGCCCCACCCACTTTGTCCACTACTCTTCAAGCGTGACTACTAGTTAAAGAAAATTGAAATTCACTTAAAAAAACAAAGTGTATAGGGACGTTATATTTAGGAAACAGATTTTTTCTTTAAACTTAGATATTCACTTTAAAAAATCAAAGGTTAGAGGGACATTATAGTTGGCTAAAAGATTTTTAAAAACCTTATAAATTCAATAAAAAAACAAAAGCTACAGGGACGTTATAGTTAGGCGCAGATTCCACTCGTACAAAACCAGTGAAATTTGGCAGTTATAGTTACCTGACCTAAATATAACGTACACCTCCGCAATGCATTATTCCTGGCCTCACATATTGCGTCACTCATGACATGGATAGTGACATCATTGATGACATCACTGATGACATCTCAAGTAACATCACTGATGACATCAGCCACAAAACCCCTCACACACCTACTCACACCCCATACAACCTCTCATACATTGTATCTTGAATCCAGAACACAAACTGCTCGCACTTCCAGATAACACTTGTCAAAATAAAGTTGATATTTTATGGGCACTGTGTTTCAACCCGTCGGTCTTTCTCACAGCCTGAGTTGCTTGTGTGCATTACTACCTTTAAGTGCAAAACACCGCCCCCTCTCCAAGCCGTATAGGTCCCGGGGAGACTTCACCAGGGCCGAAAACTGCACAAAGAGGAGGGGGCCCTACGGCGCTCTCCCTGTTCACCCAAAGGCTCTGGAGACCGCTTCCCCCAGGAGCATTTTATTAATTAAGTGCTGGGCCACAGGACCCTCCTGCCTCTACCATTGTAGGCCCCAGGAGCACATGCCCAGGGCAAAAATGTCCCAGAAAGTCTAGGGGTCATGCAGTCCCCCTCCTAGAGTATTCATACTCCCTAGGGTCCCCATCCCCCTGGGCTGATTACCTTTTTGAAAGGGAGGATTGCTGCGTTGTCCCCTCCATGAGCCTTTAATGGCCCAAAAAACCCCATCACCCATGGGAATTCTCACCTGCTGTGTCCTGGAATGTCCACCCCAAGGACACAGCAGTTTCCCTACATGCACCAGTACAGACAAGGAAACCTGTGTTTGTTCCCACCGGGCAGGAGCATTTTGAAAACTCCTGCCAAACTGGAGCATATGCTGAGTCTGCTCCAAAAGAGCAAGAGCTTTTGAAAATCCACCCGCCTGCTGGGAGCAGACTTGAGATCTTTTAATCTGCCCGCACCGATGCATTAATAAGCTTCTCCTGCATCTTAGAAGCTGCTGGTAATAGAGAGATAGGCCTGAAATTCTCCAGCAGGGACCAATCTGTTGTATTTTATTTTAGCGGTGGGGGCAGTCTAACCTGTTTCTAGCATGCTGGCACAGTGGCAGAGTGGATAGGACTGTTAGGTGATTAATTAAAAATAGGATTTATCACCTCATAGGTCGAGGTAAGGATGTGAAGGGGCAAGGATCGTCAGGCGGATCCGACTGTGGCCACCAGCTTTTCTATGTATTAAAAATGATAGGGTTAACTTCCATGTTAGCTACAATGTTAAGAGTCTTACCGTAAGAAAACACAAGACAGCTCCTTACATACGATGGCAGATGCTGCTAAAGTTTGTGAAAGAGACCCTGGGTAGAGAAATTGCTTAACTATATTAAATATTTCACCTAAGTTATTATTGGCTGCCGATATTTTATCAGGAAAGAAGACAGATTGAGATTTCATCCATCGGTTCCCTCTCCTCTTCCTCGACATGAAGTGTGTTTGTGTAAAAAAAGATACATACTTAATCCGGACTCTTTGAAGTTAGCCTGTGAACTCTGACACTCTTTACCACAGTTATGCCATCATTCATTATCATTTATTCAGCTGTGATTGTTGGTCTGGTCCTGCCCCTCTGTCTATATCTGGTTGATGAGGTCATCAACTCTCTTATTTTTTATCCGATTATAGAACAGATAGATAGTCTGATCAGAAAACAAGCTCCTTCAAACTGAACCTGGTTCTTGGCCTTTTTCTGCCTAAGAACAACCTCCAAAATCCTGAGTGTCTGGCTCTCTCTTTCTTTGCTTCCAAAACAACTTGTGCTCTCATTACTGAGGCTGCTCTAGTGATCCAGCTGCGTGGTTCTGCATCTCGGTCTGCACCTCCAGCTCGTCTGCAATCCCTACAATACAAATGTTCCATCGCTGCACCAGGTCTTCTAGGCTCTCACAATGGTTGTGCCTTATTTTCTGTCCCACTTCTATTTGACCTGTTTCAGACTCAATCTCAAATATTTTTTCCCAGTGCTTAATTTGTAAAATCATAAGTGCCCGGGCTGTTGTCAGGTGGCCACTGCAGCTTCAACCACCCAGAGTCCCTGCCAGTTCAGAATCAGACCTCTTAGTGTGTCTGATCTATGTGACTCTTGTTGGTGTTTGTGTAGCCTGTGTTATATTTTGATGCTATTTGTGACTGTACTGGATCCCCTCCTGCCCCCTCCAGCTCTCCTGCTACTCAAGAAGCCTCAAGGTTCTGCCCTCTTCCAGCATGGGCAGGAGTTGGTACTCATCTCTGTTACCTGGACCAACGCAAAGCATGAGACCACTTATCGACTCACTTAACCATCACAGGTAGAGCAGAAATAAACACTGATTTCAATCAGTTCTACCTGCTCCGTCCATGACATGTCTAACCTGTTTCCAGCATGCTGGCTCAGTGGCGGAGTGGATAGAACTGTTAGATAATTGATTCAAAGTAGGATTTATCACCTCATAGATCGAGGTGAGGATGCGGAGGGGCAAGGATCGTCAGGCGGATCCGACTGTGGCCATCGGCTTTTCTCTGTATTAAGAATAATAGGGCTAACCTCCATGTAAGATACAATTTTAAGAATCTTACCTTAAAAAAACAAGACTTCGCCTTACATATGATGAAAAATGCTGCTAAAGGTTGTGAAAGAGACACTTGGTGAAGACATTGCCAAACTATATTAAAGATTTCAGGTGAGTTATTATTGGCTGCCGATATTTTATCAGCAAAGAAGACAGATTGAGATTTCATCCATCGGTTCCCTCTCCTCTTCCTCGGCATGAAGCTTGTTTGTGCTACAAACAATACATACTTAATCCAGACTCTTTGAATATAGCCTGTAAACTCTGACACTCTTTACCATTGGCCAGTGTTTTAGTGATGCCTTCATTCATTATCAGTCATTCGGCTGTGATTGCGGGTCTGGCCCTGCCCCTCTGTCTGGATCTGGTGGATGATGCTATCAACTCTCTTATTTTGTCCGATTATAGAACAGATAGGTCTGATCAGAAAATAAGTACCTTCAAACTGAACCCGGTTCTTGACCTTTTTCTGTCTCAGAGCAACCTCCAAAATCCTGAGTGTCTGGCTCTCTCTTTCTTTGCTTCCAAAACATCTTGTGCTCCCATTCCTGGGGCTGCTCTAGTGATCCAGTGCGTGGTTCTGCATCTTAGTCTCCACCTCCAGCTTGTCTGGAATCCCTAGGATACAAATGTTAAATCACTGCACCTGGTTTTCTAGGCTCTTACAATGGTTGCGTCTTATTTTTGAAGTCTCACTTCTGTTGGATCCTGTTTCAGACTCAGCCTCAAATGTTTGTGCCCAGTGCTTAGTTTGTAAAATCATAAGTGCCAGGGCTCTCATCAATGGGCTACTGTAGCTTGAACCAACCAGTGTCCCTGCCAGTTCAGAATCAACCCTTAAGTGTGTCGCTCTATATGACTGTTGTTGGTATTTGTGTAGCCTGTAATGACCTTTGATGCTATTTGTGACTGTACTCAACCCCCTTCTACGCCATGCAGCTCCCCTGCTACTCAAGAACTCTCAAAGTTCTTCCCTCTTCCAGCATGGCCTGGGTTGTTACTCATCTCTGTTACCTGGACCAACGCAAAGTATGGGTCCACTTATCTTCTCACTTAACCATCAAAGGAAAGCAGAAAGAAACCCCCATTTCACATCAGTTCTACCTTCCCCGCTCATGACATCTCATTCATGACATAACTGCATGTGCAGTACCCCTGTCTTCTTGTCATATTCAAATCCCCCACCCCAACGTGTGCCCAACTTCAGTGACACTAACATCTACTCATTACATAACCTGCTAGTGTAGAGGACTGGTTTTAGGATGTGCTGATTTGGTTAAACTTTACAAGATCTCACTAAAAAAGTCACCCTGAACATCTCCCTTGGACAAGGAGGCGGAGCACACTTTCATTACATTAGAGACAATCTGTCCTCTCTCCAGTATTGTGACTGCCAGACTGCTTCATATTTCTCACTCTTTTTTAGACACAGAAAAATGGGGATGTCATTTAAGTACACTATGACATGAAAAATGGGGGTGTGGTTCAAACACACGATAACAAGAAAAGCACACTGCCTCTCACGATCTGCCCTGGGTCCCACGGCTCTGGTGCATGCACCGAGGGGTACCCACTGCACAAAATGCATCCTCACATCCATTTTCAGATGCAATAGTGCATTTTGCGCTAAGAAAATTGTGCCAAATGCCCACTCTCCCCCTTTGTGGAATTCCGTGGAATTAAACTCCACCAATTCTGCCCACCCCTAATAAATGGTCTTCTCAAAGATTAGATCACAAAACACTCTAGAATGCTGCTACGCCTTTATGTACTGAATCCTGCACAGTGGTAATGGTCCTCTGCCCACTATGAGTGCATACATGGTGGTCACAGGACAGATCCTGGGCCTTATATTGTCATGGACAGACCTAGGCCTTGGCACACATACCTGACACTAGGCCACAATAAAATTCAGACGACAAGATACACAGAAAGTTGGGCACTGAGGTTGTTAGAAGCTCATGTCAGCCTCTTGTTGGCCTTATGTCAGTCACCCGGGAGCCGGTGTAAGGATAATGTCAGCTACAAGTCAAGAGCCCTGAAGCCTCATGTGAGGCTCATGTCAGCCTCTTGCTTGTCTCATGTCAGTGGTACTGGAGCCCATGTGAAGCTCATGTCAGCCTTGTCTCAGCCTCTTGCTGGCCTCATGTCAGCAGCACCAGAGCCCATGTGAAGCTCATGTCAGCCTCTTGTTGAATTCATGTCAGCCGTCCTGGAGCCCGTGTGAGGTTCATGTCAGCCTCTGGGCCTCATGTCAGCCGCCCTGGAGCCCGTGTGAGGCTCTTGTCCGCCTCATATTGGTCTCATGTCAGCAGCACCAGAGCCTCGTGTGAGGCTCATGTCAGCCTCTTGTTGGCCTCATGTCAGCTGTCCTGGAGCCTGTGTGAGGTTCATGTCAGTCTTGTCTCAGTCTCTTGTTGGCCTCATGTCACCCACCCTGGAGCCCGTGTGAGGCTCATATCAGCCTCTTGTTTGCCTCATGTCAGTTGCACTGGAGCCCTTGTGAGGCTCATTTCAGCCTCCTGTTGGCCTCATGTCAACCGTCCTGGAGCCCATATGAGGCTCATATCAATCTCCTGTTGGCCTCCTGTCAGCCGCCCTGGAGCCTGTGTGAGGCTCATGTCAGTCTCTTGTTGGCCTCATGTCAGCCGCCCTGGAGCCCGTGTGAGGCTCATGTCAGCCTCTGGGCCTCATGTCAGCTGCCCTGGAGCCCGTATGAGGCTCATGTCAGCCTCTTGCTGGCCTCATGCCAGCCCCCTGGAGCCCGTGGGAGGCTCATGTCAGTCTCATGTTGGCTACGTGCTGTTGTGAGCAGGGCTTTTCCATAACTACAGCCACAGTCGGAGATCCCCCTCGGTGAGATGTGCTGAAGCCGCTGGTTGTTTCCAGTGTGATTGTCATCAGATCTGTGGTGTTGATTCCTTTTCTGCTGAGCGGTCGCATTTGCAGAAACAACATCCTGGCTCTTTATTTTTGTAGAAAACTATATTTTTCATTCCATGAAGTGCGAACCCACCTTGCTAATTAGCACCTTGTATGCATGCATGTATGTATGCACGCATTTATGTATGTATGTGTTAGAACTGGGGGTCTCTAGTTGGCAGAGGTAGGTACCTTTGACCAAATAGGGACCCTTGCTTCTAGTCAGGGAAAGGGGGTACACTCCTAAAATAACCCCTGCTCACCCCCTTGGTAGCTTGGCACGAGCAGGCAGGCTTATTTCAGAGGCAGTGTGTAAAGCATTTGTGAACACATACAGTAATCAAGTGACAACACTACAGATGGACACCACACCAGTTTTTTTATTAAAAATAAGTATTCTTTATATTGATTTAACACAAGACCACAAACAACAAAAATCCACAATACTGTACTTAAAAATGGTTGAAATAGCTCAGTTCTCTTAAGATGGTAAATGCGACACTTTAAGTTCAATGTACCTTTGGATGCGTAACGCTATACAGCGAAAGTGTTGCAGGGAAGAGGATGCGTCGGTTCCTTACACGCAAGAACGGTAATGTGTCAGGTCCCTACTGATGCGTAGGGGATGCGTCGGTTCTTCTCGGCGTGGGGAGGTGATGCATCAGTTTCTTACTGTGCTTCTGTGGCAGTGTGACCCGCAACGCCGTGATGCGATGAAGATCCGGTGCAATGAAACAAAAATGGCGTCTTCTTCTTGTTGCGACACGATGCGTGCACACCCGACGGCCATGCGGCAACTCAACAATTCTTCTGAGCCGCGACAGGCCCTGCAACACGCTTCTGCTGTGATGCGACGGCAACACTCTTCTCCGGTGATATGAGGCGCTTTGACGATGTGATGCGACAGCTGCAGCAGCGACACCCTTCTTCAGTGATGCGACGACAGTGGTTGCGGTGGCGACACGATTCTCCGATGATGCGGCGGTGTCTGATGCGACGACGGCACTCTTCTCCAGCGATGCGAGGCACTTCTGCGATGCGAAGCGACAGCTGCAGCGGCGACACCCTTCTCCAGTGATGTGACGACAGCGGCTGCAGCGGAGACACTCTTCTTCTTCGTGAGTTGCGCTTCCAGCTCCTTGCAACACGCAGTCCCTCAGAAGGCCCAGCACAACTGCAGGCACTTCAAAATAACTCTTGGGGAGCTGGTTGGTGAAGTCTGTTGTCCCTGAGACTTCAGCAGGAGGCAAGCTCTATCTCAAGCCCTTGGAGATCCTTCACAAGTTGATTTGAAAGTAGCACAAAGTCCTTTCTCCTTTCTTTGGCAGTCAGGCAACCACTGCAGGCCAATCCCCCAGACAGCACTCAGCTAGGGATAGTCTCTTCCTCAGTTTCTCGGGTTCCGCTCCTCAGCAAAGATTCTTCTTGTTTCCCAAAGTGATCTAAAGTTCTGGGGTCTGGGTCCCCCCTTTAATACTCATTTTCGTTTTGTTCTCTGAAAGCAGAGAGGCTTTGCATGGTGCTGTTTGCCCTGATTATCTAGTGCGGGACAAACACATGGTGTTAAAAATCAGTGCAAACTGCACAACCTAGCGCACTCCGCCACTTGTAGAACTCCGTGTAGTGTGGCGGAGCATTTTGGTCACTTCACGGAGTTCCCACTCTGCCCAGTCCTAATTATATCTAAATAGGGGGATTACCCTACTACGAGGGATGGCCCTAATCCCTCCTCCAACCTAGAATCTGAATGACGTGTCACTCGCACACTGCATGGATTATATTAATCAGAAACTGTCAGATGCCAGTAACCACAAGAACAGATTCTAACAGAACCCATACCACAGAACTTCATCAGGCTACATAATGGATGATCTGTGTACAAACAGAGTCTAGTGCACACGTCTTCATTGAATACTGTGAGCAATTACTTTTCTAAGGGACAACCTCAAGGAGCCGTGACAGTGAGAGTGAAAGCAATCAGTCTTCATCAACTGAAGCAATTGCCCCTAACTCTAGTCTCATCCTCGACACTCTAATGGCAGAACTATCCAATATTGGCACATACGGAGGGAAAATGGACACTAAACTTGCAGAAGTCTCAGAAGAGGTAAAATAAGTGTAGACACAGCTGACGTCCTTTCACCACGGTCTTAACACCACAGAAAATGGAATAACAGATGTGGAAACAACTGGCTGGTCTTCCTGAAAGGGGGCCAATAATATGGGCAATGAGAAGCAAGATTGCTGACCTGGAAGATAGGTCCTGCTGGTAAAGTGTCTGGTTGTAAGGTGTAGTGGAGAAGTCAGAGGGAGATGATCAAATTTACTCTGCAGAACATGATGCCCAAACTCCTGACAGCTGTTTTCAATGGGCTGCAGGAGTTCCGGAGAGCACACAGACTCCAGCAGCAAAATGCATCCACTGCAAACTCACCGACCAATAATTACCTGATTCGTGCAATACCAGCAAGCAAGAGCCATACAACAAGCAGCAAATAAAACCAAATGGGCCATTCATGCGCGACAATCTCCTGATTTATGTTTTAGCTGATTCTTTGTTTGAAACAAATGTCATTAGAAGGTGTTTTCTTTCTGATTACACATGTCTTAAGCAAGGGTACAATAAATATGGTCTCCTGGAGCCCCCAGCAATGGGGATGTCAAGAGACAGCAAGACATAAGGGTACGTGAATCAAGAAGACCTTGATAAATTCTTGGAGACTTTGGGCTGGACTCTCATAGGAACCCAACCATTCATTACACAACCAACCTCGAATATAGAACACAAGCAACCAAGAAGACTAACCCTGGGCAGTGCCACTATGCGGAGTTCCAAAAAATCAGTGGAACAGGAGCCCACGTCCTGCGGCCAGCCAAGGGTCTGTGTGCCTGTGACGGGGGTCCCTCATGCCTGGTCAGGCTCCCAGACCTCCCCGGCCTGGCTGGGTTGAGAAGCAGAGACCGGCCCCGGGGCCTGGGCTTCGGGCAGGGCCTGGGGTGTGGGAGCCCCCGTCCTGTGGCCTGCCAGGGGTCCATCTGCCCGGGACAGGGGTTCCTTCTACCCAGGGAGGCTCCCCCCTCCCTGGCCTGGCTGGGTTCACCAGAAGCGGGGACCAGTTCCAGGGCCTGGGCTCCAGTGGGCCCTGGGGTGCGGGAGCCCACGTCCTGTGGCCAGCCAAGGGTCCTGGTGCCCGTCACGGAAGTCCATTGGGCCAGGACAGGCCTCCCCCACTTCACCTGCATGTCAAGGTGCCTGCTGGCCCTGGATCAGAGTTTCGTCGGGGCCCCCTCTCACCCCCATGCCCGAGACCCAGCTAAGGGCTTTGATGAGCCCCCGGGAAGCAAAGCCCCCGAACCTTCCAAAAGGCAGGCAGGAGCCCTCCCTTGAAAGCTCGGGCAGGCAGATTGGCATTCTTCGGGCCTGGCCATCTAGTCACGCCTTTCCCCTCTGCCATCTGGTCACGCGCAATGCTTTCCAATGGGGCGACCAGATGGCTGGGCTGCCCTGGAAGTACCGATGAGGGCTTGGTTGCCTCCCCGATCCCTGCCAGGGCTCCAGGAGGTTGGGCGCATCTGAGCCTTGGGTCCCCTTAGTCTCGCAGTGCGCATGGGTTACCAGAAAAGGGGGTACTCTTCCTCTGTATTACTAGGGACAGGGTACACCGTAAACCCTCGCGGGTTGGGACCTCTCAGCCCGCAACCAGATGGGCTAGGGCTAGGCAAAAACCTCCCCTCCCTGTCCGGGCCTCTGTCCTCCGGCCGGCCACATGGCAAAGTGCCTGGGACAGGCTCCATCGGGCCTGGGAAGTCCACCCTTGGGCATCCGGGACCAAGAGATCTGGCCTGGCGCTCCCTACACTGGGCTCCATCATCCGCTCTGCCATGGGACCGGGGCCCGTCAGGTGTTCCCCAGCACAGATTGGGTTCAAGCGCTCTGGCAGGGGCCCTTCCTCAGGCCTCCACGAAGCTCCGTCCGGGCCCCGTCCTCCTGCTCCACCATGGTCCCAGTACGGGGGTCCGCTGGGCCTGGGTAGGCCTCCCTCCTGCTTCGCCCGCCTGTCAAGGTGCCTGGGGGACCCCGGGTCGGAGGTCCGTTGGGGAGCCCCGTCCTCAGCCCTGGGCCTGAGGCCGAGGCCGAGGTCTCAGAGCCCCCGAGCTCTCCAAAGGGCAGGCTAGAGCCCTCCCGCGAAGGCTCAAGAGGGCAGATTGGCATCCTTTGGGCATGGCCATCTGGCCATCTGGTCACGCCTTCCCCCTCAGCGATCTGGTTGCATGAAATGCTTTCCAATGGGGCAACCAGATGGCTGCGCTGCCCTGGAAGTCCGGATGAGGGCTTGTTTACCTCCCCGATCCCAGCCAGGGCTCCAGGAGGTCGGGGGTGCCTTGGGTCCCCTCAGTCTTGCGGTGCGCACAGGTTACCAGAAAGGGGGGTACCCTTCTTCCAGATTTCTAGGGACAGGGTACTCCAAAACCCATCTCAGCCTAGCGGTCCTCAGCCAGCAACCGGACGAGCCAGGACGACCCCCCCCAGCCTCTGTCCCCTGTCCCAAAGTGTGGTGTTATGCCCAGAATGGGGGCCTGTAGGCTCGGGGAGACCTCACCTCTGTTTGGGAGCCCCGATGGGATCCAGGGGTCCCAGGCTCAGTCTCCTGGCCTGCCGCTCTGTCAGGGGCCCGAGACGGGGTTCTGCCCGGCCCATGGAGCCTGCCCATGCATGGCTGGGTTCAAGGGCTCTGAAGGGCCCCCCTGAGGGACCTGCGGAGGGCGCCCTCCCCACCCTGGGCTCCATCCTCGGGCCTGCCGTGTGGCAGGGTACCTGGGATGGGGTCCCACTGGCCCAGGGAGGATTCCCCTGAGCCTCTGGGCCAGAGAGCCAAGATGGGGACCAGGGGTCCCGCCAGGCATTGGGCCGGGTGCTCCAGCCCTGGGCTCCGTACTCTAGCCTGCCTCTCTGCCAAGGGCCAAACACTGGGTTTGTCAGTCCGGTGCAGACCTCCCCCACTTCGCCTGCTTGTCAAGGTGTCCGTGGGCCCCGGGTCGGAGGGCCCGTCATCTCTCCGGCCCCCCATGCCTCGATGCCCGTTCGCCCTTTCATTAGGGCACAGAGCGACCAGATGGCGACACTTTGAGCCCGGTTCCCCTCGGCCATCTGGTCGCACCTATCCCCTCGGCCTTCTAGTCGCATGCCAGGCTTTCCAATGGGGCAACCAGATGGCCGGGCTTCCCTGGAACTACTGATAAGGTCTCATTTGACTCCCTGATCCCAGCGAGGGCTCCAGGAGGTTGGGCACATTTGCGCCTTGGGTCCCCTCTGTCACCCGGTGTGCACGGATTACAAGAAAGGGGGGTATTTTTCCTCCAGATTACTGGGGAGAGGGTCAGTCAGACCTCCGTGAGGTCCGGCCATTCCGAGGCAGGGGAAGGCAGGTCCCGGGCTCGCCCGCCGGGGCCCCCAAGGGCCCAGGTCCGCACCAACCTCCCAGCCCCTTCTCGATGAGCCTTTTCTCTGAGCCTGCTCGCCCTGGGAGCAGGCGGGGATGCATAGCCGGCATCCCTCGTGCAGGGCAGCCTGCCAAGGGAGGCCCCGGCCATACTCTGATCGATTGGCCACTCTAGGTCTGTTTAGGGATGGACTGCTTGGCCAGCCTTGGCTGTTGTTTCAAGCAAAGAGCTTCCACCCCACAGACACCGTCTGACTCCAGGGCTTACCGCCTGGCGGGAGGCCCTTCACCCTACTCAGCAGAGCGAAGGCCTAGCAGCCCCGGCAGCTTGTGTCCCCCAGTGGTCGGTCCCGAGCAGAAGAGGTCAGGTAGTGCCAGGCCCTTGGATGCTGCCACCCTGCAGGTCTCTTAGGCCAGCGTGCCACACTGTCACCCCTCTTCACCCAGCGCATTTCTGCAGAAACTCTGAACAACTGTTCCGAGGGGTCCTGCCAGGCTTCGGCACCCCTGTGTCTCGCTCAGGCTGCACCTCGGCCCACCTCTCCCTTCCGGGGGACACAGCTGAGCCTGCCAGTGCCAATGCGACCACACCTCTCCGCCCCTCCAGCGAGCCCTCCTGCCCAGGTGGGCAGGCTACTTCCCCTAGCAGGCTCTCGCTAGTCCTTGAAAATCCGATGGAGATGGTGTAAAGCTTGTGCTGGTCTGTACCCTTATATGCAGCAGGTCTCCAAGGTAAACAGCCTCTAGCATGTTGAAACAATGTAGGTAAGGGAAGTCAGCAAGTCAGATCCGTAACTTCGGGATAAGGATTGGCTCTAAGGGTGGGGTCGGTCGGGCTGCAGCACGAAGTGGGGCTGGGTGCTGTCGCGGCTGGATGAGGCACCACCCTCCGGGGCGGTGGTGACTCTGGACGTGAAACGGGCCCTTTCTGTGGATTGCCCCAGCTGTGGTGGTCGCCTCTCCCCGTGCCCCCTCCCCGGGGGCACGGGCCGGCGTTCTGCCTCAGCCAGCACCTAGCAGCTGACTTAGAACTGGTGCGAACCAGGAGAATCCAACTGTTCAATTAAAACAAAGCATAGCGAAGGCCCAAGGTGGGCGTTTGCGCGGTTTGATTTCTGCCCAGTGCTCTGAATGTCAAAGTGAAGAAATTCAATGACGCGCAGGTCAACGGTGGGAATAACTATGACTCTCTTAATGCTTTGTCATCTAATTAGTGATGCGCATGAATGGATTAACAAGATTCCCACTTTCTCTACCTACGATCTAGCGAAACCACAGCCAAGGAACGGGCTTGGCAGAATCAGCGGGGAAAGAAGTCCCTGTTGAGCTTGACTCTAGTCTGGCACTGTGAAGGGACATGAGAGGTGTAGGTTAAGTGGGAGGCCCTCGGGCCGCAGGTGAAATACCACTACTCTTATTGTTTTTTCACTTACCCGGTGAGGCTGGAGGGCGAGCCCCGTGGGGCTCTCGCTTCTGGATCCAAGCGCCTTCGATGTCGTCTCTTGGATTGTTCACCCACTAAAAGGGAATGTGAGCTGGATTTAGACCGTCGTGAGACAGGTTAGCTTTACCCTACTGATGATGTGTTGTTGCAATAGTAATCCTGCTCAGTACGAGAGGAACCGCTGGTTCAGACGTTTGGTGTCTGTGCTTGGCTGAGGAGCCAATGGGACGAAGCTACCATCTGTGGGATTAAGACTGAACGCCTCTAAGTCAAAATCCCCACTAAACCGTAACGATACCACGGTGCCGTGGAGCCTCGGTTGTCCTGGGATAGCTGGCCCCTTTTGGGGGGCCGGTGCGTAGACCCGCTCGCTTGGGGACCGGAACACTGATGTAAGGGGGCGCCTCCATCACCCTTAGTGCACCGCATGTTCGTGGGGCACCCCGTGCTAAATCATTCGTAGGTGACCTGATTCTGGGTCAGGGTTTTGTAAGTAGCAGAGCAGCTACCTTGCTGCAATCTATTGAAAGTCATCCTCTGAGTCAAGCTTTTGTCTCTCCGTGCGTGGGCGCCCGCGGACACCCTCCTCCACCAGGGTGGGTTTCTCTGCCGCAGAGGATGCAGAGGGGGCGAGGCAGGCCTGTGGGAGGCTGCCCCCACCACGTGCCTTCCAGCATGGGTGCTTCCACTTCCGTCCCTGCCCCACCAGGGTGTGAGAACGGGGGCCACCATCCCTTGCGGGTCAGCAGGGTGACCAGTTGGACTGGGCCGGTGGGAAGCAGGGAGGCAAGCAACCCCGGAGAATGAGCAGTGGCCTCAGAGTGCCTGGCCACCCTCGCCGTCGTCGGACTGCAAGGGTGACTGGGTCTGGCTGTCTCAGGCCATCTGGGAGCTGGGTCATCCTGGGCTATCTGGTCACCTGGCTACGCGACCAGATGGCCCTGCGGGCTGGGTGACAAGATGGGCCAGCGGGCTGGGCAACCAGAGAGGCCTGCGGGCTGGGTAACCAGATGGCCCTGGCTAACTCCAACTCTTGTCCTTCCCTAGGGTTCTGTAAGCCCCCACTTAATAGTCGAAGAAAATGGGATCCCTAGGCAGGCCGGAGAGGAAAACCCTGCACGAAAGGGGGCCGAGCCGGTTATGGAGCCCCTGGAGAGCTTGGAGAAGCCCTGAGCAGGGGATGCCTGGGTCCAGCCTGGGATGGCAGCGACTTGCAGATGTCCCGCCCCGCCCAGGGGGCTCCACTGGGGCCCGGAGAGGCTCTCCCTGGCCTGGCTGGGTTTAGAAGCTGGGACTGGGCCCGGGACTTGACCTCCATCCGGCAGGCCCTGGCGTGCAGGAGATCCCCATTCCTGCAAGCCAGCCGAGGGTCTGGGTGCTGGGTGCTGGGGACAAGGGGGTCCACCGGGGCATGGGGAGGCTCTCCCAAGCCCGGCTAGGGTTCAGAAGCTGGGACCAGGCCCGGGGCTTCCGACCCGCAAGCCAGCCGAGGTCTGGGTACTGGGGACGGGGGTCCATCAGGGCCCAGGGAGGCTCTCCCCGGCCTGGCTAGGTTTGGAAGCTGGAACCGGGCCCGGGGCTTGAGCTCTGTCCGGCAGGCCCTGGGGTGCAGGAGCCCCCCTGTCCTGCAAGCCAGCCAAGAGTGCGGGTACTGGGGACGGGGTTCCATCGGGGCCTGGGGAGGCTCTCCCCACCCTGGCTATGGTTTGGAAGATGGGACCAGGCCCGGGGCTTGAGCTCTGTCCGGCGGGCCCCAGGGTGCGGGAACCCCTGTCCTGCAAGCCCGCCGAGGGTCCGGGCACTGGGGTCCATGAGGCCTGGGGAGGCTCTCCCCGGCCAGGCTAGGGTTTGGAAGCTGGGATCAGGCCTGGGACTTGAGCTCGGTCTGGCAGGCCCCAGGCTGCGGGAACCCATGTTCTGCAAGCCAGCCGAGGGTCCGGGTGCTGTGGACGGGGGTCCATCTGGGCCCAGGGAGGCTCTCCCCAGCCTGGCCTAGGATTCAGAAGTTGAAACCAGGCCTGGGGTTTTTGAGCTCTGTCCAGTGGGCCCCAAGGTGCGGGAGCCCCCATTCTGCAAGCCAGTCAAGGGTCCCAGTGCTGGGGACAGGGGGTCCATCGGGGCCCAGGGAGGCTCTCCCCGGCCTGGCCTAGGGTTTGGAAGTTTGGACCGGGCCTGGGGCTTGAGCTCCGTTCGGCGGGCCCTGCGGTGTGGGAGCCCCATGTTCCTGCAAGCCATCCGAGGGTCTAGGTGCTGGGGACCGGGTCCATCGGGGCCAGGGCAGGCTCACCCTACCTGGATGGGGTTCAGAAGCAGAGACGGGGCCAGGGTGCAGAGGTGGCTGGCTAACTCCGCTCCGCTGGTGGAGCAACGTTCTCTGCCCACCCCAAAAGAAGACACATAACCCTGCAAGAGACACATACATGCACACACATACATACACACATATGGTGCACAGTGACATGTAGATCTGCACCCCCATCATTCACCTCCCCTCACACACAGATTGCAGAATGCTGCCATCAGCACTTTCTAAGTGGAGTTTCCTGTATCTGTTTTATAGATACCTCCCTAGCGGCTCAAGAGACGCACTCATACCTGAGTACCTCTCACTGCATCCTGCTCCTCTGAGTATCCTGAGCATCAGTGAAGGCTCCGATGGCATCGAGGAGGGCTCCGAGAAGGAATCAGAGAAGGAATCAGATCTCTTCTACAGGTAATTCTGATGCATTCTCCTTGGACGGAGGGGATTAAACATCATCTGAAGGCAATGGTTAGTGTTATACAGTCTGGACAGGGGAGCTGAAGAACCCCCTCTTTTATCTAGGGATGTATGTCGTTACAACGCACACTTTTACAACGCATGCACTTACAACGCATTTTTTACAACGCAACATCCACTACAACGCATTCCATTACATAGCATGACACTACAACGCATTTTTAAAAACTACCTTTACAACGCATTCCATTACATCGCATATTACCTTTACAACGCATACCATTACAACGCATAATATTAAATTGCATTTAAGGTAAGTATTGGATAGTATAGGGGTAAAAATTACTATTCTAACTCCAGGGGGTGCAACAGTAGGGTAAGTGTTGGATTGCGTTGTAATGGTATGCGTTGTAAAGGTAGTATGCGATGTAATGGAATGCGTTGTAAAGGTAGTTTTTAAACATGCGTTGTAGTGTCATGCGATGTAATGGAATGCGTTGTAGTGGATGTTGCGTTGTAAAAATTTTGTTGTAAGTGTAGTGCGTTGTAATAGTTGCATTGTAAAGGTTGTTCACCTTATCTAGTAGTGTGCGTGATGCAGTTTGTCTGGAGTAAATTAATTATAGTCAGTGCACGGTCTGTGCAGGGCAAATGTAGAAATCACACCTAATCGCAGCACACACAATGCAGCAGTCACATTTACTGGTATGTTGCACAGGTGAGAAGAAATAAAACAGTGCAGAGTTGTATCTGCTAAGACTGACCTGCTGCTGCTGTCGTATCCACTCTGGTGCTCTCATTAGGCTGCCTTGCACAATGCACAGATTTGCACTATGCTGCAGAGGTGAGTTTGTGCTGTATAGAGGATTTGTTCTGGAAGCAGACCCTTCCAGTGTGAAGTCCTGAACTGAAACAAACTCAGAAGGACCCCAATCATTAGGACCCGTGCTGAGCTCCGCAACACACATGCAATCTGTATGTCGGTAGTTTACATTTTGTGCAGGTCAATATTTCTATATTTGATATTTTAATGCACATCCACTGACAATCAGTCACTAGTCTTGATGCACAATGAGACAGCGACTCATTCTTGGCACACACTGACAATCAGTGGTCAGCAATGGCACTCACTGAGAGGGACTGGTCACCATTGGTGCACACGGACACACACTAAGAGGCAATGGCCAGCACTGACACACTATGAGAGCCTATGGTGGACACTGGCACTCACAGAGGAAATGGCCAGCATTGATGCACACTATGAGGGCATGGTGAACACTGGCACACACTGAGAGGCGATGGAAAGCACTGGCATAAACTGAGAGGCTAAGATGGACACTGGTATATACTGAGAAGCGAGGGTCAGCATTAACGCACACTGAGAGGGCATGGTGTACACTGGCATAAACTGAGAGGCGATGGAAAGCACTGGCACACACTGAGAGGCTACGATGGACACTGGAATATACTGAGAAGTGAGGGTCAGCATTAATGCACACTGAGAGGGCATGGTGTACACTGGCATAAACTGAGTGACGATGCCCAGCATTGGTACACACTGAGAGGCGATGGCCGGCATTGGCACACACTAAGAGGCTATACTCAGCATTGGTGCCCAGACATGCACACCAGCACAGATTGTCCAGCTTTGAAAAACACCAAATCTCTCTGCTCAGCCTTGACACGAATTGAGTGTCCGTGGTAACATTTTACACACATTGATAGACAGTTCAGCTTTTGCATGCACAAGAAGCAACCGTCAACAAATGGTACATAGAGAGAGCCACAGTCCAGCCTTATATACGCTGTAAATGGCAGCTGGATAAGGATCATGCAGTGTGTCACAATACAGACTTGGTACATACAGTACGTTTCAGTCCAGATGTGGCACACACTGAGGGTCTCTAGACAGTCTCCGGAGCCACACAGAGTCACTGACATGTATTGCATCAAACTGAGACTTACTTCCAGCCTTGGCACATACACTAAGGGTCACTCTCCTTTACTCACAGATGTTTTGCCTGGAGCCAATGCACACTGATCAGTCTTGGTGCACACTCAGATTCATTGTTTAAGCTTGGCATATCCTGAGAGCCACTGGTTGATCTTGGCAAATAAGTAAAGCCACTTACCATCTTGGCACACACTGAGAGTCAGTGATCAGTCTAGGCTCACACTGAGAGTCAGTGATCAATCTTGCCACACACTGAAACTCAGTGAAAAGTCTTGGTACCCACTGAAACTCAGTGAACAGTCTTGGCAAACACAGAGAGTCAAGGGCCATTCATGGCACACACTGAGACTCAGTGACCCATCTTGGCAGACACCGAGACTCAGTGACTAGTCTTGGTACAAACCGAGACTCGTTGACCAGTCTTGTCACACTCTGAGACTCAGTGATCTGACTTGGCAAACACTGAGACTTAATGACCAGTTTTGGCAAACACTGAGAGTCAGTGACCAGTCTTGGCACACATCAAGACTCAATGGCCAGTCTTGGCACAAGTGGAGACCCGGTGACCAGTCTTGGCACACATGGAGACTCAGTGACCAGTCTATGCACACACTGAGACTCAGTGACCAGTCTTGTCACACACTGAGACTCAGTGACCAGTCTTGGCATACACTGAGGCTCAGTGACCAGTCTTGGCACATACTGCGACTCAGTGACCAGCCTTGGCACACACGGAGGCTCAGTGGCCAGTCTTGGCATACACGGAGGCTCAGTGGCCAGTCTTGGTACCCACAGAGACTCAGTGACCAGTCTAGACTCACACTGAGAGTCAGTGATCAGTCTAAACTCACACTGAGAGTCAGTGACCAGTCTTGGTACCCACAGAGACTCAGTGACCAGTCCTCATGCACACTGACATTCATGGGAGTGACTTGACACACTAACTGAGGATATTACAAGCCGTCTTATGATATGATATGTAAAGTTAAACAAAGGATTCTGTGATTTCTTCTCCAGGTGGCGAGGAGATCCCTCGTTTAAGGAAGCAGGCGATAACCCTGGGAGTGATGATTGCAGTCAACGTATTCATAAACATCGTGCTCTATCGTCTGGGTAAGAAGTGTGGAGTTGACTTTCAGACACCCTAAGACCTCCCGTAGCATGTGAAAGGGCCTCTCTGCCTCAGGTATGATTAGAAAAACTACAGATGAAAAGAAATAGAGGCCCTGACTCTACATTGTAACCACAGAATGACAGTGAGGAGGTGGCCGGCGGCCTCAGCAGTAATGTCTGATTCAAAGTTTTGTCTTAAAGATTGTTTAATATCTGCATTCACCTGGACGATGAAGATGATGATTGTTAGTATTAAGTGTTCTGAGGGCTCCTGAAGGGGGCGCTGTGGTCAGTGATGATGATGACGATGAGTCAGAGAGGTTTGCTGTGAAGAGCTGTGGAGGCTCCTGAAGGGGGCGCCGTGGTCAGTGATGATGATGACGATGAGTCAGAGAGGTTTGCTGTGAAGAGCTGTGGAGGCTCCTGAAGGGGGCGCCGTGGTCACTGATGATGATGATGATGTGTCAGAGAGGTTTGCTGTGAAGAGCTGTGGAAGGCTCCTGAAGGGGGCGCTGTGGTCAGTGATGATGATGACGATGAGTCAGAGAGGTTTGCTGTGAAGAGCTGTGGAGGCTCCTGAAGGGGGCGCTGTGGTCAGTGATGATGATGATGATGAGTCAGAGAGGTTTGCTGTGAAGAGCTGTGGAGGCTCCTGAAGGGGGCGCCGTGGTCAGTGATGATGATGACGATGAGTCAGAGAGGTTTGCTGTGAAGAGCTGTGGAGGCTCCTGAAGGGGGCGCTGTGGTCAGTGATGATGATGATGTGTCAGAGAGGTTTGCTGTGAAGTGTTGTGGAGGCTCCTGAAGGGGGCGCTGTGGTCAGTGATGATGATGATGAGTCAGAGAGGTTTGCTGTGAAGAGCTGTGGAGGCTCCTGAAGGGGGCGCTGTGGTCAGTGATGATGATGATGATGAGTCAGAGAGGTTTGCTGTGAAGAGCTGTGGAGGCTCCTGAAGGGGGCGCCGTGGTCAGTGATGATGATGACGATGAGTCAGAGAGGTTTGCTGTGAAGAGCTGTGGAGGCTCCTGAAGGGGGCGCTGTGGTCAGTGATGATGATGATGAGTCAGAGAGGTTTGCTGTGAAGAGCTGTGGAGGCTCCTGAAGGGGGCGCTGTGGTCAGTGATGATGATGATGATGAGTCAGAGAGGTTTGCTGTGAAGAGCTGTGGAGGCTCCTGAAGGGGGCGCCGTGGTCAGTGATGATGATGACGATGAGTCAGAGAGGTTTGCTGTGAAGAGCTGTGGAGGCTCCTGAAGGGGGCGCCGTGGTCAGTGATGATGATGATGTGTCAGAGAGGTTTGCTGTGAAGTGTTGTGGAGGCCCCTGAAGGGGGCGCCGTGGTCAGTGATGATGATGATGTGTCAGAGAGGTTTGCTGTGAAGTGTTGTGGAGGCTCCTGAAGGGGGCGCTGTGGTCAGTGATGATGATGATGAGTCAGAGAGGTTTGCTGTGAAGAGCTGTGGAGGCTCCTGAAGGGGGCGCCGTGGTCACTGATGATGATGATGATGTGTCAGAGAGGTTTGCTGTGAAGTGTTGTGGAGGCTCCTGAAGGGGGCGCCGTGGTCAGTGATGATGATGACGATGAGTCAGAGAGGTTTGCTGTGAAGTGTTGTGGAGGCTCCTGAAGGGGGCGCTGTGGTCAGTGATGATGATGGTGATTATTCGTATTAAGTGTTCCGAGTGCTGAGAGTTGCAGGGATGGTGATCTGGGGTCATGAGGGCACACGCAGGAGCAGTTCATAACATGCAAAGACAATCCGTGTCAGGGGCCTCGTCATAGGGCCACTGCAGCTTGCACCACCCGTTGCCCCTGCGAGTGACAGCACCAACACGCTACTAACCATCGCACTCCTACACGTGTGACCAAACAGACTATTCCAGCCCCAGAGCTATCAGAATGGCTTGGGCAGCAGGTCCCAGTCATTATAATGAATTAATAAATAGCTGTTCTTCTCATCTCTGACTTAGACAAACAGCACCACCATGTGGCAGCCTGTCATAGGTGCCGCTGTGGACAATTTAATGCCAGTGCTGAGCACCAGGAACCACTGGCTCAAATTAAGCCCTGGGCAGG
Organism: Triturus cristatus; assembly: GCF_964204655.1. Taxonomy (NCBI): domain Eukaryota; kingdom Metazoa; phylum Chordata; class Amphibia; order Caudata; family Salamandridae; genus Triturus; species Triturus cristatus. The sequence continues at coordinate 1,875,711,665 of NC_140590.1, forward strand.
AGTAAGTACACATTCTTGATAGTGTGTCTCTGGGGTGGATCAAGCGACACTGCTGGAGGCAGAGGCCTGAGAAGGACATTATGCAGCAGAGGTAAAGTGAGGGACAGAGACAGTGAGAGAGACAGTGACATGAGGTGTGTGATCTGAAGTGAGGTGAAGTGATGGAGGCATATTTAAAGCTGATATTTGAGAGATAAGTCATGATGATGCCTCCAGTGGACTCACAGATTGTCACTCAGATACACAGAAATCAGGGGAAAGTCCAGAAAATGTAAGAAACAATCAAGATGGCACAGTGGGCATTGCAGGGCCCACACAAGGGCCACAGAAACCTGACATGAGCCCCTGTGAGGCTGAAAGGATGAGCAATTCAGACTGACATGAGCCGGACATGGGGCTGATATGACATGGATGAGGCATACATGGTGCTTACAAGAGTCTCAAATGAGGCTAACATGAGGTTCACGTGATGCCCTGAGTTAGGTCACATGGCCTCACCTAAAAACCAAGTAAGAGGCTGCGATAATGCTTACATGAGGCTAAAATGAGGCTGACATATGGATTACACAAAGCCATCATGTACTCCCCTGATGCCAACATACATGGCACATGTCTTTAACATGAATCTACGCAAAGCCCACAAAAAGCCCCCCAAGGATCCCGCGAGTCTCTTCATGGGGTTTGTATGAAGGTCTGCAAGGGGCTGACCTGAGGTGACCAGGAAGCTAATGTGAGAATCACACGAGCCTCGCATGGGCAGCATGAGGCTCCCACCGTGCCGTTATGAGGGTCTTAAGGCCCTCACACATTCATTTCATCGGTGTAGCTGGGGGATAGCCATGGGGGGCAAAGGCGACAGTCTGCTCCCCGCTCACAAGGGGGCTGGAGCACTTTGAGGAGGCAGGGCAGTGCTGTTGTGAAGAAAAACTGGGAATAGTATGTTTTTATTACTTAAATGTAAAGCTGACATTCGGGACTATAATCTGTACTTTTCAAGAAATGCCAATCTGGTGTCTGGGGATAAAATGATTTTGAAAGGTAATTTGTCCTGAGATGGGGACATGCATTGCTGCTGGGGTTTGCTTGGTGCCAGAGGGCAGTTGCTGCTGGGGTTTGCTTGGTGCCAGAGGGCAGTTGCTGCTATGGTGATTCTTTATGATTTATTTGGCGCCATCGCATCATCTATATAGATGAAGTTTTAAGGCCATAAATACAAGTTTCTGTCCAAGGCCATAGCCCGGAAGAACTGTTTAACCTTACAGATGCGCCAACATCTGTATCTGTTAGATCTCTGTAACCCGAGCTGTAGCTCCAGTGTCTGAACCTGTGTAATCTCTCTATGCTGAGGGATAGCTCTGCTGTCGAGTGACTGAGATTTTGAGTCATGTGTAATTTGCAATGGCGGCAGAACGTAGCCGGGTAGCAACGGAGGGCAAACCTAGCGGCGAAATAACTTCAAACATTGTGAGAGCAGCACCTGTAATACTGAATCATAAAGGTTCAGTCACTCTCTCCAAGGACCTATCCCAAGAGAGAAGTAACACAGGATGGGGTGACTGAGCTATCCCAAGAGAGTACTAACACAGGCATGGGTGACTGAGCTATCCCAAGAGAGTACTCACACAGGATGGGGTGACTGAGCTATCCCAAGAGAGTACTCACGCAGGATGGGGTGACTGAGCTATCCCAAGAGAGAAGTAACACAGGATGGGGTGACTGAGCTATCCCAAGAGAGTACTCATGCAGGATGGGGTGACTGAGCTATCCCAAGAGAGTACACACGCAGGATGGGGTGACTGAGCTATCCCAAGAGAGAAGTAACACAGGATGGGGTGACTGAGCTATCCCAAGAGAGTACTCACGCAGGATGGTGTGACTGAGCTATCCCAAGAGAGTACTAACACAGGATGGGGTGACTGAGCAATCCCAAGAGAGTACTCACGCAGGATGCGGTGACTGAGCTATCCCAAGAGAGTACTCGGGCAGGATGGGGTGACTGAGCTATCCCAAGAGAGTACTCACACAGGTATGGGTGACTGAGCTATCCCAAGAGAGTACTCACACAGGTATGGGTGACTGAGCTATCCCAAGATAGTACTCACACCAGATTGGGCAACTGAGCTATCCAAAGAGAGTACTAACACAGGAACAGGTGGCTGAGCTATCCAAGAGAGTATTATCACAGGATGGGGCGAATGAGCTTTCCAATGAGAATATTAACCCAGGATATGATGACTGAGCTATACTAAGAAAGCACTAACACAGGCTGGGGTGACTGAGCTATCCCAAGAGAGAACTATCACAGGATGAGGTGACTGAGCTATCCCAAGGGAACACTATCAAGGCATGGGTGACTGAGCTATTCTTCAATGAACAGCACAGTAAAGTGATATTGATTGTCATCACAGAACCTGAAAATTGAAGTAACTTCTGGCTACATTATGCACAGGGTCGCACACCCACAGCACAGGCGATCTGACCTCACTGTGCATGTGTGACATGGACGGCAACCATATGATGTCACCTCACAAACATAGACACAGTCAGTACCTCCCACAGGCCCTGCCTGCCAGGCTCTGACGGCTACTAATAGTCCACAAACTCCTCTCTTCCTACTTCCGGTCTGGGTGTAGGCCCCGCTCTCTCCTGCCTAGATTTGTTCCCTTCTTGAGTCTCTGGCTTACAGTGTCCTGAGTGTCTGTGGAGCTCGGCAGCGCCTGCCCACACTTTGCACTACACCTCAGTTGTCGCTAAAATCTGCACTGCTTTAGTTCCCACTAGCCCCTCCTCCTAGTTTCAAACTCCAGCCACCTTCTCATCTCACCTGGAGTTAGACGTTTCTTCAGCTGACCAGGATATATTGATCATGTGAGATAGAACAAGTGTAGTCAGTAGAAGTAAAGGAAAATCTTCCTCTCTCTTTACTCACTCGTACACTTAATGTACCAATGACATTAACATATGCCCCTACACAGGTGAAACTCCATACGTCGTGAGATAGAGATGCACAAACTCTTGTATAGCCGCTAATAATATCCTCCAATATCAGAATCGTACGTAGTCTTTATGACACAGCCAAAATATTTATGGCCCCAAAACGAAATGTCCTACAAAACATTATATAACATGGTGTTACCACTCGACTGATCAAAAACGCTAGTATACACAGCGAAAAGGACTTCACATCTCAGACGCTTACCCTATTGACGACAATGCCGCGTCGGATATCAGTTGCTCATTATTATTACAATCCGTTACAATTGATATTTATGTTGCTTCCAGCCCTGAGGAAGTCGTATGGGTTATACCCCTCAAACGACGAAACGCGTTGGGAGTGGAAGAATCCTCGATGAATAAACAAGAAGAACTGAAGTCCATATTGGATGATTGTTTCTAATGTGTATAATTTTTCTTAAGCGTGTGCATCAATAACATTGAATATTCCACTAAAACGTATCAACCCTCCAGATCTATGAAATTTGTGTGGCCGTGAATAAGACCACCTCCTTAATCCCTACCAGCACCCCCAAGGCATAGGTGGAGTAGTTAGTGGAATACACTTGTCCCTCCAGCACTTCTGCAAACACGTACCCTCTAGTTCTGTAATATGGTATTCCTGTAGAAACTCTATATGTGTCTATCTGTGGCATAAGTATGAATACAAAGTGTACCGCTGGGATGGAGTGTGTATGCCCCAGACATTCCACTTCATGATATTAGTGGAAGTCATTGTGTTGAGTTTTCAAGAGGGGGTGCCCGGCCTGTCCCAGTGGGCTAACGCCAGCCCCGCTCAGAGAGACATTAACAAAGTGAGTGCAGCTCATAACAGTAAATAAAAATAAATCACAAGAAAAACATAAAAAATACAATACCATTGGGAGCAGGGATACAACGGGTACCAGCCCAAACTTGTAGAAATAGAAGTATAAAGGGGCCAGTTCTTGGGGGTGGGAAGGGGTGAGCTACCTTCCTGCACAAAAACAATCAGAGGAGGTGTTTTCCTCGTTCTATGTGTGTTGCAGAATGCGGCACATGTGGAAACATTTCTCCTCGTTACACCTGCTCTGGGAAGGCATTAGTTTTGGCGTTGCCACAGATTTACACTATGTGTAAATCTGGGGCAGTGTCAAAAAGCATCGGTGTTGTATGGGAACACCCCCAGCAACACCCATGGAGCGCCCCTTCCGCGCAGAGTAAGGCATTGCCTTGCTCCATATTTACAAGGCGATGGAAAGCCATGCAGGATGGCTTTGCGTGGCCTTGTAGCTATGGGTCGGAACACAGCACCTCCAGAGTGTCACAAAAGTGACGCTCTGGTGGTGTAAAAGTGCTGCAGAGGTATTGTTAATATACCCCATAGTTTTATTAACGCATTGAAGCTACATATGTTTCACACTCTGTTACTGCTGTATTCGAGGGTGGAAAGTGCTGAACAACCGCTTGGTTATTGGGACTGGAAGAAAATTAGGGCCCTGCAGTTTGAAGAGTAAAAGAAATTCACCCTTCCTTCCACCATTAATCTCTCCTCTTTGTTTTCTCTCCTTCTCCCTACCCTCTATATCTCATCTCCTTTTCTCTCTCTCCCTCTCTCTCTCTCTCTCTCTCTCTCTCTCTCTCCCTCCCCCTCTCCCTCTCTCTCCCTCTCCCCCTCTTTCTCTCTCTCTCCGTCTCCCCCTCTCTCTCTCTCTCTCTCTCCCTCTCTCTCTCCCTCTCTCTCTCCCTCTCTCCCCTCTCCCTCTCTCCTCTCCACCTCCTCTCTCCCTCCCCCTCTCCCTCTCTCCTCTTTGTTTTCTCTCCCTCTCCCTCCCCTCTTTCCATCTCCCTCTCCCGCCCCTCTCTCTCTCTCCCCTCCACCTCCCCTCTCTTCTGATTCCTCGCCCCCTGCAGTGGAGAGAGCAGTATTCTACAGCCCCAGGGTGCAGAGCTGTGCTGGTCTCCGAGATGAGGCTGGAGATTGTCCAGGGTCTTCCCAGAATCCTCCGCGCTCTCTTCTGAAAACCTCTCTGTGCCTCCGTCCAGGTAAACAGCTTTTCATTCTCTATTTCAACATGTTGAGGTAAATTACATCATGTCGGATGTGCACAGTTCCAGCTTGGCATAGACTGGCCTTCATGTGTGTTAGGGTTCAGCCGTGTCAGTGAGCGTCACTCTGGGACAGTAGATGCTGAAAGTGAGGGCGGGGGTTGAAGACGCAGGGATTGTTCAGTCCTGGGTAGTCGTGGTAAATGCAGGCTTCTTACTTCCACCGAGTGCAGCTCCATGGACATATCTGCCTCATGCCAGTGGTGTAGCAAGGAAGCCAAGAGCTCTCAAGCAGCTACAATTGTGGTGCAGAGGCTCCTCACAGCCCTGGGGCACAGGGCCACTACACCTGCTGCACGCTTGGTAGGTGCACCCCTGCCTCACACCCTTCCACCTCACACTCTGACATGTAAATATGCTCCTAACATGTAATGCTGTATTGTAATGGACTGTTTAAGCTCACATCATCACAGCCCTGGACCCAGTGCCACTACACCTGCTGCACACTTGGCCCTTCACAACCCTGGGCCCCATGCCGCTACACCTGCTGCATGCTTGGTAGGTACGCCCCTGCCTCACACCCCTCACACCTCACACTCTGACATGTAAATATGTTCCTAGCATGTCATGTTGTAGTGTACTAGACTGTTCAAGCTCACATCCCTCACAGTCCCGGGCACCAGTGACACTGCACCTGCTGCACGCTTGGTGGGTACGTCCCTGCCTCAACCCCTCCCACCTCACACACACACACACATGTGAATATGTTCCTAGCATGTCATGCTGTGTTGTACTAGACGGTTCAATCTCACATCACTCACAGCCCTGGGCCCTGGTGCCACTGCACCTGCTGCACATTTGGTAGGTACGCCCCTGCCTCAAACCCTTCCACCTCACACTTTGACATGTAAATATGTTCTTAACATGTCATGTTGTAGTGTACTAGACTGTTGAAGGTCTCATCCCTCACAGCCCCAGGCCCCAGTGCCACTGCACCTGCTGCACGCTTGGTTGGTACGCCCCTGCCTCACACCCCTCCCACCTCACACTCACACATGTAAATTTGTTCCTAACATGTCATGCTGTATTGTACTAGACTGTTTAAGCTCACATCACTCACAGCCCTGGGCCCTGGTGCCACTGCACCTGCTGCACGCTTGGTAGGTATGCCCCTGCCTCGCACCCTTCCACCTCACGCTCTCACATGTAAGTATGTTCCTGTCATGTTGTGCTGTACTAGACTGGTCAAGCTCACACCCCTCACAGTCCTTCATCCCTGGCCTGTGGTACCTCCACCACTGCTGAAGCTCTTGTGTTACTGTGGACAGCACTTCTATCTCCAGCTGTGCAAAGACACACAAACACAAAGAGGGTTGTGTGTCAGAGTGTCATTGACAAACATAATGCCTGACTTTAATATAGTGTCTAAAACATCATTTACATAAAGTGAATCTCTTTGAATGATAATTTCTAACTCTAATGTGATACTTACAGTAGCGGCTGCTACCGGACCCGGGTGATGGGGCGTGGTAGGGTAGGGGGGTGAAAAAAGTAAAAAACCACTTCCCTGTGATGGCGGCCGCCGCCTCTCCTCCGTCCTCTTCTTCCTGTCTCCGGTCCGGCAGCAGGAACCAGAAGGAAGCACCTGGGCTCCCAGGCTCCCCTGAGCCAATCACAAAGCTGCAATGCACCGTTGTGATTGGTCTGAGCAACGGGGACAGGGAGCCTTTGCATGTTCCTCACCAGGCTGTGTAATCAGCCTGGTGGAGAAGATACAAAGTGCGCATGACTGTTAGGCCAACCCAAGCGGGCCGGCCAAGCAGTCTAGCGCACCTAAGGAGTGCAAACCACTCCTCTCCCTGCCGTGGCCAGCCCCGACGCAACCCGAGAGTCACTGAAAACGAAAATGATAATACCGATATGTTATCATCGTTTTAGTTTCCTTTAGAGTGGTGGGGCAACGCTCCTCCACCTTAGCGGAGGAGCCGCCACTGGATACTCATGGCACAAAGAGGAGTCACTCTCAGATCCCATCAAACATTTCAACACTTTGCTGCATGAACCACTTTATCGGGTTGATCTTCACTCCTCTCGTTTTCTCTTTCTCTTCCTCTCTGACTCTCTTTCTCTCTCACTTCCACTGTTTCTCGGCCAACTCCCTTTCTCTTCTTCTTTCCTTTCTCTATCTCCCCTTCTTTCCTCCGTCTGTATCTCTATCTCTGTGCCTGTCTCTCCCTCCATTGCTCTGTACTCGTCCCTCTCTCCTCCCTCCCTTGTTCTATCAATACCTCCCTTTCCCTCCTCTCTCTATCTCTCTGTACCTGTCTCTCCCTCCTGCATTACTCTATCTGTACCTATCTCTTTCTCGTCCCTCCATCTCTCTATACCTCTCTCCCTCCTCCCTTCCTCTTCCTCTTTCTCTCTCCCTCCTCCCTTCCTCCATCTCTCTGTACCTGTCTCTGCTTCTTCCCTTCTTCCATCTCTCTGTACCTGTCTCTCGATACCTGTCTCTCCTTCCCTCTATCTCTCTGTACTGTCTCTTCCTCCTCCCTTCATCTCTCTGTACTTGTCTCTCCTTCCCTCCATCTCTCTGTACCTTTCTCTCTCCCTCCCTCCCTCCCTCCCTCCCTCCCTCCCTCCATCCCTCCATCTCTCTGTACATTTCTCTCCCTCTGTACCTGTCTATCCCTCTTCCCTGGCTCCTCTCTGACCTGTCTCTCTCTCTCCCTCCCTTTCTCTATCTCTCTGTACCTGTCTCTCACTCCTCCCTTGCTCCATCTCTCTGTGCCGGTCTCTCCCTCTCTCTATCTCACTGTACCTGTCTCTCCCCCCTCCCTCCCTTTCTCTATCTCTCTACACCTGTCCCTCTCTCTCACTCCCTCACTCCCTCCCTCCATCTCTCTGTACCTTTCTCTCCCTCTCTCTCTCTGTACCTGTCCCTCCCTCCCTCCCTCCTCCCTCCTTCCACCTCTCTGTACCTGTCTCTGCCTCCTCCCTTGCTCCATCTCTCTGTACCTGTCTCTCTCTCCATCCCTCCCTCTCTCTGTCTCTCTCTCTCTCGCTCTCCCTCCCCCTCTCTCTTTATCTCTGTACCTGTCTCTCTCTCCTCCCTTCCTCCATCTCTCTGTACCTGTCTCCCTCTCCCTCCCTCCCTCCCTCTCTGTCTCTCTCTCTCCCTCTCCCTCCCCCTCTCTCTGTCTATCTGTGCCTGTCTCTCCCTCCTCCCTTCCTCCATCTCTCTGTACCTATCTCTCCCTCCACCCTTCCTCAATCTCTCTGTACCTGTCTCTCCCTCCTCCCTTCCTCCATCTCTCTGTACCTATCTCTCCCTCCACCCTTCCTCAATCTCTCTGTACCTGTCTCTCCCTCCTCCCTCCATCTCTCTCCCTCCCTCCCTCCCTCCACCTCTCTGTACCTGTCTCTCCCTCCTCTGTACCAGTTTCCCAGTACAACCTTCATGACAGACAAGGACGTCTCCCTGGACAGAGCTGCCCCAGGGTGAGGAATGAGCCTGGAACAGAAGATTCCTCTCCATGGAGAGATTTGCAGCCTCATCTGAGAGAGACTCTGTGTCTCCACAGAGGTGAGAGAAATTTTACTTTTAACTTTCTAAACTAACATTTGATTTTTGAATTAAAAAATAGATTGTTCTGGACATTTACATTTAATTTCAAGACTTGCACAGAGCAGTGTTTGTTTTGAATGTGTTTTTTGCAGGCCCCCTCCTTCCATATATTCAAATTCACCTCTGCTCTTGGACAGACCAGAACAAACTCTGAAAGTGGTTCAGGCTTACCAGAGCCTGCACCGCTTGTGGAAAACGTGCACCTGTGGCTCTAAAGATACAAAGTAAGATGGAGGCAGAGCCTGGGAGGGGCTGAGAGAGGAAGGAGAGAGGGGACAGATGCCCCCGGTCCTTTGACTCCAGTGGGCAGCTGCACTCAGCACATTGCACATACTTGGTGTCTGGGTTTGGCACTGGGTCAATGCTGCACATAACACAAGCTTGCTTCACCTCTGGGGGTTGTTTGTATGACAGCCGTAAAGATGCTTCGTGTTATTCTGAGCTGTGAGAAGTTGGCCTGATATGTAGTGCTCACTATTCTAGTGATCACTGTGTATCATTCCAAACGACCCTTATTGATGATTGGTTGTAAGTCAACCTTATAGACCAGCTATCCTAGTAGCGTGGATACGAGCAGTCTTAGGCTAAACTCTAGAGGGCGTGTTAAGCCAGCTGTTTACCATCACATATACCCCTTGAACACCAAGTGAAAGGACACCACACAAGTTGTTATGAAAATAAAGGATATTTATTTATAACAAGACTACCCTGGCTCTTTATGAGTCAGGGAGCTAAGCACAATACAAAACTCTTAGGAAAATACTTCTGGTTGCACAATTTACACAAATGCCCGGGGGCACGAAACCATTACACTGCAAGTGGAAGGGGAGAGGTTAGAAAGTCTAAAGTTACTGATTCCGGAGTGATCCGATCAGTGGGACTTAAACGAAAAAGGAACTGGACACTTGTAAAGCGAACCTGCGATGGAGCACCGAAATGCTCGTGTTACCTAGCCCAGAGGCTGCGGCTGTAGAAGGTTCGACAAGATGTCGGTAGTCCTCGTTGTAGTCTCAGGAGCCTGAAAGAAGAGTTGCTGGCAGGCGACCAGTGTCGATATTCAGCGAGATCCAAGCCTGGATCGGTGATAAAGAAAACCTGAAAGCAGAGGGGACTCAGTTCTCAACCGCTAGCCAGCGATCGTGTGGGTACCAGGAGGGTACCGGCTGAAGTCACCTCGACCAGGTGAGTGGATGACGTCGGACTCGGCTGTTCCTCGGACCAGGAGGCGCGGCGGCGACCAGGATGGAGGGCGAGCTGTCCCACGAAGGTGTCTGCTGTCGATGATGCTGGGCCCAGGAATGGGGCAGCGGATCTTGGCAGGGGCAAGCCCACGTGGTGGAGTCAGGATGGCGTCTGGAGTGGACTAGGAGAGTCTGTGGTACTCCTCCGTTGGAGGGGAGCAAGAGCCAGTCTGGAGCAACCAGACTAGTGATGAACAATCGTGGTGCGTCGTGAAGAGGGCCACAAGCCGGTCGGCCAGTGGTCGAACAACGCGGTAAACAGCAAGGAGCGGAAGGGCCCCCACGCAGATCTCGGGGACGCTGGGGAGGCAGACTTTGATGCTGGAGCTGCTCAGGGTTAGGGCTTCTCAAACCCTAGGTGCACTCACTCGAGGGTCCCTCGGTGGGCGTGCTAGATAAGCGTCGTGCGGGTTCTGAAGATGGCCGGTCCCGCAGGTCTCGTCACACCTACGACTCTCAGCTGGGCTGATGAGGCAGGTAAATGGTCAGAGATGGCAGGGACTCGGGTCTCGTCGAGCTGGGCAGTCTTGACCCGTAGGAGAGACTTACAGCAAACCGCAAGCGCTTAGGTGGTGCCTGCTGGTGCAGGGTGGCTACTCCTTAGCCACAAGGGAGAGTCTTCAGAAGTAGTCAAGAGTTCCTTTCGTGGAAAGTGGTTCGTGATTCGGAGTTATCCGATTATCTGATTATCCAATTTGGGAAGGGGACTCGCTCCTACCTTTATTCTAAGAAAAAGGGGTTGGCCCGTGACTAGGTTCTACCTATGGGTGGAGCCAGGAGGGGGGTGGTTACACCCCTATCCTTTGTCCGGCTTCGCGCCAGCTCAGGGGCTGGTGGGCCCCCGAAACTGGTCTGAGCCGGGCTATGCACAGTGAGCACCGGGGTGCCACTTGCAATCACCTTCCTTTCAGCCCTGCCTACCTGGGATACACAAACCCTGTCTGGGATGGTGCTAACACCGCCCTCGACAGGAAACCCTTTGTCCAAACTCCCTTCGCTGGAAGGTCTCCCAGCAGCAGGAGGTCAGACTTGTGTCTGGTGGCAGCATCCATTTTGTGATGCTGAGGCTTGAGTCAACTTTAACCGGGGTTCAGGGTTACTTCCATGTCGTGCCCCTCTAGAAGGGGGGAATGCTAACCCCGTCGCCAGAACTAGCGAGGGGTTCGTATTCCAATTCGTATGACACCTTACTCGACATGTGTGGGTGATGCGATGCCGAAGTTAGCAAATAGTTGGCCCGCGTCACCATGGAACGGCTATTAGGACTTGGTTCCGCAAGCCGTCGACGGGCTCAGCTCGCGCCAGAGCACCATCCCACATGACTCCCCGAACTCTGCCTTCAGGATTGATAAGGCCGGCCATAGGAGTGACTGATAGGAATCCATGTGTCCATTTTAGGGTTAGGTGTAGGAATACTACACCTACAGCAACGGGTGATTACACCACGTGGCCCCAGCTGCCGTGCAGCCAGTTGTGTCAGATTTGGGCGGCCATTCCAGGGGTGGCATAATACATGCTGCAGCCCCTGGTAGGCCCTGGGTACACCGATGCCCTGGATACCTGTGGTATGCTGAGACAGGGACTGACAAGGCGGCCCAGTTCCAATTAGTGGATGCACCTAATGTACATGTGTGTTAATTTCGAGAGAGAACAGCTAGGCTGTGGGTCTGATTGGCAGGCCCACAGCCGGGGAAAGTCGTAAACCAATGAAGCAAAAGCAAAAAATCTGGGTGATCATAGGATTGCAGACCCTACTCTCCTACATGACCCCCCCCCAAACTTTGGGACAATAAGCTAACCTTGACCAGGTGAGTCTTCTTGCTCTAAGTGGAAATACCTGGAGAGCCCATCTGCATTGCCATGATCAGTGCCAGGTCTATGCTCCACTGTGAAGTCCATCCCCTGTAGGGAAATGGACCACCTAAGTAGTTTGGGGTTTTCACCCTTCATTTGATTTAGCCACAAGAGGGGCTTATGGTCGGTCTGAATCTTGAAGTGAGTGCCAAACAAGTATGGCCTCAACTTCTTCAGGGCCCAAACCACAGCAAAGGCCTCCCTCTCAATAGCTGACCAATTCTTCTCTCTGGGGGTCAGCCTCCTGCTAATAAAAGCTATGGGCTGGTCATGACCATCAAAATTCAGTTGCGATAGAACAGCTCCCACACCCAGCTCCGAAGCGTCTGTTTGGACAATGAATGGTTTGGAGTAGTCTGGACTCTTTAGGATAGGTGCTGTGCACATGGCCTGCTTTAGGTCATCAAATGCCTTCTGACAGCTTGCTGTCCACTGAACTTTTTTTGGCATCTTTTTACTTGTCAGGTCGTTTAGCGGGGTCACAATGGATCCATAATTTCTGACAAATTTCCGGTAATAACCAGTCAGGCCCAAGAAAGCTCGAACCTGAGTCTGGGTGGTTGGAGGAGCCCAGTCCTGGATGGCCTGTATTTTGCTCTCCAACGGTTGAACCTGACCCCCTCCTACAAGGTGGCCCAGGTATACAACCTGTGTCTGCCCTATCTGGCACTTGGTGGCCTTGAAAGTGAGGCCTGCCTTCTGCAGGGCCTCTAACACTTTCCTCAGGTGGACCAGGTGATCCTCCCAGGTGGAGCTAAAGACAGCGATATCGTCCAGATACGCCGCACAGAAGTCGTCCAACCCAGTGAGAACTCGATTCACCAGCCTTTGGAAGGTGGCAGGTGCATTTTTCAAACCAAAGGGCATTACCACGAACTGATAATGCCCACCCGGGGTAGAAAATGCGGTTTTGGGCTTGGCCTCCTCAGCTAACCTGATTTGCCAATACCCAGCTGTCAGGTCAAACGTACTTAAGTAGTTGGCCGAGGCCAACCGGTCGATAAGTTCGTCTGCTCTTGGTATCGGGTGGGCGTCAGTCTTAGTGACTGCATTGAGACCTCTGTAGTCCACGCAAAACCTCATCTCTTTCTTACCGCCCTGGGTGTGAGGTTTCGGCACGAGCACTACGGGACTAGCCCAGGGGCTGTCCGAGGGTTCAATGACTCCCAGCTCCAACATTTTCTGCACCTCCGTCTTGATGCAGTCTCTGACGTGATCAGGTTGCCGATAGATTTTACTCTTTACGGGTAGACTGTCCCCAGTGTCGACCTCATGGGTACACCAATTGGTCTGACTGGGTGTCAGAGAGAACATATGTCGAAAGGATTGAAGAACCTGTTTACAATCCTTTTGTTGATGTCCAGAGAGGCTGCCACAAAAGACAACACCATCTACTGATCCATCGTCAGGGTTCTGAGAGAGCAGGTCCGGGAGAGGGTCACTCTCCTCCTCCTGTCCCTCATCTGTGGCCATGAGCAAGCCCATGCCCTCCCTGTCGACATATGCCTTGAGCCTGTTTACATGGAGCACCCTGTGGGGGCTCCGGGGAGTTCCCAGGTCTACCAGGTAGGTGACCTCTCCCTTTTGCTCAATGATCGTGTGGGGCCCAGACCATTTGTCTTTGAGTGCTGCTGGGGCCACTGGCTCCAGCACCCACACCTTCTGTCCAGGCTGGTACACAGTCAGGACAGCCTTTGGTCGTGCCAAGCTTTCTGTAATTCTTGGCTCGCCTCAAGGTTTTTAGACGCCTTTTCCATGTACTCCGCCATCCGCGAGCGGAGACCGAGTACATAGTCCACAATGTTCGATGCCGGCTTTCTGAGAGGTCTCTCCCATCCTTCCTTTACCAAACAAAGGGGTCCCCTTACAGGATGTCCGAACAGAAGCTCAAAAGGGCTGTAGCCAACCCCCTTCTGCGGGACCTCTCTGTAGGCGAACAAGAGGCAGGGTATCAGGACATCCCATCTCCGCCGAAGCTTTTCAGTTAGTCCGTGAATCATTCCTTTTAGGGTCCTGTTGAATCTCTCAACAAGCCCATTGCATTGTGGGTGATAGGGTGTGGTGAATTTGTAGTTGACACCACATTCCTTCCACATAGCAGTCAGATATCCCGACATGAAGTTTGCACCTCTGTCTGAGACGACCTCCTTAGGGAAGCCCACTCTGGAGAACACTCCAAGTAGGGCCCGTGCCACCACAGGTGCTGTAGTGGTCCTAAGGGGAATAGCTTCAGGATACCTGGTGGCGTGGTCCACCACCACCAGTATAAACTTGTGCCCTGATGCTGTCTGGGGTTCCATTGGTCCGACAATGTCGGTCCCCACTCGTTCAAAGGGTACCCCCACCACCGGTAGTGGTATGAGGGGGGCCTTTGTCGTGCCACCTGACTTACCACTGGCTTGGCAAGTGACACAGGAGCGGCAAAACTCCTTCCTATCTTCGGACATGTGGGGCCAGTGAAAGTGTGGAACAATTCTGTCCCAAGTCTTATTCTGGCCTAAGTGACCTGCAAGGGGAATCTCGTGGGCCAAGGTGAGAAGGAAACCTCTCAGAGACAAGGGGATGACCAGCCTCCTGGTCGCACCAGGTTTGGGGTCTCTTGCCTCAGAGTACAGGAGTCCATCGTCCCAGTACACTTTGTGGGTACCTGTGGCGTTCCCTGCAGCCTCAGCAGCAGCCTGCTGTCTGAGGGGTTCAAGTGAGGGGCAGTCTAACTGTGCCTTCCCCAGGTCTTCCCTGGAGGGTCCCCCTGAGCCCAGAAACTCAACCTGACCAGGTTCAAGCTCTTGCGGCTCAGTTTCCCTCAGTTCTTTAAGGTCAGCCTCCTCGGAGACTTGATCCACGACCTGGGGCAAGGGGGAAGGCGAAGCCTTACCCTTACTGCTCCTTTTCTTGGAAGGTGTCTGGTCCGTTCTTCCAGGATCCAGCACCTGTTCAGTGGGGCATCTTTTGGCCTGTGACCTGGTCACAGCAAGGACATGTGCTGGCAAGCCTAACATCTCCATGTGAGTCCTCTGCTCCACTTCTGACCATTGTGACGTTTCCAAATCATTGCCCAACAGACATTCTACGGGGAGGTCTGAACTAACCACAACCTTTTTCGGGCCACTTACCCCTCCCCAGGAGAAATCAACAACTGCCATACTGTGATTGGTAGTGACGTTGCTGGCATTGGTCACTAGGTAACTGGTACCTAGCATGATCTGTCCAGGGTCCACAAAGTTAGGCGTCACCATGGTGACACTGGCACAAGTGTCCCTGTAGGCCTGAGCCACTTTTCCATTGATCAAAGGTGTCTGTCTGTATTTGCCCAAAGTATTGGGACTGGCGTCAGGGGACATATCCATATCCCCTGTACAGACAAGGACGGCCTGAGTGAGCGTGCCGACTAAGTCGTCACTCCCCTCGGTTCCCAAGGTTAACCCAACTAATGCCTTGGGAGGCGCACTACCACTGCTGACTGTACTAGGGGGTGCAGGTGCCTTAGGGGCTGCAGTGGTAGGAGTTTGCCCTCCTTTCTTGGTGCACTCACTAAACCAGTGAGTCTTACTTTTACAGTATTGGCACCACCTTTTTGACTGGCCTTCTTGAGTCTTCTTCTTCTGTGAAGCCTGACCCCCACCCTCTTTGGTTTGTTGGGGACCTGTCGAAGACTTCTGGTCATTTTGTTCGTTCTTGTTACTACCCTTTTGGTCTGCTTTCTTCTGACCACCCTGGTTCTGATTCTGGTTCTGCTTGACCCTTGTTCTGACCCATCTGTCTGCCTTCTTTCCCAATTCTTGGGGAGAGGTCAGATCCGAGTCGACAAGGTGCTGATGCAACAATTGGTTCTGACAGTTGTTTAAGATCTGTTCTCGCATGATAAGATTGTACAATCCTGTGTAATCAGTAACCTTGCTACCCAGTAACCAGCCTTCCAAAGCCTTAGTGGCACAATCAACAAAGTCAGTCCAATCCTGAGACTGAGTTTTCTGGGTGTCCCGGAACAGCACCCGGTACTGTTCCGTGGTTAGGCCGAACCCGTCAATCAGTGTGTTCTTCAGGACTTGGTAGTTGTTAGCATCCTCAGCTCTAGTAGTGAGGAGCTTGTCCCTTCCTTTACCTTCAAAGGAAAGCCACAGGATAGCTGCCCACTGACTTGGGGGGACGCACTGGACAGTGCAGGCCCTCTCCAAGGCAGTTATCCACTTGTGGATGTCGTCCCCTTGTTTAAAGGGGGGCACTATTTTACTCAGGTGTCTAGTGTCTATACCCCTGTCTTTCTCTCTATGGAGAATGCTGCCACCAGTGGGATCTAACCCACTTAATTTCTGCTCTCGGGCCAGGGCAAGTCTTTCTTTGGCGAGGGCAAGTTCTTCCCGCTCGATCCTCAGATTGACTTCCCTCATCTTCGCTTCATGCTCCCTTCTCTGGGGGGACGTCATCCCTCTCTGAGAAGATGCCTGAGAGACATGTGTATGAACCGATCTGCCGGAACCTCTGGAGAGAGACCTAGCTCGTCCGTTCCCAAGGTTAAGCCTGCTTAAGCGTGGGCCCGGGGCTCCCCCAGTTCCATTCTCATGCCTGCTTAAGTTGGTCCTTGTAAGCCTGCTGACTACCACTGGACCTTTGTCTGCCTCGTCTCCCGATAACTCGTCCTCGTCCTCCTCCTCTGTGTGGAGGTCGAGGTCGGGGTCACCGAGGGTTCCCTCTAAGGGAGGCATGTTCCCATCTGCACTGGGGGGACCTGTGTTAGAGGACCTCCTAGCATCGTACGCCTCTAAGAGACCTATCAGAATTGCGATGGTAGGGTCAGAACCCTGGTTTAGCTTCCTGGAGGCACACAGTTGTCTCATCTCCTTGAAGCTAAGAGTTGCATATCGTGACACGACCTGTGGAGGGTCACTGACCACTAAGGGAGTCTGCGAGGACTCTCCGTGGACCGACATGCTTGTCTAGTGAGGTGTAAGTGATGCACCTACCTACACTATGTGTTTACCTACTGGTCCCTTGCTAAGAGTTGTAGTCAGGGTGTGCTAAGCCCTGTTACACTACAACAGCCGGTTCAGTAGAACTCGGAGTATTCTAAGTTAAGTTATATGTACCTTGGTACTTATGTGATCTTTCACTGCGATATTCTTAGGATACGTGTGTGGTAAAACAACAGCAAGCTCAAATCCCAACCGCTGCTCACCAATGTGAGAAGTTGGCCTGATATGTAGTGCTCACTATTCTAGTGATCACTGTGTATCATTCCAAACGACCCTTATTGATGATTGGTTGTAAGTCAACCTTATTGACCAGCTATCCTAGTAGCGTGGATACGAGCAGTCTTAGGCTAAACTCTAGAGGGCGTGTTAAGCCAGCTGTTTACCATCACATATACCCCTTGAACACCAAGTGAAAGGACACCACACAAGTTGTTATGAAAATAAAGGATATTTATTTATAACAAGACTACCCTGGCTCTTTATGAGTCAGGGAGCTAAGCACAATACAAAACTCTTAGGAAAATACTTCTGGTTGCACAATTTACACAAATGCCCGGGGGCACGAAACCCTTACACTGCAAGTGGAAGGGGAGAGGTTAGAAAGTCTAAAGTTACTGATTCCGGAGTGATCCGATCAGTGGGACTTAAACGAAAAAGGAACTGGACACTTGTAAAGCGAACCTGCGATGGAGCACCGAAATGCTCGTGTTACCTAGCCCAGAGGCTGCGGCTGTAGAAGGTTCGGCAAGATGTCGGTAGTCCTCGTTGTAGTCTCAGGAGCCTGAAAGAAGAGTTGCTGGCAGGCGACCAGTGTCGATATTCAGCGCGATCCAAGCCTGGATCGGTGATAAAGAAAACCTGAAAGCAGAGGGGACTCAGTTCTCAACCGCTAGCCAGCGATCGTGTGGGTACCAGGAGGGTACCGGCTGAAGTCACCTCGACCAGGTGAGTGGATGACGTCGGACTCGGCTGTTCCTCGGACCAGGAGGCGCGGCGGCGACCAGGATGGAGGGCGAGCTGTCCCACGAAGGTGTCTGCTGTCGATGATGCTGGGCCCAGGAATGGGGCAGCGGATCTTGGCAGGGGCAAGCCCACGTGGTGGAGTCAGGATGGCGTCTGGAGTGGACTAGGAGAGTCCGTGGTACTCCTCCGTTGGAGGGGAGCAAGAGCCAGTCTGGAGCAACCAGACTAGTGATGAACAATCGTGGTGCGTCGTGAAGAGGGCCACAAGCCGGTCAGCCAGTGGTCGAACAACGCGGTGAACAGCAAGGAGCGGAAGGGCCCCCACGCAGATCTCGGGGACGCTGGGGAGGCAGACTTCGATGCTGGAGCTGCTCAGGGTTAGGGCTTCTCAAACCCTAGGTGCACTCACTCGAGGGTCCCTCGGTGGGCGTGCTAGATAAGCGTCGTGCGGGTTCTGAAGATGGCCGGTCCCGCAGGTCTCGTCACACCTACGACTCTCAGCTGGTCAGAGATGGCAGGGACTCGGGTCTCGTCGAGCTGGGCAGTCTTGACCCGTAGGAGAGACTTACAGCAAACCGCAAGCGCTTAGGTGGTGCCTGCTGGTGCAGGGTGGCTACTCCTTAGCCACAAGGGAGAGTCTTCAGAAGTAGTCAAGAGTTCCTTTCGTGGAAAGTGGTTCGTGATTCGGAGTTATCCGATTATCTGATTATCCAATTTGGGAAGGGGACTCGCTCCTACCTTTATTCTAAGAAAAAGGGGTTGGCCCGTGACTAGGTTCTACCTATGGGTGGAGCCAGGAGGGGGGTGGTTACACCCCTATCCTTTGTCCGGCTTCGCGCCAGCTCAGGGGCTGGTGGGCCCCCGAAACTGGTCTGAGCCGGGCTATGCACAGTGAGCACCGGGGTGCCACTTGCAATCACCTTCCTTTCAGCCCTGCCTACCTGGAATACACAAACCCTGTCTGGGATGGTGCTAACACCGCCCTCGACAGGAAACCCTTTGTCCAAACTCCCTTCGCTGGAAGGTCTCCCAGCAGCAGGAGGTCAGACTTGTGTCTGGTGGCAGCATCCATTTTGTGATGCTGAGGCTTGAGTCAACTTTAACCGGGGTTCAGGGTTACTTCCATGTCGTGCCCCTCTAGAAGGGGGGAATGCTAACCCCGTCGCCAGAACTAGCGAGGGGTTCGTATTCCAATTCGTATGACACCTTACTCGACATGTGTGGGTGATGCGATGCCGAAGTTAGCAAATAGTTGGCCCGCGTCACCATGGAACGGCTATTAGGACTTGGTTCCGCAAGCCGTCGACGGGCTCAGCTCGCGCCAGAGCACCATCCCACATGACTCCCCGCACTCTGCCTTCAGGATTGATAAGGCCGGCCATAGGAGTGACTGATAGGAATCCATGTGTCCATTTTAGGGTTAGGTGTAGGAATACTACACCTACAGCAACGGGTGATTACACCACGTGGCCCCAGCTGTCGTGCAGCCAGTTGTGTCAGATTTGGGCGGCCATCCAGGGGTGGCATAATACATGCTTCAGCCCCTGGTAGGCCCTGGGTACACCGATGCCCTGGATACCTGTGGTATGCTGAGACAGGGACTGACAAGGCGGCCCAGTTCCAATTAGTGGATGCACCTAATGTATATGTGTGTTAATTTCGAGAGAGAACAGCTAGGCTGTGGGTCTGATTGGCAGGCCCACAGCCGGGGAAAGTCGTAAACCAATGAAGCAAAAGCAAAAAATCTGGGTGATCATAGGATTGCAGACCCTACTCTCCTACATGAGTTATTCTGCATTTAGAGCTCTAATGCTATGTACGTTTATACAGCAATGTGTAAAAAGGAAACTTGGATGATGTCATCAGTGATGTCTTCAGTGATGTCATCAATGATGTAATGGGAGTTGTCATCAGTGAAGTCATAAATGATGTCATAGAACATGTCATGAGAGATGTAATGCGTGAGCTCATAAGGAGTGCATGGTGGGGGCTCAAGGTAACTGATGAAATTCTGTGATTTTATAATTTCAAAACAAGACTGTCACTGACAAATTTACTTAACTATAACTTTACTTTAACTTTTGTTTTTGTAGTAATTTCTAGAGTTAAAAAAAAAATGTAAAGTCATATTTTATTACCATATGTAAGGTCAACCCGGCAGGTGGGTTGGCCACGGGACCTTATGGGGCATATTTACAAAGAAGGTGGCGGAGAGTGTCATTAAGCCTAGAAGTCTAAGGTGCCGCTCTGCGTTTCCCCCTGCGCTGGTGATGACTTCATCTGCCTAGCGCCAACACAGGCCCCCTTTCACCATAGTGCAAGGGCGCCTGTGTTGAGGGGAAGATTGTTTATGTGCAGGAAGGTCTCCCTTCCTGCACATAAACAATCTTGAAATGCCTTTTGTAACTTCTCGCTTAATGCAGCGCACATAGAAGTTGCAAAACAGCATTTTTTTTAAATGGTTGTTTATGTGCAGGAAGGGGGACCTTCCTGCACATAGGCAATTATTGGTGTTTTTCTGTTGCTATGCGTGCTGCTCAAGGCAGCACACATGGATAGGGCAAAAACGAGGAGAAATAAAGCATTTCTCCTCGTTTCGCCTGTTTAAGACCAGGTTTTCCCTGGTCTTAATATAGCGCAGCCTCCTATATACGCTGCCCTTGTAAATAGGAGGCAGCGTTAAAATCAATGGGTGTTGCGGTGGAACGCCCACCGCAACACCCATTAGCCGCCCCTTTCACGCTAAATACAGCATGAAAGGGGGCCTTATTTACAAGGCAGCATTAAGTTACGTCAAGTGGCTTAACGCTGCCTTGTAAATAAGGCAAAATTCCTATCGCCATCACATTAGCACTAAAGGTGACGTTCCCGTGGCGATAGGGACTTGTAAATAGGCCTCTATGGGGCATATCATCAAGGCGGCGCTAGAAAATTATCGCTGCTTATGCGTCCGTTTTTGGCCGAAAAGTGGCGATAATTTAATTGCTTTATGAGCAAGGTCACGCTATCGCATGAATCCTTGCCTTAGCGCCCTTTCACTTAGCGCCCAGCTTTCCATCTCTAATGAGATGCAAAGTGGGCGTTCCTTCCCAAAAGAACGTGAGAAACGTCGCTAACCGACATTTCTCCTATTATCTAGCGATAAAAAAAGTAGCGCTAATCACGGTTATTGCTACTTTCCTTACGCCTGCTTTTCATCTGACTTAGCCATGATATCCTATGGAAGGTGGATATCATGGCTGAGTCTGCCCTGCCCTATCGGCAAGCTATCGCCAAACTTTGTGAGATTATCGCTGTATTTCCGGCAATAATCGCACAGTTGGCAGCTGGCGCCTGGAATTTTATCGCTGTTGAGATAAGCGTTGCGGATAGCACGCTATCTCAGCGATAAAATTCAGCGATAATTATCCTTGCGCGAAGCGAGCTGAGCGATAATTATCGCCGGCCCTTGCTGATAGGCCCCTGTGTGTCTTAAAGGGGAGACATCCATGTGATCCCCTCACCGAGCATTAATAAGCACTGGGGACCCCATCCCCACGTATCTTTTTTTAAGGGGAGGGGGGCCAAGTGGCCACTGTCCCTGAGCCTTATTAGCCCCTGGGGACCCCATACTCAGTGGCCTTTTGTCTATGAAAGGGGAGGTGGGCTGCGTGGCCCCTCCTCCCCAAGCCTTATTATGTCATGTAGCCCCCCTCTCTGACCCTTATTAGGCCCAGGGTACCCCATCCCCAAAAGCTGATTTTTTAATTAAAGGGGAGGTGGGGTGCATGGCTCCCCTCATTGACCCTTGGGGGGCGGTATGGCTCTCCTCCTGAGCCTTATTAGACCCTGAGGACCCCATTCCCCAGGACCCTTTTTTAAGTTACAGGACTCGGAGACTTAGTCCACTGTCCTGAAGATTAAAAAAATAAATAACTTATGGGGTTAGGGTAGGGATACCCTGCCATCCTCGGCCCTGTGGAGGGGACCCAGAGGGATCCCCTCCCGGCCAAAATACAAATAAATGTAGCAATCTTTGTTGCGCTCCCATGAGTCCCGTGGGATTGCAACAAAAAAAAGATAACAAAATGGAGACTGAATTATTTTTATATATACCTTAATGAGGAGGGGGCATACATAGGGCTCCCCTCCCTGAGCCTATTTTGGACCCCCAGAGAGCTCTTCCCCCAGGGCCAGGTATATTACTGAAGTGGAGAGGGCAGCATGGCCCCCTTCCTCGACCCATTTTCGACCATTGGGAACCCCCTCTCCCGGGGACAATGTTTTAATTAAGGTGTATGGGGCACCCGGGGCCCCTAAGCCTAAGGAGGCCCCTGGGACCATATTCAAAAATAAAGTGATGGGTTCTGCAGGGGCCCACTACCTGAGCCTTAAAAATGTCTGGGGGACCCCATGCCCCAGGGCTGTCACTTCAAAGAAAATAGAGGGAGACGCGTGGCCCTCCTCGCTGAGCCTTAAATGGCCCCAGGGACCTCAACCCCCGGACCGGCTGATTTACTGGGTCCTAGGGAGCCCACCCCTGGGCCACAGTAGTTTCTCTGCCTGCACTATATTTTTTGCTCCCATCTGGCGGAATAATTTTTAAATCTCCTGCCAAACAGGAGCAAAAACGATGTCTGCTGCCCGTCGGCGGTAGATTTAGAAATGCTCCCGCCGGCTGTGAGCAGACTTGTTTTCTGTTTCCCTGCTGGCGGGAGGCCCAATATTTTCATTAAGGGGAGGGGGGACACGGCTCCCCCAAGCCTAATGAGACCTTCGGGGATCCTATCTCTGGGGCCATATTAAAAAATAAAGTGGTTCAAGTTCACACCCCTCACAGTCCTTCATCCCCTGGTCTGTGGTACCTCCACCACTGCTGATGCTCTTGTGTTACTGTGGACAGCACTTCTATCTCCAGCTGTGCAAAGACACACAAACACAAAGAGGGTTGTGTGTCAGAGTGTCATTGACAAACATAATGCCTGACTTTAATATAGTGTCTAAAACATCATTTACATAAAGTGAATCTCTTTGAATGATAATTTCTAACTCTAATGTGTGATACTTACAGTAGCGGCTGCTACCGGACCCGGGTGATGGGGCGTGGTAGGGTAGGGGGGATGAAAAAA
Source organism: Triturus cristatus (assembly GCF_964204655.1). Lineage (NCBI taxonomy): Eukaryota > Metazoa > Chordata > Amphibia > Caudata > Salamandridae > Triturus > Triturus cristatus. The sequence continues at coordinate 1,875,734,448 of NC_140590.1, forward strand.
GTAAAAAACCACTTCCCTGTGATGGCGGCCGCCGCCTCTCCTCCGTCCTCTTCTTCCTGTCTCCGGTCCGGCAGCAGGAACCAGAAGGAAGCACCTGGGCTCCCAGGCTCCCCTGAGCCAATCACAAAGCTGCAATGCACCGTTGTGATTGGTCTGAGCAACGGGGACAGGGAGCCTTTGCATGTTCCTCACCAGGCTGTGTAATCAGCCTGGTGGAGAAGATACAAAGTGCGCATGACTGTTAGGCCAACCCAAGCGGGCCGGCCAAGCAGTCTAGCGCACCTAAGGAGTGCAAACCACTCCTCTCCCTGCCGTGGCCAGCCCCGACGCAACCCGAGAGTCACTGAAAACGAAAATGATAATACCGATATGTTATCATCGTTTTAGTTTCCTTAAGAGTGGTGGGGCAACGCTCCTCCACCTTAGCGGAGGAGCCGCCACTGGATACTCATGGCACAAAGAGGAGTCACTCTCAGATCCCATCAAACATTTCAACACTTTGCTGCATGAACCACTTTATCGGGTTGATCTTCACTCCTCTCGTTTTCTCTTTCTCTTCCTCTCTGACTCTTTCTCTCTCACTTCCACTGTTTCTCGGCCAACTCCCTTTCTCTTCTTCTTTCCTTTCTCTATCTCCCCTTCTTTCCTCCGTCTGTATCTCTATCTCTGTGCCTGTCTCTCCCTCCATTGCTCTGTACTCGTCCCTCTCTCCTCCCTCCCTTGTTCTATCAATACCTCCCTTTCCCTCCTCTCTCTCTCTATCTCTCTGTACCTGTCTCTCCCTCCTGCATTACTCTATCTGTACCTATCTCTTTCTCGTCCCTCCATCTCTCTATACCTCTCTCCCTCCTCCCTTCCTCTTCCTCTTTCTCTCTCCCTCCTCCCTTCCTCCATCTCTCTGTACCTGTCTCTGCTTCTTCCCTTCTTCCATCTCTCTGTACCTGTCTCTCGATACCTGTCTCTCCTTCCCTCTATCTCTCTGTACTGTCTCTTCCTCCTCCCTTCATCTCTCTGTACTTGTCTCTCCTTCCCTCCATCTCTCTGTACCTTTCTCTCTCCCTCCCTCCCTCCCTCCCTCCCTCCCTCCCTCCCTCCATCTCTCTGTACATTTCTCTCCCTCTGTACCTGTCTATCCCTCTTCCCTGGCTCCTCTCTGACCTGTCTCTCTCTCTCCCTCCCTTTCTCTATCTCTCTGTACCTGTCTCTCACTCCTCCCTTGCTCCATCTCTCTGTGCCGGTCTCTCCCTCTCTCTATCTCACTGTACCTGTCTCTCCCCCCTCCCTCCCTTTCTCTATCTCTCTACACCTGTCCCTCTCTCTCACTCCCTCACTCCCTCCCTCCATCTCTCTGTACCTTTCTCTCCCTCTCTCTCTCTGTACCTGTCCCTCCCTCCCTCCCTCCTCCCTCCTTCCACCTCTCTGTACCTGTCTCTGCCTCCTCCCTTGCTCCATCTCTCTGTACCTGTCTCTCTCTCCATCCCTCCCTCTCTCTGTCTCTCTCTCTCTCGCTCTCCCTCCCCCTCTCTCTTTATCTCTGTACCTGTCTCTCTCTCCTCCCTTCCTCCATCTCTCTGTACCTGTCTCCCTCTCCCTCCCTCCCTCCCTCTCTGTCTCTCTCTCTCCCTCTCCCTCCCCCTCTCTCTGTCTATCTGTGCCTGTCTCTCCCTCCTCCCTTCCTCCATCTCTCTGTACCTATCTCTCCCTCCACCCTTCCTCAATCTCTCTGTACCTGTCTCTCCCTCCTCCCTTCCTCCATCTCTCTGTACCTATCTCTCCCTCCACCCTTCCTCAATCTCTCTGTACCTGTCTCTCCCTCCTCCCTCCATCTCTCTCCCTCCCTCCCTCCCTCCACCTCTCTGTACCTGTCTCTCCCTCCTCTGTACCAGTTTCCCAGTACAACCTTCATGACAGACAAGGACGTCTCCCTGGACAGAGCTGCCCCAGGGTGAGGAATGAGCCTGGAACAGAAGATTCCTCTCCATGGAGAGATTTGCAGCCTCATCTGAGAGAGACTCTGTGTCTCCACAGAGGTGAGAGAAATTTTACTTTTAACTTTCTAAACTAACATTTGATTTTTGAATTAAAAAATAGATTGTTCTGGACATTTACATTTAATTTCAAGACTTGCACAGAGCAGTGTTTGTTTTTAATGTGTTTTTTGCAGGCCCCCTCCTTCCATATATTCAAATTCACCTCTGCTCTAGGACAGACCAGAACAAACTCTGAAAGTAGTTCAGGTTTGCCAGAGCCTGCACCGCTTGTGGAAAACGTGCACCTGTGGCTCTAAAGATACAAAGTAAGATGGAGGCAGAGCCTGGGAGGGGCTGAGAGAGGAAGGAGAGAGGGGACAGATGCCCCCGGTCCTTTGACTCCAGTGGGCAGCTGCACTCAGCACATTGCACATACTTGGTGTCTGGGTTTGGCACTGGGTCAATGCTGCACATAACACAAGCTTGCTTCACCTCTGGGGGTTGTTTGTAGGACAGCAGTAAAGATGCTTCGTGTATTCTGAGCTAATCTGCATTTACTTTCAGAGCTCTAATGCTATGTACGTTTATAAGCAATGTGTAAAAAGGAAACTTGGATGATGTCATCAGTGATGTCTTCAGTGATGTCATCAATGATGTAATGGGAGTTGTCATCAGTGAAGTCATAAATGATGTCATAGAACATGTCATGAGAGATGTAATGCGTGAGCTCATAAGCAGTGCATGGCGGGGGCTCAAGGTAACTGATGAAATTCTGTGATTTTATAATTTCAAAACAAGGCTGTCACTGACAAATTTACTTAACTATAACTTTACTTTAACTTTTGTTTTTGTAGTAATTTCTAGAGTTAAAAAAAAAATGTAAAGTCATATTTTATTACCATATGTAAGGTCAACCCGGCAGGTGGGTTGGCCACGGGACCTTATGGGGCATATTTACAAAGAAGGTGGCGGAGAGTGTCATTAAGCCTAGAAGGCTAAGGTGCCGCTCTGCGTTTCCCCCTGCGCTGGTGATGACTTCATCTGCCTAGCGCCAACACAGGCCCCCTTTCACCATAGTGCAAGGGCGCCTGTGTTGAGGGGAAGATTGTTTATGTGCAGGAAGGTCTCCCTTCCTGCACATAAACAATCTTGAAATGCCTTTTGTAACTTCTAGCTCAATGCAGCGCACATAGAAGTTGCAAAACAGCATTTTTTTTAAATGGTTGTTTATGTGCAGGAAGGGGGACCTTCCTGCACATAGGCAATTATTGGTGTTTTTCTGTTGCTATGCGTGCTGCTCAAGGCAGCACACATGGATAGGGCAAAAACGAGGAGAAATAAAGCATTTCTCCTCGTTTCGCCTGTTTAAGACCAGGTTTTCCCTGGTCTTAATATAGCGCAGCCTCCTATATACGCTGCCCTTGTAAATAGGAGGCAGCGTTAAAATCAATGGGTGTTGCGGTGGAACGCCCACCGCAACACCCATTAGCCGCCCCTTTCACGCTAAATACAGCATGAAAGGGGGCCTTATTTACAAGGCAGCATTAAGTTACGTCAAGTGGCTTAACGCTGCCTTGTAAATAAGGCAAAATTCCTATCGCCATCACATTAGCACTAAAGGTGAAGTTCCCGTGGCGATAGGGACTTGTAAATAGGCCTCTATGGGGCATATCATCAAGGCGGCGCTAGAAAATTATCGCTGCTTATGCGTCCGTTTTTGGCCGAAAAGTGGCGATAATTTAATTGCTTTATGAGCAAGGTCACGCTATCGCATGAATCCTTGCCTTAGCGCCCTTTCACTTAGCGCCCAGCTTTCCATCTCTAATGAGATGCAAAGTGGGCGTTCCTTCCCTAAAGAACGTGAGAAACGTCGCTAACCGACATTTCTCCTATTATCTAGCGATAAAAAAAGTAGCGCTAATCACGGTTATTGCTACTTTCCTTACGCCTGCTTTTCATCTGACTTAGCCATGATATCCTATGGAAGGTGGATATCATGGCTGAGTCTGCCCTGCCCTATCGGCAAGCTATCGCCAAACTTTGTGAGATTATCGCTGTATTTCCGGCAATAATCGCACAGTTGGCAGCTGGCGCCTGGAATTTTATCGCTGTTGAGATAAGCGTTGCGGATAGCACGCTATCTCAGCGATAAAATTCAGCGTTAGCCGGCGATAATTATCCTTGCGCGAAGCGAGCTGAGCGATAATTATCGCCGGCCCTTGCTGATAGGCCCCTGTGTGTCTTAAAGGGGAGACATCCATGTGATCCCCTCACCGAGCATTAATAAGCACTGGGGACCCCATCCCCACGTATCTTTTTTTAAGGGGAGGGGGGCCAAGTGGCCACTGTCCCTGAGCCTTATTAGCCCCTGGGGACCCCATACTCAGTGGCCTTTTGTCTATGAAAGGGGAGGTGGGCTGCGTGGCCCCTCCTCCCCAAGCCTTATTATGTCATGTAGCCCCCCTCTCTGACCCTTATTAGGCCCAGGGTACCCCATCCCCAAAAGCTGATTTTTTAATTAAAGGGGAGGTGGGGTGCATGGCTCCCCTCATTGACCCTTGGGGGGCGGTATGGCTCACCTCCTGAGCCTTATTAGACCCTGAGGACCCCATTCCCCAGGACCATTTTTTAAGTTACAGGACTCGGAGACTTAGTCCACTGTCCTGAAGATTAAAAAAATAAATAACTTATGGGGTTAGGGTAGGGATACCCTGCCATCCTCGGCCCTGTGGAGGGGACCCAGAGGGATCCCCTCCCGGCCAAAATACAAATAAATGTAGCAATCTTTGTTGCGCTCCCATGAGTCCCGTGGGATTGCAACAAAAAAAAGATAACAAAATGGAGACTGAATTATTTTTATATATACCTTAATGAGGAGGGGGCATACATAGGGCTCCCCTCCCTGAGCCTATTTTGGACCCCCAGAGAGCTCTTCCCCCAGGGCCAGGTATATTACTGAAGTGGAGAGGGCAGCATGGCCCCCTTCCTCGACCCATTTTCGACCATTAGGAAGCCCCTCTCCCGGGGACAATGTTTTAATTAAGGTGTATGGGGCACCCGGGGCCCCTAAGCCTAGGGAGGCCCCTGGGACCATATTCAAAAATAAAGTGATGGGTTCTGCATGGGCCCACTACCTGAGCCTTAAAAATGTCTGGGGGACCCCATGCCCCAGGGCTGTCACTTCAAAGAAAATAGAGGGAGACGCGTGGCCCTCCTCACTGAGCCTTAAATGGCCCCAGGGACCTCAACCCCCGGACCGGCTGATTTACTGGGTCCTAGGGAGCCCACCCCTGGGCCACAGTAGTTTCTCTGCCTGCACTATATTTTTTGCTCCCATCTGGCGGAATAATTTTTAAATCTCCTGCCAAACAGGAGCAAAAACGATGTCTGCTGCCCGTCGGCGGTAGATTTAGAAATGCTCCCGCCGGCTGTGAGCAGACTTGTTTTCTGTTTCCCTGCTGGCGGGAGGCCCAATATTTTCATTAAGGGGAGGGGGGACACGGCTCCCCCAAGCCTAATGAGACCTTCGGGGATCCTATCTCTGGGGCCATATTAAAAAATAAAGTGAAGATTGCCATATTCAAACATAAAGTGAAGGGGGGATGCATGACCCCACTACTCAAGCCTATAAAAGGCCCAGAGGACCCCATCCCCCAGGGCTGTCACTTCACAGAATAGAGAGGGAGGCCTCGCGGTCCACCTCCCTGAGCCTTTAATGGACCTGGGGGCTGGTTCCCTTTCTGTGTCCCAGGGCAGCCCACCCCTATGGCACAGTAGTTTCCCTGCCTACACTACCGTGTTTGCTGCTGTCTGGCGCGATCATTTTAAAATTTCCCACCAAACTGGAGAAAACACAATGTATGCTCAAAGCCGGTGACAGATTTTAAAATGCTCCCGCCGCTGGGAGCAGACTTGTGTTCTGTTTCCTGCATAAACTAATGTGGACAGGAAACAAAACACATATTTCTCCCATCCGGTGAGAACATGTAAAAAGCAGCTGCTCCCACGGGCAGGAGCAATACCGGTTCCTTCTCACACCTTCTACTCTGTGTGTAAGAACTGTGTGCCACATGTGCACACTTACCTTTTTTGGGGGTGCATCAGGGTGGCCTTTTGGCCCCCCTATCACCCCTGAAATAGCATTCGCAATTTGCAAATACCTCTTTGGTACTCAAAAATTGCGAATGTCTTCCCATTCATTCCTATGGGCCCCTAAGAATGAATGGAACGGCATTCCTTAATAGCGAATCGGAATTTGCAATTCGCTATTAAGGAATATGTAGGAATCTCAAAATTTTTGCTAAAAGCTACATACATTGCATTTTGCAATTCTATAATAGCGAATAGGTCAAATTCGCTTTTATAGAATCGCAAAACGCAATCTTGATACATCTGGCCCAAAGTCTTTCTTGGGGAATGCAGGGCAGGTCCTCGGGGTTCTTGAGGTTACTGGCTGCAGGACACACTGGGATTTCGCTGCCACAGGTTCGAGGTGGGGACTGGCCAGTAGGCTGGGGCCAAGTCAGTGGGCGTCCTCCTCTTCTTCGCTTCGGCATGCTCTTCGGTCCTTCTTCTACTTTTTTTCCTTGGTCAGTTCTTGTCTGAGGAAGCAAGGTTCAGAGATGCCCCTAAATACTAAATTTAGGGGCGTTACAGGTAGGAAAAGGTTGGGACCAATGGGTCCCTCCCTTGGGGTGGGTACACTCCCTATTATGCCACCCTCTGGTGGGAGGGGAGCAGATGCCTCTCTCTGGTTGGCTAGAGCCTCCCATCTGCAAGATGGCGGGGACTGAGAGTTGTGCTTCACCTCACCTCCCCCACCTGAGGGTTGGGGTTGGAAAATGTGGTCATACCTCTATTCCTCTCTTGGTTATCCCACCGATTCTCCCACCCAAAGTGGGGGTCAGAACCATTGCGTGCCAGAAACAGGTCTGGGGAAGCTCACAAAGGTGTCAAGCCTTTGAAGCTTCCCCTTCGTGGACCCTTCCCATCCTGGAGGAGGATGCTTGGCACCTCGTCCCACAAGGTGCATTGTTTCAGACCACCGAGAGCAGCAGGCTCGCGGCCTAGCGGTCCGGAAAAATGTCTGGTGGTGGCAGCCTGCGCAGCCACTCAGCCTGGACACTAGTGTTAGGTCATTTTTCTGGGGTCAACACCTAAGATGCCCTCTGACTGCATTTTTCATTAAATTCCACACTGTCATCAGTGTGGGTTTAATGTGCTGAGACGTTTGATACCAAATTTCTCAGTTTTCAGTGCTGCCTTTATGGTGCTGTAGAGTTCGTAATGACAAACTCTCAGCACCATATACTCTTAATGGCAGTACTGCACTTACAATGTGTAAGAATTGGCTTAGACACTGTAGGGGTTCAGCACTCATGCACCTGTACCCTCACCACTGGTATAGTGCACCTAGCTAGAGGGATGACTGGCCTATGCCAGGGCAGTGGGTTGTAGGCAGGGCACACAGGGATGTGGGCCATGTCGACTCTTCACTTTGTTCTGCACTGTGGGAGGGCAGGTTTGATAAACAGGCGAGGTGGCTGAATATATGTTCCAAAAGGACGGTTTTTATTAGCAAAAGTAGAAATGGTAGGTTGTTCGATATGTATTTCTTCTTGCTCCTCTCTGGATTTGGCTGAGCTTGATGGGGATTCAGAGGTTGATGTTCCCGGCTCCTCCTCTTCAGTACAAAGGTGTTTTCCCCGGAGGCTCATAAGAGAGGGAAAGAGGGAGCTAACAGTTTACTGTTCTGAAAATCAATTAGTGCCAATTACCTGTCACCACACCTGGAAGTGCTTTTACAAACTAGGGCTTTTGGTCGTCTTTCCTTGTGCTGGGTTTGAGGGGGTTTAAGTGAAGTCTATTAGTGCATTAACTGAAGTGCAGCAGGAAATTAGGTTTGTTACATGTCATGCTAAATCATGCTATTAAGTAAGTTGCGCTAATAAAGTAGGTCACACTATTGACAATGAGACACGCTTAGAAAAATGAGGCACGCTAATAAAGTGAGGCACGCTAGTAAAGCAAGTCACGCTAGTAACATGAGGCACGCTCGTAAAGTGAGGCACGCTAGTAAAGTAAATCACGCAAGTTCTGGAAGTGCCACTTATACAGGGAAAACATAAGTATACGGGCGCGCAACACACACACGGTTATTACTGAGGCAGGATCCCCCGCTCCGCTACCCGTGCCCTTTTCCGTGCTTGCCACTCACCTCCCTCGCATCCTGCCCCTGGTCCCTCGAGACACTAACACTCACCATCCCTGCCGCAACTCTCCTGAGTTGCGGCCGCTCTCCAGCATCCTCCAGCGGACACCACCACTCTTCACACCAGCGTTCGTCTGGTTCCTCGTCTCTTTCTTCCAGGGCGTCTTCGGTCTTCGGGTTTCCTTCGGGCGTTCTCCTGTCGTGTCCGTCTTCTCTCTTCTGCCTTTCTACTTCCGACTCCGTTCCTGCTGCTTCCTTGTCACCGGTCCTAGCCGCCTCCTGTATGATTTCCGACCTTTTCATTGGGCGGCTGCCAGACCTTCCGGGGTTGTGCCCGCCTACTTCCGGGGTCACGTCAACGTCTCGCTGTGGAGAGACATGATAGGGGAAATGGATATCGTAGTCCTTTATGGTCCTTCCTACTCCGATCATTGGAAGGAGTATGGGTCCTACGGGGAAGATCCTCCCATGGCGTTATACAGGTGGGCCCCTCGTGCATCTTCTCACATGAACCAAAACACGCAGCCTGCAAAGGCAATGTGTGTGTGTGGAGGTACACGGCCTCTGAGTGTGACACAATAAGTGCTGCAGCCCTTAGAAGCCTTTCCTGGCCACAGTGCCATTGGTACCTATGGTACCATTTCAAGGGACTGACCTGTGGCCATAGAGTGCCAATTGGGTTTTGTTCTCAATGCAGTGTTAGGGAAAGAACATAGGCCCTGGGTACCTGTTTGGCAGGAGCCCAGGGCACACTCAGTCAAAGCACATTAGCAATTCAGCAAAAAGTGGGGGCATACCATGCAAAAAGAGGGCACTTTCTTACAGCGTGTGGTTAGTCACCTGCAGGGGTGTTCGCTTTCTCCAGATGCGTTGGCAACAGGTATGTTGCTGATCCCCTGCTGCGCATGGCCAAGACATTACTCAGTAGGGGTTGACTTTACGTATGGTAATAAAACATTACTTTACAATAAAAAAAGCAAGAAATTCACTGAAAACACTAAAGGTTAAAGAAACATTATAGTTAGGAGTGATAAAAAGATCTATTTTTGTTTTTTTTAAACATAGCAATTCACTCAAAAAACCAAAGGTTAATTGACATTATCATTGGGTGAATATCTCAGTAACAACATTAAGGTTTTGATCTCAACAAAAACACAGAAATTCACCAGTTAGTTAGCATCACTAACTATAACTTACGCCCCGCCATCCACTGCTTTAGACCTGCACATATGGCATCACTCATGACATGTTCTATGACATCATTCATCACATCACTAATGACAACATCAATGAGAAAAACAAGTTTGGCATTATGTCTAGGAGAGTAAGTGCAAAATAGCTCAGAATAATATAACGCATCATTAATGCATCACCCGACAATCCCTAGAGGTGAAGCTTCTGCTATGTGCGACATTGACCCTACAGCATACACTCCATGGGTAGCCGAGTTCATGTTGACTATGAGCCACAGATAAAAGGGTAACCTTTACTGCACATGGTGTTCAATCTTTCAAACAACCAAGTTCCCGCAGATACTCAAGCCCTGTTACATAACTAATGCCGTACTACGGACACTCTTTACCTGTTTCAAACCCCTGACAGTAACTGAACCTACACGGAGACATGAAGTGGATAATAAATTAGAACTAATAAAGGCTATAAAAGGGAAGCAAATAAATATCTTGAGAGAAAAAAGAACATTTTATAAAAATACTATTTTATTTGAAAAAGATCATGGGATGAACAAGTTTGGGTAGACTTACTTCAAGCTTGTAAATCAAAAGATCAAACGTTGTTCTGGAACCTTATAGCAAAGGGCACCAAAGAAGGTGTGCAATCCAGAGATAGGTTTCTAGAAGAAAAAGTCTGGGTTAAACACTTCTCCACATTGTACTCATGTGAAGGGGAGGAGGAAGGAATAACAAATGAATACCTAGGGCAAAACACTTGTGATACAACGCTAACATTTAGCCTGGCAGATACCATACTAGCCATTAATTCAGTTAAACAAGGTAAAGCCCCAGGACCAGACAAAATCCCTGGGGACCTCTGGAAACACGAGAACAATCTGTGGGCACCCTATATTAATTTACTTAGCAATGATATTGCAAGAGGTGCCCCAATTCCAGAAATCTGGCAGAGTGCAGAAATTGTGACCATTTTTAAGAAGGGGGATAGATCCAACCCATCAAACTATAGACCTATCAGTTTGATAGATGTCTTGCAAAAAATGTATGCGCGTCAACTTCTCAATAAATTGAATATGTGGATTGAGGATCACTCTATTTTTACCAAATACCAGGCAGGTTTTAGAGCCAAAATTAGTACAGTAGACCAGGTTTTTAGATTCTTATGTTTAACATGGAAATACATTAATATAAGGAAATCCCATCTATACGTAGCCTTCGTGGACCTTAAAGCGGCCTTCGATTTGGTTCCCAGGGGGCAGTTATGGAAAAGGTTGAGGAATATGGGCGCCCCTGGGGACATCTGCCAACAATTGATTAGGCTACACGAGGGTAACTATGCAAGAGTAAGGTGGGGGCCTAATGGAGAGCTATCGGAGAGAATAAATATAAAGAGAGGTGTCCGACAAGGTTGCGTTTTGGCACCAACCCTTTTCTCTCTCTACGTAAATGACATCCCTGAAACCCTCTTGGGCTGCGAGCATGACTCTCCCAAGTTGTGTGGTCAAGCCGTTCCGGCCCTATTATTTGCGGATGGCACGATTTTAATCTCCCAGACGCCTAATGGACTACAAAATCTCTTGAATAAATTTCGGGCCTACTGCTTGGATAAAAACCTTGAAATTAATGCTTCCAAAACGAAAGTTATGACGATTAACCCCCATAGAGGGTTTAACAAAGTCTTCAATGTAAATAAGGAAAAGATTGAACAAGTGAATAATTTTAAATATTTGGGTATCACCCTCGACACTAAAATGAACTGGAAACCGCAAATAGAAAAATCGAGGTTAACATTAATACAAAATAAAGCCCCTATAATCAGGAAGTTTAAAAGTAGCCCTATTAAAGCAATATCACCTGCTATTGAACTTTTTAAATATAAAGTTCAATCAGCTACCCTATATGGGGCAGAACTATGGGGCCATGTACCACGAGATTCTTTTTCAGCCCAAGAAAACAGTTTTTTCAGGCAACTCTTAGCGATCCCGGGCTGTACCCCTCTTGTCCCGTTATTTTGGGATTTGAATATACGCCACTTGGACGATCAAGCTCATTTACGCCCATTACTGTACTGGGTGCGCCTGTGGTCAACTGATGAGCTTGCAGACTACAGAGATGCATTGAAGGAAATAATTCAAATAAAGAATGCTACTCAGTTGGTTTGGTTAGCGTATATTGAAAATTGGTTCACAAAGCTGGGCTTACGCAACTTTTGGACAGATCCTGATTCACTTACCAATTCTTCCAAAAAATTGCTGAAGGACACATATTGGGACTACATTTATAACTCTGTATTACATAACCCCAAACTTGGACCATTGACCCTTAAATTTTTGAATTTTAAATGTGGAAGCAAATTCGAATATTTTATGGATGAAATTGAACCCCCTTTGGCTAAATCACTGTACTTAAAGTATCGCTATGGCATTTTGCAACTCAGTTCTAGAACATCAAAGTGGGCGCCCAATAATAATAATAATAAATCTGACCTGTGCAAATTGTGCGATATGGACGCAAAGGAGGATGAGACCCATGTCCTATTTATATGCCCTGCATATATGCGGCCAAGGATAAAATGGATCAAACCTATTTGTCTAAACTTGGGTCTTCGTCGTGTCCAGGATGGGGAAAGAATATTTAAGGGCGACACATCACAGAGGATAGTATTTAGCCTGAGTCGTTTTTTATTTAATGTTGCGATAATTAGGAAAAGGAATGGTCAAAAAATGTAACGGTATCATCACCAAGCCTGGTTCTTAAAATTCTTAAAATTTTTTACTCTTATTTTAAAAGGCTGGTAAACCAACATTGTGTATAAATTAATATTTAAAATTTTTATATTGTATATTGTATTTATGTATGGATTATTTGTACCCACTAGAAATGCTGCACTTTGTCATAATGATTGTTTTTATATTGTACGGTACTCTTTTATGGTTATTATAACCGAAATAAAGAATTGAATTGAATTGAAATTGATATCAGTAGAAACGTGGGCACAGTAAACAGTGTTTACATCACAGACACAGTTTACTCTGTACCACACTGTTTGCAGACAGGGAAAATCTCTTGAGAAATACAGCACAGAGTATTAAAAAGTATCTACTAAGAACAGTGAACACTCAACGCAAAACGTGTCCAAAGAGAGAGTATTCATTAAAATAGCCAAAGTCTGAAGGTGCTAAAGACCATACCACCAGCAGGCTTCATACTGTGGGGAAAACTCTACCGGTCCCATCTTCTGAAGCAAATCAAGCACATGTACATAGGTTACTAACTGGGGCACACGGTCTTCTATGGTATGTAGACATTGTCATGCTGAGGCGATTCTCTTCAATAACTCAAGGCTGCCTACAATCCTTAGGGCCTCATTTACAAGCTTTTGCAGTCGGCAGCGCCACAAGCCTTCTTGCAACGTGTGTCCTATGTCAAAAGAATAGGGCAGACATGCTTTGTATCTCTGAGATATGGCACATTCCTATCCTCTTCCCCAGCGCTGGCGCACAATTGGCTGCCATGCGCCAATGCAGGCACCCTTGCACCATGGTGCAAAGATGTCTGCGTTGTGGAAATGATTGTTTTTGTGCAGTAAGGGACACCTTCCTGCACAAAAGCAATCAATGGAGGCAATTTCCTCCTTTTATGTGTGCTGCTGACTGCAGCACACACAGAAAGAGGAAAAAACAAGATGAAATAAAGTTATTTCTCCTTGTTGCTCCTCCCCTACGGCTCCCCTGGGGAGGCGTAGGCGTTTGACACATTCCCAGATTTACAGAACATTGTAAATCTTGGAATGTGGCAAATGCCATGGATGTCATGTGGGAACCCCCACTATAACGCCCATGGTACGCCTCCCCATCGCAGTGTGAGGCAACACAGCGACATGCTCTGCGTTGCCTCACACCATATCTACAAAGCTGTGAAAAGCCACACAGGGTGACTTTACGTGGCCTTGTAGCTATGGCCCTGCACTGTACGCCACCAGAATGTCAATAAAAGTGACGTTCAGGTAGCACACAGGGGCTTGTAAATGAGGCCCTTAGTTTTTAGTATGTAGGATCTTTCTTTATCCTGTTGGAAACTTTCTGCAGAACCAAAAAATGTATGTGAAACGTACTGGTTATAAGTTGTCAACTGTGACCTGCACACAGAGTTGCTCTTCAATACAAAGATTTATAACTTATTCAATATCTCTGCACACCTCTGACGCATTAAGCAGCACATGCATTTTCTAAACCCTTGCACCCTTAGCTGGACACAATCTGTATAAAATTAGGTAGAGAAGTAATATGGTAACTCTCTGCCGCTATGTAAATTATAAAACAATCTATCACACTATAGTTAAGGTTGTGTGGCAAGTGAGCTGAAAGGAGTAACTTTATAATTTCTAATGTTTGTGTATTTTTATAGGAAAAAATAAAGCTTCCCTAATTATAACTAAGCTTTGAAGTTTTTTTTTCTTTACATTTCAAGAAATGTTTTTAATTATTAATAAAAATGTGTTTCAAGTCATCGAGTTCAGTGTGGTTGATAAGAGTGTTGATATGTAGAGGGTTCAACAGTACAGTGGAGGACTGTGTCGTACAGTCGTACAGTGCATTGTTGTAGAGTGGAAAACAATGGCAGAGGATAAAGTAGAGTGGGGTAGTGTACAGTGAAGTGAAGTGTGAGTGAGTGGCGTGGTAACTTGTAGAGTCGATTGGCTCGTGTATGACAGTTCAGTGGTGTAGCATGCAGTTGAGCATAGTGTCACAAAATTGAAGTGTGTTGTCATACAGGACAGTGGTATGGTGTGTTGTAAAGTCTTGGAAAGTCTTGTAGAGTGGAGTAGAGTGTTGTACAGTGGAGTGTTGCAGGATAGAGTTGAGTATAGGGTTGTAAAGTGAAATTTGCGCGGATGAATTGGAGTACAGTGTGGTAGAGCGGCATAGAGTGTAGTAGAGTTTTGTAGATTATGGTTGAAAAGAGCGCAGTAAAGTTGAGCGATGTAGAGAGAAGCGTTGAACAGTGGCGCAGAGTATGTGAAGTGTAGTGATGTGTAGTCATGTGGAGTCATGTAGGATAAATCGGATTAAAGAGTCAGAGTGCAGTGTTATGTTGTAGAGTGGCGTGGAGTAGATTGGGCTGTCGTAGCATACAGTGTAGTAAAGTGTCAAAGAGAGGAGTAGTGTAGCATACAGTGGAGTGAACTGCCGTTTGTTACACTGTTGGAAAGTGTTGTGCAGTAGAGTACATTGTAGTGGCAGAGATTGGATTAGAATGCTGCAGAGTGCAGGGGAGTTGAGTAAAGTACAGTACAGTGTGGGACACAGGTGTGACATTGAGTGTCGTAGAGTTGATTGTCTTAGAGTTTGGTAGAGTGAAGTGGTATAAAGTGGAGTAGTGGAGTACAGTAGAGTAGAGTGGAGTAGTACTTGATAGAGTTGGGTGGAGTAAAGTGGGGTGGAGTGGCATAGAGGGAGTTGCATAGAGTGTGGTAGAATGTAGCAGACGGTTGTATAGAAGCATAGAGTAAACAAGAGTGCTGTCCATTTGCATAGAGTGGAGTAAAGTGTTGTAAAGTGGAGTGCTATGGAGTGGATTATTATTTGGTAAATAGGAGGGGCGGAGAGTGGGGTATGTGTGGAATACCATACAGTAGAGTGGCATAGAGTGGAGTTGCGTACACTGTAAGAGCGTAGTAGAAGGGCATACACTGGAGTGGCGTACAGTGCAGTAACATAGAGTGGAGTACAATAAAGTACATGGAGTGGAGTACAGTGTGTTTGCGTACAGTGTGGTGATGTAGAATGGAGTGGCGTACAGTGGGATAGTGTATAGTGGAGTCGGGTACAGTAGAGTGTCGTCCAATGAAGTGGTGTAGACTGAAGTGTCATATAGTTAGGCTATCCTGTTTTAGGTTTCAACCTAAAATAATGAATAAAAACCCACCGAAAGGGAAATAGCCCTCACCAAACACTGATAAACACCTGCACAACCACAAAATAAATGCCATCAAAGAAAGGAAAAGGAGAGTGAAAGAGTCATTTTTAGGTCTCGCCTGACCCAGCGCATGCGCTGGTCTGGCGAGACTTATTGAGAGGGCTCCAAAAAGTGCTACCAGGCCAGCCTAGAGCTACAGTGCATGTGCGCGGGCGCGCGCGCTGTGCTTTACCGTGATTACTTTAACTTTCGCGGCCGGGCTCCAAAAAGTGCTACCAGGCCAGCCTAGAGCTACAGTGCATGTGCGCGGGCGCGCGCGCTGTGCTTTACCGTGATTACTTTCACTTTCGCGGCCGTACTGCCGCTTTGATGTTTGATCGCGATCACTTTCACTTGGCATAGCTAATAGGTCTCGCTTTTGGGACCTTATAAGTATTTAGTTATGCAACTGTTGCATGGCTAAACACTTATAAGGTCCCAAAGGCGAGACCTATTGGCTAGGCCAATGCTTCTTTTTTTTTTTTTTTTTTTTTGTTTGCTGACCTACTACCACTATGTTAATCGAAATCAAAATAATGAGTGGGGATATGTCAGTAAAGTGTGTTGTAGAAGCAATTCCAATTTGGCGCCAAATGCATTTCTTTGGAAGGCTTTCTTGCGCGACAAATTGACGATTGTAGTCCGAGCTTTTAGGAATTGCCCCTGTGTGATGAATTTCCACACATTTGCTTTACAGACAAGTGTACAGTGTTATCGTTTCTACCGCCAGAAAGGGGTAAATGTTTTTTTGCACTGAGTTTGCCTCCCGTTGAATGTAAGCAGTCTTACATTGTGCATACCAATTTCAAGTGATTTGTACTATCTGTTCCTTTGGAGAGCAGTCAGCCTCGATTACCATGGGTGGGGCTAGAAGTGTCCAGCTGAAAAACTCCGAGTTCCAGGAGTGTACTCAGACTCACATTCAAGAACGCTACAAGTTCCAACACAGCACTTATTGGATAGTGTATTTCATGTCTCCTTACAATCTTGGTCCACTGAAAATCTCCTAATATGAATCTTTCAAAGGGGTTCCTTGGTATCATCTGGAACAGTTCTGTTCCTCTGTGGTTCTTTTCACTTTGCCAATCTCAGTCAGGAGCTGCTGGCAGAATCCTCTCTGAGAATGACAACTGGTGCCAGCGTTGGTCATAAAGGCTAGGTTCCATGTCAGAAGTTTGTAATGGACACATTGGATGCATTTATGCGCACTGAATCTAAATGGGGAGTATATACATAGTTAGTGGCTATCTGGAAAATATTGCTTGTATCTGGCCTTCATGAACCAACATTGGGAGTTTCTGTTCCAGATGATTTTTTTTTTTTTAATGTCTGCCCGCATTTCTAGTTGCATAGAGATCCTTGAGACGCCCTGCCTTTTGTAACCAAACCCTAAAATTAATGTCAATATCTTATGCTTACCAGATATTTTAAGTAATGTGATTCCCTTTATGTAGCTCTTCGTCAACCTGATGAGGTACCGAAGCACAATTAAGGATAGGTAGCACGCTACTCCATGGGAGCCCTCAGGATTGTCTGTACTGTGGCCTCTATGGTTAGTGTTTTGATGTACGTGAGGACTGGAGTTGTGCGGTTATCGTATTTTGTCACTACACCTTGGCATAGTGACAAGCTAAAAGTACTGAAAAATAAGACTTTAAGCATTAGATGCTAGCATATGGATGTTTTTAAAGTTGTAAAAGTGTTTAGTTTGAATTTGACATCTATTGTTTTTTTTGCTAATCTCTTTCCTCTTAGTTGCTTCAGGTATTATAATAGCTGTGGGTGACTGAGCACTTTAGAAACTAATAGTGTATGAGTACCATGTGGCCTAGGCAGAATGTGTTATGGTGTCATACATGTATGGCAGAGGCTGTTTACACCATGCCACAGTCAGTGTTTAGCTGCTTTTGTACATAAATGCAGTGTCAAAGTGCGCGGAAATATGTGGTTGCATGTGTGATCTATCAATTTTTAGGTACTCTATATCATACATTTCAAACCACTTTGGATATGGTGTCTAGAAATGTGCTCAAAGCTGAAGGGAGCTACACTAGGGTTGTGCAATCTTCCATCTTCTGCAATAAATGTTCATAAGTATACACAGTAGCAGCACAGGAGCTCTTCATATGAGTGGGGATTAAGCAGCTAGATACGGTATATGCTCAGCGAAATCCATCCAGTGTGACGGGTAGCATCCCAAACGAATGGGCATTGTACATCCATCAATAGTATATGCTCCTATGGGTCCACTATTGGGCCACAGAGGCGTTACCACTTTAATACTATCTGTCCTAGATCCTCGAGGAGGAATGAGAAAGCCATAGGATTGAGCATTATCCTGCCATGCTGTAGGCTTTGAGTAGTTCTCCCAGACGTGGCACAGGAGCAACTGTTCTGCAACAAAAATGTGCCTTAGGGGTCCACTGGGAAGCGACCGAGAAACAGCTCATATAATAGATCACTATACAGTGCTCTGTGGTATATGCTCTGAAGAATATATTGCGGTAAGGGATATCAGGAGACGAGAGCAGCGGCTCTAGCAAGCCTATTTAGGGAGGATGCCACAAGAAACCACCCTTACTCTCTCTGCCCTATACTTGAACACCCAAGTTTGACACCTAGGGGGTGGAAATTTCTTGGAGCTCCTAGGAAAGGGCAGTGCTGTCGAAAGAATGGGAGAGGTCCTGGGTAGGCAAAAAGAGGGGGATTGGCTCCTAGAGAAACTTGTGATGCTGGGCTTCCTTAACGAGACAAAAACCAAAGGAAATGATGGACGGAGTGTTGAACATTGCAAGCACTCACCCCCAGTCAACTGATCTGGGTTTAATCCATCACCGTTCTTTAGCCCACTCTGCCACCCCAGTTCAGACATGGCCATATGCAAATCAGTCTGACCCTGTGCCTCATGGGAACAGTCCAGCTCGAACTGCCAAGCCATGTATTCCCTGGACCGGAAACAAGCTTCCTAGGACCGGTTTCTAGCATTTCAGCTATCTTCAGCCAGGCTTGCTTGAATCCAGTGGCATAGTGATCAAGGGACTCACGTCTGAGCATACCCTGCCAACTTATGGCGAACAAAGCAAAAACCAAAGAAAATGATGGACGGAGTGTTGAACATTGCAAGCACTCACCCCCAGTCAACTGATCTGGGTTTAATCCATCACCGTTCTTTAGCCCACTCTGCCACCCCAGTTCAGACATGGCCATATGCAAATCAGTCTGACGGTCCTAAGAAGCTTGTTTCCGGTCCAGGGAAGACATGGCTTGGCAGTTCGGGCTGGACTGTTCCCATGAGGCACAGGGTCAGACTGATTTGCATATGTCCTGTGGAAGGATAACATAGGAGAAAAGCATTCGGCCTGTCTGGTAAGCTAGTGTGATAAATACACAGGAATCTTGTACATCGCTTCAGAAGTTATTAGACTGGCTACATTTGGATAAAGCAGTGTGTAAGTATGTGTGTGTGATTTGCTGATATTGCTTTATGACCTGGTAATCCCTCAAACATTTGACATTCCTATTGTCTGACATGAGCATGAGTGTACATATCAGACTTCCTTTCACGTCAGAAATTTTCTGAATATGAAGTCAGAAATGAGTTGTCAGCTTTGTGGAAATTGTATGAAAAATACACGAACCACGAGTTCACTGCAGTCTTTTGGCCAGTCAGTCAAGACCAAGACGGTTGATCACCTGCCAATGGAAGCATCAAGGAAATCGACAAAATATATTTCACGATCTTTGCTTATATTTCGGTCCCATAGACAAAAATGCAGGTAAACAACATATGTAAAGAAATGTAAGTGATAGGAGCTATCAATAATGTATACGTGGATGCCTAAAATGCTATGCAGTCCACATATGCAGGAAATGCAGGAACACAACTGTATAGAGACCCACCTGACACATATATGTTGCCATATTAGAGTTTTTACAACCATTGCGAAAACACTTGTGCTGATTGCCTTAGCACCAGCGGAGACCTCAAATTTATTGACACCTGTACATGTTTGATATACTTTAAAAGCAGGAGGCCTAATGGAATACATCTTTTACCCTATATGGTCCTGCTGTGGAGAGCCAGAATTGACTTTATTTTTAGAAATTGTATTCAACAGTTGAGAGGGCCATTTTCCTCGCGGATTTCTAGCCAGCCAGTAAGAAAGAAGATGGATTCCATTCGATAGTTACAATTGGTAGAGTTCTGTATTACCTGGTCCTGGGTCAAATATTCATTTTCAAAAGCAGGCATTACACTGTATTTCCAGGTGCAGTAGATTGTGTGCAGCTTCTTTTGCGACTGTGGAGACCACATATTCTACAAATGTCTGATACCCACTTATTAGAAGAGTTGCCAAAGCTCATTTTTAGGTCTCGCCTGAGCCAGCGCATGCACTGCTCTGCAAGACATTTAGTAGGTGGGATTTCAAAGTGCTGCCACAGACTTTTGGTGGCCTAAAGCTTGCGTGCACGTTAGCGTGCACGAGCGCAGCTGCCATCTGTCTTTTCTCCGGATCGCTTCTCCCCCACCACAGATCGCATAACTCGCCACGCTTGATCGCGATCACTTTCGCGGGCCGCGCGGCCAATGCTTGTTATCATAGACTACAGCGTGCAGGTCGTGAATGCACATGTGCGGCTGGGTCTTCACTTCCAGTGCAGCAGCAGGGCGGTCCTTTTCTGGCACAAGGTAAGGAATGCTTTCTTTCCGGGCATGGTTTTATGGCGGGTCATGTCTTTCTAGCCAATCACAGATCTTACTGGGAAGTGCAGCCCCGCGAGACCTGCCTAGTGCTGCCAGTTGATTCGCTGGGGTTGGAGTGTAGGCGTGTCACTGCCGCCCCAGCTGATCAGGGCCTCCTAGGCTGTAGTCTTCGCTCACAATACCGGCACTGCTCCCACGTGTGCTCCGCTGGAGACGAGCACCGTCACCCGGCTTCCTCTCAATGCTCCTGAGCCGCCGGTTATCTGAGACCTAACTGGGTGCGTGAGAAGGGACCTCTAAAAAGGACGGATATCGGCTGCCAGGTTAGATGGCATTTCCTGCTTGCCCAGCGAATGTAGGACAATGGCGGGAAGTCAGGGCCACTTACTTGGGTTGCACAAAGTGCACTCGGGGCTCCCTCGTGCGAGAACAGAAGCATGTAAGAGCGGTAGCTTTTGGAATGCTGGACTTGATGCATTGCTCTGCTTGATGAGTACATTTCCCTTGACAGCCCCCCTTCCAACCCTGTGCACCAGGCCTGAGAGAATATATCACTATTTAGATGACCACCTGCCACGATAGCAAGTTCTAGGCATTGTACAAATTCAGGGCAAAAAGACTGCTGCAATACCTGCAAGTCACAAAAGGTTTATGTGCATTGGTTTGTATCACATTTAACAGTATTTGGTTTGAATCACATTTAACAGTATTGATCAAGCATTAACATATAGATGGGTTTCAAGATGAGAAAATTCATACGCAGAAACTGATAACGGGCATCAGGGACAGTTGTCACAATTGTACCCCAGGACCTTGAATGATATTGCCAAAATCGTCTCTGTTGTGAAAAGTAAACTTAAAGTTCATAGATAGTGTTGCAGCTAGTTTGATATTTTTGTCAGAAGGTGTAGATATTATTACAGCTGGTAGTTTTAAGAAGGTTTGTTTTCATAAGTAAAAGCTGACAAGAAGCCCATGGAAGCTGCTTGCAGAAATCTCCTGCCGCTATTCCAGACTTCACTAACTTGGCCCCCAACTTAATGGCGCAACTAACTCATACTGTCCCTGATGGCGCAGGCCTGGTGTGTGTTCATATAAGCTAAGTTTGTCCCATGGCTAAACTTCTACCTGGAATATAGAATAAATGTGTTTCCTAAACATAGTAGTTTATAAGATGAAGTGAAGCGTCTTTAAAACGAGCATTGGCATAGCCAATAGGTCTCACCTTTGGGACCTTATAAGTGTTTAGCCATGCAGCAGTTAATGTTGTTGCACCAAGGATATTGTGCTGCATAACTAAATACTTATAAGGTCCCAAAAGCGAGACCTATTGGCTATACCAATGCTTGTTATTTCTTCCTGAAGGGGCCAATGCAATGTAACTTTGTTATACATGCTAGCGGTAAGAAAGACTGGGCTAATATTATTCTGCTTGAGTTTTGTTGTTAAGGATATACCTACACCAAAATACTGTTTTTTCTTCCTTTTGCTTTTATCACTTTTGTGGTCTTTGGTCTAAAGATGCAGGGTTCAGAAGCATGTTTTAGGTCTTAATCATTTTATAAACTGTAAAGAATGAGGAAATACCAAGATCATGTTTACAATTTTGGCTGGGTTTGATTCTTTCACTGATAGGTAAAATGGCTGGTTTCATAAGAATCTTTTCCAATATGTACCGTCACATTTACCCACTGACAGAAAATGGGTGAAACCCTTTGATACATCAGCCCCTTTTTCTATCGAGTCAGTATTGATAGTAGGTGATATGCCAAACACCACAGGCTTTAAAATACGCATATGTCGCAGAACATGTCCCAGAGAATCGCAATCTTCAGGTGCAGCAGAATTGGCATGGAAAACTATGCCAGTGGCCAGAGTTAGCAAATGGTGTACTGGCTGTTTTGGCGTTGCCCTTCTCAAGTGCCAATGTTGAGAGGGCCAAAGTTTACTTGGGAAGGAAAGAGCGGGGTGCATGTCTAATGACTCACTGAAGAAGCACTGTACGGTGTACTACAATAAGTTTGATTTGAAAACATTTATTTGGACCTCATATACACTGTACATACACAGTCAAAACACCATGCACCATCAGTGCAGAAAGCAAGCAATAATAAAAGTAAAACATTCCATAAACACTGGAAAACACTGTTTCTAGGTTTTTAATCGCGTAAAAATGTGTAACCACTGATAACCACTGTTTTTAAGGTATTGAAATCACTAATAAAACCTCACCAGAATTTACCAAAAATAGAAATTGAAAACAGGAAAGCCTACATATAGTGTAGTGTGGTAGATTAGAAGAATATTCACTTTTACAACGCATTTTTTACAACGCAACATCCACTACAACGCATTCCATTCCATAGCATGACACTACAACGCATTTTTAAAAACTACCTTTACAACGCATTCCATTACATCGCATTCTACCTTTACAACGCATACCATTACAACGCATTATATTAAATTGCATTTAAGGTAAGTATTGGATAGTATAGGGGTAAAAATTACTATTCTAACTCCAGGGGGTGCAACAGTAGGGTAAGTGTTGGATAGTATAGGGGTAAAAATTACTATTCTAACTCCAGGGTGTGCAACAGTAGGGTAAGTGTTGGATAGTATAGGGGTAAAAATTACTATTCTAACTCCAGGGGGTGCAACAGTAGGGTAAGTGTTGGATAGTATAGGGGTAAAAATTACTATTCTAACTCCAGGGTGTGCAACAGTAGGGTAAGTGTTGGATAGTATAGGGGTAAAAATTGCTATTCTAACTCCAGGGGGTGCAACAGTAGGGTAAGTGTTGGATAGTATAGGGGTGAAAATTACTCTTCTACCCCCAGTGGGTGCAACAGTAGGGTAAGTGTTGGATAGTATAGGGGTAAAAATTGCTATTCTAACTCCAGGGGGTGCAACCGTAGGGTAAGTGTTGGATAGTATAGGGGTAAAAATTACTATTCTAACTCCAGGGGGTGCAACAGTAGGGTAAGTGTTGGATAGTATAGGGGTAAAAATTACTATTCTAACTCCAGGGGGTGCAACAGTAGGGAAAGTGTTGGATAGTATAGGGGTAAAAATTACTATTCTAACTCCAGGGGGTGCAACAGTAGGGTAAGTGTTGGATAGTGTAGTGTAATATTATGCGTTGTAATAGTATGCGTTGTAAAGGTAGTATGCGATGTAATGGAATGCGTTGTAAAGGTAGTTTTTAAAAATGCGTTGTAGTGTCATGCTATGTAATGGAATGCGTTGTAGTGGATGTTGCGTTGTAAAAAATGCGTTGTAAGTGTAGTGCGTTTTAAAAGTTGCATTGTAAACGTTGTTCCCCGTACAGTGTAATGGGGTAGAGTGGAGAGGCGTAGAGTGCAGTGGCAAAGAGTGGAGCATAGAGTAGAGTAGAATGTAATGGTGAACAGTGGAACAGCTTAGGATATAGTACCATACAGTAGAGTGCCATACAGTGCAGGGGTGTGGAACGAAGTGGAGTACAGCGGATAGGGTAGAATGGAATAGCATACAGTGGAGTAGAATCCAATGCAATAGAGTATAACGGAGTGGCGATGAATGGAGTATCGTACACTGAAGTGGTGTAGAGTGGAGTATGGTACAGTTGAGTATCATGCAGTGGAATAACGTACTGTGTTCAGGCGTACAGTGGTGTGGAGTAGAGTGGAATAGCGCATAGTAAAGTAGCGTATAGTTGAGTACAGTGGAGTGAAGTAGACTGCAGTGGTGTACAGAGGAGTGTTGTAGAGTGGAATACCATACAGTAGTGTGGCATAGAGTGGAGTTGAATACAGTCTAATAGCGTAGAGTGTACTGGTGTACAGTGGCATAGCATAAAGTGGAGTAAAGTGGAGTGGAGTACAGTGGAATAGCATAGAATGTATTGGCATACAGTGGAGTGGCATGGACTGCAGTGGCATACAGTGAAGTGAAGATAGAGTAGAATACCATACAGTTGAGTGGCACACAGTGGAATGGCATCCAATGGAATAGCGTAGAATGCAGCAGAAGTGTGCAGATGCATACATTGAAGTGGCTCAGGGAAGAGAGGTGTACAGTGAAGTGGCATACAGTGGTTAGGTGTAGCGTGGAGTTTCATACAGTGGAGTAGCATACTGTGGAATCGAGGAGAGAGTAGTGGAATACAGTGGAGTGGCGACAGTGGAGTAGCTCACTGTGTGGAATAATGTAGAGAGGGGTAGACTGGAGTGGAGTGCAGTGTAGTGGGCTATACTGGAATAACATACATTGTAGTGGTATAGAATGGAGGTGTGTATAGTGTAGTAGCATAGAGTGAAGTGGCATACAGTGAAGTGGTGTAGAGTGGATTGGCATAGAGTGCGATAGCGTATAGTGGGTGGACTGGAGTGATGCACATTGCAGTGCGGGATCAATCAATCAAACATTTGTAGAGTGTAGCAAATCACCAGTGATGGTCTCGAGGCGCTGAAGGTGTGGCTGCTGTGTGGTGGGTTGTTCATTCGAACTTACAGGTCTTGAGTTCTCTCCTGAATTGTTGGAGTGACGATGCGGTCCTGCAGTACAAGGGAAGTGGTATGAACCCCAATGTACCCCAATATAGGCTGAGGTAGATTGCACAACCTTTTACCTACATTTGTCCAACCATTGTTCTACATAACGGTTCTGGTGCTGACCTTTCACCTAGTTAGGTGCCGAAAAAATCTTGTGTGGTTTTCCCCAAAAACGAGCTTTATTTATTATGCATGAGGATTCTTAGTGTTACAACAAACAAATGATGGACGGAATGCTGACAATGCAGACATTCTCCCCCAGTCAAGAGATCTGGGTTAAATCCATTGTTCTTTTGCCCACTACGCCACCCCAGTTTAGACATGGCCATATGCAAATCAGTCTTGACCCTGTGCCTATTGGGAACAGTCCAGCTCGAACTGCCAAGCCATGTCTTCCCTGGACCGGAATCAAGCATCCTAGGACCGGTTTCTGGCTATCAGCCGTCATCAGCCAGGATAGCTTGACTTCAGTGGCGTAGTGAGCACGGGTCCCACGTCTGGGAATACCCATCCCACTTAGGGCGAAAAGCGTTACAACAAACAAATGATGGACGGAATGCTGACAATGCAGACATTCTCCCCCAGTCAAGAGATCTGGGTTAAATCCATCGTTCTTTTGCCCACTACGCCACCCCAGTTTAGACATGGCCATATGCAAATCAGTCTTGACCCTGTGCCTATTGGGAACAGTCCAGCCCGAACTGCCAAGCCATGTCTTCACTGGACCGGAATCAAGCATCCTAGGACCGGTTTCTGGTTATCAGCCGTCATCAGCCAGGATAGCTTGACTTCAGTGGCGTAGTGAGCACGGGTCCCACGTCTGGGAATACCCATCCCACTTAGGGCGAAAAGCGTTACAACAAACAAATGATGGACGGAATGCTGACAATGCAGACATTATCCCCCAGTCAAGAGATCTGGGTTAAATCCATCATTCTTAGTATCACAGCAGGATTGCCATCTTCTGCATAATAACTCTGTAATAGGGTCACCACTACCGCTATCCTTGGTCGACATGCCCACAGTACCATGACACATCTAGGTAGAACCCCTTAGGGTACTTTTCAGGTATATAAATACTACATATTCGCTTGGCAAGTTAGAGGTGAAAACTTCAGTGCTGACAGAGGACACTGAAGTCCCTGCACGCAGACACTCGAGCTCGCAGTGGTCTGACATCCCTCACGGGGTGTCAAACTCGAGACCAATACTGGGCCCTTCATTCTCTCACATCACGTAATGGGAGATTCTTGGCTATACACCTACATACATGCTAGGTACACTTAGATACATCTAGTTAGGGTTTCCACCGTAGGAGTACTCGTGACTACTGCCACGTATCTATGTGCCTGCATATATTCACTGTTTTAGCAAAATTCTACCTTTTATTTACTTTGTTGGTGCTTGTCATCATATATATCTGTTTCTGTCTAATGATGGTTGCTGCGCATGTATTTTATACTAAAATGACGCTGTTTCAATAAATACTTATTGAAAACGTCCCCACCGTTTATTCTGTGTATCTCTCTGAGATAAAGTGAGCACGAGTGACTGAGCGAAAAGTAGAACACTGTTTCCACGATCCCTGAGGGGTCAGGGTTGTCATGTTCGATAGTTGACACAAACTATTTGCTCCTTGGTAAGTTGGGGCTCATAATGGCACTGTGAGCTAGCTGATCTACAGACTAACATATCCTTTGGGAGTGTCTGGAATCAGTCTGGACACCAATCCCATAGTTTATGATGTCTAAACATGCAGATCCTATATAGATTTATCGGCACTGCACAAGGTCGTTCCATGCCTTGGCTGCCAGGTGTGAGAAGAAGTGTCCTCTGTTGTTGGTTCGGCGGATCTGTGGGGTGTGTGAGAGGGAAGCAAATTAAAGGTTTCTGGTCGGTTGGTGGAAGGTGAGGCATTTGATGATGTATGCTGGTCTCTCATTGTGCCGGGCCTTGTAAGTGTGGGTCAGCATCTTGAAGCGCCATTTCTTCTGGATTGGGAACAAGAGTAATTTCTTGAGGTAGGGTGTGTGGGTCCTTCTAGAGAGGTCGAGGATGAGTCTTGTAGTTGAGTTTTGTATTGTCTGGAGTTTCTGCAGGAGGCGTGCAGTGATTCCTACATAGAGAGTGTTTCCGTAATCCAATTTGCTGGTGATGAGGTCCTGCATGGCAATCCTTCTGGTGTTGACTGGGAGCTGCCGGAAGATCTTGTGGAGCATGAGATGGGTGTAGAAGCAGGCAGCTAATACAGCGCTGATTAGTTCCTACATAGATAGCTTGCTGTCCAGGATGATGTTGAGGTTGGGGCGGGCCGAGTTCTGTGGGCCCCCATGCATCATTCCATGGCGAGGTGTTGCTCCCAAAGATGAGGACTCCTGTCTTGTCCATGTTGATTTGAAGCAGTTGTTCTTCATCCAGTCAGTGACGTTCATCGTGCATCTGTGGATGCTGGCTCTGGTGGTGGATGGGTCTTCGAGCAGTGAGAGGATGAGCTGAGTGTCATTGGTGTAGGAGATGATGTTGAGTCTGTTCAATCTGCCAGGGGGGCATGTAGGTGTTGAACAAGGTGAGGCTCTGGGACGATCCTTGGGGCACGGCGCAGAAGATCTTCTGTAGCTCCAAAGTGAACAGCCAGGGACGGATCCTCTGTTGGATGTGAATAGCTCCTGCCCACATGAGATCCAAGTGTTCCTCAATCAATGGCTCCACTTCCTTCAAGACTCTCTGTAGCATTGGTGGTGCCTCCTGCCAAGGCCCTTTCATTATTTCTGCTGCACCTTCTGATAGTACATCGCTCATTCGTTTTCCCCCGATATCCTCCAGGCAAGCAGTTTCAGATGTCGATTAAGCACCTTTGGGCGATATTGATCGACGCAATCGTCCACTATGTTTGAAAAGATCAGTAAGGCTATCAGAAGGTCCCATGACAATTCCATCGGAATCGGGAACCATGGTTGTGATTTACAGATGGGAGCCACCAGCATGAGGTTAGCTCTCTGCCGTCTGATTGGAGCAGACTTTCTGACCATCATGGTATAAGGGGGAAATGTACAATTATGGCTGTTTGACCAATCAATCTTTCACCTGGTTCTTATCCCCATGGAGATATTTCACCATCAAAACTTTTTTTCCAGCTATAGGTGACAGAAATCTTGCATCATCTCCGAGCGATTTGAGGTCTCGTACCTCCCAGCTGATTGCTGTGACTCACTGCGGACATGTTGTCCAAGTTCAACAGTATGCAGCAGGATTCTCTCCTTCACCATAGGTTTGATGGGGAAGGAACCAGCCAGGAGTTCCGAGCAGTTTATATGGAGCTTCAGTTCTTCTTCTGACCATCTTTGCCCATCTCAATATTTTCGGATCTGGCTCCCGAGCCCCAGTGACTGGTGTCGAATTCTATGATCCGATCCGGAGAGGAACTGAAGATTGCTCTCCCGTTCCAAGCATCCAGATTATCTAATCACCATTGGATCTCTGTGCTGCCTCTTGTGAATGCGGGATCCATTGAGAGTAAGTAATCCCTCTCCTGAAGTGTGCTGCCTTGAGTCCTTGAAGGGACCTGTAGTGGAGGGAACACGAAAAGATCGCCTCAATCAAAGACATCCAAAGTCCCACTATCCTCTCCAACAGTCTGAGGTAAGACCTGTCCCTCCACATTACAATTAGCTTGGAATGGCCTTCGTTGAGTCGATAACGAAACCCAGGAAGGACATGGACTGGTTTGGGGTCAGGTCTGATGCTTTGGTTTACTATAAATTCCAATTCCTGAAGTAAGGCAATAGTTGTGATGAGATTGGATCGTAGGCCCTGTTGAAACTGACCCATCAGGAGGATGTTGTCCAGGTTTATTATCATTCTCACTCCTCTCGTCCTCCGATGCTCTACTACTGGATGTAGGAGTTTCGTGAAGCACCACGGGGCTGACGAAAGCCCGAACAACAGTATAAAAACTCGTAGATTCATCGTTTTCCATAGGAACTGTCAGAACCTTCTGTGGGAAAGAAAAATGGGAACAGTGAGTCAGGCATCCTTCCGATCAATCGTGTCTGACCATCCAGTCCCCTGGGAGGAAGACATCTCTCGTGAGACGGATAAACTCCTCTTTGAAATGGCGATAGATGACCAACTCGTTGAACTCTTTCATGTTTATCCTGGCCTGAACTCCTCGACCTTCTTTTGCACCAGGAAGAGATTGCTCAGGAAACCTCTGCGATTAATTACTGACCGGTAAAATGACCTTTGTGTTCTCAGTCCTGCACTTTGCTGTCTACGTTCTATTTTTATGGGAAAAAAATGCAGAGGTCTAGGATGTGAAGCTTGAAATGGGGTTTGTTATATTCCATGTGGGAACCTTGTACTGTCTCAGGTACCCATGGGCTCCAAGTGATTTCCCATCATCTGTCCAAAATCCAGCTCAACATTTCCTCTGAATTGATAATTCTTACCAGAAAATCCTCCTGTGTTGCACGCTCTTCCTCTGGTGCTGCTTCTACCACCCTTTGCTGCTCCTCTGGGCAGGAAGATGGTCCATGTCTGCTGGTTGTCATGCCAACAGATGTTTCTCTTTCCCTGACCTTGCAGTGCACCTTGTGCAGAGCCATGATGTCAGCCACAGCGGGAGGTGTGCCCCTCCTGTGCAGGACAGACGAGAGAGGCTGTGGCAACACAACAGACCTTGGAGGGATGGGGTAGGGGCTCCGATTTTGACAATAGAGGGCTGGGAGGAGGTGGGCAGGTGCAGCAAGCTAGGCACAGAGGGGAAGGGCATTAGCTGCGCAAAGGATCACGCAGGGCAGGAGGAATTGGGCAGAGTACAGACTCTTACAACAGAGAGCCGGGAGGAGGTGGGGAGGGGCAGAAAGCTGACTAAAACGGAAAGGCCTACATGGGAAAGGGCGGTACAGTTCACCCTAGAGGGCAAGAGGGAGATGGCAGGGGCATGCATACAGAGAATGAAGGGCAGAGAAAAGGCGTGACCAGGGGCAGCTAGCTGGCCACATAGGGCAGGTTGTCATGGGCATTGGCAGCAAGCTGTCCACAGAGGGCTGGTATGATGGGGAAGGAGCATTCAGATGGCAAAGAGAGAATAGGCACGAGGGGTCAGCAATGTGAGCTGGCTGGCATGGGCAGGGTCAGCACAGGACCATGGTGGGCAGGAGGGATGGTCAGGGGCATGCAGATGAAGAACTGAGAGCAGGGAGGTGAGAGGCGGGGTTGCAAGCTGACCACGAAGGACAGGCTGACATGGGCAGGGGTTGCCCAATAGACCATGGAGGGCAGGCAAGAGGTGGCAGGGGGACGTACAAGGAGAACAGAGGGCAGGGGCATGGGTGCAGGTGCAGCAAGCTAAATACAAAGGGCAGGAGAGGCAAGCGGCACGCAGACAGGGGGCAGGCAGGAGGAGGCAGTAGCATCAAGCTGACCACCAAGGGCAGGAGATGAGGACAGTGGCATGCAGATGGAGAACGCATGACAAGCAGGAGGGGAGATGGGCAGCATGTTGACCACGGAGGGCAGGCTGTGGTGCTTTGGCCACTGTCACCGGGTGGACTAGTGCCAAACCGCTGCAAATGGCCGAAGATTGTGCACCGTGGAAGTGTTGGCTAAATCTATTTTTGAAATACTAGAAATTCACTAAAAAAACAAAGGTTAAATAGATGTGATGGTCAGGTAGGGTGAAATGATCTTCCCTAACATTAAAGAACTCCAAAAACTCATTTTAAATAAAAAAAACTGTTAAAATGGCAAATACAGTTCGATATAAGAAAAACAAATGTTAAAGTAATGCTATAGTTAGCTATTGAATTAGTTAAACACCAATAAATAAAAACTAAAAACACTGAAATTTACCTGTTATATTCCAATACACTATAACTTCCTCCGTTACCATGTATTGTTTATGACCTCACATATTACATCACTCATGAGATGCTAAATGACATAATTGGTACCATCACTGATGACATCACTAAGGACACCATTGATGTCATCAAAGCTACTGCTTCTCAAATTACTCTATAAACTGCTCGATAACTTTAGAAATAAAAGTAATTAGCAATTGGCCCACACACATATTCACCTTGCATGGACTGCACATACATGCGCACATCCATGAAATAGCACTAGTGTAGCCTGGAGTCAAGTCTCATTGAGTACTCTAAATGCTAAATGGTGCACAATTGAATTACTGCAAAGTTTTAAATGCAAAAAGCGCTTCAATTATTTCTTCCTTATTACATAATCATGGGACGGGTCAATTTGTAACCCCCCTGGATATCACCGCTGCTACGCGGGGTAGTGCGGTTTGTCATTATCAACATCTATTCAGATTATATTAAAAGATATTTGTTATCAATGCCTCGTCTTATTTTCTTTCCAGATGAGGCTTCTAGTATTGTTCATGGTTTTCATCCTCTTTGAATTGTATTTTTTTCTCTACTTTATGAGTAATCTCTGTAAGCATAGGTTATTGTTGAGGTTACTGTAAACTAGTGCTGGGCGTAACTTGCGTAATTCGGTGTAGCGTAATCACGTGGAATTACCCTTGAATTCAGCGAGTTTCTACTTGCATTACGTGAGAAGAGTAACCTGCATTTAACATTATTTCTTAGCGCACAAATGCTGTCTTGTGTCCAAAATAGATGCGAGGAAGCATTTTGCGCTACGAAATAGCGCTCTATGCAACAGAACACAAATACCGAGTGTGAGTAACCTCTTCCCGCTCTCTAAATGTGCTCTCGCAGTAGGATTTTTCCCTCAAAATTACTCTTAGGTACACGAGCAGAAGGAATTGCGGAATTATCAGTGATTCCGCATCAAAGAGTAATGCGGAATTACCAAATGTCTCCGATTACCCCGCAGCAACCGAAATTCTGCCCAGGCCTAGCGCTAAGATATCATTATTCAACATTTTCCTTGTATTTTATTTCTGAATTTCTTTTTCGTTTCTCCGTGCCCCTTCCAACCCTTTCTACATTTTTCTCCTCTTTTCTCCCTACAACAAATGATTAAGGGGCATATCAGCAACACCCGGCGATAATTATCGCTGAGTGCACTTAGCGTGAGGATAATTATCGCCGGCTAGCGTGGATTTTTATCGCTGAGATAGCGTGCTATTAGCAACGCTTCTCTC
The DNA here is from genome assembly GCF_964204655.1 of Triturus cristatus. Lineage (NCBI taxonomy): Eukaryota > Metazoa > Chordata > Amphibia > Caudata > Salamandridae > Triturus > Triturus cristatus. The sequence goes on from NC_140590.1 coordinate 1,875,766,152, forward strand.
AAAAGCAATAAAAATCCTAGCGCTAACAGCCTAACGTGAGATGATCACTGGAAACCCAGCGATAATCCCACATTAGCTTGCTGATAGGGCCTCACAAATTTAGCCGTGATATCCCCCTTCCATAGGATATCATGGCTAAGTCAGTCCTGAAGCAGGCGTAAGGAAAGTAGCGATAACAGGGGTTATCGCTACTTTACTTGCCACAATGCTTCATAGCGTGGGGCTTGATGATAGGCGAAATGTCGCTTAGCGACATTTCTCCCGTTATCCTGGGGAGGAACGCCCACTTTGCATCTCATTAGAGATGCAAAGATGGGCGTTAGGAATTCAGGCGCTAAGGCAAGGTTTCACGCGCTAGCGTGATCTTGCTGATAAAGCGATAAAATTATCGCCGCTTTTCGGCCGAAAATGGCGATAATTTTCTATCGCCGCCTTGTAGATGTGCCCCTAAATATGCTCGGTCGTTCCCGATTACTGTCAGATGCTATTTATGCCATATTTATGGTTAGATACTGTCTTTATATTTGCATATTTTTACTAGTTTATTGCTTATTTTCTAACTAAATCTTATGATCAGAATTGTTACATTTCTTTTTCAACAAAGCATATTTAAACTATAAAAACATGCTTGGTCATTATTTACCTTAATGACGAGGGCCTGTTCAATACCGAATTTGACACAGAATTGTAAGTCAGCAGCTCTGCGCCCGAGCTTTAGGTGTTAACAGGACCTTCACTTAAGCCACAACCTGTGTGTAATGTCCGTCTGCACCTCACACGCGACTTTGTTAAAATAAACTCGTTTTATGTAGAGTCGAGGTGCTGAGCACTAGCCTCACGTAGTGCGATCTCGGGGGCGTGATGAGGTCACTGAGTTAGGTCCAAACTCTGCCCCCTGACTCTCTAGGTGGTAGAAGAGACAATAAAAAACAAGCATTTGCAATGGACAATGCTTTTTATTTATATGTTTTGATAATTAACACATAAATAAAAGGCATTGTCATTTACAATGCGAATAGCTCAAACTCATGTAAATGCGAGACCTACTTAATTTTAAGAAGCGTCCGCTATTGTCCTGGGCTGCTTGGAGTGAAAGCGCGCATGGCGTGCCATTGTCCTGGGCTGCTTGGAGTGAAAGCACGCATGGCGTGCCATTGTCCTGGGCTGCTTGGAGTGAAAGCGCGCATGGCGTGCCATTGTCCTGGGCTGCTTGGAGTGAAAGCACGCATGGCGTGCCATTGTCCTGGGCTGCTTGGAGTGAAAGCGCGCATGGCGTGCCATTGTCCTGGGTTTCTTGGAGTGAAAGCGCGCATGGCGTGCCATTGTCTTGTGCTGCTTGGAGTGAATGCGCGCATGGCGTGCCATAGTCCTGGGCTGCTTGGAGAGTGAAAGCGCGCATGGCGTGCCATTGTCCTGGGCTGCTTGGAGAGTGAAAGCGCGCATGGGTGCTGAATGTAGAATCTTCGTATGCAGATAGTAAGACAGATCCCAAGCCAACACGTGTTTCGTCACCTCAGTTTGTATGTACATGTGACTTTTTCAAGGCTTCACTTTCTTCAATTAGAATTGTTTATGTGTGGTGATAATTCCGACCCACACGGTCCTCCGGTGTGCGGAAGTTGTAAGTGGCAAGGTCCGAAATCACGACGCGCGCTCTTTAGCACGCGGGTTGAATCACGGATAAATCTTCTCTGCGTCCAGAGCCTCACGCCGTCTCCTCGAGTACAATGGCACTACAAAAAATAATAAAATAATGAAGAATCAATTCTGATTCTTGTATGTACTTGTGTTGACATACAATAGATACTGCTGTCATGTTCAGTGTGTTTTAATTGTACGTGTGCTAAGGAGTCAAATCACTTGAACATCTGCCCTGAGTCCCTCTGGCAGATTTTCCGAATTCCACCAGGGATAAAAATGCACAGTTGATATCAGTCGACTGTTTCTCTGAATATTTGAAATGGACCCGACCCTTTGCTGAACGGCGAGTGCTCCACAGCAGGAAACACAGATGTTAATTATTGGATATGTAAGTACCACCCAAGAAGGTCTGGATTTAAATGTCCAGATGTTTTATCAACACTTTAACCGTTCGCTTGGACAGTTGAGTGGTTTGCGGGCAGTGCTACACCCTCCATACAGGGTAAGGTTGAGCGGTTTGCGGGCAGTGCTACACCCTCCATACAGGGTAAGGTTGAGCGGTTTGCGGGCAGTGCTACACCCTCCATACAGGGTAAGGTTGAGCGGTTTTCGGGCAGTGCTACACCCTCCATACAGGGTGAGGTTGAGCGGTTTGCGGGCAGTGCTACACCCTCCACACAGGAAGAAACAACAAGGGATGAGGTGCTGCTGAATTAGATATAAAACCCTGAACTTGTGCCTTTTTTGTGGCCATGCAGCACAGGAATGTAGAGTATTTTATGTAATTAACATTTCTACATGCCCTCATTCCATCTAGTAAGCAGTGGCATTCTTTAATGGACGGGGCAAGGCGCTATTAGGCGCTATGAGGCAGATCTGGCATCACAGAGATAGTGCTGAAGAGGAAAACTGGAGCATATTTGACCGTAACACGTTCTGGAACTAACAGGCTGACTGATAACACCCTTATTGCTCCGGACATTGCGAGCTTTACAGAAGAAACACACTAAGCAAGCTCAGGCTATTAAAGCTGCATTAAGTTATACACTAACTCGGCGATTATGCCTCACTATCCTGTCCATGTGCGATTTTACCAGAACATCATGCAGAAATAAGATGTTCCCCAAATGCTGCAACATCACATCTGCATCGTACAACCCACTGCTGCTAGTGGACCTGTAGGAACATCTAAAGATCACACGTGCATCGTACAACCCACTGCTGCTAGTGGACCTGTAAGAACAGCTAAAGATCATATGTGTATCCTACAACCCACTGCTGCTAGTGGACCTGTAAGAACATCTAAAGATCACACGTGCATCCTACAACCCACTGCTGCTAGTGGACCTGTAAGAACATCTAAAGATCATATGTGCATCCTACAACCCACTGCTGCTAGTGGACCTGTAAGAACATCTAAAGATCATATGTGCATCCTACAACCCACTGCTGCTAGTGGACCTGTAAGAACATCTAAACATCACACGTGCATCCTACAACCCACTGCTGCTAGTGGACCTGTAAGAACATCTAAAGATCACACGTGCATCCTATAACCCACTGCTGCTAGTGGACCTGTAAGAACATCTAAACATCACGTGTGCATCCTACAACCCACTACTGCTAGTGGACCTGTAAGAACATCTAAAGATCACACGTGCATCGTACAACCCACTGCTGCTAGTGAACCTGTAAGAACATCTAAACATCACATGTGCATCGTACAACCCACTGCTGCTAGTGGACCTGTAAGAACATCTAAAGATCACACGTGCATCGTACAACCCACTGCTGCTAGTGAACCTGTAAGAACATCTAAACATCACATGTGCATCGTACAACCCACTGCTGCTAGTGGACCTGTAAGAACATCTAAACATCACATGTGCATGGTAAAACCCACTGCTGCCAGTGGACCTGTAAGAAGCAGTGCTCCTTATAACAGGGTGAAGCAAAATAGTTCTTGAAGCGAAGGCGAGCACCCGCTCCTGTAATCAAGATATACTGTACAGACCCACTCCATAGGCTTTGCTTCCAAATTTTATTGGTTGAGCCACAGGAGAAGCTGCCAGACCAAATGCAAACTTCATATACCCACTGCAGGAGCTGTGCTGTGCCCCGGGTGAAGCAGACCGGCCTGCGGTAAACTGGACATAACCATGAGAGAGTCGGTGATTCAATGTTAATTTGTTTGTGTGACACAGGAGAAGTGACCAGGCACAAGGCAAATTCACCATACCCATAACAAGGTCTGTGTGTCCATTAATGTGTGTGCTGTAGAAGAATTTGCCAGATGCAAGCCAAACTCTACATACCCACAGCAGCGTCTGTGCATGCATGTTGATATTTGTGCCGTGTAAGGAGCTGTCAGGAGCAAGGCAAACTCTACATACCCACAGCAAAGTATGTGCACACATGTTAATATGTGCGCCGTGTGAGCAATGGTCAGGAACAAGCGAACTCTCCATACCCACAACAAGGTCTGTACATCCATGTTAATAGTGTGTGCCGTGTAAGGAGCTGTCAGGAGCAAGGCAAACTCTACATACCCACAGCAAAGTATGTGCATACATGTTAATATGTGTGCCGTGTAAGGAGCTGTCAGGAGCAAGGCAAACTCTACAAACCCACAGCAGCCTCTATGCATCCATGTTAAGATGTGCTGTGTAAAAAGCAGTCATGAGCAAGGAAAACTCTACATACGCACAGCAGCATCTGTGCATCAATGTTAATATATGTGCAGTGTGAGGAGCTTTCATGAGCACGGCAAACTCTACATACCCACAGCAGCGTCTGTGCATCCATGTTAATATGTGTGCCGTGAGAGGAGATGTCAGGTGCAACACAACACCTATATACCCACAGCAAAGTCTGTGTGTCCATTTTAATATGTGTACCACGAAAGGAGCTGGCAGGCCTGTGACAAACTCTACATACCTCACAGTGAAGTCTATGTTTCCATGTTCATGTGTCTGCCATAGGATAAGCTGCCAGGCAGCCACAAACTGCTTGTTGCCACACTAAAGGCTATGCTTCCACAGGGCTGTGTCACAAGACACTCTGCCAGGCCTCCGAGTGTGTTATTTTAAGTTTGTAACAGCAAACCTTTACTCCAACCATATAATCTTTCAAAGTAATGCATCAGTCCTCCTGTCCTCAAGGTGGCAGCGTCGCTCACCAGCTGGGAGGACGGCATGTAAAACAAGGAAGTATGGACGGAATACACTTGGACGGAAGTGAACACTTGTGTTCTTGCTTTGCCCTCCTTGTCCTCGACTGAACACTGTATATTTTTCTAAATATAAAATGTAACATAGGATACTCAGCGGAAGAGAGAGTGAACAGAAGATAGTCTATAGGCACTTTAACTGTTTGCACACAAGGCGACACTGACCATTCCGCTCTGAGATGTGCTTACCAACTGGCGCGGGTGTATGGGACGTGTGGGGTAGCTAGCAGGGGCTGACATCCCGCATATGTCATAGGAACACCTGTGCCACTCAGGAGACAGCTGTAGAAGCTTATAATTAAGGAAGTGATAGGGACGAATGTTCTCACTTCTCCACTGATAGCTCAGGTCCGCACATACTCGGAAGTGTAGGCCGATGACGGCACATTTGAGGATGGATTACTGGAGGCGTGTTAAGCAAACCTATTTGCTGTCACTGCCCGTGAAAACAACTCAAGAGGCTGAGGAGTGGGAGCTGTGCACGGTGACCCCTCGCCTCGCATGCTGCCTGACGCAGGAATGCCCAATAGCTGACCTCTCATGACCTGAGGTGCTCCCCCACTCTGGGCTTGCCTGCCTGCCATTCCCTCCCTTACTCAATTACTCACTCCCGATGCACAAAATAAGTAAGTGGCTGAGGGAACGGCAGTGATGCACGTGCAGCCTGGACCGCCATCCAGCATTCTAAAAACTTAAGGGACTGCTGTGGGAGAGGCGGAGTGAGTGAGACCACTGGCAAAAATTAATGGGCGCAAAAGCGAAAAGAGTTCTGACAAAAGAACAGAAGAGCAACGCAAGCGTAGCAAAACAATACTTGTCCAGTGCTCCTGCGAGGAAAATCAAAATGACCTATCGCTGTCTGAACCAGTAAGGTGACAGCAAATAAGAACCACGCTGGACTGAACCAGTCAGGAGCGGGAGGCAGGAGTAAGACAGAAGCATAGTCCTTTATTGACCACCGCAGGTCTTGCAGACGGCGCATGCATTGTAGGCTCAACCTAAAGGCGGGAGTAAAGTCCTTTTTTAACCACAGCAGGTCTTGCAGACAGCGCATGCGTTGTAGGCTCGACCTAAAGGCGGGAGTAAAGTCCTTTATTGATCACAGCAGGTCTTGCAGACAGCGCATGCGCTGTAGGCTCTACCTAAAGGTGGGAGTATTGTCCTTTATTGACCACAGCAGGTCTTGAAGACAGCGCATGCGCTGTATGCTCGACTTAAAGGCCGGATTAAAGTCCTTCATTGAACACAGTAGGTCTTGAAGACAACGCATGCGCTGTAGGCTCAACCTAAAGGCGAGAGTAAAGTCCTTTATTGACCACAGCAGGTCTTGCAGACAGCGCATGTGCTGTAGGCTTGACCTAAAAAAGAACTGGAAGAGAAGGTGGGATGGCACAAAAAAGCAGCAATTCCGTGAATGTGGAAGGAGCCCTCGAGATGGAGCGGTCTTACAAATATCACATTTAACTGCCTTGTACCGCTTATCACAGACGGGAATTAAGAGGGTATACGGGGTTGGGAGCAGAAAAGGGGAGGGGTAATTGGAGATTCAGGGCAAAAAATGATGTATAGTTGCAAAATCGTTAGTTTGAAATACATTCAGGCTAAACATTTAAAATGATATGTGTGTGTCCTGGTAACAGCGCCTCCCTTCTTCTACACGAGAACCTTGCTTTTTCCATCCCCTCATTGTACAAAATGAGCTGGTTAAAATAATTTTTGTTTGTTTCAGTTTGAGCAAAAACTGAGAGGGCGCTTTGATGGGATAGTGGTGTAGAAAAGATTACAAGTCCGATGTGTGCCTGAGCGCACAGCATGGCTCCTACAACGTTGTAGGGAATAGAAAATTAGCTAGCATTCGCGCCAAGAATTTTCAATTCTATTAAGGACACGGGGTCCCATATTCTCTCATTCGCAGGTGATGGGGTTGACTAGATCCTAGAGGGATTCTTGGTATAACACCTACACAGATGCTAGGGACATTTAAGTACATCTAGTTAGGGAGGCATCTTAGGAGTACACACTTTTTATCATGTATTTTATGTACTTGTATATATTCATGATTACTGCAAAATGGTAGAACTGTACCATCCCTTTACTTTTGTAGTACTGCTCATCATATATCTCTGCTACTGTCTAATGATTGTTACAGCTCATCTATTCTACACTAGAATAACAACTGTTCAATAAATTCTTATTGACAAATGCCCAGTATGTTTATTCTGTGCATCTCTGAGACAAACTAAGTGAGCATGAGTGACTGAGCGAAAGGTAGTGTATTAGAGACACCTACTCACATTCTTCCAGAGACGTCTGGAGTGGGTGGGCACAAACTCTGCCACAGCTGAGTAGGCGAAAAATCCTATTTATTGGCTGTTGGTTAATCAAGCTTGAAGGACACATTGTTCCTAAAATTGTGCATAAAAAACCTTATCTTAGTTTCCTTGGACAAACTTATTCTTTGAAAAAATGACTGAGACCAGAGATGACGCAATAGTAAATCTAAACCTCTCAGCCGGAGAAGAAGATGCAGACACAATACAAATTGCAGAAAAATTCAGAAATACAGTCACCCTGAAATTTCTAGACCATGGTTTAACACCTAGGGGTGGCATAGTAGCTTTCGTGATTGAGGCACACGAATCATACAAAACAGAGGTATTTTACTCATGGGTTACATTCCCAGCAGCAAATGCAAGAACACAAACATTTCACTCCTACACAGAAGGAGATGCACCAGCGGAATACTGTCCATTTGATGATATTGAGGTTACGCTCAAGTACCAGGAACACATACTGGTTTAAAGGCGCCCTACCCCACATAAGAAGAAGAGTAAGACTCTGCCCGCTTGGAAGAGAAGGGGCAACATGGCCCATATTAGCGGCCTACACACCACATCCTGACATTAAAACAATGCCAGTAGAAGACTTACTCACATAACACAAACATGTGATAAAAATATACAAAAACTTGACGCAATTCCTTATGTTATGTTAATGTTAAGGGTTTGTTGAGCGCGACAGCTGCCCCAGCAACGGGGCGTCCCGGCGCTAAGAACCATAGCATGACCTGTGGGGGGGGGAGAAGGTTTATAGGGGTGGGAAGGGGTGGGTTTTGATAGCTTTGCGAAAGGCGGCAAGGTTGTCGAGGCAACGGATGTGGAGGGGAAGAGAGTTCCACAGTTTTGCTCCCAGCAGTCTGAAGGAGCGGCCCCCAATACGGCAGAGTTTCGTGCGGGGGACCACTACTAAGTGCTGCCCGGTAGAGCGTAGATGGCGTTGGGGGGTGTACGGTGTTAGCAGCGGGCGGAGGAGTTCAGGGCCATCCATTTTCAGGATTTTAAACGCCGTGGTCAAGGCTTTAAATTGGATGCGGGCTTCTACTGGAAGCCAGTGGAGTTTGTGTATTGTGGCTCTAGCCGAGCACCTTCTAGGGAGGCCTATTATTGCTCTGGCCGCAGCGTTCTGTATTCGCTGGAACCTGATTGTCTCGGCTTTATTGGCGCCCAAGAGTAGGACGCTTGCATAGTCCAATCTAGCCAGGATGGTAGATTGGACAATGAGCTGCCGTGTTTTGTGGTTGAAGAAGCCTAGAATAGGATTAAGGCTTCTCAGCAACCCGATGCAAGTAGCCGCTACTTTTTTTGTGTGATTCTGGTAGCTCAGTGCAGAGTCAAGCCATACACCTAAGTTTTTGACCAAAGATTTAGGAGGGGGAGTGGGGCCCAACAGGGGGGGCCACCAGTGGTCATTCCAGCTGCTGGAGTTCCTGCCTAGGAGTAGCACTTCGGTTTTCCCTGCATTTAGTTGTAAACAGTTTGCTGTCATCCAGTTGGCGACTGCGGCCAGTCCATCCCTGAATCTTGTGGCGGAAGTGGAGGGCACCTCTGTCAAGGTGATAACCAGCTGTGTGTCGTCGGCGTACGACACCAGCGTGAGGTTGGGAGATAAATGGGGGGGCTGACACACAGAAGGACCTGCCCGTAAGGAATGATCGGAACCACTCCAGTGCCAGTTCTTGTATTCCAAAACTTTCCAAACGGCTTAGAAGGATATCATGAGAGACCGTGTCAAAGGCTGCGCTGAGATCGAGATTATGAGGACACTTACAGTCCAACCAGCAATAGTTGCAACAAATGGAACTCAAGCTCAGGGTACAGCAACTAAAATCACACCACAAACATTACATGCTGGGATTGGCAAAATGCCCACAAAACATGAACAAATGCCATTCTGGGTAGCTCAGAAAATAACACAGCTAGAGGCAGTATTCCCGAATACTACCCCGTATGAAAAACGCAGAATGCTAACAATCTGCTTGCCCATGGGGATAACACTACAAGTAGAAGATTTTACCACTTGGGGTACAGTCTTTGCTGCCATTTACACCAGGACTCATTATATTCCGTCTTTATGAGTGATACTAGATGTATTGAGACAAACTCAAAACGAGGACAGAGCAGAGCCTGCTCTGAACTTAGGGATGAAGTTACTGGTAACTATGCCGAGGTATCAGCCATAACATTAGCTAATATTAAAGGGTAAGCAGCTTTGGTGGCAATCCACCAACGTCTAAGGGAGTTCAGTCCTTTACAACAGGAACATGAACTACCCAAAATAATTGAAACTGCATATGCAGAATGAGGCAGAGACAGTTTGGGGGGAAAGCTTTAAAACCACAACTGATGGGCAGTCCTGAAAAGGACACTTCCAAGCAGACACCTGCTTCAACTAAAAAGAAGCGGGACAAGAAAAACAGCAACATTTTAAAGGAAATAGATCTCAATCCAGAGATAGATCTCTTCAACAGGAGCCCTCCGAAAAGAGGTATAACCTCAGGAATAGGGATAATATTAGGAAACCTGACAGGTATCAGGATACTGATACACGTTCCTCTTGTTCCTTTCAGGGTTCATCAAAAAACTCAGAGAGGGAAGGACGGTCAGACAGACAAGAAGAGCGTACAAAGTCCAGAGACAAGCAGCACGCTCAAGATTACACTTCTAAAAAAGAAGAAATACCAAAGCAAAAGCCACAATTCAAAAAGAAGAAGGTTGCAGGTCGAAAGATCAGTCATGCATAGAATTCTGAGGACTCGACTACTGAACGGGGAATGGGCTCTGACGATGCTAGACAGTGCGGCAGAAGTATCAATAGCTCGCCAGAACCTTATGGAATTTCTGACTTGAATGATTATATCACGGTAGAAACACCCGATACTAGGATGTGTTCCACATAAAGTAAATGAAATAACGCTCCAGATGGAGGGGGACAAATGTAGAACAGTGAGAGTTCTCTTTTGGGAGAACCTGATATTTGGCTATGGCATTTTGTTAAGACCAAACAAAGAGAGGGGGGACGAGGAGCTAATTAGAAAGAGGTCCTGAACCAATGCTCCAAAAGTTAATACAACAACAGTGTAGGTGGTATCAGTTCCTAAGGAAAAGGGGAAAGATATATAAACAGCCAAATCGGCTGTAATTAGTGTACAGTGTCTCCAAATAGACTTGAGTGTGCCAAGAGGAGAGAAAGAATACTCCTGTGTGGATCTTGTGGTGCCCTCACACACCCTTGCGAGTGTATAGCATCATCATTGGGCAGGTGCTCCTCGTGGGGGTGGCGCTGCAGTCCCTCACGGGCCCGTTTTAAGGGGCTCTCTGGTGGAGATCTTTTAGGAGTTGCCGCATTTGTGCATGGGGGTGTGTGGGTCAAAAGGTGATGATGGGTGAAAGATAAAAAGATCCAAAGAACACAAACAGTTTATAGAAAACTCCTTTGAGTCTGGATAAAAAATATCACGGGGATGGAGACGCAAAAATAATGCTAGAATGAGAGGGGAAACTAAACAAATAAGATCCCACTGCTCTCAACCCCTGTGGTGAGTATCAAAAAGTGTTTAAGTGTATAGTGGGGTCGACATGTTTCGCGCTGATTAGTGGTCCCTAATGGATCCTAGAGCGCTTCATCAGGACCAATGAAAAGGAATGTAGATATGGGAATGGGGAAAGATGCCCTATATTCCCATGTGTCCTTCTTATAGGGTATGATACAAAGGTACTGTAATTGGGACACGTAATTATGCATGTACCCTGTACTTGGCCTAAAGGAGACAAAAACAAGGGAGGGAGGGGGGGAGAAAAAGAGAAAGATCGTCATGACACATCCATGGAGTAGTGCTAACTCATAAATGTGCTAGATGTGTGTGTACCAGTGCACCTATGCGGTGTGCTGACTGGAAGCACGCACGAGCGTAATTAGTAAGGTGCTGCTATGGCATCTTCTTTAGAGAACGTGCTCGACACATACTAGTAGCGAAACTAAAATAAGTGTTGTCCTAGGGTCACCAAAGTAATGCTGGTGAAATGAGTTGTGTGCACGATACTGCACGGCGATCAAAGTGATCCATTAGGGACCACTAATCAGCGCGAAACATGTCGACCCCACTATACACTTTAACTCTTTTCGATACTCACCACACGGGTTGAGAGCAGTGGGATCTTATTTGTTTAGTAAAACCTTTCTACGATTTAATAAAACCTGATTTTTCAGTAAGACAATGGACACAGAAACACACAGATACACTTCGTTCCTTACAAGCTGACATGATAGCTTCCAAAAACTTACAGACAGGCGTAAACGTACGCAACCTGGTGATCCGTAAAATTACAGGTCAATCTGGGTACACCTATCTGACTTCTAATGAAGGTGAAACAGTACCAATTGCATACCAATCACATTTGTACACCAATGCTGAAATTCACTTCACATCTACAGAAATGACTCTGACAGCGGTACAGACTGCTGTAGTGAGAGAAAGAGCACTGGCTCAGGGAAAACGAATAATAGTAGTGACCCCACTTCCAGCGTTAGAGGCTGCATCAAAGGCAAGCATTCCAAACGCTAAAGCCTTACATCTGAGATGGATACAATTTGCTAATTCTCTCACTGCAACAGATGTAGAATACAGGTGTGACCCAAATTTAAAGACACAAGCATTCCTGCAATACGAACAAGAATATCCTCTACCAAATGAAATAGATCAGTATGAATATATAATTTACACTGCCGGATCTGCTCAACAGACCAATCACAACTCAGCAGCCAGACTCGCCCTTGACCTCCCAGGACGGGCCCGCTTCAGCCCTCACCTCAGAAATCATCACTGGCTCCCCAGCCACAAGTTGACAGCGACCCTTGACCCTCCTGGTAGGTCGCTCTCCCTCCGCACAGCTCCGCCTGTGTGTCCCTGCCCCAGCTGCCGCAGCTGAGGAAGTTCATGGCCCTCCTCCACCCGCAGGCTACCACCTGCACCTCATTCCTGGTGGCCAGTGGTAGGTCGTAAGTTTTTTCATCTTCTGCCTTATTGTTTTACTGTATTGCCTGTATTTTCATTGTTGTGTCTGTGACTGCTGTTGTCTGTCTTTCCCCGCTGCCTGTACATGGTCCTTGCCCGTTTTCTTTCCTTCTGTACCCCTCGCTGCCCCCGTGTCTCTGCCCTGTTTTCCTTTTGTACCCCTCGGTGCCCCCGTGTCTCTGCCCGGTTTTTCCTTCTGTACCCCTCACTGCCCCGTGTCCCTCTGCCCGGTTTTCCCTTCTGTTCCCCTCGCTGCTCCTGTGCCTCTCTGCCCGTTTTTATCTTCTGATTCTTAGCTGCCCCTATATTTCTGTGCCCTTTTTGCCTTCTGTGCCACTCATTTTTCATTGATTTTGTTCCCTTTACCTTCTGTGCCACTCATTTCACCCTCGTTTTCGTGCCCTTTTGCCTACTGTGCCACTCGTTTTCCATTGATTTTGGTGCCCTTTTGCCCTATTTCTGTGCCCTTTTTGCATTCTGTTCCACTCGTGTTTCCCTCGTTCTTTGTGCCCTTTTCCTTCTGTTCCCTCCATCGTCCCTCACCGCCCCCGCCGCTGTGTCCCCTACGGCCCCGCCCCCCTGACTGCCCACTGCCCATTCGCTGCCCCCGCCTCCCAGCTGCTCCTCCCTCCCACCTCCACATATATGCCGGCCGCCGTGCAGCCGCGCGCAGCGTGCACGCCGCTTGCGCGCCAAAGGCGCGCCTAATGCAAGCCCATCTGCGCCCGTCTGTGCCTGGACCGTGCCCAGCGTCAGAACCTCTGGCCCCCGCTCCCGCCACGATGACCGCCACCGCTACGATGCCAGTACACTCCACGCCCTCAACCCAGGACGGATCCACACCTGCTTCAAGGCCACCCCGAAACGCACACACGGTCCCTTCACCTGCTGGAACTGCAGCTACACCAGCCTCAGAACCGACGAACCACCCGCCTAGAAAGATCGCACCCACCTGCGATGCATACTACTGAACACCCGCTCCGCGCGCAAACACACCGCCGAGCTCTGGGACCTGCTCGACACAACATCCCCGGACGTCGCCTTCCTGACAGAGACCTGGTTGAACGACTCCTCCGCACCTGACATCGCCATAGCCATCCCAGACGGCTACAAGATCACCTGCAGAGACCGCACCAATGGAGTCGGAGGAGGAATCGCCATTGTCCACAAGAACAGCATCAGGGTCTCGACTAGCACCGACGACACGCTCAGCACCGACGAACACATGCACTTCCAGATCCACACAGACCCCAACTCCACCCTCAGAGGCACCCTCGTCTACTGACCCCCGGACTCCACCCCCTGTTCAGTGACTCCATCGCAGACTTCATCAGCAAGCACCCCCTGACCTCCACTGACTACATCCTCCTCGGACACCTGAACTTTCACCTTGAGAATAACAACGACAACAACTCCACAACCCTGATCGATAACCTCACCAACCTTGGACTAAAGCAACTCATCACAACGCCCACCCACTCCGCCGGCCACACGCTCGACCCCGTGTTCTCCTCAACCCTGCACGTCTCCGTCAGCCACACCACCGAACTCCTCTGGACCGACCACCGCTGCATCCACTTCACCTTCCAGAAACTCACCACACACCACCACACCCAACAGATCCCCCGCCGCTGCTGGAACAAAATCACTGAAGACCAACTACATGCAAACCTCGCTCTCAGCCCACCCACCGAACCCTCCAACACCGACGACGCTGCCCACAGCCTAAGACGCTGGATCGAAGACTGCACCAACACCCTCGCCCCACTGAAGAAACCCCCCCAGAGACACCAGCAAGCGGGCCAGCTGGTTCACCCCAGAACTCCTAGCCTCCAATCAAGCCTGCTGGAAACTAGAGAAGAAATGGCACAGCGAACAAACTCCGAACAACTGCGCAGCACACAAGGACGCCATCCGCAACCACCACCACCTCATCAGGGCCACCAAGAGAAACTCGTTTATAGACCACCTCGACAACAACGCACACAATAGCAAAGAGCTCTTCAACATCATGAAGGAACTCTCCAACCCCAGCTCCAACACCAACGACATCCGGCCATCACAAGCCCTGTGCGACTCCCTCGCCACCTTCTTCTACCCCAAGAGAGCAGACATCCACGACAGCTTCAAAACCCAGAAAGACCCAATAGACAGCAACACAACAGACCTTCCGCACACCATCGACCATGACCCCCTGGCAGCCTGGGCCATCGTGAGCATCGATGACACCATCAAGAACATGAGTACAATCCACTCCAGCTCTCCGTCAGATCCCTTCCCGGACCACGTCTTCAACAAAGCAAGCAGCTCCATCCCACCCCACCTGCGCAACGTCATCAATCTCTCCCTCGAGACCGCAACCTTCCCAGAGAGCTGGAAACACGCCGAGATCAACGCCCTACTGAAAAAACCCAAGGCTGACCCAAGAAACCTCAAGAACTTCCGGCCCATCTCTCTGCTCCCCTTCCTGGCCAAGGTCATTGAGAAAATCGTCAACAGACAGCTAACCCGATACCTCAAAGAAAACAGAATCCTGGACCCTTCCCAGTCAGGGTTCCGCAGCAACCACAGCACCGAGACCGCCCTCATCGCTGCCACCGACAACATCAGGACCCTGCTGAACAATGGCGAGACCGCAGCACTCATCCTCCTAGACCTCTCCGCCGCCTTCGACACCGTCTGCCACCACACACTACGCGCACGCCTCCACGCCGCAGGGATCCGAGACAAGGCCCCAGCTAAGACAAGGCTAATAACAGTTATTATTTTCTTTCGTGCTCAAGGTTGGATTCTGACTTACTAATGAATAGGCCATTCTGCCCTCACATACCAATCCCTGTGTGTAGCTCTGCTCCCACGTTAGGAGACGCTGAGCCCAGCACGGCAGCCTTGAGACGATGATAGCATGCACCCATCTAGCAGGTGATAGCCCATCCTTCTGCGCCTCCTTTGTTCATGCCCAGCCTGTGCCAGTAACTTCCCACTGTGGTCATGGTTGGGGTGTTCTTGGAGGAATGATTATGCGTTGCGGACTGTTGGGGGCTCAGTCCCTCGGCAGACATCTTAGGGTGTAGGTCAGATTGGACTCCTCTGCAGAGTATTGCTAATAAACTAACTGTTTGTATTCTCTACTGTTCTGACCGACTCTTCATTTCTTGGAAGACGAGTAGGTGTTTGTGGGTAACCCGGGTGCACCTTTTTGGACCACCTCCTTTCTCTCCGGCAGAACCCAGAGCATCCGCCTTTCCGGTCCGAAGCCTCCGAGATCATCTGAGGCGTGCCCCAGGGATCCTCCCTCAGCCCGACTCTGTTCAACATTTACATGGCCCCGCTTGCACACGTCGCCCGACAGCACGACCTCAACATAATATCCTACGCCGACGACACTCAACTGATCCTCTCCCTCACCAAGGACCCATCGCCGCCAAAGCCAACCTCCATGAAGGAATGAAGACCGTCGCCGACTGGATGAAGACCTGCCGTCTGAAGCTGAACTCGGACAAGACGGAGGTTCTCTTCCTCAGCTCCAACCCTTCAGCCTGGGACGACTCCTGGTGGCTGACGGCACTGGGAGCAGCCCCGACACCCACCGACCATGCACGCAACCTGGGAATCATCCTCGACTCAACGCTCTCAATGACCAAGCAGGTCAACGCTGTCTCCTCCTCCTGCTTCAACACCCTCCGCATGCTCCGCAAGATCTACAGATGGATCCGACAGATACAAGAAAGACAGTCACCCAGGCCCTCGTCAGCAGCAGACTCGACTACGGAAACGCCCTCTAGGCGGGAGCCCCGACCAAGCTCATCAAACGACTACAACGCATCCAAAATGCCTCGGCACGACTGATTCTCGACGTACCACACCACAGCCACATCACCCCCCACGTGAGGGACCTGCACTGGCTCCCCATCAGCAAGAGGATATCCTTCAAGGTCCTCATCCACGCACACAAGGCACTCCCCAAGACCAGCCCAGCCTACCTCAATAGACGGCTCTCCTTCTACATCCTCAACCACCAGCTACGCTCCGCCGACCTCTCACTCGCCACCGTCCCGGGCATCAGAAGAACAACCACCAGCGGGAGATCCTTCTCCCACCTCGCCGCCAAGACATGGAACACCCTCCCACTGAGCCTATGACACACCCAAGACCTGCTGACCTTCAGGAGGATGCTCAAGACCTGGCTGTTAGATCAGTAGCACCCCCCCCCCCCCCCAGCGCCTTGAGACCCTCGCGGGTATGTAGTGCGCTTTACAAATGACTGATTGATTGATTGATTGTAGTGGAGTTGAAAACCGAACTACTGAGGGCTCACGTGATACATACACTGAGTCATCAGCGTGATGGCGTTCATGTTGAAGGGAATTAATTGGCTGATGAAGCTGCAAAGGGGGCTGTATGCACGGCTTTCGTAGCTACAATCACTCGTTCTAAAGCGAAAATAGACGGTGAGATTATGGTGGTTGTCATTGCTTCACGCAAAAACAGTGGTGCAGTACCAAAAATATTTCCACTCAAGTACTCCTACAAGTTAGATGCCAATAACATTCCATTTGCTCAGATTCCTGTAGCAGAGTAGCAAATATGGATCGTAGGTTACGTTTAATTCTAGCAGCACACAAAGGGATAAGTTCTGCACATGCAGGAGTTACGGAGACTGTTTCTTTATTGAAACAACGCTTTTGGTGGCCTGGTTTAACAAAGCAGACCAAAGACTATGTCTTCAAATGCGACATCTGCCAGCAGAGGAAAGGTTCCACCGTAATACGTCCAGCGCAGACACCATTGTTAATATCTGACAAACCATTAGAGTGTGTTTATTTGGACCACTGTGACCCCTTGCAAAGAGATGGGGCTTACAGGTAGATCATGGTTACAGTGGATTCCTGCTCAAGATTCCTATGGGTGTGGCCCCAATGCTCAGCTGACGCTGAAACTATTACAAAAGATTTGTGAGTCTTCATAGGGACATACGCAATTGGCACATTACATTCTGACCAGGGCCCTGCATTTAGCCCTCGGGCTTACAAGGAGGCCATGCGAGGATTGGAGAGTAGCACTGCGGTACTCCTCTCCGTACCATCCCGAGGGAAATTCGGTCGTGGGGAGAAAAAAACGAGACTTAAAGCAGTCTTTAAAAGCTAGAATATTAGGCATGTGTGAGAGCTGGGTAAAACATCTGTTTGGAGTGCAGCGAGCTCTGAACAATATGCCAAAAAGTTCTCTGGGGGGGGGTCACACCATATGAGGTCCTGTTTGGGACAAGAATGTGGGTGCCTGATCTTGATTGTGAAGGCGCTGTTGTTGGATTTGACAGTATGTTTATCGTTATACACCTTTCCTATGCATTATTAGGTTAGCAGTGTGCGGCTAAATTAGGCACCATTCATATTCATGTGATGCAACCCGCTGAGCTATCCCTGTAGCGTGTAGGATTCAGTTAGCGAGTGTGACTCCATTTTGTAGTTCTTAATCCCTATTAGGCTGTGTCTGAACTAAGCCTCATTATTCGTATTGCTTACCTCAGCAGAACGCTGGATTCTGACTTACTAAAGAATAGGCCATTCTGCCCTCGCATACCAATCCTTGTGTGTAGCTCTGCTCCCACGTTAGGAGACGCTGAGCCCAGCACGGCGGCCTTGAGACGATGATAGCATGTACCCATCTAGCAGGTGATAGCCCATCCTTCTGCGCCTCCTTTGTTCATGCCCAGCCTGTGCCAGTAACTTCCCACTGTGGGCATGGTTGGGGTGTTCTTGGAGGAATGATTATGCGTTGCAGACTGTTGGGGGCTCAGTCCCTCGGCAGACATCTAAGGGTGTAGGTCAGATTGGACTCCTCTGCAGAGTATTGCTAATAAACTAACTGTTTGTATTCTCTACTGTTCTGACCGACTCTTCATTTCTTGGAAGACGAGTAGGTGTTTGTGGGTAACCCGGGTGCACCTTTTTGGGTCACTTCCTTCAGTTGGCACCCGAACAGGGACTCAGTGCACCCGTAATCGGGTTGTTGGGTCGGGGTTGTGTTTGGTCGGATCGAGGATCCCCACACGATAAGAGCCCGGTTCTCTTGGCTGCCCCACCTGTCTGATCAGTCCGGTCCTCATCTAGTGGTCACCGGCTGGAGTCCTGAGAAGGCGAAACCTTGGATTTGACTGTTTGGTCCGAAAAGTCAGCAGTGGAGAATAACTTTGCTCAACCTGAGTGCACCAGGTGAGTTATTCTATTCTTGGGAAAAAGTGGCACCATGGTTGAAAGGCACGAGCCTGCGGGCTGTGTCTGGTACAGTCTCCGGACTGTCTTGGATTAAACTTGACGGGTTTGCGGACCCTTATCAAGATACAGAGTGTTTGCGAACAGTCTACCAGGCCAACTGGAAATTTGGCCCAGTCTTGAAAAGGTCTGGGACTGTTTGCGAACAATCTGCCAGGCCAACTGGTAATTTGATCTTCTCTTGAGAAGGTCTGGGGCTGGAGCCTGTCTTCTTGAGCTTGGTACAGTCTGCAAACTGTAGGTTTTTTTTTTCTCTTGGATTGTTTTGCTTGGTTCTCAAACCATTTCTTTTGTTGGTTAATGTTACATCTGTTCATTGGGAACAGTGCATGTGTTTTATATTAAGATGCCTCGTTTGAGTAAATTAGGGTGTTTTGGATGTCGGTTTGGTTCAACTGAGGCTCGATTGGAAGAGAGGCAGCCTGCGCCTCCAGAGGGTACCTCAAATGTTGATGTATACCTCAAGCACGGCATTGGCCCCATTATGTTTAGCACGCTGTGGAATAAATATAGGAGGGACAATACTGATTTACAATGGCCGCTTACTGGCACATTTGATGAACAGAAGTTGAATTTCTTGCAGGATAAATTGTTCACCAAAAAGAGCAGGCAGTCGATGTTTGATTCTCTGAGGGTATGGCAGAAGGAAGCGAAGCAATGACATATGGGAGCAGAGAAGTTGGCTCGGAAGGGACAGACGCAAACAATAACGCAGAAAGCAATGGCCTATGACAGAGAAATGATCGAGAAAGGCATAGAGTGTGCAGATAGGAAGTTTTGACTGCAGACTGATAAATGTTATGTTGCTAGAGAGGAAGATGATGCATTAATTGAGGAATTGTTATACTCTCAACCCCCACTTCCTTATGCCCCTGAATGGATATATCCTATAGTCCCAACATCGCAGTCTTCCGCCTCCTTCTCTGCTATTCCCAATCTTTCTGTTTCCAGTTCTGATGCTTCGGCTTAGGCCCCGCCTGCCTTTTCTCCAACTCCGATAGTTACGGGAGCGGGGGCCACCAGTTCTCCTATCCTGTCTCCCGGCTCTTTAATTGAGGTCATGCTCTCTCTCACTCCCAATACACAGTCTTTGTTTGCAATGGTACCTGTTTCTTTATCCGCTCTCTCCTCCTTGAATGTGCTACCCCAGACATTACAAAATACCAAGAAGCCTGTGCGTGAAGTGCATGACACGAATTGGGCAGCAGTGCGTGACTGTATGGAGAAAGTGTTGGTGCGCTTTGCTGTGCGTGATGAGGAAAAACAAATGGTGGCTGATCAGGCTGCACAGCGGGATCAGAATCCGGTTTATAGTGTGGAATATGTGTGGAGCGTGATGAAAGATTATGAGCCATTCATACAGCAACATGCTCTTAAGCATATGTCGGCTAATTGCTGATAGGATTGAGGGAACAGTATGTTCAGGGTGTTGCCCAACATCATCTATGACATTCGGGACCGGGTATATGCTACTGGTATGGCCCCACAATGAACTAATGTGACGACTTTGGTGGGTTATCAGGGCAGATTGCTTCAGAAAGTCCCGACGGTGGTGATGCAGTTTCCCATGAGGGCAGTTCACCCCATTTACCACCCCGAAATACCAGCGTTGCGAGACAGGAATGACATTGTGACTCACCCATGAGTGGCAGCCCGTTTTCAGGAACAATGGATTTACACTCCTTGGAAGAGGAGTGAGGTCTTATCCCTCAAAAGTCAGTTGCTGGACCCTCGGACCCTTGTTTCATTTGGCGCACCGGACCCTTGGAAAAATCCAACCGCATACTATAAAGAGTTAACAGAAGCGGCCTCCTCCACATTGATGATGTTAGCCGATATTGAGTTGTTTTTCGGCTTGTTGGTACCGGTGGATATATGGACACAGGATCATGTAGTAGAGCTGGGTGGAACATGGGAGGGGATCAAGGCATAGGGTACGGAACGCAAGACCGGTGAGAAGCCAAAGGCAGAGCTACTAGCCTTACCGGGGCGTATTATCACTTATATACATTCCCTCATCCCGCCGAGACGAGTGGATTGGGACAAGAGGACTGCATGTCGTCAGAAGAAGGATGAGAGTGTGTCCAATTTCTTTACTAGGTTTGAGGGGGTATTTCTGGACTTCAGTGGCCAAGATCTGGCGTTGGAGGATGGTGTCTGTTTGTTTGTCAACAGGTTTGTTACTAATCTGCTTCCTTCGATTACGACTAGGTTGCAGGCTTTGGAGAGTACGTGGACCACCTCCTCCCCATCAATGGTATTGAGTATGGCACAAGACTATGAGCATAGAGAGAATGAGGAAAAAGAGAAGGTGGGGAAAAAGTCAAAGGAATTGAAGAAGAGGGTGCTGATGCAGCAAGTGACAAGGGGGAATACAAGAGGTAGAGGTTTGGGTCCGGCCCAGCTGTTGCCCCAGTCTAACAGGAACAGTACGTTGGGCTCAATCAATGTGTGTATTGTAAAAAGGAGGGGCATTGGCAGAATGAGTGTCCGGAGTTTCTGCAGAGAATTGAGGCCCTGAGAGGTGGGGATTTTAAAGGACGTGGAAGAGGAGGAGGAGGCCGAGGGCAGGTGCAGTCAGAGACCCAGAACTATTTTGACGACCCTCGAGGAAGACAGTGCTATCATGACAATTATGACATGGACGAAGTAATGGGGATGTCCCACAGATAGGACAGCCAGAGACAGGATGGGGAACCAGTTCCGGTGCATGTCGATCAGCAGGGACCCTATGTCACTGCAAATTTGCAAGGCACGTCCATGAAATTTTTAATTGACACGGGTGCTATGAATAGCTCTGTTTCTCGTGCGCTGGTCCCTGGAGCAGCTCTGTCTGGCCAAAATAATGTTTCGGTAGGTTTTTCAGGCATGACGGTTGTTAGCCCTATTTCCCAACCCCTCACTCTGACTATTGGCCCCTTTACGTTTGACTCGCCATTTCTGTTAACGTCCAATTGTGGGGAGAATTTGATGGGATTGGATTTGTTAAAAAGATTACATGACACTATTTATTGCTCCCCAGATGGTGTTTACATGACCATCGGGCCGACAGTGGCCAGTGCAAAACAATGCTTTGCAAAAGATGCAACCCTCCCTGCTGAATTTAAGGATGTACCGTGCATGCTGTGGGCCGCAGGAGACACGGATGTGGGTCTACTTCAGATCCCGTTGGTCTCACCGATCAAGGACAATGCTGTTTTACCACACATTCCTCAGTATAAAATTTCACAGGCAGGAGAGCGGGCCTTATTACAGATAATAGAGGATCGGATTGGGTCTGGTGTGATTGAGGAGACGGTGGCGAATGTGTGTTATAGCCCTATTCTCCCTATTCTTAAAAAGGCACCCTTGTATTCTTTTGATGCTCATCCTGCTGTATAGCGCTTTGTATTGACCTCCGGGAGGTTAATAAAATAGTAGTGCTCCAGTATTCTGTAGTTCCAGACATTACCACAATATTGACGATGATTCCCTCATCAGCAAAATTATTTTCCGTGATCGATTTGAAGAATGCTTTCTTCAGCATCCCGATCCATACAGATAGCAGATATCTGTTTTGGTTCAGCCTAGCCGGCAGGAGCTTTAGATTCTGTTGTGCTCCCCAGGCTATACAAAGAGCCCTAGTATCTATAGTCAAGCTTTAAAAACACTACTGGATTCTTTGGTACTTCCCACTGGTAATGTGCTCTTACAATATGTTGACGACCTCCTCGTGGCTTCGGACACTGAGGATGGATGCAAAGATGTCACTGTTAAATTGTTGTTGCATTTGGCGCACCGTGGGCATAAAGTGTCCCTTTCAAAATGTCAATACTGTCAACAGGAGGTCACCTCCTTAGGTCACCTACTGTCGAAGGAGGGTCGCAGACTAACACCTGAACGCATAGTTGCTATTAGTAACATGCCTGTTCCTAAGACTCAGCTCGAAGTGCTTGCATTTATTGGCATTACCTTGTAGTGTCGCCATTGGATCCCTAACTATTCCTCGCTAACAAAACCCTTCCTTCACCTGACCACCAAAGACGTGAATGAACTCCTCCCTTGGACATCTGCATGCCAGCAAGCTTTTGAGCAATTAAAGGTTGCGCTTTGCTCTGATCCTGTGCTTGCTTCTCCTGACTACCAGAAGCCTTTTGTGCTTTACGTACATGAGGCAGATGGCTGCTTGCTCTCTGTTCTAACACAGGGTTTTGGTGGTATGCAAAGGCCCTGTGCTTATTTTTCTGCTATTCTGGATAACGTCGCCAGAGCCCTCCCTAGCTGCCTGAGAGCTGCCGTGGCAGTGGTAGTTTCTATCAGACAATTGGCGGGGCTCGTTCTTGATACTAATCTCACATGCTGTGGGCACACTTTTGAACAAGACAAAGACACAGCACCTTACCAGTGAACGTCTGACTGGATATGAACTCATCTTGTTTGCTCCGCACATTACCATCAAAAGATGTGCCACTCTGAACCAAACCACGTTACTATCCCTCCCTTCGACGAGTAATGACACAGATGCACATGAATGTGTGTATAGAACGGTAGAGGAAACGAAAGGATGGGTAGATCTGAATGATGTTCCCCTATCTGAGCCCAAAGGGGAACTATATGTTGATGGCTCTTGTTTCAAGTTACCAGATGGCACCACCACTGCCACTTATGCGATTACAATGTTGCACACTGTAGTTGAGACGTCCTGTGTCCCATATCAATCCGCTCAAGCTGCAGAGTTAATTGCACTTCTTCGGGCGTGTGAGTTGAGTGAGGGACTGACCGTCAATATATACACTGACAGCCAGTACGCCTTTGGGGTCACCCATAACTTCGGGCGCCTCTGGGCAGAGAGAGGGTTTTTGACAACACACGGATTGCGAATACAGAATGGCCCATTGATACACAGACTCTTGTCAGCTCTAACACTCCCTGATAAGTTAGCAATAATAAAATGTAGTGCCCACAAGGCCATCACAGATGATGTCGGCAGAGGAAATGCATTGGCAGATCAGACGGCTAAAGATACAGCTAGATCAAAGATGAAAAATATGTTTGTGGCAGGTTCCGCTAGGTGGGTCCCAGACAATGGAATGTTCGAGGATACCCTAGAAAATGTCAAGGAGATACAGAGTGAGGCAACCCTAGATGAATTGACAATATGGCAAGAGAGTACAGGGCGTCTGGACAAGGAAGGGTGTTGGACTGATAAGTCCGAAAGACAGCGGTGGTTGTTGCCTAACGCATTTGTGCTCCCCGTGCTTACCATGGCCCACGGCTCAGCTCATATTAGCGCCAAGGGAATATGTAAAGTATTGGACCCCGTATGACAGAATGACAATATTTTCAAAGTGGCCACTCACTTGGTAAAGCATTGCATGATCTGCATGACACATAATCCTGGAAAGGGCACTCCTAAACCCTCTGATAATTTTGCACCACCATCGTTCCCTTTCGAGGTTCTCCAGATGGATGTAATCTAAATGCAACGAGTTAACAACCTGAAAGATGTACTAGTAGTGATTTGCACATTCGGTAAATGGATTGAAGCTTACCCCACTAAAGAGAATACAGCTATGGCAACGGCAAAGTTACTGATAAAAAAGTTCTTCCCGAGATTCGGATTGCCCCTTTTGATCTGGAGTGACAACGGAAGTCACTTCAATTCAAAAGTAATCCAATTGGTGTGTGAAGGGCTGCAAATTAAACAGAAGTTCCACGCAGCTAACCACCCCCAGTCAGCAGGCCTGGTTGAGAAGTACAATGGTACTCTCAAACTGAAGTTGGCAAAAATACAGGAAAGCACAGGATTGCGGTGACCAGATGCGCTACCTTTGGCTTTGTTATCTAAAAGGGTGACTGCACACTCTTGAACAGGGTTGTCCCTGTAGGAAGTGGTCTTTGGTCGTCCTGCCAATATCTGGGGCGTTCCAAGACCCAAGCGCTTCTCCGAGATAGAGTACCCCTTACTTGTGGATTATTTGTGTGAGTTGACTAAAGAACTCTGTTCTCTCCATCAACACATTCAGGACACACTGCAGCCAGTGCCAGAGGGTCTCGGGCATCAGCTACAGCCCTGAGATTATGTGCTTGTTCGCAACTTTCAGAGGAAGAACTGCCTGGAGACTCATTGGAAGGGACCACTGTTGGTCCCCCTCGCCACTCGAACAGCGGTGAAGCTCGACAGCCGGAAGCACTGGGTGCATGCCACCCACTGCAAGAAGGTGCCCCTCTCGCTTCCCTATGACAAGTGGGTGCTCGATGACCTTGCTGACCAGGAACGGGAGCTGGTGCCATCGTTTGTTCCCTTTTCTGACGCCCAGCTATGGTGGGACCAGACAGAAACAGAGAGTGATTCTGCCCTGCTCGAAGTGGTTCCCCCAGAGATAAGGGCCGCCTCAGCATCCCTCGCACCTGATCCACAGGCCCCTGAGTCCCAAGGCCCTCCTGACCCTGAGTTTCGCCCTTTTTTGTTGACGACACAATGCCTGGAGTCATCAGGTACAACCTGCACCCCCGACAGAAGGACAGTGCGCCAGAGAACAATCCAAAAGTTAGGGAAGGACTTGAGACTAGGTTATAGGTACTACGCCAGAGGTGCCTGCGATGGAGTAGGGTGAGCTGATCTGATTCACTGCCTTATACACTGGACAGGATCGTTGAGGGTACTTGCCTTGGAGGGAGGTTACCCTATTTTGAAAGAAGAAGGATTTGTTTCCAGCAAGGTCTGCGATCGAGCAGCTCCCCGAAGGGAGTGCTGCATAGTACCGTTGTTGATGAACAATAGGATCCTGCCAGTGAGTCTCTAGACGGACACTGGGATATTTTGTGCCCCTATGGTTGGTTGTATTTTTGTGGCTCCAGTTAATAAGGTTTTTCACATGTACCCGTTTGGCCGTGCTATCATGGAGGAGGAACAGCCTCTAGCGGCCCGGCCACTAGGGAAGAGTGGTCCTTGTTGGTCTAGCTGGCCTACTAGGAGTAAGATAGTAGTGACCTTCTTTCTCGTAGTGATGATTATTCTGTCTGGAGTGGTGTGGTATTTAGAAGAACACCATTCTATACACACCCTGATAGGGACCACCCTGGCACCCCCTGAACACCTGTTCGTTACATTGAGCCCACATAAGGAACAACATAGACAGACATATGTCGAGAATGCCTTCCTGCAAATGCTTCATCAAGTGCACAATACGGCTAATGCCACAAATTGCTGGGTATGTGGGTTACTCCCCTCTGTTATGCACAAGAACGAATTACTGGTGTCCTTGCCCCGTCGTACTTAAGTAGCTGTGAGCCATGGTTCCAATTGCTTTCCATGGTGTATATTCCTTATCATGCTGACGTTATGAACGTGA
Organism: Triturus cristatus; assembly: GCF_964204655.1. Classification (NCBI taxonomy): domain Eukaryota; kingdom Metazoa; phylum Chordata; class Amphibia; order Caudata; family Salamandridae; genus Triturus; species Triturus cristatus. The sequence continues at coordinate 1,875,791,982 of NC_140590.1, forward strand.
CAGAGTCTGATTATGAAGCAGTATTAGAATAAAGAGTAGTGCACCAGGGCTATACTCCTGGAACAGGTGGAAAGGAGGGTACCTTACATCCAGATGCATGTATGAACATTTACGAAAATATAAAAAATGCTATCAGGTTGCAGAATAAAATGTTAGACTTCCAGGGGTTCAATGTCTCCAAGTACTTTAAATGCTTCCACACACGAAATATTTCAGCAGATACCATCATACCTGTACCCATGGTTCATACAGCAGCCAGTTTCTGTGTCAAGGGTTCTGGGAAGATTCCAGTGGGACATAGAAGCTGTAACTAAGTTGAACACTACTAGTAGCCCGCCTTTGCTTATGCCCCCTAATGTATATTTTGTCTGTGGAGCACACGCTTATACATGGCTCCCGAGAGGATGGTCTGGCCGGTGGTATGTCTCTTTCCTCCTGCCTCCCATTTACATTGCACCGTCTAACTATCACAAGGACCATAGGCTGCAGTGAAGGAGTGTATACTTGTCCCGGCTGAGGAGAGTTAGTGATCCAGAAGAGATAGATTAAACAGATACTTCCTTACAGCAATTCACGGATGCTATGACGGGCAATGTAACCCTTTGGGGACCCATATATAACTGTGTGAGCATTCGTCACCTCACTCGGGTTGTAGAAGGGGTTATCAACTCTACGACAGGTATACTAACAAACATTACATCTGAGCTCCAGGCTTCCAGGCTCGTTGCTCTTCAAAACCGGATCGCGTTAGACGTCATCCTCCGGATAGGGGAGGGGCTTGTCGTGTCATAGGCAGTAGCTGCTGTGTGTACATACCGGACCACACCCCTGTTGTGTACTCAGCTATTCAGATGTTACATAAAATAGCATCCGACATTCATCAAGACAATGGTTCATGGTCCTTGACTGGGTGGTTTTGGGGTCTACATAATGTTGATTGATGAGGGCATCTTCGAGTACTAAAAAAGTATTGCTATTCATGTGATGATTCCTTTCCCTTTTTATGTCTCGCCTAGCGTTGCAGCGCAAATGCGTTGCCATCACTTTGCGAGGCATGCAGTATACACTATAATGTGGAAGCTTTGTGGAAGCTCCGCTCACTCTCCGGCCCATCTTCTTCATTAGCTTAGGTTCTAAATGCTGCCTTCCGATTGGTTTTAAGCTTGTTGGTCCCGCCCCATTACAGCCATGTCAGTCATTTGTGTCCTTCCACGGCTACTGGCCCCTTCACAGCACAGACTACTTTCTTCCTGTGCCCCCCCTCCCGCAGTCCGATGCCTTCTCACCGCCACCCCCTCATTCCTCGTCACCCGCACGCATTGCTATTTGCAATGCAATAGGCCTCGCCTAAATGCGAGTCCCATTGCATTGCCAATGCTTGTTGGTATTACTCTAATCTGTTTTACGCAGTGCTTTAGGGTCACAACATTATATAACCTACCCTGTAGATGAGACAATATCCGTGGTTCAGCAATTAGACGAAAGAAAATGTATGCTCTCCGGCTTTGCCCTATTCGCCTCGCCAATAACAGTGCCGACAGAGCCCACAAGAGGGCAGCAGAGCTCCAAACAAAAGGACTTTTCAGCAATTTATTTTCAAGTCAATCAAACTGTCCATCTCAGAACCATCATTTCAATGTACGCTGAAGAGTATGAAAATTCTCTATTTCCATATATGTGGGCTAAGTAAAATTCAGCAATCCAACACACTTAAGAACTGATTTCAGAGACTATCAATTGTGCGCGTCAGGGAGTATTGTCCTCTTATTCCGATCACGATATTGCTTCAAGAGGAAAGGTTTATCCATTCATTAAAAAGAGCGGCTTAGGTGTTTTTTACAATGGAAAATAAACATCTGGGATTTAATAAAAAAAATCTGAGATTTAAGTACTCGAACATTCCTTGCTGAGTACAAACGTGCTCCCTAATTCTCCTGGCCCGACCAATCTCCTGTATGTGACAGTCTCTTGGTGCCCCCAGACATTTCTCAGGTCACAGCGCGAGCAAGAAGATGTACTCTGCAGGAGGAGAGAGGCTCTGCTGCAGGGTGAACCGTGCGCAGCTTGTTCTAAAACCCACGGCATAGCAAATATGCAGTAAGTATGTTTTAAAAATGACTTAAAAGGTTTCTCTTTGCTACAGAGTACATGCAGTTCTCTAAGTTTATTGACTCGTTCAAGTAAGTGAATTGTGTAGCTGTGGTGCGCCAGAACCCTTCACTACTGTTACATTTTGAAATAATACAGTCTGCTGTGACCGCTGTGTGTATCTCCCAGCCTCTCCTGAGGCTTGCCCAGCACCATGCTGTCATGACACTGCTAACTTTGCCAGCCAGAGTCCGCGAGTCAGCTGACTCTAATTAATGTACGCTATAGGCCCGAGGCAGCTGGGCTCTGTGTTAGGGCCTCTCACACCCTGTTAGGTGGTTCTGAAGTATAAATGCAAGTCCTTGCTCCTTTTAGTGTTAATTCTCAGCGGAGCCATGTGACCTCCTTTCTAGCTGTCCGCTTTTTTTTTCCCTAGTGGTGACATCTGAGGCTAATATTAGTAGTTACTTCACAAGTCTTACTTTTCTGCTTACAGCATTCGCTTATGAATAAGGTGGCCTCTGCAGTGATAGCTTTACCGACTTAGTTTACCCTACTCCAAGTGAAAAACCTTTTCCCATCACATTACTTTTTTGCATGGCCTCGTCTTGGACAACAAACACCATCTGGTTAAAGTGATTTGTTTTATTCTCCTTGTTTTACCATGCTCCTATTCTTTTCTTTTAGTCTAATTGGCATTGCTTCTGCCTTTTTATTCTTATAGTCAATACATTATGCCAACTAAAATTCACAAGTTTATTATATGATCAGCATTGTACAAGAGAAGCAATAAAATAGCAATAGAATAAAACACATACTTCCTGTCACTGTTATGAAATATTTAAGTTAACAAGACTCGTGTCAAAAACAGAAGTATGGGCATGGTCTTCAATACTCTGTCTTGTGAAGTGATGCTCGCCCTCTTTCATATCGGCCAAGGTTTCAGATTGCTATGTATTATATTTTGATGATTTCGTTGTAATTATGACTCAGCCACCTCATGAATTTGCAGCAGTTTTAAGATCTTAGAGTTTTTCGTTGCTCAAATGAGTCAGATTTCTGATATTTATATTTCCCTCATCTTTTATTGGTTGATTTTGCTGGTGAGAAAAGTGTCACTCACAGTGGTTCTAATGGCATTCATAATTACACAGAAATTATGAAGATGTCACACATAGAAATCTAAAACCTTGGCTGCTATGCTCTCCGCGTTTCCTGCCTCGTGCTTCAGCTGCTCGGGGTTTCTCCAACCGGGACACCGGAGCAGTAAACCCCGAGCCCTGCAGCGCACAAGGAACTTCACTTCCATTACAGTCCATTAAAGGAGCAAGTTGGTCAGAGCACGAGCCTGAAGCACTTCCACATGCGGGGTGAGGGAGCCTGCGAGTGGAATATGAATAGGAAAGCACTGCGCCACAGTGGGATGAGTGCTGTGTGCATCGTCGAAGGAAAAGTATTTTTCAAATGCGTCAGTGTTTAATTTGTGAAATAATGAGTACCGGTGCCCAAAGCTCTGCTCCGAAGCCCTATTATCTAAATGTCGGCGGGCCAAATACTAGGGCTTCCTAGAATTGAAACCACCCCAGGCCTCTTTAATCCAGTACCTGACACCCTTGGCTCGTTTATTCCTCTTGCTGGTTCCTGCTGTCTCCTTTTGTGACGGTACTTAAGTCTTTCTCATTCTCCTTCTTTCCCCTTTGTGTGTTTAGGTTGAGCATTCGAGACCTCTTGTACATACCTTTGTATATACTTAAATGTGTATGTACTGGATCACTGACAGAATATCGATGACAAGAATATCGACCTACAAAAATATCGAGGAAAAATATAGAATGCCAAAATATCGACTGCCTATCTACAAACAGGTAAGTACTAAAATATCGATTTCAAAATATCGTTGTAAAAAATATAGTTAGTCAAAATATCGAATTTTTTTAATATATTAAAAGTAATGTAAAATTAATGAAATAATAAATATAATTAACTAAAACATACTTACAAATACTTAAATAACTTTACAATTAATAAATAATTAATGTAAGTTTAAAAAAAAAAAATTAATACCTATATATATTAACGTAATATTAATAAAAAACTATTCTATATTTTTAGCGCAGGATAGCGGGCGGGTCAAATTTACTATTACCACTCCAGTAAGTCCAACAGTAGGGAAAGCATTGGATAGCGGGATGGTAAAAATTACTATTCCAACTCCAGAGAGTGCAATAGTAGGGAAAACATTGGATAGCGTAGAGGTAAAAATTACTATTCCCACTCCACAGAGTGCAACAGTAGGGAAAGCGTTGGATAGCGTATGGGTAAAAATTACTATTCCCACTCCAGAGAGTGCAACAGTAGGGAAAGCGTTGGATAGCGGGCGGGTCCAATTTACTATTACCACTCCAGTAAGTCCAACAGTAGGGAAAGCATTGGATAGCGGGATGGTAAAACTTACTGTTCCCACTCCAGAGAGTACAACAGTAGGGAAAACATTGGATAGCGTAGGGGTAAAAATTACTATTCCCACTCCACAGAGTGCAACAGTGGGGAAAGCGTTGGATAGCGTATGGGTAAAAATTACTATTCTCGCTCCAGAGAGTGCAACAGTAGGGAAAGCGTTGGATAGCGGGAGGGTAAAATTTACTATTCCCACTCCAGTGAGTGCAACAGTACGGAAAGCATTGGATAGCGTAGGGGTAAAAATTATTACTATTCCCACTCCAAAGAGTGCAATAGTAGGGAAAGCGTTGGATAGCGAAGGGGTAAAAATTACTATTCCCACTACAAAGAGGGCAACAGTACAGAAAGCGTTGGATAGCGGAGGGCTAAAAATTACTATTCCCACTCCAAAGAGTGCAACAGTAGGGAAAGCGTTGGATAGTGTAGGGGTAAAAATTACTATTCCCACTACAGAGAGTGCAACAGTAGAGAAAGCGTTGGATAGCGAAGGGGTAAAAATTACTATTCCCACTACAAAGAGTGCAACAGTAGGGAAAGCGTTGGATAGCGTAGGGGTAAAAGCTTACTATTCCCACTCCAGAGAGTGCAACAGTAGGGAAAGCGTTGGATAGCGGGAGGGCAAAATTTACTATTCCCACTCCAGTGAGTGCAACAGTAGGGAAAGCGTTGGATATCGTAGGGGTAAAAATTACTATTCCCACTCCAGAGAGTGCAACAGTAGGGAAAGCATTGGATAGCGGGAGGGTAAAATTTACTATTCCCACTCCAGTGAGTGCAACAGTAGGGAAAGCATTGGATAGCGTAGGGGTAAAAATTACTATTCCCACTCCACAGAGTGCAACAGTAGGGAAAGCGTTGGATAGCGTATGGGTAAAAATTACTATTCCCACTCCAGAGAGTGCAACAGTAGAGAAAGCGTTGGATAGCGGGAGGGTAAAATTTACTATTCCCAGTTCAATGAGTGCAACAGTACGGAAAGCGTTGGATAGCGTAGGGGTAAAAATTACTATTCCCACTACAGAAAGGGCAACAGTACAGAAAGCGTTGGATAGCGTAGGGCTAAAAATTACTATTCCCACTCCAAAGAGTGCAACAGTAGGGAAAGCGTTGGATAGCGAAGGGGTAAAAATTACTATTCCCACTACAAAAAGGGCAACAGTACAGAAAGCGTTGGATAGCGTAGGGCTAAAAATTACTATTCCCACTCCAAAGAGTGCAACAGTAGGGAAAGCGTTGGATAGAGTAGGGGTAAAAATTACTATTCCCACTACAGAGAGTGCAACAGTAGAGAAAGCGTTGGAAAGCGAAGGGGTAAAAATTGCTATTCCCACTACAAAGAGTGCAAGAGTAGGGAAAGCGTTGGATAGCGTAGGGGTAAAAACTTACTATTCCCACTCCAGAGAGTGCAACAGTAGGGAAAGCGTTGGATAGCGGGAGGGCAAAATTTACTATTCCCACTCCAGTGAGTGCAACAGTAGGGAAAGCGTTGGATATCGTAGGGGTAAAAATTACTATGCCCACTCCAGAAAGTGCAACAGTAGGAAAAGCATTGGATAGCGGGAGGGTAAAATTTACTATTCCCACTCCAGTGAGTGCAACAGTAGGGAAAGCCTTGGATAGCATAGCGGTACTAATTACTATTCCCACTCCAAAGAGTGCAACAGTAGAGAAAGCGTTGGATAGCGTAGGGGTAAAAATTACTATTCCCACTCCAGTAAGTGCAATAGTAGGGGAAGCGTTGGATAGCGTAGGGGTAACAATTACTATTCCCACTCCAGTGAGTGCAATAGTAGGAAAAATAATAATTTCATATTTTATAAAAAATAAATTAATTATTAATAGTAATAAAAAATGTATTAACACTATTTACCAATCACACAACCTTTAAAAATTAATTATTTATAAGTACCAATAAATATTTTTTTAAATGAATTACCTATTAATAATTATTTAACAACCAATTAATGTTCAATAAAAAAAAATAATAAATACAAATACAAATTAATAATTAATTCATAATAAATGAATTATCAATATACAAAAATGATTTCAACAAATTCTTTATTTACAATTAAATAACTTCCCACCATATTCCCCTATAAACCCACAAGCCACTAAAAATAATAAATAATACAATTAACATAATTATCAATTAAACAATTAATAAAAAATAATTACCAAATAATACACATTAATTACTAATTAATAATTAATCAACAACCAATTAATTTTCTATACCAAAAATTGATAAATAATAAAAATACCAATTAATAATTAAGAGTAAATTAATTATTAATACACAAAAATATATTCAATAATTACTTAATTATAATTAAATTACTTCCCACCCTATTACCCTATAAACCCACAACCCGCACCAAATAATAAATTAGTACAATTAACATAATTATCAATTAACCAATTAATACAAATTAATTACCAATTAATAAAAAATAATTACCAATTATTACAAATTAATTACCAATGAATAATTAATTACAATAAATTAGTTATTACTAATTAATAATTAATTAATAACAATTAAATTACTTCCCACCCCATTCCTCTATAAACCCACAACCTGCTACAGAAGTAAAACGCAAACTTAAATTACAAATAATTAATAATTACTAAAAATTATTATTTATTGTACTGTAATTAAATTACTTCCCACCCTAATCCCCTATAAACCCACAACCCGCTACGGAATTAAATTACAAAAAAATTAAATAACATAAAATTCATTACTTGAAAAATATTCAAACATACATTCCAAAATTAATACATACTTTTAACACATATACTAACACTTAAAACACTATAAAAAAATTCGATATTTTTAACAACTATATTATGACTGTCGATATTACTTACTTCGATATTATGCAAATCGATATTTCTTACCTAATTTTCGATATTCTTCACCACTATATTTTGGTATGTCGATATTCTGTCCATTCTATATTTAAAACTCGATATTCTGTCCACTCAATATTTTTTTTCTCGATATTTTGGCTGTTTACCGTATGTACTATGTGGGTTCTCGAGATCAGCCCTAGGACATTTCTGCTTCCGCTTAAGGACTTTTTTTTCTGTTCAACTTCCTCTATTTGTCTTGATAGAAAACTACCAGCAGAGGTCAGTAAAATACCAGAATCACTTTAGCATTCTCCAGATTCCAGTCCATAGAAATTGCCTTCCACGAGCACCCATAGACAAAAATATTCTGTTTAGAATTGTAAAGACCCTTACCTGATGGCGTTAATAAAGGTATTTAGCCTGCACTGCTAAAAGGAGGGTCTGTTAGATTTGACAGTTTGTTTATCGTTATACACCTTTACTATGCTATAGTAGGTAAGCAGTGTGCAGCTGAATTGGGCACCATTCATATTCATGTGATGCAACCCGCTGAGTTATCCCTGTAGCGTGTAAGCTTCAGTTAGCAAGTGTGGCTCCATTTTGTATTTCGTAATCCCTATTAGGCTGTGACTGAACTAGGCCTCATTATTCGTATTGCTTGCCTCAGCAGGACACTGTATTCAGTTGTTATTCTCTTTCGTGCGCAAGGTTGGATTCTGACTTACTAATGAATAGGCCTATCTTCCCTCGCACACCAATCCTTGTGTGTAGCTCTGCTCCGCGTTAGGAGACGCCGAGCCCAGCACGGCGGCCTTGAGACGATGATAGCATGTACCCATCTAGCAGGCCTATCCTTCTTTGTTCGGGCCGGGCCTGCGCCGGTAACTTTCCAGTGTTGGGGTGTTCTTAGAGGAATGATTATGCATTGCAGACTGTTGGGGGGGGGTCAGTCCCTCGGCAGACATCTTAGGGTGCAGGTCAGATTGGACTCCTCTGTAGAGTATTGCTAATAAACTAAGGGTTTGTATTCTGTACTGTCTGACTGACTCTTGATTTCTTGGAAGGCAAGTAGGTGGTTATGGGTAACCCGGTTGACCCTTTTCGTGTCACTTCGTTCACAGTGGCGGATGAAAAACTTTTGACATCCATGATTATTTGGCTGTTTTACAGGATCTAAATGAATCCAGGACACAACAAAGTAATGTCCATCTAAAGCAGACCGCCACTGGGGAAGTCAAATCAATCACGGCAAGACCTGTCTGGATCCCAAAAGCTGGGGATCTGGTCAGAGAGAAAATAGCGGACAAGAAAGGATTTGGACCATCCTACAGAAAACCTGTACAGGTCCTAGCAGCTGAAGGAACACAAACTGCACTTCTACCGCCTCTTGTTGGAAAAAAGATTTGTCTCAATCGACCTAATCAAACCACACTATGTGGTCGATACTGAGTAGTAGGCCACTTGGACTCCAAAGTTGCAGACGCCCTCCGCCCACTACAATACAAGAAGTTCAAACGGAAAGACTTATCACTTTCAAAGAGTCCCCTGCACGGAATGAAGAACTATGCAATAGCGCTAAGGAACTCCTTCCCCTTGAACCTGAAGTTCAAATTCAGAATCAAAATGAAAGACAAATTTCAATTCGACCAAATACAGATGTCTACATCAACATGCCTCAAAAAGAGCAAACTACGATTTCCACAAATCCTGATGCAATGCCAACAATTGATTGAACTGCTTCTGGCTACTTCATAAACTTTGATACGTTTTTTTTGGATCCAAGTGAACCTGAAACGATGCCAGCCCAAAAATCATTCAAGCAGCAAGTTAAAGACTTTCTGAACTTCCTTAAAAAGACTTACCTGATGTCACCTTGGGTATAACTATGGCTAATCACCGGGATACTTTCCTCTCTTTTCTGGTTAGGCTTAGTAATCGTTTTTAGCATGCGTGTTAATGGGAAATACCTTCAGCAAAGCTCTGCTGCCCAAAAGGTGAATTTAATTTTAAAACCACATCAATCATCTTATCGAGAACAAAGAGTCTTGTCATCAGTGAACATTACAGCAGTTCCTTATACCGGATGGTATAGTTTGGGACAAGGTATTGGTAGGTATAGTCCTTTAGGTTATTTTTATGGTACATCACCTCTGAATCTCTGTCCGTATGTGATATCCCATCCCCACAATAAGGGTCATACCCTGATCAAATTGCTGTGAACACCGTTATCTAAATAGATCTTCCTCTGTCCCTGCCATGGTTGGACCATTTCCTGATCAGCTTTACGATCCAGAAACTCTTTAAACCACGACAGTCCCAGGCCAGGCAGGCACCGATTTCTTACAGGCCGCTGTATAAAATCACACCAGAAGCCTTTAAAGACAAATTAGCCAGGCATCCCCTGGAGTTATGAGGGAATATAGAACGTGATGCACAATCTCTTGAAAACTGGCTTAATCTAGGCACCAGGACTCTAGCACCCGTGATCACATGCCCAGTGAACCCGGTCAGACGGTCTGCGTCGTGGTTCAATGCCACTTTGGTGCAGGCCAGAAAAGACTGCAAACGTCTGGAAAGAGCCTGGAGGACAGACTTCAGCAAGGAAAATAAAGAAAAGTATAAAAAAACAATAAGAACTTATCATAAAAGGATACAGGAGGAAAAAAAGTTATTTTTTGCTCGTAAAATTTAATCTACCGGGAATAAAAGTAGAGAACTTTTCAACATAGTATACAGCTTCTCGTCACCTAATGCTGGATCTAACCCTCCCTCCTTCTCTGTGGATCAGATCAATCAGTTAGCCAATTTTTTCTACACATAAATAACAGAGATTCAATCTTCATTTAGATTGCCGGAGGGATCTGAACACAAGGATTCCCCCCTGCTATATTGTCGATCAATCAATCAATCATTGGCATTTGTAAAGCGCGCTACTCACCCGGGAGGTTCTCAAGGCGCTAGGGGGGGGGGCTAATGCTTGAACAGCCAGGTCTTGAGCTGCCTTCTGAAGCAGATGTGGTCCTGTGTAGAGTGAAGATGGCTGGGAAGAGAGTTCCAGGTCTTTGCTGCAAGGTAGGAGAATGACTTGCCTCCGGCGGTGGCTCTGCGGATGCGGGGGGCGGCTGTCAGGGCTTGTCCGGTCGATCGTAGGTTGCGAGTGGGTACGTAGAAGGAGACGTGGTGGTTGATGAGCTTGGGGCCTTGGTTGTGAAGGGCTTTGTGTGTGTGGGTGAGGAGTCTGAATGTGATTCTTTTGCTTACTGGGAGCCAGTGAAGCTTTGTCAGATGGCCGGAGATGTGGTGGTGGCACGGGACGTCCAGGATGAGGCGTGCGGCTGCGTTCTGGATACGTTGGAGTTTCTTCTGTATTATGATCGTGGTGCCTGCGTAGAGGGTGTTGCCGTAGTCCAGGCGGCTGGTGACAAGGGCGTGGGTGACGGTTTTCCTGGTGTCAGTGGGGATCCAGCGGAAGATCTTGCGGAGCATGCGTAGGGTGTTGAATCATGACGAGGTGACTGCGTTGACTTGTCTGGTCATGGAGAGGGAGGAGTCCAGGATGAAGCCGAGGTTGCGGGCGTGGTCGGTGGGTTGGGGAGTGCTGCCTAGGGCGGGGGGCCACGAGGAGTCGTCCCATGAGGTTGGAGTCGGGCCTAGGTTGAGGACCTCCGTCTTGTCGGTGTTGAGTTTAAGCCGGCTGTCCATCATCCAGTCAGCGACTTCCTTCATTCCTTCGTGCAGTCTGGTTCTAGCGGAGGATGGGTTGTTGGAGAGAGAGGATGAGTTGTGTGTCGTCTGCGTAGGAGATGAGGCTGAGTCCGTGTTTGCGTGCGATGTTTGCCAGGGGGGTCATGTAGATATTGAAGAGGGTGGGGCTGAGGGAGGATCTTTGTGGGAAGCCGCAGATGACCTCGGTAGCCGCTGATCTGAAGGGGGGGGAGGCAGACTCTCTGAGTTCTTCCAGAGAGGAACGAGATGATCCAGTCCAAGGCCTTGCCTTGAATGCCGGCGTTGCTGAGGCGCTGTATCAGAGTGCGGTGGCATACCGTGTCGAAGGCTGCGGAGAGGTCTAGGAGTATGAGGGCCGCGGTCTCTCCCTTGTCGGTCAGGGATCTGATGTCGTCCGTGGCTGCAATGAGGGCGGTCTCGGTGCTGTGGTTGGCCCTGAAGCCGAACTGCGAGGGGTCGAGTGATTCGTTGGCTTCGAGGAAGGTGGTGAGTTGTGTGTTGACGGTTTTCTCAATTACCTTTGCTGGGAACGGGAGGAGAGAGATGGGTCGGAAGTTCTTGAGGTCTGTGGGGTCTGCTGTCGGCTTCTTGAGGAGGGCGTTGAGTTCGGCGTGTTTCCAGCTCTCGGGGAAGGTGGCGGTGGTGAGGGAGGTGTTGATGATGTCTCGGAGTTGGGATGCGATGATGTTGTCGGCTTTGTTGAAGATGTAGTGGGGGCATGGGTCGGTGGGGGATCCTGAGTGGGTGGAGTTCATAGTGCAGGTGGTTTCCTCGGTGGTGACCGGGGTCCAGGCGTGGAGGGTGGCGCTGTGGGGTGTGGGTTCCGGAGGGGGGTACGTGGTTGTTGTGGTGAAGCTGTTGTAGATGTCGGTGATTTTGTGGTGGAAGAAGGTTGCGAGGGAGTTGCAGAGGTCTTGTGAGGGGGTGATGGCGTTGTTTTCGGCGTCGGGGTTGGAGAGTTCTCTGATGATACCGAATAGTTCTTTGCTGTTGTGAGAGTTGTTGTCAAGTCTTTCTTTGAAGGAGGATTTTCTTGCTGCACGGAGGAGTTGGTGGTGTTTTCTGGTGGCGTTTTTGAGGGCTGACATGTTCTCGTCAGTCTGGTCGAGACGCCAGGTTTTCTCGAGGGTGCGGCATTGCTTTTTGGAGTCCTTGAGGGTGGAGTTGAACCAGGTGCTTCTCTTGTGGTTGGCTCCATTCGGGCGGGCCTTCAGGGGAGCCAGGAGGTTAGCGCAGTCGGAGATCCAGTTAGTGAGGTTGTTGGCTGCCTTGTTGGGATCTGAGGTGCTGGTGGGGGGGTTCTGGGAGAGAGATGATGTGAGTTGGTCAGCGGTGATTCGGTTCCATTGTCTTGTTGGTGGTTGTCGGGCGTGGTGGTGGGTTGTGGTTTTCTTATAGCTGAAGTGGACGCAGCTGTGGTCCGTCCAGGAGAGTTTGGTGGTGTGGTTGAAGGAGATGTGTTTGCTGGAGGAGAAGATGGGGTTGAGCGTGTGTCCGGCGTAGTGGGTGGGGGTGTTGACCAGTTGCTTGAGTCCGAGGTTGGAGAGGTTGTCCAGTAGGGTGGTGGTGTTGGTGTCGTTGTTCTTCTCCAGGTGGAAGTTGAGGTCCCCTAGGAGGATGTAGTCGGCGGAGGGGAGGGCTTGTTGGCTGACGAAGTCAGCGATGTCTTCGCTGAATTTGGTGCATGGTCCAGGGGGCCTGTAGATGAGGGTTCCTCTGAGGGTGGTCTTGGGGTCGCTGTGGGTTTGGAAGTGGAGGTGTTCGGCCTCGGGGAGTGTGTTGTCGGTGTTGGTCGTGATGCGGATGGAGCTCTTGTGGACGATGGCGATGCCGCCTCCGGTGCGGTTGGTGCGGTCTTTCCTGATGATTTTGTATCCGTCAGGGATGGCTATGGCGATATCGGGTGCCGAGGAGGGGTTCATCCATGTCTCCGTGAGGAAGGCGATGTCCGGGGATGTTGAGTCGATGAGGTTCCACAGTTCGATGGCGTGTCTGTGGACGGAGCGCGTGATAAACAGGATGCATTCGAGTTTGTGTTCGGGGGTGCTGTTCTTGTGGGGTGTGTTGGGGGTGCGTGGGCAGGTGAATCTGCAGTTGCAGCAGGTAAAAGGTCCGTGGGTGCGTCTCGGTGTGGTGCGGCAGCAGCCCGGCGTACTGCCGGGGTTGAGTTCGACGAGGGCGGCGGTGTCGTAGGTCAGGCGTGGGAGGTGGGGATTGGGGGGGCCAGGGGTCGTGGCGCTGGGCGCGGTGCAGGCGCGGACGGGCGCAGACGGGCTTGCCTTTGGCGCGCCTTTGGCACGCCAGCGGTGCGGTCGCGCAGCGGCTGCCATTTAAGGGATAGCTGGGAGGAGGGGTCAGCTGGAAGGCGGGTGGCGGGGGGGTAGGGGGCCAATGGGAGCTTCAAACAAACGGCGGGAAAAAATATTGGGCCCGATTCACAGAACTAACTTAAGACAAAATCCTAAACTTACTACCCTTTTGGTATTCACAGAAGGCACTTACTCATTTTGGTATTCACAGAAGGCACTTACTCATTTCGGTATTCACAGAAGTTAGGAGTCCTAACTTTAGGACTCCTAAATGCCTTCTGTGAATACCGAAAGTCTTAAAATTAGGATTTTTCTCAGTTTAGTAGTAGTATAGTTAGGACTCCTAACTTTAGGACTCCTAAATGCCTTCTGTGAATACCGAAAGTCTTAAAATTAGGATTTTTCTCAATTTAGTAGTCCTAAATTTAGGACTCCTAACTTTAGGACTCCTAAATGCCTTCTGTGAATACCGAAAGCCTTAAAATTAGAATTTTTCTCAGTTTAGTAGTAGTATAGTTAGGACTCCTAACTTTAGGACTCCTAAATGCCTTCTGTGAATACCGAAAGTCTTAAAATTAGGATTTTTCTCAATTTAGTAGTCCTAAATTTAGACTTAGGACTACTAAATTGAGAAAAATCCTAATTTTAAGACATTCGGTATTCACAGAAGGCATTTAGGAGTCCTAAAGTTAGGAGTCCTAACTTCTGTGAATACCGAAATGAGTAAGTGCCTTCTCTGAATACCAAAATGAGTAAGTGCCTTCTGTGAATACCAAAATGGTAGTAAGTTTAGGATTTTGTCTTAAGTTAGTTCTGTGAATCGGGCCCATTGTCTAAACAAGACAGGAAATGCTTCCCTTTCCTGCTTCCACCCGGTCCCTCTGGAATCTTCTTTAGTATTAATGAAGGGTCTGAAGTCTGGCTCCCCGTCAGACCCTTGCCCTGCCAAATTTCTGGCCACTATGGCAGAGATACTGAATCCCACAGTTACCAGTATCCTGAACCTGTCTTTGAACATTGGTCAGGTGCCCGAGAATTGGAAAAGTGCGAAAGTGATCCCATTATTGAAGAAACCCTCTGCTGACCAAACTATACTTTCTAACTATAGACCTATCTCCCATCTCCCATTTTTTGCTAAAACGTTAGAAAAATATGTACATTCGGTAGTCTCCAACTTTGCTGAAACTAATAACCTCCTTTATTCTAGCCAATCAGGTTTTCGTTCCAACTTTAGCACAGAGACAGCCCTACTTGAGGTCTCGGAGACCGCAAAGAGACCCTCGATAAGGGAGGGAAAGCTGTCCCAATCCTCTTGGATCTTTCAGCAGCTTTCGACACCGTGCCCCATGATTGCCGTCTGCAGAAATTGCAGGAGTGTGGTTTTGGTGGCACGGTGTTGAAATGTTTTGCCTCCTTTCTGAAGAATAGATGGCAAGAGGTATGGTCTCCCCCCTTCGTGGCCAAGATTCCGCTTCTGAACGTGGAGGTCCCCCAGGGCTCCATTTTGAGCCCTGTATTATTCAATCTTTACATCTCCCCCCTAGCCAAGTGGGCGGAGGCGGGAGAGGCGAAGATGATATCTTATGCGGACAACACTCAGTTGTTGTTCACATGTAGGAAGGGGTAAGTGTTCTCTTGGTTTCAATTTCACCAACTCAAATGCAACCCTGAGAAGTCAGAAATCATCTTCCTTGGCTCCCCCCCTCTGGGCGTTTGGAAACAGTGGTGGCCTGACAAAATGTCGCCACCCCAGATGGCAGTTAACACAGTTAAAAATCTGGGAGTGAAAATGGATGACATGCTATCCATGAAATCTCAAGTTCAGACAGTGACTGGCACATGTTTCGGACTCTTAAAAATGATTAGGAAATGTCTCTAACTATTACCAACGATGCACAGAAAGTTAGTCGTGCAGGCCCTTATCACTTCCAGATTGGGCTGCGCTAATGTCCTACACCTTGGCCTCCCGGAGTGCTTACTGGACAGGCTGCAGATTGTTCAGAACTCAGCGGCCAGAGCGGTCCTGAAGTTAGGAGCCAGAGAACGGATTTCCCACCATCTGAAGAAATTGCATTGGCTCCCGGTCCGGTACAGAATTCTCTTCAAAGCCCGATCCCTTGCCGTCAAAGCTCTGCATGGGCTGGGGGCACATTACATCCGGAAAAGAATCTTTTACTACATCCCACGCAGATCGCATAGATGAGCCCATCAATATCTGATCATGGTGCCGAGTTTCTGTAGAGCCCGCTGTGGAGGTCGGTCTTTCCATGTGCAAGTGGCCCGCGCTTGGAATATCCTGCCTTTATCCCTGAGACAGACCACGACCCTTCTGGAGTTCAGAAAGCAGTTAAAAACCTGGATGTTTCAACAACTACCATAACTTATCACCTTAACTAATCTTGGTCTCTGAGTCTTTGCTCTTTGTCTCTTCTGTCTCAGCGCCGGGACACAACACTCTGTTGAGTAGCTGTGCGCTCTATAAATCTTTGATTAACATTAACATTTGATTAACCTTACCTCCTCGTTAGTCTTCCTCGCCACATGATTACAAAGTGAGCTTCAGCTCCACACCAGAACACTCCAAAGCAAAAAAGTCAGCCTCCCATGCCTCCCATCCCTTCCCAATATGGCCGACCCAGTATACCATGACCTCTATAAGAGGCGGGTCGGCCCAACCCATCAGCCTGTTTTTTTCGTTCTGCGCTGCAGATTCTCATGAGCGTTTCAACAGGTAAGTTGGGGGCCTGGACCTGCTCTAGCAGGTCTTACGGCCCGGGGGACGAGGCCCTGCTCTAGCGGGCTCCTGCTCTGGGTGTTTTCCCCACCTGGTTTGCCTGCTCTGCTCTAGCAGGTTTCAGGTTGGGGGCTCTGGGTGTTTGTCCAGCCCTGCTCTAGCGGGCTCTCCTTGCTGGGTCTCCCCGTCAAAGGCCTTCGCTTTTGTCATTTGAGCGCCCCGGTGTTGGGGCTGCATGCTGCGTACTGCTTACTGCTGTGCGCGGCAGGGGCTTGGAGTGCGTGTCCGTGTGGCCCGCGGGTGTTCCTATCGCCTTCTGTGTGGTTAGGCCTCTGCTCCCCTGGCTGTATCTCGACCGTAGCCATTGGTTTACCTTTGTTGCTTCCGGCGGATATCCGCGTGTGCTGCAGAGAGCCGCACGCAGCTCCAGGCGGAAATCACACTCTGCTGCTTGGCCGCGGCTCCCCTGGTCCTGGTGGTTCTTTGCTGGCTCGTTTTCCCCTGCCGGAGTGCACCTGGTGAGTTTCGGCCCGGATCTGGGCCCCTTGACGGCTTGTCTTTGCCGGCGGTACGTTTGTGCACTCCTCCTGGGTCGAAAGTGGCTGGAAGACGGCAGCCTCCAGCTCTCCAGCCTTATTTTCTGTCAGATCATGTCACTGGAATCTTCCCCTTCAAAGTTCTTCCCGCTGGATTTGCCAATTTCCCCCCAATGATGCTGGGGTGACACGGGCAGAGTTCTGCGCCCTGCGTCCCTTTTTAATTTGGGTGCTGGTGCTTGCGTGCCTCCTACTATCGAGTCGCTATGGCCTGCTGGTTGGGTCTTGGGCTCTTTCTTTGAGGTTTGGCACTGGGCTTTCACTGTCGCTGTTTGCTCCGTCTGTCGTGTGGGCATTGGTTTTAACTTCAGTGAGGTTGGTATGTGTTTCTGTCCTCCTTGTATGTGTGCTGCGTGTTTGCACTCCCCTGGAGCGGATGCATGGTTTTTCATGTGTCCGTGTCTCTGGAGGTCTGCTTTCCTCTTCGGTTGGTAATGGCCCTTCCTGGCGGGGTTTACTTGTGCCTACGTGCCTGTGGTCCGTGTTTTTCACCTATGGGTGTCTCGGACCGTGTTTTGTTTTGTAGTCACTCTGGCCTAATGATTGGGGTCTTAGACTCTTATTCTGAAGATTGGGTGTTCGATCCCTGGTCTTTCATTGTCACTGTTTGCTCAGTCTCCAGTGTAGGCCATGGTATTTCCTTCGGTAAGGTTGGGGAATATTTTAAAAATTGTCGCTCGGTTGTCACGTTTTTGTCTCTTCCTTCGCAGGGAGTCTCTCTGGCCTGATGGTTGATGTCTTTGACTCTTACTCTGGGGGTTTGGTGTTCCATCCCTGGTCTTGCAATATGGCGATCCTGCTGAGGTGCGCTGTGTGTGGATGGTCTCCGATGCTGTGGCTCATGGGTTTGTCTTGTGTCTAGTGGCTCCAACTCCCTTGGGTCCTAATTGGGGTTCGGTTTCTGCCTTGCTCTTCACCGTTCTGGTTTGGTTGGGGTCCTCTGGCTTCCGCCATTTAGGTGCAGTGTGATCATCTGGCTGGATCGTCCGCTCGTCGTCATGGTGGCTTTGTCCCTTCCTGGTTTTCTGGGTGGGGTCCCTTGGGGTTTGATTCCGCCCTGGGAGCTCTTGCTCTCTGGTTCGTCTTGTGTCCCTGGTGGCTCAAGCTCTGGCAGGGCGATGGTTCGTTTTCCTGCCGCGGTTTTCAGTTTTGCACCATGTTGTGTCTGTTTTGCTGTCTTGGTTCGTACGTGCGGTGCTTGGTTTCGGCCATTTGCCCTGGGGGTTGTGTTTCCTGTCCCGCTGGGGGTATGTCCCGGGGCCTTGGATTCATGTTCCTGTGTTGTCCCTGGCTTTTTCTTCCTTTCCGTGATTTGGGCCTGCTGTCCTTCTGTCCTGTGGGCTCCTGCTCGCCGCTTTGTGGCGGTGTCTGTGGGTTCCTGTTGGGCGTCCTCCTTCGCCCTGCTGTTGGTTTCTGCGTCTGGAGACGGGCGTCTGGCTCCTGTCCGCCCTTCGCTGGGCTGTTTGCAGTGGTCTCCTTGCTGGCTCTTGCCGCTCCTCCTGCTCCTGGGCGGGGCTTGCCCTTTTTCTTCCTGTCGGGGGCCCCGCCCATGGCTTCCCCGTCATTTATTGATCCCGGGCTCGTCCGGCAGCTGCGCCGCCCCCTGTCCAGGTCGTTCTTTTCCTCGGCTACGGCCTGCTGTCCGGGTGGTCTCCTCTCGGTTCCGGGACTGTGCCCGCTGCCGGGCCGCTCCATTCTTCGCTGGTTGTTGGGCTTCCCTTCTCGGGTCCGTTGTGCTATGGGCCTCTGGGGCGTGTCGTCTTGGTCGGACCGGAGGTTTGGCACACGCCTCTGCAGGGGTGTGCGTTTTGTGGGCTCTTTTTGTGTGTTCCCCCCCGACTGTTCGTGTTGGGGTTCTCTGCTTTTGGTGGTGCCTTCCTCGGGGGTGTGTTTCGAGTGTTTTTGGTCCTGGTGGGCGGGCGGTGCTTGCCCGGTTTGTCCGGTGGTGGTCCTTCCCGTCCTTCTGGTGTCTGACCTTTTTGAGCCTGCCTTGCTTCCGGTTCCGTTCCGTCTTCGCCTGTGATGGTGGTGGTGTTGGCGGCCTTTGTGTCCTCTCTGTGGCGCCCTCTCGGGTCTCTTTCCATGCTGTGCTTGGGTTGACTGCTGCGGCCTTTTTGGTGCTGCGCCTTGCCGTTTGGTTGAATCCTCCGCCTTCCCGTACTTGGCGTTCGGGACCCTTGGCCGTCTTGCACTGTGTGCGTCTGGCCTCCTCTACTCTGGCTGGTTGGCCGGGTCTGGGCTGGTTTGCGCCTTGTTGTTTAACTACCTGGTTCTCCCTGGTGCTTTGGGCTTCCTCACCGGTGGGGGCCTTGTCTTGTGTGTCTTCGGACTTTTCTTTCTTGGACCAGTGTTTCGGTTGGTCGGTTTTCTGTCGCCCGTTCCTTGGCCTCTCTGGGATTTGTCCAGGCCCTGTGGGGGCTTCTTGTTGCTCTCCTGGGCAGTTTCTCCCCTGCTTTGTGCTCAGGGGTGTTTGCGAGGTTCGCCCCTGTTGGCATTTTGGCACGTTGGTGCTGTCCTTGCCTGGGTCACTTTTCTTCTGGCTCCGGTCATGCCGCCCGGCCGGCTCCTGTTGTCGTCTGCTATCTTCCCGTTACTGTGGGTCGGCCCTCTTTAGTGACTGGTTGGGGGTTCTCCTGGGGGTGTCTGATGCTGTTTGCTTTATTTTGGGTCCCCGGTGTTGGCTCTTCGAACTTCTCGTCTGGACTCCCGGCTTTGCGCTTTCCTGGGGTCCTTTTTCTTCCAGGGGTTCAGGGCTTGTTTGGCCTGGCTGGGGTTTTTTGTCCTGTTGGTGGTACTCGCCTGGGTGCGTTTCCATTGGCATCTGCTGCTGCGGTGGTTGTCTTGGGCATTGTTCCTTCTTGGTCCATGTTTTGCCTCTGTGGGCGCAGGTTTTGTGTCCTGCCTCTGCTTTCTGGCTTTCCCTGGCTGGTTTCTGTTCCCTGAGATGTTGTTGGGTGCCCGGGTATGCTGGGTCTCCCGGTTTTTTTCTCCCTGATGGGGCCCTGTGCTTCCGGAGTGGATTTGTCTTCATCGTTTTTTGCTCCTGGTTTTGGGGTTCCGGGTCCTGTTGGCTCAGTGGCTACCTGGGAGTTTTGTCTTGGGTCGGGCTTGTTTCGCCCTACCCTTCTGTTGCACTCCTGTTCCTGTTGGTTCTTCTTTATTCGACAGGGCGGGGCCTAGTTGTTTGCTGGCGGGCTGTGTGCCCTCCTGGGTGCTCGCTTCGGCGGCTCGCTTCCTTCTTGTGGGACGTTCGTTGATGGTCCCCTCTCGCTTTTGGCTGTCCGTTGGTGTGCTCACCGGCTTGCTGCTTTCTCTCTGGGGCCAGTTTGCTGTTGCTTTTGGCGCCGTGCAGTCTGGTTCCGTGCCTTCTCTGTCCTCCTTCGGACTTTGGTTGGGGCGGTTTTTTTTGGCGTCACTTCGTGTCTCGGGGGTCCGGGTTTTCGGCCTTCCCGGTGTTTTTCTGTCCTGGGCTAGTTCTTTCGGCTCGTGGGTTGCCTCTCTTGAGTGGTCCTTCCACTCTTCTGGTCTGTTGGGTTTCCCTCTTTCCTGGGCGTCCCTTTCAGGTCCGTTGGTTTCTTGTGAGTGTTCATGAAGCCGTTTGGCTTTGGTATGCGCTCACTTTGTAATCATGTGGCGAGGAAGACTAACGAGGAGGTAATGCCCCGATTACTTACCGGTAATCTTCATTACTCCGAGTATAGTCTTCCTCGCCAAATGAGTTCCCATCCCTCCCTCCCTGTCTGGCTATCGGCTTCATGTTTATGCTTGGTAGTTTCAGGCTGATGGGTTGAGCCGACCCGCCTCTTATAGAGGCCAAGGTATACTGGGTCGGCCATATTGGGAAAGGATGGGAGGAATGGGAGGCTGACGTTTTTGCTTTGGAGGGTTCTGGTGTGGAGCTGAAGCTCACTTTGTAATCATGTGCCGAGGAAGACTATACTTGGAGTAATGAAGATTACTGGTAAGTAATCAGGGCATTAACTCTCTCTGTAGTGCTGTGGTGTCTGGGACGGAGAGTGATTTTTCTGAGGTTCCGCAGTGTATCATTAACTATCTCTACTCTCTCTGCAGTGCTGGTCTCTCTGGGTGGGACAATGACTTGTCTGAGGTCACACTGTGTGTCATTAACTCTCTCTCCTCTTTCTGCAGTGCTGGGGTCTCTGGGTGGGACAGTGACTTGTCTGAGGTCACACAGTGTGTCATTTGCTTTCTCTTCTCTGCAGTGCTGGGGTCTCTTGGTGGGAGAAGTGACTTTTCTGAGGTCACACATTGTGTAATTAACTCTCTCCTTTCTGCAGTGCTGGGATCTCTGGCCGGGACAGCGACTTGTCTGAGGTCACACAGTGTTTCATTAACTCTCTCCTCTCTGCAGTGCTGGGTTCTGAATTTGGACAGTGATAGTCTGAGATCACACAGTGTGTCAGTCACTCTCTCTCCTCTCGCTCTGCAGTGCTTGGGTCTATGAATGGGGCAGCGACTTGTCTGAGGTCACACAGTGTGTCATTAACGTTCTCTCCTCTCTGCAGTGCTGGGGTCTCTGGGTGGGAAAGTGACTTGTCTGAGGTCACAGAGTGTGTTAACTCTCTCTTCTCTCTCTGCACTGCTGGGGTCTCTTGGTGGGACGGTGACTTTTATAAGGTCACACAGTGTGTCATTACATCACCTCTCTACAAAGCTGGTGTCTGTGGGATGCACAGTGACTTGTCTAAGGTCACACAGTGTGTCATTAACTCTTTCTTCGCTCTCTGCAGTGCTGGGGTCTCTGGATGGGACAGTGAATTGTTTGAGGTCACACAGTGAGTCAGTAACTCTCTCTTCTCTCCACAGTTCTGTGGTCTCTGGGATGGACAGTGTCTTGTGTGAGGTCACACAGTGTGTTGTTAACTCTCTCTTCTCTCTCTGCACTGCTGGGGTCTTTGGATGGGACAGTGACTTGTCTAAGGTCACACAAAGTGTCATTACCTCACCTCTCTGCAGTGCTGGGGTCTCTGGGATGGACAGTGACTGGTGTGAAGTTACACAGTGAGTCAGTAACTCTCTCTTCTCTCTACAGTGCTGGGGTCTCTGGGATGGACAGTGACTTGTCTGAGGTCACACAGTGAGTCAGAAACTCTCTCTTCTCTCCACAGTGCTGTGGCCTCTGGGATGGACAGTGACTTGTCTGAGGTCACACAGTGTGTCATTAACTCCCTCTCCTGTCTCTGCTGTACTGGGGTCTTTGTGTGGAACAGTGACTTGTCTGAGGTCACACAGTGTCTCATTAACGTTCTATACTCTCTCTGCAGTGCTGGGGTCCCTGGGTGGGACAGTGACTTGTCTGAGGTCACACAGTGTGTCATTACCTCACCTCTCTGCAGTGCTGAGGTCTCTGGGATGAACAGTGACTTGTGTGAGTCACACAGTGTGCCATTAAGTCTCTCTACTCTCTCTGTTCTGCTGGGATCTCTGGGTGGGAAAGTGACTTGTCTGAGGTCTCACAGTGTGTCATTAACTCTCTCTACAGTGCTGGGGTCTCTGGGATGGACAGTGACTTGTGTGAGGTCACACAGTGTGTAAATTACTCTCTTCTCTCTGCAGTGCTGTGGTCTCTGAGATGGACAGTGACTTGCCTGAGGTCACATAGTGTGTCATTACCTCTCTCTCCTCTCTGCAGTTCTGGGGTCTGAGGGTGGGACAGTGACTTGTCTGATAGTATTGTCATAGGCATCCCTCTGTCCACCCCTCGAACCAATATACATTTCCCAATAATAAACACACACACAGACTGTTTGTTTGGGTACAATTGCTGCAGGTTTATTTCATACACCGTTATGTAATAGGTGGGTTATCTTACGGGCGATCCAAGGACAGGCAAACAACTGAGCCGCCTCCCCGCCTGATGAGCCGGGCAGCACTGGGGCAAACCCCGCCCTCGCTGCCGTCCAAGTGATTCTCTTATAGGATCACGTGACCGTTGGTAACTTCTACTCACGCCCCTTTCCGGGGCGGAGCGTCACATAGCAAACCCCCGGTTGTTCAGGCCCACAACCACCCGAAGGACTAGCGGGCGCCGACATGGCTTCCAGGACCCTCCCATGAGGCTCCTCGGATTTGGCTCTGGCACCCCCTATGGTGCCGCGCAGAGGTACCCTTGGTACAGGCCTGCTTCCAGATCGCCCTGTAACTCCGCCACAGCTCTGGAGGCGGCCACCAAAACAGCTATAGGCTTACCCGCAACATCTCCTGTCTTGAGCCTCCTGCACTCTAGATGAAAGAGAACAATCCCTACTGGTTATAGATGGCCCCATCTATACCCCAATAGCCCTTGACGTTTACCTGGGTCAGCTAGTGTCTGCTGAAACAAAAGGCCCTTTTGGCCTGTGAAGTTGTGCCAAGCGCTATTCACCCCGGTGCGGGAAAGTTCCCCTGCATCACATGCCTCAGCCCCATGCCAACTCTGGGCGGAACGAAAGCAGACACCAGGCTCACATTGCCCCCTCTGTTTGTTGATCTCACCTAGCTACTGTCCTAGCCCCAAGTGTGCCTGAACACCTGCGTGCCCCCACTATGGGACAGCAGCCCACTTGAGATACAGGGATGCAACATCACAGAAGCTCAATGTTGTCTCATTTTGAGGCAATTTATGCCTCTATTGAGGCTCAGGATTCGTTTTCTAGGCCATTACCTGATCAAGCTTTAGTTCCACTTGTCTTTTCTGAAGAGGAAGTCGAGAAAGCAATCAGGGAGACCACCAGTGATAAGACCCCGGGCCCTGACTGCGTTCCTGCAGATCTCTTTTAGGGTTTCCTGCTTCATGGTCCCGATCGATCATTATCCCGATCTTTAAAAAGGGTCAGAGAGGGGATCCGCGGTGTTATAGACCAATATCCCTGATCGACTCCTCTGTTAAAATACTAGGAAAAGTGATTTTAACCAAAAATTTGGATTGGGCTACTGAGAAGAATATTATTTCTGTTTTACAATACGGGTTCAGAAAAGGCAGAAGCACCATCGACCAGGGCCTTAACTTGTCTCTATTAATAGGTAAATAAACTGTGGCAAAAGAAGGTTGTTTAAGGTTGGCATTCATGGATCTATTCCCAGCGTTTGACCTGGTTAACAGGTCAAAGCTGTGGAATATCTTGATGGATAAAGGTCTTGACCCACGTTTAGTGTATTTTGTGGCCGACCTTCATCAAGATCTTATTGCCTCGGTTAGGATCTCGAAGGTTGGCAAACTTTCAAGCTCTTCTAAATCTGCCAGAGGCGTCCGTCAGGGGTGTATTTTGGCGCCTCTGCTTTTCACCCTTTATATTAACGACCTGGACAAGTCACTATTGGCGGCGTCTTTGGACATTCCGCGTGTAGGAGACGGTCCTTGTTGGGAACACAATGTAAGATTGCGCGAGCTGTCACGAGCGTGGATCTTTATCTAAGCTCGTGGTTAGCTCGTGTCATGTGAAGAATGTGTAGTTTCAAAAAGGGTGGAAGGTTGGGCATGCGACTGGTGGAAGGGTGGTTGACATTCTTGACCTGTAACTTGCTGAGTATAGACGTGTTATTAAACTCACGCTCTATCTTCATTTACTGACTCCTGTTTTCCTTGGATGGATTATGCTTTTCTAACACTGGCGACGAGCGGGATACATTTACAATCGAACCAGCCTGGTTATTGATTTTTTTTTTTTTTTTTTCGTTTTCTTGGAAAAGCGGAAGAAATTCATTTCGTAATGTGACTTTTCGTGAGAATGTGAATTGCTGCGCAACGAGGAAAAAGAAACTTACGGCTATACTGGAGTGGTGGCATTAGTCCAGGAAGCTCGAGGATTACAGCCGAAGTAAGGAATATTTCCGCAGTTGGAACCCTCAACGAGTTCATATCTCGCAAGGCATCATACGTATGCTAATGTGCGTCAGACGCACGCTGACGTGCTGACGTGTGACGCGAAGGAGCAGGAGACACCATTTTGTTTCACGGTATCCTAGCAACAACTCGGATCAACGTGGAATTAACAAAAAAAGGTGCGAAGCGTTGAAGAGGAGATTTATTGCGGTAACAGTTTCTTTCTCATTTTGAGTCTAATTCTAACCAAATAAATCGTTTAGGCTCATTTATTATTTTATTTTATATCTAACTATATGATATCAGTTTTTTTTTCATTGAACATTTCACCATGTCTGGCATTGTTCCTCCTCCTTCATTTTTATCCTCTCCTGGTGATCCTCCTATGCCGTGGGAGATTTGGGAACCTGTTTTCATGGCATATGTAGAAGTTTTGGAGGGTGAAGAGTGTGAACCAGAGAGGAAACTATCCCTTCTTAAGCATTGTTTGGGCGGAATTGCTTTGAAAGAATTTAAAACTCTCCCTGCCTTAGTCAATCCAGGAAATATTGATGTATATAGTTATGCCTCATCACAACTCAACCTGCGTTATGGGAAAAAGAAAAATATAGTGATGGAAAGGTATATATTTTACTCACGAAAACAACGCCCTGATGAACCTGTGGAAGATTTCGTATCAGCTCTCAGATCCTTAGCTGTTACATGTGATTTCGAGCACATATCTTATGAGCAAGTACTTAGAGACCAAATATTGATGAGAACAAATAATAAAAATGTTCAAGAACGCCTGTGGACTACGTCTGACATGTCTTTGAACAATGCTATTGACATTGCAAAATCAATTGAACATTCAGAAAAATTTGTGAAAGAAATTAGAGGAAATGAAAAAAGTGATGTTTTTAACGTAACTAAGGATACTGATAAGCAAAGAAAGTATGTTCCACAGAGAAATGACAATCCTTCTAAAACTGATAATAAATTTAGAATTACAAAATATGAGAAGAAAAACCAACATCAACTACTTTGCTATAGGTGCGGAAGCGATGGACACTTAGCTGATTTCAAGAACTGTCCAGCCATCGGGAGAACGTGCTCAAAGTGCAATAAAAAGGGTCATTTTGGGAAATTCTGTAAATCAATACCTAAAAAAGTGAATTGTATTTATGATTAAAGTGATAACGTAGAGGATGACAATGAATATGAGGTCAATACCGTCATTAATGTGTGTGGTAGTGGAGAGTGCGCTAAATTTCCTTCCTGTTTTATTTCTGTAGATGATGTTAAACTAGAATTCTTGGTTGATTCTTGTGCCTGGTACACCATTATTTCATTAAGTGTGTTTAATGAAAGTTGGTCTACGAAAACTTTGCTTCCACCGGATGTTTCCCCTGGTGGTTACACAGGACACAAAATTGACTTAATAGGTTTTTTTTGTGCCAATATAGAATTCTCTGGTCGTCATACTTTTGGGAAAATATATGTGGCAAGGTCAGGATTATCACTGTTAGGGTGGCCTCACCAACATGAATTAGGAATCAAAATTGACCCTAGAGCTGTTCCTCCTGTCTATGTTGTTGAGTCCTGTGATATTTCCCACGATGACAATTCTCAAATTGTCAATAAATTAAAAGGGTTGTTTCCTAATGTCTTTAGTGGGAAATTAGGAATGTACAAAGGGTTTGAACATGTAATAAAACTACATGACAATGTTGTCCCTATCCGTCATAGAGTAAGGAATGTCCCACTCACTTACAGAAACAAATTGAAGGACATACTAAAAGATTTATGTCAAAATAATATTATTGAGCCCATTGAATCATCTCCGTGGGTTTCTCCCATTGTGATTTCCATTAAACCTTCAGGCGAACTTAGGTTGTGTGTGGACCTTCGCAGTGTGAATAATGCCATTTGGGTGGATGCCCATCCTTTACCCAATTTACATGAGATGGTTTCCACATTATAGGGTGCACAGGTATTCTCGTGTATTGATTTGGCTAGTGCGTACCACCAAGTTGTTCTTGCTGAGGAATCAAAAAATATAACTGCATTTATTACTCCTGAAGGATTGTACAGGTATTGTCGTATGCCTTTTGGTCTTGCTAGTGCTGCTTCAGTTTTCCAAAGACTCATGAGAGACACTTTGGAGGGACTGGAGGGCGCTATTGCATTTCCAGATGATATTCTTGTTTTTGGGAAAAACAATGAAGAACATGATTCGAATTTAGAAGGTGTTATTGCTGCTTTGTCAAAGAAGGGTCTCACTTTACGCCTTGATAAATGCAAGATCAAGAAAAAAGAGGTAGAATATTTAGGGCACACTATTAGTGGATTGGGGATCAAACCCAAACAAAATCACGTGGAGAGTATTGTAAATGCTCCCATACCTACCTCCAAGGAACAACTTGTGGCCTTTTTGGGTCTTATTGAATTTTACGCAAAATTTATACCGAATTTTGCTTCTAAAGTGGACCCCTTCAGAGGTTTATTGAAGAAAAATGCTAAATTTGTGTGGACCCCAGAGATGTCCAAAGCATTTGGAGTGTTGAAAGAGTTTATAGTGAATGCCCCGTGTCTTAAGCCGTTTGTTTGTGGAAAAAAGTGCATCATTATGGTAGACGCTAGTAGCACTGGGTTAGGTGGTGTTCTTTTACAGAGAGACAATGGGAGAGAGTGGATTGTAGCCTATGCTTCAAGGGCTTTGAGAGATGCTGAAAAACACTATTCTGTCATTGAGAGAGAGTTGTTAGCCTGCGTTTGGGGATCTGAACACTTTAGAACGTTTTTGTGGGGTACAAAATTTGTCATTAAAACGGACCACAAACCTCTTGTTTTTTTAATGCCAGCTGGTGGGGGGCGAACCATGTCCGCACGTCTGGCTAGACTAGCTTCCAGGTTACAGTCTTTTCAATTTCAGATTGAGTACGTTCAGGGCAAAGCCAATGTACATGCTGATTGTATGTCTAGGTTGATCTCTCCTACAGAATTTCCAGATACCAGCAGAGATGAGGAATGTGAAGTGGCTTTCACCATGGGTGATGTTAATTCAGTGTTGGGTCAGCATTCTTTCTTACAAGAGGATGTTTGGTTCACCGAAATGGGAAAGGACATAGAGTTGCTAAATGTCAAGAAGTATTTATTGCAAGGTTGGCCGGAACAAAGGAAGCTATCTGGAGAGATGATGGGTTTCTTTAAGGTGCAGGATGAACTTGCTGTTGAAAATGGTTTGATTTTAAGAGGAGACAAATTTATTCCACCGTTCTCCCTTAGAAATACTATTCTTAAAATTGCTCATGAAGGGCATTTGGGAATATCTTTCACCAGGAGACGTGTCAAGGAATCATTTTGGTGGCCAGGCATTGATAATCATGTTGATCATTTTGTTCGTTCATGTGTTCAATGTGCGGATAGTGACAAATCTGCTGTTGCTCCACGCTCGGAACCTCACCCTGTTGAATTTCCGATTGGTCCTTGGCGTAAACTCGGTTTAGACATCATTGGTCCATTTAACATTTTACCCAAGAATGAATCGTTTGGAATTGTACTTATTGATTATTTTTCAAAATGGCCTGAGGTCAAGATGGTCAAGGAGGTTACTTCTCATAGTGTGATTGAATTCTTAGATGAGATATTTTGTAGAGAAGGAATTCCGAAAGAAATTGTAACTGATAATGGACCTCAGTTTGTTAGCAAAGAAATGAATGACTTCTTTGTTAAGTGTGGAATCATCCACAGGAGGATTTCTGTGCTCCATCCAGAGGCCAATGGCCAAGTTGAAAGATTTAACCGTGTTGTTAAAGAAGCTATTCAACTATCTGTTAAGGGTGGTTTAAATTGGCGTAATGCACTTCATTCTATGTTATTGGCATATAGAACTTCTCCAAATTCGGTTACCTTGGTTAGCCCTTTTGAACTTTTAAGGGGGCGAAAACCTAGCACGAAGTTAACTCCCTGGTGGATGAAAGAGAGTAGGAATGATTCAGATGATTTTTTTAGTGTGGATTATGAAGCTGTCCAACGGAGAGTTGAAGTGTACAAAAATAAAATGAAACATGATATGAAAAAGAAAATAGGCCCACCAACTAAACAGGTGATTAAAGTGGGAGATTGGATTCGCATAAAGAAAAAAGAAGGTGTTGGTAAAGGGTGTCCTGTATGGTCAAGTCCGAGAAAAGTGATTGAGACATTCAAGAATGCCATCAGAATTGATGGTGGTTCGGTGTGGAATCTAAACAGAGTTTCTTTGTTTAAAGGAGTTGTTAGTGGTCAAGAAGATTATAGCAGCAATGTTTTTCTTGATTTTGAGTGTGATGACAACCGTGAGGAAGCGTTTGTTCCTACTTGTAGTTCTGGTAATTCTAGGGTGGTACGCTCACATCGTCTTCCTGAAAAGTACAAGGATTTTGTCATGGGATAATTTAGTAATTTTCTTCGGATATTATGTTTAAGTTCATGTGTTTTTTTTTGTTTTTTTGTTTTGTTTTCTTTTAAGGGGGGAAGGTGTGTTGGGAACACAATGTAAGATTGCGCGAGCTGTCACGAGCGTGGATCTTTATCTAAGCTCGTGGTTAGCTCGTGTCATGTGAAGAATGTGTAGTTTCAAAAAGGGTGGAAGGTTGGGCATGCGACTGGTGGAAGGGTGGTTGACATTCTTGACCTGTAACTTGCTGAGTATAGACGTGTTATTAAACTCACGCTCTATCTTCATTTACTGACTCCTGTTTTCCTTGGATGGATTATGCTTTTCTAACAGTCCTCCTATACGCGGATGACACTGTTCTTCTAGCACGCACTGCGGTGGGCCTCCAGCGACTCTTAGATGCCTTTGGGGCCCACATGCAGTCGCTGGATTTGTTAGTAAATATTGGAAAGTCTCATATTATGTCATCTGGTCTTAGAGTAAGAAAACCTAAATCTTTTTATTGTAATGGGCTGGAAGTGACTGCGGTCTCTTCTTTTACATATCTTGGGGTTGTTTTTGATGATCGGTCTTCTTGGATACCCCAACAGAAAATCAAAAAGAATGCTATCATCCGATCTTCTTTAGGTATAATGGGGTTCGCACAGTGATTGGGGGCCAGACCTATTGAGAGTATATTAAAAATATATAGAGCAAAGTGTCTGGCGATCGCGGTTTACGGTTCCTCTATATGGGGTTTTAAAGAACAGGCTGGTATGCAAATAGCAGAAAGTTAATTTTTACGCAGCCTTTTATCTGTTCCACAATCTACCCCAACTTTCTCTATACATCAGGAACTGGGGATAGGTTACATTTCTGATAATTTTAGTACAGCCCGTTGCTCTGCTGGCTCCAAACCTGGTTAAACCCTGAATTGACCTTGAATCACCAGATCCTACTAGATTGTGTTAATTTAGATAACTCCAATAAGATTAAGTGGCTGTCTTATGTTAAATGTATGTTAACTAAATTGGGGCGGCCAGCGCTATTCGAAGCCCCTGAAAAGATCCGGAGGGAGGATGTGTTGTGGGTGAAAACAAATTTTAAGAACCTATTGTCTGTGGAACGGCAAGAACATGAGTTATGTAAACCCTTAGTTAGGGCCCATTTTTTAACGAAAACGAATACCCGTATTGAACCTTACTTGGTAACAGTAAATAAGCCCTTCCATCGTTGGCTTTTAACTAGGTTCCGTTTTAATTTGGTTCCTTTTAGGTCTCGCGAGCCAAAGGCTCGAAGAGACATTTTATAACTGGGCTTTTCAAAGTGCTGCCGTGGCCTAAAGCTACAGTGCACGTGAACGTGCACGCGCGCAGCGCCTTGTGTCTTTCCTCTGTAGCGATCGTAATCACGATCACTTTCACTTTCGCGGGCTCCTCTGTTGCTGGCATTCTCCCCTCCCTTCTCGCCCAGCCCTTCTTGTTTTAATTATACACCGTCCCATCCTTTTGCTTTTATCACATGCCGCTGTTATTTACTTTCTGTCTCTTGCGCAATACATGTTTTCTGTGCCCATCAGGCCTTGTTTTCTTTTATTATATATTGCACTTTTCATCATTATTTGCTCATACCCCGTAATCGCACATCGCCTACTGGTTTTATAATATTGCCGCCTCTTCTCTCACCTGCAAACGCCACAGCAACAACCAGTGTTGGACGATCGTTGCTGCTGCCGTGTGCGCAATACATGTTTTCTGTGCCCATCAGGCCTCGTTTTCTTTTATTATATATTGCACTTTTCATCATTATTTGCTCATACCCCGTAATCGCACATCGCCTACTGGTTTTATAATATTGCCGCCTCTTCTCTCACCTGCAAACGCCACAGCAACAACCAGTGTTGGACGATCGTTGCTGCTGCCGTGTGCGCAATACATGTTTTCTGTGCCCATCAGGCCTCGTTTTCTTTTATTATATATTGCACTTTTCATCATTATTTGCTCATACCCCGTAATCGCACATCGCCTACTGGTTTTATAATATTGCCGCCTCTTCTCTCACCTGCAAACGCCACAGCAACAACCAGTGTTGGACGATCGTTGCTGCTGCCGAGGACGCAGAGCGAGGGCGGGATGTTCATAATGGAAAGAGGACTAAGGAAGCCTCCTTTACATGGCGGCCATATTTGAGAGGGACTTCGTCCAACTAACAAGCACAGAGCTTCCACGTTTTTCCACATTCTGAACTCAATGGTTAGCCAGTCTACTAGAGTCTGGTTAACTTTAACACAGTACAGACATTTACTTAAGTATGCCATTTCCAAGAATATACTACATGCAAGGTAAAACGTTCAGTATTGCCGCATTCTCGTACATAAAATTACCACGTCTATTTTTCTGCTGTTTTACATGACTCATGGTCACATTCCTGTTTAGGCACGGGGTGGGGAGGTAAAGCGATTTTTTTCAGAACCACTGGATTTGGAGCCAATCCTAGTACTCCACTTCCAAAGTGGGCAGCTGTTATGTTCAAATTCGCACCTTCTGCTTTCTTCTTCCCTCCCTCCTTCTCTCTAAAGCCCACTCAATTTTCAATCCCTACCTTCTCCTTGCTCCCAGTCCCTGGCACAGCCATCATCAAGCTGTCTCATGCCGCAAACTTTGGATTTCGACTTATTTTTTTTATTTCTTAGTTTTGATTCTCTGTTTCATGGTTGCGTTTTTTCACTTAGTAAGCATGTTTATCTACAAAGATGCACGAGTATATTTTTCACGTTTTAAGCAGGTGTTACTTTGAAGGGGTACTAGATTGACACCCCGATTTCGTATCATGGTTGATTGGCTTCTTTGTTTTGTGTAAAATAAGGTGGTTGTCACCTTTCAATAAAGTTGCATAGGCTTGTATGATCACTTTCCTTCCTTATAAAAGAAAATTCCCACACGTCTTGACGTGCACACGCCTTCCAGCGGTCACGTGGTATTCTCGCGCACGGAACGTTTGAAGGCAAGAGCGGGGAGTTGTTTAGGAATTAAGCACTGCATTTCAGTTCCTCCGTTACGGCCTAGAGTTACACAGATTATTTACATAGACTTTCTCTTTCATAGAATCGGGACGTTAAATGACGATCTTCTGGTAAGCAGACGCTCGTTTAATTCCTGGTGTTCGGGGCCACGTATACATGCGCTCTCCTGATACTCATTCCCATCTTTTACCTTCCGTAGATCGTGCTCTTTACTGATATAGTGGCAAGACTTCGGCATTAGAGAGATGCTGTTTTTGTTGTTTACGTTACTAATCACTTGGTAATCCGAGTTAGACTGCAAATTTACGCAGAGTGTTTTACTTGCATAATTACAGTGCTTTAACCGCATTGGAGGTACTTCCTGGTCTAACCTTACCAAGGTTTTACACACACGGGTTGATATACCATTAGTTCGTCATTCAGTCTAACACCACACTTTCACCAGGTTTTAGCTATAGGGTGATCAAGTGGTAACACTTAAACAAGCATTTGCAAAGCAATAGATCTCGCTTTTATACGAGTTTGTGCTATTGGCATTGTAAATGACAGTGCCTTTTATTTATGTTGCCAAACTTAAATAAAAAGCATTGTCATTTACAATGCCAATAACTCAAACTCGTATAAATGCGAGACCTATTGCATTGCAAATGCTTGTTTTATTAGGCGACTTCCAGGAGTGGTGTAAACCTGAGAATGCTGACCCTTGTCAATGTGATAACTATTCTCCCCAGGATACCCTCCATTTTATGATGTTTTGTCATTTTTACACTGCTATTTGTATGAAGCATTTAATCTCCATCCTGAGAGGAAGGGGTTTTTTGCAGGTCAGACCAGCACTACTTTATTTGCAGACATCGAACATTCCCTGGGATATTTTTAACATTGCGTGTTTCCTGGTTGCTGCTACGAGGCTTAAGAAAAATAGAAATTTGTTGTCGAATACTGCTTAAAATCCAACTGTTATTATATATGCAAATCACAAAGTCTGAGATTTTCGGCTATAATGAATTTTATAAGAGAGATTGTTCTACACATTTTGTCTGAATGTTTGTATTTATCGTGCATGTTTGTTGTGTACTGTACTTTTATGATTTTAAATTAATCGAATAAAGTGACTTGACTGACTGACTAATCACCCACCCGCCTGCCTACTTTGGCTATTATGGCGAGGAGGATTCTACTTAACATTTGCACAGTCCCTTTGCTTGCTAAATCGAGGCGCACAGGAGTGTTCATCACTAGATGTGTGTGACAATGGGCACGGGGCCCTCCTGCCCTTGCCATGTATCCCTTATTCCTTATAATTGTGCCCGTTCAGTTCCCTCTGTGGTTGAACCCCCTAGGCCTACAAGCTAGGGAATCGGTCTGATTTAAGCAGTGCGCCCTCGACGTTAGCTTGGATCAGCTAGTGTCAGATGAAATAAGTCCTTTTGGCCTGTGGAGCATTCACCCCACGACAGTTAGACATCCTGGCTCACAATGCCCCACCTATTTGTTGATCACACTAGCTGCCGTCCTTCTAGCACCGTGTGTGCCTGAACACCTGTGTCTCCTATCTCTGGAACAGCAGCTCGCTAGTTAGGAACCCGCTCATACCCTCAATTGCCTACTTCGGATATTAGGGCGAGAAGGATTATACTTAACCTTTGAACAGTCCCTTTGCTTGCTAAATCCAGGCGCACAGGAATGTCCATAACTAGCCATATGAGACAATGAGCGCGGCTGCCCTCCAGCACTTGCCCTGCATCCCTTATTCCTTATGGGAATTTCGCCCGCTCAGCTCCCTCTGGTGAAGTCCCCTAGGCATAGCCACTTAGAGAATTTGTCCGATTCGATACAGGGCGCACTGTCTGTAATAAGGTGCCTGACATTTGATGTGGGAGAAGCTCTACCTCTAAATGGGACTGAGCGATACCAAAGGGGATGTTGGACGGAGCGTTTGACCAAATCAAACCCCCACCCCTAGTCAACTGATCTGGGTTTAATCCATCATCCTTCTTAGCTCACTCCACCACCCCAGTTCAGACATGGCCATGCGCAAATCAGTCTGACCCTGTGCCTCATGGGAACAGTCCAGCCCGAACTGCCAAGCCATGTCTTCCCTGGACTGGAAACAAGCAACCTAGGCCGGTTTCGGGTTCATAACCCTCATCAGCCAGGCTATCTTGAATCCATTGGCAAAGCGAGCAAGGGACCCACTGCTGGGCATGCCCTGCCTACTTAGGGCACACAAAGCGATACCAAAGGGGATGTTGGACAGAGTGTTGACATAGCAAGCACTAACCCCCAGACAACTGGTCTGGGTTTAATCCATCATCCTTCTTTAGCTCTCTCTGCCCCCCCAGTTCAGACATGGCCATATGCAAATCAGTCATCTAAATTGCACTGGCTCCACCCAGCTGTCCGCCAGAGCACACCTATCTTAACCTCTTTACTGTCTTTAGACACTTGCCACCCTTCTGGTTGCAGCTCTGTGTATCAGTGAAGCGCACATGCCCCCGGGGCACGGAGTCGCAGGGTGGCCGGTGTATGTTACCCACTCGCTGAAACTTATCTAGCTAACTGCCCTACTTGGATTGAAGGGTTGCTGGATGCTACCTAAGGACTGAAGACTGATGCTCCAACCCAGTTTGACCCCAGAACTTGGGGACAACCCAAGTAGTGACCATGCCTTTCATGTTACATCCACCCCAGCGCTTGACTATCAATGTGTTAGGGACCCCAGTCCCAAAAGATGCCCTCTTCTGCTGTCTGGTTCTAGCCCGCAGAAGGATGACCCAGGGGGGCAGACAGGTCTGTGGAGAGACGTAATTTGGAGGGGTGTGTCTGTGCCCGACCTCAAAGTGGGCAAGAAAGAAAGGACTGTATCAATTAAAAGCCGTTCGAAACAGGTGCTCCCAATAATTTTTTCCCGGGGCGGCTGGTAGTACTACAGCCTGTTCTGTTGATTACAAGTCAATGCACTTTTGACCTCAAACCTTCAAAATGCCATGTTCCAAATGGGTCAGCGCCCCCAAGCGTGCTGAAAAGGCCGTGCCTTGCCCTTGCCTGGAATTTTGCCGCAATGTCATTGCATCCCTCTATTTAATACAAAAGGAACACTACACAACAGCAATCCATCTTTTGGCTTAGTCAATGCTTCTATTTGCATCGGATAAATAAGCCACAATTCTAGCTCAGTTGCAGAGCCATCCATAGCTGCCAAGGTTTCAGTTTGCTATGAGTGACATTTTCCTCATTACAGTGCAACTATGCGTGACAATTAAAGGACTGTGACTGACACTTTCTTGCGAGCAAAATCACACAACGAAGATGAGGGAGACATATCGATATCAGTAATTACTCCCATTAGACCAACACGAAACTCTAAGCATCGAGACTGCCTTAAAAGTATTGCCTCGCCAGTAAGATGTGACTACGTCCCCGTCCAGTAGCGACCTGGAATAGATTAAACTTGCAACATAGCTGTTCTCGACCCCTTTCGTCTGTATTGGGACAAAGATGAACCATGATATTATCGCTGATCAAGTCTGATGTCATATTCGCTACCTCTGCCATATTTCTCATAATACGCCATATATGACTGACACCGCACTCTCATCCTGTGCTTTGTGCGATCTTGGCCCACTTTGGTGTGAGCAGAGCCCCGTGAAGTATACTTGGCTTCTAGGCCAATACTGCACAAGTCTTAGGTGAGAAGGATGAATCCATACTTGCCGAGCCTCGGCCAAAACCAACAACCATTTTACCATTCGTCATCAATAGCACCTTCATCAAAGCGACATTGAGAAGGGCCACATGCATAACTCCTGGTGGCCAAAGGACCTTGTTGGCCAAGCAGCAAACTCTTCGCTCAATGCAATAATACGAGACAGACTTCTAACGGTGCACGCCACCCAGGTGCCAACAGGACACCAAGGTTTACACCGAACATCCCAACTCCAAAGGAAAGGCACCAAAAACCCAACCCCCTGCGCAAGTCAATCACCAAGGCACCGCTGGAGGCCGCTCGGTGTGCCACCTCGCCTAATCCAAGACAAGGGTGGATCACCACGTCCTTCTCCTACAAACCCATCACTCATCTGCCTGACAGATGCTGTGTCGCCATGCTGGCATCCCTATCTGCTATCAAGTTCCCTACTTAGTTTTGGCTTAGTGAAACTTTAGCTCGCGCCACACTACAGGCAAGTGGGAATTGTGTCAAAACACTCGCCTACTACACCGCTGAGTGATCCCACACCGCCAAATAAACCTTCCATGAAGGGCTACAGCCTGTCTTTGCCCTCTGTGGTGGGAATGTGCTGCAAAGACAAAGCGCCAATGAGGCCTTACGTTCGTTTGTGTCCGTTCATCTAGTGCCACACAAACGCTGAGAAACTAATATGTGAAACTGATATGTTCCTGTTGGACTTGGCCCTTCCTGCAGGGTCATCCCTGAACTGCCTTCCTCCGGTATTTTTTCTGACCTGGTGTTGGCTGTTTTATGACTCAGGGCACCTTACCACTGCTGATCACCGCTAAAGTGCATATGCTCTCCCTACGGTAAAATGTATACATTGATTGGTTTCCATGGTTGGCTTATTTGGTTTACTATCAGCCCCTAGTAAAGTGCACCAGGAGTGCCAGGGCTTGTAAATACAAATGCTGCTGGTGGGCTTGCAGCACTGGTTGTGCCACCCACAGAAGCGGCCTAGTAAAATGTGTCTAAGGTCTGCCATTGCAGAACCTGCGTGCAGTCTGGTACTGTCATGCTGACTGCGCAAGTGCACCTACTTGCCAGTCCCTAAACCTCCCCTTAACTACATATTAGTCACCCCTATGGTAGGCCCACGGACACGGTGCATTGTAAGCCTAAGGTAGGACATGCCCTGTTGTGTGTGGCATGTCTTAATAGTGAATTACAGCCATTTTCGTTTTTCACAATTGAAAGGCTACCTGCTCTCCATAGGCCAGAATGGGCTGCTGGAATTATTACACTCTATAATCCCAGCGGACTCAGAGAGCATGGTAGAAAGTCAAATTTAGAATGCCTGAACTCAGAATAATAAAATACTTCTTTTAGTAAAGTTTATTTTAATATCCTGTGTTTGTAAATACTACTTTTAGAAAGATAGTATTTACTTGCCTAAGCCATTTCAGTCCGCCTCTGCTGTGGGTGTGTGTGCTGCCTAGGTTCAGTGAGGGGTAGGGCTGGGGAATTCCAGGAGACAGGCTGGCAGCCAGGTGGTGGGTAGAGAGATTACACCATAATGGGTGGGAGGAGTACACCTTGACTCTGAATAGGCGTGTGCTCTGCCACCACAATGCTGGCTCCGCCCCCTGTGGGGCGGCTGATGTCTCTGCCCTGCTGCTGAAAGGAAAGAGCAGAGTCACCACAACAAAGTGCTCCAAAACCGGACTGAGCCAGGCACAGGCCCCCTGGCGACAAAGAACAAAAGAAACTGTGTATAAAAGAAGGAGCCCTGCTCCTAAGAAAGCAGATCCTGTTTACGCCAAGATAACCTCTGCCCGAAGAGAAGGACCTGGGAAAGCTGCATGGAGGAGTACTGTCTCTAAGCCTGAGAGACTGGCCTGTGGTGGGTGCCTTGCTGCAAGAAGGAGAGGAAAAGACTGAGAAAGACTTTTGAATCAACTTGTGCTTTGTGAACAATCTCCAAGGGCTTGCTGGTGAACTTGCCCCCTGAACTGCGCCCCAGGAACAGTGGGCGCTCTCCCTCCCTGGAAGAAAGGAAGCTGCTGGTGGTGAATTGCGAACACTGACCCCAGAGAACCTGTGTGCCCCCATCTCGCCGAGCAACGTGACCTCTGCCCAACTGTGCTGCTGTGAGCACCGTGACGGCCTGCCCCGCCTGGCCTGAACAAAGTAAACTGCTGCCCGCTCGAGCCGGAGCTCACACCGTAAGGAAAGACTGTTTGATTCCAAGCCCCGAGCCTCTGTGGCCCCCGAGCCGTAGAGACCACTGCGAGGATCGACGACACTCAATTTCGCCACTTCTGGTTGATGCCGACAGCGCTGCGCCGTCGAAATCACCCCGAGCCGCCCCTCCTTCCACCCACATCGAGGTGTGCCGCGAAGTCCCGAGGCGCCCCACCAAGCACCGTTGTCCTCTGCCCAGCGGGACTGCAACGCGACATGGGACGCCCCTCCAGCGACTGCCGAGGCCGCCCCGAACTCCACATCAAGATCCAAAGTACTGTGCGCCTCGAACTCCCCGGTACGACGCGTACCTTCAACTGTGCGGACCGGACTAGCTTTCCCGTACACTGACCCCCGCGGGAAGCGTGAGCTATTGCAAGGGAAGCGGCCCTGAGTGTACGGCGTGTACGAACATCTGTACGACACGTACCCTCATCTGTACGGCCCGTACGGCCTTGTCCGCGTGCGCCTACTCACGCGGGAAGTGTGAGCTATCACAGGGAAGTGTCCCGAGGAGTGTACGGCCCGTACGAAGAGTGGTACGACGCGTACCAACACCCGTACGACCCGTACGGACGGCGCTTCGACGCGCACAGGCCCCAAGAAGGTGTGCCTTGTGAAGAACTGTGGCCTCTGAAAGCATACCAAGTAACTGGAGTCATATCTAAAGCCTAAAAAGACTGTATTTTAAAGCCGGCCTGAAGAGTTTATATAAAGAATTATATTTTTACAAGTACAGTCTGGTGTCTCTGTGTGGTGGGTTGGTGATTATTGTGGGACAACCTAAATGCTTAACCTCATGTACTCTAGAGTTTAGCCTGACTTGCTCGCGCCACACTACCTAGAGGGTGAGCAGGGGTTATCCGCTGAGAGTAATCCTTTGCCCTAACTTGGAGTAGAGGGTCCCTGCTTGTCGCAAATGCATACCTGCGCCAACCAGAGACCCCTGATTCTAACAGTTCCCTATCCGTGGTCCTTCTGTTGGCAGGGGTTGGGCATCAGCTAACTGTTACACAATGTGAGGATGTTGTCCCATGTGGTGAACTGATAGTTCAACTACTCTCCTATTATTGCCCCTAGCTTAAATTAGTACAAGTGCCTGGTAGGCTTTACGTCAACACATCTGCCATACACCCAGCACGTACCAGCTGCACACCCCCATGAAGCACGTAAATTTACGGCGTTGTTATGCTGAGTGGCGCAAAGGCCAAGCCGCAGATACCGCAAGCAGCTGAGTGGGAGGGCCCAGGCAGGCAGGGCTGGGATGCCCTTAAAACTGCAAGTAATTCTAGGTTCCGGCTCAGATCAAGCCGGCGCCCGCAGAAATCCTGCGGGAATCCTGCCCCACAGGCACAACAGAAAACCACAAATACTGCAAGCAGCTGAGTTAGGGAGAGCCTCAGCAGGCAGAGAAGGCCAGCCCCTTAACAGGATCTATGATCCAATTTCAGCTCTATCATGCCCTCTTTGGCCCAGTTCTTGGCAGTGCGCAGGTACCCTGGTCCGCAGCCTACCTGGGTTAGATATAATAATAAGGAAGATGCCCATTTCAATATGCGATTATACAGCAGCAGCTCACTAATATTATTGTCATCTTTGGTTCCCCCACCCATTTTTCGCTTGCGAGGTCCTGTATAATAACTAAAATCGTTTTACCGATGTTGCTGGTAACATCTCTGCCAAATTTCTTTGATAGACCCCCAGGCATCACCTATAATATTAAATAGAGGAAACACCGGGACACTCTGAATTCCCTCTCCAGGACCCGTCCTAGACCGCGACTTCACCGTAGTGACTACAGCGCACGGCCCAAATACCTGAGAAATGTTTACCGGGAAAAGCACAAGACCGGCTGACTCCGAGTGCGCTGTGCCGTCAAGAAGCCAAGCAACAGCAGCGACGTCCAGCCATCTCTGCTCTCTTTCACCACTACAATTTCCCCCGCGCAGCACCCAACCAGAACCGAAGTCGGAAGAACGGGTGCCACCGGCACTTCAATGCCCCGTCCGGTACAACCAGCAAACTTCACCCACGGCTGGTATTTAAGCCACACCTCTGCACTGTCTACCGACTTCACGCCAAACAGTAACGACTCCGTGACACGGAGCGGGAGGCCGCACACAGCCCAGCACTCGCCCGCCCCTCTCAGCATCGTGAGTCCCAAGAAAACCTCCGCGTGGAGAATCCAACACAGAGAGCAGCAGTGGGGGATTCCCGCTGCACCAGCCCATTCCACCATCCGCTACATCTGAAGTACTGGGAGCAACAGCCCTCACCGCGCACAAGCACGGACGCCCGACACCAGTGATGAACCATCGTGCACCTCGTCAATCTTTGCACCCACGTCAGATCTGGAAACAGTGAATATACCCCATCAAACGTAAAAAGGGGCGCCTTCAGGGAGTTGTTACATACAGCTAATATTGGTCGCAATGGACAATTACCTCTGCGTTTGGCTCCTTACGCCAGACAATCAGCAGAGTGAGACGTAATGACAGGAAGCAACAAAGAGCCTCTCCGGGCCATTGTTATCTTTGCTTTCTCAACTTCTCCCTTTGCCAACAGCGAGGCACCTCCGGCGGCACAAATCTGCGGACAGGTGCCTTAGATGGTCTTTTGTGGGGCAAAGTGTATTCTTAGTTACAATCAGTAGCAGACAAATATGACAAGGAATTAAGTACCTTTCTTGGTGTTTTGTTGTAACAAGGAAGCATGTTAGGATTGGAAAACATGAGCTGTAGTTCAGACAGAAATATTTGCAGCAGGCACTCAACCCACAGAGGTATCTTACATGTGCATCATTGTTTGCACATTGCTAGTCCCCTGCTTTCACCACCTCCCTTCCAGTGGTGGTTGGGCCTACCTGCCTTCCTGGGTGTTGAAACTCTAACTAGCGAGAGCTGTCTCCAGCAGGTGTTTCGTCTTTCGTGTGGCCACACTTCATTACCTGGCAGCAGCAGCCAGGGAGGCGCCGAGGCCCTCGGGGACTGAAATGTCAAATCTGTCAAGTTTCTATCAATTATTCAACAATCATTTTTCACCGTTGCTGCTGAACCCGGGGCACGTGGTAGTGGTGTAATATTTTGAGTGGGCTCGCCCACTCAGCACACAGGACGCAACTGCAACACCCCTTCACCAGGCCTTTGAAGGGGTGTTGAAGCACGTGTCGGAACATTTAAAGCAGGCAAACTGTTAACCATTTCCCATTATAGAACCTTGACCATCATTGAATAGAACAAGACTGGAGACACCCAGAGGAGTGGACTGGGGTCGGCCACTCCGCGACGTAGTGCCCCAAAAGAAAACCAAGCAGCCCGGGTGTGTGCAAGGAGCGAAACGCTCACTCCGAAGCTCAAAGCAAAAGGAACGCATGTGCCCAACTGTCAACAAAACAAGATATCTTCAAAATTAGCCTCGACAAACAACTCACTCGCCCCACTCTGCCTCATTTGCATCTGCAGACCTATCCGCAGAGCACTGCCACACCGGCAACACCACTCCGTGACCGCCCCCTCCCCAAGCCCTGCAAGAAGCTGAGCCCGACCAGGCCGCGGACCCACGCTGCTTCCCCCGCATACAATACACCACCAGGCCAGGGGGCTGGGGGACCCCACGAGTCCCAAACCCCTGCCCAACACGACCCGGCTCAAACACACTGTTGGGGCCAGAGCAGCATGGGAAATACTTGGGTGGGGTGAGCGACAATGCCCACACACTCACCGGACAAAAACCAACGCCAGACACGACAGCGGTGTCACCAGGACGAACCAAACGATAGCGTGCGTGGCGATCATCAGCCCTGGGCGTAGTGGGCGTAGTGAGGCTACGTGAAGCAATACGAAGTGGGGGCAAATCTACGCCCACCCGCATCTTCATCCTCACGAATGCGCATGCGTGGACGCCCGCGCATGCGCATTTGTGAGGAAGAAGATATGCAGGAAGCAGCAAGATGGAGCCCCGGGACGCGGCAGTTCAGGTAAGTCATTTTTCTTTATCTAATGTTTTTAATAATTGTAAAATGAGGGCGGGAGGGAGGCGGGTGGCGGGCAACTCTGCTCCGCCGCGGGGTGTGCGTAGTCTGCCCCTGCTACGCCTACTTTGCGCAGCGCGAAGTGGGCAGTACTACGCACACTCCGTGGGCGGAGCAGAGCACTGCGCCCATCCTTAGCGATCATGCGGCGTGCGAGGTGATCAAGAGGTCGCCAGCATGGTGGGGGAGGGCTACATAGCCTCTCCCCAGAACAAAGAAGCCCCGAAGTGACGCCCCTCGTGTCACCACCGGGCAGGAAGAGGAGGGGACACCGACTGGAGTCCCTGCCTCCAAGAGGGGGGAGAGGGGAGGGGTGACCGGTGCCCAGGCGATACTAGGGTGCCAACCGCTCTAGTGGCCCCCTGTGGGTGCCGCGGTCAGCGGCATTTCACACAGTGTGTCATTCACTCTCTCCTCTCTGCAGTCCTGGTGTTTGAGGGTGGGACAGGGAATTGTCTGAGTTCACACAGTGTGTCATTAACTCTTTCTTCTCTCTCTGCAGTGATGGGGTCTCTGGGAGGGACAGTGACTTGTCTGAGGTCACAGAGTGTGTCATTAACTATCTCTTCTCTCTGCAGTGATGTGGTCTCTGGGATGGACAGTGACATGTCTGAGGTCACACAGTGCCTCATTACCTCACCTTTCTACAGTGCTGGGGCCTTTGGGATGGAAAGTGACTTGTGTGAGGTCACACAGTGTGTCATTAACTCTCTCTCCTCTCTCTGCAGCGCTGGTGACTCTGGATCCAGACACGGCTCATGAAGCTCTGATCTTGTCTGAAGACGAGAGACGTGTGACACGGACAGACAGACCCCAGCCCTGGGCAGACAATCCCAAGAGATTCACTGTCTGTCCCTGTGTGCTGGGACGGGAGGGGTTCACCTCAGGGAGGCATTACTGGGAGGTGCAGCTGCTGCAGGATGAAGAGACGTGGTGGGGGGATGTGGGGGTCGTACGAGAGACTCTGGGAAGGGAGATGGACACCAGAGAGTCCCGTGAGGGCGAAGCCTGGTTTCTGTTTCAGTGGGATGGTGGTCATTACTGGACTCTCTCCTTCTCTCCCAACTACATATCTGTGGCCCCCCTTCAGTCCCCCCTGAAGCTGGGGGTGTACCTGGACTATGAGGGGGGGCAGCTGTCCTTCTACAACGCAGACACCTGGGACCATCTCCACACCTTCAATGTCACCATCACCGGGGGGCTGCGCCCCTTCTTCCTGGTCCGGCCAGGAACAGGCCTCCGCCTGGTGTAATAGAGCTCCCCCAACCTTGACCCCAGCCCCCCCACGTCAGTAACAGGGCAGAGAGACAGACAGGAGCCCTCATTGATTTCCTACTCCTCCTAGTGTTAACCCCCTTTAACTGGGAGCTGCCCCCCTATTTCTTCTACCTGCCAGGGACAGACCCCCCCCTGCTCCACACCTACTCTTACCTGGGGGCTGTAGTGCTGCACTGTTATTCCGCAATACCATGTGGACATAGGAGGACGGTGGAGGGGGGGAGTAGGAGATCTCTGCGAGGAATGGGGGGTGGTAGATGTCCCCCCACAGATGTCCCAGAGGGAGGGAGAGCAGGAGATGTCTCTTAGTGCCAATATCGGCAACACTCCCCTTCCCTTCCACAGCAATCACTTAAAGAAATAATCAGACAAAACACATTTTTAGTGGAGAAAATTGCTGCAGGTTTATTTGCATAACAGATATGCCAACATGGTGGGTTATCTTACGGGCGATCCCAGGGCAGGCAGCCCCTCGCCACCTGCCCACCTGATGAGCCAAAATACACCGTGGCCCTAGCCAACGGTGTTTGTTAGATTTGGGGGAGGGGATAGCCCCTCCCTCCAGTGGACAACCAGTCCACCCCCTTACTAACGCCCCCCCAGCTAAGGGGGGCGGAGCGTCGCAGACAACCCCCGGTTGCTCAGGTCCACAACCGCCCGTAGGACTAACGGAGCGCCGTCGCTCTTCCAGGGTCCAACGCGAGGACCTCCCTGGGGATATTTGGCTTTAGCACCCTTACTGTGCTCCTGCAGAGGGTACACTTCTGTACCTTACAGCCTTTGAATCACCCTGTAACTCCGCCACAGCACTGGGTGTGGCCACCGTCACAACCAGGGCCCCCCACCAAGGTAGGCATCTTTACCTCTATCCTCCTGATTCCCAGGCTTCTTCCCTGTACAAGGTCCCTGGACAGGTGAACCCCTCATAATCAAAACGCCCTGTGTACCTGGCCTGCCAAAATCCATGCCTGATAAAGCTAAAACACCTATGTTCAGTGAAATTTACGCACGGCACTG
Organism: Triturus cristatus; assembly: GCF_964204655.1. Lineage (NCBI taxonomy): Eukaryota > Metazoa > Chordata > Amphibia > Caudata > Salamandridae > Triturus > Triturus cristatus. The sequence continues at coordinate 1,875,836,236 of NC_140590.1, forward strand.
TTAACTAGATGCACAATCCTTTCCTCCCCTGGCTGGGCACCTCGCCATAATAAACGAGGGTTTATCCCTGACCCCTAAAACTCATACGCTCCTCAACTAGCTGCTCATCTTACGCATGGAGGACTTCACATCTTCCAGCAGTGCCTTCCTACCCAGGAAAGTCAACTCATACCACCCCTATTGTATGACCAACTGATGGGAGGGGAGAACAACCCCCCACCCAGACTGTCGCAGCTTCTACAGCAAGATGTTCCAGCGCATGCCTGGGACCCCCGCAAAGTTATCTCAACAGTGTGCTGCAGCTTCTACCCCCAGCTGTGCTCGCGCATGCCTGGGCCCCCCGACCCAGTTAGGTAAGTGGTGGAAAAACCCATGCCTCCATTTATTGGATTTCACCCATTGCGCCACACACTGGACGCATGGCCGGCCCTAGACCAGACCTTAGATCCTGGCAAAATAAAGCAATGCTTAGTTGCTAGCATCCTATAACGAGCACTGCGCACCTTAATGTACAACTAATCCAGCTCGCCCCTAGATGCACAAAAACACTGCACCTCATTCACCTGAACTGTCACTCCGGCCACTCCCCTGGGTCGCCACTGACAGCTGTACTTATAAGACCTTGGAATTCCCATCATCCCACCTGCATGGTGCGCTCTGCCGTCAGGCCCGCCCAGAACGCTGTGTCTGCTGCCCCTGCCAAAGAGAAGACTGCAAAAGCACCTGACAGGGTCCGCATTGCCTGCCATTAAATCATGTCAGAATACCCGTTCCGCCTGAAACTAGTAAGGGGCATGCTGTCCACATGAAACAGAGAGTACCCCTCTCCCGAAGGGCCAGGTGAGCGGCGACCGACCCCCTGGGCCATACAGCTAACTTCCAGCCGGGTGTAGCAGAATTCCCTTCAGTCAAACCTGGTTTGCATGTGCCCTTCTCCTTACTCCTTGTAAGGGAGCACTACACCCGCCCATCCTCCTAAGCCAAAATTGGGACATTAGTCCCCTAGTTGACTGACCATTCCCAGGAAATATTGCGTGACAGAAGCAACCTGTATCATGCCGCTGAGAATTGGAGGACCTGGGGTAAACCTATGGTCAGTGTACCTGTGCCTATTCCTAAGTCCGTCATGTTCCCTAGTGGTATCAGTGGCTATCCAGGAGGGAGCTCTGCCCTGTGGGGAAATGTCCCGCAGGGAGGGGAAGCAGGAGTTGTCCCCAAGGAGGGAGGGGGGAGTGGGAGATGTCCCTGAGGGAGGGGGAATGGGAGATGTCCCCAAGAGGAGAGGGAATGGGAGATGTCCCAGAGGTTAGGGGGAGCAGGAGATGTCCCTGAGGGAGGGGGGAGCAGAAGATGTCCTTTAGGAAGGGGGGGGCAGGAGATGTCCCCCAGGGAGGGGGAGCAAGAGATGTCACCAAGGAGGGAGGGGGGAGCAGGAGATGTCCCTGAGGGAGTGGGAACGGGACATGTTCCAGAGGGAGGGGGAGTGGGAGATGTCCTGGTGAGAGGGAGAGCAGGAGCTGTCCCCAACGAAGGAGGGGGAATTGAAAGATGTTCCTGAGGGAGGGGAAATGGGAGATGTCCCAGAGGTTAGGGGAGTGGGAGATGTCCCCAAAGTAGGGGGAGCAGGAGATATCCCTGAGGAGGCAGGGAGCAGGAGATGTATCCGGGGAGGGGGAGCGGGAGATGTCCCAGAGAGAGGGGGAGCAGGATATGTCCCCAAGAAAGGAGGGGGGGAGCGTGAGATGTTCCTGAGGAGGGAGAGGGAGATGGGAGATGTCCCTGAGGGAGGGGATAGTGGGAGATGTCCCTGAGGAGGGAGGGTGAGCGGGATATGTTCCTGAGGAGGGAGGGGAAGATGGGAGATGTCCCCTAGGGAGGGGAGCAGGAGATGTCCTACAGGGAGGGGAAGCAGGAGATGTCCTGAGGGAGGGGGGAGCGGGAGATGTCCCAGTGAGAAGGAGAGCAGGAGATGTCCCCAAGAAGGGAGGGGGGAGAGTAAGATGTCACCAAGGAGGGAGGGGGGAGCAGGAGATGTCACTGAGGGAGGGGGGACAGGAGATGTCCCAGAGGGAGGAGCAGTGTGAGCTGTCCCGTAGGGAGGGGGAGCAGGAGTTGTCCCCAAGGAGGGAGGGGGGAGTGGGAGATGTCCCTGAGGGAGGAGGAATGGGAGATGTCCCAGAGGTTAGGGAGAGTGGGAGATGTCCCCAAAGGAGGGGGGAGCAGGCGATATCCCTGAGGAGGGGGGAACAGGAGATGTATCTGGGGGCGGGGGGAGCAGGAGTTGTCCAGAATGAGGGATGAGAGAGATGTCCCCCAGGGAGGGGTTATGTTCCTGAGGGAGGGGAGAGCGGGAGATGTCCTAGAGAGAGGGGGAGTAGGAGATGTCCCCAAGAAGGGAGGGGGGAGCGGGAGTTGTTCCTGAGGGAGGGGAACGGGAGATGTCCCAAAGGAAGGGGGGAGTGGGAGATGTCCCCTAGGGAGCGGGAGATGTCCCCAAGGAGGGGGAGCAGGAGATGTATCCATGGGAGGGGGAGCAGGAAGTGTCTCAAGGGTGGGGAGAGAGAGAGATGTCCCCCAGGGAGGGGGTGGGATATGTCCCTGAGGGAGGGGGGAGAGGGAGATGTCCCAGAGAGAGGGGGAGCAGGCTATGTCCCTGAGGGGAGGGGGGGAGCAGGAGATGTCTCGGAGTGAGGGAAAGTGGGAGATGTCCCCCAGGGAGGGGAAATCAGGAGATGTCTCAGACGGAGCGGGAAATGGGAGATGTCCCCAAAGAGGGAAGGGGAAGTGGGAGATGTCCTCAAGGGATGGGGTGGGGCATGTCCCTCACAGATGTCCCAGAGGGAGGGGGGTGGGGGATGTCCCTATGATATTCCAGATGAAGGGGAGAGTGGGACATGTCCCAAGGGAAATGTGCCAGAGGGAGGGGAGAGCAGGAGATGTCTCTCAAGGAGTGGGGATGCAAGAGATGTCCTCCTGGGGGGGAGATGTCCCCAAGAGAGGAGGTAGCGGGAGATGTCCCCCAGGTAGGGAAGAGCAGAAGATGTCCTCCAGGGAGGGGAGAGCAGGAGATTTCCCCGAGAGAATGGGGAGCGGGAGATGTTCCCAAGGAAAGAGGGGGAGCAGGAGATATCCCTGAGGGGGAGCGAGCAGGAGATGTCTGCGAGGGAGGGGGAAGCAGGAGATGTTCTTAAGAGAGGTGAAAGTGGGACATGTCCCAGAGGGAGGGGGGCAGGAGATGTCCCAAGGGAGGGGGGAGCAGGAGATGTCCACGAAGAGGGAGGGGGAGTGGAAAATGTCCCTCAGGGAGGGGAGAGTTGACGAATACAGGCCCCAGCTAGGCCCGCAAATACAAGTGTTCGCCCTCCTATGTACGAAAACTAGAAGGAAGTTGGCACGGAAACTGCAAATACGAAGACAGAGTTTATTAACCCTCAAGGGTGGTCCTACAACCTACACAACACTCTTCAGTATTGCATAGAGTAGCACAAAGAACTTGCGTACACGGTCCCCTTTTATACACAACAGAGGGGCTCATAAGTGGGTGGATACAACATAGAGCAAAATTCATTACCATTTATGGACATTTTCGATACAGGATCAATATATGGGCGGAGTTAACAATTTCCTGAGCCCGCGAAAACATGGTCAAACAAGGACTAACTGATAACAGATGTGGTCAAGTCTGGGCATGCGCCAGACGGACAAAGGAGCTATTTATAGACTGTTACTAGGCAGATTACAAGGGCAACTAGCGAAGAGGTAGGACTCTTCTCGTGCAAAGCACGTGGAGACATGGCAATACAAAATGGAGTCCGGACATTGGTCAACATAAGACAAGAAACACGTCTTGACTGCAGAGAATTCATGTCTTCAGTGAATGCTTAATCATATTGCTGTTTTTGTTTTCAACAGACGACCCTTTCAGCATTTACTGAAGACATTCGGCTTATTAGGATAATCATCATATATTTAAATTTTCATCATCTCTTCCACCTCCTTGTTTAAGTTTTTCTGATAGGTGACATTGGCAATAGCTTTCTTATCAGGAATACAAAATGACACACATAAGGAACAGACTAAGGGACCACACTGAACACAGATGCAGCAGGAAAACAGAACTGCTACAATAATACAGAGACCAGTTAAGACTTTCCATCCCTATGTAGTGATCAATGCCCAAAACCATCCAGAAAAGGTCCAAGTGCCATTTTCTGTATGAATCTCAGCTGCGATTTTATGCAATTTATTAATAGCATTATAGACTGATGGCGTGTGGTCAGGAATAAATACACAACAACTACTTCCAATAATTCTACATGCTCCACCTCTGTCTGCTAACATAACATCTAATACCATACGATTCTGTAACGCAACAATTGTAGTGATTTGCAATTCTTCCGTAAGATTCCCAAGAGCAGCAGCAGCTTGATTCGTTACAGCCTCTACAACTCTTGTTAATCGTCGAACCTTCCTACTATTTAGGGCAGCTCCAACAAAGAAAAACAATCCTAAGTTAAAATCAACATACTGCTGTAAGCTAGTGTCGATTTGGTCAACATCATCAATAGATAGAGTACGTTTATACCTGTTTACAGTTACATTGTTCAATAACTTCAAGTCTTTATGATAAGATGCAGGTGCTAAGAATACAGGGGGTAATAGGAACGCTACATAACATACTCCGGACCAGCCGGCGGGTAAGCGGTAATAACCTTTATTCCCACATACGAAGTACGTATTATGGGAAGCTAAAAAAGTACTATTATTTAATCCATCTATATTCAAAACAATAATACAATCACTAACACCAACAGGAATATGACCGACACTCTGGACACACAGGTCCGCTTGAGCTTGCGCCACTTGAATTACAAATTTCTCATTTCCAACAATGTCTCTGGTGTTCGTGAAGATGTAGGGGGTTGATTCATTATCTGGTCGATATTCTTCCCACTCCCATATTGTCCCATTAGCTTGTGGATAGCCTTCTTTATCTTGATGACATTCCTTATTAAGTCTAAAAAGTAGTCGTCCCACTGTAGGTTTCCGTGTGGCAAAAAGCAAAGTGTACCATGCTCTACAAGAGCCATTATGTTTATGAGAGAAAGGAAGAGGTATAAACGGCGTTCCTCCGTTCTTCTGATGAGCTGGCATCATACCACATATCCAACAGTTCGTAGCATTTGTAGCAACATGGGTATGATGCAACATCTGGATAAAAGTATTATTCAAATAAGACTGACGATGCTTCAATTCTTGATACGGAAGGGTGTAAAAGTAGTGCTCCTCAGGCACTGGAGTAGTCAAAACAAGCAACTCACGGGCAGGAGTCACATCCTCAACAAACCACGTGGTTATACCAACAATAGCTACAATGATAATAAAACTTGCCGCACAAAAAATCTTCTTCTTCTCCATTTTGTAGTAAAGGTCAATATCTTCCTGAAACTAAAAGGTTGTCAGAACTCTTCCCCTTAGGCAGCCGTTGATTTCTTCACCAGCGGGCCAAGACGGGTGTCACTACACTAATGCAGGGCTGATCCCCGCCCCTTGCCTCATTGGCTCTCCGTTTCACTAACCTAAGGGCCGTTCTGACAACGTGTCCTGGTACTGGGAAAAAATCACTTCCTCGGTCTGAGATGATATCTTCTTGCTCCAGGAATCGCTTGGTCCGGGAAGAGCTCCTCAGTGTCGTTCGGTTCCACAGCACGGCCTTTCTCTGCAGTCAGGATTTCTTGATGGTCGGTCAATACAGCAGGCTCCACTAATCCAGGTGGCACTTTACGACAGTGCAGGGAGTGGATCCAGTTCTTCCGATTGGAGACTCGCACAGCTGTCCTCGTTGCGAGCAAGACTTGCTCAGGACCAACCCATCTCGGCTCCAGACTGTTCGTCCTTTCAAACACCTTGAGCATAACATAGTCTCCAGGCCGGAGATTATGTCCTTCACCTGTGGACCGATCAGGGAGCGCTTCTCGAACCTGTTGATGAATAGAAATCAAGTTATCAGTTAACTGTGCCAGATAGTCACTCATCATTATGCAAGGTACATCATACACTGATTTCGGTTTTGGTGGACCCCAAATATTCATTGGGCGTCCGAACACGACCTCATATGGCGTGAGACCAGTCCGAGAATGCGGTATCGATCTAATTGACAATAATGCCAGCGGTAAAGCGTCTGGCCAAGTCAAAGAAGTTGAAGCTTGGATCTTAGCGATCTTAAGCTTCAAAGTACCGTTATATTTCTCAACCAATCCCGCAGACTGAGGGTGAAACACTGCATGAAATTTCTGGGTGATTCCCAGTCCTTTCAAGACATACTTGATAACGTCTGCTATAAAATGGGGTCCGTTATCACTCCACAACAATCTACAAACACCATATCGAGGGAAGAACTCCTTCAATAGCATCTTGGCTGTAGTCATTGCAGTATTGTCTTTCGTAGGGTATGCCCCAACCCACTTACTGAAGGCACAGACCACTACTAGAACATACTTCAAATTGTTACAGCGCTCAAGCTGAATGTAATCCATCTGCAAAACCTCAAAGGGTGCAGTAGGTGTTGCAAATCCTCCTGCTGGAGTTCGTGTACCCTTTCCTGGGTTATACTTCAGGCAAATCATGCAAGTCTGCACTACCCTCTTTGCCGTGCTAGCGATCTCCGGATGCTCCCAAACTCGTGTGAGTAATTTTACAATTGCGGAAGCTCCGACATGTGCTAGTCCATGTGCAATATTCTGAACCATAGGTTGTACGAAAGCTGTGGGTAACTTCCATTTATCCATCTGCTTATTTCTCCAACACCCTTCATCATCCAATTCTCCATCATTGGACCATTGCACCCGTTCCTTATCGGAAGCGGTCCTCTGTATCTCTAGCACTTCTCTCCTAGCATCGTGCCATCTTTCTGCCTGTGACTTCACAACATACATTGCAGTAGAGTCAGGCTGCATCGCAGTCTCTCGTGCCACCCGGTCTGCCAAAGCATTCCCTTCTCCAACTTTATCAACCACCTTTTTATGGGCACTACATTTAACTACGGCAATCTTCTTTGGATATGTTAATGCAGTCAAAAGGTTGTGAACTAACTCTCCATACATTATCTGTGCTCCATGTGACGTTAGAAACCCTCTCTCCTTCCAGAGTAGGCCAAAATCGTGCGCTACCCCGAAGGCATAGCGGCTATCTGTATAAACATTCACACACAATCCTGTACTGAGCTCACATGCTCGTGTTAATGCTATCAGTTCCGCTGCTTGAGCTGATTTCTGCGGTATGCGTGCTGTCTCCACTACTGTTTGTAATGTGGTAATTGCATACGCTGCTGAAGTCGTACCATCTGATAGCTTCAGGCATGATCCGTCCACCCATAGTTCTCCATCTACATCTGTAAAGGGCGTATCCTGGAGATCAATACGACCCTTTGTCTGTTCCTCAGTCACAAGAATACAGTCATGTGCTTATTGTGCTTCAGACTGAGTTTCCGGGAACGGCAACAATGTGGCTGGATTTAACGTTGCACACCTCTTCAACGTAATATGAGGAGCCAAAAGCGTCAATTAATATCCCGTTAAACGAGCACTGGTCAAATGCTGCGTCTTTGTCTGATTAAGCAGGGCATCAACAGCATGGGGAACTAATACCAACAGCTTATGAGATAACACAATTCCCTCGCTTTGGCGTATTGACACAGCTGTCGCCGCAACCGAGCGAAAACAACCAGGCAATGCTCGGGCAACAGGATCAAGTACGGCCGAAAAATATGCACAAGGGCGCTGCTTGTCGCCGTGCATCTGCACTAAAACTGATAATGCACATCCATCTCTCTCATGTACATACAATGTAAAGGGCTTCGTATAATCAGGGGTACCTAACACTGGTGCTTAACAAAGGGCTTGTCGCAATTGCTGAAAGGCAATTTCTCAACCACTTGACCAGGGAAGAGGAATCGGGGTATCTTTTGTCAAAAGTGCTAACAATGGTTTAACTATATATGAAAACCCCAATATCCATTGCCTACAAAAAGAAGCAAGACCCAAAAATGCACGTACGTCCTTCTGTGTGGAAGGTACTGGCGTGTCCAAAATTGCTTGAATACGATCTGGTGTGAGTGCACGCCCCTCCTTAGACAAAAGGTGACCCAAGTAAGTCACCTTTGGTCTACAAAATTGCAATTTCTTCTTCGACACTTTGTGATTGTGAGATGCCAAAAAGGAAAGCAAGGATAACGTGCACTTCTCACATAGCTCAGGAGTGTCGGCCGCCAACAAGATGTCGTCGACATATTGTATAAGGGCTACACCATCAGGCAGAACAAAGGAATCCAATTGTCTTTTCAATGCTTGACTGTAAATGCTAGGACTCTCTGTATAACCCTGAGGGACTCTACAAAATCTATAAGTCCGATTATTCAAAGTGAAGCCGAAAAGGTACCGGCTATCAGGATGAATAGGAATCGAAAAGAAAGCATTTTTCAAATCGATAACCGAGAATGTGGTCGCTGTTGGCGGGACCAGAGTAAGCAACGTCGTAATATCAGAAACCACTGGATACTGAGGTATCACTATCTTATTCACCTCCCTTAAGTCAATAATGAAACGATAAACCCTAGTATCAGTATCTTTCTTCAAAATGGGTAGAATAGGACTGTTGCAGACATTGTATGGAACTTCCTCCACTACTCCCACCTTAATCAAATCCTGCACAATCTGTATGAGTGCCTCCTCCCCCTCCTGGGAAATACGATATTGAGGGAGGCGTGGTAACAGAGCACCCTCCTTGACACTAATGTGTACAGGCGGAATCACCATCTGTCCCACATCAGTATCCGAAGTGGCCCACAAAGCACGAGGGAGAGAAGCTAATACAGTATCCTCTGCAACCACACACATCCGTTCTGCCATGGGGTGATTATCATTTAATATCACACGTACTCCAGTAGGGGAGCAGCGGATTGTAGCTCTGAAGTGCTTAAGCATATCAAGACCCATAATGTTGTCAGGCGTGTTCGGAGCAAGCAAAAACGGACAGGGTGCAGAAAGTTGGTCAACATGAAATGCAAGGGGTTGGGATAGAGGGCTTCGAGAGAGTGTACCATCAAATCCTACCGATGTAACCATTAAGCCAGATAGGGGAGCCCTCGGAACCAATTGTTTGGACAGCGCACTGCGAGTAGCTCCTGTATCAACTAGGAACCGATCAGTAGAACCCAGAACATTTGCTGTAACATAAGGACCCCTCTGATCAACTGGCACTTCAACTGATTCCAACCCCCACCCAACGCAATCCTACGCATGCTGTGAATCATGGTACCCAGAACGGTCATTCCCAGACATTTGATACTGATTTTGCCGATCAAATACATTAGGTCTATCTCGTTGCTGCACGTTAGGCTCAAATCGAGCACGATCATTGGAATTCCCTCTGAAATTCGAACAGCCCCCTCTACCTCTCGGCGGTCCCTGACAACGTCCCTGACGTGATGCATATAATACCGGACAATCCCTGGCCCAATGACCCAACTGTTTGCAATACGCACATTGATTTCTATTAACATCCGACCGACCCGAAGGGGAACCATAAAATCCCCCTCTACCTCTCTCAACACCCCGACAAGGCGGACCATACACTTGCGCTAACATCACCTTAGTTTTCAAATCTTTAGCTTTCTTCTCCTCATGACCCTTCGCTTCTTGTTCCTGACGCTCATAATACTGAGCCATAGTCAGGAGGGATGCCGGAGACGAGGTGGACCAAGAGCTTTCACTCGCTTTTAATCGAGCTGCTATTCCCGGTAATAAATTCGCCACATATTTATCAACAAAAAGATGTCGACCCGTATCATCCGTAAGTGACTGACCACTGAAATCATGAAATGTTTCCTCAAAGCGCGTAAAGAAGTCTGAAACTGATTCATCAACCTTCTGTTTACACGAGGCTAACATATTCCAGTCAATCTTTTTATGGGGAATATTCGTTTTCAACTTAGTCAAGATAGCAGCAGGAAGATCTAAAATAATCTGGGGCGGTTTTTGCGCGGGCTTTCTCTCCCTATCCTCATCCTCAATCTCAGACCATTTGGCCTTAAAAACGGCTTGATCATCCACCTTCCGCACAGATCGCCACATATCCGGTGGTAAAATGAGTCCAAAGAACAAATCTATATCTGCTAAAGTCATAGTACAAGAATTCAAGGCCCCTTCGACCTCTTCATAAAAGGCCGCTGGATTCTTGCGGGGGTCAGGCAATGCATTCTTCAATGCCATAACATCAGTCCTATGCCAGGGAGTATAAACCCAATTATACACGAAATATCCCCTAGCATCGGGGGAAGACATGTCTGAACTAGTTCCCGCTCCTTTTGGAGGAACATACAAAGGTGCCGCCTCTCGCATCGGTTTACCATGCACTAGTTCAATCTTATCTGACTGAAGGATAGCCGACTGTTTCCCGCTGACATGTGGATTCGATTGCTCCTCCTCCCCTGTCTTTTGGCGCGCTTTCTCTTTGAGTTCAAACGTCGCGTCCCGCAATGCAAACAGCCGTCGAACCGCATCGGGTACCTTAGAGGGAGAAAAGACACCGTTACGTAATGCTTTAGAATCTAATACTAGATCATCAGATTCAAGAACATCAGAATATTTCCGAAAGGCAGTAACCACTTCGTCAGAAAAAGTTTCAGCAAAATATAACCTTTCCCTATCCTGCCAACTTTCCAAAGATGGCAATAATTCAGTAAGAGATAGCTTGCCTTTAAGGGCACAAAAAGAAATTTTCCGAAGCTCACCCATACGATCAGTTGATAACATAGACCGCGTGTCTACCTTATCCGAAACCGATCCAGAATCCTGTGACCTCGGGGCAGACGCGCCAACATAAGGGGGCGGAGAGCGATCTAATAAATAAAAATCATCTTCAAGATTAGTAAGGACAGGATAAAGTGGCTGGCAGACAGCATATTGACCCGATACTTGCAACCTACGCTCTTTCTCTTGTCTCTCCGCTAGTTCTCTTTCCTCCCGACGCTTCGCTTCCTGCGCTCTCACATGATCATTTTTCTGTTGCTCTTTATCAATCAGCGCTTTCTCACGTTTCTCCCGCTCACGCACTTCCTTCACCCATAACCGTACACATTCAAACATGTCTTGCCTAGCACGCCGTTTACACATACACTGTTCCACATACTCAATCTTACGCATATCAAACGATCCATACAAAGGCCATCGTAACTCAGGATCCTTTTTGGTGTATTTCCTCCACACTGTGCTGTAAATTATAGAGGAAAGGCCATGCTTCACATACATATCCCTATTAGGAGTCCCCTCTGGGGGGGCTGGAGCAGGTTCCTCAAGATTTAACCGGTTTCCAAAGCCGCAGCACCACTGACGGAGTGCGCTAAAAGCAGGCATGCTCAAAAATAATGCAAAATATGCAGTATTATCAAAAATGGCACTTAAACGTTGCGCCGTTCAAATTTAAACAACTCCGGAGAAATATCTCCACATTACCTGCCTATATGTGTTGCAACGCATATTTTCCCGCAGTAATCAATACAAAATATGACCGGTCATCACAAATCAAACTCAAATAGCCAACCCAGGCTTCAAAACTCGGAGCAAGTACCGTACAACGGTTCTTACCAATCAAGAGCGTCCAGATTCCAACTGCCAAGTTCCAAAATTCGCCCAAACGGCTATCACGCAGCAAACCGACAGAAGAGGTCTCAGTCGAGGACCGGCGCCACCCAGATGGTCAGCTCGGAAGGGAAGGAAGAAAAACCTCGGGATGCCAGGACTAAAAGACGCCGCTGGCAGTGATCACATCCCCGGCCAAATTCCTCACCTTCGTCACGACCAGTCCTTCGAGCATCCAAGTCGCCGATGAGCCCCACGTGACGGGCGCCAATTGATGAATACAGGCCCCAGCTAGGCCCGCAAATACAAGGGTTCGCCCTCCTATGTACGAAAACTAGAAGGAAGTTGGCACGGAAACTGCAAATACAAAGACAGAGTTTATTAACCCTCAAGGGTGGTCCTACAACCTACACAACACTCTTCAGTATTGCATAGAGTAGCACAAAGAACTTGCGTACACGGTCCCCTTTTATACACAACAGAGGGGCTCATAAGTGGGTGGATACAACATAGAGCAAAATTCATTACCATTTATGGACATTTTCGATACAGGATCAATATATGGGCGGAGTTAACAATTTCCTGAGCCCGCGAAAACATGGTCATACAAGGACTAACTGATAACAGATGTGGTCAAGTCTGGGCATGCGCCAGACGGACAAAGGAGCTATTTATAGACTGTTACTAGGCAGATTACAAGAGCAACTAGCGAAGAGGTAGGACTCTTCTTGTGCAAAGCACGTGGAGACATGGCAATACAAAATGGAGTCCGGACATTGGTCAACATAAGACAAGAAACACGTCTTGACTGTAGAGAATTCATGTCTTCAGTGAATGCTTAATCATATCGCTGTTTTTGTTTTCAACAGAGTGGGAGATGTCCCAAAGGAGGGATGGGGAGCAGGAGATGTCCCTGGGGGAGGGGGAGCGGGAGCTGTCCCCGAGGGAGGGGGTAGTGGGAGATGTCCCCAAGGAGGGAGGGTGAGCAGGAGATGTTTCTGGGGGAGGGGGAGCAGGAGATGTCCCAAGGGTGAGGGGAGCAAGAGATGTCCCCCAGGGAGGGGGAGCGGGATATGTGCCTGAGGGAGGGGGGAGCGGGAAATGTACCAGAGAATGGGGGAGCAGGATATGTCCCTGTGGGGGTGGGAGATGTCCCTGAGGTATGAGGGAGTGGGAGATGTCCCTCAGGCGAGGGGGAAGAGGGAGATGTCTCCAATGGAAGGGTGTTATATGGCCCTTAGGGACATTGTCGACATTGCTAAGTTAGCATGAGCTTTGCTGCCATGATGCTGCCTTTGCGCACGTTACTACATGACTTGTTTTTGAAAGACTCTGTTTGTGCCTTTCACAGGAGAACTGTTTGCTTTTCGCATTCTCTGCTTTTCCTGCAGTTTAGTCTGAACACGATGTGCAAGGTCGATAAACATGCCCCGTGTTATTCTGTTCTGGTCAGTCCCTAGCACCTAGACATAACATGTTAAACACAGCTGCACTGCTGAAGACTCGTGCTTTGATATTACGTTGTTGCATGTTTTTTTAACACACACTTGGAGAGACCCTTTCTTTGGAGACGAGCTAGGCTGTTCCTATGATGTAAACATTACATCCAGGCTTTAAGGTATGGGGTCTGCTGACAAAGCCCAGAGATCTTTTTTATATTAATAAACTTCTTTCAGTCAAGGGGACAGTGGTTCGGCCTTATTGTGCTCTTACTACTGTCTTTATATAATGACTTCCCCCTGTGTACTCTATGGGATTGTAACAATGCTAACTGTTCTATGTTTATGCATTGTGCTGCTGGTGGTGGCTCGTATACTCTATTGTAGAGCACGATAGTTAAAATAAACATTTTGAACTATTTCAGTGACTCTGACAATTCTTATTGTGGACAAGTATGAGTGAGCGAGCGAAAGAGTATGTCTTGCTACCGCGATTCCTGAGCGAGTCGGGAGTGTTGTGTTCTGGGTTGTCTAATCGTTTGTAGCTTTGTGGTGATTTTTGAAGGAGAACTAATGAGACGCTATAGCTAGTCGATTTTGGGTACTAATGTGGTAGGTTAGTACATACCTATACACCGAGGTCCTGTTTTCCTGCGCATAGTTCTGTGTATGTGCAGAATCCCTACAACAAAGGGGAATGGGAGATGTCCCTGAGGATGGAGGGGGGAGTGTGAGATGTCCTCGAGGAGGGAATGGGGAGCAGGAGATATCCCAGAGGGAGGGGAAGCAGGAGATTTCACCGAGGGTGGGGAGAGCGGGAGATGTCCTTGAGGGAGGGGGAAGAGGGAGATGTCCCAGAGGGAGGAGGCAGGAGATGTCTCCAGGGAGGGGGGGCAGGAGACATCACAAATGAGGGAGAGGAGAGTGGAAGATGTCCCCCAGGGAGGGGGAGCAGGAGGTGTGCCAGGGTGAGGTGGAGTGGGAGATGTCTCCCCGGGAGGGGGAAGCAGGAGATGCCTCGAAGGGAGGGGGAATGGGAGATATACCTGAGGATGGAGGGGGATGCAGGAGATGTCCCTGAGGAGGGGAGGGGGAGCGGGAGATGTCCCTGAGGGAGGGGAGCAGGAGATATTCCAGAGGGAAGGGAAAGCAGGAGATGTCCCGAGGAGGGAAGGGGGAGCAGGAGATGTCCCTGAGGGTGGGAGATATCTCTGAGGGAGGGGGGAGCAGGATATGTTTCTGATTGAGGTGGAGTGGGTGATGTCCCTAAGGGAGTGGGAAGCAGGAGATATCCCCAAGGGAGGGGGAATGGGAGATATCCGTGAGGATGGAGGGGGGAGCAGGCGATGTCCCCGAGGAGGGAAGGGGGAACGGGAGATGTCCCCGAAGGAAGGGAACCTGGAGATATCCCAGACAGAAGGGGAAGCAGAAGATGTCCCGAGGAGGGAAGGGGGAGATGTCCCTGAGGGAGGGGGAGAGGGAGATGTACCCGAGGTAAAGGGGAGTGGGATATGTCTCCCAGGGAGGGTGGGAGATGTCCCCAAGGGAGGGGGAAATGAGAGATATCCACAAGTAAGGAGGGGGGAGCAGGAAATGTCCCCGAGAAGGGAAGGGGGAGCGGGAGATGTACCTGAGGGAGGGGGAGCGGGAGATGTCCCGAGGAGGGAAGGTGGAGTGGGAGATGTCCTGAGAGAGAGTGGGAAGCAGGAGATATCCCAGAGGGAGGGGATAATGGGAGATATCCACAAGGATGGGTGGGGGAGCAAGAGATGTCCCCGGGGAGAGAAGGGGGAGCAAGAGATGTCCCTGAGGAATGGGGAGCAAGATATGTCCTCAAGCGAAGGGTGAGTGAGAGATGCCCCTGAGGGAGGGGGGAGCGGGACATGTCCCCAAGGAAGGGGGAGCAGGAAATGTCCCCAGGCTTGGAGGAGCAGGAGATGTCCTTGGGGGGAGGCAGGAGATGTCCCCAGCGATGGGGGAACAGAAGACGTCCCCATAGATGTCCCAGAGGGAGGGGAGAGCGGGGGATGTCCCAGAGGGAAGGGGAGATGTCCTAGAGGGAGAGGGTAGTGGAAGATGTCTCCGAGGAGGGAGGGGGAGCAGGAGATGTTTCTGGGGGAGGGGGAACCGGGAGATGTCCCGAGGGAGGGGGAGGAAGAGATGTCCCGCAGGGAGGTTGGGTGGGATATGTCCGTGAGGGAGGGGGGAGCGGGAGATGTCCCAGAGAAAGGGGGGAGCAGGAGATGTCCCTGGGGGGGGAGATGTCCCGGGGGGAGAGGGAGCAGGAGAGGTCTCTGAGTGAGGGGGACTGGGAGATGTCCCCCAGGGAGGGGGAAGAGGGAGATGTCTCCAATGGAAGGGGAATGGGAGACGTCCCTGAGGATTGAGGGGGAAGTGTATAATGTCCCCGAGGGAGGCCGAGCAGGAGATGTCCCAGAGGGAGGGAAAGCAGGAGATTTCCCTGAGGGAGTGGGGAGTGGGAGATGTCCTGAGGGAGGGGGAAGCGGGAGATGTCCCAGAGGGAGGAAGGGGCAGGAGATGTCCCCAGGGAGGGAGAGGGGAGTGGAAGATGTCCTCCAGGGAGGGGGAGCAGGAGATGTCCCAGAGTGAGTTGGAGTATGAGATGTCTCCCAGGGAGGGGGAAACAGGAGATGTCCTCGAGGGAGGGGGGAATGGGAGATGTCCCTGAGGATGGAGGGGGGAGCAGGAGATGTCCATGACTGAGGGGAGTGGGAGATATCCCAGAGGGAAGGGGAAGCGGGGGATGTCCCGAGAAGGGAAGGGGGAGCAGGAGATGTCCCTGAGGGTGGGAGATATCTCTGAGGAAGGGGGAGAGGTAGATGTCTCCGATTGATGTGGAATGGGAGATGTCCCCCAGGCAGTGGGAAGCGGGAGATGTTCCTGAGGGAGGGGAAATGGGAAATATCCACGAGGGAAGGGGAAGCGGGAGATGTCCCAAGGAGGGAAGGGGGAGATGTCCATGAGGGAGGGGAAGCAGGAGATGTCCCCAAGGTAGAGGGGAGAGGGAGATGTCTCTCAGGGAGGGAGGGTGGGAGATGTTCCGGAGGGGAAATGAGAGATATCCACGAGGATGGAGGGGGGAGCAGGAGAGGAGGAAAGGAGGAGCGGGAGATATCCCAGAGGGAAGGGGAAGTGAGAGATGTCCCGAGGAGGGAAGGGGAAACGTCCCAGTGGGAGATGTTCCCGAGGTAGAGGGGAAAGGGAGATGTCTCCCAGGGAGGGAGGGCGGGAGATGTCCTCGAGGGAGGGGGAAATGGGGGATATCCATGAGGATGAAGGGGGAGCAGGAAATGTCCTCGAGGAATGAAGGGGGAGCGGGAGAAATTCCCCCAGGGAGGGGAAGCGGGTGATATCCCAGAGGGAGGGGGAAGTGGGAGATGTCCCAAAGAGGGAAGGGGGAGTGGGAGATGTCCCCAAGGGAGGGGGACCGGGAGATGTCTCTGAGTGAGGTGGAGTGGGAGATGTTTCCCAGAGAGCGAGAAGCGGGAGATATCCCAGATGGAGGGGTTAATGTGAGATATCTGAGAGGATGGAGAGGGGTGCAGGAGGTGTCCCACAGGAGGGAAGTGGAAGCGAGAGTTGTCCCTGAGGGAAGGAGGAGCAGGTGATGTCCTCAAGGGAAGTTTGAGCGAGAGATGCCCCTGAGGTAGGGGGGAGCGGGAGATGTCCTCAAGGGAGGGGGAGGCAGGAGATGTCACAAGCGATGGGGTAGCGAAAGATGTCCCCCATAGATGTCCCAGAGGGAGGGGAGAGTGGGAGATGTCCCTGAGGTCGTCAGTCTGTGAATGAAGACACCACGAAGCTGAATTATTCATTGAATTCACTGTGTTGTCCATTTATTGCTGCCTCACATGCATTCTACTAGTGGAAGCTGCAGCCCCAGCCCCCCCCCCATAACAGGCTGCACCCCCTTACTTCAGCATCAGGGAGACACCAACCTGTTCTATACATGGAGGGTGGGAGTCTTTGTGGTGCAAGGTGGGTGGGTGGTGGGATGTGGGTGAGTTCACTTTGGCAGGGGGCATCCTGGATGGGTTGGGGTGCAGCTCGGCTGCATCACGTGATCTGAAACTTGGAAACGTAACCCTTTCCTTTCTGTGGGGAGCTGTGAAGTGCTGACATGTGGGGGTGAATGGGGTGGGGGTGTGTTGGAAACCCAGCACAGAGAGGTGTTAGGTTCTAATTGTAATGTTCTGCGTGGAACTTCCACGTAGAAGGGTTCTGGAAGCAAGGGAGACAACAGTTGGGGAAAGAATACAAAGGGAGAGCTTGTACATCGTCTGCCCTTGAGTCTTGCTGGTAATAAAGAAGAAGTTAATCTACTTACCAGACTCCTGCAACTTCTTTTCACTGGCAACGAGTGGCCAGCAGGACATCCACGCGTGCAGTCTTCGGTCGGCAGACGACGGAGCAGCGGAAACTCTTCCATGAACAAGCCTTTTGATGCCAAACAGTTCACGTGTGGTTTGTGGCGCACTGGAGCATCTGGGGCAGTGTCACGATTTCGTGGTGTCCGCAACGATTTGGCAAGGTACGTGTCATCGGATAAAGGAGAAAAGGGGAGAAGAAAAGTCTTGCGCACGCTAATCGCGCCCTCTGCTCGAGACTCATTGCTCGCAGCGTATGACGCATTCAGCTCATACGCAATTCATCATGTGCCCCCAAGTCCATCCGGAGTTGTAGCGTGTCAACTGGTTGCCTAGCGACGCGCACGCTAATTCAAGCGTCTCTTCGTACTTCAAGCTACAGCGCATCCCTCTTTACAGCTATGCACACGCTAATTCAATAAAAAGGATTGCGTACATGGATTCAAACATCTCTTCACTACTTAAAGCTACAGCGTATTTTTTTTTTTCTTCATAGTGATACGCACACTAGTTCAATAAAAAGGATCCTATCATTGTTGTCAGCCTAGCACCCTTCTAATTAAAATAACGTGCACGTTAATGTCAATCTACTTCAACTGATTTTTTTTTTTAACGTGCCACAATTATTACGCCATTTTACACATACTATAGTAAGTTACATTTATTATTTAACATAAACAGTCAATACTTTTACTTACTATCAATTGAAGTCTACAAGTAAAATTTGTCACTGACAACATGCGACAATCCTTATCAGCTCCTCCAGCATTTTCTCCAAGCCCATCTTCTCCTGAGTTAGACTGGGAGAAGTGGAAAGAAAGTTTTGAAGCATATCTCAAGCTCTTGATGGCGATTCCTTCACGCATAAAAGGAACTTTTCGATTCTGAAACACTGTCTTGCATTTGAAGGTCGCACCATTCTTAAACATACCACAAAAGTTGTATTTTTTTAAGCGGAGATGAAGGTGATGGTGCAGAAGATCAGTATGCTACAGCAATTAAATCTCTTGACAATAGATTCAAAGCATGTAAGAACATTACATTAGAAAGGCATACATTTCGAAAAAGAGCACAGCTTTCTGGTGAATCAGCCACTACCTATGTTGGCGCTGTGCGTATTTTAGCAGAATCTTGTGATTATAAAAACTTTGAGGAAGGAATGATAAGGGATCAGTTGGTTGAAAAAACTAATAGCAAAAAAGTCCAAGAAGCTCTTTTAAATAAACCAAATTTGTCCCTACAAAAAGCGCTAGAAATGGCTACAAGGATTGAAAGTACTGCTTCTCATTTGGAACAAATATCTATTTCCAGTTCTGATAGTCAAGCACAAGCTGTTTCTTCTCTCAAAAGCAAATCCAATTCTTTTTCAAAAGACAAACATAAAGAGAATAAGGATGGCCAGCTTAATACTGATAAATATTCCAGATCCATTAAACGTTGGGAATGTTACCGTTGTGGAAGTAGTTCCCACCTTGGAAATGCTAAATTTTGTCCTGCCCTCAATAAAATGTGCAGTAAATGTCAAAAGAAGGGCCATTTTGCAAGTGCCTGCAGATCAAATACTAAGGCGTCATCATTTAGCAAACCAAGCACGTTGTCCACTAAGAAAGTTATGAATATTGAGCAATCTTCGGACATATCATCTTCAAGTGAAGAAGAACAAATTTGCATATTGTCTGATGCTCAGAATGCTAACGTCATTGCTATAATCGAATCAGAAATTAAACGACCTCTATGTACATTAACTGTAAATGGTGTAGAAATCAAAGTCCTAGCCGATTCGGGATCTTCGTTTACTTTAATATCTGACAAAATATGGGAAGATTTGTTTAAATCACAAGGTCATGTTTTAAGACACTCTCTTGTTAAACCAATTGCCTATGGAGGAAAAAACATAAATGTTATAGGTGAATTTGATGCTAATTTATGTTTCAAAGGTAACCATGCTAATGCAATTGTTTATGTTGCTAAGGATGACACATGCCTTTTGAGTTGGAAAGACCAGGACAATCTGGGAATTATTTTAGATCCCAATGACCCTCAACAGGTGTTATTAAAGAAGGATTTGGTCTTAGTACATGCGCTTAAAGATGAAACATGGGTAACTACTCATCCTGAGATTGTTAATGATAAGCTAGGATTAATTAAGGGCTTCAAACACAAAATTAAGTTATTTGAGGGAAGAAAATCTGTGGTGCATAAAGTTTGGAGAGTACCATTGGCATTGCGTGAAGGACTTAAAAAAGAACTAGATAAACTCTGTGCGAGTGACGTTATCGAACCCATAGAATCTTCGGATTGGGTTTCCCCCATCGTTCTGGCGTGCAAGGCCAATGGTTCTCTTCGCATGTGTGTTGACCTTCGAGAGTTACATCGGAACATCTGGATAGACCAGCACCCATTACCAAATATTACTGAGATGACCAGCACCCTTAAAAATGGAAAAAGGTTCAGTCTGCTGGACATGACTTCAGCCTATCACCAGGTTGAGTTGCATCCTGATTCGCGGCATTACACTGGCTTCATCACCCCAGAAGGATTATTCCAATTTAAACGCATGCCATTTGGCCTTGCATCTGCTTCGGCAGTTTTTCAGAGAATTGTAGAAAGCATGTTTAAGAACATTCCTGGGGTGATGGCGTTTCAGGATGACGTTTTGGTCTATGGTTCGGATCAAACTCAACATGATGAGACATTAAGTAAGGTCCTTAATATTTGAAAAGAAAAAGGCGTTACCTAAGGTGTGGAAAAATGTAAAATGAATGTGGCCTCTTTGGATTATTTTTGGGTACAAACTATCTGAAAAAGGGGTTGAACCAAAAGATAGCCTAATTAGAGCTATAGAAAATTTCTGCATTCCAATGGACAAAGATCAATTGAGATCTTTCATGGGACTCATTGAGTTCTATGCTAGGTTTGTTCCCAATTGCTCATCGAAAACATTTCATATGAGGAATCTCCTTAAGAAAAATGTCATTTTCAAATGGTGTGATGAATGAAACAAAGAATTTCAAAAGATTAAGTATGAGATAGCTCATGCCATTCCTCTGAAACCTTTTGATATTAACGACTATACCATAATTATGACGGATGCAAGCCAGAAGGGTCTTGGCGTGGTACTAATGCAGCGCAGGAATGGAAGGGAGGATGTAGTAGCCTTTGCATCAAGAGGTCTTAAAGGTGCAGTGGCAACGTATTCTGTAATAGAGCGCAAAGCCTTAGCTTGTTGGTGGGGTATTGTTCATTTTAAGCACTACTTATGGGGCTCCAAATTCACCGTGAGAGTTGATCACAAACCTTTAGTACAACTCTTCACAACAAGAGGTGTGGAGAAGGCAACACCCCGCATCGCAAAATGGCAGTATAGACTATTAGAACATAATTTTGAAGTAGAGTATGTTCCAGGAAAGAGGAACATTGTGGCAGTTTGTCTATCTAGATTGCCAAGTCTTGATGAGACAAAGGAAATTGAAGAAGTGGATGAAGGAGATGTATTTTGTTTCGCCATCATTGGTTCATGTGGTGCAATTTTGGAAAATTAATGGAGAGACGCATATTCTTGTGATGAGGATATCAAGAAGGTAATGGACACGATTCACACAGGATGGAATAATGGATCGTCTCTTGATGATTCTATTGGTAAATTCAAACATGTTTTTGATGAGTTATCAATAATTAATGACTTTTTATTCCGTTCTACTTCTCTTGTAGTTCCAACAGGTATGAGGAATAAAGTTCTTACCCTAGCTCATGAGGGCCATATAGGCATATGTGCAATGAAGAGGAGGATTAGGGAGCAATTCTGGTGGCCTGGTCTTGATAAGCATAGCGAACATTTTGTGAGGGATTGTTTGCAGTGTGCCATTAGTGACAAAACTCAGGTGACTGTCCCCAGCCCTGTTCAAGCTGTAGAAGTTCCTCCAAAACCGTGGTCCAAGTTGGCTATTGACATCATAGGTCCTTTGAAGTTGTTAGATCATGGTGTGTCAGAATATGGTATTGTTGTCATGGATTATTACAGCCGTTGGCCAGAATTAAAATTCGTAAACGTTCCCACAACTTCTTGTATCATAAAATTTCTAGAATTTCTTTTTGCAAGGGATGGCGTTCCTGCCAAAATTATATCTGATAATGGTTGCCAGTTCACCTCTTCAGAATTTGGGGAATTTTTAAAATTCATAGACATAAAACATACTAAGACTTCTCTTTATCACCCTAGGAGTAATTGTCTTGTGGAAAGGTTTAATAGGGTAATTAAAGACAACATACAACTCTCCAAAGCTAGCAATCTTGATTGTAAAAAAGAACGTAAGAATTTGTTATGGGCTGTACGCACCACTCCTAACTCGGACACAGGAGTTTCTCCTTTTGCTTTACTCAGAGGTCGGATTCCCTCTTCAAAAATGTTAAGAGGATGGATGGGTGCGTTCAGTGTACCGATAACAAAATTACAAGATGTTGACAAGAAGAGAGTTGAAGCTCAAAAGAAGTACATTCAGTCTAGCATAAGACAGCTCAAAGTAAAGGTGGGAGATTTTGTGTGTGTTAAATGTTCTAGAATTTTGCCTAAAGGATCGTCTAAGTTCTCTCATCCTCAACTTGTAGTGAGAACTAATAAAAGTGCGGTACAATTGGAAGATGGAAGGTGGTGGAATAAAAGTAAGATTTCTCTTTCTAACCACCACAATTCATCTTGTATCAATCGGTCTACTGCTAGTTCTAGTCAAACCAGTCCATGCCACAATCCCTACATTCGTGAACACTTGTCCAGGTCAACAAAATTGCCTAGCAAATTTCCTGATAACGTAATGTATTAATGAATGAATTAATATGTCAGAATCTTGATTAATTATTTTGTTTTATGAAAACATGGTTGATATTTAGTACTGGAAGCATTTAGTTTTAGTTTTCATTTGTATAGGAGGAAGATGTGTTAGGTTCTAATTGTAATGTTCTGCGTGGAACTTTCACGTAGAAGGGTTCTGGAAGCAAGGGAGACGACAGTTGGGGAAAGAATACAAAGGGAGACATCTGCCCTTGAGTCCTGCTGGTAATAAAGAAGAAATTAATCTACTTACCAGACTCCTGCAACTTCTTTTCAAGAGGCCAGAATACAAATAAATGTGATGGGTGGATATGACATCTGCTGCCCTCTCCTTGCAGTCACGGGTTCATAAAGTAAAAATCTTGACACTGAGCTGTGCCCCCTGTTGGCTCCCCCAGGTACAGTCAAAGGACAGACCCACAATGGGACAGACGGACAAGAGCTGTTATCTCACCCTGAGGACTTTCTACCATCACTAGCCCATGGTGACCAGACAAGCAAAGCCAAACTCCGGGGCCAGCCACAGACATAGAAGAAGGACTATCACAGGGCAGTGACTGTGGGCTGTGGGTGCAAGGAAAGGACACAGTGCCTTGCAGGATACAGTAACACAGACCACACAAAGCTTCACAACACAAACACCGCCCACAACCTCCTGTTAAATACATGCAAACACCAACCTGCAGGGCAATGTGCAATCCAGACACCGCACACAGCATGTAAACATCACAGCAAGTGCACTTTGTATCTATGTAACATCAGGTCTACCAGAGAACTCCATGCCGTCAGAGACTCTATTTGGGCTTTCTTTCACGATATAATGCATTCCGGGAGTCGTAGTCTTGATCAATTGCAGGTATACAAATATGTGTGTTTCTAGCGCCAAGAGGCCACAGATGCTCTTGTGCGTTTCACCAATAATACAGGCTCAGCGCAAGCCCAAGTATTAAGGGGCATATCAACAACAAATAGCGATAATTATAGCTAAGCGCTGTCAGCGCTAAAAATGTTATCGCCGGCGAAGTCTTTTTTTTATCGCCACAGTAGCAGTATTAACAAGGCGCTGCTAGCCAGCGATAGCAATCAGTTCCGGCGCCAATGGATGGCGATAAAATCCTAGCGCCGGTGAAAAAAAACGCACGCTAAGCCGCGAAAAGTAGAGCTAAGCAAATTATCTCCAAAATCAGCCTGAGAATTGACAACAGGCCTGCATTTTGCACGCAGCAAGCGGGAAAATGCACTATAAAGGCCCCCAAGCAGGCAAACAAAAAATGAATTCCAGTGACCAGACCAGAGACCAGACCAGAGCAATGGAGGAAGCAGGGCCAAGCGCAGAGACCGCAGCGAACCCCACAGCCAGCCAGGAGGAGCAGGGAGAGAGCCAGGGGAAGGAAAAGAGGAGGAACCCCAGGTTCAGCCACCAGGAGAATCAGGTCCTGTATAGCCTGGAGGCTGAACACCAGCAGGAGCTGTTTATCCGGAGGAAAGTGCCATTGTCCCGAAAGAAACACATCTGGGAGGAGATCACAGCTAAGGTCAATGCTGTGGGAGAGAGGAGTAGGTAAAAAAGCAGCCATGGCCACTGGAGGTGGTAGCCCTGTGCCGCAGCTGGAGCTGGATGAGCAGGAGGAAATGGTGGCGCAAGTCATCACTGAGGAGATGGTGGTTGGAGTGCCGGGTCGGGACACCGCTGCAGGTGAACAGACACAACCACAGGGTGAGTACAGACTAAGGAGTGGGTGGATGGGGGTGGATGGCCACAATGGCATACATGTACAATAAATAGCATTCCCTCCCACAATTACTGTGGTTCAGGTCCCAGATAGCCCTGTGCATGGTGGCATGGACACACATCAACTGATCCAACATAAACATTGCTAGACACACTTTGACAGACACACTGACATTGAAATGTGCACTGAAACGTCAGAAAAACACAGTCTAGCTACATCATCAGACCACAAAATAAGTGCCACATCACATACCAAAATGCCACATCACATAGAGACGCAGCATGCTGCCAAAATGCACCCCTTGCACCATCACAACCCATATCCAAATCATCTCCTCAAGGCCGCAACTCACATGTGCCAAAATGAGTATGCAGCGTGAATGTGACTTATCACGTGCACGTGTAAGCATGCCAACAGCAAAGCCAGCACACCTGCAAAATAGCACATGTGGCTGACTTGTGTGCAAGGATGTGCGTGGCCAACAAGTGTGACTTGGAGGGCCACACACAACCTTGCACACGAGCCAGATACATGTGCAATGTTGCAGCTGTGCTGAGCCTGTCGCTGGCATGCTTACTCGTGCATAGGACCAGTCACATTCAGACTGCATACTCATTTTGGCACATGGGAGTTGCGGCCTTCTGAAGAAGATTTGGATAAGTGTGGGGATGAGGCAAGGGGGACATTGTGACAACCTCATGCCTGTACTACAAAAATGCCCCCTTGCCTGTACATGCTATGCAGCACTGTGTACAGCAAGATGAGAAAGAAATGAGTGACTCTGCATACCGACAACACATGCAATGTCACACCAAAAATACGGATTATGGGGCATATTACCAAGGACGGCGTTAAAATAATAGCTGCTTGAGCGGCAGAAAACTGACACTAAAGCGGCGATAATGGTCCTGAAAATATGCCCTGGAGAATTCCAATAGAAGCCCATGGTCACACCAGAACATGGACTTCTATTGGAATTCCCAAGGGCATATTATCGAGCCCATTATCGCCGCTTAAGAGGAAGTTCTCTGCCGCTCAAGTGCCGATAATTTGTAATGCCGTCCCTGATAATATACCCCTTAGTCGTGTGCCCTCCACTGCAAAATGCGATGCAGGGCGCACCATGAAATCCATTCAGTCATCCAAAGGCAACTTACCTGCATTCACACATATCCCTGTCCATAATACCCACCACCCTCTCCAGCCCCACGTCAACGCATGGCATGTACTATTTTCTCTTGCAAATTTAAAAAATCTTCATGTCTACGAAAGCTAGATCTTCAAATCTAACAATTGCGCCAACCTAGGGACATATTACCAAGATAAGCATTGAAATTATCGCTGCCTTAGTGGCAGGAAACTGCCACTAAAGTGGCGGCAATGGGCTTGATAATATGCCCCTGTGAATTCCCATAGAAGCCCATGTTCACACCAGAACATGGACTTCTATGGGAATTCACAAGGGCCGATCATCAAGCCCAACACAGACGCTTTAGTGGCAGTTACCTGCCGCTAAAGCCGCGATCATTTTAACGCTGACCCTGATAATATGGCCCCTAGACTAGGCCTGGGCCAAAATTCCGTTCCGTTCACGGAAATTGCGATAATTTGGCATTTTCGCGTTCCACGGAAAGCGCGAAAATGTCAAAATTTCCGCATTCCGCAGCTTAGCGATAATTTGTTTCTTGCTCGGGCTGTAAAATAATACATTCTCGCGTGCGCGCGATCGCCTTACCTGAATCCCCGCATTCGCCGACAAGTTTTACCGATCTGGTCGCGTTCTCCACGAGATGTTGGATTGTTGGTAGCCATTTGCGCTGTCTCGCGACAGTTCGCGCCCGCAGTAACGTCATGCGTCGCGCGATCACGTCTTTCTTCTCGCGATCATGCACCGCGTGACAAGTGAAAACAAGATGGCCGCGCCCGCGAGCAACCGCATGGGTACGTTGGTGAGCCGCAACCACGCAGAAAATACCGCGAACGGGCGTGAAAAAAACTTCCGCATCTTCACGATATTTCCGCGTGTTTGCGGAGATTTTTAACATTTTCGCGATAATTTGCGAAAGTGAATTTTGCAAATTCCTCCCACACCTACCCTAGACCCTCTCCCCTCACTATGATGTTCAATTTTCTGAGCATAGGATCCTTGGCTTGTTACTATGACATGTCTCCTCTACTACCTTTAATATTAACAACCATGTAAAAAGGGGATTAACAACCAATTTACAACACAGGCCATATAAACAAACATCACCAGCACAAATCCATACGAAAGTCTATTTCACACTCCCTCAAGGCATGAAACTACCCATGTTGCTCTGTACTCCTTGATAGCCTTAGCAGTGCGTAATCTGTGGTATCCAGAAGGTAAACACTAACAACACAATATACAGGCTGCCGCTTTAGATTCACCCATCATGCATGTCTACAATGGTGTCAAATGGTCACATCTACGGGCTATAAAGGCCCCAGCCTGGTAGCAGCTCACCTGGCTCAGTGTTGACATCGCTCTCACTGTCTTTGTCCACCAATGGTCCAAAGAAATGGTCCCATGCCCTAGCCGCCTCAAGTGATTCCTTGCTCACTGTACCCTTGACCAGTAGTAGCCTAACTATCCCATCACACTCTGCCCATTTGGTGAACTTGCATTCCCATTGATCTAAACTCGTGGCCCCACTTGCCTTCCAGTGCATCGTAATATCCCCACATGGCCACTAATAATCCCCTATCCATAAACTTGCGGCAAGCCCACTTTGAGCCGTGTGTGGGAAGTAGTGTAGGATACAAGCCCCCAACACCAGATCTACCTCCCTGTCCGTCAACACCTTCAAT
Source organism: Triturus cristatus (assembly GCF_964204655.1). Lineage (NCBI taxonomy): Eukaryota > Metazoa > Chordata > Amphibia > Caudata > Salamandridae > Triturus > Triturus cristatus. The sequence goes on from NC_140590.1 coordinate 1,875,863,089, forward strand.
AGTGTTATCACTACGGTCAAATGAGTAGCCCAAAGTGGTCACCCCCAAATCATGTGAGGGAAGTTTGCCCCCTCTCCCTAAACCCTTGTGCATGCCTATGAGTCAGTGTATAAACATGCATTGACTTTTTGCCGGTGTGAGGTAAGGCGATGTGAAACATTAAAAATAAGCCTTTGGAAGCGGGTGTGCCTTCTGCACCTCCATGCTTACTCTACAATCTCAGCACAAGCCCTTTCCGGTATCTCTCTCCCTACATCTACCTCCCATTTCAATTAAGAATGTCCAAAGGGGGCAGCTCCACGAGACCCATGCGCATGTACAGGCATGTGACTGCCTTAAACTTTGCAGCTGCTGTCAATATGTATTGGCACCCTAAAGAAAGCTCAGGTCCTGCTTGGTCCCCTTTACAATGCGCTGTGATCGCTGCATGGAGTATGTAGTCCCCCCCTCTAAAATCAAACCGCTCATGCAGAGTCTAGAAGGTCAGCGCCTGGTATGATGCACAAAACGGCCACACACACTCCATATGTGGGACCAAATCTGTGGGTAATGGGTGTGGACACTGTCTGCTCAGAAAGCAACAACAATTGCTATACATGCTGCACCATACTCTGAAAGGGTAATCCAAAAGAAGTGCAGGAAGCAAACCATGCAAGATTAAACATGACAGACGCAATGCACACAACACCAATCACAAGGAGCCAATGCGACTTAGAGGCACATGTGTCCTACACAGTGCAGCTTTGTAGAAAAAACACGGCGTATATAATCAAGGACGTTCTTAAATTTATCATCACTTCAGCGGCATGAAACTGCCACCAAAGCGGTCATAATGTGCATGATAACATGCAGCAGAGAATTCAACATGTGCTTCTCCTGGAAATCTAGGCGGCACATTTCCAAGAACATCTTTGCCGCTTGTAGAGGAAGTCTCCTGCTGCTAAAGCGCCGATAACACCATGGACGTCCATGATAACATGCCCCCAAGTAGGCTCCCATTGCCAATGTGCCACACTGATAATGCAAGTGATAGGGCATGATGGATAGCATGTCTGCAGGACAAAGAGATTCACATGGTGCAGGACACCTCACTGATGTTGCAGAGTGTGGAACTCATCCTCAAGGGAGCATGTCACACCCTGGCACAAACTTATGTACACACAACCCCTGATGTGAACAAGACACTTGATGACCTACTATGCACAAGTGCCACAACTCTGACAAGGACACACAATCCACACAGATTTCCACATGTCTGCATTGTCCATACACAGAAGTCAAAGGCCCATTTCTTGAAAGGGACAAGGGGCAGCTAAACAAAGGCAGCAGGTGCCACCATCACACAATGCAGTGTACACACATACTAATCTGAGTACATCAACATTGCCTAATAGGTGTTCCGGACTGCATCAGTCACATAACACAAACCAGTACACAACAGGTAGCATTTGTGTGTAGACACTGTCAAGACACATTTCTCACCTAGCCAACTAGTGATATTACAACGTACAAGTACACCCACACATCCGTGATGTCTCTGCAATAATCACCATCCAGAAACTAGCATGCAGATTGTACAAAATATCTATAATGTACAGTCTCCCTCAGTCTGATTGTTAAGTCAAATAATGCATGCCCATACATGGATACCACTGTTAAACTGTATCTCCCATGAACATTTCAGAGGGAGCGACAACACCTCCTGGACAGCTGGACGACCCACTCCACCCCGATGACTCGTCCCAAACACCAACCATCAATGTGGACGAGTTTCAGCGTCTCCTCGAGTCCTTCACAACACCAACTCCAGTAGCAGGGCTACCCAGCAGCATTGCGCCCAGCCCACCCACTGCACAAACCACCCAGCAGCAAGCACCTCCCACCACAGCTGCCTCCCAGGACCCAGCCAACACATATGCGGCCTTTCACACCATGGTGCTGGAGGTCCAACGGGAGACACGGGACCTGGTGCGGGTGGGCTTGGAGAGCCTGGCAGCCAAGTTGAGGAGCTCAGTGGGTGTCTGAATCGCCTTGATAACAACATGGCGAGGATGACAGACATCCACACATCCCTCAATAACATCCAAAGCTCCCTGGATGACATTGCTGGGGACCTGATCCGGAGAGCGGACACACTGTCCCGGCAGGATAGCTCCAGCAGTGTCTTTGCTGCATTATCCCGACTGGCAGGGGTAATGGAGTTCAGGGAGCGGAGGGAGCTCCAACAGCTGGCTGCCACGGCTCAACACCAGCGTAATCTGGAACAGACATGGCAGGCCATGCTTCTCCACATGACATCTTTACCTCCCCACGGTCTTGCGACATCTGATGCTTGCACATCCACATCCTCAGCTCCGCACCCTGAGGTGTCTGTGCCTCACAGTGCTGCTCCCACCATACCACCACCCACATATGAGACACACGACACATCAGAGGACGAATCTGAGGATGAAACTGCCACCATGGTGATGCGCAAGTCCAGCTAACAGTGATGTACCAAGGCCTGTCGGTTGGTACACAACAACATTTCACTGCCCTTCCTCTCCCACTGTCTGCCGACGTCCACCAACACACAGCGTGGACCCACACATTGACCCACACAAATCTCCTCTTGTTCACTGACAATGGCACTGCAAAATCTGCCTCCTTCCCTGGCTCTGTCGCTCACAATGGACTGCTACTCCAACAGGCATCCTGCCAATCCATTGTCCTATGGTCCACTTCTGGTACATGCACAACCTGTTTTTAGTAAATAAATTCACTTAAATCACACAGCTGCGTGTTTCCATGAACAATCAAGTATTTAACTTAGGCAATAAGTAAGGGGCTGTGAATTCACAAGAAGGTCCGGCAAGGCTAATTCAATCAATGTACATGTGTCACCTGACACGGATAGGCAGTGAGATGGCCGTGTATGTGCAAAAGCAATCTAGATAATTTTCCTATGACAGCATCTTTAAAGTGCACCACTAACCCGTGAGTGTCTCAAAGGAGCGAGGGGGGGGGGGGGGGGGGGGGAGTCTGCCACTGCTTGGAAATCCCGTTCTTGAGGAGTCACATAAATGTCAAATGTCACCATGTGGGGAGAGTGTTCCAGTTCTTTGCGTTGAGGTGGCATAATGATCTTCTGCAGGAGTTAGCTGTCCATATGCGGGGTACTGCGGTGATTGCAATGTCAGCGTGGCGGACCTGCTGGATTGGGGTGCAGAAGCTGAGTAGTCTGTTGAGGTATGCATGTCTGGTGTTGTGGAGTGGCTTGTGTGCGTGTTTCTTGCGCGTGGAGGTGATACACTTGTTGGCGGTGAGTCAGTGCAGGTCTCACAGGTGGGGTGTGATGTGCTGTCGGCGAGGGATGTTGAGGACCAGGCGTGCAGAGGCGTTTTTAATGCGTTTAAGTTGTTATTAGAGTTTGGCCGAGGCTCCTACATAGAGGATGTTACCGTATTCCAACTTGCTGCTGCTGAGTGCCTGTGTGACTGTTCCCCATGTTTTGGTGGTAATTCACCTGTCAAACTTGACAAGCATCTGGAGGGTGATGAAGCAGGAGGACGAGACGGCGTTTACCTGCTTTGGCATGGAGAGAGTAGAGTTGATGTTGAACCCCATGTTGCATGCGTGGTTGGTTGGTGCTGGATCTGTTCCCAGGGTGGCCGCACACCAGGAGGTGTCTCATGCGTAGGGGGTAGATTCGAGGATGAGCATTTCTGTCTTGTCTGATGTTCATCTCCTGTTGGCAGTTCTTCGTCCACTCAGCAACGTCTTACAGTCCCACATGCTGTATGGTTGTGTAAGTTAGGGTGGCCATGGTGAGGGAGAAGATCAGCTGGCTGTCGTTCTCGTAGGAGATGATGTTGAGGTTGTCGGGTAACGTGTGCGAGTGGTGACATGTACATGTAGAACAATGCTGTGTGAGGGATGAGCCCTGGGGTAATCCGCAGAAGATTACAGTGGACTCTGAGCAGGAAGGGTGTAGGAGGGCGGACTGGGTTTTGACGTAGAGGAAGGAGTCTGTCCAGTCACGAGCCTTGTCTCGGATCTCGTTGTCGTGTATGCGTGTGCATAGTGTGCAGTGCAAGACAGTGTTGAAGGCAAATCACAGGTACTGGTCAATGAGTGCTGCTCTTTCACTGTTGTCCATCCATGGCATTATGTCATTGGTGGCGGAGATGTGTCCAGTTTGCTGCAGAAGTATGTCCGCTGAAGCGCAAATGGGACTAATCCTGGATGCTGTTCCCATAGAGTTAGTGGGTCAGTTGTCTGTTGATGGTCTTCGCAATGACACCTCACAGGAATGGTAGCAGGGAGATGGGACGTAAGTTCAGGCGGTCCTTGGGGTCAGTCATTTGTGTGTGGAGTATGGGGTTGATATCGATGTGCTTCCAGCTCTACGTCAATGTTGAATTCACAAGGGAGATGTTGATGCTCATCTGGAAATGGGGTGCAATGGTGGGGCTGGCTTTGGAGCAGATGTGGTGTGGGCATGGGCCTGACGTTGATCCGTAGTGGATGTTGTACCAGATGTACATTGTGTTTGTGTTGTTTACGTTGGTCCAGGAGAGCAGGGGGTTGGTGCGTATGGGATCTGTGGTGATGGAGGTCTCAGTGCTATTTGTGGCAGTCGTGGCGTTGTAGCTGCCGTGGATGGCTGCACCCTTGCGATGGACGAAAGTAACAAAGGAGTTGCACAGGTCTTGCGACGGTGGGATGGTGTTGGAGCTGGTGTTGGAGAGTTCTTTCACTAGGTTGAAGAGCGCTTAGCTGGTGTGAGCGTTGTTGGCAATGCGGTCTTTGAAGGAGGCCCAATTGCGCATCTGATGAGGTGATGGTGTCTGTGTGTGGCATCTTTGTGGGTTGCGTAGCTGTCCAGTGTCTGTTCATGCAGCAATTTCTTCACTAGCTCATGGCAGGTCGGCATTGAGGCCTGGTGTTCTGCATTGCACCAGCTGGCTTACTTGCTGGTGTGTCTGTTGGAGTGTGTCTTAATCTGGGTGAGTGTGTTTGCTGGTTAGCTGTGCTTCTGTGACTTTGCTCCAGCAGTGTCAGTGGATCTGTTGGTTGTGGTGGCGCGTGGTGTCTTCATGGAATGTGAAGTTGATGCGTTGATGGTTGATCCAGTGGAGGTTGGGTGGGTGGTTGGAGTAGACGTGGGAGCTTGCAGATAATATGTGGTCAAGCATATGGCTGTTGTGGTGGGTGGGTGTTGTGACAAGTTGTATGAGGCCGAGGTTGGCCAGGGTGTCGTCAGGGTGGTGGATACGGTGCCGTTAATGTACACGAGGTGGAAGTTCAGCTCTATGTGAAGGATGTAGTCTGTGGATGTGAGGGCGTGTGTACTGACAAAGTTGGTGATGGAGTTGCAGAACTTTGTTTGGGGTCTGGAGGCTCTTTATACGAGGGTTACTCTGAGTGTGGTGTTGAGATTGGTGTGGATCTGGAAGTGCAGGTGTTTGGCGTTGCTGAGGATGTCATCGTTGTTGGTTGAGACTCTGACAGTGTTCCTGTTGACGATGGCAATTCCTAGTCCTACTCCGTTGGTGCGGTCCCTGTGGTTTATCTTGTAGCTGCACAGGATGGCTATGGCAAAGTAGTGTTCTGAGGAGGGGTACAATTAGGTCACTGTCATGGAGACCATGTCTGGGGAGGTTGGGTTGAGTAGGTCCCAGAGTTCACTTGTGTGTTGGCATCTGTGGCAGGTGTTGGGGACAATGCATCTGAGGTAGTTGGCTTCCAACACAGTAGATGGATTTGCAGATTCGATGCTGGTGACAATGCAGTTCCGGCTGGAGAGGTGTCCTTGTGTGCGTTCTGTTGCGGGCAGGAAGCAGGTGTGTGATCGTCCTATGTTGAGGGCGTTGAGTGTGCTAGCATCGTAGTGGCAACGTGTGTAATTGCGTTCGTGGACCCAGGATGTTCCTGCACTTTTCGCGGACCCCGCGTGGATGTACGCAAGTGGAAGGGGAGGTAGGCGGATCTGCCTGGCATGTGGGGGGTACGAATGTGCGTGTTGCTGTGCGGCTCACCAGGGGATACTGTGGTGGGAAGGGAGATCGGAGGAGGTTTGAAAAACACGTATCCGAAAACAGGGTAAGAAATGTAAATGAGCAATACAACTAAACCCGGCAGAAGGGGGCACAGTGTTGCAAACTAAATAACACTTGCAATGATGGCAGAGATGAGACAACCGGAGTCAGATAGTGAAGAAGGGGCACAGGGGGCCCCACGAGATTACACGGGCCAAATTGCACTGACAACATTGATCAGATAGCACAATCTAGCAATATCCCAATTCTGAGCCCACGACATGTATGACATATGTGTGAGAAAGTATCATTTTTCATGCATGGTATTCCCCCACTTTTTGAGGAACTGCTGAATGGACTTTGAGTGAGCGTGCCCTGGACTCCTGCCAATCAGGTGCCCAGGGCCGATGTTCCTTCCCGAAACACTAACATTCAAAATTGACAAACCCTGGACAACTAACCTACAATCCACATCTGGTTGGGAGGCTGCCTAGGCTTCCACACATCAGACATGTTGCTGGACCCCAGGGTGTAGAGCCCCCACTCTCCTGGGCCTGCAACAATGCACATGCTGGGAGAGGTGCTAGGTCTCCTCCCCCAGGATGGGCAGGGGGAAGCTTCAAAGGCATGCAGACTCAGTGAGCTTCTCCAGGCCACTTGCTGTACCCAGAAAACTGCCCCAACACCCCGTTCTGACACCCACTCTGGCGGGAAGACTGGCCGGAAACACAAAATAGGGACAGGGTATGTTCCAGCGTGCCCACACCAACCCTCAGGTGGGGGAGGCGAGGTGAAGCCCATCTCCGGGCGCTCTCCATCTTGAAGATGTGAAGCCCTGCACAATCAGGACTAGGCTACTGGCCCACTCCCACAGGTGAGTGGCAGGATAGTATGTGTATCCACCCCAGGGCAGGGACCCTTTGGTCCCTCCCTGTACCTCCCTGTAACGCAACTAAACCTAGTATTTAGAGGCACCCTGAACCTTCCTTTGCCAGATTTCGAAAAAGCAAGGTGGAGCAAGAAGAAATAAACTGCTGTGCAGCTGCTAAGAAGAGGAAGACACCAACTGCTTTGTCCCCAGCCCTACCGGCCTGTCGACCCTTGAACCTGTTCCTGCCACAGCCCAGACCCACTTGTGGCCAGCAACCTCACAAACCCCTGTGGACCTGGCTACCTTGTGACTCTGATCATCTGGGAGGCCCATGAGTAGTAGCTCTGCTCAAAGCAAGTTTCTAACCCCTGGCATCATCCCGGAACCGCAAAGCCTGCACACTCTGCACTGGACAAGCCTGGCCTGTGTCGGAGTGGACAAAGACCCCGATGATGTCCCCCCCCCCCCCGGCGACTGTGACCCCGAATCTGGCCAACAAGCTCTCACCTCGACGCTCATGACGACGCCTGCAGCCTCAGAACCAGGGACCCCCCGACCACAATCAACAGAGGGTAAGATTTACCAAGACCAAACGTCACCCCAGCATGCGGCGCACTACGGCCCCCTGTGCACGACTCCTGGGTACATACCCACCCTCCAACTACCCAATTTAACTCCCAAAGTGGTGGGGGCATATGAAGAAACTGCGTCCCCGAGATTGCAGCCTTTGTTTACCCAGAAGCTTTCCCATTGCAATCCATTGAGTGCACAAAGGGTCAAAAGCACCCTGCACCCACCTGCCCAAGCGGCCCTGGCAGTGGGACTTCTACTACTACCTACTTCCCCATTTGCCATGAGCAAGTGACCAGGAGCCCAGCTCCCACAGCCGTGTAGCCTGCTAGTCAGCAGCCAACAAACAAGGACCCCCTGCCTCCCATAGGATAACATTGTGCCAAACTCACTCTGCCCCCCGTCCGCCACAGTCCCACAGAGGGTGTAACAACTGTACAAACCTGACCCTGGGGGAACCCTGAGTCTGTGGCCAGAACCTTAACTCTGCCAGTCGAGTACTTACCAAAAAGCTGATAACCCAATTGTATTCCATAGGGTAACATTGATTGGTTAACATCAGAAAATTCTTGTAAGTGTGGAGATTTTAAAAGTGAAAATTTTTGCTTAAAATCAACCAACTAACACAAATGGAAAAACTCAACTGCTATTAGGAGAGATCCCAGTGCTGGATCTTGGTGCCCAGCACTGACCCTGAACACCACTCACAACCGTACTTACCAATCACACTATTTTCTTCCATCGGAAATCATTGCCAGTTTCTCTGTAAAATTTCTTCTTAGTGTCAAGTTTAGAAATAGCAAAATATTGCATGAAAATCACAACAGCAACTACAACGGATATACTCACATGTTTCCAAGACCTTGCACAGGACTGAATATAGGATCCAGGCCATGACTTAGAAAAGTTATCCTGGAAGTAATCTATTGCAAATCACTTCCAACTCACAGTGAGCAAAAATGTATTATTGTGTTTGAAATTGTGTTGCCAATTGCAACAACTTGTAACTATTACCTACCAAAGTCAATTGCATATTGCCAAAGTATGTAACTAAAGCCTCGCGTTCTGAGGAAGTATCTTTTGATACCTATTGTTGGTTATAAAATAAAACAAACAATTATTTTTATATCAAAACCATTGGCCTAGAGTTCAGTTATTGAGTGTGTGAGACCATCTGCTGACTGAGTGTGTACAACAAATGCTTTACACTGTCCTCTGATACTGCCTTACTGCTCGACCAAGCTACCACTTTAGAGAGTAAGGTTATATCTAACTTTAACCTCTGTCAAACCCCTGGGGACTGTGGACTCTGTACACCCTGTACCTATTTGGGAACAGTATATACAGAGCCACTTTCTCACATTATGCATGTGTGACAACATGTACAAGTCTGTTGCAGGACACAAGTAGTGTTGCCAAGAATGATAGCAAAGCATGATCTCCTGGCATATCACCAAACACAGGACGTGTTGGTCAAAGATTGTTGTGATGTAGCACATTGCATGTCACATCTCTAGGTGTTCACAACAGATTCACATTGCTGAGGAGACCCAAGGGCACAGGTCTAACATACATACATGGAACTACAAAGTAAGCCACACTGAAGTTGAGTCCACAATACTTACTGAAGCCAAAGTGCATGCGTCAGACAGCCCCTACCTGTGCACAAACAATGCAAAAGCAACTTCTGAGCACTGCCATGAAGTGCGCACATATTGGCCAATGTGCCCACGGAGGTCAGTTGAACTGCACTTAGCATATAGTCTGGATCAGTGGCAAGATCACAAGGGTGTCATCACTATGAGACAATGCGAAAGTTACAGCTGGGATGAGTGGCTATGGCACTGTTGGTACAGGGAGAAATGCAGCATGTCACCACTTGTGTGCAGCACAACTGTGTATCTGCAAACCAACATCACCAGGTCCCAAGGCATAACTGTAATGATTAAGTGTGTCACAAAAGCAAGAAACTCGAAGTTAAGTATGTATTCCGGACAGTGCTATTACTTCAAGACACCTGTGAGTGACCTCTATTCCAAACTCATTACTTAGTCTCATATAATTCATGTGACTCACTAACACTGTTGTGCCATGTGACGTTAACAATGGACCCACAAATGACCAACAGCATGCATGGAATGGAGATCGATTGGCCATGGTCAGGAACATGTGAGATGTTGGAGGTCACAATGAACTGTCACCAGAGTAGGCCGTAAACCATAATTGCTAATCTATCAGACATGCAAGGTCATTGTGCTCACATCTAAGGTATCTGGCCTCAATCCATCCTGCAGAGTGACAGGTCAGGACCATTGTTGCACATACAATGATTACTCCAAAGATGGTTTGATTTGCACACGATGGGGCAAGACCCACTCCCCCGCATCAGCCATGATATAAGTGCTAGCAGAAATCTATAATTAACAAGATTTATTATACAGTAATATATATATAAAACAAAAAACCTACACTAATCTATGTCCCTAACTCTAGCCCTAAACTAACTACTATTATTAATTCCAACTAAAACTATCTTAACTAACTATTTACAAACACAGAAAATGAATAAATACATCAACCCCCCACCCAAAGATAAATGAAACCTATCCCCAAATCCTATAACATTCAATAAGTAAAAACAGTCTAAAGCTAACCCTAACTAAGCCTACACTAAACCTATGCTAAACAACACACACAACTAGGACATCACACAACATAATAATAAAAGGGGGACAGTGTGGAAAGGGAGAAGAGGTGAGGGGGTGAGAACTGGGGTAGTGTTCAGGGCAGTCCGAGGTGGGCCATGATCTTGTGGATCTGTCGGTTCAGATAGAGGAACTCCCGGCGGATGTCCAGTAGGAGGGTAGTGTGGCCCTGGACAATCCGCATGATTTGTGCAAGTCCAGGATCCATGAGGGCTGGTGTTGGTGCTGGTGCTGGTGCCGGTGCTGGTGCCGGTGCTGGTGCGGGGGCTGGTGCTGGTGCCGGGGCTGGTGCAGGTGGCGGCGCATGCTGGCCTGGCACCGGTGCGGGTGTGGCAGCAGGGGGATTGACATCTTGGGATCCCACAACGACACCTGAGGTGGATGGTGTTGAGCCGCTGCCAGTGGTGATGCATTCCGGCAGCAACGGCCAGGTCCCTGCCCTCCTCTCAGCCAGGTAATCTGTAACCCTTGTGTACCTTCCGCACATGGAGGTACCGGTCCTTGGCAACCTGGAACCGGTGCTGTTCCTCAGGTGTCATGTTGTCTGAGAGAAAAAAAAATCATCTATGTCAGTTTTCTGTCCCCTACACTATGTAACCGTACAACATGAGATCTGTATCACAAGTGAAAAACAACATGTTAAGTCAAGGACTGACCTGTTAAACACAATGTCTACGCATGATTAAATAACTTCATGCTGTTGAGACTGACATGACAGTGCATGGCATGGTACATGCACTGACACAACTGAAAGCTAAGGATACGCTACAAACATGGCACCATTGGACAACCGGGCTGTGTGTGACCTGTACAATTGACTTCATTCGGGAGGCATAACCCCTACGTGCACAGCACAACCCTCTCCTATCCTGTGTCAGACAGCTGCATAATTACAATGCACATGTGCAGCCATGTGTGTCCCCCAGGAAGTGTGTGCAGTACATCAAGTCAGTGCCAAGACAGGCAAGGGGGTATGTGTGCAGGTGTGAATACCTACCTATTGGAGTCTCACACTACATGCATAATAACAGGCCTGGGACTGCCCTACTCACACTTGTAATCATGCTGCATCATGCCGCACTCATGGAAACATGTTTGGGGTATGAATGCGGACTTAGGCACTTACTCACTCCACCATTACTATGCAATTGGTGATAGTCATCCACTTCGAGGGGGATACATCATTGATCCACAACTGCCAGTCATGCATGTGTTGTAACCCCCAATCTCACTCCACAGTAGAGATGAACACGCATGCATCAACTATGCAAACTGTTACAATGGATTACACCTTGTAATGGCACCCTGGGGTCATGAGGGTTGTTTAATTGTTATGGCTAATATATATACACAGATCTTGTTGCCGCAGTCCTGAATAGCTCATCTATGTGACATAAAATGACGCAGAGCTAATGCATGGCCATGAAATGTGTGTTAAGTGATGTCACCAATTGTGTTAGATGAGTTGGTACACATGATCCTGATTCCAGCCTGGAATGTCCACACGGACATAGCCTGTCAACACCATTGCAGTGCACAAATATCAATTCTCAATTGACGTACACATCTATGGAATGTGTTTGTGTAACACGCCATTGACAATATTGGATCTGTGCTACACCCTGCCACTTCTGCTTCTGTGCTATGCAGCATACCTTAGGTATCACTGTGCCGAGATGTCTGACCTTGTACAGACATAATAGCACTGCCTCATTGTGCACAATGCTACACCCACTGCACGCCCCTTGGACGATGTCTACCGCATGTAAGTGTTCCATCTTGACTAGGCTGCGCAAATGAACATGGGAGTAAATGCTAGTGGCCTATTGCCAACACAACTGCAGTGTAAATGCCTAGTTGGCAGCATCATTAGCTCGCAAATAGGCACATACATTGACACGTGTATCAATGACTGTTGATGGACAAACTCACAACTCTGAATGAGATGCATTGTACGGAAAGGCTGAATACCTCAGCACATCATAGGCAATTAACATGCGATACACACCCATACTGATAATCAACTACGTGCTGCATTTGGCACAGACACTCATGACCACGCAACATGCCAATATTTCTTGTCACTACTCACCAGTGGCGTGTGGGTCCCGGAAACAGTCAATGTCCCCCTGGGTGATCGGTTGGCGTCCATCTGTGAGAGGACAAACACAATTAGGTGTTGTTAGGAAACCCCAGCAAACGTGGCATATTCACAATGTGAATTGTTACAGTGACAAACAATGCTACAGCCCTGTGGTGTTGACTTCATGTTGGCCACATGACTGGGCCTACTTTGAATGGCATCCACACAAGAACATGTGGAAGCAGAGGCTGCACAGCCAAAACATCACTGCTGGCCGAGCTGCACATATGAGTTATTTATGCAATATCAAGGCACCTCGTCCACACGGAGCGCATAACAAAACCTTTTTACTCATCGTCCTTGACCGATCGCTGCGGCGTTCATCACTGTCTCTCAAAGCCCACCAATATGCAGACTCCACAACAAAGGGATCCAAGACAAGGCCCTCAACTGGATCTGCTTCTTCCTCAAGGTACATACGGTGTGGGTCAGACACCCCTCTGTTGTCTTGAAGCCTACAACAACCAGCCGTGGAGTCCCCCAGAGATCCTCATTCAGCCCTACAATCTTTCACATCTACATGTCTCCGCACGCCACAATCGTGATTAGCTATGGACTCAACATTGTATCATTCATAGGCATACGACTGGCAACTCCTCCTCCACACATCCAGCCCACACAACTCCAGCAAACACAAGTATTGCGAATCCATGGCAGAGCTTGCTAGATGAATGTCAAAGAGCTGCATACAAGTGAGCAACAACAAAGATAAGTACCCATCATGCGGCAAAACATCCATGCATGTAATTACACAGGCTCCTCACACGGCATGGGGGACCCACACCCCAACACGGCCAAAGCACGCGACATGTAATCCATCATGGACTCCGATGTCCAAGATAATTGCAAGATCTATCCGGTCTCATCATCGTGCTTCCACACACTCTGCTTCCTATGTCAGACACTCAAATGACTCCTACTCAAACACACATAGACACTCACTCATGCCCTGTGCAATAGCTCACCCTACTACGGCACCACAGTCCATGACAGATTTTACATGAACCACATCCGCAAGCTGCAGGACATCTCAAATGCAACCACAGGACTGATCCTCACACTGCCAGGACCCTGTCACACCTACCACCACCTGCGCACACTCCACTGTCTCCACATCAAAGCTAGAGTCACATTCAAAATGTGCACCCAGGATCACACAGCCATCCACAACACTGGGCAAACATACCTTAACATCCAACTCTATTTCCATGGCACATCAAAGGACCCGACGATCCAACCAGCTGGCCTATGCCGTGTTCCCCCGCCCCAGACGGACCTGATTGTGAGTCTGCTCCTTTTCCTACCTTGCAGATATGGCCTGTGGCACACTTCCGCTACACCTCTGACAGGCAACGTTGGTCCCCATCTCCAAGCACTAACTCTGAACATTGCTCTTCGACAGACTCACCCCTTGCTATACTTCAACATGCGAACACCGCCACGCCCCTGCAACCCTTCTTGTTGAGTATACGCTCACATTAAGCATGTGTGTTTTGGGATGGTTAACACCGGGGATGTCCATTCCTATGTGGTATTTCCAGTGGCAAACACAATCTACGCGGTCATTGCAACGCCAATCGTCACTCCACCTTACACTGCATGGCGCACATCAATAATGTGTATTTTGATTGACTATCCCAACACCTTCCGTACTGTTGCACACACTGTAGTGGGAAGAGTGAGTCATGCAAATCCAAGGTCAAGGCCATCATGCGCAAGTATTATTCGCAAGTCACATTGCATTAACCACGTTGTTACAGTGTCACATTCTTGGGACAGCATTAAGACATCTTCTCTTCTTCTCACACACGTATCTCATATATGTACGTAACATTAGTTGTGGACAACAAGGGAATTGGTACTCACCACCCTGGATGCCAGGCATGACTCCGGTGTAATCTAGCAGGTCCGCCTCCAGTGCCAGCATGTCCTGCCAGCGGTGCTTCCACTGGCGCACGGTCCGGTTCACCTTAAAGCAGCGAAGCACCTGCACCCGCTCACGCTCCCACCGCAACTTGCACACCGCCACACCATAGCCCTGGAGGATACGTCCTCCCCTCTCCAGCATCAGAGGCAGGTAGCACCGCACCAGCCACAGGAAGCCCCCTAATGCCCCCTCCGACATCCGCCCTGACCTTCCCCCCACCGGCATCTCCACACACCCCAGTTCTCACCCCAGACTACAAAAATAAAACCCAAGAATGACAATTAAGGAAAATAACCTACAACAAACACAACAAGACTGAGGACAGTAGACAGTAAAAAGTAATTAAAATGTGAAATAATCACAAAAAAAAACACGTTAGACAGGACACAGCAACACAGCAACACTCCAAAGTACACTCTCCACCAGCACAATCCCAAAAACACCTCCTCACTAAGCCAAATCCAACACAATGTGCTCAAAAGAGAAATTGAAAGTGAATGCCACACACATGGAGACAGGAAGCAGGCATACATCACTTCCTGTGTGTTAGAGGCATTTTTTGTACAAAGCGACAAGAAACTGCACGCTAAGGGGCAGCAGATGTACTCTGGCGGATACTGTAATGTGTATGCAGCCCGTTTTCATGAAATGCGATCATAATCTGAACGCTAAGGGGCCGCTGACGTCATCAGGCTGAATACATGCGATCAGAATCTGCACGCTAAGGACCCGCTAACGTCCATAGGCCTACTGTAATGTGTATGTGTCCAGTTTATTGAAATGCGTTCAGAATCTGCATGCTAAGGGGCAGCTAATGTCATCAAGCTGAATACATGCGATCAGAATCTGCACGCTAAGGGCCCGCTAATGTCCATAGGCCTACTGTAATGTGTATGCGTCCAGTTTAATGAAATGCGTTCAGAATCTGCACGCTAAGGAGAAGCTAATGTCATCATGCTGAATACATGCGACTAGAATCTGCACGCTAAGGGCCCGCTAATGTCCATAGGCCTACTGTAATGTGTATGCGTCCAGTTTAATGAAATGCGTTCAGAATCTGCACGCTAAGGAGCAGCTAATGTCATCAGGCTGAATAAATGCGACCAGAATATGCACGCTAAGGGCCCGCTAATGTCCATATGCTTACCGTCATGTGTATGCGGCATGTTTCATAGTTTTTAATGGGTTTTCTCACGCTAAGAGGCTGCTACTGGCCTGATGCTGATACAGTATTGGGGTGTGTGTCTAGCCATGTCCTTTTAAATGCGTAGGGGACATATCATCGTGTTTGCGATGAGAATCTCACGGCCCGGAATTTATATAGCAATGATGGACATTCAGGCCAAAACTCTGGTCACAGCACAATAATACAATGTGAAGATAGGTTTGCACAATGAAGTCCGACTCCATTTTAGGGTTACCAATTTTTATAGGAAGGCAGGCTAATGTGGCCAACCCAGCTTGCTGGCTACATCCGGATGTCGGATGTGCAAGCATTGTGGGCATTTACACAGTGTTTAAGCCGCCACCCGGAGGCCGGACGCATACCGGAGGAGCAAACAAGCCACTAAGAGCATATACCATTTTACAAAGAATAAGCATGTAAAACAGAGAAGTGAAACAATCATGAACAAGGAGAAAAGACACCCCTCCCCCAATAACCCTCCCACAACCCTGCTTTCCGGACTGGTTGCAGCCTACCTAGATGATAGCAAGCATACACAATATGTGTGGAAGGGAGCCCCCTCGTCACTCCACTGGGTGAGCGGCGGAGGATGATTGCCTCATCGGTGGAATGCGTCAGACCTGCAAGTACTTTGGGCATGTGACTTCCCTCATATCTCTGGACAATGAAATCACAAAGGGGCAACACGGAGTTGCAAAATCTCTCACCCTTCCCTCTGCACCCCGAGACAGACGCTACCGAGCTAAAAGGTTCCTTAGATGTTGTAACCAGGACAGGAGCCCTGGAGCTGCCACTGTACCCCACTGTGCTAGGATAACCGGCCTGTCCGCCAGCATCGCTGGGACGATTTGCCTACCCCTGAGGGATGTTAGTGGGAAAGCATTCGGATGTGAGAGGCCGAGGAGAGTGTATTCCGGTGCGCCGGGCATTGCAATGTCGCACGCTGTATCTATGTTATCTAAGGACTCACCCCAATATCTCTACAATTTTGGACAATGCCAGAGTAAGTGCACGAGGGTACCAGTCATCCAGCATACCCGTCAGCAGCGATCTGGCTTGCTTTTATCCCAGACATATAGTTGCACAGGTGTGAAACACCAATGAGAGCAAACCTTGTAGGGGGTTCCAGCCCCCGCTACACTGTGCACAGTGTGGTATGCGCAATACAGGATATGTTCCCATTCCTTGGTTTAAATTGGCCTCCACAGCTACATTTCCAACAAAACCTGCACTTTTGGGCACTGACCACTCAGACTGGTGAAAAGCATTTTGTACAGCTCAGATATGAGGGGATGTTTGTCCTCCTTACGCGCTGACCACTTCGCATATGACGTAACCAACGTAGAGTCCCGTGACCCAGTGTGTTATTTGGCATTATGAATACACAACAGCAGCGGGAAATTCATAATCCTGTATGGGCCACAGATATGGCACATCCCCTTCTAGATCAAAGATAGACCCTATGCTTTTGCAGCCCTGATATTGCCTGCAATGGAATATCGCTGATTCCTGATCCTGGGGCAAGTCCGGGTTATCCACGCTGTAGTTTGTCGGTGAGGGGATAAAGGCC
Organism: Triturus cristatus; assembly: GCF_964204655.1. Lineage (NCBI taxonomy): Eukaryota > Metazoa > Chordata > Amphibia > Caudata > Salamandridae > Triturus > Triturus cristatus. The sequence continues at coordinate 1,875,880,081 of NC_140590.1, forward strand.
CACCCCTTCCATACTGCCACCCTGTCCAAGACCTTGTGGGTGGGCGCCCGAACCGGCAAAGAGTACAAGCCCCAGGGTCAGTGCTTATGGGCTAGCCACAGTTAGATCCAGATGTTTTTGCACGCCACAGACTGGTACATGAAGTGCCATTGCTTCTCCCATAGCAGCCTATTCCATTCAACCATATATCAAAGGCATGTGGCTTGTTAGTAGCCACCAATGAGGGGCAATCCCAGGCAACCTTGAAGTTTCGGCCGTGTAAGCTGCACCTGTGAGAGGCAGGTCCGCTTGCCCTCCCTGACAGACTTAGTTATGATGGCTTGCAATTGTGTGAGTGCACAGGGGTGGGACACCATGTGTCCAAATTGACATACTTCGGAAATGCGTGGAAGACTCTACATTTTCCCTCCCGCTAGGCCTCGAAACCATGTGAGGCTCAGTTTTGAGCAGTCGTCCAGCGCCTTATCTGTCTCATCCAACAGTGTTGGATATTTGAGCTTCGCTGTACAGGCAAGAGTAGGAGCACGTTGTAGGCCCAGGTACTGTGTATCCCACTGCACCCAACAGAATGGGAATTGTTGTTCCATAGCCAACACTTCCTCAGGGGTATACACAGACTACCTTTTATGTTCCAAGACAGTTGACACCCAAAATGGCATGTGATATCACTCATCCCCACATCTTTGTGTAATTTCACAGACATTCATTCAAAAAAGAGATGTGAATTGTAAGGGTACTACTCCCCTGGGGTGGTCTGTAGGTGAGGAGTATGTGTGCAGATCAATCCGACAATAAGGGTGGGCATGATGTGCCCTACTCACACGTGAGGCTCCCAAGTCGCTGTGGGGGAGTGGGAGTGCAGCTCCACCTCAGCCAAATAGTCATGTCTTGTTGTGTTGTTGTTGGGTGTGAGATTGTTGGAAGTTGACTTTCATCTCGGCCATGGCTTTGCTGGCGGCGTAGGTGGCAGCTCTTCCTCTGCCTCGTGATTTTCCGATCCCGGTCGAGTCTGCAAGGGCAAGGTTGTCAGAGCAGCAGTTCCTCTTGGGGATGTTGAGGTTGACTCTCTCGTGGATATCTTTGTGGCTGATGATGTGTAGTGAATTGTATGTGTGTGTGAGTAGTTTGCGGCTTACTTTTTCCTTGTTGGTGCTACATTGGATGTTCTGTATGTGCTGCCTCTTGTGTTTGGGGTTTGTGGGTTTCTGAAGACAGGTGTGTCTGCAGCTTTCAGGCTGTGTTAGGACTTGTGTAGTGGCGTTTTGTATCTCCCTGCATAGAGTTTGTTGCAGTAGTCCAGTCTGCTGGGGATGAGTGCATTTGGGCCAATTTTAATGCATCCTGGGGTTATCCATTGTGATGGATTAGGTTTGGTCTGTAGGCAGCTGTAGCATGCAATGAAGTAGATCTGGGTGGGCAGGATGATGGTGGATTTGGGATGATGCCAAACTTGCATGCATGGTCTGTCAGTGAGGGCGGGCTCACAAGGGCAGACAACCACCAGAGGTTGTCCCATGCGGATGTGGATGGAGCGGAGATGAGGAGGTCAGTCTTCTCACAGTTGATCTTTATGCAGAGGTGTGTCATCCAATCTGCTAGTTCCAACATTCATTCCAGGGAGCTTGCTTTTGTGTCTTCTGCGTTTTTTGTGAGGGGGAGTATGAGCTGTGTGTTGTCTGTGGGGGATGATATGCTTACCCCGTGCTGTCTAGCAATGGCAGTGAGTGGGGACATGTGCATATAGCAAAACGTGTGGCTTAGTGACGCTCCATGTGGTACTCAAGCAAGCAATCAATCAATCAAAGAATTTTTCAGGCGCACTACATACCCGCAAGATTTTCAAGGCTCTGAGGTTGGGGAGAGGGGGGATGCTTTTGCTACTGGTCGCACAGCCAGGTCTTGAGTCGTCTCCTGAAGGTTAGAAGGCCTTCGGTTTGTCGTAAGTTGAGGGGGAGGGTCTTCCAGGTATTGGCGGCGCGGTGTGAAAAGGATATGCCTCCAGCTGTGGTTGTACGGATGCGTGGGATGGTAGCCAGGGAGAGGTCTGTGGAGCGGAGTTTCCTGTTGGGTACGTAGAAGGAGAGTCGACTGTTGAGATAGGCTGTGTCGGTTTTGTGGAGTGCCTTGTGTGCGTGGATCAGGAGCTTGAAGGAGATTCTTTTGTCGACGGGGAGCCAGTGCAGGTTCCTCAGGTGGGGGGTGATGTGTTTGTGACACGGGACATCGAGGATCAGGCATGCAGAGGCATTCTGGATTCTTTGCAGTCTGTTGATGAGCTTGGTAGTGGCTCCGGCGTGGAGTGCGTTTCCGTAGTCGAGTCTGCTGCTGACGAGGGCCTGGGTGACTGTTTTCCTTGTGTCTGTCGGGATCCATCTGTAGATCTTGTTGAGCATACAGAGGGTGTTGAAGCAGGTGGAGGAGACTCTGCAGTTGTTGCCTGTGGTTTAGGAGATAGGGGTGGGTGATGGTCCTTTGCCTTATTACAGGGAAGACGGAGTGGATCCAGGTGAGGGCTGTTCCTCGTATCCCCTTGTGGTGGTGTCTGGCATCTGGGGTGTGGTGTGTGAGAGGGTGTTTGAGGCTGCATAGAGGTGTAGTAGGATGTGTTGTCCGCAATGTGACACAGGTCAAGTGGCATGCATATTTAAGCATTGTCGGCATGGTGTACGTTCTTGGTGCTGTGCTTGATACCCAAACAAGACTGGGAGTGGTCCATGATGGAGTTCTCTTCAATGTAGCCAGTCATCTGGGTGTTTATATGTCTCTCAGTGACTTTGTCCATCACAGGGTTGCAGGGAGATGGTCAGATAGTTCATCTTGTCTGTTGGGTCATACTGCCAATGAGCTGATTTGTTCAAAGTAGAGACCGGTCTTGACGGTCTTCCTGAAGGTGTCCAGAGATGGTGTGCATGTGATCTCTGCTGGTGGCTCATTCAGTGTCTTGGATGTATGCAGAGATATATTTTCAGATTTGGCACCATTTCACACCCACTTTTCATATTTGCCCCCAATTTAGGACCCATATTTCCAATTTGAGCCCCATTCAACACCCACTTCTCAGATTTGAGCAACATTCCACGCCCAATTTTCAGATTTGTCCAGCAAATTTAACACCGAATTAACCATGAAATTCATTATTTGGCACTTACAAACACATACATTTCAATTTTTAATGATGAGTTCACCCTGTGAATCATGGTTTGCGTGCTATTTGACACAACCATTGATGAATTCTGTGCCAGATTTTACTCATTGTAAAGTCAAGTTGCGCACGATTGACACCCTATTAACTCTCTGTGATGCTGAAACATACACACCAGGATTTTATTTTTGGACTCTTACTTGCAATTATTGTACAATGGTAACATTTCATAGTGATATACTGATGCAGGAAAGTAACTTGCAGACAGGGTATGTGTGTTGAGTTTGTTTATTGTCACAAACAGTTCTTGAGGTAATTTTCCATATACATGTCTTTGTTTTTGTCAGCCACAATGTGATGTGCTCAAATGAAGTAATTGTTTATTATCCTGTCCCTTCGGGCAATTCCAGCAGCATTGGCAGGGGTGTGTGGGTCACCTCGTTGATCTTCGTCTTCATCTTGGTCATCACCCGGTGCTGCAGGCACTTGGATCCAGGGGGCATTTGTGCGGACATAAATGTTGTGCAATACACAATATGCTAGTATTATTTTGTTGACCATTTCTGGGCTGTACAGCAGTTTGCCAACTGTAATGTCCAGGCAACGGAAACGTAACTTGTGCATGCCAAATGTACGCTCCACGATCCCACGTGTGCGTCGATGTGCAGCATTGTACTGCCTCTGTGCCTGGGCGGTGGGGTTTTGTATTGGTGTCATCATCCACGGGCAGAGAGCATATCCTTGATCACCTATGAGATGTAATAGGGAGATGTGTACATGATTCATTAGGCATACTATGTTGGCAGTGTTGACATATTTTTATATTGTGAATTTTGCTATTTTTGGACTTAGGTTAGACATGCGTTGCTTCTGGCTATTTAGCGACATCAATGCTGCAAACATTGCCTCAGTGTTGATCCTCCAACCATCCTTTTTGCTTGAGTTTGCTGCACGGTTGAATAATTGTCACTACAAGTGTACAAAATGGGAATGATATCTGCACAAAAACCACAGACACCAACAGGCAGCCTGGCTCTCCTAACACCTAGCCAGGGCACAGATCCACACTCGTTGCAGTCACCGCCATGTGAATGTTCAAATGACTTCGGCCACACATGGCACCGCTGACATTCAGACATGCATCTCATGCTGATGGCAGACCGGTGACACCACACAAGCCACGCAATTGTATGTCCGGAGCTAAAACGGAGGAACAGACCACAGCCACCTCACCTGCAGGGCCCACTGGGGACAGTGAAGGTTGGCACACACCAGCAACAATGACTTGTGACACCACGTAAACTCACTGGCCTGCGTCATCTGTCACTAGCAGAGCATTAGACTCACATGACACAACTACTCACAATCATTCTCACTATGTGGTTTCTTCGACGAGATCAGACTGTCCACACACTTCCCCATGCTGATACACATGGCATGGCTCACCTTTGCACACTTCTTAGCATTTGTAATGGATTAGCATTTGACAGATCAATTACAACACACAAGTAGTGACCGAATACACATCCACTTACTCATCGGGCAACCACATGACACACCATATCACAGGGTTGAGAATGAGAAATATGTGTGGCAGAGTGAGAGAGGAGATGCTACTAGACACCATCAACAGCAGCACCAACAACACTGCAGTCAACACCAATGGCGCTGTATGGTGGTTTCATGACACATTTTCCGGCATATGCATGCACATTTGCCACACTCTGCACTTTGTACATGTGTGAGTACTTGTGAAACGTTGGCTCGCCCTAATAGGTCACCGGCAACAATTACTGCAACATGATCATCTTCATCAACAATGCGACCTCACACCGGACTGGGATACCAGTCCGGATGACTTTAATTAGGTAAATAGATGGCCAGGTACTGGGGGTTACTCTACACCATGGGTACTCACATACTTTCTCTCTGGTCCCAAATTTACTGTGTGGTTTGTGTCAGTGTGCCACATGGGTGGGGGTGGGTCAGTGGGGAAGGGGGCTGGGCTAGTGAGTAAGGGAACTGATCATGTGGTTGGACTCAGGCCCCTGGTGCGGACACCCTCGTTCACTGAGCCACCAGACCTGGTATACACACATCTCTCTCTCTCTCTCTCTCTCTCTCTCTCTCTCTCTCTCTGCCTCCCTCTATCTGTCTCCCTCCCTCGCTCTGTCTCTCCCTCCCTTGCTCTATCTCTCTCTCCCTCTGTCTCCCTCCTCGGTCGCCCTCGGTCTCCCTCCCTCTGTCGCACTCATCCCTCTGTCTCCATCCCTCTGTCTCTCTCCCTCTGTCTCTTTGCCTCTCTCTCCTTCTGTCACCCTCTGTCACCTCCCCCCTGGCAGCCTGGGCTGGGACAGCCTCCTGGGCACACACACTCAGCCACACCCCAGTACTTCACAGGTCTTTCATGGACCATTTACTTGTTAATGAGTTTTTGTTATATTTCACCTCTTGGTGCACATGCATCTCCACTCTGACTATCGCTGGACTCGCAAAGCCCCCATGGTGCAGAGTCTCTCGGAGTCCGCGCTGGTGCTGCAGTGTTTGGTGGCACTCTTATGAAATATGTAGACATGGCACACAGGTACAATGTCTGCAAAGTCCACGGCCCAACAAGAAAGGCTTGCCAGGCCGCTGGCAGCGCGTGGGGCATACTATGAGTAGCCGTGCTCTACGCAGTGGAGCCTGAATACCTCATCCTCGTACACAATACATCAACATGTGCCCATGCATTTTGTGCACCTCCCCAATCAGTACCTAGGCAATGTATTTACATCCTCCCTCTAGATGGGTCAACATGATTGTGTTTTTTGTGCATGTGGTGTGTTCAGTTGGTACCAACTGACAAGCAATGCATTTCCATATGTGCCATTCTGGAAGCGCTGGTTTATGATGCAGTGTCGGAAGATGAATGCATCATGCACACTCTCTGGAAATTTGGCAATGACATTTGTGAACAGTCCGTGGTGGTCCACTATTGCCTGCACATTCATTGAATGGGTGTGCTTCCTGTTGCGGTAGATGTTTTCGCTGTCCGCAGGGGGCACAAATGGTACATGTGTGCAGTCAATTGCACCGATCACCTGTGGTATGCCAGCAATGGCATGGAATCCTTGCTTGATGGCAATCTGCTCCTGCACAGTGTTGGGGAAGTGTAGGTGCTGAGGAATCAGGCTGAGTATGCCACCCAAGACAGTGGGGAGGAAGGTTGAGAAGACTGCCTGTGATACTCCACCGACTCTGGCTGTTGTTGGTTGGAATGTCAGAGGCCAAGAAGTGCAGCACAGCCAGCAGTTTTGTCTGTGTCCCTTCTCCATTAAATCCCTTCTCCATTAAATTCTCTCCCAACAATTGCTTCTCAGGGACTCTTATTTACCGCCCCCCAGGACCCCTGAATCAATTTCACATAGCACTACCCTCCTACGTAGCTGAAGTGTCGGCTTCGTCCTCTAATTTTACCTTACTGGGCAACCTTAATATTCATTTCGATGACAAGTCAGACAATGTTGCCACCGAACTGACGGCAAGTCTGGCCGCAGTTCAGCTGTCACAACTAGTCCCGGTCCCAACACATATCAAGGGACACCTGTTGGACCCGATATTCAGTAACAGCACAGAGCTTAAGATAGAGCCCCTTATCCACCTTCCATGGACGGGTCATTCTCTAATTCCCTTTCATTGGTCTGTGGACAAAAGTGTCTCCGTCATTCCCAAGCCACGCAAAATGAGAAATTGGTCCAAACTCCCTCTGGATCTATGGATCAATCATCTGATAACTAACAGACCCCTTCCCTCACAGAATGTTTAAGTGGATAATAGGGAATTCAATGACTGGATAAGCCGTGCGCTTGACTCAGTACTTCCTGTAAAGGAAATCAGTCTAAAGAGGGTGCGAGAAACAGCCCCATGGTATACTGAAGAGCTTAGAACTTTGAAGCGGCACTGTAGAAAGCTTGAAAGGAAATGGCGGTTGGGCTACTTCTTTACAGATAAAATCACCTACACAGAGGCCATCAGAGCATATAAATTAAATATTAAATCTAGCCAAGCCGCATATTACAGCACCAAAATTATGAAGGCTCTGTCTAAACCTAGTGAGATCTTTCACATTATTAAAAATCTCACTAAACTCCCCTCTCCTGTGACACCCAGTGACAATACCCTATTCCGCTGTAATGAGCTGGCAGAATTTTTCTACCAGAAAATTAACAAAATTTATTCTTCATTTGTAGTCTCTGATCAAGAACCCCTTCCTAAGAACTTGTCTCCTATCCTGGAAGAGACTCAATCCACACGTATAACTCTAGATCATTTCCCCCTGATCAAACAAGACACACTAGAGACTCTCATACAGCAAGTGAAATCTGGCTCCCCACGTGACCCCGCCCCCCCTTGCACTATGGTCTCGGTCAGTCAAATTATTCTTCCCACTTTGTTAGATTTGCTTAACACCTCCTTAACAACCTGCACTGTTCCACCCACATGGAAACAAGCCATGGTAAAGGCACTGCTGAAAAAGCCTACCTTCGACCCCACGGACTACAGCAATTATCGCCCCATCTCCTTGCTACCTTGGGCAAGTAAAATTCTGGAAAAATACATAAACTCACATCTGACTGTATTTCTCGAGAATAATAATTTACTGGACACCTCCCAGACGGGGTTCCGCCCTAAACATGGGACAGAAACGGCCTTGTTGGCCGTAACAGAGGAAACCAGGCGAATCTTGGATCGGGGAGGATCAGTGGCAGTAATCCTCCTCGATCTAAGTGCAGCCTTTGATACAGTTAGTCACAAAACCCTACTGGATCGACTCCTTGATCTGGGATTTTCAGGGAGTGCTTTAGCCTGGTTTAGATCCTTCCTGTCTGGAAGAACCTTCCAGGTTTTTGATGGAGACTGCTTTTCATCAAGCAAACCCCTGGCTTGTGGGGTTCCGCAGGGCTCGTCACTTAGCCCAGCCCTGTTCAATGTGTACATGAGACCCCTGGCTGAGATTGTTCACCCATATGGTATCAAAATCATTACATATGCGGATGACACTCAGCTCGTGGTCTCCCTTGCACAGGAGAACAGTGGCTCGGCTCAGACCAATATGACTGCCTGCATGGAAGCAATTAAAATCTGGATGACAGCTTCGTCCCTCAAACTCAACGGTGATAAGACCGAACTCATGCTACTTGGACCATCAGCACCCGCTACCTTGGACCTGTTATGGCCCCCTAGCTTGGGTGCCCCGCCCATCCCAAAAACCAACATAAAAAGTCTGGGAGTCTGGTTGGACGACTCTCTAACTCTGAACACCCAAGCAACTAAGATCTCTGCAACCTGCTTCAGAATAATTAGAATGCTAAGGAAAATTCTTCCGCTTCTACCTTTCGAAGCCAAGCAGGTTGCGATACAGGGCCTAATTCAATCCAGATTAGATTTTAGTAACGCCCTATACCTAGGTTCCCCAGAATACGTATTGCTGAAATTGCAACGCATCCAGAATTGCGCTGCCCGCCTCCTGCTACAACTCCCTCGTAAAACATCAGTGGAGCCAGGACTAAAGAAACTTCACTGGCTCCCTGTGAGGGACAGAATCAAATTTAAAGCCCTTTGCATTTCGCATCAGGCATTTTGGAAAACGGGTCCAAGGATTAACCACTGTCTTCTAGCCCCGTATCAACCAAGTAAACAACTCCGATCTGCTAATGCTTTCCTGGCTGTAGCCCCCAGGATTAGGAGATCAAGAGCAGGAGGCAGATCATTTTCTCACAACACGGCCAAGCTTTGGAATTCCCTCCCTCTACAACTCAGACGCGACCCGAACCTGCTTTCCTTTCGAAAAAAAGCTCAAAACATTTCTCTTTTACTGACTAATCACCCCCGGTGTCTTTGCATTATGAGGTACTATCTTCTTCTTGTAGCGCTTGGATGCCCCTGGGCATCAGTCGCGCTTTATAAAACTCCTTTTCATTTCATTTCATTTCATTTCATATTGGTTGTCCGCTGTGTTGGTGGCGTCAGCCTGTGGGCAATAAGGGTCAGGATGTGCTGGATGGATGTCCTTTTGAGCCTGTAGTGGGCTATGACTTCCTCTGGCCTTAAGTCTGTGAGGTAGACACGTCTGCGCAGTGAGCGCTGTCTTCTTCATCGCTGCATGGGTGGTGGTGGTCCTGGTGGTGGTGGCATTGGCGGTGGTTGTTGTTGTTGCTGCATTGGTGGGACTCCAAGCTGCATGATGACTATCTCCATGGCTTCTGTGGCTGTTCTGGGGAAACTCGGGCCAACTCTCCCTTAAATACTCCCACTTATCTCCAGTTTAAGTCAGGTTTTTATCAGGTGTTAAAAACTGGAGTTAGCGTGCGTTTTTTTTGTAGCTAAGCGTTTTGGCGATAACCGTGTTAATAGTGAGCAGCTGTGTTAGCGACTTTTTTCGTGGAATTTCAGTCAGGAACGCCTACTTTGCATGTCATTAGCGATAATTATCGCTGGCTTGAAAGGCGATACATTTCCGGTCGCTATCGCCGGAAAAGTAACGCTAACAGGGGTTAGGGTCGCTGCGCATGCGCGGGCGTCCGCGCATGCGCATTTGTCAGAAGAAGTTGGAAATGGAAGAGGGAGCCCCGGAGACACCGCGCTTCAGGTAAGTTTCTTTACTTTTTATTTATTTTACATGCGGGGTCGGAACTTGAGTATCATCTATAGAAGACAAAACATTGGAAAACTTGTCCATACAGAATACCAGGTAGTCAGAGAAATTAAAGAAAAGTACAGTAAACCACCCAACTGTTTCGGATTTAATTATCAGAATATAATAGCACAAAAAATAAATAACAATCCAAGGAGGCCTACTGTAGAGCAACTAACTTCTTGGTTGATTCTTTACATTTAAACAATAGGCATGCAAACAATATGCAGGCTATGTAATGCCTCCTTAATTGCAAGAGATGCTGACATGCTCTTCCCGTGATTTACAGGTTAGGCACAGGCACTATCAGTAAATGGGATCTCCGACAGCGTGAGAACAACATTCAGTTAAGTACAACAAATAACCAATAACTTCACATGTCAGCGCACAACCGACACAGAACAGATTCCCGAGAGCAACGACCTGGCAGTGTTGAGGTAAGAAACCAGACATAGTGGAGCCTTTCTCGAGTGTTCTTTCAATGGGTTGAGTCCTTTTCATATCTTCCCGGCTTTGTTCATGCCGCATCTTGCATTGGATCCGGCTCAGGCACAGCACAGGGCCTCAGGAGATGGGGTCCTTGGGCCATAGTTGGCCCAGGATGGGAAGCAGCACAGCCCCCTCCCCACTCTAAAAGTACCTGACCACTGGGGATGGGGTTCCCGGGCAAAAATAAGCACAGGGAAGGGGGCCACACGTCCCCCTTATTTTATACTTTAAAAAAAGAAAAATCTACAGGCATAATGCACATCTAGTTGAGAGATGAGGTTCCTTTAAATGCTGAGGTTCCATGGGGGCCAACAAGCCCTCCTGTTACCTCCAGTAAGACCCATACAACTGGATTTCTGAGAGGACTTCCAAGGCCATTTCCCCTTTCTCCTCCACTCTTCAAACTCTTCTACTGGTGCCCTACTGGTTGGGGAATGAAGTCCCCTTGGCTCTCGAGGGTCCTTGGGGTCCCAGCTACCTCTCCTGTTACCTCCAGTAAGTCCCACACTGTGAGATTGCTGAGAGGTCTTCAGGGGCCACGCCCCTTTTCCCACCTCTCTGCAAACTTGCCTCCTGGTGCATTTCTAGTTGGAGGATGATGTCCCCTTGGATGCTGAGGGTCCTTGGGGGTCTGGAACCCCTTCTGTTGCCTCTTATAAGTCCCAAACATCAGGATTGCTGAGAGCTGGTCAGAGGACCTGCCCCCTTTCTCTACCACTCTGCAAACATGACTACTAGTTAAAAAACAATAGAATTTCACTGAAAAAAACAACGGTTACAGGGACGTTATTGTTAGGCTCAGGTTTCACTCGTACAAAGCCAGTGAAATTCAGCAATTATAGTTAGCTAAGCTAAGTATAACTCGTTCCCCCACAATGCACTGCCTATGACCTCACATATTATATCACTCTTGACATGGTCAGTGACATCACTCATGACATCTCAAATGATATGGCTGATGACATCACTGATGATAACATCCACAGAATCACTGACACACCCACTCACACCCCGCAGAACCTTTCATACAGCCACTCCCACACAACTATTCACAGACCCATACCAGTACTTACATACCCGCTCACTGATTCATAGATCTACACACACATCCATTCCCTCACCAATACAGCCACTCATACACCCACTACAAATACAGCCACTGACATAGGCATTCATACACCTAGATAGCCACTCACACACTGAGTCAGTCACCCATAGAGCTGCTCACATACCTAGTCACTCATCTATACAGTCAATCACACAGCCACGTACTCACCCATACAGATAGACACACCCACTCACTCATACATATACTAACATCCATTCACTCACCTATACTGTCACTGACACAAGCACATACTCACTTATACTGCCACTCTCACATTCACTCACTCAACTATACAGTAACTCATGTAACACATCAGTCACCTATACTGCCTTTCACATACCCAGTTACTCACTCATATATCACTGATACATCAACTCATTCAAATGCACATCCATACATACACTCACTCACGCATACAGCCCTTCACATACACACTTCCAACCCACACAGCCACTGACCTACTCGCTCACTCATCCATATAAGCAATCACACACCCTCTCAGCCACCCACACAGATACTCAGACAGCTATTCAGACAACCAATCACTCACCCATATAGCCAGTAATGTATCCACCCACACACCCATACAGCAACATAGATAACCAGTCACTCACCCATGCATTTACTGAGCCCTACTGTTACCTCCAGTAAGTCAGACACAGCAGGATTCCTGAAAGCTGGTTGGAGGCCCCACCCACTTTTTCCACTACTCTTCAAACGTGACTACTAGTTAAAGAAAATTGAAATTCACCTAAAAAACAAAGTGTATAGGGACGTTATATTTAGGAAATAGATCTTTTTTTAAACTTAGATATTCACTTAAAAAATCAAAGGTTAGAGGGACATTATAGTTGGCTAATAGATTTTTAAAAACCTTATAAATTCAATAAAAAAACAAAAGCTACAGGGACGTTATAGTTAGGCACAGATTCCACTCGTACAAAACCAGTGAAATTTGGCAGTTATAATTACCTGACCTAAATATAACGTACACCCCCGCAATGCATTACTTCTGGCCTCACATATTGCATCACTCATGACATGGTCAGTGACATCATTGATGACATCACTGATGACATCTCAAGTAGCATCACTGATGACATCAGCCACAAAACCCCTCACACACCTACTCACACCCCATACAACCTCTCATACATTGTATCTTGAATCCAGAACACAAACTGCTCATACTTCCAGATAACACTTGTCAAAATGAAGTTTATATTTTATGGGCACTGTGTTTCAACCCTTCGGTCTTTCTCACAGCCTGAGCTGCTTGTGTACATTACTACCTTTAAGTGCAAAACACTGCCCCCCTCTCCAAGCCGTATAGGTCCCGGGAAGACTTCACCAGGGCCGAAAACTGCACAAAGAGGAGGGGGCCCCACGGCGCTATCCATGTTCCCCCAAAGGCTCTGGAGACCACTTCCCCCAGGAGCATTTAATTAATTAAGGGCTGGGCCACAAGACCCTCCTGCCTGTACCATTGTAGGCCTCAGGAGCACATCCCCAGGGCACAAATGTCCCACAAAGGGTAGGGGTCATTCAGTCCCCCCCAGAGTATTCATACTCCCTAGAGACCCCATCCCCCTGGGCTGATTACCTTTTTGAAAGGGAGGATTGCTGCGTTGTCCCCCCCATGAGCCTTTAATGGCCCAAAGAAACCCATCACCCAGGGGAATGCTCCCCTGCTGTGTCCTGGAAAGTCCACCCCAAGGACACAGCAGTTTCCCTACATGCACCGGTACAGACAAGGAAACCTGTGTTTGTTCCCACCGGGCAGGAGCATTTTGAAAACTCCTGCCAAACTGGAGCATACATTGAGTCTGCTGTTTCAAAAGGGCAAGAGCTTTTGAAAATCCGCCCGCCCGCTGGGAGCAGACTTGAGATCTTTTAATCTGCCCGCACCGATGCATTAATAAGTTTCTCCAGCATCTTAGAAGCCGCTGGTAATACAGAGATAGGCCTAAAATTCTCCAGCAGGGACCAATCTGTTGTATTTTATTTTAGAAGTGGGACCAGTCTGACCTGTTTCCAGCATGCTGCCACAGTGGCGGAGTGGATAGGACTGTTAGATAATTGATTCAAAGTAGGATTTATCACCTCATTGATCGAGGTAAGGATGCGGAGGGGCAAGGATCGTCAGGCGGATCCGACTGTGGCCACCGGCTTTTCTCTGTATTAAAAATGATGGGGCTGAGCGCTAGGTGGCGCCTGACCGTCATGGACGCCTTTCCGTAAGGCTCCCGGCGCCGGTCCCCGCAAATCCTCCTGATTCCCCCCTGGACTGCCCTGGCCGGCCCGCTCTGGGTGCTGGGGCATGTGAAGCTGCCCTGCTGCCCCACGCCTGCTCCTGGGGCGCTGCGGACATCGGGGGCCTGCCTAGACATCGCGGAACCCGGCCGGCGGCGGACGGTGGCGGCTGTGGAGCCGCGGCCCGGGCAGGCAGCAAATTTAGCCCGCGGCGCCCACGAGGGGCACAGGCCTGACCCTGCCGGAGACGAGGAAGCGGCAGCCGCGAGGCTGCCGCAAGTGCTGTTGGCGCCGGCCGGGCGCTGCCCTGCTCCGCTCTGATGCAGTCCGGAGCCCCAGGAGTGATATGACGGACCCCCCCGTGCGGATTGTGGTGGCGGATCAGGCGGTGAGTGCGGCAGCGTGTGACCGCTTCACCGGGGCGGCTGTGGGGTCGGGTGCGGAGGGGAGACCCCCCCTATCGGGCCGTGCGTCGGCGGCCGGGGGACCCGGACCCCCAGCCCCCCCCTTCTCTCTCCCTTCTCCTCCTGGCTGCAGCGCTGAACCGACCCCATCGATCCGAGACTGGTTGCGGATTCCGGGTGCGGGGGGGCCCTCCTTGACTCGGGCGCACATCGGCGGTCGGGGGGTGTCGGTGCTGTCCCCCCCCTCCCCTCCCATCGTTTGGGGCCCCAGCCGAAGATACCCGACAAGTGGCACCGTGCCCCCCCCTGGGGGCTGCGGGGAGACCGCGCTGGCGAGGCGTCCCCTTGGAGAGGTGGGCTGTGCACAGGAGTTGCGGCCTTGGCGACTACCGGCTGCGGTGCTCTAGAGTGACGGTCCGGTGGCCTGGGACTGTGAGCTGCGTTGCTGGGCCTCGCTTTGCTGGGGGAAGCCTGCAGGCTCACCTGCGGCCAGGTGCTGGACTAGCTTTCCCGCTGAGAAGCCCATCGGGGATTGACCGCTGGGGCTGGTGGTGCCCGGCCGTTTCCAGCCGCGGGACCCCCCGGCCGTACCCCCTGCTGGTCCCACGTCAGCCCGAGCACCCGTCGACATCCTGCAGGTGTATCTCCAGCCCGTTGCCCCGCTTCGCTGACGGCCGCCCCAGAAATGGGTAAGGACAAGGCCACTAAGCCGGCGTCCGGGGCCACACAAACCAGGATGGACAAATTCACGACCTCCGACAAGGGGTCCGGCCCCACGGGCGAGCTGGCCCCGGCCCCCGCTACAGACCTTGCTGCCATCCTGCAGGCCATCAACTCATCCCGCGCCTCCCTCGAGGGCATGGTGGGAGAGGTCAAGGTGGACGTTGCTCTTCTCCGGCAGGATCTGAGGAATGCCACCGCCCGCATTTCAGAAGCCGAGTCCCGGATATCCACCGCTGAAGATGATATCCGCCATCTACAAGACCAGGTTCGGGAGCTGACCACCCACTCTAAGGAGCTACACCGCCGGGTCGAGGATGCAGAAAACCGCGCTCGGCGCAGCAACCTGCGCTTAGTGGGATTCCCGGAGGGAGTCGAATCGGGCCGGGCGGACGATTTCATGGAGCGCTGGTTCCGGTCCTGGATGCCGGCGGACAGCCTATCTGCTTCGTTCGTGGTGGAGAGAGCCCATCGCTCCCTGGCCCCCAGGCCCCCCGGTGCGCCCCCCCGGCTGTTCATCCTCAAGCTCTTGAATTTCCGAGACCGGGACGCCATTCTCCGCGAGGCCCGGCGCACGGACACCCTCCACTACCAGAACCACAAAATCATGATATTCCCGGACTACACTCGCGAAGTCCAAGAGCTGCGCCGCTCCTACACGGAAGTGAAACAAAAGCTGCGCTCCCTGGGACTCCAGTACCAGCTCCAGTTCCCGGCCCGCCTCCGGGTCGTCTTCCAGCATAAGACACTGTTCTTCGATACACCACGGGCGGCCTGGACCTGGTTGACAGAGGAGCACCCCCTGCAGCGCTCTGGACGCGGATCGCCTACGGGTATGCGGGGGGGACGGGGGAGGCCCCGGACATCGAAGACCCGTCGGCGGCACCGCACATTACCCCGGGAGCGCACAGCGGGGGAGGCGATCACCACGCGCTCTGGGGGACGGCCACGCCGGGGATCGAGAACCTCATCTGCCTCCTCGGCCGCACACGCCAGTCCCGTGGCAGACAGGCGGCGGGCCGTGTCACCCCGGCTCACGGGCCCTGCAACCCAACCGGCCGAGTTGGTGGACACTTCGGACCTCTCTCGCAGCCCTAACATTTGACTCTCTTTGTTTCTTTGGGGGGGGGGTGCCCGGGCGGGGGGTAGAATGCTCCGCTGTCAGTGTTGCTCTTGGCCAGGGCAGGTAAATCAGGCTTGACTTCAGTTGTATCAGGGGTCCACTAGCGCTCAAGCCCGAGCCTTTTAGCTTGGTGGTTCTTCCATTTGGTTCGGGCGACAGATGCTTCTGTTTTCGAAGTATAGGGTGGGGGGTGGGGGGTTGGGGTTGGTTTGGGGTTGTTTCTTCCTCGTTGGGGAGATTTTGTTGGTGGGGGATGACTCCCTCTTATTTGTTGTGCCAAGGTATCATGTACTCTTTGACCTGCTCTCCTGCCCGATGTCCCGCTGTCCTTCCTCTCTAGGGGCATGCTCAGACGCGCCTCCACTGGCCCCTTCTTCTGTCCTGGACTATGGCTGACCCACCTGTCCCTAGGGCCGCCATGCGCATATTGTCCTGGAACGTCAATGGTCTTCTGGACCGTTTTAAACGCATGGCGGTCCTCAAATATGCGCAACGTGCAGAGATTGATGTGCTCCTCCTCCAGGAGACTCACCTGTTGGGTAACAACTGTCCCTTTCTTGGCCGCTATGGTTATGACAGGGTATGGCATTCAGGTTTTGCACGGGGATCCCGAGGGGTGGCCATTTTGCTTCACAAGTCCTTCCCCTTTGTCCTGACCCAGGTGCATTTGGACCCCCAGGGCATGGTAGTGGTGGTATGTGGCACTCTGGAGGGGCGACCCCTTACCCTGATGTCCCTCTACGCGGCGCCATCCCTCCTGCCGTCGGCCCTCTCCCACACAGCCGGTCTCCTCCCGACGCTCCCGGCGGGTTCCCTCATTCTCGGCGGGGACTTCAACGCTGTCTACTCGCCCCACCTGGACTCGACGGGTCCGGTTTCCCTGGCCCGCGTCGCCCGCGCAAAACAGCTCTCGTCCTGGGCTGAATCTCAGGGCCTCTGCGATGTTTGGAGGATCTGGCACCCGCAGGCTCGCCAATACACCCACACATCGGCGGCCCATCACTCCCATGCCCGGATCGACCTCATCTTCGTACCATCTACCGACTGCACGGGGGTGCAGGATGTGCGCATTCTCCCGAGGGGCCTTTCGGACCACTCGCCAGTGCTCCTTGCTCTCGCCCCCCCCCCTCTCTGCCCGTCCGATGTGGCGTTTGAACGCCTGGTTCCTCCACGACAAGGCTTTTCGGAAGGTGGTCGGGGGCGAGATAGACGATTATTACTCTAACAATGAGGGCTCTGTCCCCTCCCCTACCGTCCTGTGGGAGGCCGGCAAGGCAACTGTTCGGGGTGCCGCTAAGGGGCATCTGCAACGCCAACGGCGGGCTCAATCCCAGAAGCTCGCGGACTGCGAGGCTCAAGCCTTGGAACTGGAGCGCAATCTGGGGGACTTGGATGATGACACGCGGTCTCGTCGCTTGGCCTTCCTGCGGGAAGAGATTCGCTTACACTCCCTGGAGGTGGCGAAGATTCTGTGGCGCTCCTCGGTGGCCCGGGTATACGGCTGGGGAGACAAAAACGGCACTCTTCTCCACCGACTGGTTACTTACCCCCGGGCGGGTAGGATCATTCCAGCCATCGCGGACTCTGCGGGTGGCCTCCACACAGCCTCGGTGGCGATAGCCCAGGCGTTCGCTGACTATTATTCCCGGCTGTACCGTCTCCGGACGTCCATGCTCTCCCTAGAGGAGTTGCTGGGGACGAACGGGGCGACGCTTGCGCGGCTGCAGCCTGAGGTTTCTGAGACCCTCGATTCGCCGATCGAGCTGCAGGAGATTGAAGAGGCGATCGGCCGCCTGGCGCCTGGGAAGACCCCAGGACCCGACGGGTTCCCCCAGGAGTACTACGCTCACTATTGTGAGACTCTGGCCCCGAGGCTTCGGGACCTCTTTGCGGACGTGGTGGAGACGGGCTCGTTCCGGCCCGAAACGGACACAGCAACCATAGTTGTCCTCTCCAAGACACAGCCCCCCTCGTGGTCCTGCTCCGACTACCGGCCGATATCCCTTATCAACACCGAACTCAAAATCTATGCCACGGTCCTAGCGCAGCGGTTGCGCCCGTCTCTTGCCTCCCTGGTCCACCCGGATCAATGTGGCTTTATGCCGGATCGGGGGACCAGACACTACCTGCGGCGCCTGCACCTCGCGATGGCGCACCGCGGCCGCCTTTCCCCCTATCTGGCCCTCCTCTTGGTCGACTTTGAAAAGGCCTTCGACTCAGTGGGATGGGCGTACTTAGGTGACGTCCTGGAGCATATGGGCTTCGGTCCCCGGTTCCGTGCCATGGTAGCGGTCCTGTACGCGAACCCGCGGGCCCGTGTGTTAGTCAATGGGGCTCTACCTCGCCCGTTTCCCATAGGTCGGGGGACGCGCCAGGGATGTCCGCTCTCGCCCCTCCTTTTCGCTCTGGCCATGGAACCCCTGGCGGTGTTGATTCGTTCGGATCCCGTTCTTCGCGGATGGGACTGGCCAGGTGTGGCCCCCGATAAGATTGCCCTCTACGCGG
This sequence comes from Triturus cristatus, assembly GCF_964204655.1. Taxonomy (NCBI): domain Eukaryota; kingdom Metazoa; phylum Chordata; class Amphibia; order Caudata; family Salamandridae; genus Triturus; species Triturus cristatus. The sequence goes on from NC_140590.1 coordinate 1,875,898,501, forward strand.
ACGACGTCCCCCTCTATCTTTCTGATCCAGCGACCTCGGGGCCCCAGGTCCGCCGGATTCTCCGTCGGTTTGGCCAAGCGTCGGGTCTTCATCTGAACCCTAAAAAATCAGTTCTGGTCCCGCTACACCCGTCACGGGACTGTTTCGACTGGCAATCGGATATTCCCCTCCGGAGACTCTCCTTTAGGTACCTGGGGATCTGGGTCACCCTCCTTCCGGAACTCTGCTGGGCCCTCAATGTGGCTCCTGTAGTCAACAAGACCAGATCAGATATGCTCCGGTGGCAGTCCCTCCCATTGAATCCGCTAGGGAGAGTCGCCCTATATAAGATGATGATCCTCCCCAAGTTTCTATACATTCTACAAAACACTCCGTGCCCCTTTCTGCGCCCGTGGTTCCGGGACCTGGATAAGATGGTGACCAAATTCCTCTGGGGCGGCGGTAGGCCTCGGCTGGCCTTAGATCGCTGCAGGGTCCCCTCCTATGACGGCGGCCTGAGCATGACTAACCTATACCTCTATTATGTGGCCACCCAGCTATTGGTGATCCATGACTGGTTCTCGGGTGGTTGGGGCGACCCGGCTTATCGACTCGAGGTGCAATGCCTCGGGTTCTCCTCTATCCAAAACATGCTCTATGGAACAGCGCTCCCCCTGTCGCTCCCCGACGTCGTGCGGGCCCCCTTTCTCGCGTGGCGCGCAGCCTTGAGGCACACCAGATGGTCGGGGACGTCCACGCAACTCACTCCGCTTTGGCACGGGACATGGCTGCGGGAGGTGGTGGGACTAGCGGGCTTTCGGCAGTCGGATCTTCTCGGTATCTCCTGTCTGGGCGATATATGGCGTGGGAGCCACATGTGTTCCTTCCAGGAGCTTCAGGCCCGCTTCTCGCTGCAGCCTTCTCAATTTTACCACTACCTTCAATTGCGCCACGCGGTCCGGGCCCACGTCCCTCTAGACTCCAGATTGCCTTCCCATAGCCCACCTGAGGCTCAGGTGATTTTAGGGTATCTGGGGAAGGGGGGTATATCCCGCATTTATAAATCCCTGATTAACAATACCCCGGTAGACTGGAGCGGGCTAAAACAGCGATGGGAGGCCTGGGTGGGACCCCTGGATGACGCGGACTGGAGGGACGCCCTTATGGCCCCTCGGTCGCTTACCACCTCTGCTAGGCTGCGGCTCATCCAACTCTCTTACCTCCACACTGCTTATCTGACCCCGGACCGCCTATATCGTGCGGGCCTCCGCGTGGATGCCTCCTGCACTCGCTGTGGGGTAGCTCCGGCGGACTTCTTCCATATGGTATGGTCTTGTTCCCGTCTGGAGGACTATTGGGCCACGATCGAAGCCGAGCTAGCGGAGGTCCTGGGATGGGAGGTTCCCCACGAGCCTAGAATGGCCCTGCTGGGCATCATGGACGGGATGGATGGGTCCCGTAACGAGAAGTATTTCCTCACTACTGCCCTTATGGTGGCTAAGAGGGATATAGCGGCCGTGTGGTCACAGCCAGACCCGCCCAGAAGGGCTACCTGGAGTAGAGGGGTGGATTGGTGTGCGGCCCAGGAGTGGTCGTTATACGCTGCACGGGGCTGCCCCAAAAAATTCCGCAAGATATGGGGTAAATGGCTGGGGGGCCTGTTTTGAAGGGTGGGGGCACAAAGGGTGGGGACGGGGGATGGGGGAGGAAGGGGGGGGGGTCTTTACAATTGTTTGTTGATGCTTCCCGGATTGAAGTTACTGATGCCATGTTCAATGCACTGCTGTATATCATTCTTGATATTGTCCTTTATGCCGCAAAACACAATAAAAATTTGTTTATCAAAAAAAAAAAAAATGATGGGGCTAGCTTCCATGTTAGCTACAATGTTAAGAGTCTTACCGTAAGAAAACACAATATAGCTCCTTACATACGATGGCAGATGCTGCTAAAGTTTGTGAAAGAGACACTGGGTAGAGAAATTGCTTAACTATATTAAATATTTCACCTAAGTTATTATTGGCTGCCAATATTTTATCAAGAAAGAAGACAGATTGAGATTTCATCCATCGGTTCCCTCTCCTCTTCCTCGGCATGAAGTGTGTTTGTGTCAAAAAAGATACATACTTAATGCGGACTCTTTGAAGTTAGCCTGTGAACTCTGACACTCTCTACCATTGGCCTGCATTTTAGTGATGCCATCATTCGTTATCATTTATTCAGCTGTGATTGTTGGTCTGGCCCTGCCCCTCTGTCTATATCTGGTTGATGAGGCCATCAACTCTCTTATTTTTTATCCGATTATAGAACAGATAGATAGTCTGATCAGAAAACAAGCACCTTCAAACTGAACCTGGTTCTTGGCCTTTTTCTGTCTAAGAACAACCTCCAAAATCCTGTGTGTCTGGCTCTCTCTTTCTTTGCTTCTAAAACAACTTGTGCTCCCATTCCTGGGGCTGCTCTAGTGATCCAGTGCGTGGTTCTGCATCTCGGTCTGCACCTCCAGCTTGTCTGGAATCCCTACAATACGAATGTTCCATCGCTGCACCAGGTCTTCTAGGCTCTCACAATGGTTGTGCCTTATTTTCTATGTCCCACTTCCATTTGACCTGTTTCAGACTCAATCTCAAATATTTTTTCCCAGTGCTTAATTTGTAAAATCATAAGTGCCCGGGCTGTTGTCAGGTGGCCACTGCAGCTTCAACCACCCAGAGTCCCTGCCAGTTCAGAATCAGCCCTCTTAGTGTGTCTGTTCTATGTGACTCTTGTTGGTGTTTGTGTAGCCTGTGTTATATTTTGATGCTATTTGTGACTGTACTGGATCCCCTCCTGCCCCCTCCAGCTCTCCTGCTACTCAAGAAGCCTCAAGCTTCTGCCCTCTTCCAGCACGGGCAGGAGTTGGTACTCATCTCTGTTACCTGGTCCAACGCAAAGCATGAGACCACTTATCGACTCACTTAACCATCACAGGTAGAGCAGAAATAAACACTGATTTCACATAATTTCTACCTGCTCCATCCATGACATGTCTAACCTGTTTCTAGCATGCTGTCAGAGTGGCGGAGTGGATAGAACTGTTAGATAATTGATACAAAGTAGGATTTATCACCTCATAGATCGAGGTGAGGATGCGGAGGGGCAAGGATCGTCAGGCGGATCCGACTGTGGCCACCAGCTTTTCCCTGTATTTAGAATAATAGGGCTAACCTCCGTGTTAGCTACAATTTTAAGAATCTTACGTTTAAAAAAACATGACAGCCCCTTACATACAATGGCAGATGCTGCTAAAGGTTGTGAAAGAGACACTTGGTGGAGACATTGCCAAACTATATTAAAGATTTAACGTGATTTATTATTGGCAGCCGATATTTTATCAGCAAAGAAGACAGATTGAGATTTCATCCATCGGTTCCCTCTCCTCTTCCTCGGCATGAAGCTTGTTTGTGCTACAAACAATACATACTTAATCCAGACTCTTTGAATTTAGCCTGTAGACTCTGACACTCTTTAACATTGGCCAGTGTTTTAGTGACGCCTTCATTCATTATCAGTCATTCGGCTGTGATTGTGGGTCTGGCCCTGCCCCTCTGTCTGGATCTGGGTGATGATGCTATCAACTCTCTTTTTTTGTCCGATTATAGAACAGATGGAAGGTCTGATCAGAAAACAAGCTCCTTCAAACTGAACCTGGTTCTTGGCCTTTTTCTGTCTCAGATCAACCTCCAAAATCCTGTGTGTCTGGCTCTTTGTTTCTGTGCTTCCAAAACAACTCGTGCCCCCATTCCTGGGGCTGCTCTAGTGATCCAGTGCGTGGTTCTGCATCTCGGTCTGCACCTCCAGCTTGTCTGGAATCCCTACAATACGAATGTTCCATCGCTGCACCAGGTCTTCTAGGCTCTCACAATGGTTGTGCCTTATTTTCGAAGTCTCACTTCTGTTGGATCCTGTTTCAGACTCAACCTCAAATATTTGTGCTCAGTGCTTAGTTTGTAAAATCACAAGTGCCAGGCCTCTCATCAATGGGCTACTGCAGCTTGAACCACCCAGTGTCCCTGCCAGTTCAGAATCAACCCTTAAGTGTGTCTGCTCTATATGACTGTTGTTGGTATTTTTGTAGCCTGTAATGACCTTTGATGCTATTTGTGACTGTACTCAACCCCCTTCTGCGCCATGCAGCTCTCCTGCTACTCAAGAAGCCTCAAAGTTCTGCCCTCTTCCAGCACGGCCTGGGTTGTTACTCATCTCTGTTACCTGGACCAACGCAAAGCATGGGTCCACTTATCTTCTCACTTAACCATCAAAGGAAAAGCAGAAGGAAACCCCCATTTCACATCAGTTCTACCTTCTCCGCTCATTACATCTCATTCATGACATCACTGCCCTTGCAGGAGCCCTGTCCTCTGGTCATATTCAAATCCCCCACCCCATCATGTGCCCAGCTTCAGTAACAGTAACATCAATTCAAGGCATAAGCTGCTAGTGTAGAGAACTGGTTTTAGCATGTGCTGATTTGGTTAAACTTTACGAGATCTCGCTACAAAAGTCACCCTGAACATCTCCCTTGGACAAGGAGGCAGAGCACACTTTCATTACATTACAATCTGTCCTCTCTCCAGTACTGGGACCGCCAGACTACTTCATATTTCTCACTCTTTTGACACAAAAAATGGGGATGTCATTTAAGTACACTATGACATGAAAAATGGGGGTGTGGTTCAAACACACGATGACAAGAAAAGCACACTGCCTCTCATGATCTGCCCTGGGTCCCACGGCTCTGGCGCATGCACCGAGGGGTACCCACTGCACAAAATGCATCCTCATATCCATTTTTAGATGCAAGAGTGCATTTTGCGCTAAGAAAATTGCGCCAAATGCCCACTCTCCCCCTTGCTGGAATTCCGTGGAATTAAACTCCCCCAAATCTGCTCACCCCTAATAAATCGTCTTCTTAATGATTAGATCACAAAATACTCTAGAATGCTGCTGCGCCTTTATGTACTGAACCCCTGACAGTGATAATGGTCCTCTTCCCACTATGAGTGCACACGTGGTGGTCACAGGACAGATCCTGGACCTTATATTGTCATGGACAGGCCTAGGCCTTGGCACACATACATGACACTAGACCATAATAAAATTCAGACCACAAGATACACAGAAAGTTGGGCACTGGGTGTTGGACCTGGCCCTTTTGGCAGGTTCACCCCTAAACTTTTTGCAATCATCCTGGCCTTTTTCCCTATGTAGTGGTAGTAGTTTTAGGCCTCTAGGCACTTTAGCACTGTGTCCCAGTTTAAAGTATGTGCGCTCTGTGTTACATGTAGTGAGACTGGCCTGCCCTCCCATAGGAATGCATGGGGGATATGTGTGTCCATGGTAGTTCCTGGTGTGAGATAGTGCGGGGGCGAGTTTGGTATGTGCAAACTCATGAGAATAAATGCTACGCAATGATGTGCGCAGATTTATTATAACTATAGGAGAAGTGCCACTTCTAGAGGTTGGCATGTCTGTGTGCTGTATGATGTGAATTGCCTGTCTAGAGTTTGAGTGACAGGGCTGGGGAATTCCAGGAGCCAGAGTGAGTCTGCCCGGGGGTGAATGGAGAGATCTGCGTGTAGATGGGAGGGAGGAGTTGCACCTGGGACCTGAATAGGGATGGGCCTTCCCTCCACAATGCTGGCTCCATCCCCCGTGGTGCGTCTGATGTCCCTGGCCTGTCCTGTGAATAGAAGAGAGGGGCTGAGAAAAACAAAGTGCTCAAGTGCTCCGGAACCAGTTGTATCTGGTTCTCCCCTTGCCCTACAGTTGTACAACAAAGGATTTAGCTGTATAAATAAGGGGCTGTGACCCCAAGTAAATGTTCTTGTTCTTGACTTGAAACTACCAGGGGCGTGCTGCTGCTGGGGCCCAGGGGAAGGCTTGCCTCCCTGGGCCCTGCTCAGCCCCTGGATACCTGGAGGACTTCTTTTTGGGGACCCTTCTGCCCTGCATTACCCTCTTCATCTGCGAGGACCTTGTGGCTGGGACTTTGTGGCTTTGTGCCTCCTAGCGCCCTGAGAGCGCTGTATTTTTGATTGGACCAAAGAGAAGGAGCCTGGGGGCTGCACAGCGCTGGGCTGCGGCCCTTGGTGAGGGAGTCCCCATTGTGGGAATCCTTCCGTTATGCCTTAATGGCGGGTGCCCACCCCGCGTTTCTGCCGAGTTTTCCTTGTTACGTGGTGGCAGGTGCCCACCCCGCATCGTGGTGCCTCTCGCGGGTGCCCACCCTGCCTCATGTTTTGTTTTCAATGGCGGGTGCCTACCCCGCTTATTTAATTAGTTGTATGCGCGGGTGCCCACCCCGCGACTTTGCCATATTTTTGGTGTGCGGGTGCCTACCCTGCGTCTCCAGCCTTGATTGCGGCGGGTGCCTGCCCCGCCGTGTACTTTTGATTGCGAGTGAGCCTATTCCTCATTTAGCCCCAAGAAGAAATCACCGCCGCGGCCCGCGGCAAAACCAGGAAGTCAGGCCCACGCCGCCTGACTGCGGGCGGGGCCTGGTGTGCTCCACTTCCGCTTCCCCCGACCCGGGGGAAGCTGTGCTGTGCTGCACCGGGAAGGACTGGAGAGGAGGGAGCCTATTCCGCCTGCCCGAGTGGCCATGCAAAGTCCAGGGTCCCAGGAGGGGGCCCGGGTGAAGGAGAAGAGCAGCCGCCGCCATCGGGGCACTCTAGAGTGAGAGAGAGCCCCGCCCGCTGCACCGGTAGAGCCAGCCAAGGCGCCCAAGCCGAGAACGGAGTAGAAAAGCCCCGGTCCCAGAAGAGGGACAGGGTGAAGAGGAGATGGCCACCGAGCAACGGAGTCCCCCGAGAGCAGCTCGGTGAGTAAGAAGGGCTGGGGGGCTCCGTGGGGGCTAATGTTGGTGCCTGGAGGAGGCACAGTGCCAGTTAAATATTGCAAGTGGCCCCGTCTTAGCGGGCTGCTCCAACAGTGGGGCCATGTTTACTTTAAGGGCCCAGTGGGGCTCCAACCAGGGCCAGGTTTCTTTGGAAAGCCCCAGAGGGACCGTGCTGGTCCCCGCGTCTGGGGCCATATCGAGGCGCATTGTCGGCGCCTGGCAGCCCCGTGTGCGAGGGGGCTGCCCCAACGACAGAGGACATGTTTATTTTCAGAGCCTACGGAGCTCCAACAGCATGTGTTGATATGAGAGCCTGTGAGTAGCTCCTACCTTGCGCATATCTATTTCCGGAGCCAGTGCGCTTCACGGGGGCAGATTTATTATAAGAGCCAGATGGCTCCTACGCCCCACAGTATTTGTTTTAGAGCCAGATGGCTCCACCGGTGGGCACACTTGTTTGAAGGGCCACTGAGAGCCCGTGCCTCATTTTAATATTCCCAGCTGCTCAGCAAGTAGTGGGCAGCTGCATCGTTTAGGCGCACCGTTCCTTTGGGGTCTTGTGAAGTCAGGAGTCAGATGCGCTCCTTTGCCCCACACTTTCCCAGCTGCCCAGCAAGTAGTGGGCAGCTGCCACGTTTAGGTTGGCGCAGTGGTGCACCCTTGACTTTCGCTGTCTAAGCAGCAGCCCTGACTCTTGGGACATAGGGCACTTGAGTCCCTTTCTGAGATGGCCAGTTGGCCAGGGGGGATTGTTAAGAGTTATAGGGTGACAGGCCCTAATGTGATTTATGTTCAGGTGATTATGCCTAATGCGAGTTATGATTAAGATGTTAGTGTCTAATGCGTTAGGCTTCTAATGTGAGTGGGGTGCTAGGAAATGTGATCTCTGTAGAATGATTTACGCACCTGTGTTGATGCCTCTAAATGTGATTCATGATTATGAGGTTGGTTCGCATATAATGGTTTATGCTAGTGAGAGTTATTCCCTGAGGTAGTTATGCTTAGGAGGTTAGGGTCTAATGTGTTTAGACTTGTAGAAGAATTGCATAATGTGTTTATGCTGATGAGGTTGGCGTACAATGCGTTTGGCGCATAATGTGATACTGTGCATAATGTCGTTTATGTTACAGGCTGATGCTAAGTACAGTGGTTACCAGTAGTTACTGGTTGTGTTATCTGTTTATGATAAGTTCTACAGTTACTAAGTTCACTTTGTGATGGTACTGACAGTGGTCCAGTGGGCCCTGTCAGGTGTAAATAATCCCTTGTAAATATTGCCCAGTGCCAGTTGGCACAGTGTAAAATATGTGCGTACTATTCTAATGTGTTATGATAATACAAATGCTATTTTTATATATAACCTTGTGTGGAGTTTCTTTTGTGGTGGGCCTGGGATGTTGTTGCTGGGTGCGTGCGCAAATACTTTACACATTGCCTCCAGGATAAGCCTGACTGCTCGTGCCAAGCTACCAAGGGGGTGAGCAGGGGTTATCTTTGGCGTGTAACGTCCTTGCCCTGACTAGAGTGGTGGTTTCTGCCTGGCTTTGGTGCACGCCTTAGCCAGCCAGAAATCCCATTTCTAACACTGAGGTTGTTAGAGGCTCATGTCATCCTCTTGTTGGCCTTATGTCAGTCACCCTGGAGTCGGTGTAAGGTTCATGTCAGCTACAAGTCAAGCACCCTGAAGCCTCATGTGAGGCTCATGTCAACCTCTGGGCCTCATTTCAGCTGCCCTGGAGCCCTTGTGAGGCTCATGTCAGCCTTGTGTCAGCCTCTTGCTGGCCTCATGCTAGCCGCCCCGGAGCTCGTGGGAGGCTCATGTCAGTCTCATGGTGGCTACGTGCTGTTGTGAGCAGGGCCTTTCCGTAACCACAGCCACAGTCTGAGATCCCCCTCGGTGAGATGTGCTGAAGCTGCTGGACGTTGCCAGTGCGATTGTCATCAGATCTGTGGTGTTGATTCCTTTTCTGCTGAGCGGTCGCATTTGCAAAAACAACATCCTGGCTCTTTATTTTTGTAGAAAACTATATTTTCCATTCCATTAAGTGAGAACCCACCTTGCTAATTAGCACCATGTATGCATGCATGTATGTATGCACGCATTTATATATGTATGTGTTACAACTGGGGGTCTCTAGTTGGCAGAGGTAGGTACCTTTGACCAAATAGGGACTGTTAGAATCCGGGGTCTCTGGTTGGCGCAGGTATGCACTTGCGACAAGCAGGGACCCTTTTCATCTAAGTCAGGGCAAAGGATCACCTCTTTAAAAATAACCCCTGCTCACCCTCTAGGTAACGTGGCGCGAGCAGTCAGGCTAAATTTCAAGAGGGCATGTAGGTTAAGCGTTCAGGTTGTCCCACACAATAATCACCTCCCCACCACATAAAGACACAAGGCTGTATTTATCAAAAATATAGTTCTTTATATAAAAGGTTTTCTTTCAGGCAGGTTGCATAAATACAGTTCTCTTGGTAAAATAATCCAGTTACTCTCAAAATGCTTTAAGGGCAGTCCACAGTTGTAAAAATGGCACAGTTAAATTTAAAATCAGCTTCTTAGGGTTTCTGGGCACTTCGTAGGGCCTTTGTTATGCTCTGGGCACGGTTTTTAAAGTGCCTTGCCGTTTCTCACGCTTCTCGCGTGAGCCCGAGTACGCTTGCCGAGTCTCACGCTTCCCGCGTGAGCACCGGCAATAGATGATGTTCGGTTCAAACGTAGGTACGGTTCGAACTCTGCTGGTTCCAAGGCCCGTACGGTTCGAACCAAGGCAAAAGGACGTAGGCTTCAAAGCCCACTGAGGTCAGCTGGTAGTACGGTTCATACCAGGATGTTGCAGCAGCAGGTACGGCTCAAACCACGATGCCAGGCAGTACACTTCAACCCAGGATTCTACTTTTGTAAGTACGGTGCGAACTACGCTGCAAGGCAGTACGGGTCAAAACACTTCCCAAGTACGGTCCGTCCACAGCAAGTACGGGCCGTACTCGCGCACCAGGCTGGTTGGGTACGGCTCCAAACAACGAACCAGGCTTCAAGGCTGCAGAGGTAGGTACGGTCTGTACCTAGGCAAGTACGGGCCGTACGTTGATCGCGCTTGGCACAATACTGTCTAGAATTCACGGGGCAAAGCAGTTACGGTCCATACGAAGGTTAGTACGGGCCGTAGAGGCACAAAATACCTTTTTCTTTGGGGGCAAATGTTCGCGGCAGTCTGCAGACGTCTTTCAGGAGTGTCCCGCGTCGCGTCTCAGTCCCGGCTCCTCCGTGGACACAGATGCTTCATGGGGGGGGCACTCCTCGGCTCACAGCACACCCACAAGGGCAGAGGCAGGAGGGGCAGCCTGGGGGCGAGATTCCAGCGCAGCGCGCTGTCGGTTTTCTCCAGATGGGGCGAACAGTGCCCAAATCCTCACGGTGATTTCTGCGGCCCGGGGGAGGGTCGCAGAGCTCGATGTTTAGACAGGGATCTCCTCCTCACTTTGCGAGCGACGGCTCACGGGGGTAGTTGCTCACTTTGTTTAGGCTGATGGCCCTCACGATGTTTACAGTTACTTCCAGCGGCAGATGGTCGCTGTTGGATAGGCCACACGAAGGGCTTGGTCCCTCCCCGCATGACAGGGCCCAAGCCCCGGCCCGCCAGACGTGACCCACAAGAATCACCCGCACCCCGTCTCCCGACGGAACTCCTGCCCCCGGACCTCCATGTATCACGGGACCAAGCCACCACCGGCTCCCCCGGCCGGATCAAGCCGCCATCTTGGGCCCTGCGCCACGAGGCTGCGTGGCCTCCACCCGACCCTAACCCTGGGCCTGGCCGGCCCCGACATCCCGGCACCACCATCCACCCAGGAGGTGAGCGGACCACTTGGCAGGTCAATGGGAGAACGAAGTGCCAAGGGCTCTCCCCCGCCAGGTGCCGATCGCCCCCAGCTCCCCCAGGCGCTGGCTCCACCCCCTGCTGGGTGTCTGGACACCTTCATCCCGGACCCTCCGACCTCCAAGTGCGTTGGTCCGGACATCAAAGGGCGCCAGCCCTATAACTGGAGCAGCTCCGGAGCAGGAAGGCAGTTGTATCCTGGAGTCCAGAGACACCGAGAGAACTCAGCCTGGACGGACTACTGGCGCTGCCGTAGCCCTACCTTGTGAACCATCGTCCTGCCTGCTGGCGCTGCCGCGGCCTTCTGCAACATCCATCCTCGTCGGGACCTGCTGGCGCTGCCGCGGCCCGTTGTAACGACCATCTTCACCGGGACCTGCTGGCGCTGCCGCGGACCGTGCATCGACCACCTTCACCGGGACCTGCTGGCGCTGCCGCGGACCGTGTATCGACCATCTTCACCGGGACCTGCTGGCGCTGCCGCGGCCCATCCCAGCTAGAACACCAAGCTCGAGGATTGTGAGCTATCCACCATACCATCTCAACTACCAGACTGGTAACCAGACTGTCCCGCTACCCCCTTTTCCCCATCTTGAGAGACTTGAATCGAGGGGACCCCTGAGTCCAGACCTCCTTGTACCATTTCATCGTACCTTAAGAAATTGCCTATAAAGAACGCTAAATCTTCTCCTTGTGTGGTATCTGTCTATGGGGGGGAAGTTATTTATCTGTACGATCGCTGGAGACGGCTCTCCCCGGAGACCTCTCCCCTTGTCCTCGGCCGACCCTCCCGGTCCGTCTAACATTGGTGGCCAGCGGCGCGATCCGAATCAACGCGTGATCGTACAGAGAGTAGCTCACCCCACGACAAAACCACGATGTCAGCCAAAGATAGCGGTTCCACTGAAAAGTTCCAAATGGATAAGTTGGAAGAATATAGCCACCTCGAACTTAAACAATTCTGCATGGAACTAGGCATTGCTACCACCGGCTTGAGTACCAAAGACGATTTGAAGCACGCCCTTGAGTCGTGGACAGAAACTGGGGTCACCGGTTCCCCCGACCAAAACAGTGTCGTACCAGAGGGGAACGCCATGGCTCCCGAGGGGCGGGGAACGGGCCTCTCGCAGGAGGAGATCCAAGAAAGAGAAAGAACCAGATTACATGAGTTGGAAATGGCACGACTCAAGATGGACGGTGAACTAAAGTTAGCCGAGCAGAAACTAAATCTAGAACATCTGCGGCTCCGAGAAGAACGAGAAGAAAAACAGAGACAGAGAGAGCTCGAGGAAAAAAGAATAACACTCGAACACGAGCGCAAACTGCCGGAAATAGAACTTCGGAAACAGAATAAAGAACCGGGGGTGCCTGAGCGCCCGCACACCCCGGGAGCGACCGAGAAAAAAGTCCACATCCCCAAGGATGTTGTCTGAGAGTATGTCCGAGAGGACGACATACAACAGTGGTTCAAAGCCTACGAGATCGCCATGACCTCCCACCGGATCGACCGGAGTGATTGGGGAGCCGGACTATGGGGGAGGTTCGTCAACGAAGGCCGCGATGCCCTATTGCAGCTCCCAGATCACCAAATGTCGTCCTACGACCACATGAAGGCTGCCCTCCTCACCCGCTACGGCCTCACACCCGAGATGTACCGCCAGAGGTTCAGAGACTGCACCCGGATCCCGGGTACAACTTGGGTGGAGTACGTCAACTATTTCAGCCGAGCCTTCGAGGGTTGGATAAAGGGGAGCCATGTAACGACCTACGAGCAACTCTTTAACCTTATGGTATGGGAGCACCTGTCGAACAACTGTTTCGTCGAGCTCAGGCAGCACCTCCTCGACAGTAAATTGACTGACCCCCGGCAACTCGCCGCTGAAGCTGACCGATGGGAAAGCACCCGAGTGGGCCGGAGAGGACCACACGAGCAAAACCGAAACAACCAAGGCCAGCACCGTCCCCGGGGAGGAGGAGGAGGCCAGGGGCGAGGGAGAGACACCATCCCGGCAACACCCGTGGCCAGCACCCCGCCCCCGGCCGGCCGGGGCAACCCCCCGATGCGCCCGGGGTTCCGAGCCAAAGTCACGTGCCACCGATGCCAGCGAGTCGGCCACTACGCCAATGACCCGAGCTGCCCGCAGAACCAAACAGCAAAGCCCCGCCAGGTAGCTGCCGCCGCCCTGGGGGAAGAACGACTATCAGAGGAACAGGAAGAGTATGAGCCGGCCCAGCAAGAGTGGGAACCGGCCGCCATGGTTCTAGCGTGCCTAGGGGGAAAAGACATGGCCCCGCGGGCTCCCCTACCCGCCAACACCAGGAAATACGGCCAGTGGGTGACCATTAATGGGCGTCGGGCCGAGGCCTTACGTGACACAGGCACCAGTGTGACGGCCGTCCGCTGTCACCTGGTGAAGCCCGAGCAGATCCTGCCGAATATTCTCTGCCCCGTCCGCTCAGCCGACAATTCCGAAAGTCTGTGTCAAATGGCCTGCGTCCCCTTCGAATGGGGAGGGGTCTCCGGCCTGTTGAAGGTGACGGTCCGGGATGATGCCCCCGTGGACTGCCTCCTGGGGAATGACCTTGAGAGTTCCCCGTGGGCCACCGTCGAAAGAAGAGAGCACCTGGGGATGCTGGGCCTCCCGGACTGGGCATGCGTAACCACCCGGTCCATGGCCGCCCGTGCCGTCCCCCGATCAGAAGAACCGGAATGGCCAGCACCTCCGCCCCCGGTCGCCCCAGTAGAGGACAACGACGAGGCCAACCCCCCAGAACCAACGACCGAAGGGGACGCGCAACCCCAGGACATTCCCGGCCTGGCTCAGTGGCGTCAAGAAGGGGGGCCCACCCAAGAACAGTTCCGCCAGGAGCAAAAGACCTGCCCCTCCCTCGAGGGACTCCGCCAACAAGCCAGCTCCCAGAGCGCAGGGGACTCCACCGGAACTCACTGGGTCTATTGGGATAACGACCTGCTATACAGCGAACAAAGAATCGCAGAACTAGGGGCCGGTCGAGTGCTGGTGGTACCTCTCCGCTTCAGAGACTTCCTGCTCACTCTGGCCCACGATGTCCCCCTGGCTGGACACCTGGGCCAGGACAAAACTTACAGTCGCCTAGTGACTCACTTTTTCTGGCCGAAGATGCGGAACGACGTCCTTAACCACTGCCGGTCCTGCCCCACGTGCCAGGCCAGCGGGAAGAGCGGCCGTAAGCTGAAAGCCCCTCTGCAACCCTTCCCAGTGGTCACCACCCCGTTCGAGAGGGTAGGAATAGACATTGTGGGGCCCCTGGACCCCCGCACGGCACAAGGACATAGGTTCATCCTGGTACTGGTGGACCACGCCACCCGCTACCCCGAGGCGGTGCCCCTACGAACTGTAACAGCTCTGGTGGTTGGCCGGGCCCTAATGGGGATTTTCTCCCGGGTGGGCTTCCCCCGAGAAGTCGTCAGCGACCGAGGCACGAACTTTATCTCAAAATATATGAAGTCCCTCTGGCAACAGTGCGGGGTCACCTACCGATTCACGACCCCCTATCACCCCCAAGGGAACGGACTAGTGGAGCGATTCAACCGCACCCTCAAGGGGATGATTGGGGGATTGGAAGAGCCCCTCCGTCGCCAGTGGGATGTACTACTCCCGTGCCTCCTCTTCGCCTACCGAGAAGTTCCCCAGAAGTCCCTCGGCTTTAGCCCTTTCGAACTCCTGTACGGGCACCCTGTACGAGGGCCCCTCAGCCTAGTCAAAGAAGGTTGGGAGATGGCCCCCCTAAAGACCCCTCCAGACGTCTTCAAGTACCTCCTGGCCCTACGCAATCAGACCCGGCGCTTCAGGGAGATGGCCAAGGCGAACCTCGAGGCCAGTCAGGAGGACATGAAAAGATGGTACGATCACAATGCCTCCTCCGTCGAGTTCGAACCTGGTCAACAAGTGTGGGTGATGTCCCCCACCGAACCATGTGCCTTGCAAGATAAGTGGACGGGGCCCTTCAAAGTGGTCGAGCGCAAAAGCCCCGTCACTTACCTCATCGACATGGGGACCCCCCGGAACCCCCTTCGGGTCCTCCACACCAACAGACTCAAACCACACTTTGTGCGCTCAGAACTCAGCCTCCTGATGGCTACGGACAGTGGGGCGGAGGAGGACTCCGAACCCCTCCCGGATCTCCTGAGGACTCAGGAGAACGACGGTTCCGTGGACGGGGTCCGGCTCTCCGATGCCCTCACCCCAGAGCAACGCCAGGGCTGCCGGGACCTCCTGCTGCGGTTCGCTACACTGTTCTCCCTCACCCCCGGGATCACCCCTTGGTGCTTGCATGACGTGGACACCGGGGACAGTCCCCCTATCCGACACCGGGCCTACCGCGTGCCAGATCGGGTATGGGCCTGCATCCAAGAGGAAGTGGCCAAAATGCTCACGATCGGGGTCATCGAGCCCTCGGACAGCCCCTGGGCCAGCCCGGTTGTACTGGTCCCCAAAGCCGCTGCCCCCGGCACCACACCTGAACTGAGATTCTGCGTCGACTACCGGGGCGTGAACGCTGTCACCCGGACCGACGCTCATCCTATCCCCCGAGCGGATGAATTGATCGACCGGCTGGGGGCCGCCCGCTACCTCAGCATCTTTGACCTAACAGCGGGCTACTGGCAGATCGGTCTCACACCCCGGGCTCAGGAACGGTCCGCCTTCTCTACCCCCGATGGCCACTACCAATTCAAGGTCATGCCCTTCGGCATGAAGAATGCCCCCGCTACTTTTCAACGTCTAGTGAACCAGGTCTTGGCGGGGCTCGAAGAGTTCAGCGCCGCCTACCTGGACGATATCGCTGTGTACAGCCGCCACTGGTCCGACCTCCTCCTCCACCTCCAAGAGGTCCTGCAGGCCCTCCAGCGGGCCGGCCTCACGATTAAGGCCGGCAAATGCCAAATTGGTCAAGGGTCCGTGACCTACCTCGGGCACCAGGTGGGAAGCGGGCTGGTGGCCCCGCTGCAACTGAAAATTGCTGCCATCCAGTCCTGGCAGCCCCCCGTCACCCAGACCGAGGTCCGAGCCTTCTTGGGGCTCACCGGCTACTACCGGCGGTTCATGAGGGACTACGGCAGCATTGTGGGGCCCCTCACGGGTCTCACGTACAAAAACCAGCCGAAGCGGATTAACTGGACCCCCGACTGTCAAGCGGCCTTCGAAAAGCTGAAGGCCGCCCTGTGCACCGCCCCTGTGCTCCAGGCCCCCGATTACAGTCGGGAATTCATTGTACAGACAGACGCCTCCGACCACCGCATCGGAGCAGTTCTTTCCCAACTGAACCCCGAGGGTCATGACCAGCCGGTGGCCTTCATCAGCAGACGTCTCCTGGCCCGAGAACAGCGCTGGAGCACAATCGAGAGGGAGGCCTTCGCAGTGGTGTGGGCCCTCAAAAAGCTCCGGCCCTATCTCTTCGGTACCCACTTCCGGGTACAAACCGACCATCGACCCCTGCAGTGGCTGATGCAGATGCGGGGGGAGAACCCAAAACTATTGCGCTGGTCCATCTCCCTGCAAGGAATGGACTTCACCGTGGAACATCGACCGGGCCAAGACCACGCCAACGCAGATGGCCTGTCACGCTTTTTCCGCCTCGACGAGGAGAGTCCCTAGGAAGATGGGTGACTCTCCCCGCCTTCAGCTGGGGGGGACGCATGTTGGACAGGCCACACGAAGGGCTTGCTCCCTCCCCGCATGACAGGGCCCAAGCCCCGGCCCGCCAGACGTGACCCACAAGAATCACCCGCACCCCGTCTCCTGACGGAACTCCTGCCCCCGGACCTCCATGTATCACGGGACCAAGCCACCACCGGCTCCCCCGGCCGGATCAAGCCGCCATCTTGGGCCCTGCGCCACGAGGCCGCGTGGCCTCCACCCGACCCTAACCCTGGGCCTGGCCGGCCCCGACATCCCGGCACCACCATCCACCCAGGAGGTGAGCGGACCACTTGGCAGGTCAATGGGAGAACGAAGCGCCAAGGGCTCTCCCCCGCCAGGTGCCGATCGCCCCCAGCTCCCCCAGGCGCTGGCTCCACCCCCTGCTGGGTGTCTGGACACCTTCATCCCGGACCCTCCGACCTCAAAGTGCGAGGGTCCGGACATCAAAGGGCGCCAGCCCTATAACTGGAGCAGCTCCGGAGCAGGAAGGCAGTTGTATCCTGGAGTCGAGAGACACCGAGAGAACTCAGCCTGGACGGACTACTGGCGCTGCCGTAGCCCTACCTTGTGAACCATCGTCCTGCCTGCTGGCGCTGCCGCGGCCTTCTGCAACATCCATCCTCGTCGGGACCTGCTGGCGCTGCCGCGGCCCGTTGTAACGACCATCTTCACCGGGACCTGCTGGCGCTGCCGCGGACCGTGCATCGACCATCTTCACCGGGACCTGCTGGCGCTGCCGCGGCCGGTCCCAGCTAGAACACCAAGCTCGAGGATTGTGAGCTATCCACCATACCATCTCAACTACCAGACTGGTAACCAGACTGTCCCGCTACCCCCTTTTCCCCATCTTGAGAGACTTGAATCGAGGGGACCCCTGAGTCCAGACCTCCTTGTACCATTTCATCGTACCTTAAGAAATTGCCTATAAAGAATGCTAAATCTTCTCCTTGTGTGGTATCTGTCTGTGGGGGGGAAGTTATTTATCTGTACGATCGCTGGAGACGGCTCTCCCCGGAGACCTCTCCCCTTGTCCTCGGCCGACCCTCCCGGTCCGTCTAACAGTCGCGTTGTTTAGGGAGATCAAGGCACAAGGTTCTCCAGAGTCAGCGGTGTAGAATCACCCACGGCAGTCTCTTCTTCCTCAAAGGGGGGGTAGCGCCCAATGTTCCTGGGGCGCAGTTCAGGAGGCAAGTTCTCTAGCAAGCCCTTGGAGATAGTTCAGCACAAGTTGAATCAAAAGTCTTTTCCTTTCAGTCTTTTCTTCTCCTTCCAGCAGAAAGGCACCCACTGCAGGCCAGTCTCTCAGGCAGAGAGACAGTTGTTGGACCCGGCCTCGTGGCGTGGTCCTCACCCCCGTGGATTGTGCCCGTTCCCCGCCCCGGCCTTCACGGGCCACCCTTCTGAACTGCACCAAGACCCCTCATCCTGAGCTGGACGAGGTCGCGTACCCCTCGTGGCTCCGCCATCTTGTTGGCCTCCACGTGACACTGTGCAACAGCCAGTGCAACCCCGCTCAACCCGGCCTCGACCCCAGCGAAGCCCCGACATCGAGGCACCACGAACTGGCCAGGGGGTGCCGCAGGAACCATTCATCGCCCCCGGCGGAGGACAGTATCGATGGGACCCCCAACTGTCCTCCCCTCTCTAGGTGTGATCGCCCTGCAACTCTCGTGGGCCTGGCGCCTCTCATGCTGGGCATCTGGCCACCTCCACCCGGCCCCTCCGCCCCCACCGGGCGCCTGGGTCCGGACATCAAAGGGCCCCAGACCTATATCTGGGGCGACCCCGCCACAGACCGGCAGTTGTATCCCGGAGTCGAGAGCCCTGCTGATTGAATCGCGGCTGACCCCACGGAGAAGAACCTTTGTCGGAACCATCACGAGCCCTGCTGACTGCGTCGCGGCTCCTTCTTGTGAACACTTTGAAGCCACCCGGAACATCGGAGCCCTGCTGACGCTGTCGCGGCCCACCCTCGCTGAAGCCTCCCTCGGAGCCCTGCTGACGACGTCGCGGCTCGAGCTGAGCAGAAACCATTTTGAGAGCCCTGCTGATTTGATCGCGGCTCTCCACGAACTGTACGCCAGAGCCCTGCTGACGCCGTCGCGGCTCGACCCCTCCGAGATCCGGAGGCCCTCCAGCTTGAGGATAAGAACTGGGCCCCAGGTACCCTCGTACCGCACCCCTGCTAAAGACTGTCCCGCTACCCCTACCCTTCCAAAGAGACACTGAGACTTTTGGTGGATCCCTCGATCCCTTCGTGTAAATATTGACCTCGTAACCTTTTTATTGCTGATAAAGAATTGCTCGTCTTGAGACAACCTCCTTGAGTCCTGTGTGGTGGTGTTACTGTGCTAGTACGTGATAGGAGAAGGATCTCTCAGGAAACTTCTCGGCAGCGCTCGGCTACTTCGTACAGTGTGAGGGCCCCCCTTGGTGGTTTTGCCCACTCCTCGGGGTCCGCCTTCCAACATTTCGTGGCCAGCGACGGGATCCGAGCCGAACGCAGTACGTACCAGCCAGTACCCACTAGCTACCCATCCAAACGAACAGTAATCATGAGCAGCCAGGAAAACAACGCGACAATGGAGTTCCAGCCCGAACGGCTGGAAGAATATACGCACAAAGAGTTAAAACAGTTCTGCAAAGCCAAAGGCATTACAACCACCGGCCTAGGTACCAAAGAGGAGATGCAGAAAGCTCTGAGGACATGGCTGGAGGCCGGGGCGGGCCCCTCCCAGGAAGAGGGTCCCTTGCCCCTGACTGAGACCACATCAACCGCACTAACTCCGGCAACCGGAGGAAGAAAGAGCCTAGAAACCGGCCTCTCCGAAGAAGAAATACGAGAGCGGGAGAAGGTCCGGAACCACGAGCTAGAGCTCGCACGACTGCGGCTGGACGGCGAACTCCAGCTGGCGGAAAAGAAACTGGCCCTAGAGCAGCTACGGCTACAAGAGGAGATAGAAGAGAAGAGACGGCACCGAGAGTTGGAGGAAAAAAGACTGACCCTTGAACACGAGCAAAGTCTCAAAGAGCTCGAAATCAAGGCAAAGAACGGGGGGACCGACACCCCCAGTAATAGAGACACCCTACCGCCTGCCGAGGCCAAGGTACATATCCCGAAAGATGTCGTCAAGGAGTACTATAAGAATGACGACATCCAACAATGGTTCAAGGCATACGAGGTGGCCATGACCTCCCATCGGGTGCCCCGAAAGGACTGGGGCGCCGGCCTGTGGGGTCGGTTCCTGAGTGAAGGTCGAGACACACTGCTCCAGCTGCCAGAGGAGGTGATGACCTCCTACGACCACATGAAGGAGGCCCTGCTCACCCGCTACGGGCTAACCGCGGAAATGTACCGCCAGCGGTTCAGAGACTGCAAGAAGATCCCGGGTACGACCTGGGTGGAATATGTGGACTTTTTCAGCCGGGCCCTAGAAGGATGGATCAAGGGTAGCAAAGTCACCACCTACGGGCAGCTGGTCGACCTCATTGTTTGGGAACATCTCTCCAATAATTGCTTCGTGGAGCTGAGGCAACACCTCCTCGACAGCAAGATGACCGACCCACGAAAACTCGCCGTCGAGGCCGATCGATGGGTCAACACCCGAGTCCCCCGGAACTCGATGGGGGAGTACCAGAGGAACCACACCGGACCTCCCCGCCAACGCGGTGGAGGGGGAGGGCCGAACAGGAACCGGGACCCCCCCGCCGGGGCTCCCAGGAGCCCACCTCGAGGGCCACCGCAGCAACCCCTCTCCCCGAGCCTAGCCTGAAGAGGGGCGACCCCAGCCCGAACCGGACCACGGCCCCCAGTAACATGCTACGGCTGCCAACAAACCGGACACTATGCCAGCGATCCGGTCTGCCCCCTGAACCGAAGAAGCGGGGCCGGCGGGCCCCCGCCCCGACAGCTGGCGGCCGCCGCCCTGGGAGAAGGAGAAGAGGAAGAGGAGACCCTCGACCGAGGGACCACTGAATGGGAGCCGGCAGCCATGTCCCTGGTCTGCCTGGGTAGCCGAGAAATGGTACCCTGCACCCCCATCCCAAGCAACACCCAGAAGTACCGGCAGCAGGTCACGGTCAATGGACAACGGGCCGAAGCCCTTCGTGACACCGGCGCCAGTGTCACCGCTGTCCGCTGCCACCTGGTGACCCCCGAACAGATCCTACCGAATGTGCTGTGCCCCGTCCGGACGGCCGACAACAGTGAAAGCCTGTGCCAGATGGCCCTGGTCCCCTTCGAATGGGGAGGGGTGACGGGCCTGCTGAAGGTGACGGTACGTGACGACGCCCCCGTCGACTGCCTCCTGGGGAACGACTTGGAGAGTTCCCCCTGGGCTCAAGTAGAGCGACGAGAGCACCTCCGAATGCTGGGACTATCCGACTGGGCCTGCGCCATCACCCGGTCCATGACCGCCCGGGCCCCCCGCTCCTCCTCGGCCTCCGGGGCCGCCCCGCCCGAGGGGCTCGCACCCCCTCCCGCCATCAGCGAGGGGGAGGCGGACACCGACCCTGGACCTAGTGAATCCTCCCCCGAGGAGATGGCTTCCCCGTGCGTCCTACCAGAGCTGACACAATGGCGACACGAAGGGGGCCCCAACCGGGAGCAGTTCCAACAAGAGCAGCAGTCCTGCCCCACTCTCGAAGGGGTCCGCCAACAAGCGTCCGCCCAAGCCAACGGGGACCAGACCGGCACCCACTGGGTCTACTGGGCCGAGGGCCTGCTATACAGTGAGCAAAAAGTGGCAGAACTCGGGGCCAGCCGAGTGTTGGTGGTCCCCCTCCGCTTCCGGGAGTTCCTGCTCAACCTGGCACATGATGTGCCCCTCGCCGGACACTTGGGGCAAGACAAAACGTACAGCCGTCTGGTGACCCACTTCTACTGGCCCCGGATGCGGAGAGACGTGGACAACCACTGCCGGTCCTGCCAGACCTGCCAAGCCAGCGGGAAGACGGGGGGTCGGGTCAAGGCCCCCCTCCAGCCCTTTCCAGCCGTCAGCACCCCGTTTGAACGGGTCGGAATTGATATCGTGGGGCCCCTGGACCCCCAGACCGCCCTGGGCCACCGCTTCATCCTGGTCCTCGTGGACCACGCCACCAGGTACCCGGAGGCGGTCCCGCTGAGAACTATACCGGCCCCCGTGGTAGGCCGGGCCTTAATGGGGATCTTCTCCCGAGTGGGATTTCCCCGCAAAGTGGTGAGCGACAGAGGCACAAACTTTATTTCCAGGTACATGCGGTCCCTGTGGCAGCAGTGCGGGGTCACGTACAAGTTCACGACCCCCTATCACCCTCAGGGGAACGGACTGGTTGAGCGGTTCAACAGAACATTAAAGGGAATGATCCAGGGCCTGGAAGAGCCCCTCAGGCGGAGATGGGATGTTCTGCTGCCGTGCCTCCTGTTTGCCTATCGGGAGGTCCCGCAGAAGTCCCTGGGGTTCAGCCCGTTTGAACTATTGTACGGACACCCGGTCCGCGGACCGCTCAGCCTGGTCAAGGAGGGCTGGGAGATGAAGCCCCAAGGCGCCCCTCCTGACGTCTACCGATACCTCCTGACCCTCCGAAACCAGACCCGCAAGTTCCGAGCCATGGCCGAAGCCAACCTCGAGGCCAGCCAGGAGGACATGAAGCGGTGGTACGATCGGAACTCCTCTACCATAGAATTCGAGCCAGGTCAAAAAGTATGGGTCATGGCCCCGGTTGAACCCGGCGCCCTCCAGGACAAGTGGACGGGGCCCTTCAAGGTAGTGGAGAAGAAAAGTCCCGTCACCTACCTGGTCGACCTGGAGTCCCCCCGGAACCCCCTCTGGGTCCGCATGCTAACAGGCTAAAACCCCATTTTGCCCGGACCGAACTGAGCCTGCTGCTGGCGACCGACGAGGGGGGCGAGGACGACTCCGAGCCCCTGCCCGACCTCTTGCAGTCCAATGTCCATGATGGATCAATCAAAGGTGTCCAACTCGCCTCTTCCCTGACTCCGGAACAGTGCAACGACTGCCAGCAACTGCTGCAGGACTACGCAGCCCTCTTCTCCCTCACCCCGGGGGTGACCCACTGGTGCGTCCACGACGTCGACACCGGGGAGAGCCCTCCCGTGCGACACAGAGCCTACCGGATACCCGACCGAGTGCGGGCATGCATCCAGGCCGAAGTAGCAAAGATGCTGGCCCTGGGGGTCATCGAACCCTCCGACAGCCCGTGGGCCAGTCCTGTCGTCCTGGTGCCAAAGGCCGCAGCTCCCGGCCACCCCCCGGAGTTACGATTCTGCGTGGACTACCGACCCCTGAATGCAGTGACCAAGACGGACGCCCACCCTATACCCCGGGCCGACGAGCTCATCGACCGCTTAGGGGCCGCTCGCTACCTGAGCACGCTGGACCTCACCGCCGGGTACTGGCAGATCCAACTCACCCCCGGCGCCCAAGAAAGATCCGCCTTTTCTACCCCGGATGGGCATTACCACTTTCGGGTGATGCCCTTCGGAATGAAGAACGCCCCGGCCACTTTCCAAAGACTGGTGAACAAGGTTTTGGCCGGGCTTGAGGCCTTCAGCGCGGCCTACCTAGATGACATTGCCGTGTACAGCAACCACTGGGCAGAGCACCTCCTTCACATCAAAGCCGTCCTGGCCGCCCTCCAGCGGGCCGGGCTCACGATCAAGGCCAGCAAATGCCAGATCGGCCACGGATCCGTGACCTACCTGGGCCATCAAGTGGGGAGCGGGCAGGTGGCCCCTCTCCAACCAAAAATAGATGCCATCCAGGCCTGGGAACCCCCCACTACCCAGACCGCTGTCCGGGCCTTCCTGGGTCTCACCGGATACTACCGGCGGTTTATCCGGGACTATGGGAGCATTGTTGGCCCCCTCACAGAGCTAACGTCCAAAAAGCAGCCCAAGAAGGTGCACTGGACACCCCGCTGCCAAGCAGCCTTCGACACCCTAAAGACAGCAATGTGTACTGCCCCGGTGCTGCAGGCCCCTGACTACAATAAGGAGTTTGTGGTGCAGACGGACGCCTCCGAGTATGGGATCGGGGCCGTCCTGTCCCAGGCCGATGAAAAGGGGCTCGACCGACCAGTGGCCTTCATCAGCCGACGGCTACTGCCCCGGGAGCAACGATGGAGCACCATCGAGCGTGAGGCCTTCGCTGTAGTGTGGGCCCTCAAGAAGCTCCGGCCCTACCTCTTCGGTACCCACTTCCGGGTCCAGACCGACCACCGGCCCCTGCGGTGGTTAATGCAAATGCGGGGCGAGAACCCCAAGCTGCTGCGGTGGTCCATCTCGCTACAAGGGATGGACTTTGACGTTGAACACCGGCCCGGCAATGACCACGCCAACGCCGACGGCCTGTCCCGCTTCTTTCTGCCTCGACGAGGAGAATCCCCAAGGAGATGGGTGACTCTCCATGCCTTCGGCTGGGGGGGACGCCTGTTGGACCCGGCCTCGTGGCGTGGTCCTCACCCCCGTGGATTGTGCCCGTTCCCCGCCCCGGCCTTCACGGGCCACCCTTCTGAACTGCACCGAGACCCCTCATCCTGAGCTGCACGAGGTCGCGTACCCCTCGTGGCTCCGCCATCTTGTTGGCCTCCACGTGACACTGTGCACCAGCCAGTGCAACCCCGCTCAACCCGGCCTCGACCCCAGCGAAGCCCCGACATCGAGGCACCACGAACTGGCCAGGGGGTGCCGCAGGAACCATTCATCGCCCCCGGCGGAGGACAGTATCGATGGGACCCCCAACTGTCCTCCCCTCTCTAGGTGTGATCGCCCTGCAACTCTCGTGGGCCTGGCGCCTCTCATGCTGGGCGTCTGGCCACCTCCACCCGGCCCCTCCGCCCCCACCGGGCGCCTGGGTCCGGACATCAAAGGGCCCCAGACCTATATCTGGGGCGACCCCGCCACAGACCGGCAGTTGTATCCCGGAGTCGAGAGCCCTGCTGATTGAATCGCGGCTGACCCCACGGAGAAGAACCTTTGTCGGAACCATCACGAGCCCTGCTGACTGCGTCGCGGCTCCTTCTTGTGAACACTTTGAAGCCACCCGGAACATCGGAGCCCTGCTGACGCTGTCGCGGCCCACCCTCGCTGAAGCCTCCCTCGGAGCCCTGCTGACGACGTCGCAGCTCGAGCTGAGCAGAAACCATCTTGAGAGCCCTGCTGATTTGATCGCGGCTCTCCACGAACTGTACGCCAGAGCCCTGCTGACGCCGTCGCGGCTCGACCCCTCCGAGATCCGGAGGCCCTCCAGCTTGAGGATAAGAACTGGGCCCCAGGTACCCTCGTACCGCACCCCTGCTAAAGACTGTCCCGCTACCCCTACCCTTCCAAAGAGACACTGAGACTTTTGGTGGATCCCTCGATCCCTTCGTGTAAATATTGACCTCGTAACCTTTTTATTGCTGATAAAGAATTGCTCGTCTTGAGACAACCTCCTTGAGTCCTGTGTGGTGGTGTTACTGTGCTAGTACGTGATAGGAGAAGGATCTCTCAGGAGACTTCTCGGCAGCGCTCGGCTACTTCGTACAGTGTGAGGGCCCCCCTTGGTGGTCTCGCCGACTCCTCGGGGTCCGCCTTCCAACAACAGTATTCCTCCTTCAGCTTCTCCAGGTCCTTCTCCTTCAGGCAGAGGTTCGTCGTTGCGTAAACAGGATCTGATTTCTTAGGAGCCAGGCTCCTACTTTTATAACACAATTCTTTTGTTCTTTAGCGCCAGGGGGCCAAGGCCTGGCTCAGTCCAGTTCTGGAGCACTTTGTTGTGGTGACTTTGCTCTTTCCTTTCAGCAGCAGGGCAGAGACATCAGCCGCTCCACAGGGGGCGGAGCCGGCATTATGTTGGCAGGGCACAGGTCTATGCAAGAGTCAAGGTGTACTCCTCCCACCCATCCTGGTGTAATCTCTCTACCCACCACCTGGCAGCCAGCCTGTCTCCTGGAATTCCCCAACCCTGCTCCTCACTGTTGCTAGGCAGAACACACACACCCAGCGCAGAGGCGGACTGAAATGGCCAGGTCAGTAAATACTAACTTTCTAAAAGTAGTATTTACAATCGCAGGATATTAAAATAAACTTTACTAAAAGAAGTATTTTATTATTCTGAGTTCAGGCATACTAAACATAATTTTCTACCATGCTCTATGAGTCCACTGGGATTACAGGGTGTAGTAATTCCAGCAGCCAATTCTGGCCTATGGAGAGCAGGTAGCCTTCAAAATTGAAAAACGAAAATGGCTGTAATTCACTATTAAGACATGCCACACACATCAGGGCTTGTCCTACCTTATGCTTACAATGCACCCTGCCCTTGGGCCTACCAGAGGGGTGACTAATATGTAGTTAAGGGAAGGTTTAGGGACTGGCAAGTGGGTGCACTTGCGCAGTCAGAGCGACAGTACCAGACTGCGCGCAGGTTCTGCAGTGGCAGATCCTAGACACATTTTACTAGGCCGCTTCTGTGGGTGGCACAACCAGTGCTGCAAGCCCACCAGCGGTATTTGTATTTACAAGCCCTGGCACTCCTGGTGCACTTTACTAGGGGGCTGACAGTAAACCAAATGAACCAATCATGGACACCAATCAATGTAGACATTTTACCATAGGGAGAGCATATGCACCTTAGCACTGATCAGCAGCGGTAAGGTGCCCAGAGTCATAAATCAGCCAACAACAGATCAGGAAAAATACAGGAGGACGGCAAAAAGTTTAGGGATGACCCCACAAAAAGGGCCAGGTCCAACAGGGACCCTTGCTTCTAGTCAGGGAAAGGGGGTACACTCCTAAAATAACCCCTGCTCACCCCCTTGGTAGCTTGGCACGAGCAGGCAGACGCACCACAGGAGGTGGAGCCAGCATTGTGGAGGGAAGGCCCAGCCCTATTCAGGTCCCAGGTGCAACTCCTCCCACCCATCTACATGCAGATCTCTCTATTCAGCCCTTGTGAGAGGTTGGCCTGGCATATGCTGGTCACTAGTTATAGTGGCCACCTTGCACCAGTCCAATTTGACTCTTATGGTAGATAGGTTTAGACAACCTTTTAAAGAAAGCTATCCTAGTGGTAGCTGTGGAGGGCAGCCTTCAGGCTAAGTCTCTGAGGAATGTAAAGCAGCTTGTTTTACCTTATAATCTCTTGAATTACCAAATGAAAGGACACCACACAGGTATATATATCAAATATATATGTATTTATTTCTAGACACACTCTACTAATCTCTTTATGAGATTAGAAGCCAGGTACACATTCAAATGTCAACAGTTCTCAATAAATTAAGCACAAATATGGCTGGAGCCCTAGGGGCGTACCAGACCATATACTAAAAAAATGGGTTAACAAAGTCGACTTGCAAAATGACAAGGCCTAGGGCCTGGGGAATCGCTGGGGCTTCAATACTGCAGTGTTAGCAGGTAAGCAACAAGCCCACGGGAGACGCGTGCAGTGTCTAAACACAGCCGCGGGTTCCCGATTGGTTTCAATGGAGCAAGTCGCGGTTTGTATTTTAAAGTTCTTGGGCACTTCGAGGAAGTCAACAAGCAAGCCACTTACAAGGTAAGTACTTCGAGGGCCAACACACACTTGGGCACCGGAGTGCACGAGTTACCTCACCCAGGGAAGCCGGTGCATAGGTGTCTTTTGGTGTCGGGTCGAGGCGCTGTTTTCAATGGAGACCAAAGAAGACTTGCCGCTTGCGACGACTGGAGAGGTGTCCGCTGGAATCCGAAGATGGATTGAAGATGGAGAACACCTGAAAATTGAGGGGACAGTGTTCAAGGTCACTTGCCAGTGACCGGTGGCCAACAAGATGGATGACCACTGATGTTGCGTCGATTCAGGCTGTTGTTGGGGTTTTGACTCTTTGCTCACGAAGTCCAGGAGAGATTGATGATGACCAGCAGCTGGATTCGGAGTGTCCCACGATGTCTGCAGCTGATTGCGAAGTCGGCAACCAGATTGGAGCCAACAAGCTTTGGCAACTGCAAGTCTTGTGTAGACTGAAGATAGTCGATGATGCAGACCAGCAAGGTCTGATGGACTCACCCAGCAAGGGTAAGTGAGGGCAGGCCTGGAGCAACCAGAAGAGTCCTTTAAGTTGATGGGAAAGTCTTCAGGGGACTCACTATCCAACGGGCAAGCGACCGCAAAGATGCCGCCTCAGGAAATGCTTCACAGGAGCCCACAGTCACTCGGGACGGGGTAGGCAGCTGATGTTTGGTGCAAAACCAGCTGGAGGCTTGGGCCATAAATGGTCAAATGCACAAGTTCGTGGAACGTTGTTTAGGGTTTGCACTTGACAATAGTGCACGGTCCCCGGGTATTGCTGTTCCTCGTCATTTGTGGGGTCCACTCGCCACAGCTTCGCTGGAGTCTCACAGGGGCCATCAAGAAGTCAGGAAATCTACTTCTGGGGCAGCAGGGACTTCGAACTCCGGCGGGAGCGGGAACGTTTGCAACCATTGATTGAAGTTTCTGGTGCCTGCCAAGCAGGGGAGTCACTCCTTGACTCCAAGGGAGATTCTTCTGTCTTCCAAAGGTAGTGGAACATCGAAGGGCCAGGATTCTTCTTTGCAGAGCATCGTCCAGGGTTATCTGCTTTGCAATGGCAATTCTTGGTATCTTATAGTGAAGATAGGGGAGGGACTAGCTCTATGACCACTCCTCTAGGAGGGTCAGGGTAGTGGGTGGTTACACCCACTTCCCTTTGTCCAGTTTTGCATCAGAGCAGGGGCAGGTAGCCCCTGAACCGGTTTGAGCTGGCATATGCACAGAGGAGCTTACTGCTCCCCCAGTGCAGGACTTCAAAGCACTCTAAGAGTGCACCCACCCAGCTCCAATACACTAAATCCTGTCTGGGAGGTGGTAACACCTTCCTGTGACAGGATGCCTTTTGTTGGGCTTCCTCCACTGCGAGTTTCGGTCAGCAGCAGGAGGGCAGCCCAGTGTCTGTGCTGGTGGCATCCATTTTGTGATGCCAGGGCTCCTTTAGATTTCTACCGTTTAGTACAGTGGGTACATGTCATCCCCTCTAGAAGGGTGGGATCATACTCCCACACCAGTTACTGGTGTGGGGTTATGATTCCAAGTTGTTTGACACCAAACACAACATGTTTTGATGCAGTCATTCCAAAGTTAGCATTTACCGCGAGGTTATAATGCACTTAAGAGTATATGGTTTAACCGCATCCACAAACAGCAGCAGAGAATAGACTCTGCCAGCTGCAGAGGGGTCCTGCTCATGAAGAAGCACCCCCTCACATAGTAAACCAAGCACCCTGCCCTCAGGATTGATAGGGCCTACTATAGGGGTGGCTGATAGGTTTATATGTGTGTGTATGGTGAGATATAGGAATCTATACCTCAGTGAGGAGTGCTAACACTACCTCACACAGGCTGCAGTAGCAGGCCTGTGGTGTCAGATTGAGAATGCTTCCCAGGGGTGGCATAACATATGCTGCAGCCCCTGGTAGGCCTGTGAAGTACCAATGCCCTAGGTACCTAAGGCACCATATACTAGGGGCTCATAAGGTACCACAGTATCCAATCACTAGTGCATCTAATATGCACACCAAGTTGTTTAGAGAGATCAGTGAGACTGGGGCCCTGGTTAGCAGGGACCCAGGCAGACTATAGCCAGAAGCCAGTGTATACATCAGAAAAAAAAGTGGGGGCAACATAAGTGCAGATCCTACTCTCCTACAGCCCTGTGCTGACTCACCCTGCCTCCTGGAATCCCCCAGCCCCAGCCCCTGTCACTCAAACTCCAGACAAGTAACACACAACCTAGCAGAGGCAGGCTAGGATAGTTAGGCAAGAAAATACGTATTTTCTAAAAGTGGTATTTTACTAGGGTCTGGCAAGTGAACCAAACCAGCCTATCATGGAGTCACTAATTCATACATCAATTTACCACAGGGAGAGCATATGCACTTTAGCACTGATCAGCAGTCCAGAGTCATAAAACAGCCAACAACAGGTAGAAGAAATATAGGAGGAAGGCAAAAAGTTCAGGGATGACCCTGCAAAAAGGGCCAAGTCCAATAGTATGCCTGTGTGTGTATATATATATATATATTCAGTGAAAAAACCATAGGTTTCACACACGTTATAGTTAGGAATTAGCATTTAAAAAACCTTAGAAATTCAGTGAAAAAACCATAGGTTTCACACATGTTATAGTTAGCTGGACATTTTACTCGTAAAAAACCAATGAAATTGCCCCGTTATAGTTAGTTCAGCTAACTATAACTCGCGCGCCCGCAATGCACTGCTGATGACGTCACATATTACATCACTCATGACATGGTCAGTGACATCACTCATGACATCACTGATGACATCTCAAATGACATCACTGATGACACCATCCAGTGAATGTGTGTTTTTCTGAAAATTAAATATGTTTTATATATGTATATCTCAAGGTCGATGGAAGAATAAATGGGTATATTACTGTCTAAATGGATGATTTCTTTTTGAAAAATTGATTGTGTAACTGACTGATTAAGTGTATCATAGTGAATACATGGCTTAGTGAGTAATGTTTAAATATATAAATATCTGTATCAGTCTCTCACTTTGTGTATAAGTGGCTGCATGGGTTGGTGAGTAGCTACATGGGTGTCTATATAGGTTATTAGTTGGTTTTTTGAGTATCAGTCTGAAGGTCTGCATGGTTCGGTGGGGGGTATTACGTAGTGCATAGGTGCATGAATGAGTGACTCACTCTTTGTATGTGTTGAAGACAGCATGTGTGCAGGACTGCATGGGTGGATGAGTGTGTGTATGGGTGTGTTAGTGAGTGAATGACTGTCTCAATAGTGTTTTTATGAGTAACTACATATGTTTAAAACTAGTATATGTGACTATTGGTGTATATATGTGAGTATATGCAAGGGTGAGAGATTGGAAGAGTTCCTGTATGAATAAGTATGTGTTTCTATAAGTGATTGTTTAAAAGACTAAGTATGTGTAAGTTTCCGTAGAAGTAAGTATGGTGGTGTGTGTATAACTGTATATGCAAGTAAATGTATGTTTGATTCTTTATTAGCATGAGTGACTATGTGTGTGAGTAACTCTATGGATGAGTGGCATTGTGTAACAGGATGTATAGGTGTATGAGTACATATGATGACTGAGTACATGTATGAGTGACTCTATAGGACTGTTGGTGAATGAGTGGATGTGGATCTTAGAATTACTGAAGAGGTTGTTGTAACTGTTATTGGTATGTCCATTGTTTTTGAAAATTTTAGTCTCTATTTTTGAATGTGTGTGTCAAAGGTTATATTAGGGTGAGAGGAGGTCTGCCACTCTATCACAAGGATGATGTCATCAGTGATGTCATCAGTGATGTCATTTGAGATGTCATCAGTGATGTCATGAGTGATGTCACTGACCATGTCATGAGTGATGTAATATGTGACGTCATCAGCAGTGCATTGCGGGCGCGCGAGTTATAGTTAGCTGAACTAACTATAACGGGGCAATTTCATTGGTTTTTTACGAGTAAAATGTCCAGCTAACTATAACATGTGTGAAACCTATGGTTTTTTCACTGAATTTCTAAGGTTTTTTAAATGCTAATTCCTAACTATAACGTGTGTGAAACCTATGGTTTTTTCACTGAATTTCTAAGGTTTTTTAAATGCTAATTCCTAACTATAACGTGTGTGAAACCCATGGTTTTTTCAGTGAATTTGCAAGGTTTTTTAAATGTTATTTTTTTTTTTCTTCTATTTTTTCTAACATATTTTTTATTTAATTATCTTACCTTTTATAAAGACTATGATTACATTTTTATAATTCTTTAATATGTTTTTTTTAATATATTTTTTAAAATAAACATGTAAAATTTATTTGCAGTACTTTTTTTTTTAAAAATTTTTTTAGTACGCGTACCGTAAGCTTACGGTAAGCGTACGGTTTACGCAACGTCCGTAATCTATCTACGCTGCTTGCGTATAGTTACGCACTTTGCGTAGCCGCGCGTACTGCGCGTGGGACGCGTGCGCGCTTACGCCACACGCGCACGTTACGCGGAAGTGCCGGGTAGTGACTGTTATGCGCATGCGCGCATGCGCGTGTCTTTTTTACGCGCATGCGTACTTTTTGCCGTAAGCGTACCGTAAGCGTACCGTAAGCGTACGGTAGGTCATGTGATCTTGAAACACAACTTTTGATTGGTTGAAACTACTTTCAGTTCTAGAACTCTCCTACACCACACCCATTCCCCTCATTTCTGCTTGTGATCCCTTGGGAGAAGGAGCTGGTTTGTCTTTGGGATACGATGGCAGAACAGCAGAGCCCTTCTGAGAGTGAGGCTAGCACCAGCAGCACTGTCTTGAGGCAGAGAGCGAGGAAACAAAAGCCCTCTTATGTATGGGATTATTTTACTTTTCCTGAAGGCCAGCAAAAGGTGAATGCACCCTTAGTTACTTGCAGGCTGTGTCAGCGTGTACTTTCTAGAGGTAATCCTGACAGGAAGTATTCCTTTGGGAATCACACCATGAAGAGACACCTCCAGGATGTACACAGAAGGACACATGGTCATCTTTTTGGAGGTAACTCTTCAGAAAGACGAGCCAGTACATCCACAGCAGCTCAGCCTGGACCATCATCTGCAGGGCTGACTCCTTCTTCTGCAGGTCAGGTGAGCCCTTCATCTGTGGGGGGAGAATCTCCTTTTGCTGGCCCTCTGGAAATGAACCCTCGATTTCGGAAGGTTGATATTAATTGCACATTTTGTAAAGATCTAATTTGCCATAGGGAGACCAGTGTTTCCCTAGTGAACAACAAAATAGATCAGCACATTTGTCGCTTTGAATAATTTTCCCATGCTTCCTTTCCTCTGTCCCTGCATGAACACAACGGTTCTTTTAAGAGCCAACCTTATCTTTCATCTTTTTTTTACATATGTTTTTAAAAACTTTTTTTTATTTTTTTATTACCGTACGCGTACGGTGCGCGTACTTTTTTTTTATTTTTAAAAAAAAACACTAAAAATCATTTATCACATTACAAGGTCCTTGAGAGACTACTGTCACATTATAAAACCACTTTTCAGATTTTTTTAAAAGCCCATGTCCAGACTGCTACACTACAGCAAGGGCAACCAGCCTTAGTGATGCTGAATGTATTTGCATTACAGACTGAAACCTGAAAACCCCACTCGCTTGTAAATACTGTGCATGACTATACATGGCAAGCACATGGGTGTGTGCTAAGACTCTGCTTCTTCCCCCAAAAATTCGCTCCCCCTTTCCATCTAATGCAACTGTGAAATCACCAGAGCAATACGCAATAAATCTCTGCCTATAATTCCTCTCTGCACACAGAGTCATGTTTTCACATTAGTCCCAAAACGAAATTTCTTTGCCAATTTGAAAGCACACTTACTGCTCTTTTTTTTTTCGGGGCAAGTGAAAATCACTTTTACAGACTGACACATTATGAAACCACTTTTTTGGATTTATTTAAATGCACATGTCCAAACTGTTTTTTCAGACCACCACCATGTGTATTCTCGGTGACTGCCTACACTCCAGCAAGGGCAACCAGCCTTAGTGATGCTGAATGTATTTGCATTACAGACTGAAACCTGAAAACCCCACTCGCTTGTAAATACTGTGCATGACTATACATGGCAAGCACATGGGTGTGTGCTAAGACTCTGCTTCTTCCCCCAAAAATTCGCTCCCCCTTTCCATCTAATGCAACTGTGAAATAACCAGAGCAAGACGCAATAAATCTCTGCCTATAATTCCTCTCTGCACACAGAGTCATGTTTTCACATTAGTCCCAAAACGAAATTTCTTTGCCAATTTGAAAGCACACTTACTGCTCTTTTTTTTTTCCGGGCCAAGTGAAAATCACTTTTACAGACTGACACATTATGAAACCATTTTTTTTGATTTATTTAAATGCACATGTCCAAACTGTTTTTTCAGACCACCACCATGTGTATTCTCGGTGACTGCCTACACTCCAGCAAGGGCAACCAGCCTTAGTGATGCTGAATGTATTTGCATTACAGACTGAAACCTGAAAACCCCACTCGCTTGTAAATACTGTGCATGACTATACATGGCAAGCACATGGGTGTGTGCTAAGACTCTGCTTCTTCCCCCAAAAATTCGCTCCCCCTTTCCATCTAATGCAACTGTGAAATCACCAGAGCAATACGCAATAAATCTCTGCCTATAATTCCTCTCTGCACACAGAGTCATGTTTTCACATTAGTCCCAAAACGAAATTTCTTTGCCAATTTGAAAGTACACTTACTGCTCTTTTTTTTTTCGGGGCAAGTGAAAATCACTTTTACAGACTGACACATTATGAAACCACTTTTTTTGATTTATTTAAATGCACATGTCCAAACTGTTTTTTCAGACCACCACCATGTGTATTCTCGGTGACTGCCTACACTCCAGCAAGGGCAACCAGCCTTAGTGATGCTGAATGTATTTGCATTACAGACTGAAACCTGAAAACCCCACTCGCTTGTAAATACTGTGCATGACTATACATGGCAAGCACATGGGTGTGTGCTAAGACTCTGCTTCTTCCCCCAAAAATTCGCTCCCCCTTTCCATCTAATGCAACTGTGAAATCACCAGAGCAAGACGCAATAAATCTCTGCCTATAATTCCTCTCTGCACACAGAGTCATGTTTTCACATTAGTCCCAAAACGAAATTTCTTTGCCAATTTGAAAGCACACTTACTGCTTTTTTTTTTTTTCGGGGCAAGTGAAAATCACTTTTACAGACTGACACATTATGAAACCACTTTTTTTGATTTATTTAAATGCACATGTCCAAACTGTTTTTTCAGACCACCACCATGTGTATTCTCGGTGACTGCCTACACTCCAGCAAGGGCAACCAGCCTTAGTGATGCTGAATGTATTTGCATTACAGACTGAAACCTGAAAACCCCACTCGCTTGTAAATACTGTGCATGACTATACATGGCAAGCACATGGGTGTGTGCTAAGACTCTGCTTCTTCCCCCAAAAATTCGCTCCCCCTTTCCATCTAATGCAACTGTGAAATCACCAGAGCAATACGCAATAAATCTCTGCCTATAATTCCTCTCTGCACACAGAGTCATGTTTTCACATTAGTCCCAAAACGAAATTTCTTTGCCAATTTGAAAGCACACTTACTGCTCTTTTTTTTTTCGGGGCAAGTGAAAATCACTTTTACAGACTGACACATTATGAAACCACCATGTGTAACTACAACAAAAACAATTTCCATTTCTATTATTCATTTCTTAAGTTACCACATACATCCCCTCTCAAACTGTAAACTCACCTTTAAAATTAGTTAGTTGTGAAAGAAATGTGACACTCAAACAGCAGATTATCAGAGCCAGGATCTCTGTTGTGTTCACCTCTCTCCTCTCAGCAGAACCAGATAATGGCAAACTTTCCCTCTATTTTTCCACACATATACTTGTAAGTTTCAAATCTCAGTGCTTCCCCCTTTTTTTCAAATGTAATCACACATTTCTATTGGTTGAAAACCAACCCTTTTCCAAAAGTACCCTTCCCCCAACTTGACTTCTGCCTAGTACCCTTCCCCCAACTTGACTTCTGCCTGCTACCATAGCAACAGCTCATGGAACACTGCTGTGTTGAGTTAGGTCAGAAGTTCGCCAAACAATGTTTCAATTCCACAGAGCAAGAGTGCTTGACTTTTCAAACCTAACAGCAAATCCATAGTACTGTTCTTTGGTTACACATTTTTTTTTACCAATACAAAACATGCTTCTATTAATTTACACATACAGCCTAGTTTTTATTCTAGAATGGTATGAAACAGCCAATCAGTTCTTTTTGTTTTGAAAAAAATATGTATGCCTCCATTTCCAAACTGTCTTTCTTTTCATATTGCCATTCTACTGAAAGACACCTCCTGAGTGCATCCAGTTCTCCTTGGAAGATGTTCACAGTGTGGATTGTAGGGCACAGCTATGTTTTCTGGAGTGAAAAGTTTGCAGAGAAAACAGGTATGGTGAGAGACCTTGCTTTGCCAAATGTAGACATTAAATGGATCGGTCAGAGAGGGTTAAAGTGGCACCAATTGATGCCATTGGTGAAATCCTTCATGCAAATCCAACACCCTGACCTCATAATAGTGCACTGTGGTGGCAATGACCTAGGCACTTTGACTGGGGTAGGTCTGGAAATGCTTATGAAGGACAACTTTGCACAACTGTTTTCACTTTTCCCTAAAACTGCCTTTGTGTTTTCTAACATATGCCAAAGGCAAAAATGGAACTGGTCCAATCATTTCTGTCCACAGATTGACAAAGCAAGAAAGCACGTCAACAAATCTGTTTCTGCTTTCCTCCGTGACTATGGTATGGGTGCCATTTACCACAACAACTTGCGTTATGACATGCAAGACATTTATAGAGGAGATGGTGTGCACTTCAATGATGAAGGGAACAGAGTCTTCCTCTTGAACCTTAGACTCTGCATCGGTACTTACTTGTAGGTACCACTAAAAAAATGACTTCATAAACACAACAGCTCTTTTTAGAGCTCCCTAATTTCTAAACTCTTAAATCTGCTTTTCATTTATTTATTTTTATTTTTTTTACCGTACGCTTACCGTAAGCTTACCGTACGCGTACCCCGTGATTTTTTTTAAAATCAATAAATGTTTTTTTTGTACTTTTCTGTCCTTCTTTGACCCCCTTACAAATGTTAGGGGGTCTGTAACTCTCCTCATTGCCCCCTTTCCTTGTTTTCACTCTTTTTTTTCAGAGTGAAATACACAAAATGGCGGCCGCCGCTTCCTGGTTTCGGCCGATTCGAATGTTTACTAAGATCTAAGAGCCAATCAGAATCGCGCTCGCGCACGCCACCGTACGCTTACCGTAAGCGTACGGTAAGCGTACCGTAAGCGGGCTCAGATATATATATTGATTTAAAGGCTATTTTCTCAGAATCTACTGAACAGATTTACACCAAACCTACAAAAGGCACTTCCTTGACCTAGGGACTACCTCTCTGCCAAATTTTGAGTAATTCTGTTCAGCCGTTCGGGCTGTTGCTCGTTCTAAAGGTCCTATGGAAAAATGCATGGGAAAAACGCGTTTTGGGACCCCCCTTTTATCTCAGCCCCCGCTTGACGGATCCCCCCGAGACTTTCAGGGTAGGAGCGGAGCGTAGCGCCCCACCTATTTTGAGAAATTCGCGAGGATTCGTCGACCGGCGCCAAAGTTATTCAAAATAGAATGTTGAGGTTTTCCTATGGAAACGTGGTCCTAACTATAACTACCTACTGGCGACCGCCAGTAGGTAATATATATATATATATATATATATGTGTGTAGGCATGTATGTGAGTGTCTCTACGCGAGCAGCAGAAAGATGCAGCGCCCTCTTGTGCTGCACATGGTGCTGTTTGCGCTGATTATCTAGTGCAGGACAAACACACGGTGTTAAAAATCAGTGCAAACTGCACAACCTAGCGCACTCCACCACTTGTAGAACTCTGTGTAGTGTGGCAGAGTATTTTGGTCACTTCAGGGAGTTCCCACTCTGCCCAGTCGTAATTATATCTAAATAGGGGGATTACCCTACTACAATGGATGGCCTCCAACCTAGATTCTGAATGACGCTTCACTCGCACACTGCATGGATTATATGAATCAGAAACTGTCAGAGACTAGTAACAACAAGAACAGATTCTAACAGAACCCATAACACAGAACTTCATCAGGCTACATAAAGGATGATCTGTCTACAAACAGAGTCTAGCGCACACACGTTTTCATCAAATACTATGAGCAGTTACTTTTCTAAGGGACAAACTCAAGGAGCCGTGACAGTAAGAGTGAAAACAACCAGTCTTCATCAACAGAAGCGATTGCCCCTACCTCTAGTCTTATCTTCGACACTCTAATGGCAGAACTATCCAAAATTGGCACATACAGAGGGAAAATGGACACTAAACTTGTAGGAGTCTCAGACGAGGTAAAATAAATGTAGACAGAGCTGACCTCCTTTCAACACTGTCTTGACACCACAGAAAATGGAATAACAGATGTGAAAACAATTGGCTGGTCTCTGACAGGGGGCCAAACATATGGGCAATGAGAAGCAAGATTGCTGACCTGGAAGATAGGTCCTGCTGGTACAATGCCTGGTTTTAAGGAGTAGCGGAGAAGTCAGAGGGAGATGATCTTATTGACTCTGCAGAACATGATGCCCAAACTCCTGACAGCTGTTTTCAACGAACTGCAGGAGTTCCAGAGAGCACACAGACTCCAGCAGCAAAATGCATCCACTGCAAACTCACCCGACCAATGATTGACTTAATCTTGCAATACCAGCAAGCAGCAAGTAAAACAAAATAGGCCATTCATTTTCGACAATCTCCTGATTTATGTTTTAGCTGATTCTTCGTTTGAAACAAATGTCATTAGAAGGTGTTTTCTTTCTCAATACACACGACTTAAGCAAGGGCACAATAAATATGGTCTCCTGGGGCCCCCAGCAATGGGGATCTCAAGAGAGAGCAAGACATAAGGGTACGTGAATCAAGAAGACCTTGTGAAATTCTTGGAGACTTTGGTCTGGACTCTCATAGGAACCCAACCATTCATTACCAAACCAACCTTGAATATAGAACACAAGCGACCAAAAAGACTAACCCTGGGCAGAGTTGGCATAGAGCCACTACGCGGAGTTCCAAAAAATCAGTGGAACAGGAGCCCACGTCTTGCGGCCAGCCGAGGGTCCTGAGGAAATATGAATTTTGTGATCAGTTATGTCCCCTATCTTAGACCCCAACGGCTCCATGTATATGCTACAAGTACATGTATGTTCCCTCCGGTTCCAGTTATGAAGACGCAAACACATGTGCGTCCACCGTCAACCTGTCCTCTTTCAGATCCGCCATGAATGGGCCGGATATTCCATTCCTAAGTAAGAAAGGCCACCGACTTTATATGGCTCATTTACTCCATTTTGCAGTTCAGGCGAGTAGGCCCTGAATTCTGCCATCAAGCTTTTTCTGCCTCCTACCTTCGACAGCTCCAGTCTGAGCTCGCATCTGTACCCATGAACTTTGTCCTACTCCCTGCGCGGCTAACGGTGCCTGACTCGGCCTGTCTGCCTGCCAAAAACTGTATTTCACCTTCAAGATTATCTGCTCCGCTCCTCATCCAATGCATTCCTGTCTAGTAGTTTAAGTAAACATTCTTCCAGCTACCAAGCAAGGGGCCCGGCTTCTCTGTCTTCATGCAAGTAATTCATAGTCCCCGTTACTATGGAAGATTTCTGCCCCTCGCATCTCATGTAGACATTTAGACGCTTGTACACGCACTCACAGTCAGTATAGAATAGATTTCGTCCGAGAGACCTTTCCTTTTGGATAACACAGTTCTTTAAACATAGGATATTAGATATGATTTGGGATTAGGTTGACTTGACCCCCCAGACTTCTGTCTCCACATGTAGAGCTAAATGTCAAGTCCCCTTCACCCCCTAGTTGCACGTCAATCACACGTCATGCGGCTGCGCGCGCATCTATGCCAAGTATTTCTGCTGACATTGCAAGATTCTTTCATGGATCCACCCATTTGTGACATCATGTATAATGACGTTTTCTAGTTACGCCTACATGTCCGCCTATTTTAGTTACGCATGCATATCTTTATCTGTTTTATCAGCTGTTACGCCTCCTGCATCTATTTCACTGTAATGCCTTTTCTATAAAAATGATTACCTGTCAATAATGTATTGCTATTCCCTTCCTGAACCCCCGTGGTGATGGAATAAGATGCCTGCAGTTCGAACTGTAAAGGAATAAAGCCCTTTCAGAACCTCTAATACCACGGATTCTGCCTCTTATTATACTGAGTTATTCTTATTAGAGTTACCGCATCAAAAATAGTATAGGTAATTAAATATTTACCACATAAATTGGTACCCGAATAGGGACACTTTCTCATCTCACGCGCCGGAGGTGCGTTGCAGGCCCGGTCTCCTGCCACAGCTGGACGGACAACAACGCGTACCCGCAGGATTTCCTGTATCTCC
This sequence comes from Triturus cristatus, assembly GCF_964204655.1. Classification (NCBI taxonomy): domain Eukaryota; kingdom Metazoa; phylum Chordata; class Amphibia; order Caudata; family Salamandridae; genus Triturus; species Triturus cristatus. The sequence goes on from NC_140590.1 coordinate 1,875,937,970, forward strand.
CTCCTGCCAAGCGGGGGTGACTGAGGCTGCGATCAACACCCAGACGAGGCGGTGAGAAGTGCGAAGTATCCCGACCAGAGCCTAGCTGAGAGAGCAAGATCCGAGGTATACAGAGGCCCACCAGGTTCCGAAGTTCCGCGTCGAGTCGAGTCCAGTCCAGTCCAGTTCAGTTCAGTTCCGAGGCCTTCCGTTCCGAGCTACCAGGTGAGTACCATTGCTGGGGAGGCATTTAGACGTGCACATAGTCTGTGCCGGTCAAGACGGGTTTGGGTACACAAATCCGGTCTGCACTGTTTCAGCAGTGTATCTGTACTGTTTAGCAGTATATCCAGTATGTCTAGTATATAATTCAGTATCACCTAAGTGTCAAGTATTATGCCAAGTAACTAGTTCCCTATAGTCATTATTGTTCGTTAAATGTTAAATATTAAATGTTTAATACGTTTCGACATATTGTGGTGTGAATGACTGTTCATTATTGTGTTTTTTGTATTAAGTGTGTTCAAGACTAAGTAACCAGATCTCAAAATGCCGCTCTTTTCGAAATTAAGACAGATCAAAACTAGAAAAGGGGTACTCGAAGAAGCTGTTCCCATTCCTCCTAGGGACACTCCAGGGTACTTCATGTATCATAAACATGGCCTAGATGCCGTATTATTTCTTGATTTATGGGTGGACTACACCAAGGAATTACCAGAAAGTCAGAGGTGGCCCGCAGCTGGGACCTGGGATGCAGATTGCATCATGAGAGTAGAAGAAGAATTATGGAAAAAGAAAGCCAGACAATCACAGAAAGATGCCATTGAATTATGGCGTAAAGAATCCTATAGGCGTACAGAAAAAGCACTCAGACAGGAAGAGAAAGGTAAGGAGAATTCAAATAAAGCCCGAGAAAATCTATTAATTGAGGAAGGTACCCGAGTAAAATCAGAACAAGTAGACAGACAAAGAAACGCCCTTATGAATGGTATGTATCCTCTTCTGACCGAGGGGTTACCTAAGGCTACCCCGGAAATACCAAAAGACTTGCCACCTCCATTGTTTCCGATAAAAGCACATCCCAAAGGGCATCCCAAAAGCGCAGAAGATATTTTCCTTTCCTCCTATTTAGATGACGCAGCTCCCGAGTATGTTAACACCGCACCACATAGACCGCTTGCCGATGGTGCTCAACGCCAAGATCATTCGTCTGTACCTCCGCAACAACAAACTCCGACACACATCCAGACAAGCCCATCTGTTTCTACCGCTTTTCCCGCATCTACAGTTTCTGTCTTACATCCAACAAATCCTTTCACGCCCAGCACCTCAGACGGTGCTACAGGAGGTACGACAGACATTTTTTTTACGCCCCCTCGAGGAAATAAATTTTCCCTTAGAGAATTAGCACACCAACGTACGCCCAAACTAGCAACTCCCGACATGCTTAAAGAACTTCTAGTGGATTGTAGATATGATCCTGTGCCCGGTAAACGGGACGAAATGCTGCTGTCATCATTACGTATCCGACGAGCTACAATATATTTAGCGATGCTACCAGGAATGACGACACATTTAGAAAATATATATCACTTTGTCCAATCAGGGCGAGGTCCCGAAAGTATTAACAGAGCCATGGAGTACCAGAAAGCGGAGGTACAGGGGCAACTGTTACGTTTTTTCATAAACTGTGTAAAGGAAGACTGGGGTGCAATCTCAGCCTGTAAACAAAAGCAAGATGAAGACACTAGTGATTTTTATTCTCGATTCGAAAAATGTTTTGGTATAAATAGTGGCATAAAAATAAGTAGCGAGTCATATCCACATCTGTTTGTGACAAAATTAGTTGAAAATTCCCTGCCCCAAGTTAAGAATAGAGTATTGAAATTCGAGAGTACCTGGCAAGGTAACACCCCGTCACAAATGTTACAGATGTTACAATATCACCACAATAGAATTAGGGAGGAACAAGAACATGAACAAAGACGCATGAAAGACTCGAAAATGAAAATGCTTGTTGCCCAGTCAGTTCCAGTTGATAGTCATAGAAAGGGTATGACACAGTCCAGTGATTCAGCAGGTCCTGTGAAAGGGACATGCAACTATTGTAAACAGCCAGGTCATTATATACACGATTGTCCAGTTTTAAAACATAATATCGCCACAGGTAAAACACAGGAAAGACCACGGCCACCTAGACAGGATCAGAACCAACAAGGAGTCCCGCAGCATGCGCAGTCCATGCCAGTCCCACAACAGTCCTTGCCAGCTCCACAATAGGCAGCTCCACAACGGAACGTAGTTACATCACAGCAGCAGCCTATTGCTGCCACACAAGCAACAACGCAACAGATGTACCAGTATGCACAAACTGACTATCCCGATTATCAACGATACGTATGAAATAGCCTAGAGAGGGAAATTGGCTTACCCCTTATCGAGGTTCCTGTAGATCAAGAGGGACCTTATGTACATAGTGAACTATTAGGCCAAGACAGAAAATTTTTACTTGATACAGGGGCAAGCAGAACAACAATACGACGTAGTGAAGTTCCAGGGGCACCCCTCTCAGGCTCACAGAATATTTCCCTTGGTTTTTCAGGAAAACCTATTATTAATGAAGTATCACAACCCCTTCCACTCACGGTTGGTCCGTGGACACGAACTACAGATTTATTGCTTACTAAATCATGTCCAGAAAACCTGTTAGGTATAAAAACATTGAAAGCTCTAGGAGCTATAATATGTTGTTCTCCGGAAGGAGTAAGATTATTTTTACGTGATTTCAAGGGGCACTTGCAGGCACATGCATCAAAAAGAGAGTTTGCGAGTCCTTATTTGCGAATTTTAAGGAATCGCAAATAAAGACTCGCAAAACACGATGCAACAAAAACATTGCGAGAATATTGCGAATCGCTAAAAATCGCTAAATAAATTGCGATTTCGGCATTTGCGAACTCGCTATTAGCGATTTCGCAATTAGCGAAATCGCTAATACCGAAGTCGCTTTTTGATGCATCCTGATGACATCACAACCAGGAAGTGAGCAGCACCAGCCTCATTTCCAGTGCACAGTGTCAGGGAGAGGAGGGAGCTGGCTCTGGGAGCAGAACAGGAGTGTGACAGAGACAGAAGAAAAACTTGTGATATCAAATGGAAGCCTCACAAACAGCAGAGGAGAGCCAAACAGGCAGGAAACGCAAAATTAAATTTGCAGAAAAAGAAATTGACACCCTCATTGAGGGAGTAGTCCACAGCCATGACAAGCTGTTTGGAAAGGCATCATTGAAAGTGGCAGAGCAGGAGAAAAGGAAAATCTGGCTCCGGATCCAAAACAGGGTCAATGCCATTGGGGTGACACACCGCACCATTGAAGAACTCAAAAAACGATGGTACGACTTGCGCAGTCGGGCTAAGGTGCGCATAGCTGACCGCCTGAAGGAGGCAAAGAAGACAGGAGGGGGAACACCAACAGACACTGGGAACACTCCCATGGAGGACTTGATTGAATCCACCATCCAGCCAGAAGCTGTTGTTGGTGTGACCCAGCTGGACACGTCCGGAGCAGCAAACACATCTGAAGGTAAGATGAATGTATGTTTTCTTAGTGTTACAAAATGTAAAGGTAGAACTCGACCACAGCACAGCCCAAGTGCAGACCCTGAACATCCAGTACACAATGCATTCAGTAGGTGAGGGGCATTATGGGAGATGTAGTCAGGTCAAGCAGTTAAAATGTCAAATCTCAGAGTAACAACCCAAAAAAGCTTAATAGAGTATAAAATCATTTACAAAGGCAGAAATTTATTACTGTGCAATTAATATCACAGACATGAAATAATACAGTGTTGCACTGTTTCACCTCACAGATGCACAACGTGTAGAAGATGTGGATAGCGATTCCCCAGACATGCAGGACACCAGCGCAGGTGAACAGATGGACACACCTGTGGTGCAAATAAATCCCTCACGTCCAACAAAGTCACGCAGGGCTACTGTTCCATCCCTAGTCACCATGGAGTGTGAAGATGATGAGGCTGATGCAACACCAGGTGGCAGCCATGGCCAGACAACTTCCATCACACAAACACAACCACAGGTCCCCAGAACTAATCACAGAGCCCGGCGTAGGAGAGGAAGAGCACTCAGGACACAGCAGGAGGAGCAACCAAGTGATGTCTGGGGTGGTCTTGAGGGACAGATGCTCCGTATGCAGCGCCTGCAGACAAAAAACACACGATTAGTACAATTGCAAGTTGGCAAGATGGCTAGCAACATAGCAGTACTGTCAGAAAGTGTGCAGCAACTGAGCAAGGTGATGCATGAGGGAAATGTATCCCAGAAGAGACAGCATCGTCAACTAATGCTGCAATTGAAAATGTTTGCTAAATCAAACAATAGATTGGCCACGACAACTGCACTGCTGGCACGTAGGTCTGTGACCATGCAAACTGAAATGTGCCATTGGAGCGGCGATGTGGCTAAAGCACTGGACCAGGTCACCAATGCAGTTGATTTGCTAAATGCTTCCACAATTGCGGCCAACAATTCCACGCCCGAAGAGGGTAGTGAGGGTGGCTCAAGCCTAAGTAGTGTGGCAGTTCCAGTCCGCACTGCAGGAAGACGCAACACACGCAGCAGTACCCCCGCCGCTTCCAACATAACGGATGACAATGCTGGGTCTGACAGGCGTCTGGGTGTTCGTGGGAAAAAGCGCTAGACTGGCATGTACAAGTGCATTCCACTATGGTGACGTAACCATTTATTTGGATTTGACTTTTCACAGAGTGACAAGTGAATTGACATTTGCAAACCACTTATGTCCATTGCACTGGTCAGATTACAAGTGTGCTTGAACACTCATGGCAATTTTATTTAATTAAAGAATACTCTGATAGCAATAGTCAGTTTCTGTGTCATCATTACTCACCTCAGAAATAATTTTGTGTGATGTCAAATCTTCTCCTACGCCCTTCTGCTGCGCCTGCCCCTTGTGCTGCATGGTGTTGTGGCACTTGCTGGTTCCCATCCTCCGAATCGCTGTCAGACACCTCGATGTCCATTCCTCCCCTTGTCGCTATGTTGTGCAGCATGGCACATGCCGCTACTATCTTGCAGCATTGTTCAGGGTTGTACTTCAGTGCTCCACCGGTCTTATGTAGACATCTGAATCGGCTCTTCAACAGCCCAAATGTGCGCTCTATGATGTTCCTTGTCGAAATATGTGCTGCATTGTACCTCTGTTGATTGGCAGTTGTGGGATTGAGGTAAGGCGTCATTAGGTAATTACGCAAGGCGTATGCGCTGTCACCTACATGTAATGGAGCAAAGAGTCAGTGGCAGCTTCACATTGACATACGTACAATGACAGTGATAAACTATAACACATATTTACCAAGCAGATGTCCCTCTCCAAATTCTCCCCTGACAAGACGGGTGTGTATGCCACTTTGCCTGAAGATATAAGAGTCATGTGCACTCCCTGGAAATTGCGCAACAATGTCAGTGATAATGTTTTTGGCATTGCAAACAACCTGAATATTGAGGGAATGGTAAGATTTCCTATTTCTATATATATATTCCTGTGTTGCAGGGGGACATATTGCAACGTGGGTGCAATCAATACAACCCAAAACATGTGGGAAACGAGCTATCTGGTAGAACTCCTGTTTGGTTTTTGCAAGGTCAAGCGCGGTGGTAGGGAACTTGATATGAGACCCGATCACGGCCATCATGGCATCAAGGAATGCTTTCAATATTCTTGAAAGTGCGCTTTGTGACACACCTCCCGCAACAGCAATGACCCCCTGAAAACTGCCTGACGCCAGAAGGTGTAGGCAACATAGGACCTGCACATGCGTTGGGATGGCATTGGTCCTACGTGTCTGTCGTTGCATTATGGGGTCCAATTCATTGATTAGGTCATGGATCATTGCTGCATTGAGCCTATACTTGTCGTATATCTCATCCTCTTGCTGGCCTAGCAAAGTTATGCGGACTCTTAAGATGCGCTCATTCATTCGCCTCCGTCTCTGTGCGGCAGCCTGCAGCCTCATCCTCCTCGCCATCAGGTAAATCCCTGCCATTGTGAACAGTGCTGGCTCATTCTGGGTGTGTTTAAATGGGTTTCAGTTGGTTTTCACCTGTCTGTGATTTGCACTCATGATTACCACCTGGTTGTGATCCTTCTTATTTAGCGATCGCTAATTTGCGATTTTCATGGAAATCGCTATTTGCGATTTGTCATGCATACATTTTGCGATTCGTTGTTTGCGATTCGGTAATTGGGACACGCTAATACCGATTCGCTATTTGATTCGCAGAATGTTTTGCGATTCCTTATATTTGCGAAAAAATGGATTTTCGCAAATATACAGTTGATGCATTTCAACACTGACTTTTGCGATCGCAAACGGCCTATTTTTGCGATTCGCACCCTTTGCGATCGCAAAAAGGTTTGATGCATGTGCCTGTAAGTGTCCAGAGACATGGATCACCGACTACAGAATTTACCTACACATTTATGGGCACAAGGCCCCACTGATGTTGGTTGCATGAAGATTACACCATATCGAGTCACACTAAAAGCAGGAGTGGTACTACCACGAATGCGACAATACAAATTACCACCAGATGCTGTAGTGGCTTTACTGCAAATCATTGACGAGCTTATTGCCCAAGGAGTGGTTGTGGAAACCAACTCCAATGTATGTAATTCCCCGATAATTCCGATTCTTAAACGAACTGATCCAAAGGCCCCGCCAGTATATCGATTAGTTATTGATCTGCGCGAATTAAATAAATGCATTGTACCACAATACCCCGTGGTCCCAGACATTTCTTCATTACTGACAGCCATTGACTCCGAAGCAACGTTCTTTACTGTAATTGATCTCAAGAATGCCTTTTTCAGCGTCCCAATAGATCCGGAAAGCCAATACTTGTTCGGATTCAGTTTAAATGGACGAAGTTTTAAATTCACACGCGCACCTCAAGGATTCACAGAAAGCCCCAGCATCTATAGCCAAGCATGGAAACGAGAACTTGACAGTATCCATATGCCAGTTAACACTGCTTTGCTTCAATATGTCGATGATCTGCTGATCACCGCTCGCAGCGAACCTGAATGTGAAAAAGCATCACTGACGGTTTTACAGTTTCTGGCCGAAAAGGGGCACAAGGTGTCCCCTTCTAAGCTGCAATTTTGTGTCCAGCAAGTTGTTTATCTTGGGCACTCGCTGTCCAAGGAGGGAAGACAGCTTACACCTGATCGCATCCAGTTAATTGCTAACATGCCAATACCCAAGACACAAAAGGAGGTGCGGGCTTTTATAGGCCTCACTTCATACTGTAGGCAGTGGATCCCTCAATATGCATTCTTAGCAAAACCACTCATTCAGTTGACAACACAGGAGGCAGCCACATCGACTGTCCTCCCTTGGACTCAAGAACATACACAAGCCTTTGAAAGCTTAAAGAAAGCTTTATGTCAAGCACCTGTTTTGGCAACACCATGTTACAATAAACATTTTACACTCTTTGTTACAGAACGCGAAGGTACTGCCTTGTCAGTACTCACTCAGGAACAAGCAGGATCACACAAACCATGTGCCTATTTCTCTAGTACATTAGATCCCGTAGCTCAGGCCCTTCCTGCGTGCCTGAAATCAGTGGCAGCAACAGCTTTAGCGATCAGACAAAGCGACGCCATAGTATTAGGACATCCATTGACAGTACAGGTACCACATGCAGTAGAGGTTCTTGTGAACCGAACGCAAACACAACACTTGACTATAGCAAGACTTACCGGTTATGAATTAACATTGTTTCCTCATCTCGTTAGGATTTGGAATCATCGTCGTCTGTGTTAGAAGGAAGGCGGGGTCGCAGAACACCACCACTATCAGCAACACCATACATCGCTCCCGGAGGACCTCCTCCAGCTCTTGAAAGCAGGTCATGTGAAGAGCAGCCGATGAATCCCTCTTTTTGTGTCTCTGTCAGTGTACGCCAGTTAACGGCACTCCCCCTAGTGCACCAAGGCCATGATCAATTCCTACCTGCCCCTGACTTTCCACTCAAATCCCCACATCAATGGTGTCAGTAAAGAAATGTGTTTTGACATCTGCTTGGATACAGAGAAGGGCCAAGAAGAGGAGTGAATATTGGATGTTGACTTCTCTCAGCTTGTGTTTGACTGCTAGAAAAGTGTGACGTTTACATTGGACCCCCAGTGCATAGTCTGGGAAAATCCTCACTTTGGCATTGTCAATTGGCAAATTGTTCTTCTTGCTGTCCTCACTCAAGACCACGTCTCAGTCTTTATAGTGGATAAGGCATGCCACCAGGGGTCTATGCAGGACGCCCGGCAGGGGTCTCCTCGACAGGACCCTTTGATCCTGCTCCACTGAGAAGAATGATGAAAGTGTCTCAACGGGAACAAAGCTGCGAATTCAGGTTTCAAGATATGACTCTACTTCTCAGCCCTCCACGTTTTCAGGCAGGCCCATCAATCTTATGTTATTTTGCCGCGACCTGCCCTCAGCATCTTCCGCACGCTTCTCAAGGGTGCAAACCTGCTTGTGTAGCATATGCAGGTGGGCCTGCATGTCTTGTGTCTGCAGTTGGATAGTTGCCAGCTATTGTTACGTTAAGTGAACCCTGATGGAGAGTTTCCGATGATCATCTCTCAGTAGCTGAGATCTGTTGCTACTGCGTCTATTTTACACAGTCAGTATGCCCAAGAGAGGGACCATTCAATGGGGGAATGTAGTTTTCAAAATAATCATAGGGCTATGCCCCTTATGTTACGTTATTTAGATTAGCCTTATAATGCTAAATAATAATGATGGTTGTTGTGTTTGTAGACAACCCACTGAGCTGTAATGTTGATAATACAGTAGTATGGCATTGGACTGCTGGCAGCCATTTTGTATGACGGTTTAGGTATATTAGTAAATGTGCTCCAAACTGTGAATATGCTAGGCCCAAGTGATTGTCAATATTGTGCTGTTCACTGAGTTTTGCTCATACGTCAGAGGGAGCCGAGACTGTGCAGAATGAGCTTGGTTGGAGACAGGAATGTACACTCCTTCCAGATGGCGGCACAGCCCTAAAATCACTCCCTTATTCTTTGTCCAAGTTTGTAACTTTGCCATGTGGGCGTGGTTTGGAGGACTTCTGATGAATCTGTATTGTGTACTGTGCTGGTGGGGGTCAGTCCCTCAGCTCTCTGTGTCTGATGCAGGCTACAATGGACTCTCTGCAGAGATTAATAATAAACTGCTTGTTTGCATTCTCTACTGGCTGCCCGACTCTCCATTGATATAGGTAAGGCCGAGAGGTGGTTTAGAGGAAGATGGAGAGTTTGCGATATCCCAGGGCAGGTACGTTTGTATTCAGCAGAATTCATGGGGGCAGGACCGTTTTAAACTGGGTAAATAGAGGGAGGTGTATCGGATTTAACGGGTGGAATGTCTCATTACGTGGTGGCAAATCATTCACAAGAGTTAATCACTGATGCTTCAGAAACAGAGCGCGATGGATAGGGGAAACCTACATCAGTTCAAAGCGAGTGGCTGTTTTTTGAAGGGTTTTTTTCATTAAATACACACGGGCCATGTCGATAGTTAGTTAAGAAACTCTGTAGCATTAGGCAGAAGGGCGCTAGATAGGGGAGACCCACACCAGTTTTGAGCGAGTGGCTGTTCTTTGAAGGTCTTTCATTCAAATATACACGGGGTATGTTGGTAGTCAGTTAAGAAACTCCGCAGCATTAAGCAGAAGGGGGTGTTCACGGGGGCTGGGCATGATAATGAGGGGGATGTGTGTATATTTCATTTATTCATTCATTTTTTCGTTTTCACATTTGTGCACAATAATGTATGGAGTACAACAAGATGATTGATAGATAATAGTTTATTGTTGAAGATATGCATCATATTACATGTACATGCTGATTATTGATTATTAATTACGATATATTTTATTTGTAGTTACCCCTGACGAAGGACTCACGTAGTACGAAATGCATTGGGTTTTAATAAAAAGAACATGCCTGGGATGAATCATGCGTTTATCGTGTTTTTGACAGAAGTCCGGATGGTCTCATCAGATACATAGGAAACCTGGGAAATTGCATGATGTTCTTAGTGTGGATCAAGTGGAGTCGAGTTGAAGCAGAAAATTTAATGAATAATTACCTAAACACGGATTTAACTTAAACATTTGTGGACTTGTGTATGTTGCAGTGCGACTGGTTTTGGGGCGTAATGACGCCCCACCCAATTCACAAAAAAGCAGCCGCACCCGAGCACTTCACAGGTCTTTAAAATAAGGGTGGGCGTAGTTCGCGAAGTAGCACTTCGCGAAGCTACGCAAAGTGAAGTTCGCACTACGCGAGCTACGCGTAGCACTTCGCGAACTGCGAAGTAACATGTTCGCACTGTGCAAGATGTTGTTTTCAATGATTGCACAGTGCGGACAAGCAACCGGCACTGTGCAATCATTGAAAATGGCATCTTGCACAGTGCGAGCTGTAGTTTTCTGCTGCTCGAGTAGATTTTTCCTCGAGCTGCAGCTTTCTCAACGCGAACTGGTAGTTTCTCATCGCGAGCGGTCGCGAGCATACGCGACCCCTCGCAATGAGAAACCTGACCTTCTCGCGTTGGGAATCTCGCCGGGAGGTTTATTTTCCATGCTCGCGATCGCGAACAAGGAAAAAGTCTCGCCAGGATGTCATTTTGCTTGCTCGCGGTCGCCAACTTGACGTTGAGGACCGCGAGCAAGCAAAAAATGACCGCAGCACTACGCAACACTACGCTACGCGTGTTCGCACTGTGCTACGTGCAGTTCGCGTAGTGCGAAGTAGCGCGAACTTCGCAAACTACGCGAGCGTAGCGTAGTGCTTCGCCCAGGCCTACTTTAAAAGACCATTTGCATGTTAATGAGGCCTCGCTGTTGTTTCACCCCATATAAGAGCCCCTGCAGCTCCACTCTGCCGATTGCTTAAAGTTCAGCCCCCCCCGAAATTTTTGCTCAGCCCCCCCCCCCCCCGAAATTTGGCTCTAGTTGCGCCTCTGGTATGACATTGTCGGTGGCAGGCCCCTCGTTGTACGAAATAATATCGTAATAACCAGCGCAACTTACTTGAAATGGCCGGAACGTTGCGTGCAACAAGCAAATGCCAATGAATATCTAAAATGTAAATACGGATTGTTTTTAAAGGGCTGGTAGGGGTGGGATTAAATCATTTATTTGTTTACTTTTGTTAAAGAAAACTCGGCCCAAAGTCTCTTTAGTGAAACCGCAGGGAGTGAAAAAATAAATAATTTCAGCGATTACTAAGCAAAAACAATAAATAAAAGAAAAAAAAAAGCAGCATGGGGTTAATCCAATACTGTACAGAGTTCCTGCCGGCAACAACGGTTTCAGATGTTGTGGGCAGCTGCAGAGAAGGAGGGGAGGGGGGCAGGTCTGGGGCAGGTCTGGGGCAGGCTCAGCGGCTGATCACCGTGGCTTTTGCAGCTGAAGAGGTGATCCGGGGAGAGGCGGAGCCCAGCTGATGACGAAAGGGCAGTCTCCTTAACCTGGCCGCGGGGGAGGGGGGAGGTAGTCTGTTTTAAGTGGTGGAAGTGAGGGCACCCTACGGAGAAATGCATCGTCCAAACTGCAAACGAAACATAGCGGAAGAGTCTGAACCGGGTCGCTGATGAACTCCTTAACCTGGCAGCAGGGGTGGGAGGGGAGTTCCACAGGCAACCTGTGTTTGGTGGTGGGAGGGACGGCACCCTACGGGGAGATGGAGCTTTAAAGTTGAAAGCACGGCGCTCGTGAAATGGGCGCCGCGCTCAATAGTGTGAAGGTAAATAAAACAAGCATTTACAATGCAATGGTCTCGGCATTGTTAAAGTTAGAGCTATTGGCATTGCTCATGACACTCTCAAATGCGAGACCTATTGCATTTGTACCCACACACACAAAGCCACCCACACACACAGAGCCACTCTGCATCAAACGTAAAATAAGATAAAGCTGGAGACAAGGTCGAGAGCAGAGCACAAGACTCCTGTCCTTGGCTCCTGCGCAGCATCACACTCAGAAACTACAGCAAAAATTATTTTCTTTTTTGGATCCATTTCACAGGGATCAAATAAAAGAAAGTAGAGGAAAGAGAGTGAGAACCCCATCTTGATGTCAAGGTTTTCAGTAAGAGAAGAACTGCTAGACAGAAAGAGAGGGAGGAATGAAAGAGTGGGGGGGGGCAGCTGAAGAGGAAGAGCAGAAGCGGACACTGTATTTTTCTTCTCTAAGTAAGAAGGAAAAGACAGAGTCCTGTTACTTCTCTGCCGCCCGTGAACCATGTGAAATGCAAGCAGGAACAACATAGTTACCTTAACGCTTGTACTCACCGGACTTGAAACGCCGATCCAGCAGCAAGGAAGAGGCGAACCCACGTCCCCTCCGACCGCGCACAAAATGGACGAATCTTCAGACGCAGAGCGTAAAAAGCAAAACAAATTAAATTAATCTGAACCAATGGTAATTATGCTGGTCACAGTCCATTCCACTGTTTAGAGCTAATCGGTGCCATTCCATACGTAGATCAACCATGTACAAATCAGCCTTGACCCAAGTGCGAAAGCGCCTTGAAAATAATGACGAATGTTGTGTTATAATGCGAGCGGAAGGATGGAATATGGCTTATGTATATAGTTATACATGTATTACATGATCACACACAAGCATTCATGCACACCTTCACATAACGCTCATTCACTCATGCACCTGCACACATGAAGTGTTCAATGAGTGGTGACTATGATGACAAGTAGAATGTAATTACAGTATTTATGAGGTCCCAAAATGTTCACGTTAGTGTTGGAGACGGATTGCTTAGGAGCTGGTCGCTTTACTACGATGATTGTATGTGTGCCTACTTGTTTCATACTTGAAGAATAAAGAAGCTTTTAGAAACGCTGTCGTCTATGACTCTCCATAACAATGGCATCCATACATTCAAAGTCAAGGCGACATATAGATGGCAGCACCGTCCCTTGTTCCTACCCAACAACCCACATGGGTTCATTAGTTTCTTCCAGATTTCCCCCAAACATCTCAGACTCAACGTTTCATCCTATGTGCTTCATAAGAGACACCCTGCCCTTGGCTGCTGTTTATCTTTAGTAAGTGTGAGTAAGTAGCCCCCAAATTACCACACAACACAGCAAATCGTTCACCGTACAGGTATGTTACTCAAAAATTTCAACTACAATGAGGAAACTCAGGGATTTTTAAAAAAAATTCCGCATGGTCCCCCAAATTACCACACAACACAGCAAATCATTCACCGTACAGGTATGTTACTCAAAAATTTCAACTACCATGAGGAAACTCAGGGATTTTTTTTAAACATTCCGCATGGGAAGTTAATATGCAGAGAGTTGGACCCTGACAGCAGAATACCATTTATTTTTCTATGCACACATCTGCTCTCTACCTGTCAAGTGATTGAAACGTCACGTGTGGTTTCTTTACCCATCCCTAGCTTCTTAGGCAACAGGTCTTTGCAAGCTGGTGCCTCTAGGTCCTGGCTTTGCGATAAAATGAAAATCAGAACTGCTAAGAATGTGTGTGCTATGCCGATTCCTACTGCGAACTGAAAATGGCTCACATAATGCTTCAAATGTATATATTTCCAAACTTGTTGTACTGGAAGACTCCATGAATCAGGGTACATGGGCTATAACTGGGGTTGGGGCAGTGTAGGTTTGATGAAAGAGTACAGCACCATCTCCACAAGTCTGATAGGCAATCCTGTTGATACTAGGAAATGTGCACACTTCACAGTCTGAACCAGCCACCACTGCACACCAGCCAAAGCATACAAGCTGCAAAAAAATGGTCAACCTACAGCATACAGTAGTAAAGAATTAACTTGTAATATCAAAAGAAAGTGAACTTTAAAAATAGAGCGTATGAAAAGTCCATCCCTCATCTTCACAGGTAAATTCAAGCGGCTGCAGAAGACACAAGCTATGTGTTTTAGCTGATTGGGAGGTGGTGCAGGCAAGGGGCCTACAACAGCCAGGAGCTGCTTCAGGCAGGGAGACTCGGCTGGAGCTGTAAGAAACGGGTTCTAGGGAGGTAAGAAGCAGGGTGGTCCTGTGCAGCAGGAGGGGGGCAGGCACTTGGCATGCGGATTCAGAAGGTAGGGTGGCTGATTGGAGCATTCACTGCAGAAGGCAAGGGGGCTGGGTCAACAACAGGCCTGTGGTGCTACATGCAGGAAGCAAACTCTATCAGCATTGGGCGCAGGGGTGAAGCTGGCAGCGTGCTGGACAATGGCAGGCACGAAGTTATGGGACAGGAACAAGAAAATGGCCCAGGATAGCGACATGTAATGGGTCTGGAGCCACAGTGGAGCTTGAGATTCAGGGACATAAGGCTGCTGCAGGACAGGCAAAGGGCAGCCGGGGTGGGAAGAGGGGGCCATAGGGCTGCAGCAGAAGGGGAGCGGTTACGGATGCAACAGTCATAGAGCCAATAAATGCATCAATAGGAAACATTAGATCCCAGTACCAAATGTGGCATAAGCACGAGTAAGGAAAAGGGCACTGGGCTGCATGTGCATGCTCATCTGATATCCGTGCAGCAGGGATACGACTCTCACTATGCTGAACACTAGCCTATGTGCACTTGTCCCCGAACACTCTTAAAAGTGAAACAAAGAGCCCTGATGCAGATTCACAATACCATTTATCTGTGCCCGGCGCCACGCACTAACTCGGCTTCCCACCTTTTTAAACGGCGGAACATATCCTGCCAACTCTGTCCTGATCACGCAAACTCACCAAGCTTGCACTGCCCGGGCTCTCTGTCCCCGGCAATGGAGAAAGCCTCACACTTTGTTTCTGGTTTGTCAATCCTCTAAAACCGTGGGAAAAACGGGGAAGCAAAGCGGCGCTGCCGGTCCGAGAAGGAAAAATCCAAAGTCAGAAGCACTTTCCAGGGAGCTCTGAGAACAGAGCATGCCGCGCCTCCGACCCCTCACTGGCTGCATGGAAGAACAAGCCAGCTGTCCAAGCCACGCCCACTGTCATCCTATTGGGTAAAGGAAGCCCTTTCCTATAGGTTGAAGTAACAAGCGCAGCCTTCGGTAGCCGAGACACGAATCGTCCCTGTAAAAAAAAAAACACCCCACACCTCCTTGCTGGCTCCTCCGTTTCTTTTCCGGGACTTCCAGTTGCTTCTCCCCAACGAAAGTGAAGTCCCCAGCTGCGAGGTGCAGTCTGGTGTGTAGCGGGGGCTCACGTTCCAGACTCGCATGGCTGGCGGGGCCAGGGGGAAAGGCCGCTGCTGAACACAAGCCACGCACGCTGGGGTTCGGGTATATGCGGAGAAGGCCGAACCCCAATACTGCGCTAAACTTGCTGCCCCTGTGGGGGTCCATACACCACGTGGGCACGCCTCAGTGAACACTGAAGCCCATAATTATCACAAACCTGCAGGCACACTTTCAGCCGGGTGCTGAGCAGAGGAGCAGCGGCAGATCGGCACAAACGCCTGCAGGGTAAACAAGACACAACGCGCCAGTAGGCTCAAGCAGGGGAGAGAGGCTGCAGAGTGAACCCGAGTGGAGAGGCACCCGGAGGTGGTGGGAGGGTGAGAAGATGCAGACATGGAAGGCAAGGCGAGAAAGACGGAAGGTGGGGGCCGAGGGAGGGTTCTAGACGGACGCCGGGACACCACCGCCTTTCTCCGAAGCAGCGAAAAACTGCCTCGGAGAAACGCAGCCTCCTTTTCGGATTGGGGGGCGTGTTTTGCTGTTGTCTCCTCCCTGAGACTTCTCGCAAAAAACACGCCCCCCGATCCGAAAAGGACGGGGCAGGATTAGAGTGACGGGACCTCTTCTCCAATGGCTGGCCAGCATTTACTAGGCCAGCCAATGGAGAACAGGGAAGAAGAGGGGCGGGTTCAAGCCCCTCTTCACCCAAGTCATTATGTCTCGCGAGCGAGACTGCGCAAGCGCAGCCATCGCTAGCCGAGACCTAAAAAGGAAGAGCTACGAAACAAACAAGTGGGTTTACAATCAACACAATTCCTGTCCCGTGAGTCATCGTGGTTACATCAAAGCTCAGAGAGCAGCAGTGACTATAAACTAGCGGCGGCAGATGAACTGATTCGCCCACAATCACGGAACATTGCGTTAAAGCCAAACTTCCAAACTCGGCAGCTGGTGGTGGAAAATAAACAAGGAAGTAGTCCCTAAATGAGTAGATAACCCCGAGCAGCGGAACTAAACTGTAGTTGGTCAGTGCTGCTTCCTGCAAAACGGAAGAAAAACGAAGTGACGTTTCAGACCACCAGCCAATCAATGAGCTACATAAAAAGAGCAATGCCAGATTTAACCAATGGCAAGCCAAAATACAAATATAAACGCAATGGGTGGAGTTTCACCCAACTTACTAATTACTTAATGCCTCGGAGAGGCAGCGCATGCGCTGCCCTCTGCGAGACCTAAAAAGGACATTACGTTCTCCACCCTCAATAGTGCAGAAAGCCGAATGCCCTCCATCTGATGCTCCCTACACCGTAGGGCCCTCAGAGGAACTTGTCTATCAACTGAGCCAGCAGAGGCTTCATCCACGGACAACGTACGGTCGGCACATCTGTAAATGAGGCACGCAAAGGAGAGTTTGGCCTACGATAGAGGCCATGTGTGTGTATTTGAGCAAGTGTACTGTTGCTGCCTGACTTAGTCTCCTGTGATCATCACCAACAAATGTTTCACATTTTATTTGAAAGCAGAGAAAGGCAGCTAAATTCAGAAATACGAATTTTGCATCTTGTGATGGACAGGAAAGACACATTGGGGAATATTTACGACATTTTGGTGCAGGGCAGCGCCGCGAGCCTTCTAGCTGTGCTGCCCTACGTCAAAAGAAAAGGGCAGGGATGAGCCATATCTGCAGCATACGGTGCATTCCTGTCCTTTCTGCCAGCGCCGGCACACGGCCTGCAGCCGAGCACCAACGGAGACACCCTTGCAGGTGTCTGAGCACCAACGGAGGCACCCTGCAGGTGTCTGAGCACCAACGGAGACACCCTTGCAGGTGTCTGTGTTGGCATAATTGTTTTTGTGCAGGAAAGAACACCTTCCTGCATAAAACAATCAAAGGAGGTGTTTTCCTTGTTCTAAGTGTCCTGGCAAGAGGAAAAAACGAGGAGAAGTGTAGACATTTCTCCTCGTTACGCCTGCATTGGGCAGGCGTTAGTTTTGGCGCTGCGCCAGATACACTATGTGTAAATCAGAGGCTGTGTCAAAAAGCATCGGTGTTGCCTGGGAACTCCCACAGCAACACCCATGGAGCGCCCCTTCCGCGCAGAGTAAGGCATTGCCTTACTCCATATTTACAAGGCGATGGAAAGCCATGCAGGGTGGCTTTGTGTGGCCTTGCAGATATGGGCCGGCACGCTGCGTCTCCGGAATGTGTCACAAAAGTGACGCTCTGGTGGTGTAAAAGTGCTGCAGGGGCATTGTAAATATGCCCCATAGTTTTAATAGCGCATTGAAGTTACACATGTTTAATACTCAGTGACTGCTCTACTCCAGGGTGGGAAGTGCTGAAGAAGCGCTTGGTTATTGTGACTGGAAGAAAATGAGGGCCCTGCAGTTTGGATCGTAAAAGGAATTCACCCTTCCTTCCTCACTTAATCTCTCCTCTTTGTTTTCTTTACCTCACCCTCTCCTTCTCCCTCACCCTCACTCTCTCTCTCTCTCCCTCCCTCTCTCTCCTCTCCACCTCCCCTCTCTCCTGGTTCCCCCCCCCCTGCAGTGGAGAGAGCAGTATTCTACAGCCCCAGGGTGCAGAGCGGTGCTGGTCTCCGAGACGAGGCTGGAGATTGTCCAGGGTCTTCCCAGAATCCTCCGCGCTCTCTTCTGAAAACCTCGCTGTGCCTCCGTCCAGGTAAACACCCTTTTGTCTCTTGTTTCTGCATGTTGTGGCACATGACATGTTCATGTGTGTTAGGGTCCAGCCATGTTAGTGAGCGTCACTCTGGGACAGTAGATGCTGAAAGTGAGGGCGGGGGTTGAAGACGCAGGGATTGTTCAGTCTTGGGTAGTCGTGGTAAATTCAGGCTTCTTACTTCCACCGAGTGCAGCTCGTTGAACATATCTGCCTCATACCAGTGGTGTAGCAAGGAAGCCAAGAGCTCTCAAGCAGCTACAATAGTGGTGCAGAGGGCCCCTCACAGCACTGGGGCCCCTCACAGCCCTGGGGCCCCTCACAGCCCTGGGGCCCCTCACAGCCCTGGGCCCCGGTGCCACTACACCTGCTGCACGCATAGTAGGTACACCCCTGCCTCCCACCCCTCCCACCTCACCCTCTGACATGTAAATATGTTCCTAACATGTCGTGTTGTATGTACTAGACTGGTCAGGCTCACATCCCTCACAGTCCTTCGTCCCTGGTCTGTGGTACCTCCACCACTGCTGAGGCTCTTGTGTTACTGTGGACAGCATTTCTATCTCCAGCTGTGAAAAGACACACAAACACAAAGAGGGATGTGTGTCAGTGTCATTGACAGAAATAATGCCTGGTTTTCATATAGTGTCTAAAATATCATTTACATAAAGTGAATCTCTTTGAGTGTTGATTTTTTAACTCTATTGTGTGATACTTACAGTAGCGGCTGCTACTGGACCCGGGTGGTGGGCAGGGTGGGGGAAGGTGGATAAAAAAGTTTTAAAAAACACTTACCTGCGATGGCCGGCTGCCGCCACCTCTGTCCTCTTCTTCCTGTCTCCGGTCCGGCAGCAGGAAGCAGAAGGAAGCACCTGGGCTCCCAGGCTCCCCTGAGCCAATCACAAGGCTGCAATGCACCGCTGTGATTGGTCTGAGCGCCGTGGATCAGCCCTCAGACCGGGACATAGAGCCTTTGCATGTTCCTCATCAGGCTGTGTAATGCAGCCTGGTGGGGAAGATGCAAAGTGCGCATGACTGTTCGGCCGGCCCAAGACGGCCACCCAACCTGTCCAGCGCACTTAGGGAGTGCAAACCACTCCTCTCCCTGCCGTGGCCAGCCCCGCTCCGCGAGCCACTGAAAACGAAAATGATAATAACGATATGTTATCGTTTTAGTTTCCTTTTGGGTAGTGGGGCAACGCTCCTCCGCCTTAGCGGAGGAGCCGCCACTGGATACTTAAGGTAGAATATCTTTGTCAGACGATATTTACTCCACGATATTCTGCTGCCAGAGCCGCAAAGAGGAGTCACTCTCGGATCCCATCAAACTTTTCAACACTTTGTGCATGAACCACTTTATCAGGTTGATCTTCACTCCTCTCGTTTTCTCCTTCTCTTCCTCTCTGACTCCCGTTATCTCTCGCTTCCACTGTCTTTCTGCCAACTCTTTCCCTCTTCTTTTTCCTTTCTCTATCTCCCTCTCTTTCTCTCCTTTCTCTCTCCTCTCTCTTTCTCTATTACTGTTTCTCTCCCTCCTTCTGTTTCTCCTTCCTCCCTTTATCTATCTGAACCGGTCTCTCCCTCCTTCCTCCCTCCCTCCATCACTCTGTATCTGTCTCTCCCTCCTCCCCTCCTCCATCTCTCTGTACCTGCCTCTCCCTCCTCCCTCCCTCTATATCTCTGTACCTGTCTCTCGCCCTATCTCTCTGGACCTTTCTCTCCCTCCCTCTATCTCTCTGTACCTGTCTCACCCTCCGCCCATCTCTCCGTACCTGTCTCTCCCTTCCTCCATTTCTATGTATCTATCTCTCCCTCCTCCCTCTCTCTGTCTCTCTGTACTTGTCTCTCCCTCTATCTCTCTGTACCTGTCTCTCCCGCCCTCTATCTCTCTGTACATGTCTCTCCCTCCATCCATCTCTCTGTACCTGTCTCGCCCTCCTCCCTCTCTCTGTCTCTCTGTACCTGTCTCTAACTCTATCTATCTGGACCTTTCTCTCCCTTCCTCTATCTCTCTGTACCTGTCTCTCCCTCCATCCATCTCTCTTTACCTGTCTCTCCCGTCTCCCTCCCTCCATCTCTCTGTATCTGTCTCTCCCTCCTCCCTCTCTCTGTACCTGTCTCTCCCTCTATCCCTCTGTCTCTCTCTCTATCTCTCTGTACCTGTCTCTCCCTACCTCTATCTCTCTGTACCTGTCTCTCCCTCCCCCTCTCTATGTACCTGTCCCTCCCTCTATCTCTCTGTACATGTCTCTCCCTCCCTCTCTCTTTACCTGTCTCTCCCTCCCCCTCTCTCTGTACCTGTCTCTCCCTCTATCTCTCTGTACCTGTCTCTCCCTCCCCCTCCCTCCAACTCTCTGTACCTGTCTCTCCCTCCTCCCTCCCTCTATCTCTCTGTACCTGTCTCTCCCTCTATCTCTCTGTACCTGTCTCTCTCTTCCTCTTTCTCTACCCTTCTCTCCCTCCTCCCTCCCTCTATATCTCTATACCTGTCTCTCTCTACCTCCATCTCTTTGTACCTGTTTCTCCCTCCCTCCATCTCTCTGTACCTGTCTCTCCCTCCTCCCTTGCTCCTCTCTGATCTGTCTCTCTCTTGTTCTCCCTCCCTCCATCTCTCTGTGCCTGTCACTTCCTCCTCCCTCCATCTCTCTGTACCTGTCTCTCCCTCCCCCTCTCTCTGTACCTGTCTCTCCCTCTATCTTTCTGTACCTGTCTCTCCCTCCCTCCATCTCTCTGTACCTGTCTCTCTCTCCCCCTCCCTCTATCTCTCTGTACCTGTCTCTCCCTCCGTCTTTCTGTGCCTGTCTCTTCCTCTGTCTCTCTGTACCTGTCTCTCTCCCTCTCTCTGTACCCTTCTCTCCCTCCTCCCTCCCTCTATATCTCTATACCTGTCTCTCCCTCCCTCCATCTCTCTGTACCTGTTTCTCCCTCCCTCCATCTCTCTGTACCTGTCTCTCCCTCCTCCCTGGCTCCTCTCTGATCTGTCTCTCTCTTGTTCTCCCTCCCTCCATCTCTCTGTGCCTGTCGCTTCCTCCTCCCTCAATCTCTCTGTACGTGTCTCTTCCTCCCTTCATCTCTCTGTACCTGTCTCTCCCTCCCCTCTCTCTGTACCTGTCTCTCCCTCTATCTCTCTGTACCTGTCTCTCTCCCTCTCTCTGTACCCTTCTCTCCCTCCTCCCTCCCTCTATATCTCTATACCTGTCTCTCCCTCCCTCCATCTCTCTGTACCTGTTTCTCCCTCCCTCCATCTCTCTGTACCTGTCTCTCCCTCCTCCCTGGCTCCTCTCTGATCTGTCTCTCTCTTGTTCTCCCTCCCTCCATCTCTCTGTGCCTGTCGCTTCCTCCTCCCTCAATCTCTCTGTACGTGTCTCTTCCTCCCTCCATCTCTCTGTACCTGTCTCTCCCTCCCCTCTCTCTGTACCTGTCTCTCCCTCTATCTCTCTGTACATGTCTCTCCTTCCCTCTCTCTTTACCTGTCTCTCCCTCCCCCTCTCTCTGTACCTGTCTCTCCCTCTATCTCTCCCTCCCTCCATCTCTCTGTACCTGTCTCTCCCTCCTCCCTCCCTCTATCTCTCTGTACCTGTCTCTCCCTCCGTCTTTCTGTGCCTGTCTCTCCCTTTATCTCTCTGTACCTGTCTCTCTCTCCCTCTCTCTGTACACTTCTCTCCCTCCTCCCTCCCTCTATATCTCTATACCTGTCTCTCCCTCCCTCCATCTCTCTGTACCTGTTTCTCCCTCCCTCCATCTCTCTGTACCTGTCTCTCCCTACTCCCTGGCTCCTCTCTGATCTGTCTCTCTCTTGTTCTCCCTCCTTCCATCTCTCTGTGCCTGTCGCTTCCTCCTCCCTCCATCTCTCTGTATGTGTCTCTTCCTCCCTCCATCTCTCTGTACCTGTCTCTCCCTCCTATCTCTCTGTACCTGTCTTTCCCTCCTTCCTGGCTCCTCTCTGACCTGTCTCTCTCTCTCCCTCTCTCCCTCCCTCCATCTCTCTGTACCTGTCTCTGTCTCTCTCACTCTCCCTCCCTCCATCTCTTTGTACGTTTCTCTCCCTCCATCTTGCTGTACTTGTCTCTCTTTCCCTCCCTCCCTTCATCTCTCTGTACCTGTCTATCCCTCCTCCCTGGCTCCTCTCTGACCTGTCTCTCTCTCCCTCCCTCCCTCCCTCCATCTCTCTGTACCTGTCTCTCCCTCCCTCCCTCCCTCCATCTCTCTGTACCTGTCTCTCCCTCCTCTGTACCAGTTTCCCAGTACAACCTTCATGACAGACAAGGACGTCTCCCTGGACAGAGCTGGCCCAGGGTGAGGGATGAGCCTGGAACAGAAGATTTCTCTCCATGGAGAGATTTGCAGCCTCATCTGAGAGAGACTCTGTGTCTCCACAGAGGTGAGATAAATTTACCTTTTAACTTTCTTCACACACATTTGTTTTTTCAATTAAAATACAGATTGTTCTGGACATTTACATTTAATTTCAAGACTTGCACAGAGCAGTGCTTGTTTTGAATGTGTTTTTTGCAGACCCCCTCCTTCCATATATTCAAATTCACCTTTGCTCTTGGACAGACCAGAACAAACTCTGAAAGTGGTTCAGGCTTACCAGAGCCTGCACCGCTTGTGGAAAACTTGCACTTGTGGTTCTAAAAAGACAAAGTAAGATGGAGGCAGAGCCCGGGAGGGACTGAGAGAGGAAGGAGAGAGGGGACAGATGCCCCCAGTCCTTTGACTCCAGTGGGCAGCTGCACTCAGCACTTTGGACATACTTGGTGTCTGGGTTTGGCACTGGGTCAATGCTGCACATAACACAAGCTTGCTTCACCTCTGGGGGTTGTTTGTATGACAGCAGTAAAGATGCTTCGTGTATTCTGAGCTAATCTGCATTTACTTTCAGAGCTCTAATGCTATGTACGTTTATAGAGCAATGTGTACAAAGGAAGCTTGGATGATGTCATCAGTGATGTCTTCAGTGATGTCATCAATGATGTAATGGGAGTTGTCATCAGTGAAGTCATAAATGATGCCATAGAACATGTCATGAGAGATGTAATGTGTGAGGTCATAAGCAGTGCATGGTGGGGGCTCGAGGTAACTGGTGAATTTCTGTGATTTTTTAAGTTCAAAACAAGACTGTCACTGACAAATTCTTGTAACTATAACATTACTTTAACTTTTGTTTTTTTCAATTAATTTCTAGAGGTTTTTTTTAATGTGAAGTCATATTTTATTACCATACGGAAGTCCAACCCGGCAGGTGGGTTGGCCACGGGACCTTATGTGTTTTAAAGGGGAGGATTCCATGGCCCCCTCACAAGGGATAGGAACCCCATCCCCCAGGTATCATTCTTTTAAGGGGAGGAGGGGCCAAGTGCACCCCATCTTTGAGCCTTTTTAGGCCCTGGGGACCACATCCCCTAAGTCTTTTTCTTAAAGGGGGGGGCAAGTGGCCCCTCTCCCTGAGCCTTATTAGCCCCTGGGACCACATAATCCGGGGCATTTTTCTTATGAAAGGGGATGGGGGCCACATGGCTCCCCCTCACTGAGTCTTATTAGGCCTTGGGCACCTCATACCCTGGGCTGTTTCTTTTTAATTAATGAGGAGGGGGCAGTGTGGCTCACCTCCCTGAGCCTTATAATGCCGTCCCAGGGCCATTGTTTTTAAATCAAAGGAGAGGTGGGCCTCTTGGCCCCTCCTCCCCAAGCATTATTAGGCCCCGGGGACCCCACCCCTAAGGGCCATTTTTTTTTAGAAAAGGGAAGGTGGGCACGTAGTTCCCCTCCCTGACCCTTGTTAGGCCCAGGGGACTCCTTGGCCCAGAGCTGTGTTTTTTAATTAAAGGGGAGGTAGGGTACGTGGATCCCCTCGCCGACCCTTGTTAGGCCCAGGGGACCCCATTCCCAGGGTTTTTTTTTAATTTAAGGGGCGGGGGCCGTGTGGCCCACCTCCCGAGCCTTATTAGACCCTGAGGACCCCATTCCCCAGGGCCATTTTTTTTAATTACAAGGGAGGTGGGCTGTGTCCCCTCTTCCCCAAGCCTTATTAGGCTAAAACCCATCCCACAGGGCCCCCCTCCCCGATCCTTTTTAGGTACTGGGAAACCCATCCCCTGGGACAATTTATTTTAATTAAAGGGGAGGGGGGCTGCGCGACCCCCCTCCCCGTGCCTTCTTAGGCCCTGGGGATCCATCTCCTAGGGCATTTGTTTTAAAGAATGGGCTGGTGGGTGAGCCCTGTTGGGCCCTGGGGGCCCCATTTTCCAGGGCCCTTTTTTAAAAATTAATTGGAAGGGTGGCCACTCTTCCTGATCCTTGTGAGGCCCTGGGGACCCGATCCCCCAGTGCCTATTTTTTAACAAAAGGGCGGGGGGCCGCTAAGACCCCCTCTCTGAGACCCATAGCCCATGGGACCCCCATCCCCAAGGCCCTGTTTTTTTTATTAAAGGGGAGGGGGGCCACGTGGCCTCCCTCCCAACCCTTGTTTGGCCCTGGGGACCCCATCTCCCTGGACCACAATTTTTCAAAATGGGGAGTTTGGGGGCACGCAGCCTCCCTCCCTGAGCATCTACAGGCCACAGGGAGCTCACCCCTGGGGCCTAAATAATTCAAAATGGGAAAGGGGGGCACACAGCTTTTCCGGGACCCCCTAAATCGAGCCCACAATGTCAAAGGTGGGTGCGCCGGGTGCCCATACACCAATATATACTTGTGAGGGCCACAGGGGCAGCCCCAAGGCCCCTGCGACCCCATCCAGTTCCCCGCATGCAGAAGGAGCCGGCATTGCTCCCGTTGAGAGGGAGCAGCAACTAGCACTGCTCCCTCCGGGCAGGAGCAATATTTTGATCTGTGTGAGGGTTTGGGTATCCTATATGATATGATTGTGGGGCCTTATCGTGCAGTACATTCACAAAAACCCGTGTTGGGTCCAGTCTGGCTTGTTTACTCAACCTTAAGCTCAACCCTGGGTAGCTGTGGCTGTGAGCAGTAACGCTTAGAAACAAACTGTGTGTAAAGCATTTAACAGCACAAAACAATGAAATAGGGAAGTCACAACATACAAAAGAAAGCAATTTATAAAAAAATAATATTTTTCTATGAATTTCGAGAGACCTTGATAAACAAAATCAACCGAGACTTTTGAAATGTTTGAAACAGTTACTTCGGCTACTACGGCACCTGTTGGGTGACCACTTCTGGCAGGACAGGGATCTAGGGGGCCAGAGACAACACTTTGGACTGTTACCTGGGCACCAGAACCTTTTTAAAGCAAGATTCAAATTTTACAAGTCAACTGCTATAGAAATTAACAGAGTGGTCCAGATGCTGAGAGATGCAGGCAAAGGATGCTCAAAGGATGCTCTGTTTGTGTTGCAGTCAACAAGGGTGTCTTCCCACGCATGCATTACAGCGCATGCACTGTAACCATGCATAGACATTACCACGCATTGTTTTAAAACGCATATGTGTTTACCATGCATGCCTTTACAATGAGTTAACATTGTAAAGGTATGAATGGGAAAGGCATTTACCTTGCACTGGTGGTAAGGGCATATGCTGGAAACGGTGATAAAGGTGTCGGCGTGGTCAAGGCTTTCGGCATTGTTAGAAGAAATGGTGATACCCTTCCGCTTCCTCTTGTTGACCTGTGCCACACTGCGCCTCGTTGTCCTGTAGAGGTAAGGGGGATGGGGCCTGGGGCAGGGGGATTGTTTTCTTTTTATTATTTATTGGGTGCGGGTGTCCGGTTTTAGGACTCAGAGCCGGGGTCGGGTATTTTTTAAAAAGGGGGGAGGAGGGGAGAGGGGTGGAGGAGTCATGCTGGGGTCTAGTTTTAGGGTTCAGGGCAGGCGTTGGGTATATTTAAAAAGTGCCGGGGGCTGGAGGTGCACTGGTATATACTTTTAGGTTTCAGGGCAGGGGTTGATGTTGGGTATTTAAACAAGGGCTGGGGGCTAAGGAAGGGTGCCAGGGACCGAAAACCCTTACCACGCATAGGCCTTAAACATACATGCCTTAACAATGACATTTGTTGTATAGGCTATGCGTGGTATAGGCATGTGCATTGAAACGCATGCGTGGTACCGTCATACATTCCTATTTTAGAGCAGACTTATGAATATATGTTGTCATGGGGTAGGATGGCTTTGGCATTGGTGTGAACGGCAAAGTGGAACTGGCAGTGGAAACACTGTCATTCCAGTCTGCAGTGGCAGACTGAGTGCAGTTCTGTGCTTTGACGCACACAGGGTGGCACAAACCGTGCTTCAGCCCGGAGTGGCCTTCCATGCCTGGGTAGCATATCCCTCTGTCTATAAGCATTTATTTTCACTATAGATATGTACCTATCTTTGTATAAACATATAAAATAATTATGTTAAAAAAAAATCATCTTTGGTCTACATGTACTTGCTTCCATTGTGCATCTATGTACCTCCATGTACTTGGATCTGTGTGTCTGTTACTTTTCTCCTGAAAAAGCATTTCCAATGCACTCCCCTATTTCTCATCCTGTGCCTCTATCAATATCTTGAATCTATATATACTTACCTCCTTGATGCATATATATACTTTCAATGTACTTATGGATCTATACATTTATCACTTTCTTCTAATTCAGCATATCCAATGCGCTACCCTATTTCTCACCCTATACTTCTCTCAATATATCCTCTACATCCACTCTCTTTTATCCCAAACCCCATACCACTACTATGATCCCCAAAATAACCCTTTCTGGACTCTCTCCTACTCTACCCCTCCTTGCATCATCTGACACCTCTTTTACTATAACAAACCCCAAAACAAACCTTTCTAAACTCTTTCTTCTGACTCTTCCCCTCCACAACCTCTTTTTACTCACCGAAAAGCCTCCTCCTACTGCTCTGACCTCCAAAAAAAATCAAAATCCTTCACTCTCCTGTCCCTCCACTATCCTTTTCAATCAAAATAACAGACTAACATGTTCACCTCTCAAATTTCATATTCCACTATACTAATTCACCACTAATCCTGTCTGGGTTCCGGAGTAGTGTGCTACTCGCCAATAAAGCGCTTTCACCCCCCATCAGAGTTACAAGCACTATATCAATGCAAACCTTTTCCTTTTCTACCCCTCCCCAACCCTTCTCAATCTAAATAACTGACTAACATATCCACCACTCAAATTACTTTCATATTTCACTATACTAATTCAACACTAATCCTTTATGGGTCCTGGAGTAGCGTGCTACTCGCCGAAACAGCGCTTCGAGGCCTCGTCAGGAGTAGTAAGCGCTATATAAATGCAATTACAATAAAATACAAAACAATATACTACGGACTTACAAGTAATTCAACCCTTGCCAATATGGTGTATCTAATTTGACATGCAATTTGTACAGGGTCAGAGCACTGCTACTGAGGTCTGGTTAGCAGGTCCCAGTGCACTCTCAGAGTCAAAAAATCAGCAGCATCAATCCTAAAATGTAGGGGTGAAAAAGCCAAAAGATGTATTTCCTTACAATCTGTTTCCAAACAGATCAAAAACCTGTTCCCAGCCGGTGACCCATACAGCCACTCACACATCCACTCACAAACCCATACAGCCACTCACACACCTACTCAAACACCCACAAAATCTTTCACACACCCACAAAATCACCCAAACACCCACTTACAGACCCATTCATAAAAAGGCAAAATGGATCAGCCCGCTAACTATCATCTGACTTCCCTCATCAATATTCCCTCTAAACTCTTTGCTCAAACATTATTAAAATACCTATCTGCCTGGGCTTTTGATACTGGGCAGATCCCTGTGGAGCAAGAAAGTTTCACACCAAAGCACTCAACAATGGACCACGGTCTCACACTGTGGGGAGTCGCAGGGAAGTCCATGGTGTCCATAGGTGGCCTTTGCTGCTGCTTCGCCGACTTCAGAGCGGCATTCGACAGGATGGACAGAGGAACACTTTGGCGAAAACTCCTGCAGTGGAATATATCTGGAGCCCGGTTAGGCCGTGTGATGAAGATTTATAGTGACAATTGGGTCCAAGTCGACCTGGATGGGCTAGGTAGCCTGTCAAGTAATATTCCGGTACAGAGCGGCTTACGGCAGGGGTGTGTCCTAGCACCCCTGCTGTTTAGTCTGTTCCTTGCAGACGCCCTCAAACGTTAAGTTGCAAGCATAGTTACTCTACAAAGATTGGGGGTGGCATATCAGCTGCCTTATGTACGCCGATGATCTAGTGGCGATGGATCTCACGCCTATAGGGCTCCAACAAAAATGAAATGCCCTAAATTCTAAATATAATGATTAGACGCCATGTAGGCGGTCGTAAACTGCGGCTTGTCCTGTGCCCAGGAAAAGGGCCACAGCACAAGCCGTAGTGGAAAAAAGAATTTGTGCACATCCATGCACCGTGTGCCAGGCACCATGTGGTGCCTGGATGTATGGGGGGCAATACATGTTCCCACAGGCCACTTAGCAGTGGCCTACAGGGGATGGGGGCCCTGCTAGGGGCCCCCAAAGTCCCTTTCTGGCTGCCTGTTGATGGAGGTGGGACCGCCATATAAAGGAACTCGGAAAGAGATATCCTAAACCCTACAGCACTGCCTGCGCAGGCACCGCCCCATTGTAGAGTTAGGAATCTGACTGCCGTCCAGACGGGATCTTTGGTTCTGTTGGAGGCAGTGGTTCTACCCCCAAACCTCTGCATCTTGACTGCCGACATTGTAATCCGGCTGTCAGACCGATTCCCAGAATCTCGGACGGACCGCCACTGACGGCCTGTCAGCCTGCCCAACATCATGATGACCCCCAATGTTGGTCCTCCCCTCAGGTCGGTAGTGTTGCGCCTCTAACTGGTAAGCAGTTGCTGACCGCATTAAGAGGATGCCCTGACAAGGTTGGGTCTGGAGATGAAAAATTTGACCTTGCCAGTAAGGTTTATTAAGAAAGGGGTATATGTATCAAACAAAATTGCGATCGCAAACGTCGAAATTTGCTGAATTTCGGCATTTGCGATCGCAATTTAGCTAAGTGGTATGTAACAGCCTGCGTAAACCAAAAAAGTCTTGTGGTCTATATGTACAGGAGAGAGAAATGAACAGAGACATGCAAAGAGAAACAAGCCTCGAAGTGCTGTATAGCTAGAAGGATTTCCATCAACAACCAATAAATGGTCGATTTCATCATCTGGACATCCAGCCTTCCCACCACTATCAACCTCTCCAACAAGAGGTATTTGTTGTGGTTAGGTGTCAACCAGAACACCGAAGGTGCAAAAGGGAAGGGACAAGAAAACAGCGTGGATTCCTGTCTTGACCAGAGCGTGTGTCACTAATTGATGAAAGAAGTGCAGTGCAGAAAAAGTGAGATAAAAAGGAATTTAGAGGAAGAAAAGAAAATGTATTCGAGATATTCCATCTAATCCGTGGATTAAAAATGGTGCAAAGAACAGCTTTAAACAAATAGGCTGTGTTACAGTACGGTCGACATGTTTCAGCTTTTTTCGACCCAGTGGTCAAATAGCTTTCCTCAGGACCTTATACCATGTTTGTACTGCTACTGCAACAATTTATGTGAACAAGAAAAAAGAAAAAATATTAAGTGTGTTAAAATACAACCTTTGCGGTGTGCATCCTTTCGTGTAAACGGTATATCTATATTACCTGTTTAGCACGAGGAATATGCCTCACCTCACCCGGAAACAACTCAGGTTGAAGGAGGCCCCGCCCTATCCGTCGGTACCTCAGCGACTTCCCGAGTCAAGTGGGAGTATGTAACAGCCTCACAAAATAAGGAATCGCAAAATAGCGATTCCCTATTTTGCGATTGTATTTAAGGAATCGCAAATTGCGATTCCTTAAATGCAATGTACGAGGCACAGAAAATGTGCAATTTGTCCATAATGAATCGCAAATTACCACTAACTTCAAGTTGGTGGTAATTTGCGATTTCCTTGAAAAATTCACTTTTTTGCATTTTTCAAACTGCCATGTGGCGCACATACATGGCCTCAGGGCATGTATTTGCACCACATGTACACACATGCACATTTCAGGGGTGCAACAGGGTGTCCTTTTGGCACCCTGGCACCCTTGAAATAGCATTCTCAATTTGCGATTCTCTAATTCAGAATCGCAAATTGAGAATGTCTTCCCATTCATTCCTATGGGCCTCTAGGCCGATAGGAATGAATGG
The DNA here is from genome assembly GCF_964204655.1 of Triturus cristatus. Lineage (NCBI taxonomy): Eukaryota > Metazoa > Chordata > Amphibia > Caudata > Salamandridae > Triturus > Triturus cristatus. Next base: position 1,875,968,090 of record NC_140590.1, read on the forward strand.
GGAGGTATTATTTAATTGCGAATCGCAATTTGCGATTCGCATTTATGGAATATGTAGGATTTGCAAAAATATTTGCTAATCCTACATACATACAGTTTTGCTATTCTCAAATAGCGATTCCCTAAAAATCGCTATTTGAGAATCGCAAAACTGTTATTTGATACATATGGCGCATGGTCCCTTGTGATTGTGATAAGTTGTGTTGGAGGGAGGACCACCGGAGAGTCGGGTAGACTATTCCGGGGCACCTTCCTACCGCAAAGTTATAGCCGAGCGCCGCTGAGAAGCCCCCTCGGGGAGGTCCTTCTCCTATGATCGTACTAGGCCCAGTAACACCACCACACAGGACTCGGTATCAGTTGCTTGACTTGGTTCTTTATCAACAGTATTACGTTCAATATTTACAGTGGGATCGAGGGATCCAATAAGAGTCTCAATGTCTTTCAAAAGGGATAGGGTAGCGGGACAGTCTTCGTACCATCCAGGTACGGAAAGGCTCTGCGCCAGACCTTGAGTGCTGGTCTCAGAGCGGCTCGGACGTGGGGAGCCGCGACGGTGTCTGCAGGGCTCGGGTGGTAGTTCCGCTTGGGTCGAGCCGTGACACAGTCAGCAGGGCTCCGGTGGTAGGTCCGCTTCGGTCGAGCCGCGACGAGGTCAGCTGGGCTCCGATGGTGAGGTTCAACAAGGTCGGGCCGCGACAGCGTCAGCAGGGCCCCAAAGGTTCGTGAAGGTCTTTAAGCACGGTGGAGCCGCGACGTCGTCAGCAGGGCTCAGAGTGTGGGTTCAGGATGAGTCTTCTTCCGTAGGGTCAGCCGCGATCCGATCAGCAGGGCTCTTGACTCCAGGATACAACTGTTGTCCTGTTGTCGGGTCGCCCCAGATATAGGACTGGAGCCCTTTGATGTCCGGACCCTTGCGTCCGGAGGGGGCGGAGAGGCCGGGTAGGGAGCGGCCAGACGCCCAGCAGGAGAGGCGCCAGGCCCCAGAAACTGTGGGGCGATCGCACCTAGGTGTGGAAGGACGGTTGGGGGTACCATCGATACTGCCCTCCGCCGGGAGTGGGAAGGGTTCACGTGGTATCCCCCGGGCCAGGGGTTGGCGCCTCGATGTCGGGCCTCGCTGGGACAGAGGCCGGGTGGAGCGGGGTCACGTAGGTGGTCACGTGGAGTGACGTATAATCCAAAATGGAGGAGCCCCGAGGTGCATGGGACCTCGTGCGGCTTAGCGAGGGGGAACAGGACCACGCCACGAGGCCGGCTCCAACACACGTCCCCCCCAGCTGAAGGCAGGGAGAGTCACCCATCTCCTTGGGGGTTCTCCTCGCCGAGGCGGAAGAATCTGGACAGGCCGTCAGCATTGGCGTGGTCGTTGCCGGGCCGGTGTTCCACGGCGAAGTCCATCCCTTGCAGCGAGATGGACCATCGCAACAACTTGGGGTTCTCGCCCCGCATCTGCATGAGCCACCGCAAGGGCCGGTGGTCAGTTTGGACTCTGAAGTGGGTGCCGAAAAGGTAGGGCCGGAGCTTCTTAAGAGCCCATACCACGGCGAAGGCCTCCCGCTCGATGGTGCTCCACCTCTGTTCTTGTGGCAGCAGTCGGCGGCTGATAAAGGCCACCGGTCGGTCGAGGCCCTCGGCGTCCATCTGGGAGAGGACCGCCCCGACCCCGTACTCCGAGGCATCGGTCTGGACTACAAATTCCTTGCTGTAGTCAGGGGCCTGTAGCACAGGGGCAGCGCACATGGCCGCCTTGAGGGCCTCAAAAGCGGTCTGACAGCGGGGCGTCCAGTGCACCGCCTTTGGCTGTTTCTTGGAAGTGAGCTCCGTAAGGGGGCCCACAATGCTGCCATAATCCTTAATGAAGCGTCGGTAGTAGCCTGTGAGGCCTAAGAAGGCCCGGACAGCGGTTTGGGTTGCGGGGGGCTCCCACGCCTGGATGGCGTCGACCTTTAACTGGAGGGGCGCCACCTGGCCACTCCCCACCTGGTGGCCCAGATAGGTCACAGATCCTTGACCGATCTGGCATTTACTGGCCTTAATTGTGAGCCCGGCTCTTTGGAGAGCGGCCAGGACTTCCCCGAGGTGTCCTAGGTGCGCGGCCCAGTGGTTGCTGAAGACTGCAATGTCGTCGAGGTAGGCCGCGCTGAAGGCTTCTAGTCCGGCCAGGACCTTGTTCACTAGCCTCTGAAAGGTCGCTGGGGCGTTCTTCATACCGAAGGGCATTACCCGAAAGTGGTAGTGCCCATCGGGGGTGGAAAAGGTGGATCGTTCCTGGGCGCCGGGAGTGAGCTTGATCTGCCAGTACCCAGCGGTGAGATCAAAGGTGCTTAGGTAGCGGGCGGCCCCTAAGCGATCGATCAGCTCGTCTGCTTGTGGCAAGGGGTGGGCATCGGTCTTGGTGACTGCGTTCAGGCCCCGGTAATCGACACAAAATCTGAATTCCGGGGCAGTGCCGGGGGCGGCGGCCTTCGGCACCAAGACTACCGGGCTGGCCCACGAGCTGTCTGATGGCTCGATGACTCCGAGGGCGAGCATCTTGGAGACCTCGGTCTGTATACAGGCTCGGACTCGGTCAGGTACTCTGTAAGCGCGGTGTCGCACAGGAGGGCTGTCCCCGGTGTCCACGTCGTGGACGCACCAGGGGGTCACCCCGGGCGTGAGGGAGAAGAGGGCAGCGAAGGGTTGCAGCAGCTTCTGGCAGTCATGGCGCTGTTCTGGTGTCAGGGTGGCGGAGAGGCGGACGCCCTCCAAGGAGCCGTCTTGGCCCGAGGACCCCAGGAGGTCTAGTAGGGGCTCGGAGTCACTTTCGCCCCCATCGTCGGTAGCCAGCAGCAGGCTTAGTTCAGTTCGGGCAAAGTGGGGCTTGAGCCGGTTGGCGGGCAGGACCCGGAGGGTGTTCCTCGGGGACTCCATGTCGACCAGGTACGTGACGGGGCTCTTCCTCTCAACTACCTTGAAGGGCCCGGTCCACTTGTCCTGCAGGGCGCAGGGGTCCACGGGTGACATGACCCAGACTTGCTGGCCCGGCTCGAACTCGATGGTTGAGGCATTTTCGTCATACCAGCGTTTCATGTCTTCTTGGCTGGCTTCGAGGTTGGCTTCGGCGAGGGCCCGGAACTTCCGAGTCTGGTTCCGCAGGGTCAGGAGGTACCGGTAGACGTCGGGAGGGGCATCTTGGACTTGCGCCTCCCAGCCCTCCTTGACCAGGCTGAGGGGCCCTCGGACGGGGTGCCCATACAATAGTTCGAAGGGGCTGAAGCCCAGGGATTTCTGTGGTACCTCCCGATAGGCGAAGAGGAGGCAGGGCAGCAGGACATCCCATCTCCTCCTCAGGGGCTCTTCCAGACCCTTGATCATTCCCTTCAGGGTTCTGTTGAACCGCTCGACCAGTCCGTTCCCCTGGGGGTGGTAAGGGGTAGTGAATTTATAGGTGACCCCACATTGTTGCCAGATGGATCTCATGTACTTGGAAATAAAGTTCGTACCCCTGTCGCTCACCACTTCTCGGGGGAACCCCACCCTGGAGAAGATGCCCATCAGGGCCCGGCCCACCACTGGAGCTGTCACGGTGCGGAGTGGGATGGCCTCGGGGTATCGGGTGGCGTGGTCGACCAGTACCAGGATGAAGCGGTGTCCCAGGGCGGTTCGGGGGTCGAGGGGCCCCACGATGTCGATCCCCACTCGTTCGAACGGGGTGTGGATGGCTGGAAATGGTTGGAGGGGGGCTTTCACTCGACCCCCAGTCTTCCCGCTAGCCTGGCAGGTCGGGCAGGACCGGCAGTGATGGTCTACGTCTCTTCTCATTCGGGGCCAATAGAAATGGGTCACTAGGCGGCTGTAAGTTTTGTCCCGCCCGAGGTGTCCGGCGAGGGGCACGTCATGCGCCAGGTTCAGGAGGAACTCTCGGAATCGGAGGGGGACCACCAACACCCGGCCGGCCCCCAGTTCGGCGACTTTCTGCTCGCTATACAATAAGTCATTGTCCCAATAGACCCAGTGTGTTCCCGTGGGGTCCCCCGCGGCCTGGGCGGCCGCTTGCTGTCGGGCCCCCTCGAGGGACGGGCAGGCCTTCTGCTCTTGCTGGAATTGTTCGCGGGTGGGGCCCCCGTCGTGGCGCCACTGGGCCAGCTCGGGGATCTCGCTGAGGGAGGCGACCTCTTCGGGAGAAAGTTCGGATGGCCCGGCCTCTTCGTCAGGTTCCTCCGTGCCGGAGGAGGGTGGTAGTTCGGGGCCCGTCGGCTGGTCGGGGGCCGCGGCAGCGGCTGGTTGGGCGGTCATGGACCGGGTGGTGGCGCAGGCCCACTCGGGCAGTCCTAGCATCCCCAGATGCTCTCGGCGTTCCACCTGGGTCCAGGGGGAGCTCTCTAGGTCATTCCCCAGGAGGCAGTCCACTGGGGCGTCGTCGCGGACAGTTACTTTTAGGGTGCCGGACACTCCTCCCCACTCGAAGGGGATCCTGGCCTTCTGGCACATGCTCTCGGTGTTGTCCGCGGTCCGGACAGGGCATAGGACATGTGGCAGGATTTGTTCGGGGGTCACCAGGTGGCAGCGGACAGCGGTCACACTGGCCCCAGTGTCCCGGAGGGCTTCGGCCCGTCGTCCATTGATGGTGACCCACTGCTGGTACTTCTGGGTGTTGCTTGGGATGGCCGCTCGGGGCACCATTTCTCGGGAGCCCAGGCATACAAGCGACATGGCAGCTGGTTACCACTCGGGGGACCCTCCGTCGTGGTTTTCCTCCTCGTCTTCTCCCTCCCCCAGGGCTGCGGCGGCTATTTGCCGGGGAGGGGGCCCAGCGGTCCCGTTCCGTCGGTTCACGGGGCAGGCCGGGTCGCTCGCATAGTGGCCAGTCTGCTGGCAGCCGAAGCAGGTCACTGTCGGTCGTGGTCCAGGCCGTGCGATAGGGGTCCCCCTTCGGCCCAGGGTCGGGGACGTGTGGTTGGTGGCTTGGCCTCGTGGCGGGCTTCTGGGCGGCCCGGCCGGGAATTCTCGACTGCAGTGTGACCCCCCTCCTCCGCCTCGCTGGCGGGGAGGTCGCGTGGTACTCCGTTGGTAGTCCCCCACGGGGTTCCGGGGGACCCGGGTGTTGACCCATCGGTCGGCTTTGGCGGCGAGCATCCGGGGCTCGGTCAGTTTACTGTCCAGGAGGTGTTGCCTTAGTTCAACAAAGCAGTTGTTGGCGAGGTGCTCCCAGACAATGAGGTCGAACAGTTCATTGTATGAGGTGACCTTGCTCCCTTTTATCCATCCTTCAAAGGCTCGGCTGAAGAAGTCCACGTATTCGACCCACGTGGTACCGGAGAGCTTCTTGCAGTCCCGGAAGCGCTGCCGGTACATCTCGGCTGATAGTCCGTAGCGTGTGAGTAGGGCTTCCTTCATGTGGTCGTATGATGTCATCACCGCGTCGGGGAGTTGCAGCAGGGTATCCCGGCCCTCGCTGAGGAACCTCCCCCATAGGCCGGCACCCCAATTCTTCCGGGGTACCCGATGGGAGGTCATGGCTACTTCGTATGCTCGGAACCATTGCTGGATGTCGTCATTTTTATAGTACTCCTTGACGACATCCTTGGGGATATGAACCTTTGGCTCGGTCAGTGGCAGCGCGTCCCGGGCTCCGGGGGTGCTGGTCTCCCCCGTTTTAGATTTTAGTTCAAGTTCATTGAGGCTCCTCTCGTGCTCGAGGGTTAGCCGTCCCTCCTCTAGTTCCCGATGCCGTTTCTTTTCCTCGATTTCTTCTTGCAGCTGTAGTTGCTCCAAGGCTATTTTCTTCTCCGCCAGTAGGAGCTCCCCGTCCAGCCGGAGTCGGGCGAGGTCCATTTCGTGTGTCCGGACCCTCTCCCGTTCTCGCATTTCTTCGTGGGAAAGGCTGGTTTCTGGGACGTTTCGCCCCCCATCTGTCGGGGTTGGGGTCGGCAGGTTTCCGTCCCGGGCCGAGGTCCCTTCGGCTCGGGGTGGAGTGGTCTCGGGTTCTGCCCAGGCTTTCAGGGCTTTCTGCATTTCTTCCTTGGTGCCCAATCCTGTGGTTGGGATCCCTTTGTCCTTGCAGAATTGTTTCAGTTCTTTGTGGGTGTATTCTTCCAACCTTTCTGGCTGGAAGGCTGCGGCCACGGGTGACTCTTGGCCGTCCATGGTTCCCTTTTCTTTTTCCGTCTGGTTAGGTAGTGGGTGCGTTACTTGCCTGTACGATTGCGTCTGGCTCGGATCCCGTCGCTGGCCACCAAATGTTGGAGGGAGGACCACTGGAGAGTCGGGTAGACTATTCCGGGGCACCTTCCTACCGCAAAGTTATAGCCGAGCGCCGCTGAGAAGCCCCCTCGGGGAGGTCCTTCTCCTATGATCGTACTAGGCCCAGTAACACCACCACACAGGACTCGGTATCAGTTGCTTGACTTGGTTCTTTATCAACAGTATTACGTTCAATATTTACAGTGGGATCGAGGGATCCAATAAGAGTCTCAATGTCTTTCAAAAGGGATAGGGTAGCGGGACAGTCTTCGTACCATCCAGGTACGGAAAGGCTCTGCGCCAGACCTTGAGTGCTGGTCTCAGAGCGGCTCGGACGTGGGGAGCCGCGACGGTGTCTGCAGGGCTCGGGTGGTAGTTCCGCTTGGGTCGAGCCGCGACACAGTCAGCAGGGCTCCGGTGGTAGGTCCGCTTCGGTCGAGCCGCGACGAGGTCAGCTGGGCTCCGATGGTGAGGTTCAACAAGGTCGGGCCGCGACAGCGTCAGCAGGGCCCCAAAGGTTCGTGAAGGTCTTTAAGCACGGTGGAGCCGCGACGTCGTCAGCAGGGCTCAGAGTGTGGGTTCAGGATGAGTCTTCTTCCGTAGGGTCAGCCGCGATCCGATCAGCAGGGCTCTTGACTCCAAGATACAACTGTTGTCCTGTTGTCGGGTCGCCCCAGATATAGAACTGGAGCCCTTTGATGTCCGGACCCTTGCGCCCGGAGGGGGCGGAGAGGCCGGGTAGGGAGCGGCCAGACGCCCAGCAGGAGAGGCGCCAGGCCCCAGAGAGCTGTGGGGCGATCGCACCTAGGTGTGGAAGGACGGTTGGGGGTCCCATCGATAATGCCCTCTGCCGGGAGTGGGAAGGGTTCACGTGGTATCCCCCGGGCCAGGGGTTGGCGCCTTGATGTCGGGCCTCGCTGGGACAGAGGCCGGGTGGAGTGGGGTCACGTAGGTGGTCACGTGGAGTGACGTATAATCCAAAATGGAGGAGCCCCGAGGTGCATGGGACCTCATGCGGCTTAGCGAGGGGGAACAGGACCACGCCACGAGGCCGGCTCCAACAAGTTGCTACGCACACTACACTTTATAATGTTTTACTTGGGCGATATGAGTCGCACGCTTCTTAGTAATCTGTCACTCTCTTTCTTTTTCAAGTGTTTTTAATATATGTACGACTTTGGGCTGCTGATCATCTATTGGGTTTTAGTGTGGAGAAATATTAATGCTCATATTGTTATATCCTCAAAAGCCGAAGTCATGTGTTGGCTGAATTGATTGAAATGTGTGCTGCGCACTACTGATTTTATGATCCTCGTGATTGTTTATATTTATGCATTGGGTAATGAGCAATATTTTTGTAAGAATTTATTTCTTAGAAATTAAGGGGCAGATTTACAATAACTGGCGCATCCCTGTATATCAGCAGGGATGCATGCGCCAGTTATTGTGCGTCACAGCTCCACCACCATGGATGCGCCGCATTTAGAATGCGGCGCACCGCGGGGCAAAAACGGCACAGATGCGTGACGCATCTGTGCCGTAAAAGTGACGCATTGCTGGAGTTGTGTCGCAAGCTCTACACAGCTCCAGCAATGCTCTGGGGGGCCCTATCTTGTTAATGCTGTGTCAATCCTTACGCCTGCTTCATTCAGGCGCAGGGTTTTGACGCAGCATGGGCCTAAAAGTGACTGAGTGAAATCTTGTAGAATTCACTCAGCCACTTTTAGGAGGCGTTCCTGCACCGGAACGCCCCCCCCTGCGCAGGAATGCCTACATGTGGCGCAGGGCTTTACAACGTGATGCATCTCCCAGATGCGTCACGTTGTAAGTACCCCGCACCATGGCGCAGTCTTTGCGCCGCCGCTGCGTCACAAAAGTGACCCAACGGCGGCGTAAATGAGGCGCAAGGGGCTTGTAAATCTGCCCCTCAGTATTTTGACTTGACTGAACCCATACAGTCACTCACACACCCACTCTCAGACCCATACAGTCACTCGCACACCCACTCACAGACCCATACAGCCACTCAAACACCCATTCACCGACCCATACAGCCACTCACACACCCATTCACAGACACATAAAGCCACTCACACACCCACTCACAGACCCATACAGCCACTCTAACGCTGTTGGACAGGCCTCACAAACGGCTCGCTCCCTCCCCGCTCGACGGGGCCCGAACCCCGGCCCACCTGGCATATCCCCGCAACAAGCACCTGTACTCCGTCTCCCGACGGACCCTCTGCCCTCGGACCCCTACTCATCACGGGGTCCCGCCCCACCGGCTTTCCCGGCCGGGTCAAGCCGCCATCTTGGGCCCTGCACCACGCGGCCGCACGGCCTCCCCTCGACCCTAACCCCGGGCCTGGCCGGCCCCGACATCCCGGCACCACCATCCACCCAGGAGGTGAGCGGACCACTTGGCAGGTCAATGGGAGAACGAAGTGTCAAGGGCTCTCCCCCGCCAGGTGCCGACCGCCCCCAGCTCCCCCAGGCACTGGCTCCACCCCCTGCTGGGTGTCTGGACCCCTTCATCCCGGACCCTCCGACCTCCAAGTGCGAGGGTCCGGACATCAAAGGGCACCAGCCCTATAACTGGGGCAGCTCCGGAGCAGGAAGGCAGTTGTATCCTGGAGTCGAGAGACACCGAGTGAACTCAACCCTGACGGTCTACTGGCGCTGCCGTAGCCGCTCTTGTGAACCATCGTCCTGCCTGCTGGCGCTGCCGCGGCCTTCTGCAACCTTCACCTTCCTGGGACCTGCTGGCGCTGCCGCGGCCCGTTGTAACGACCATCCTCACCGGGACCTGCTGGCGCTGCCGCGGCCTTCTGCAACAGTCACCTTCCTGGGACCTGCTGGCGCTGCCGCGGCCCGTTGTAACGACCATCCTCACCGGGACCTGCTGGCGCTGCCGCGGCCTTCTGCAACAGTCACCTTCCTGGGACCTGCTGGCGCTGCCGCGGCCCATACCACCTAATCACCAAGCTCGAGGATTGTGAGCTCATCATCATCTCATCCGAACTACCTGATTGGTAAATAGACTGTCCCGCTACCCCCTTCCCTACCTTGCGAGACTCTAATCGAGGGGACCCCGGAGTCCAGACCTCCTTGTACCATTTAACCGTACCTTAAATAAGTGCTTATAAAGAACACTGAACCTTATCCGTGTGTGATATCTGTCTGTGGGGGGGAAGTTACTTGTCTGTACGATCGCTGGAGACGGCTCTCCCCGGAGACCTCTCCTCCTGACCCCGGCCGACCCTCCCGGTCCATCTACCTTTTCTAACATTGGTGGCCAGCGGCGCGATCCGAATCAACGCGTAATCGTACAGAGAGTAGCTCACCCCACGACAAAGCACGATGTCGACCAAAGATAGCAGCTCCACCGAGAAGTTCCAAATGGAGAAATTAGAAGAATACAACCACCGCGAACTGAGACAATTTTGCATAGAACTTGGCATTGCTACCACCGGCCTGAGTACCAAGGATGATCTAAAGCGCGCTCTTGAGTCATGGACAGAAACTGGGGTCACAGGACCCTCCGACCAAAACAGCATCACACCAGAGGGGAACGCCACGGCTCCCGAGGAGCAGGGAACGGGCCTCTCACAGGAGGAGATACGAGAAAGAGACAGAGTCAGATTACACGAATTAGAGATGGCACGACTCAAGATGGATGGGGAACTTAAGTTGGCTGAACAGAAAATCAACCTCGAGCATATGCGGCTTCGAGAGGAACGAGAAGAAAAGCAGAGACAAAGAGAGCTGGAAGAGAAAAAAATAACGCTCGAGCACGAGCGCCGACTGGCGGAAATAGAACTGCGCAAACAGAATAAGGAACTTGGGGTGCCTGAGCGACCACACACCCCGGGGCCTATTGAGAAAAAAGTTCACATCCCCAAGGATGTGGTCCGCGAGTATGTCCGAGAAGACGACATACAACAGTGGTTTAAAGCCTATGAGATCGCAATGACCTCCCACCGGATCGACCGGAGTGATTGGGGAGCCGGACTTTGGGGGAGATTCATCAACGAGGGTCGCGATGCCCTGCTGCAGCTCCCCGATCACCAAATGTCGTCCTACGACCACATGAAGGCTGCCCTCCTCACCCGCTACGGCCTCACGCCCGAGATGTACCGCCAGAGGTTCAGAGATTGCACCCGGATCCCAGGTACAACTTGGGTGGAATACGTGAACTATTTCAGCCGGGCCTTCGAGGGTTGGATCAAGGGAAATCAGGTCACCACCTACGAACAACTCTTCAACCTTATGGTATGGGAGCACCTATCAAACAACTGTTTCGTCGAGCTCAGGCAGCACCTACTCGACAGTAAGCTGACTGACCCACGGCAGCTCGCCGCCGAAGCTGACCGGTGGGAAAGCACCCGAGTGGGCCGGAGAGGGCCCCACGACCAGAACAGAAGCAACCAAGGCCAGCACCGTCCTCGGGGAGGAGGAGGGGGCCAGGGGCGAGGGAGAGACACCTTACCAGCAACACCCGTGGCCAGCACCCCACCTCCGGCCGGCCGGGGCAACCCCCCATTGCGGCCTGGGTACCGAGCCCACGTCACGTGCCACCGGTGCCAGCGACTAGGCCACTACGCCAACGATCCGAACTGCCCGCTAAACCAACCACCCAAGCCCCGCCAGGTAGCTGCCGCTGCCCTGGGGGAAGAGCAATCTTCGGAGGGACCCGAGGAGTATGAGCCGGACCAGCAAGGGTGGGAACCGGCCGCCATGGTCCTGGCATGCTTAGGGGGAAGGGACATGGTTCCGCGGGCTCCCCTACCCGCCAACACCAGAAAATATGGTCAGTGGGTGACCATTAATGGACAGAGAGCCGAGGCCTTGCGTGACACCGGCGCCAGCGTGACGGCCGTCCGCTGTCACCTGGTGAAGCCCGAGCAGATCCTGCCGAACATTCTCTGCCCCGTCCGCTCGGCAGATAACTCTGAGAGCATGTGTAAGATGGCCTGCGTCCCGTTTGAATGGGGAGGGGTCTCCGGCCTACTGAAGGTGACGGTCCGGGACGATGCCCCCGTGGACTGCCTCCTGGGGAATGACCTCGAGAGTTCCCCGTGGGCCACCATCGAGAGAAGAGAGCACTTGGGGATGCTGGGCCTCCCGGACTGGGCCTGCATAACCACCCGATCCATGGCCGCCCGTGCCGCCCCCCGATCAGAAGAAACCGAATGGCCAGCACCTCCGCCCCCGGTTGCCCTCGTAGAGGACAACGGCGAGACCGACCTCCCGGACCCGACTACCGAGGAAGACGCGCAACACCAGGACCTCCCGGATCTGGCTCAGTGGCGGCAAGAAGGGGGGCCCACCCAAGAACAGTTCCGCCAGGAACAAAAGACCTGTCCCTCCCTCGAGGGACTCCGCCAACAAGCCAGCACCCAAACCGCCGGGGACACCACAGGAACCCACTGGGTCTACTGGGATAACGACCTGCTCTACAGCGAGCAAAGAATCGCCGAACTGGGGGCCGGTCGAGTTCTGGTGGTACCGCTCCGCTTCCGAGACTTTCTGCTCAACCTAGCCCACGATGTCCCCCTGGCTGGACACCTGGGCCAGGACAAAACGTACAGTCGCCTGGTGACCCACTTTTTTTGGCCGAAAATGAGGAATGACGTCCTGAACCACTGCCGATCGTGCCCCACATGCCAAGCCAGCGGGAAGAGTGGCCGGAAGCTGAAGGCCCCTCTACAACCCTTCCCGGTGGTCACCACCCCGTTCGAGAGGGTGGGGATAGACATTGTGGGACCTCTGGACCCCCGCACGGCACAAGGACACAGGTTCATCTTGGTACTAGTGGACCATGCCACCCGCTACCCCGAGGCGGTGCCTCTACGGACAGTGACCGCCCCAGTGGTTGGCCGGGCCCTGATGGGGATCTTCTCCCGGGTAGGCTTCCCCCGAGAAGTCGTCAGCGACCGAGGCACGAATTTCATATCAAAGTACATGAAGTCCCTCTGGCAACAATGCGGGGTCACCTACAGATTCACGACCCCCTATCACCCCCAAGGGAACGGACTAGTGGAGCGTTTTAACCGCACTCTCAAAGGGATGATTGGGGGATTGGAAGAACCTCTCCGTCGCCAGTGGGATGTACTGCTCCCGGGCCTCCTCTTCGCCTACCGGGAAGTGCCCCAGAAGTCCCTCGGTTTTAGCCCCTTTGAACTCCTATACGGACACCCTGTGCGAGGGCCCCTCAGCCTAGTCAAGGAAGGTTGGGAGATGGCCCCCCTAATGACCCCTCCAGACGTCTTCAAATACATCCTGGCCTTACGAAACCAGACCCGGCGCTTCAGGGAGATGGCCAAGGCGAACCTCGAGGCCAGCCAGGAGGACATGAAGAGGTGGTATGATCACAATGCCTCCTCCGTTGAATTCGAGCCGGGGCAGCAAGTATGGGTGATGTCCCCCACCGAACCATGCGCCCTGCAAGATAAGTGGACGGGGCCCTTCAAAGTGGTCGAGCGCAAAAGCCCCGTCACTTACCTCATCGACATGGGGTCCTCCCGGAACCCCCTGCGGGTCCTCCACACCAACCGGCTCAAACCGCACTTTGTGCGCTCCGAACTAAGCCTCTTGATGGCTACAGACAGTGGCACAGAAGAAGACTCCGAGCCCCTCCCGGACCTCCTGAGGACTCAGGAGAAGGACGGCTCCGTGGACGGGGTCCGGCTCTCGGACGCCCTCACGTCAGAGCAACGCCAGGACTGCCGGAACCTCCTGCTGCAGTTCGCTGCCCTGTTCTCCCTCACCCCCGGGGTCACCCCCTGGTGTTTGCACGACGTAGACACCGGGGACAGTCCCCCTGTCCGGCACCGGGCCTACCGCGTACCAGATCGGGTACGGGCCTGCATCCAGGAGGAAGTGGCCAAGATGCTCACGATCGGGGTCATCGAGCCCTCGGACAGTCCCTGGGCCAGTCCGGTCGTATTAGTTCCCAAGGCCGCTGCCCCCGGCTCCGCTCCTGAACTGAGATTCTGCGTCGACTACCGGGGCTTGAACGCTGTCACCCGGACCGACGCTCATCCCATCCCCCGAGCAGACGAGCTGATCGACCGGCTGGGGGCCGCCCGCTACCTTAGTATCTTCGACCTAACGGCGGGCTACTGGCAGATCGGCCTCACACCCAGGGCTCAGGAACGGTCAGCCTTCTCTACCCCCGATGGCCACTATCAATTTAAGGTCATGCCCTTTGGCATGAAGAATGCCCCCGCCACGTTCCAACGCCTTGTGAACCAGGTCTTGGCAGGGCTTGAAGAATTCAGCGCTGCCTACCTGGACGATATCGCTGTATACAGCCGCCACTGGGCCGACCACCTCCGCCACCTCCAAGAGGTCCTGCAAGCCCTCCAGCGGGCCGGCCTCACCATTAAGGCCGGCAAGTGCCAGATTGGCCAAGGGTCTGTGACCTACCTTGGGCACCAAGTGGGGAGCGGGCTGGTGGCCCCACTACAACTTAAGATTGCTGCCATCCAGTCCTGGCAGCCCCCCGTCACCCAGACCGAGGTCCGAGCCTTCTTGGGGCTCACCGGCTACTACCGGCGGTTCGTGAAGGACTACGGCAGCATCGTGGGGCCCCTCACGGGTCTCACATCCAAGAACCAGCCGAAGCGGGTCAACTGGACTCCTGATTGTCAAGCGGCCTTCGAGGAGCTGAAGGCCGCCCTGTGCACCGCCCCGGTGCTCCAGGCCCCCGATTACAGTCGGGAATTTGTGGTGCAGACCGACGCCTCCGACCACGGCATCGGGGCCGTCCTCTCTCAGCTGAACCCCGAAGGTCATGACCAGCCGGTGGCCTTCATCAGCCGACGTCTCCTGGCCCGAGAACAGCGTTGGAGCACCATCGAGAGGGAGGCATTTGCAGTAGTGTGGGCCCTCAAAAAGCTCCGACCCTATCTCTTCGGTACCCACTTCCGGGTACAAACCGACCATCGACCCCTGCAATGGCTGATGCAGATGCGGGGGGAGAACCCAAAACTCTTGCGCTGGTCCATTTCCCTGCAGGGAATGGACTTCACCGTGGAGCACCGACCAGGCCAAGATCACGCCAACGCAGATGGCCTGTCCCGCTTTTTCCGCCTCGACGAAGAGAGTCCCCAAGGAGATGGGTGACTCTCCCCGCCTTCAGCTGGGGGGGACGCATGTTGGACAGGCCTCACAAACGGCTCGCTCCCTCCCCGCTCGACGGGGCCCGAACCCCGGCCCACCTGGCATATCCCCGCAACAAGCACCTGTACTCCGTCTCCCGACGGACCCTCTGCCCTCGGACCCCTACTCATCACGGGGTCCCGCCCCACCGGCTTTCCCGGCCGGGTCAAGCCGCCATCTTGGGCCCTGCACCACGCGGCCGCACGGCCTCCCCTCGACCCTAACCCCGGGCCTGGCCGGCCCCGACATCCCGGCACCACCATCCACCCAGGAGGTGAGCGGACCACTTGGCAGGTCAATGGGAGAACGAAGTGTCAAGGGCTCTCCCCCGCCAGGTGCCGATCGCCCCCAGCTCCCCCAGGCACTGGCTCCACCCCCTGCTGGGTGTCTGGACCCCTTCATCCCGGACCCTCCGACCTCCAAGTGCGAGGGTCCGGACATCAAAGGGCACCAGCCCTATAACTGGGGCAGCTCCGGAGCAGGAAGGCAGTTGTATCCTGGAGTCGAGAGACACCGAGTGAACTCAACCCTGACGGTCTACTGGCGCTGCCGTAGCCGCTCTTGTGAACCATCGTCCTGCCTGCTGGCGCTGCCGCGGCCTTCTGCAACCTTCACCTTCCTGGGACCTGCTGGCGCTGCCGCGGCCCGTTGTAACGACCATCCTCACCGGGACCTGCTGGCGCTGCCGCGGCCTTCTGCAACAGTCACCTTCCTGGGACCTGCTGGCGCTGCCGCGGCCCGTTGTAACGACCATCCTCACCGGGACCTGCTGGCGCTGCCGCGGCCTTCTGCAACAGTCACCTTCCTGGGACCTGCTGGCGCTGCCGCGGCCCATACCACCTAATCACCAAGCTCGAGGATTGTGAGCTCATCATCATCTCATCCGAACTACCTGATTGGTAAATAGACTGTCCCGCTACCCCCTTCCCTACCTTGCGAGACTCTAATCGAGGGGACCCCGGAGTCCAGACCGCCTTGTACCATTTAACCGTACCTTAAATAAGTGCTTATAAAGAACACTGAACCTTATCCGTGTGTGATATCTGTCTGTGGGGGGGAAGTTACTTGTCTGTACGATCGCTGGAGACGGCTCTCCCCGGAGACCTCTCCTCCTGACCCAGGCCGACCCTCCCGGTCCATCTACCTTTTCTAACAAACGCCCATTCACAAATCCAGAAAACCTCTTACACACACACATATACACAGATTACCCTGAATTGTGATTTTTTACTTTTTAAAATGTAATATAATAATAATTGTGAAAATAAAATGTATTTATATAGTTGTAAAAATTAGTATTACTAGATTAAATTTATAGGTGGAATTTTAGTAAAATGTATATAAAAAACAGTGAAATTCACTAAAAAACAAAGGTTACAGACACGTCATAGTTAGAAATTAATTTTTTAAAATGTAGAAATTCACTGAAAAAGACGAAGGTTACAGTGACATTATATTTGGGAAATAGAATTTAAAAAACAAAGGCTACAGGGACATTATGGTTAGGCTCAGATTTTACATGCAGAAAGTCAGCAGTTATGGTTACCTGAGCTAACGCACTGCTTATGACCTCACATATTACATCACTCATACTGACATGGTCAGTGACATCACTGGTGATATCACTAATGACATATCAAATGACATCACTGATGACATAATCCACCAATGTAAACTTCAATATATTTACTAAAATACCATTAAATCTTTTTTTTAAAAATGAATGAAGAAGGATGACTGACATACAGCACAGGGCTCGCTGTACGCTTAACAACTACTACACTCAGCTATTACTCAGGAGAGAGTCGTTTGTGGATAATCCGGCCTCTTAAAATTCATTGCTCTAACAGCTAATCAGCAAAGTAACAAATCAAACCAAACAGATAACTCTATCGGAAACCAGAACACCACCATTCGCCAGCATGGAAAGAGGTTTTAATGGATATGTCAGTTTTGCACATAACACAACAACACACAACCAGAACAGAGGTCTCAGTGGACAAGGCACTATGGGCCTGATGTATCAAAAGATACTACCCATTCTGTGTCTATGGGAAAATGTGTTGATGCTTAAGGGCCTATGTCACAAGCCACTAGTAAAATCATCCTTCATCCTGGAGAAATGTACGAGCAGGGAGGTCAGTGTGTTGTAGATGTCTATGACACAGAGTCATCACACAGGAGAAAGGTCTTAGTGAACAGATGAAGTTATTGTAATGTATACTACAGTCATTCATGGTGAAGGGCAGGGGTCTAAGGAAACTGGGCAATATGTGGCGAAACAGAACTATACTCAGCCATCACTGCGGAGCGACGTCTCAATGAACAGGGTAGACTGTCGCAAAGCACTACCATACACATACATCGTCAGTAGACCTGTGACAGTGTAGAGCCTGAGAAATATTACATCCGCTTTAATTACACGATTATAGATCAGATGACATATGTTACAAATAGTATCACTAATTAGTAGTACAGAAAGAATAGTAATTTAACTTATGCAATAGTTTGGTAAATATCTATAAGTCTCAAAATCGTTTACAAAATGTTAACACTCACTGGATGATGACATCAGTGATGCCATCAGTGATGTAATTTGAGATGTCATCAGTGATGTCACTGACCATGTCATGTGTCATGCAATATGTGAGGTCATAAGCAGTGCACTGCAGAAGCGTATGTTATACTTAGCTCAGGTGTTAGACCTGGCACCTTGGCGTGAGTCTCCCTTCCTCTTTTTGTTGCTGTGCCTCATGTGATTTTATGGTGTTGGCCGCTCAGCGCGCTGTGCCACTGCCAACCAGTGTCGCAGTGCGAGTGCTCCCTTGTAAATTGTATATGTTGGTTGGATTCCATGATTGGATTGTTTGATTTACTATCAGACCCCAGTAAAGTGCGCCAGGGGCGCCAGGGCATGTAAATGCAAACACCGCTGGTGGGCTTGCAGCACTGGTTGTGCCACCCACAGAAGCGGCCGGTAAAATATGTCTAAGGTCTGCCATCGCAGAACCTGCGTGCAGTCTGGTACTGACATGCTGACTGGCAAGTGCCCAAACTTGCCGGTCCCTAAAACCTTCCCTTAGCTGCATGTTAGTCACCCCAATGGTAGGCCCGCGGGCAGGGTGCGTTGTAAGCCTAAGGTAGGACAAGCCTGGATGCGTGGCATGTCCTAGTAGTGAATGACCGCCATCTTGTTGTTCACTACTGCAAGGCTACCCTGTTCTCATAGGCCAGTATGGGCGGCCTGGATTGTTACACCCTATGATCCTAACCGACCCAGGGAACATGGTAGAAGATCGAGTTTAGTATGCCTGAACTTGGAATAATAAGGTACATCTTTTCGCAATGTTTATTTTAATATTCCGGGTTTGCAAATGCCGCTTTTAGAAAGTTGGCCTTTGCTTGCCTAAACATTTCAGCCCGCCTCTGCGTGATGTGTATCTGATGTCTGGCTGGTGTGAGTGACAGGGCTGGGGGAACCCAGATGGGCAGGGCTAGGTAGCCTGGTGGTGAATGGGACGATCGACAGGTAGATGGGTGGGAGGAGTGCTCCTAGGCTCTGAATAGGACAGTACTCTGCCACCTCAATGCCGGCTCCGTCCCCTGTGGAGCGTCTGAGGACTCTGCCCTGCACTCTGAAAGGAGAAGCCTGCATCGCGTAAACAAAGTGCTCAGAAACCGGACTGAACTAGGCAAGGGCCCCCCTGGCCTGGGAGAACAAAAGATTCGCTGTACAAATGGAGGAGCCCTGCTCCTGAGAAACTAGATCCGCTTTTGACCAAGAAGAATCTCTGCCTGAGGAGGGGGCACCGGGAAAGCTGTAGGAGGAAGACTGTCCCTATCCTGAGGGATTGGCCTGCAGTGGTGACCTTGCTGCCAAAGGGGAGAAGAGAAACTGTTGCTGAAGACTTTGCTTTATTTTTACTTTCAAGACTTGTGCTTTTCCAAAACGATCTCCAAGGGCTTGGAACTGAGCTTGCCCCCTGAACGGAGCCCCAGGACCATTGGGCTCTACCTGATCGTCACTCGCCTGCCGCTGGACTGTGGTGTCCTTTCCCTCGCCGGAGCTGTGACCCTCGTGCCCCAGTCCCTCCCTGAGCCGTGACCAGGACTGCTTAGCCGCCCCCGCCTTGGGAAGAGCCTCGCTCGATCGGAGCCGCTCCCCCTACGCTGTGCTGGGCTGCCCCTGTCACCTCGCTCGCCGGAGGCTCGCTGTGCACCTTCACCCTCCCGCCGGAATCGGCGTTTGTGAGCATCTCCAAGCCTCGGACAGCCCGGACGTACTCTGCGTGCCCGGCTGCCCCGCTTTGTTCACCCGCCACCTGCAACACCCGCTCTTGTCGTGAGCCTGAAGATCAGACCCCCATCGTGAAGTGTGGGAGCCTCGGACGCCGCCTCGCCCTTCTGTCGAAGAGCCGCTGGAATCCCGCACCCGCCTTTGCGTCAAGAAACAAGGTACTGTACTTACGAACTCGACCGCGAGCTCGCATCGGATCCAGGGTCCGCAACGTTCTGATTTCCCTGTCATCTGCCGTGTGCTTCCCGGTCGCCGCTTCAGCACGGAGTGCGCTGAGGCCTGCAGTTACCTTGTGCCCACCTAAAGAACTTTCCGTAACAAAGAGAACTTGACCGTATTCCAAAGAATTGTGGCCCCATCAACGTTACTGGGCCTTGTATTTGAATCTGCTGAATCTACATAAAAGCTTATTTTTATATACTACCTGATTGGTGTCCGTTTGTGGTGCATGCAAGGGATTTACTGTATGTGTAATTGCATTTGCTTAACCGTGTACGCCTGAGACTTAGCCTAGACTGCTCGCGCCACGCGCCTAGAGGGTGAGCAGGGGTTATTCTGGGGAGTCATCCTTCGCCCTGACAAGAAGTAAAGGGTCCCTGCTTGTTGTGGGTTCACACCTGCGTCAACCAGAGCCCCCTCATTTCTAACATCAGGTAACTATAACTGCTGAATTTCTATGGTTTTGTGTGTGTGAGATCCAAGTCTAATTATAACGCCCCTGTAACCTTTTTTTTTCCAGTGAATTTCCACATTTTTTAAAGTTCTATTTCCTAACTAAACGCCACTATAACCTTTGTTTATTATTGTGAATATATATATATATATATGTATATATTACCCAGTGACAGTCGCCACTGGATGGTTATAGTTAGGTCTGCTTTTTCATAACCATGCCCGCTTTTGGTTTGCTAATAACTTTGGCACCGTTTGACAAATCTTCCTCAAATCTTTCACAGAAAAAAACAAAGTCACTTCAGCTTCTTCCTGGAAAGTTGAAAGAGTAATCAGCCAAGCGGGGGCCAAGAAAAAAGATGGGTTCAAAACAGAGAATGTCCCCATACATTTTCCATAGACTTCTTTAGGCACTGCTACTGCAAAAACGTCTGAACGGAATTACACCAAAATCAGCAGGAAGCTAGATCTTGGTTTGCAGAGTGTGCTTTTTGTGATTTGGTGTAAATCCGTTAGGTCGTTTTTCCAAATGCTGAGACGCAATAAAAGAACTGCCACGAGTAATGCATTTTTGGAAATGCAAAAATGGTTCTTTGGGGAAGGGACCACTTGTTTCCCCACCCGAGATGTCACTAGTTTGTGGACTGCATATACATTGTCACTTGTCAATTACACGTATACAAGGCCACCTCAGTTTGCCGAGGTAAAGGGAGTGTTTGGTTTTGGTTATCCGGGACCTTGCCTATACCATAAGAAGCCACTAGGAGCGGGATACCCAGGTTATGATAACAATACATATTGTGATAACTTCTATATGGAAGAGCAGAATGTTACGTTGGTGGGTTGGCATTATAAGGAGTTGACAGTGCCTCAAGAAGCTGGTTATTACCCTGTTTGTTGTCCTATAATAAACAGCACTGACACTTCTCTATCCATGAATTGTTCAGGGATAATATTATACACAAATACGGTCCCTTTGGTGAAAAAAGAAGATTCGAGCACTTGTGGAATGAAGTCCATACCTAATTTTTTTGCTCCTTAGGCTCCGTAGTCCTCATCCGAGGACGTAAATTGTACCCAACAGGTCCAGGCACTGGAATCATTGAACACTTTAACAGCCGTTCGGGTAACCAACAAAACCTGTTCAGAACTAGGGCTGGTCGGAATTTGCGTAGTCACGCTACGCAAAGCTCCGCGAAACAGCAAAAAATCTCCACGAGCACGCAGAAATTCTGCGAACACGTGGAATTGCTTGTTCCGCCCATTCGCGATGCTTTTTTCCTGTTCGAGAACGCTGTTTGCGTGCTCGGGGGGAAATATCTCGCGAACGCACATTTTGGGCAATTCCGCATTCTCCAAGGAACGGGGAATTACCCAAATTCCACAAATTCCGCAAGCGGAACCGAATTTACTGCCCAGGCCTATTCAGGACCTTTCCACCTGGGCTCCAAGATTTTCTTCCTCTGGAAGTTACAAATCAAAATGCAGTCCCCAGCCTGGATGTTGTTCCCAGGCCTCTCTGGATTAGGAGGCAAGGAATCCTGCACCTGTTGGTGAATAGAACGTAAACTCTCTGTTAACTGTCCAAGATAATCAAGCAATACAGGATATTTAATGTCAGAGAATCATCTAAGACGGGGGACGTCCCAAACATTTGCTGGGCACCAGAACACCACCTCATAGGTCATTTCTGCGTGCTCGCGGAGATGTTTTGCTGTTTCGCGGAGCTTTGCGTAGCGCGACTACGCAAATTCCGACCAGCCCTAGTTCTGAACAGGTTTTGTTAGTTACCCGAACGGCTGTTAAAGTGTTCAATGATTCCAGTGCCTGGACCTGTTGGGTACAATTTACATCCTCGGATGAGGACTACGGAGCCTAAAGAGAAAAAAATTAGGGATGGACTGCGTAAGATAGGGAACGTACTGGTTAGCAGTACCAACGTGAGATTGGAATAAGTGGAATTCTGTATTTTTTTTACCTTTTGTTGTTTGAACATTATTGGATAGAGTGTGCTCTAGGAGTGTACTACTTAAGTCGGCGTGGGATAGCCTAGGTCGAGAGTTTAGGACAGAACAAGCACCACCGCCGGTGCTCAAGTACACCAACAAATTGATGTACAATAGGAGCCTGTGACAGTGAGGCTCAGATGGACACTGGAAACATTTATATTATTCTTTGTATTTTCTTCTTTCAACCCATCATGCATCCTTTTGGCAGAAAAGATAATGTGGAGAAGCTGCCAATTGTTATTATGCAACGTAGTGTGGCGTGGGCGCTCTGAACAAAAATTGCATGTGTGCTTTTCCTGATAACGTTTATAATAATACTATGTGGGGTATTATGGGTTTTAAAGGATACGCAAAGTGTGCCCGTACACCGTGGGGGTAAGGTCATCTCCCTGAGACGCATTGGTTGAAATGGCCAGATGCTCTTCCACTAGCACTTTTGTCTCCTAGAACAACAGCACATTCTAGAACGGGACTATCACCCTGCCGTCTCTTGGATTTTTGCCAATTTCAGTTTGAGCGTACCATTGTACTTCTCAACCAATTACGCTGACTGCAGTTGATTGGCAGCATGAAATTTCTGTTTAATGTGTTAACCTTCACATACTAATTTAATCACTTCCCCATTAAAATGACTTCGGTTGTCACTCCAGATACTTCGGGCATGCTGAAACAAGGAAAAAACTCTTTAAGGAGTACTTTAGCAGTTGTAGTGGCCGTATTGTCCTTAGTGGAGTAAGCCTCCATCCATTTTCTGAACGTGCATATAACCACTAGGATATACATATGGCTATTACATCGTTCTAGTTCGAGGAAGTCCATCTGAAGGACCTCAAAATGAAATGTAGGTGGTGCAAAATTCCTAGATGGTGTGGGGGTGCCCTTCCCTGGATTGTGCCTCGTGCAAAATACAGCTTTTCACCAAATGCACAGCGGTCTTAGAAATGTTATAATTGCAACAAACAGGGGCCAAAAATTAGATAATGCCTTTTGCACTATTATGAGCCGGACCATGGGCCATAGTAACTACAGGAAGTACATATTCATTGGGTAACATCCCTTTCATTGGTTTTGCTTTGTTCTCCAGACTTGTCAATCCAACACCCTTCCTCATCTAATTGTGCTGTGCTTTCCTGACATTTTGCTAATTCTTCTATTGTGGCCTCACTTTGTATTTCCTTTACACTCTCAACTGTGTTTTCAAACATTGTCTTCTCTGGAACCCATCTAGCTAGACCTACGACAAACATTCTTTTGATCTAGCTTCGAGCAGTCTCTTTAGTTGTCTGATCTGCAAATGCATTTCCTTTGCCCACGTCATCAGTTACACTTTATGATCGCCATCCTCTTAGGGAGTGTCAGTGCAGATAGCAGTCGCAAAATCAGCTGCCCATGTTGTATTTTCGTGCCATGCAATGTTCAGAAACTTCTATCAGCATACAATCGTCCAAAGTTATGCGCAACCTTAAGAGCATACTGGTTGTCTGTATAAATATTGACAATTAATCCTTCACTTAATTCGCAAGCTCGAATAAGGGCGACAAGCTCTGCAGCCTGTGGGGACTGTGATATCTCTACTACTGTATGTAATGTGGTAATAGCATAAGCTGCTGTAGTGGTGCCATCTGGTAACTTGAAACAAGAGCCATCGACATATAGTTCTCCTTGAGGGTCAGTTAGGGGACATCAGTCAAGTCTACCCGTCCTTTCGTCTCTTCCTCTGTTCGGAAAATACAGTCATCTTTATCAACTGTATCATCCTCGGAAGGAGGGGCAGTAGCGTGGCTGGATTCAGAGTGACACATCTTTTGATCTGAATATGCTTAGCAAACAATGTCAATTCATAACTAGTTAGGTGCTTTGTCCTTTTCTTATTCAAAAGTGTATCCACAGCATGGGGTACCATAACTGTGAAATCTGTATAAAGTACGAGTCCAGCCGATTGTCTAATTGAAGTGTTAACAGCCGCGACTGCTCGGAGACAGCTCCGGAGGGCCCTTGCGTCAGGATCAAGCACAGCAGAGAAATAAGTGCAAGGTCTCTGTATTTTACCAAACTTTTGAGTCAGAAGGATAGAACTATTACATACATTACCTGTTGTTTCTTCGACAACTCCCTTACCAATTAAATCCTGAACAATTTTAAGAAGGGCCCGTCTCCTTCCTTTGGTATTTTATACTAAGGAATACGAGGCAATATGGCATTATCCTTTACTTGTTTGGAAACTGGAGATGTATGCAATAGGCTAACATCAGTAGCACCAGTGGCCCACAAAGTGGGGATATTGGATCAAATTCAGGTGGAAGAGGGGCATCCTTAGATAAACATTGTCTAGTACCTACGTCCGGGCCCATGGTTATATAAACACTGTCTGGGGAACAATAAATAGTAGCATGCAATTTCTTCAATAAATCCAAACCCATCAAGTTCTCACCACAATCGGAAGTTAAAGGAAACGGAGAGTCCACAGTAAAAGAACCAATAGTACGGGCAAGGGGACGCAAAATGGGGCTTTCAACCGGTTCTCCTGTAAAACCCACCAAAACATTATTATGGCCAGACAGGGCTGCCCCAGGGACCATGTGTCGGGAACTCTTTGCAGCACCTGTATCCACCCAAACGTCCTTATTCGATCCTTGCAAATCCGCCTTGACATATGGACCATGCTGATCTACAGGTATGTGTACTGGTCCCGTACCCTGTTCCTGGCTGTCCTAGCTACTATAAGACATACTGGTCGCATCATCAAAATCATAGTCGTCATTATAATACTGACCTGCTTTGTAATTATCAAAATAATTGTCAGAATGGCCCGCACAGGATGTATTATTTGGCTGTCTGCGTGTCTCATGACCGCTATTGCCATTACCCTGTCCCCGCGTGGCTGAAACTTTCTGCTGAAGTACGGGGCACTCGCTGCGCCCATGACCCTCCTCCTTACAATAAGAACACTGATTCTGCCCAGAGGTGTGACCGGAGGCTGCCTAGTACGCTGGAGCTGTCGCTGAGGTCCCCGTCCCCTGGTATTACCCCAAAATGCTTGTTGCAACAATACCTTTGTCTTCAAATCCTTATGTTTCTTATCAGTTTTATCCTTTTCCTCATTATCTCTGTGTACATAATATATTTAAAATCACGGAAGGTGAAGATGTAGACCAAGTACTTTCAGACGCCTGAAGTCTAGACATTATTTCAGGAAGGAGATTAATAACAAACCTGTCAACAAATAAACAAACGCGCTTCCCCCTCCGTAGACATATCCTGCCCACTATAATCCAAAAACGTCTCTTTGAAGCTGTTGAAAAAATCAGACACACTTTCATCTTTCTTCTTCTTCTTTCCCAACTAACTTTCTTAGTCGGGATGGGTATATGCGTGTATGCCATGATACGACCAGGCAAGGCAAGCAATTCAGTATGTGGTTTATCACCTGACTTCCTCTCCTGATCCCAACCCCTGATCACATCCCAATTTCCCCCCAGCTCGGCAGCATGGTCTTGGGTATGCACCTGTCGCCAGATATCAACTGGAACTAGGAGACCAAAAAAAAACAATTCAATGTCAGCAAGAGTCATCACAGTAGAAGAGGCCGCCTCCGTCAGTTCTTCATGGTAAGCAGTTGGATTTTTCCTAGGATCGGGTAAAGCAGTCTTAAGGGCCAACTCTTCACTGCTTTTCCATGGAGAATAAACCCACTGTTCATGAAAACGGGCAGCCACACCCGGTCTGGTAATTACTCCATCCCGATCCTTCACTTCAGGTATTTCCGGACGGTAAATAGGGTGAACCTCTCGCATTTGGGAACTGAGTTATCTGAGTGGGGCTCCGATCATGTAATCTACCTCTATAAGCAATTAAAGTTGCAAGATTCCCAAACACTTATCCTGGCTCCAAATGAGTGACATATACACAGTCTTTAATCTCAAACAAAATGTGAGGGGTTTCCGTCCCAATGTGTGTTTGCCAAAGATCAATCAATGTGGCAGACATATATTTAAGAGCATGCCGCTGAA
Source organism: Triturus cristatus (assembly GCF_964204655.1). Lineage (NCBI taxonomy): Eukaryota > Metazoa > Chordata > Amphibia > Caudata > Salamandridae > Triturus > Triturus cristatus. Next base: position 1,875,993,471 of record NC_140590.1, read on the forward strand.
TAAAGGGTTCAAGACCCTGCACAACTTCCCACATATCCTCGACACTATAAATCACATTACAAGCCCACCGCACAGCTTGATCATTTATTACCTGTTTCTCTTCATCCCCTACCTCAGATCGCACTAACGAGCCTATTCGCTCCCTAAATGTGGCCAGATCTCTATCTCCGACCCACGTACTGGGGTATCAACAATCGAAGATAATGGAGGATGAATGACTGGGGTCGAAGTGACAGGCACTGTAGTAGTCAGAGATTGTGGTTGGGGAGAAGGAGTAGGAGGTACGCTAGCTGGTGCAGTAGGCATAACAACTGTAGAACCAGGAGCACCCTGGACAGGTTGTTGTGGCTGATGGGGAACAACAGGATATATTTGCTCCGGAATATATGGTGGTGGGGGTCGGGTATCTAACAAAGCCTCCTTGAAAGCATCATCCTTCTCCTGAACCACATAGTACTTATCAATATGCACCCTAAATCTACTATCTTCACGCTCTATTCCTGCCTCCTGCTTCTCTTTATCATAAGCTACCGCCTTTTGCATTTTCCCTTTCCTAGAGTCTCTCTTCGATTTCAAACGCCTCTGTCGAGCCTCCTTCTGCCAAGTATGAACAGAGCCAAACATAGACTGTCTGCTATGTCTTTTGAACAACTGTTCCTGAAGAAATCCAATCTTCTATTCATCAAAAGAGCCTGTCAAAGGCCACTGTATTTCTGATGGTCCCTCGTATATTTGTGCCATATCGTCCTAAACATAATAGGGCCAAGGCCATGTTTTATATACATATAATAGTTAGGAGTGCCCTCTGGAGGCGTAGGTTGGGATTCTGCCAACTGCACATCCATAGATCAACAACCACAAAACAATCCCCGAATTTACTGAAACTGGGCATTGCAAAGGAAAGAAACAAAATCGTTATTTTACCTGGCAGAGTATTTGCAAACACTTTTCACCAAATCAGCCATCAGACTAAAACAAAAACAAATTACAGTGGTACCACATTCGCATAGAACCAAAACAGACTCACCTGATATCGAAGACACAGATAGACCAGCTCTCCACTGCTGACTCTTTGGACCAAACAGTCAGATCATGGGTTCGCCATTCAGGACCCCAGTCAGGATGACCAAAGGGCGAGGCACCCTTCGGTGGCACAGAGGCAGCAGCTGCCAGTAACAAACTATTCGTGCAGAGATCCCTGAGCATTTAGTCCGACCTGATGATGCTCCCGTCTTCCCCTCCGGTTATGGACAAGGGATGGGGCACAACCCGAAGGGGTCCCTGTTCAGGCGCCGTCTAGGGTCACTTGGGTCAACCACCGACCACCTCTCAGCCTTCCTTGCCATGAAGAGTCAGAGAGTCAGTGGAGAATATATAGCAATAATTGTTTGTTCATATACGCTCAGAGCTGAGCCACGTCTGTAGAGTCTCTAGAAGTTGTACAGAGGGAACTGAGGAATCAAACGTATAAATACATTATACATAGCACGGTCAGCAAAGAACAGACCCATTATGGAGTTTTCCAGGCAGCTGCAGCTAAACAAAGAAGAACACATAAAAAAAGGTTTCTACTCCCTTATCGTACCCAAGACGGCCCAGTCCAAGGCCTTTGCACATTGTGCTACGTTCAAAGTACCAGACAGGTGGGAGAGGGCCTCTATCTAGTTAGAAAGCTATGCGCTGGCACCAACTGCTCATGATTGCTGAAACTAAACTTAGCAATAGACATTTCTCGGAATAAGCTAGGGCCGGTTTTGATCAGCTTACAAAATGGACGACAGAAAAGCAAATGGTGTCGCGAATGCTAACTTATACATGGGATTATCCATGTAGTAATGGACCTAATCCAACAACAGTAGTTTCCCTGCCTGCACTACAGTGTTTGCTCCCGCCTGGCGGAAAATCTTTCAAATCAAAATCGATGTCTGCTGCCAGTCGGCGGCAAATTTAAAAACGCTATGAGCAGGCCCAATGTTCTAATTAAGGGGAGGGGGCACACGGCTCCCCCTGAGCCTAATAGGGCACCTGGGGACCCCATCTCCGAGGCCATATTAAAAAATAAAGTGAAGGATGGCCATATTCAAACATGAAGTCAATGGAGGATGCATGACCCCACTCCCAGAGCCTGTAAAAAGCCCAGTGGAACCCATCCCCCAGGGCTGTCACTTCACAGAAAAGAGAGAGAGGCTTCGCTGACCACTTCTCTGAGCCTTTAATCGACCTGGGGGCCCATCTCCAGGTGCTGGCTCACTTACTGATCTCAGAGAGCCCACCACTATGGCACAGTAGTTTCCCTGCCTACACTACCGTGTTTGATGCTATCAGGCGTGATCATTTTAAAAAACCCGCCAAACTGGAGCAAACCCTATGTCTGCTCACAGCCAGCGGCAGATTTAAAAATACTCCCACCGCTGAGAGCAGACTTGTGTTCTGTTTCCTGCCTACATTGTTGCGGGTAGGGAAACAAAAAGCATATTGCCCCCGTCCAGAGAGATAAAAATAGGTTTCAGATGGATGCCGAGGCCACCACTTCTTCTTTTAAAAAAAAGACTGGCCTCAGGGGACATGTCCCGATGGGCCTACTATGGCTCAGAAAGGGGGATACCACATCCCCTCCCCTTTGTTATATTTGTTCCCAGGGATGTGGTCCCTGGGGCTTACTATGGCTCGGACAGGGCCCCCTTCCCTTTTTAAGTTGTTTTTGGCACTGGGCTTATTATGGCTCATGGAGCGAGGTTGCACACCACCCACCCCTTAGATTTTATCCCAGGAGATGGGTATCCCAGGGTCTAAGTAGTCTCGGGAGGAGGGTCGCATGCCCACCTCCCAATTTTAAGTGCAATTGGTGCCACGGATGGAGTCCCGTGGACCGATTAAGACTCGAGGAAGGGAGCTGCATGCCTCCTCCCATTAGATTTTGGCACTGGGAAATGGGGTCACCGGGGCCCAAGTAGGCTCGAGGAGGAGGCTGCTCTGCCCCCTATCCTTTTTAATCGTATTTGACCCCAGGGGATGGGTCACCATGGCCTTTTAAGGCTCAGAGAAGGGTGGGTGCATGCCCACTTCCCTTTAAAATATATTTTTGGGCCCTGGAGGATGGGGTCCCTGGGGCCTGAAGGGCAACCCTACTCTGCTCATGCCTAAGGCTGTGCATGATGTGGGCTTCATTACCTGCAGGTTTGTTGGCTGCCTCCGGATGGGTTGTCACCAGGGCTGTTGCAATCCCCTGCTACGCATGGCTTAAGGACGTGCACAGCAGGGGTTGACTTTACATATGGTAATAAAATATTACTTTACATTAAAAAAAGCTAGAAATTCACGGAAAACACTAAAGGTTAAAGTAACATTATAGTTAGGTGTGATAAAAAGATCTATTTTGTTTTTTTACAAAAACGTAGCAATTCACTCAAAAAAACAAAGGTTAATTGACGTTATCATTAGGTGAATATCTCGGTGACAGCATTAACGTTTTGATCTCAACAAAAACACAGAAATTCACCAGTTATAGTTAGCACCACTAACTATTACTTACGCCCCGCCATCCACTGCTTATGGCCTCACATGTTAAATCACTCATGACATGTTTTATGACATCATTTATGACATCACTAATGACAACTTAAATGACAAAAACAAGTTTGGCATTATATCTAGGAAAGTAAGTGCAAAATAGCTCAGAATAATATAACACATCATTAATGCATCAGACGACAATCCCTAGAGGTGAAGCTTCTGTTATGTGCGTCATTGACCCTACACCATACACTCCACGGGTAGCCGAGTTCATGTTGACTATGAGCCACAGATAAAAGAGTAACCTCTACTGCACACGGCGTTCAATCTGTCGAACAACCAAGTTCCCGCAGATACTCAAGCCCTGTTCCATAACTAATCCCGCACTACGGACACTCTTTACTTGTGTCAAACCCCTGACAGTCACTGAACCTACACTGAGAAATGAAGTGGATATCAGTAGAAACGTGGGCACAGTAAACAGTGTTTGCACTATGGACACAGTTTTCTCTGTACCACACTGTTTCCAGACAGGGAAAATCTCATGAGAAATACAGCACAGAGTATTAAAAAGTATCTACTAAGAACAGTGAACACTCAACGCAAAACGTGTCCAAAGAGAGAGTATTCATTAAAATAACCAAAGTCTGAAGGTGCTTAAGATCATACCACCAGCAGGCTTCATACTGTGGTGAAAACTCTAAGGGTCCCATCTTCTGAAGCAAAACAAGCACATGTACATAGGTTACTAACTGGGGCACACGGTCTTCTATGTTATGTAGACATTGTCATGCTGAGGCGATTCTCTTCAATAACTCAAGGCTGCCTACAATACTTAGGGCCTCATTTACAAGCTTTTGCAGTCGGGCAGCGCCACAAGTATTCTTGCAGCGCTGTCCTATGTCAAAAGAAAAGGGCAGAAATGAGTCGTATCTATGAAATATGGCACATTCCTCTCCTTGTCTCCAGCGCTGGCGCACAATTGGCTGCCATGCGCCAACGCAGGCACACTTGCACCATGGTGCAAGGATGTCTGTGGTGTGGAAATTATTGTTTTTGTGCAGAAAGGAACAGTTTCCTGGATGAGAACAATCACTGGAGGCAGTTTGCTCCTTCTATGTGAGCTGCTGAATGCGGCACACACAGAAAGGGGAAAAAAACGAGGAGAAATAAAGTTACTTCTCCTCGTTGCTCCTCCCCTACGCCTCTCCTTGGGAGGCGTAGGCTTTTGACGCATTCCCACATTTACATAGCATTGTAAATCTGGGACTGTGGCAAATGCCATGGATGTTATATGGGAACCCCCACCGTAACGCCCATGGTACGCCTCCCCATCGCAGTGTGAGGCAACGCAGCAACATGCGCTGCATTGCCTCACACCATATCTACAAAGCTGTGAAGAGCCACGCAGGGTGACTTCACGTGGCCTTGTAGATATGGCACTGCACTGCGTGCTGCAGAAACGTCAGTAAGAGTCAAAAACAGTGACATTCCGGCAGCACACAAGGGCTTGCAAATGAGGCCCTTAGTTTTTAGTATGTAGGATCTTTCTTTAACCTGTTGGAAACTTTCTGCAGAAGCAAAACATTTGTGTGGAACATACCGTTATAAGTTTTCAACTGTCACCTGCACACAGTGCTGCTCTTCAATACAAAGATTTATAACTTATTCAATATCTCTGCACACCTATGATGCATTAAGCAGCAGATGCATTTTCTAAACCCTTACACCCTCAGTTACTACATGTTCAGTTGGAAGGGTGTGTCAAACTTGGTTACAACACTCAACACTGACTTCAGTAAAACAACACTTGTCGTTATTATCAGGTGACATTGATTTGGCAGATTTTATTACAGGGCCTGCTGGTCCAAGATCAAAATGATTTATTTATGCAGCTTACAATGAAATCTGGAAGCTATCTCAAATTGAAGCAGCTACACGTTTAAGGGCAATATACCAGAATAGTCTTGAAAAAGTGCCTGCTGTTGTTCATAATAGTATTTACACACTTTCTTCCCGCATTTACACATTAGACAATATTGTTTCATCTGTTGTTGACATTGTACAAGAGGATGTTTTGAATCATGGTCAAAATCAATTGCGTTCAGTTATGCAATTTGCGTGGACTTTACAGACTCTAAAAATGGGGAAAGTTCCATGGGATTATTTGAAAGCCACATCTTTATTTTTGCCTTTTAACTTAGCAAACAAATAGCAGTTTATGTCCATGAAAGATGCTACGTATTCTCTTTTCCATATTGAGAAGTTAGATCCGTTACCATTCTCTGGCAGAAACAGACTCAGCTGTCTGGCTCGTCTATGGGGTAATAACTCTCCCATTTTCCTTGTTTGAATTTACCTCTTGCATGAAACATTATCCACTAGGCCGCTGCGAACCCTTAGGCAGTGCATTTCTACACCAAGTTTGGTCGTTACCATTCACACACAGATGCTTTCGGGATGACAAGGAGGTATACCTAACTGGGGACTCATGTGATACAACAATAGGTCACTCTCTTGTTTGCAAAAATATTAAATTGCATGGGGCTTGTAACCTTACGGCCCCGAATCTTGCATGTGTTTTGAAAGGTATGCCAGTGCCAGCTATAACACCAACCTTCACTCTGCTTGCAAACAGTAGCTATTTGCTTTTAAATAATGAGGAATGCTGCGGCATGCTGGCCGGCATCCCTTACATTGTGACGGTTTCTCAGAGAGTGGTTTGCTGTAAAAATTTGCTTTTCCCACCCCCACACAGGAGGCTTGATAACTCGATTTGGCCTTCCATTCCGACCCTGAAGGCTGACTTCAACAAGTTGAGCAGAATAAGAGCATTATTATCCCAAAAAGAAGTTTCGCTCACATCTGCCCGTGAGACATTCTTCCTTCACGTGGCTAACACCCATACAGAAGTACAAGCCCTTTTCAATACTGACCTCACACTACATTCCGGTGCATTGATTCACACTATCTTCAATGCTTCTAACACTGGAGGTTTGGCCCATTTTTTTAAAGCTGTGGGCTCTGGCCTTGTGACCTCTTTCCAAACAATATTTGCTGTGACACCGGCATTTATTCATTCTATTTTTTCCATCGTCTTCGGTGGCTTGTGTTAGACCTGGCACCTTGGCGTGAGTTTCCCTTCCACTTTTTGATGGTGTGCCTCGATTGTTTTGCTGGTGTTGTCCGCTCAGGGCACTGCGCCATGGCTAATCCGTGCCGCAGTGCAAGTGCTCCCTAGGTAAAGTGTACCTGTAATTGATGTTCATGATTGGTTTATTGGATTCACTGTCAGTCCCCAGTAAAGTGCACCAGGGGTGCCAGGGCTTGTGAATGCCAATGCTGCTGGTGGGCTGCAGAGCGTGAGACGGATACAGACGTCTGTGCGGAGAAAACTATTAAGTGGCGATCGTTTTGACGGCACCACTCATTTCCAGTTGAATAATTCACTGTGAAGAATCCCTGATTAATTCAGATGTCGGCTGAGAACTCTAATGAGAGACAAGGAAATTAAAATCCTATACCACTCTGACTCCAGGCAGCCAGCCCAACTTTTTGTCCTGAGGAAGACCCGCTCTAGATGCACACAACCCAGCACTACTATATAGGGTCGAAACGTCGACGTGCTCTGTCCAAATTGTCCACGCACTTCCACAATCAGAATTAGGAAATCATGTCCAATTGTGGTTAATGCTCTTGATTTTTGGACTCTGTCTGTATCACTTTATTTTTGTTATGTTTGTTATTTGTGTATATGGCAAATGTGATTTTATGTTAATGAGTCTATGTAAGCACTGAATGTTCTATGTTGTATTTGTATTATGGTTGGTTAGACCTGTAAATGCACACCTTTGTGAGAGAAAAATTTCCGGACACTGATTATAGAGTAAAAATTAATTTAATTTCTGAATCCTTTCGTTCATGTGTGTACACTCCCTTTTTTGCTCTGTGAATGAATATTTACTTAATGAGATTTAGCATTTAATGCATGTTTAACTAAGCTTACCAATTCCCAACAGAACCATCTTTTGCCTTTATCACAAATGCCCAGGTTCTGAGGGTTACTGGGTTACCCCATTATCTTTAATGGCTGGTGGGCTTGCAGCGCTGGTTGCGCCACCCACAGAAAGCGGCCTTGTAAAATGTGTCTAGGGTCTGCCACCGCAGACCCTGCGCGCGGTCGGGGACTGTCGCGCTGACTGCGCAAGTGCCCCCACTTGCCAGTCCCTAAACCTTCCCTTACCTACATATTAGCCACCCCTCTGGTAGGCCCACGGGCAGGGTGCATTGTAGGCATAAGGTAGGACATGCCCTGATGTGTGTGGCATGTCTTAGTAGTGAATTACGGCCCTTTTCGTTTTTCACTATTGAAGGCTACCTGCTCTCCATAGGCCAGAATGGGCTGCTGGAGTCACTACACGCTGTGACCCCAGTGGACTCGGAGAGCATGGTAGAATGTCAAGTTTAGTATGCCTGAACTCAGAATAATAAAATACTTCTTGTAGTCAAGTTTATTTTAATATCCTGGGTTTGTAAATACTACTTTTAGAAAGTTAGTATTTACTGACCTGGCCATTTCAGTCCGCCTCTGCTGTGTGTGTGTGTTCTGCCTAGCAACAGTAGGAGCAGGGTTGGGGAATCCCCAGAGACAGGTTGGCTGCCAGGTGGTGGGTAGAGAGATGACACCAGGATGGGTGGGAGGAGTACACCTTGACTCTTGAATAGACCTGTGCTCTGCCACCACAAAGCCGGCGCCGCCCCCTGTGGAGCGGCTGATGTCTCTGCCCTGCTGCTGAAAGGAAAGAGCAGAGTCACCATAACAAAGTGCTCCAGAACTGGACTGGGCCAGGCCCAGGCCCCCTGGCGCTAAAGAACAAAAGAATCATGGTATAAAAGTAGGAGCCTGGCTCCTAAGAAATCAGAATCCTGTTTTACCACAAAGAACCTCTGCCCGACTAGAAGGAGAAGAAGACGCTGGAGGAGCTGGCCTGCTGCTTGCCTTGCTGAGAAAGGAGAGGAAGAGACTACTGAAAAGACTTTGCTACTTTGTGCTTTAAACATTCTCCAAGGGCTTGATCTGAGCTTGCCCCCTGAACTGAACCCCAGGACCAGTGGGTTCTCTGTGCTTTTGCTCGTCCTCCGATTCGAGCCGTGTGTGCATCCCGCTGGAAAGAGACTGCGCCCCTCATCGCCCCTCCTAGGGCCGTGACACTCAGGAGCTTGCCTGCCTCAACCCCGTGAGAGCCTCGCTCCGTCCGGAGCCGCTCTCTGTCCCCGGGCCAGGTTGCCTGCACCCCTGTCACCGCCTGCCACTGCCGGAAACCGTCCGACGACTGTGATCTACGCCGGGTCATCCAGCTGCACCGACCGTGCCCTGTGACCCCGCTTCGCTATCCCCGGACATCTCAGGCCGCGCCGCCCCCGTTGTGGAGACACCCCTGCACCGCCGTGCTGAGGGTCGCTGGCCGCGCCTGCCTACCTGCCCACACCCGCTGATCGAGGACCCAAGACACGTCCCAAGCTGAGAGTCGCACCGACCTGTGCCGACTCTCCACGTCACGAAAGAAGTTCCAGTATCGGGCTCGGGGCCCGCAACGCCTTATTTCCCCGTTCGCAGGAGCCGATCTCTGTGAGTACTGGAACCACAAGTAACATTTGCAAGAGACTCCAAAGTATCCATTTGAAACTACGAACCAAGAACATTTGCCTGCTTTACAACCTGGTGGCATAGCGAAAACGTTATTGGTCTTGTGATAAGTCTGCTGAGAGATATATACCTATTTTTACATAAAGAAGCGTATTTTTCTACATATCCAAGTCTGGTGTCCGTTTCTGGGGGGATTGATGTATTTACTGTGTGTGTGATTGTAAGTGCTTAACCAACAACGCCTGAGGAATCGCCTTGGCTGCTCACGCCACGCACCTAGAGGGTGAGCAAGGGTCATTCACAAGGGGTTATCCTGCGCCCTGACGTAGAGGAGAGGGTTCCTGCTTGACACAAGGGCAACCTTGCGCCAACCAGAGACCCCCAAGTCTAGCAGCTTGCCACTATTATTTGCCTTAGCCGCTAGAATTCTGCTGGTGATTTGCCTACTGTGAAATGGATGCTCTTCCTGTGGCCCTGTACAGCCAAGACCGGCTGCAAATGCTCTGTAGCCGTATAGAACACAGCTGCAAACCTGGAAATCTGGTGCTTTTAATGTTGCAAGGCATGCATGTTAAACACACTTGGAGAAACGCTTTCCAGGATAGAAGAGCTGTGCTCGTCCAAAGATGTAAATTCCCGTATCTGAACTCGGAGGAATGGGGTCCCCCTGACGAAGTCTGGAGGTCTTCTATAATCATAATAAACTAGCTTCTAGCACAGGGAGGGTGTCAAGGCACTATAGTCCTGTTCCCCCTATCATTATAATATGATTTCTCCTTTTGTTCGATATGGAATTGTAACACTGCTGATTTGTTTGATCTTCTGCATTTTGCTGCTAGTATCGGCGCGTGTACTGCATTATAGAGCACGTTAGTTAAAATAAACATTTTAAACTATTCCTTGACTCTATGTACTCATGTTGTGGACAAGTAGTACGAGAGTTTGAACGAAAGAGTGTTCTTGTTTCCACGTATCCTGAGAGGGACGAAGTAGCCTGTTCTATGATGTCTAATCACTGGTAGCTTTGCTGTAGCACAGAGAACGAATGAGACACTATAGCTAGTCAGATTGGTGTTCTGGGCACCGAGGTGGATATTTTGGTACACCACTACACACTGAGGTCCTGGTTTGCTGCTCATAGTTCTCTGTATGTGCAGAAACCCTGCAACAGTAGTGGCTACAGGTGAGTGGAGTGCAATGGAATAGCATAAAATGGAGTGACGTAGAGTGGAGTCATGTAAACTGGAGTGGCATAGAGTGTAGTAGCTTTCAGTGTACTGGAATTCAGTGGAATAGGGTACAGTGGAGTGTTGTAGACGTAGTGGCAGATAGTGGAATCACGTTTAGTGTAGTAGCATAGAGTGGAGTGGCATAAAATGGAATAGCATATAGTAGAGTAGCGTACAGTGGAGTGGCATGTAGTGGAGTAAACTTATCGTGCAGTACAGTAGAGTGGGGTATAGTGGAATAACATACAGTAGAGTGGCATAGAGTGGAACTGCATACACTGTAATAGTGGAGTGGCATACACTGGATTAGCATAGAATGCAATACCGTAGAGCGCCTTGAGACCCTCACGGGTAAGTAGTGAGCTTTACAAATGTTCTGATTGATTGATTGATAGAGTGGAGTACAGTACTGTGTCAAGGAGTGGAATTGCGTAGAGCGGAGTACCATAAGGTGGAGTGGAGTACAGTGGGTTTGCATACAGTGTAGTGATGTAGAGTGGAGTGGCGTACAGTGGGATAGTGTATAGTGGAGTTGGGTACAGTAGAGTGGTGTACAATGGAGTGGTGTAGACTGAAGTGTCATATAGTTAGGCTATCCTGTTTTAGGTTTATACCTAAACTAACTGATAAAAACCAACTCAAAGGGAAATAGCCCTCACCATATAAACACTGATAAACACCTGAACTACCACAAAATAATTGCCATACAGAGAAAGGAAAAGGAGAGTGAAAGAGTCATTTTTTCCTACCTGAAGGGGCCAATGCAATGTAACTTTGTTGTACATGCTAGCGGTAAGAAAGACTGGGCTAGCATTATTCTGCTTGAGATTTGTTGTTTAGGGATGCCACTAAAATATTGTTTCTTCTTCCTTTTGCTTTTATCAGTTTTGTGGTCTTTGGTCTAATGATGCAGGATTCAGAAGCATGTTTTAGGTCTTATTTATTCATTTTATAAACTGTAAAGAATGAGGAAATATCAAAATCATATTTGAACTTTTGGCTGGGTTTGATTCTTTCACTGATAGGTGAAATGGCTGGTTTCATAAGAATCTTTTCCAATATGTACCATCACATTTACCCACTGACAGAAAATGGGTGAAACCCTTAATAAATCCGCCCCCTTTTCTAGGGAGTCAGTATTGATAGTAGGTGAAGTGTCAAACGCCCCCGGCTTTAAACATTCAATGCAAGCTGTAGTGAGAGGTATACGTATATGTCGCAGAACATGTCCCAGAGAATCGCAATCTTCAGGTGCACCAGAATTGGCATGGACAACTATGCCAGTGGCCAGAGTTAGCAAATGGCGCACTGGCTGTTTTGGCGTTGCCCTTCTCAAGTGCCAATGTTAAGAGGGCCTTTTCACAGAGAAAAGTTTACTTGGGAAGGAAAGAGCGGGCGCATGTCCAAAAATGCACTGAAAAAGCATTGTACGGTGTACTACAATAAGTTTGATTTGAAATGATGTATTTGGACCTCATATACACTGTACGTACACAGTCAATACACCATGCGCTATCAGTGCAGAAACCAAGCAATAATAAAAGCAAAACATTCCATAAACACCGGAAAACACTCTTTCTAGGTTTTTAATCGCGTACAAATGTGTAACCACTGATAACCACTGTTTTTAAGGTATTGAAATCACTGGTAAAACCCCACCAGAATTTACCAAAAATAGAAATTGAAAACAGGAAAGCCTACATATAGTGTAGTGTGGTAGATTAGAATACCATTCAGTGGAGTGGTGTACAGTGGAGTGGTGTACAGTGGAGTCATGTACAGTGTAATGGGGTAGAGTGGAGAGGCGTAGAGTGCAGTGGCAAAGAGTGGAGCATAGAGTACAGTAGAATGTAAGGGTGAACAGTGGAACAGCTTAGGATATAGTACATACAGTAGAGTGCCATACAGTGCAGGGGCATGGACCGAAGTGGAGTACAGCGGATAGGGTAGAATGGAATAGCATACAGTGGAGTAGAATCCAATGCAATAGTGTAGAACCGAATGACGATGAATGGAGTATCATACACTGGAGTGGTGTAGAGTGGAGTATGGTACAGTTGAGTGTCATACAGTGGAATAACGTACTGTGTTCTGCCGTACAGTGGTGTGCAGCAGAGTGGAATAGCGCATAGTAAAGTAGCGTATAGTTGAGTATAGTGGAGTGAAGTAGACTGCAGTGGTGTACAGAGGAGTGTTGTAGAGTGGAATACCATACAGTAGTGTGGCATAGAGTGGAGTTGAATACAGTCTAATAGCGTAGAGTGTACTGGTGTACAGTGGCATAGCATAAAGTAGATTAAAATGTAGTGGAGTACAGTGGCATAGCATAGAATGTATTGGCATACAGTGGAGTGGCATGGAATGCAGTGGCATACAGTGAAGTGAAGGTAGAGTAGAATACCATACAGTTGAGTGGCACACAGTGGAATGGCATCCAGTGGAATAGTGTAGAATGTAGCAGAAGAGTGCAGATGCATACATTGAAGTGGCTCAGGGAAGAGAGGTGTACAGTGAGGTGGCATACAGTGGTTAAGTGTAGCGTGGAGTTTCATACAGTGGAGTAGCATATCGTGTAATCGAGGAGAGTGTAGTAGAATACAGTGGAGTGGCGACAGTGGAGTAGCTCACTGTGTGGAATAATGTAGAGAGGGGTAGACTGGAGTGGAGTGCAGTGTAGTGGGCTATACTGGAATAACATACATTGTAGTGGTGTAGAATGGAGGTGGGTATAGTGTAGTAGCATAAAGTGAAGTGGCATACAGTGAAGTGGTGTAGAGTGGATTGGCATAGCGTGCGATAGCTTATAGTGGGTGGACTGGAATGATGCACATTACAGTGCGGGATCAATCAATCAAACATTTATAGAGTGTACAAATCACCAGTGATGGTCTCGAGGTTCTGAAGATGTGGCTGCTGTGTGGTGGGTTGTTCATTCGAACTTCCAGGTCTTGAGTTCTCTCCTGAATTTTTGTAGTGACGGCGCAGTCCTGCAGTACCAGGGAAGTGTTAGAAACCCCAATGTACCCCAATATAGGCCGATGTAGATTGCGCAACCTTTTACCTACATTTGTCCAACCATTGTTCTACATAACGGTTCTGGTGCTGACCTTTTACCTAGTTAAGTGCTGAAATTTTTTTGTGTGGTTTTCTTCAAAAAAAAGCTTTATTTATTATGCATGAGGATTCTTAGTATACCAGCAGGATTACCAATTTCTGCATAATAACTCTGTACAAGGGTCACAACTACCGTCATCCTTGGCTGACATGCCCACAGTACCATGACACATCTAGGTGGCACCCCTAGGGGTACCTTTCGGGTATATAAATACCACATCTTCGCTGGGCAAGCCAGAGGAGAAAACATCCATGCTGACAGAGGACGCTGAAGTCCCTGCACGCAGACACTCCAGCTCGCAGTGGTCTGACATTCCTCGCGGGGTGTCCAACTAAAGACCAATATAGGGTCCTTCATTCTCTCACATCAGGTACTGGGTTGGGACTTTCCTAGGGGGATTCTTGGCTATACACCAACATACATGCTAGGTACACTTAGATACATCTAGTTAGGGTTTTCACCGTAAGAGTACTCGTGGCTGTAGGAGAGTAGGATCTGCTTCACATGGGTACCCCCACTTTTTGCTGGTGTTTCTCTGTTTTTCGACCTTAGTCTGGCTGTGGCCCTGCTAATCAGGCCCACAGCCTAGCTGCTTCCTTTCTAAAATGGTTTGCATGTACATTAGGTACATATCTAATTGTATTCTGGAGTGCCTTATAAGCCCCTAGTATATGGTATACTAGGTACCTAGGGCATAGGTACCTCAGAGGCCTACCAGGGGCTGAAGCATGTATTATGCCACCCCTGGGAAGCACTCCAAAATGGCAGCACAGGTCTGCTACTGCAGCCTGGGTAAGGTTGTGCTTGCACCCCTTACTGTGGTATAGGCTACCTATATCCACCTATATATACAGACACATATAAACCTATAAGTCACTCCTATGGCAGGCCTTGACAATCCTGAAGGCAGAGTGCTTGGTTTTGTGTGAGAGGGTGCCCAAGCATGAGCTGAAACCCCTCTGCAGCTTTTGGAAATACTTCCTTATGGCTGTTCTGTGATACAGCCATACCATATACTCTTAAGTGCATTATAACCTCGCGGTAAATGCTAACTTTGGAATGGCTGCATCAAAACATTTTGTGTTTGGTGTCAAACATCTTGGAATACTACCCCCCCCCCCCTGCCAGTTCTGGCGGCAGGGGTAGCTTTCCACCCTTCTAGAGGGAGAGACATGTTCACACTGGTCTAACCCGGTAGGACCTTCTTGAGCCCCGGCATCACAAAATGAATGCCTCTGCCACAGACATGGGTCTGGCCTCCTGTTGCTGACCGAAACTCCGGCAGGGAAGGCCTGGACAATGGGTTTCCTGTCGAAGGGTTTTAGTTCCCAGTCTGGCCCTGCAGAGATCAAGACATGGGGTGGAGGGAACATTAGCACCAGGACAGGAGAGCACATCATTACCAGTGATGAAGAGTGAACCAGTGGAAGGGTTGGAACACTGTGTGTTGTGGGCAGAGCAGTGCATAGGTGGGACTTTGGGTGGGACAGTGGCTTGTCTGAGGTCACACAGGTTGTCAGTAACTCTCTCTGCAGTGCTGGGGTCTCTGGGTGACAAATGCAAAAAGAACAATTGATGGACAGAATGCAGAGCAATGTCATACATTCACCCCAGTACAGAGATCTGGGCCTAAATCCATCATTTTTTTTGCTCACCATGCCATTCCAGTTTAGACCCAGCCATATGAAAATCAGTCTTGACCCTGCGAGGAACAGTGACTTGTCTGAGGTCACACACTGTGTGATTACCTCTCTCTGCAGTGCTGGGTTCTCTGGGTGGGACAGTGACTTATCTGAGGTCACACAGTGTGTCAGTAACTCTTTCTCCCCTCAGCAGTCCTGGGGTCTCTGGGTGGGACAGTGACTTGTCTGAGGTCACACGGTGTGTCATTAACCC
Organism: Triturus cristatus; assembly: GCF_964204655.1. NCBI lineage: Eukaryota > Metazoa > Chordata > Amphibia > Caudata > Salamandridae > Triturus > Triturus cristatus. The sequence goes on from NC_140590.1 coordinate 1,876,008,871, forward strand.
TCTTTCATCTCTCTGCAGTGCTGAGGTCTCTGGGTATGACAGTGACTTGTCTGAGGTCACACAGTGTGTCAATAACCCTCTCTCATCTCTCTGCAGTGTTGGGGTCCCTGGGTGGGACAGTGACTTATCTGAGGTCACACAGTGTGTCATTGACCCTCACACATTTCTCTGCAGTGCTGGGGTCTCTGAGGGTGGGACAGTGACTTGTCTGAGGTCACACAGTGTGTCATTGACCCTCTCTCATCTCTCTGCAGTGCTGGGGTCTCTGGGTGGGACAGTGACTTGTCTGACATCACTCAGTGTGCCACTAATTCTCTCTCATCTCTCTGGAGTGCTGGGGCCTCTGAGTGTGGGACTGTGACTTGTCTGAGGTCACACAGTGTGTCATTAACCCTCTCTCATCTCTCTGCAGCGCTGGGGTCTCTGGGTGGGACAGTGACTTGTCTGAGGTCATACAGTGTGTCATTAACCCTCTCTTATATTGCTGCAGTGCTGGGGCATCTGAGGGTGGGACAGTGGCTTGTCTGAGGTCACACAGTGTGTCATTGAACCTCGCTTCTCTCTCTGCAGTGCTGGGGTCTCTGAGGGTGGGACAGTGACTTGTCTGAGGTCATACAGTGTGTCATTAACCCTCTCTTATATTGCTGCAGTGCTGGGGCATCTGAGGGTGGGACAGTGACTTGTCTGAGGTCACACAGTGCGTCATTAACCCTGTCTCATCTCTCTGCAGTGCTTGGTCTCTTGGTGGGGCAGTGACTTGTCTAAGGTCACACAGTGTGTCATTGACCCTCTCTCATCTCCCTGCAGTTCTGCGGTCTCTGAGGGTGGGACAGTGACTTGTCTGAGGTCACACAGTGTGTCATTAACCCTCTTTCATCTCTCTGCAGTGCTTGGTCTCTTGGTGGGGCAGTGACTTGTCTAAGGTCACACAGTGTGTCATTAACCCTCTTTCATCTCTCTGCAGTGCTGGTGTCTCTGGGTGGGGCAGTGACTTGTCTAAGGTCACACAGTGTGTCATTAACCCTCTTTCATCTCTCTGCAGTGCTTGGGTCTCTGGGTGGAACAGTGACTTGTCTGAGGTCACACAGTGTGTCATTGACCCTCTCTCATCTCTCTGCAGTTCTGGGGTCTCTGAGGATGGGACAGTGACTTGTCTGAGGTCACACAGTGTGTCATTAACCTGCTCTCATCTCTCTGCAGTGCTGGGGTCTCTGAGGGTGGGACAGTGACTTGTCTGAGGTCACACAGTGTGTCATTAACCTGCTCTCATCTCTCTGCAGTGCTTGGTCTCTTGGTGAGACAGTGGCTTGTCTGAGGTCACACAGTGTGTCATTAACCCTCTTTCATCTCTCTGCAGTGCTGGGGTCTCTGGGTGGGACAGTGACTTGTCTGAGGTCACACAGTGTGTCATTGACCCTCTCTCATCTCTCTGCAGTGCTGGGGTCTCTGGGTGTGGCAGTGACTTGTCTGAGGTCACACAGTGTGTCATTAACTCTCTTCTCCCTGCAGTGCTGGGGTCTCTGGGTGGGACAGTGACTTGTCTAAGGTCACACAGTGTGTCATTACCTTTCTCTCCTCTCTCTGCAGTGCTGTGGTCTCTGGGTGGGACAGTGACTTGTCTGAGGTCACACAGTGTGTCATTACCTCTCTTTCCTCTCTCTGCAGTACTGTTGTCTCTGGGCTGGACAGTGAGTTGTCTAAGGTCACACAGTGTGTCATTACCAATCTCTCCTCTCTCTGCAATCCTGGGGTCTCTGGGTGGGACAGTGACTTGTCTGATGTCACACAGTGTGATATTACCTCTCTCTCATCTGTCTGCAGGGCTAGGATCTCTGGGCGGGGCAGTGACTTGTCTGAGGTCACACGGTGTGTCATTAACTCTCTCTCCTCTCCCTGCAGTGCTGGGGTCTCTGGGTGGGACAGTGACTTGTCTAAGGTCACAGAGTGTGTCATTAACTCTCTCTGCAGTGCTGTGGTCTCTGGGTGGGACAGAGACTTGTCTGAGGTCACACAGTGTGTCATTACCTCTCTCTCCTTTCTCTGCAGTGCTGCTGTCTCTGGGCTGGACAGTGACTTGTCTGAGGTCACACAGTGTGTCATTACCTCTCTCTACTCTCTCTGCAGTGCTTCTGTCTCTGGGCTGGACAGTGACTTGTCGGAGGTCACACAGTGTGTCATTAACCCTCTCTTCTCTCTGCAGCGCTGGTGACTCTGGATCCAGACAGGGCTAATGAGGACCTGGTGCTGTCCGAGGACGGGAGACGTCTGAAATGGGCAGACAAACCCAACAGATTTACTGTCATTTCCTCTGTGCTGGGGCGGGAGGGGTTCACCTCAGGGAGGCATTACTGGGAGGTGCAGCAGCTGCAGGGGTGGGTGGATGTGGGGGTCGCAGGAGAGGCTCTGAGAGGGGGGAGGGTAAGTGGTAGGTTACCTGATTGCGAGTTCGGGGCTGTGCCTTCTTATGGTCGGAACTTGTATTTCACCTTCTCTCCCTCCCCCCTGTCCGCCCGTCCGCTCCCCCAGAAGCTGGGGCTCTACCTGGACTATGAGGGGGGGCGGGTCTCCTTGTACAACGCAGACACTTTGAAGCATCTCTGCACCTTCAAGTGGAACTTCACCGGGGGGGTGCAACCCTACTTCGAGCTCGGGGCTCAGACAGAGCTGCGCCTGGTGTAACAGAGCCCCCCTCGCCCCCCTCAACCCCCCTCAGCCCCCCCACCCCCTCAGTAACAGGGCAGAGGCAGACAGGAGCCCTCTTTGATTTCCTGCTTCTCCTGGTATTAACCCCCCTTAACTGGGGGCTGCCCCCCTATTTCTTCCACTGCCCCGGGACAGACCGCCCCCCTTGCGGGGTCCTGTGGTAATGTGGTTCTAACATGCTTCTGGTTTGGAATGCGTTGAGCTCATGGAGCAAGTGTTCCGACTGTCGTATTAAGATTCTGAAATGTTCAGTTGCTCCTGAGCCCCTTCCTGGTTGGATGTATCCTTTTAATAAACCATCTACAACCAGCAAATCCTGAGTGGTACATCTCTACAAAATTGGCGACGACCGGGATTGTTTTTGTTTATCCAAAGACCAGGAGGGGGCAAGAGGAAAAAGCGGTGCAGTCAGTTAAAGGATTTATAGCTGTTGTCTGTTGAAACCAGCACCTTTCAACCTTCTGCGACTCTCTCGATGAGCGAGGTGAAAATTATTCAAACCTTCACTGCTCCGCCTTGAGGAAGAGCAACTCGACGTGAGTACGAGGTACACGAAGTATTTCTATGAAGAGTCGCTATGTTGCCATGGTAACGAGTCCGCAACAGATCTCGGTGAGTTAAGGCCGAGCGCAGCAAAAAAAAAACGGACTTATGAAAAAGGGGGCTTGCCGAATCTGTGATGTTATGTTGTCTTTACGTAGCCTAAATTGACATTATTTTCGGAGCCTAAACACATTTCAAGGGAAAGTGTTGTGCTCAAGACGGCCACACGCTCGTATCTGCAGCTCGTGCTCCTCGAAGTGAAAACAATTAACGCGCTCGCAGCTGCCTTGCTTACATCGTTCACCTGCTCAACCTGTTTGCAAGTCTCATTTCAAGCTCAGTCACATCATAAAGAAGGGAATGAAACATGGAAGTTCCTACCTCGGGTTCTCCTCCGTTGTTCCCTCGTCTTGAATAAAGAGACCATAGAGTTTTCAGTTCCACGTCTGGTGTTTTGGTTGGTGACTGCAGCACTCCCAGTGGTGATCATAATTATTGCAAGCTGGTGTTTTCTTCATTTTTCTGCACATATTCATTTGGTGGAAAGGGTTCTTGTTGTTTCAATCTTAAGTCATTGCATGTTTATTTTTCTTCTTGATTTTTGACGCTGTCATTAATTCTTTGTTGTGCGCATTTGGTGTCTGACGATATTTGTTCAACATTTTTTTAAAAAAAAGAAAAACTCTGCCTTTATTGTCAACATGCAAAATATCACAGCGCCAGCCTCGTTTTTACAAGATCCCGGAGACCCACCTCTAGAGTGGAAACTTTGGATTCGCTCATTTAAAGCTTATTTAGTAGCCATTGATGCTACCAAGTTTAAACCAGACAGAAAAAAAGGTTTAATGTATTACCATCTCGGTGTTGAGGGGCAAAATGTATTTGACCACCTTCCTGACTATGATGGTTCCGATGAGGATATTGATGAGTTTGATGCAGCTATTTTTCAACTTGACAAGTACTTCGCAAAATCGAAGAATTTAGTTGTTCACAGGTTTAAGTTTTTCACTAGAACACAAAAGCCTTCAGAGAGTATTGACTCCTATGTGACTGCTCTGAAAGTATTAGCTTCCACATGTGAATTTGAAGGATTTACTTCTCAGTTGATTAGAGATCAACTTGTGGCTAGGTGCAGTTCAAAAAAGATACAAGAACGTTTGCTTACTTGTAAAAACCCGTCACTTGATAAGGCTATTGATATAGCAAAGAGTATTGAGGGATCGGGTCAAGATGTCAAGTCTCTTGAGGAATCTCTCAACAAAACTTGTATCTCGGGAGCTGTTGTGAATAAGCCTGCGACACCTGTTGATCAAAAAAGACAGACTACTGCAGCCAGACCTGGTTTTCAAAACTTTGCACAAAGAAAATTATTTTGTTTCAAGTGTGGGTCACCTAATCATGTTTCTTCCTTTAGATATTGTCCAGCGCTTGGTCAACAGTGTAAAAAGTGCAATAGATGGGGTCACTTTTCAAAAGTCTGTAGGGGTGGAAGATTCAATAATCCTATTCGCTCTGTGTTGACTGAGCACAATGATGTGGAAAATGAAAATTCTAGCACCAATGTTGAATTAATGTTGGGGGTTAGGTGTGTAAAAGAGCTTAATTTCTCTTCAGTTGTTGATCCTGAAGTGGAGATTTGGATTGATGGAGTGTCTATCAAACTCCTGGTAGACACTGGTGCTCGCATTACCATCATTGATCATAAGAAGTACATGTTTTCTTGGAGTGGTGTCCCTTTGCTTCCCCCTGATGTCACTACGGTGGCATTTGAAGGCAGCAAAGTAGATTTACTTGGGTATTTTGTAGCCAATATCAAGTTTCTTGCTTCAAACATTAAGGGCAAAGTTTATGTTGCTCGCAAGGGTATTAATGTCCTAGGATTAATTCATCAAGCAGAGTTGAAGCTTGTTATTAGGCCTGGTTCCAGTAATCCTGTCACTGTTGAGAGAAGTGTTTCCGGCTGTTGCTGTTGTTCCATAGAATTGTCTAGTGACAATAAGGTACAAGGGAGATCAGAGTTGAATTGGGAGAGGAAATTTGAAAAAGTTTTCCAAGACAAATTGGGGACAATTTCGGACTTTATTTTTACAATAAAAGTCAAACGTCAAATTGTTCCAGTCAAACATAAGCTACGTAATATACCTCTAAGTGTAAGAAAAGAACTTTCTGATATGCTCTTGCACTTATGTGAACAAGGCATTATTGAAAAGGTTGAGGGGACTCTTTGGTTGTCTCCCATAGTTCTCGCGAAGAAAAAAAATGGAGAACTTAGGATGTGTGTGGATTTGAGGAGTGTCAATAAGGCGATTTGGGTGGATAATTTTCCTCTGCCAAGGATTGAGGATCTTATTACCAAAATTGGTCATTCTTGTTGGTTTACAAAGCTTGACCTTAGGTCCGCTTATCATCAAGTGGTATTAGATGAATCTTCTCGCCATCTGACTGCTTTTGTTACCCCAGAGGGTACTTTTCAGTTCTGTAGGATGCCCTTTGGCATTGCCTCTGCAGCAGCAGTCTTTCAGAGATTGATGTCAAGCATGTTTGATCATTTATCTCAAGTGGTGGTTTTCCAAGATGACATTTTGGTGTTTACTGAAAGTGAAGCTGAACATAATCTAGTAGTAGAAAATGTTTTGAGTATATTGGAAGAAAGAGGTGCCACTTTAAGGAAAGACAAGTGTATTTTCAAAACCAAGGAAATAGAGTATCTGGGTCATGTTTTTTCAGCTGAGGGTATCAAGCCAAAACCTTGCTTTGTTAAAAGCATTTTGGATGCTCCTGCTCCAAAGAACAAAGACCAATTACTCTCCTTTTTGGGTCTTTGCGAGTTTTATGCTAAATTTTTGAAAAATTTTGCAAACTTAACAGAAGCATTTAGACCCTTACTTAAGAAAAATGCAGATTATAACTGGTCTGAGTCTTGTGATCAGACCTTTAGGGTTATAAAAGAGAGAATCATCAATGCTCCAGCTCTACAATCATTCTCAGAGAAAAGGGATACTGTTGTCACTGTGGATGCTTGTGAATATGGTTTGGGGGCTGTTCTTACTCAATTGGAGAATGGACGTGAGTTCACTATTGGTTTTGCTTCACGTACTTTAAGGGACACAGAACGTAAATATTCTGTGATCGAAAAAGAGTTGCTTGCTTGTGTGTGGAGTGTTGAGAAATTCAAAGCTTATGTTTGGGGCAGACATTTCACATTAAGAACTGACCATTGTCCTTTAGTAAATATTCTATCGGGAAAGAAGATCAAACGCACCACTGCCAGGATTTCAAGACTTGCTGCTAAACTGTTAGAGTTTTCATTTACAATAGAGTACATTCCTGGGGGGAAAAACTCCCGAGCTGATTGTCTTTCTCGTCTTCCCATTGATGAAGGTGACAGTCATGATTGGGAAGACGAGATCGAAGAATGTTTTATTGCATACATAGGAGATGCAAGCTTTTCGGAGAGCGAGTGGATTTCTGCATTGGAATCAGATTGCACGTTAAGTGAAGTCATCAAATTTTTGCGGTCAGGTTGGCCAAAAGAATCTTTGTTGTCCAGAGAGGTACAACCTTTTTGGAAGGTTGCAGATGAATTATCTTTGGAGGGTAACTTGCTAGTTCGTGGAGAGAAATTAGTGGCACCTTTTTCGCTTTATCAGCAGGTGATAAAGTTGGCTCACAGTGGGCATTTGGGTTCCACTCTGACTAAGAGGAAAGTCAGGGAGAGATTTTGGTGGCCTCGCATGGACTCACAGATTGAAGATTTTGTATTGAACTGTACCAAATGTAAGTCTAGTGATAAGGTGTTAATAACGGAACGTGAAGTTGAGTCAGTAAGTTTGTGCCCAAAGAGAGTGTGGCAACGTGTTAGCGTTGATTTTCTAGGTCCATACCAAATTTTACCTCATAATTTGAGATACTTTATTGTGATGGTAGATCATCTCTCCAGATGGGTTGAGGTCGAACCTGTGTCAGAACCAACCACAAGAAAAGTCCTTGAATGTTTTTTTAAAGTGTTTTCTAGAGAGGGTTTTCCAGCAGAACTTTTGACTGATAATGGGGTTCAATTTGTTTCATCTGAAATGTCTTCTTTTTTAGAGAATTGTAAGATTAGACATTTGAGAACACCTCTTCATCACCCCCAGAGTAATGGGAAAGTTGAGCGTTTTAATAAGGTGTTAGTTGAATGCATACAAGCTTCCATTAAGAGCAATATGGATGTGGCTCAATCGATTCATGAACTGGTGTGGTCTCACCGCACCACTCCGCATTCTGTCACTGGAAAATCTCCTTTTCAACTTATGAGAGGTAGAGAGGCCGCTACTGAATTGTGTCCGTTTTGGATTCTTAAGGTGTTGCCCAAACCAGGGAATGTTGGCATTTGGTGTGAAACTGCTGAGTACAATTCGAATTTGTTTAATTCCAGAAAATTGGAGAACAAAAAGGGTTCGTTGACGAAACCTTGCAAGCTAAAAGTAGGGGATTGGGTTCGTGTTAGGAATCCTGTCTTGGTTGGTAAGGGATTTTCCAAGTACAGAGATCCTGTTCAAATTTGTGAGGTGAGGAAGAATGCTGTGAAGCTTTCTGATGGCAATTGGTGGGGTATTTCTCGTGTTGCATTCATCCCACGTGATGATTCTGTCCCAAAGGTAGTTGCAGAATTACCAAGAGGCGAGTCTGTTCCGCGTAGGAGTGATCGTTTACACAGGAGGCCCACAAGATTTAATGATTTTGTTTCTCATTAAAGTTTTAAAGGGGAGGGAATGATGGTTGGTGTTTTATTATTGAACTGTTTCAATGTGGGGATTCTTTTCATGTTTCTTAAGAGTTGTATGCATTGATTTAAATGCACTCTTAGTTTGGATTTGTATGTACTTAGTAATGTATAGGTGGTGTATTGGTTTTTTACTGTTTTTAATTTGCTTCTTTTCTTTATCTTAAAAAAGGGGGATGTGTGGTAATGTGGTTCTAACATGCTTCTGGTTTGGAATGCGTTGAGCTCATGGAGCAAGTGTTCCGACTGTCGTATTAAGATTCTGAAATGTTCAGTTGCTCCTGAGCCCCTTCCTGGTTGGATGTATCCTTTTAATAAACCATCTACAACCAGCAAATCCTGAGTGGTACATCTCTACAGGTCCACAACTACTTTCACCTGGGGGGTGCAGCGCTGCCATGTTATTCCGCAATACCATGTGGACACACGAAGGAGTTGGGAGTGGAAGACGTCCCCCAGGGAGGGAGGGAGCGGGGAGCTGGAGATGTCCCGAGGGAGGGGTAGATGACCCCGAGGGAAGGGGGAAAGGGAGATGTCCTAAGGAGGGAGGGGGAGCAGGAGATGTCACTGGCGGGGGCGGGAGATGTCCCTGAGGGAGGGGGGAGTGGGATATGCCCCCCCCCAGTGAGGGAGAAGAGGGAGATGTCTCCAACGGAGGTGGGAATGGGAGGTGTCCCCGAGGACAGAGGGTGGAGTGTGAGATGTCCCCAAGGGTGGGGAGCTGGAGATGTCCCAGAGGGAGGGGAAAAAGGAGATGTTTCCAAGGGAGGGGGAGCAGGATATGTCCTTTAGAGAGGGGGGAGCAGGAGATGTCCCAGACGGAGGGGGGGCGTGAGATGTCACCCAGGGAAGGGGGAGCAGGAGATGTCACCAAGGAGGGAGGGGGAGTGGAAGATGTCCTCCAGGGAGAGGGAGCAGGAGATGTCCCTGATGAGTGAGGGGAAGCGGGAGATGTCCCGAGGAGGGAGTGGAGAGGTGGAGAGGGAGATAGCCCCCGGGAGGGGGGGCAGGAGATGTCTCTGAGGCAGGTGGAGCGGCAGAAGTCCCGGGGAGAGGGGGGTGGTAGATGGCCCAGAGAGAGGGAGGAGTGGGAAATGTCCCTGAGGGAGGGGAAGCGGGAGAAGTCCCAGACAGAGTGGGGGAGCAGCAGATGTCGCCAAGGGAGGGAGGAGCGAGAGATGTCCCTGAGGAGGGAGGATATGCGGGAGATGTCCTCCAGGAAGGGGGGAGCGGGAGATGTCCCGCAGATAGAGGGTAGCGGGAGATGTCCCTGAGGAGGGAGGGGGTGCAGGAGATGTGTCTAGGGGAGGGGGAGAGGGAGATGTCACCATGGGAGGGGCTAGCGTGAGATGTTCCCGAGGAGGGAGGGGGAGCAGGAGATGTGTCTGTGGGAGGGAGGGAGGGAGATGTACCCATAGGAGGGGGTAGCTGGAGATGTCCCTTAGGAGGGAGGGGAAACAGTCAATGTCTCCCAGGATGTGAGGAGCGGGAGATGTTCTCAAGCGAAGGGTGTGCGGGAGATGCCCCTGAGGGAGTTAGCAGCTGGACATGTCCCAGAGAGAGGGAGAAGTTGGAGATGTCCCTGATGGAGGGAGGCATGAGTGGGAGATGTCCCTAAGGGAGGGGGGTATGGGAGATCTCCCTGAGGACGGAGGAGGGAGCAGGAGATGTCCCCGATGAGGGAAGGGGTAGCGGGAGATGTCCCTAAGGAGGGGAGTGCAGGAGATGTTCCAGTGGGAGGGGGGAATGGGAGATGTCCCAAGGGAGGAGGGAGCTGGAGATGTACCCGAGGAAGGGGGGGGCGGATAATGTCCTTAAGGAGGGGAGGCAGGAGATGTCCCAAGGGAGCGGGAGATGTGCCCAAGGGAGGGGGGAGCAGGAGATGTCCTAAGAGAGGGGGAGGGAAAGTTGTCCCAAGGATGGATGGGTGAGCGTGAGCTGTCTCGGTGCCAGGGGGAGGGGGGGAAATCCCAGAGGGAGGTGAGAACTGGAGATGTCCTGAGAGAGGGGGAGGGAGAGTTGTCCCAAGGATGGATGGGTGAGCATGAGATGTCCCGGTGCCAGGGGGAGAAGTCCCAGAGGGACTGGGAAGTGGGTGATGTCCCCGAGGGAGGTGAGAACTGGAGATGTCCCAGAGAGAGGGAGGAGTTGGAGTTGTCCCTGAGGGAGGGAGAAGCGGGAATTGTCCCTGAGGGAGGGGGAGCGGGAGATGGCCCTGAGGGAGTGGGGGAATGGTAGATGTCTCCAAGGGAGGGGGAGCAATAGATTTCCCAGAGGGAGGGGGAGCAGTAGAAGTCCCAGGGGGAGGGGTGGGAGATGTCCCTGAGGGATGTGGGAGCGGGAGATGTCCTCAAGCGAATGGTGTGCGGGAGATATTCCTGAGGGAGGGGGGAGCAGGAGATGTCCCTGAGAGAGGGGGGAGCGGGAGATGTCTTTGAGAAAGGGGGGAGCGGGAGATGTCCCTGAGGGAGGGAGGAGCGGGAGTTGTCCCTGAGGGAGGGGGAGCGGGAGATGTCCCCGAGGGAGGGGGGAGCAGGAGTTGTCCCTGAGGGAGTGGGGGAATGGTAGATGTCTCCAAGGATGGGGGAGCAACAGATTTCCCAGAGGGAGGGGGAGCGGGAGATGTTCCTGAGGAGGGAGGATGTGCAGGAGATGTCCTCCAGGAAGGGGGGAGCGGGAGATGTCCCCCAGGGAGGGGGTTTCAGGAGATGACCCTTAGGAGAGAGGGGGAGCAGGAGATGTTTCTGGGGGAGGGGGAGCGGGAGATGTTCCCCAGGAAGTGAGGAGCGGGAGATGTCCAAGAGGGATGTGGGAGCAGGAGATGTCCTCAAGCGAATGGTGTATGGGGGATGTCCCTGAGGGGGGGGAGCAGGAGATATCAGCAAGGGAGGGGGTAGTGGGAGATGTCCTTGAGAAAGGGGGGAGCTGGAGATGTCCTTGAGAGAGGGGGTAGCGGAAGAAGTTCCTGGGGGAGGGGGGAGCGGGAGATGTCCCCGGGGAGGGGGAGCAGAGATGTCTCCAAAGAGGGAGTGTGGAGAGGGTGATGTCCCCGAGGGAGGGGGGAGGGGGAGATGTCCCCAGGGTTGGGGGAGCCGGAGATGTCTTTGAGGGAGGGAGGCGGGAGATGTCCCAAGGGAGGGGGAGATGTGCCCAAGGGAGGGGTGAGCAGGAGATGTCCTGAGAGAGGGGGAGGGAAAGTTGTCCCAAGGATGGATGGGTGAGCGAGAGATGTCTCGGTGCCAGGGGGAGGGGGGGAAGTCCCAGAGGGAGGTGGGAACTGAAGATGTCCCAGAGAGAGGGAGGAGTTGGAGATGTCCTTGAGGGAGGGAGGAGCGGGAGTTGTCCCTGAGGGAGCGGGAGATGGCCCTGAGGGAGTGGGGGAATGGTATATGTCTCCAAGGATGGGGGGACAACAGATTTCCCAGAGGGAGGGGGAGTGGGAGATGTCCCTGAGGAGAGAGGATGTACGGGAGATGTCCTCCAGGAAGGCGGGAGATGTCCCCCAGGGAGGGGGTTTCAGGAGATGACCCTGAGGAGAGAGGGGGAGCAGGAGATGTGTCTGGGGGAGGGGGAGCCGGAGATGTCCCCCAGGATGTGAGGAGCGGGAGATGTCCAAGAGGCATGTGGGAGCGGGAGATGTCCTCAAGCGAATGGTGTGCGGGAGATATCCCTGAGGGAGGGGGGAGCAGGAGATGACCCTGAGAGAGGGGGGAGCGGGAGATGTCCTTGAGAAAGGGGGGAGCGGGAGATGTCCCTGAGGGAGGGAGGAGCGGGAGTTGTCGCTGAGGGAGGGGGAGCGGGAGATGTCCCCGAGGGAGGGGGGAGCAGGAGTTGTCCCTGAGGGAGTGGGGGAATGGTAGATGTCTCCAAGGATGGGGGAGCAACAGATTTCCCAGAGGGAGGGGGAGCGGGAGATGTCCCTGGGGAGGGAGGATGTGCAGGAGATGTCCTCCTGGAAGGGGGGAGCGGGAGATGTCCCCCAGGGAGGGGGTTTCAGGAGATGAACCTGAGGAGAGAGGGGGAGCAGGAGATGTTTCTGGGGGAGGGGGAGCGGGAGATGTCCCCCAGGAAGTGAGGAGCGGGAGATGTCCAAGAGGGATGTGGGAGCAGGAGATGTCCTCAAGCGAATGGTGTATGGGGGATGTCCCTGAGGGGGGGGGAGCAGGAGATATCAGCAAGGGAGGGGGTAGTGGGAGATGTCCTTGAGAAAGGGGGGAGCTGGAGATGTCCTTGAGAGAGGGGGGAGTGGAAGAAGTCCCTGGGGGAGGGGGGAGCGGGAGATGTCCCCGGGGAGGGGGAGCAGAGATGTCTCCAAAGAGGGAGTGTGGAGAGGGTGATGTCCCCGAGGGAGGGGGGAGGGGGAGATGTCTCCAGGGTTGGGGGAGCCGGAGATGTCTTTGAGGGAGGGAGGCGGGAGATGTCCCCGAGGACCTCAGTCTGTGAATAAAATGCACCACAAAGCTGAATTATTCATTGAACTCACTGTGTTGTCTCTTCTTTATTGGGGCTCCTTTGTGTGAAGGGGGAGGCTATATAGCCATCCCCCACCATGCTGGCGACCTCTTGTTCGCCTCGCACGCCGCATTTTCGGAAGTGTCCCGGGATCCGCGCTTATTTGCGGTTGTTAGACGGACCGGGAGGGTCGGCCGAGGACAAGGGGAGAGGTCTCCGGGGAGAGCCGTCTCCAGCGATCGTACAGATAAATAACTTCCCCCCCCACAGACAGACACCACACCAGGAGAAGTTTTAGCATTCTTTATAGGCAATTTCTTAAGGTACGATGAAAAGGTACAGGGAGGTCTGGACTCAGGGGTCCCCTCGATTCAAGTTTCTCAGGATGGGGAAAAGGGGGTAGCGGGACAGTCTGGTTACCAGTCTGGTAGTTGAGGTGGTATGGTGGATAGCTCACAATCCTCGAGCTCGGTGTTCTCGCTTGGACGGGCCGCGGCAGCGCCAGCAGTTCCCGGTGAAGATGGTCGAAACACGGTCCGCGGCAGCGCCAGCAGGTCCCGGTGAAGATGGTCGATACACGGTCCGCGGCAGCGCCAGCAGGTCCCGGTGAAGATGGTTGTTACAACGGACCGCGGCAGCGCCAGCAGGTCCCGATGAGAATGGATGTTGCAGAAGGCCGCGGCAGCGCCAGCAGGCAGGTCGATAGTTCCCAAGGCAGGGCTACGGCAGCGCCAGTAGTCCGTCAAGGCTGAGTTCTCTCGGTGTCTCTCGACTCCAGGATACAACTGCCTTCCTGCTCCGGAGCTGCCCTAGTTATAGGACTGGCGCCCTTTGATGTCCGGACCCTCGCACTTGGAGGTCGGAGGGTCCGGGATGAAGGTGTCCAGACACCCAGCAGGGGGTGGAGCCAGCGCCTGGGGGAGCTGGAGGCGATCGGCACCTGGCGGGGGAGAGCCCTTGACGCTTCGTTCTCCCATTGACCTGCCAAGTGGTCCGTTCACCTCCTGGGTGGATGGTGGTGCCGGGATGTCGGGGCCGGCCAGGCCCAGGGTTAGGGTCAGGTGGAGGCCACGCGGCCTCGTGGCGCAAGGCCCAAGATGGCGGCTTGATCCGGTCGGGGGAGCCGGTGGTGGTTCGGTCCCGTGATACATGGAGGTCCGGGGGCAGGAGTTCCGTCGGGAGACGGGGTGCAAGTGATTCTTGTGGGTAACACCTGGCGGGCCGGGGCTTGGGCCCTGTCATGCGGGGAGGGAGCAAGCCCTTCGTGTGGCCTGTCCAACAGCGGTGAATGCTGTGCCCCCCTTCCCCGAAGTTGGGCGGCTGTGCCCGGCTCCTGCCGTGGCGGCGTTCGCCATGGGGGGGAGCAGCTCCCGGGGACAAGGGTGGCAGTACCCCTCCACAGGTCGTGGCCGGCGCTGTTACCGGGGAGTGGGCATTTAGTATTTGCGGGCCCAGAGCAATTTGTACGCTCCGGCCGGGACCCGGCCCAACTCGGGCGCCATGGGTTGCCGCTGCTGGTGGTCGCGGGGCTCTGTCCCAAGTGGTATCGGGGTGGGGAAAATAGCGATCCTTTTGAGCCTCCCTCCTCTTCCTGGTTATTGCCTGCCGGTAGCTCCCGCCAAGCAGGGGTATGCGGCTCCCACCAGCAGGCCACTTTCGGGGCCCTGACCCCCACGCCTGCCTTCGCCTACCTCTCGGGGGGAGGAACGGGGTTGCACTCGCAGGAGTGGAAGGAGCACGACAGGACTGTTGCGGGAGAGGGGGGGAGCCCACCAGTTTGCGGTCGTGGCTGGTCCCGCCCGGCGGGGACAGGCAGAGCAAACCGAACCTTCACGGTTTCCCCTTGCACCCAGTCTTACCCGACTGGTCCACGGTGCCTTTCCCGGTGTATTAGCGGGCCCCGTCCACTGCTTTCCTCGCGGCTCATGGCACCTGCAGCCGCGCAACCCCTCCATGACACCTTCCCGGCCCGCGTGTTCCCCCAGGAGTGGGCCAGCGAGGCACGCTCAGACTGGTCTGCAGCGCATGGCTATAGGGTGCGGCGCTTCAGCTATCCCTGCCCCTGCCAGGCAGTGACACACGCTACCCCTGCCTAGTACCCCCAGCCCCAGGAGTGGGCCAGCGAGGCACGCTCAGACTGGTCTGCTGCGCATGGCTATAGGGTGCGGCGCTTCAGCTATCCCTGCCCTTGCCAGGCAGTGACACACGCTACCCCTGCCTAGTACCCCCAGCCCCAGGAGTGGGCCAGCGAGGCACGCTCAGACTGGTCTGCTGTGCATGGCTATAGGGTGCGGCGCTTCAGCTATCCCTGCCCCTGCCAGGCAGTGACACACGCTACCCCTGCCTAGTACCCCCAGCCCCAGGAGTGGGCCAGCGAGGCACGCTCAGACTGGTCTGCTGCGCATGGCTAGAGGTTGCGGCGCTTCAGCTATCCCTGCCCCTGCCAGGCAGTGACACACGCTACCCCTGCCTAGTACCCCCAGCCCCAGGAGTGGGCCAGCGAGGCACGCTCAGACTGGTCTGCTGCGCATGGCTAGAGGGTGCGGCACTTCAGCTATCCCTGCCCCTGCCAGGCAGTGACACACGCTACCCCTGCCTAGTACCCCCAGCCCCAGGAGTGGGCCAGCGAGGCACGCTCAGACTGGTCTGCTGCGCATGGCTAGAGGGTGCGGCGCTTCAGCTATCCCTGCCCCTGCCAGGCAGTGACACACGCTACCCCTGCCTAGTACCCCCAGCCCCAGGATTCGGCCAGGGAGGCACGCTCAGACTGGTCTGCTGCGCATGGCTAGAGGGTGCGGCGCTTCAGCTATCCCTGCCTCTGCCAGGCAGTGACACACGCTACCCCTGCCTAGTACCCCCAGCCCCAGGAGTGGGCCAGCGAGGCACTCTCAGACTGGTCTGCTGCGCATGGCTAGAGGGTGCGGCGCTTCAGCTATCCCTGCCCCTGCCAGGCAGTGACACACGCTACCCCTGCCTAGTACCCCCAGCCCCAGGAGTGGGGCAGCGAGGCACGCTCAGACTGGTCTTCTGCGCATGGCTGGAGGGTGCGGCGCTTCAGCTATCCCTGCCCCTGCCAGGCAGTGACACACGGTACCCCTGCCTAGTACCCCCAGCACCAGGAGTGGGCCAGCGAGGCACGCTCAGACTGGTCTGCTGCGCATGGCTAGAGGGTGCGGCGCTTCAGCTATCCCTGCCCCTGCCAGGCAGTGACACACGCTACCCCTGCCTAGTACCCCCAGCCCCAGGAGTGGGCAGCGCCAGCAGGTCCCGGTGAAGATGGTCGAAACACGGTCCGCGGCAGCGCCAGCAGGTCCCGGTGAAGATGGTCGATACACGGTCCGCGGCAGCGCCAGCAGGTCCCGGTGAAGATGGTTGTTACAACGGACCGCGGCAGCGCCAGCAGGTCCCGATGAGGATGGATGTTGCAGAAGGCCGCGGCAGCGCCAGCAGGCAGGTCGATAGTTCCCAAGGCAGGGCTACGGCAGCGCCAGTAGTCCGTCAAGGCTGAGTTCTCTCGGTGTCTCTCGACTCCAGGATACAACTGCCTTCCTGCTCCGGAGCTGCCCTAGTTATAGGACTGGCGCCCTTTGATGTCCGGACCCTCGCACTTGGAGGTCGGAGGGTCCGGGATGAAGGTGTCCAGACACCCAGCAGGGGGTGGAGCCAGCGCCTGGGGGAGCTGGAGGCGATCGGCACCTGGCGGGGGAGAGCCCTTGACGCTTCGTTCTCCCATTGACCTGCCAAGTGGTCCGTTCACCTCCTGGGTGGATGGTGGTGCCGGGATGTCGGGGCCGGCCAGGCCCAGGGTTAGGGTCGGGTGGAGGCCACGCGGCCTCGTGGTGCAAGGCCCAAGATGGCGGCTTGATCCGGCCGGGGGAGCCGGTGGTGGTTCGGTCCCGTGATACATGGAGGTCCGGGGGCAGGAGTTCCGTCGGGAGACTGGGTGCGGGTGATTCTTGTGGGTAACACCTGGCGGGCCGGGGCTTGGGCCCTGTCATGCGGGGAGGGAGCAAGCCCTTCGTGTGGCCTGTCCAACAGCGGTGAATGCTGTGCCCCCCTTCCCCGAAGTTGGGCGGCTGTGCCCGGCTCCTGCCGTGGCGGCGTTCGCCATGGGGGGGAGCAGCTCCCGGGGACAAGGGTGGCAGTACCCCTCCACAGGTCGTGGCCGGCGCTGTTACCGGGGAGTGGGCATTTAGTATTTGCGGGCCCAGAGCAATTTGTACGCTCCGGCCGGGACCCGGCCCAACTCGGGCGCCATGGGTTGCCGCTGCTGGTGGTCGCGGGGCTCTGTCCCAAGTGGTATCGGGGTGGGGAAAATAGCGATCCTTTTGAGCCTCCCTCCTCTTCCTGGTTATTGCCTGCCGGTAGCTCCCGCCAAGCAGGGGTATGCGGCTCCCACCAGCAGGCCACTTTCGGGGCCCTGACCCCCACGCCTGCCTTCGCCTACCTCTCGGGGGGAGGAACGGGGTTGCACTCGCAGGAGTGGAAGGAGCACGACAGGACTGTTGCGGGTGAGGGGGGGAGCCCACCAGTTTGCGGTCGTGGCTGGTCCCGCCCGGCGGGGACAGGCAGAGCAAACCGAACCTTCACGGTTTCCCCTTGCACCCAGTCTTACCCGACTGGTCCACGGTGCCTTTCCCGGTGTATTAGCGGGCCCCGTCCACTGCTTTCCTCGCGGCTCATGGCACCTGCAGCCGCGCAACCCCTCCATGACAACTTCCCGGCCCGCGTGTTCCCCCAGGAGTGGGCCAGCGAGGCACGCTCAGACTGGTCTGCAGCGCATGGCTATAGGGTGCGGCGCTTCAGCTATCCCTGCCCCTGCCAGGCAGTGACACACGCTACCCCTGCCTAGTACCCCCAGCCCCAGGAGTGGGCCAGCGAGGCACGCTCAGACTGGTCTGCTGCGCATGGCTATAGGGTGCGGCGCTTCAGCTATCCCTGCCCTTGCCAGGCAGTGACACACGCTACCCCTGCCTAGTACCCCCAGCCCCAGGAGTGGGCCAGCGAGGCACGCTCAGACTGGTCTGCTGCGCATGGCTATAGGGTGCGGCGCTTCAGCTATCCCTGCCCCTGCCAGGCAGTGACACACGCTACCCCTGCCTAGTACCCCCAGCCCCAGGAGTGGGCCAGCGAGGCACGCTCAGACTGGTCTGCTGCGCATGGCTAGAGGTTGCGGCGCTTCAGCTATCCCTGCCCCTGCCAGGCAGTGACACACGCTACCCCTGCCTAGTACCCCCAGCCCCAGGAGTGGGCCAGCGAGGCACGCTCAGACTGGTCTGCTGCGCATGGCTAGAGGGTGCGGCACTTCAGCTATCCCTGCCCCTGCCAGGCAGTGACACACGCTACCCCTGCCTAGTACCCCCAGCCCCAGGAGTGGGCCAGCGAGGCACGCTCAGACTGGTCTGCTGCGCATGGCTAGAGGGTGCGGCGCTTCAGCTATCCCTGCCCCTGCCAGGCAGTGACACACGCTACCCCTGCCTAGTACCCCCAGCCCCAGGATTCGGCCAGGGAGGCACGCTCAGACTGGTCTGCTGCGCATGGCTAGAGGGTGCGGCGCTTCAGCTATCCCTGCCTCTGCCAGGCAGTGACACACGCTACCCCTGCCTAGTACCCCCAGCCCCAGGAGTGGGCCAGCGAGGCACTCTCAGACTGGTCTGCTGCGCATGGCTAGAGGGTGCGGCGCTTCAGCTATCCCTGCCCCTGCCAGGCAGTGACACACGCTACCCCTGCCTAGTACCCCCAGCCCCAGGAGTGGGCCAGCGAGGCACGCTCAGACTGGTCTTCTGCGCATGGCTGGAGGGTGCGGCGCTTCAGCTATCCCTGCCCCTGCCAGGCAGTGACACACGGTACCCCTGCCTAGTACCCCCAGCCCCAGGAGTGGGCCAGCGAGGCACGCTCAGACTGGTCTGCTGCGCATGGCTAGAGGGTGCGGCGCTTCAGCTATCCCTGCCCCTGCCAGGCAGTGACACACGCTACCCCTGCCTAGTACCCCCAGCCCCAGGAGTGGGCCAGCGAGGCATGCTCAGACTGGTCTGCTGCGCATGGCTAGAGGGTGTGGCGCTTCAGCTATCCCTGCCCCTGCCAGGCAGTGACACACGCTACCCCTGCCTAGTACCCCCAGCCCCAGGAGTGGGCCAGCGAGGCACGCTCAGACTGGTCTGCTGCGCATGGCTATAGGGTGCGGCGCTTCAGCTATCCCTGCCCCTGCCAGGCAGTGACACACGCTACCCCTGCCTAGTACCCCCAGCCCCAGGAGTGGGCCAGCGAGGCACGCTCAGACTGGTCTGCTGCGCATGGCTAGAGGGTGCGGCGCTTCAGCTATCCCTGCCCCTGCCAGGCAGTGACACGCGCTACCCCTGCCTAGTACCCCCAGCCCCATGAGTGGGCCAGCGAGGCACGCTCAGACTGGTCTTCTGCGCATGGATATAGGGTGCGGCGCTTCGGCTATCCCTGCCCCTGCCAGGCAGTGACACGCGCTACCCCTGCCTAGTACCCCCAGCCCCATGAGTGGGCCAGCGAGGTACGCTCAGACTGGTCTGCTGCGCATGGCTATAGGGTGCGGCGCTTCAGCTATCCCTGCCCTTGCCAGGCAGTGACACACGCTACCCCTCCCTAGTACCCCCAGCCCCAGGAGTGGGCCAGTGAGGCACGCTCAGACTGGTCTGCTGCGCATGGCTAGAGGGTGCTGCGCTTCAGCTATCCCTGCCCCTGCCAGGCAGTGACACACGCTAGCCCTGCCTAGTACCCCCAGCCCCAGGAGTGGGCCAGCGAGGCACGCTCAGACTGGTCTGCTGCGCATGGCTAGAGGGTGCGGCGCTTCGGCTATCCCAGCCCCTGCCAGGCAGTGACACACGCTACCCCTGCCTAGTACCCCCAGCCCCAGGAGTGGGCCAGCGAGGCACGCTCAGACTGGTCTGCTGCGCATGGCTATAGGGTGCGGCGCTTCGGCTATCCCTGCCCCTGCCAGGCAGTGACACACGCTACCCCTGCCTAGTACCCCCAGCACCAGGAGTGGCCAGCGAGGCACGCTCAGACTGGTCTGCTGCGCATGGCTATAGGGTGCGGCGCTTCGGCTATCCCTGCCCCTGCCAGGCAGTGACACACCCTACCCCTGCCTAGTACCCCCAGCCCCAGGAGTGGGCCAGCGAGGCACGCTCAGACTGGTCTGCTGCACATGGCTATAGGGTGCGGCGCTTCGGCTATCCCTGCCCCTGCCAGGCAGTGACACACGCTACCCCTGCCTAGTACCCCCAGCCCCAGGAGTGGGCCAGCGAGGCACGCTCAGACTGGTCTGCTGCCAATGGCTAGAGGGTGCGGCACTTTGGCTATCCCTGCCCCTGCCAGGCAGTGACACACGCTACCCCTGCCTAGTACCCCCAGCCCCAGGAGTGGGCCAGCGAGGCACGCTCAGACTGGTCTGCTGCGCATGGCTAGAGGGTGCGGCGCTTCAGCTATCCCGGCCCCTGCCAGGCAGTGACACACGCTACCCCTGCCTAGTACCCCCAGCCCCAGGAGTGGGCCAGCGAGTCACGCTCAGACTGGTCTGCTGCGCATGGCTATAGGGTGCGGCGCTTCCGCTATCCCTGCCCTTGCCAGGCAGTGACACACGCTACCCCTGCCTAGTACCCCCAGCCCCAGGTGTGGGCCAGCGAGGCACGCTCAGACTGGTCTGCTGCGCATGGCTATAGGGTGCGGCGCTTCAGCTATCCCTGCCCCTGCCAGGCAGTGACACATGCTACCCCTGCCTAGTACCCCCAGCCCCAGGAGTGGGCCAGCGAGGCTGGCTCAGACTGCTCTGCTGCGCATGGCTATAGGGTGCGGCGCTTCATCTATCCCTGCCCCTGCCAGGCAGTGACACACGCTACCCCTGCCTAGTACCCCCAGCCCCAGGAGTGGGCCAGCGAGGCACGCTCAGACTGGTCTGCTGCGCATGGCTATAGGGTGCGGCGCTTCAGCTATCCCTGCCCCTGCCAGGCAGTGACACACGCTACCCCTTTCTAGTACCCCCAGCCCCAGGAGTGGGCCAGCGAGGCACGCTCAGACTGGTCTGCTGCGCATGGCTATAGGGTGCGGCGCTTCGGCTATCCCTGCCCCTGCCAGGCAGTGACACACGCTACCCCTGCCTAGTACCCCAAGCCCCAGGAGTGGGCCAGCGAGGCACGCTCAGACTGGTCTGCTGCACATGGCTAGAGGGTGCGGCGCTTCGGCTATCCCTGCCCCTGCCAGGCAGTGACACACGCTAACCCTGCCTAGTACCCCCAGCCCCAGGAGTGGGCCAGCGAGGCACGCTCAGACTGGTCTGCTGCGCATGGCTATAGGGTGCGGCGCTTCAGCTATCCCTGCCCTTGCCAGGCAGTGACACACGCTACCCCTGCCTAGTACCCCCAGCCCCAGGAGTGGGCCAGCGAGGCACGCTCAGACTGGTCTGCTGCGCATGGCTATAGGGTGCGGCGCTTTGGCTATCCCTGCCCCTGCCAGGCAGTGACACACGCTGCCCCTGCCTAGTACCCCCAGCCCCAGGAGTGGGCCAGCGAGGCACGCTCAGACTGGTCTGCTGCGCATGGCTATAGGGTGCGGCGCTTCAGCTATCCCTGCCCTTGCCAGGCAGTGACACACGCTACCCCTCCCTCGTACCCCCAGCCCCAGGAGTGGGCCAGTGAGGCACGCTCAGACTGGTCTGCTGCGCATGGCTAGAGGGTGCTGCGCTTCAGCTATCCCTGCCCCTGCCAGGCAGTGACACACGCTACCCCTGCCTAGTACCCCCAGCCCCAGGAGTGGGCCAGCGAGGCACGCTCAGACTGGTCTGCTGCGCATGGCTAGAGGGTGCGGCGCTTCGGCTATCCCAGCCCCTGCCAGGCAGTGACACACGCTACCCCTGCCTAGTACCCCCAGCCCCAGGAGTGGGCCAGCGAGGCACGCTCAGACTGGTCTGCTGCGCATGGCTATAGGGTGCGGCGCTTCGGCTATCCCTGCCCCTGCCAGGCAGTGACACACGCTACCCCTGCCTAGTACCCCCAGCACCAGGAGTGGGCCAGCGAGGCACGCTCAGACTGGTCTGCTGCGCATGGCTATAGGGTGCGGCGCTTCGGCTATCCCTGCCCCTGCCAGGCAGTGACACACCCTACCCCTGCCTAGTACCCCCAGCCCCAGGAGTGGGCCAGCGAGGCACGCTCAGACTGGTCTGCTGCACATGGCTATAGGGTGCGGCGCTTCGGCTATCCCTGCCCCTGCCAGGCAGTGACACACGCTACCCCTGCCTAGTACCCCCAGCCCCAGGAGTGGGCCAGCGAGGCACGCTCAGACTGGTCTGCTGCGCATGGCTAGAGGGTGCGGCACTTTGGCTATCCCTGCCCCTGCCAGGCAGTGACACACGCTACCCCTGCCTAGTACCCCCAGCCCCAGGAGTGGGCCAGCGAGGCACGCTCAGACTGGTCTGCTGCGCATGGCTAGAGGGTGCGGCGCTTCAGCTATCCCGGCCCCTGCCAGGCAGTGACACACGCTACCCCTGCCTAGTACCCCCAGCCCCAGGAGTGGGCCAGCGAGTCACGCTCAGACTGGTCTGCTGCGCATGGCTATAGGGTGCGGCGCTTCCGCTATCCCTGCCCTTGCCAGGCAGTGACACACGCTACCCCTGCCTAGTACCCCCAGCCCCAGGTGTGGGCCAGCGAGGCACGCTCAGACTGGTCTGCTGCGCATGGCTATAGGGTGCGGCGCTTCAGCTATCCCTGCCCCTGCCAGGCAGTGACACATGCTACCCCTGCCTAGTACCCCCAGCCCCAGGAGTGGGCCAGCGAGGCTGGCTCAGACTGGTCTGCTGCGCATGGCTATAGGGTGCGGCGCTTCATCTATCCCTGCCCCTGCCAGGCAGTGACACACGCTACCCCTGCCTAGTACCCCCAGCCCCAGGAGTGGGCCAGCGAGGCACGCTCAGACTGGTCTGCTGCGCATGGCTATAGGGTGCGGCGCTTCAGCTATCCCTGCCCCTGCCAGGCAGTGACACACGCTACCCCTTTCTAGTACCCCCAGCCCCAGGAGTGGGCCAGCGAGGCACGCTCAGACTGGTCTGCTGCGCATGGCTATAGGGTGCGGCGCTTCGGCTATCCCTGCCCCTGCCAGGCAGTGACACACGCTACCCCTGCCTAGTACCCCAAGCCCCAGGAGTGGGCCAGCGAGGCACGCTCAGACTGGTCTGCTGCGCATGGCTAGAGGGTGCGGCGCTTCGGCTATCCCTGCCCCTGCCAGGCAGTGACACACGCTAACCCTGCCTAGTACCCCCAGCCCCAGGAGTGGGCCAGCGAGGCACGCTCAGACTGGTCTGCTGCGCATGGCTATAGGGTGCGGCGCTTCAGCTATCCCTGCCCTTGCCAGGCAGTGACACACGCTACCCCTGCCTAGTACCCCCAGCCCCAGGAGTGGGCCAGCGAGGCACGCTCAGACTGGTCTGCTGCGCATGGCTATAGGGTGCGGCGCTTTGGCTATCCCTGCCCCTGCCAGGCAGTGACACACGCTGCCCCTGCCTAGTACCCCCAGCCCCAGGAGTGGGCCAGCGAGGCACGCTCAGACTGGTCTGCTGCGCATGGCTATAGGGTGCGGCGCTTCGGCTATCCCTGCCCCTGCCAGGCAGTGACACACGCTAACCCTGCCTAG
This sequence comes from Triturus cristatus, assembly GCF_964204655.1. Taxonomy (NCBI): domain Eukaryota; kingdom Metazoa; phylum Chordata; class Amphibia; order Caudata; family Salamandridae; genus Triturus; species Triturus cristatus. Next base: position 1,876,031,981 of record NC_140590.1, read on the forward strand.
TACCCCCAGCCCCAGGAGTGGGCCAGCGAGGCACGCTCAGACTGGTCTGCTGCGCATGGCTAGAGGGTGCGGCGCTTCAGCTATCCCTGCCCCTGCCATGCAGTGACACACGCTACCCCTGCCTAGTACCCCCAGCCCCAGGAGTGGGCCAGCGAGGCACGCTCAGACTGGTCTGCTGCGCATGGCTATAGGGTGCGGCGCTTCAGCTATCCCTGCCCTTGCCAGGCAGTGACACACGCTACCCCTGCCTAGTACCCCCAGCCCCAGGAGTGGGCCAGCGAGGCACGCTCAGACTGGTCTGCTGCGCATGGCTAGAGGGTGCGGCGCTTCAGCTATCCCTGCCCTTGCCAGGCAGTGACACACGCTACCCCTCCCTAGTACCCCCAGCCCCAGGAGTGGGGCCAGCGAGGCACGCTCAGACTGGTCTGCTGCGCATGGCTATAGGGTACGGCGCTTCGGCTATCCCTGCCCCTGCCAGGCAGTGACACACGCTACCCCTGCCTAGTACCCCGAGCCCCAGGAGTGGGCCAGCGAGGCACGCTCAAACTGGTCTGCTGCGCATGGCTATAGGGTGCGACGCTTCGGCTATCCCTGCCCCTGCCAGGCAGTGACACACGCTACCCCTGCCTAGTACCCCCAGCCCCAGGAGTGGGCCAGCGAGGAACGCTCAGACTGGTCTGCTGCGCATGGCTATAGGGTGCGGCGCTTCAGCTATCCCTGCCCGTGCCAGGCAGTTACACACGCTACCCCTGCCTAGTACCCCCAGCCCCAGGAGTGGGCCAGCGAGGCACGCTCAGACTGGTCTGCTGCGCATGGCTATAGGGTGCGGCGCTTCGGCTATCCCTGCCCCTGCCAGGCAGTGACACACTGTTAGAAAAGGTAGACGGACTGGGAGGGTCGGCCGGGGTCAGGAGGAGAGGTCTCCGGGGAGAGCCGTCTCCAGCGATCGTACAGACAAGTAACTTCCCCCCCACAGACAGATACCACACACGGATAAGGTTCAGTGTTCTTTATAAGCACTTATTAAGGTACGGTTGAATGGTACAAAGAGGTCTGGACTCAGGGGTCCCCTCGATTAGAGTCTCGCAAGGTAGGGAAGGGGGTAGCGGGACAGTCTGTTTTCCAGTCAGGTAGTTCGGATGAGATGATGATGAGCTCACAATCCTCGAGCTTGGTGGTTAGGTGGTACGGGCCGCGGCAGCGCCAGCAGGTCCCAGAAAGATGGACGATGTACGGTCCGCGGCAGCGCCAGCAGGTCCCGGTGAGGATGGTCGTTACAACGGGCCGCGGCAGCGCCAGCAGGTCCCAGGAAGATGGACGATGTACGGTCCGCGGCAGCGCCAGCAGGTCCCGTTGAGGATGGTCGTTACAACGGGCCGCGGCAGCGCCAGCAGGTCCCAGGAAGATGGTCGATGTACGGTCCGCGGCAGCGCCAGCAGGTCCCGCGGAGGATGGTCGTTACAACGGGCCGCGGCAGCGCCAGCAGGTCCCAGGAAGATGGTCGTTGCAGAAGGCCGCGGCAGCGCCAGCAGGCAGGACGATGGTTCACAAGAGCGGGCTACGGCAGCGCCAGTAGACCGTCAGGGTTGAGTTCACTCGGTGTCTCTCGACTCCAGGATACAACAGCCTTCCCGCTCCGGAGCTGCCCCAGTTATAGGGCTGGTGCCCTTTGATGTCCGGACCCTCGCACTTGGAGGTCGGAGGGTCCGGGATGAAGGTGTCCAGACACCCAGCAGGGGGTGGAGCCAGTGCCTGGGGGAGCTGGGGGCGATCGGCACCTGGCGGGGGAGAGCCCTTGACACTTCGGTCTCCCATTGACCTGCCAAGTGGTCCGCTCACCTCCTGGGTGGATGATGGTGCCGGGATGTCGGGGCCGGCCAGGCCCGGGGTTAGGGTCGGGTTGAGGCCACGCGGCCGCGTGGTGCAGGGCCCAAGATGGCGGCTTGACCCGGCCGGGGAAGCCGGTGGGGCTGGAACCCGTGATGAGTAGAGGTCCGAGGGCAGAAGATCCGTCGGGAGACGGGGTACAGGTGCTTGTCGCGGGGATATGCCTGGTGGGCCGGAGCTCGGGCCCTGTCGTGCGGGGAGGGAGCAAGCCATCTGTGTGGCCTGTCCAACATGCGTCCCCCCCAGCTGAAGGCGGGGAGAGTCACCCATCTCCTTGGGGACTCTCTTCGTCGAGGCGGAAAAAGCGGGACAGGCCATCCGCGTTGGCGTGGTCTTGGCCTGGTCGGTGCTCCACGGTGAAGTCCATTCCCTGCAGGGAAATGGACCAGCGCAAGAGTTTTGGGTTCTCCCCCCGCATCTGCATCAGCCATTGCAGGGGTCGATGGTCGGTTTGTACCCGGAAGTGGGTACCGAAGAGATAGGGTCGGAGCTTTTTGAGGGCCCACACTACTGCAAATGCCTCCCTCTCGATGGTGCTCCAACGCTGTTCTCGGGCCAGGAGACGTCGACTGATGAAGGCCACCGGCTGGTCATGACCTTCGGGGTTCAACTGAGAGAGGACGGCTCCGATGCCGTGGTCGGAGGCGTCGGTCTGCACCACAAATTCCCGACTGTAATCGGGGGCCTGGAGCACAGGGGCGGTGCACAGGGCGGCCTTCAGCTTCTCGAAGGCCGCTTGACAATCAGGAGTCCAGTTGATCTGCTTCGGTTGGTTCTTGGACGTGAGACCCGTGAGGGGCCCCACGATGCTGCCGTAGTCCTTCACGAACCGCCGGTAGTAGCCGGTGAGCCCCAAGAAGGCTCGGACCTCGGTCTGGGTGACGGGGGGCTGCCAGGACTGGATGGCAGCAATCTTAAGTTGTAGTGGGGCCACCAGCCCGCTTCCCACTTGGTGCCCAAGGTAGGTGTTAGAAAAGGTAGATGGACCGGGAGGGTCGGCCGGGGTCAGGAGGAGAGGTCTCCGGGGAGAGCCGTCTCCAGCGATCGTACAGACAAGTAACTTCCCCCCCACAGACAGATATCACACACGGATAAGGTTCAGTGATCTTTATAGGCACTTATTTAAGGTACGGTAAAATGGTACAAGGAGGTCTGGACTCAGGGGTCCCCTCGATTAGAGTCTCGTAAGGTAGGGAAGGGGGTAGCGGGACAGTCTATTTACCAATCAGGTAATTCGGATGAGATGGTGATGAGCTCACAATCCTCGAGCGTGGTGGTTAGGTGGTATGGGCCGCGGCAGCGCCAGCAGGTCCCGGTGCGGATGGTCGATACAACGGGCCGCGGCAGCGCCAGCAGGTCCCTGGAAGATGAACGGTCCGCGGCAGCGCCAGCAGGTCCCGGTGAGGATGGTCGTTACAACGGGCCGCGGCAGCGCCAGCAGGTCCCAGGAAGATGAAGGTTGCAGAGGGCCGCGGCAGCGCCAGCAGGTCCCGGTGAGGATGGTCGGTACAACGGGCCGCGGCAGCGCCAGCAGGTCCCAGGAAGATGAAGGTTGCAGAGGGCCGCGGCAGCGCCAGCAGGCAGGACGATGGTTCACAAGAGCGGGCTACGGCAGCGCCAGTAGACCGTCAGGGTTGAGTTCACTCGGTGTCTCTCGACTCCAGGATACAACTGCCTTCCTGCTCCGGAGCTGCCTCAGTTATAGGGCTGGTGCCCTTTGATGTCCGGACCCTCGCACTTGGAGGTCGGAGGGTCCGGGATGAAGGTGTCCAGACACCCAGCAGGGGGTGGAGCCAGTGCCCGGGGGAGCTGGGAGCGATCGGCACCTGGCGGGGGAGAGCCCTTGACACTTCGGTCTCCCATTGACCTGCCAAGTGGTCCGCTCACCTCCTGGGTGGATAGTGGTGCCGGGATGTCGGGGCCGGCCAGGCCCGGGGTTAGGGTCGAGGGGAGGCCAGGCGGCCGCGTGGTACAGGGTCCAAGATGGCGGCTTGACCCGGCCGGGAAAGCCGGTGGGGCTGGACCCCGTGATGAGTAGGGGTCCGAGGGCAGAGGGTCCGTCGGGGGACAGGGTACAGGTGCTGGTCGCGGGGTTATGCCAGGTGGCCCGGAGTCCTGGCCTTGTCGAGCGGGGAGGGCGCGAGCCGTCTGTGAGGCCTGTCCAACAGTAGGTCACAGACCCTTGGCCAATTTGGCACTTGCCGGCCTTAATGGTGAGGCCGGCCCGCTGGAGGGCTTGTAGGACCTCTTGGAGGTGACGGAGGTGGTCGGACCGATATCGTCCAGGTAGGCAGCGCTGAACTCTTCGAGCCCCGCCAAGACCTGGTTCACAAGGCGTTGAAACGTGGCGGGGGCATTCTTCATGCCAAAGGGCATGACCTTGAATTGATAGTGGCCATCGGGGGTAGAGAAGGCTGACCGTTCCTGAGCCCTGGGTGTGAGGCCGATCTGCCAGTAGCCCGCTGTTAGGTCGAAGATACTAAGGTAGCGGGCGGCCCCCAGCCGGTCGATCAGCTCGTCTGCTCGGGGGATGGGATGAGCGTCGGTCCGGGTGACAGCGTTCAAGCCCCGGTAGTCGACGCAGGATCTCAGTTCAGGTGCGGTGCCGGGGGCAGCGGCTTTGGGAACCAATACAACCGGACTGGCCCAGGGACTGTCCGAGGGCTCGATGACCCCGATCGTGAGCATCTTGGCCACTTCCTCCTGTATGCAGGCCCGTACCCGATCTGGTACGCGGTAGGCCCGGTGTCGGACAGGGGGACTGTCCCCGGTGTCTACGTCGTGCAAACACCAAGGGGTGACCCCGGGGGTGAGGGAGAACAGGGCAGCGAACTGCAGCAGGAGGTTCCGGCAGTCCTGGCGTTGCTCCGAAGTGAGGGCGTCAGAGAGCCGGACCCCGTCCACGGAGCCGTCATTCTCCTGAGTCTTCAGGAGATCCGGGAGGGGTTCGGAGTCTTCTTCTGCACCACTGTCCGTAGCCATCAGGAGGCTAAGTTCTGAGCGCACAAAGTGTGGTTTGAGTCGGTTGGTGTGGAGGACCCGAAGGGGGTTCCGGGAGGACCCCATGTCGATGAGGTAAGTGACGGGGCTTTTGCGCTCAACCACTTTGAAGGGCCCCGTCCACTTATCCTGCAGGGCACATGGTTCGGTGGGGGACATCACCCATACTTGCTGCCCAGGCTCGAATTCAACGGAGGAGGCATTGTGATCATACCACCTCTTCATGTCCTCCTGGCTGGCCTCGAGGTTCGCCTTGGCCATCTCCCTGAAGCACCGGGTCTGGTTTCGTAGGGCCAGGATGTATTTGAAGACGTCTGGAGGGGTCGTTAGGGGGGCCATCTCCCAACCTTCCTTGACTAGGCTGAGGGGCCCTCGCACAGGGTGCCCGTACAGGAGTTCGAAAGGGCTAAAACCGAGGGACTTCTGGGGAACTTCCCGGTAGGCGAAGAGGAGGCACGGGAGTAGTACATCCCACTGGCGACGGAGGGGCTCTTCCAATCCCCCAATCATCCCCTTGAGAGTGCGGTTAAAACGCTCCACTAGTCCGTTCCCTTGGGGGTGATAGGGGGTCGTGAATCTGTAGGTGACCCCGCATTGTTGCCAGAGGGACTTCATATATTTGGATATGAAATTCGTGCCTCGGTCGCTGACGACTTCTCGGGGGAAGCCTACCCGGGAGAAGATCCCCATTAGGGCCCGGCCAACCACCGGAGCTGTCACTGTCCGTAGGGGCACCGCCTCGGGGTAGCGGGTGGCATGGTCCACTAGTACTAAGATGAACCTGTGTCCTTGTGCCGTGCGGGGGTCCAGAGGCCCCACAATGTCTATCCCCACCCTCTCGAACGGGGTGGTGACCACAGGGAAGGGTTGCAGAGGGGCTTTCAGCTTCCGACCACTCTTCCCGCTGGCTTGGCATGTGGGGCAAGATCGGCAGTGGTTCAGGACGTCATTCCTCATTTTTGGCCAGAAAAAGTGGGTCACTAGGCGACTGTACGTTTTGTCCTGGCCCAGGTGTCCAGCCAGGGGGACATCGTGGGCTAAGTTGAGCAGAAAGTCTCTGAAGCGAAGAGGTACCACCAGAACTCGACCGGCCCCCAGCTCGGCGATCCTTTGCTCGCTGTAGAGCAGGTCGTTATCCCAGTAGACCCAGTGAGTTCCGGTGGCGTCCCCTGCGTTTTGGGCGCTGGCTTGTTGGCGGAGTCCCTCGAGGGAGGGACAGGTCTTTTGTTCCTGGCGGAACTGTTCTTGGGTGGGCCCCCCTTCTTGACGCCACTGAGTCAGATCCGGAAGGTCCTGGTGTTGCGCGTCCTCTTCCGTAGTCGGGTCCGGGAGGCCGGCCTCGCCGTTGTCCTCTACGAGGGCGACCGGGGGCGGAGGTGCTGGCCATTCGGGTTCTTCTGATCGGGGGGCGGCACGGGCGGCCATGGACCGGGTGGTTATGCAGGCCCAGTCCGGGAGGCCCAGCATCCCCAGGTGCTCTCTTCTCTCGACGGTGGCCCACGGGGAACTCTCGAGGTCATTCCCCAGGAGGCAGTCCACGGGGGCATCGTCCCGGACCGTCACCTTCAGCAGGCCGGAGACCCCTCCCCATTCAAATGGGACGCAGGCCATCTTACACATACTCTCAGAGTTATCTGCCGAGCGGACGGGGCAGAGAATGTTCGTCAGGATCTGCTCGGGCTTCACCAGGTGACAGCGGACGGCCGTCACACTGGCGCCGGTGTCACGCAAGGCCTCGGCTCTCTGTCCATTAATGGTCACCCACTGACCGTACTTCCTGGTGTTGGCGGGTAGGGGAGCCCGCGGGACCATGTCTCTTCCCCCTAAGCACGCCAGGACCATGGCGGCCGGTTCCCACCCTTGCTGGGCCGGCTCATACTCTTCGGGTTCCTCCGATAATCGCTCTTCCCCTAGGGCAGCGGCCGCTGTAGGAAGGTGGATATCTGACTATGGTTACCCCCAACTTTTTGCCTAGTGTCTAGCTGGTTTTTCGACTTAGTTGGCCTGAGATCCTGCCATTCAGGGTCTCAGGCTGTCTGCTCTCTCTGTAAAATGGACTCCATGTACCCTAGGTACATAACCAATTGGTAAGGATCACCTTATTGGACCCTGTACAGTGTACCCTAGGTACCCAGGGCATAGGTGTACCCTAGGCCTCCCAGGGGCTGCAGCATGTATTATGCCACCCCTGGTCTGGCCTTCCAATCAGACACAACTGGCTGATCACTCAGCTGGGGCAAGGTCGTGTAATCACCCCTTGCTTAGGTGTAGTATTCCTATACCTACCTTATATATAGACACATGTGTACCTATCAGTCACTCCTATGGCAGGCCTTAACAATCCTGGAGGCAGAGTGCTTGGTAACATGTGAGATGGTGCTCTAGCATGAGCTGAGCCTGTCTGCAGCTCTCGGAACCATGTCCTTATAGCTGTTCTATGATATAGCCTACCATATACTCTTAAAGTGCCTTATAATCTTAAACGGTTATGGTAACTATGGTTGGGCTGTATCAAAACATGTCGTGTAAGGTGTCTAACACTTTGGAATAATACCCCCATACCATTTCTGGTGATGAGGATATTATCCCTCCCTTCTAGAGGGAGAGACATGTTAAAATCATACTTTGCTGTGTAACCTCTGACCAAAGCCTCAGCATCACAAAATGGATGCTGCTGCCACGACACAAGTCTGACCTCCTGCAGCTGGGAGTGATCCCAGCCAGGGAGGCCTGGACAATAGGTTTCCTGCTTGGGGAGGTGCTAGCACCTCTCCAGACAGCCTTTAGTGTATTGGGGCAGGGTGGGCTGAAAGGAATGAGACATGCCTGGGGCACACAAGGTGTTCCTTGCATAGTCCAGTTCAAACCGGCGCTGGGGCACTCCAGCCCCAGCTCTGGCGCGAAACTGGACAAAGGGAAGTGGGTGTAACCACCCCCTCCCAGGTCCCACCCATAATGCGTGACCTAGCAGGTATCCCAGCCCCCCAGATTAGTATAAGAGTGGGAGTTGGGCCTCAAGACTTTAGATTATCCTGAACCTGCAACTTGAACAGAAACTCTGGACCTTCGACATTCGACGAAAGAAGAAGACTGAAGAATCTCCCTTGTGGCCAAGGAGTGGCTACCCTGTGCAAACAGGCACCATCAAGAGACTACCCTTTGCTTTGTGAAACGTTCTACGAGGAACCGACTGCAGAGCCCGACCAGAGCCTTGACTTCCAGACTTCTCCGACCCTCATCCACATCTGCAGCAGAGCTGAGATCCGTGGAGGCGACGAGCGACGTGGGACCGGCTACCTGGGAAAAGTGGCTAGTAACTTACAGCGCAGCTTCTGAGGCACCCTCGAAGTTGTGCACCGGGGATTGAGAAGCCCCACCCCCAAGCACCATCTGCACCGAAGACCAGCCCCCCACACTCAACGAGTCCTGCGTGGGGCCCTTCAGCATTTTCCTGCTTGCCGCGTCTGTCCGGTTGCTTGCCCGCTGGCTAGTGGCCTTTGTGACGACGCATCCTGAAATCTTCTGCGCTGGTTTGGCTCCTCCAGACTGGCTCCTGCTTCCCTGCAAAGAAGAAGCACCCCAGACCTTCCTGGTCTGATCCTGAAGCAAGTCCTCCGTTCTTCGTGGGTTCCGCTTGCCAAGGCCTGGTGAGTCCTAGCCCAGCTTCGACGCCGCCGACAGCAAGAGCCTTCGTGGGACAGCTCGCCTCCTGGTCCTGGTCGTCCTCGACGCTTCCTGGTCCTCCTGGCTGCAGCGACAAGCTTCACCTTCACCTGCAACTCTTCACGACATCGTCTGGTTCCTTCCTGGTTCCACTGGCTAGTGATCTTGACTCTGTCCCCTCTGCTTGCAGGTCTCTTCTCTTCTTGATCCCAGCCTTGGGATCCACCGGACACTCTTCACTGACCGCCTGTCAGCATCTTTCTTCAGGCATCCATAGGAGTCGACGAAGAAACCCGACGCAACTTCACCCCTATGCACCCGCAGCCTGTGGGCTAGGTAACTTGGGTACTCCGGTGCTCATCAGGATAGTGACTATCCTAGTGTCTAAGTTTCAAGTCTCAACTTCCTAGCTACTCCGGAAGTGTCCTAAATCTATCTATTTCTAAACTGTACTATTGCTAGTGACTTTTACGCATTACGCGTGAGTGTTTCCACTCTGCACACGAATCCCGTGGGCCTCCCACTTCCTATCCTGTGGTAGTCTAGTGTAGCCCCAGCGATTCCCCAGGCCTAGGCCTATTCTATTTCCGTGACAGTGGTTCTTATACCACTTACTTAGTATATGGTTTGCGTGGCCCCTAGGGCCTAACTGTATTACTTACCTGTGTGACTTACTGTATGCATTAATAAGACTGTGTTGTACTTACCTCTAATCTCATAAAGAGTGCTGAGGGTTTTCTTAGAATAAATACACTTTATTTTATATATATATCTGTTGTGGTGTCCTTTCATTTGGTATTCAAGGGATTATATATGGTATCACAGCTGGCTTCACATGCCATTCAGAGTTTAGCCTAAGACTGCTCTTGTCCATGCTACCACTAGGATAGCTGGTCTATAAGGTTGACTTTACAACCAATCACCATAAGGGTATTTGGACTGATATAAGGTGTACACTATAACTAGTGACATCATACATCAGGCCAACTTCTCACATTGGTGAGCAGCGGTTGGGATCTGAGCTTGCTGTTGTAATACCATTGTAATCTTGAGATACTAAATTGAAAGATCACGCAGATATTGTCTAGGTACATATAACATAGTTTATTATACTTAAGTCCTACTGGACTTAGTAGTTGTAGGTTGAAGGGAGTAACACACCCTGACTACAACTACTAGAGAGGTTTAGTAGAAACAACTAGTGTAGGTAGGTGCACACACCACACCCTCACTAGATCATGCCTCTGGGAGGAGATCAAGTAGATGCTCTCTCAGGAGGGGCAGGTCTGCAGAAGACCCCCTCTAGGTATGATACCTTCACATTCCAGGAGATGAGACATTTGTGTACCTCCAGAGGAATAAAACAGGGTTCCAACCCTACCCTTAGACAGCTAGTGGAGCTTCTGGAGGCCTATGATGCTGAAAGAGCTGCCAGGGATGGTGCCATAGCTATAGATAAGGGTCTACCCACCACAGATGAGTCAGATGGGGCTTCAGAGGAAGAGGTAGACAGCCAGGGCCAAGTAGGAAGACTTAGCCAGGCAAACCTAAGTTTACATGGGAGTTTGCATGGGGTCTCCCCATACAGACCCACAAGTAGGCTTTCACAGAGAAGCAGGAGGGACAGATCCCCTTCAAGGGAATCCATCCACTCCCATGTTTCTAGCATCTCTAATGCTTCCTCTCACAGGGGAATGACTTCACCTGAGAGAAAGGAGCATAAAGCCAGAATGAGGGAAGCTAATCTGAGGATTCAGAGGGAAGAAATTGCCCTTGCCAAGGAGAAGCTTGCTCTGGCTAGAGAGCAAAAATTGTGTGGGTCAGAACCCACTGGTGGCAGCAACATCCCTGGAGATAGGGATAGGTCTTATGACCATAGAAACCTAAGCAAGATAGTCCCCCCATATCAGAATGGGGATGACATCCACAAATGGATGATTGCTTTGGAGAGGGCCTGCAAAGTACAGCAGGTACCCCAAAGTCAGTGGGCAGCTATCTTGTGGCTCTCCTTTTCTGATAAAGGTAGAGACAAGCTCCTCACAGTCAGTGATGAGGATGCAAACAATTACAAAGTCCTGAAGAGTGCTCTGATAGATGGGTTTGGCTTAACCACTGAGCAATATAGGTTGTTGTTCAGAGACACCCAGAAGACACAGACACAGGACTGGTCTGATTTTGTGGATTGTGCCACTAAGGCTTTGGAAGGTTGGTTAACTGGCAGCAAGGTGCAGGACTATACAGGATTGTACAACTTGATTATGAGGGAGCAGATCCTTAGTAATTGTCAGAACCAGCTTCTCCATCAACACCTGGTAGACTCAGATTTGACCTCTCCCCAAGAATTGGGAAAGAGGGCAGATAAATGGGTCAGGACCAGGATTAGGCCTAAAAATCAGGGTGGTGACCAAAAGAAAGATACCACCAAGCCTCAAGAGAAGGGTGGGGATAAAGCAAAAGAGAAATCTTCCTCAGGGCCCCAAAACTCCACACAGGGTGGTGGGTCCCAAGCTCCCTCCTCTACCACAGTTAAAAAGCCTTACTGCCATGTGTGTAAAACACCTGGGCATTGGAAAACTGACAGCAGTTGTCCACAGGCTAAAAACAAAACTGTTCCTCCAACTACTCCTGTCACACCACCTATTACTGTCAGCAGTAATCCCCCAGGTGGTGGGAGTGCCCCCAAAAATTTGGTTGGGTTTTCTTGGGGAACACAGGGGGATCCTGGCTTAGCCAATTCCCCTACAGCAGCTACTCTTGTCTGTGATGGTGGCATGGGGTTTGCCAACTTCACTGCCTGTCCCAACACTTTGGGTAGGTACAGACAGGAACCCTACATCAATGGTAGAAAAGCTGAGGCCTACAGAGACACTGGAGCTAGCATCACTATGGTGGCCCATAGGCTAGTTCCCTCTGAGCAGCTTTTGCCTGGTTTCTCATACCAGGTAACTAACATTGATGGCAAACAAAATAGTCATCCCATGGCAGAAGTATGTCTCAGCTGGGGAGGGGTCACTGGCCCTAAAAGGGTGGCAGTGTCTCCAACCTTGCCTGTGGACTGCTTGCTGGGGAATGACTTAGAACTCTCAGCTTGGGCTGGAGTTGAACAAGACACCCATTCCAAAATGGTAGGCCTTTCCAAAAAGGGTAGTGGGGTTGTGCCAGTCACAACCCCTGTCCAAGTAGCTTTCCTCCCTGAAAAGGTTGGAAGGGCAGTGGTAGCCACAGCCCAGGCACAGACAGACTTCCCTGTAGGGACTGGCAGAGCTGTGACAGTCACAGCTCAAACACAAACTGAGTGCCTTCCTGAAAAGGTTGGCAAGGCTGTAATGGTCTCAGCCCACACTCAGACTGATATAGGTGTAGTGAAGCCTGAAACTATGGATCACTCCACACAGACAGAGAGTAGTGGGGAGGAAGAAAAGTCTCCCTCCCCCCAGACATTAGGAAAAGGTCAGCCTCCTCAGGGATCTGACCTCACCCCTTGTGAAGGAACTGCCCCAGAGGTAGCCAGGCCTGGCCTGGCAGAGCCTCTGATGTCAGTGGCCCCTTCCAAGGTGGGACCCAGTCTGGTGCAGGTAGCCTGCCTCTCTCTACCCTGCCTCAGTCAGCCCAGGGCTGCAGAGGTCAGGGAGGCCAGTGGACCCCAAGAGGGCCCCTGTCCACAAGAACCCCCCCCTCAAAAGAATGAGGATTGCCTGGTTAGTTGCCCTAGCCAGGTGATGGGTAAAAACATTCCTGAGGGATCCCCTTCACAGGTAGTTAGGGACCTCCCCCAGAGGGATTCTGTTGGGCACAGGCAAACCTGGGACCTTAGGGCCCCAAACCTGACCTGTCCCTCCAGTAAGCCCACAAAAGGGACCCAGCCTCCAGCTTTAGGTAGCCAGAGGCTGACCCTGAGAGCACAGTGCAACTCAGTTAGAGAAAGAAAGGCATCCATGGTGGAGGATGATTGGAGGAAGCTGAGGCCTCACTTTGAGGACACTCACTTCAGTACTCCATCTCAACACCAGCCTTTTTCTTTGCAAAGACACACCAAAGGTAGAGATTCCCTATGGTGGAGACCCTATGATATCTTTAGGATGAGGGATTGCTTAGTGGACCATGAGACAGGGGGTAACCATGCCAGTGCTGGTTCTTCCTTATATGGCCACTCAGGCAATAGAGGCTTACCTTGTAAAGGCCAGCCTTATCTCCTTTCGTTTGGGGGGGGGTTGTGTAGGAAGGTGGATATCTGACTATGGTTACCCCCAACTTTTTGCCTAGTGTCTAGCTGGTTTTTCGACTTAGTTGGCCTGAGATCCTGCCATTCAGGGTCTCAGGCTGTCTGCTCTCTCTGTAAAATGGACTCCATGTACCCTAGGTACATAACCAATTGGTAAGGATCACCTTATTGGACCCTGTACAGTGTACCCTAGGTACCCAGGGCATAGGTGTACCCTAGGCCTCCCAGGGGCTGCAGCATGTATTATGCCACCCCTGGTCTGGCCTTCCAATCAGACACAACTGGCTGATCACTCAGCTGGGGCAAGGTCGTGTAATCACCCCTTGCTTAGGTGTAGTATTCCTATACCTACCTTATATATAGACACATGTGTACCTATCAGTCACTCCTATGGCAGGCCTTAACAATCCTGGAGGCAGAGTGCTTGGTAACATGTGAGATGGTGCTCTAGCATGAGCTGAGCCTGTCTGCAGCTCTCGGAACCATGTCCTTATAGCTGTTCTATGATATAGCCTACCATATACTCTTAAAGTGCCTTATAATCTTAAACGGTTATGGTAACTATGGTTGGGCTGTATCAAAACATGTCGTGTAAGGTGTCTAACACTTTGGAATAATACCCCCATACCATTTCTGGTGATGAGGATATTATCCCTCCCTTCTAGAGGGAGAGACATGTTAAAATCATACTTTGCTGTGTAACCTCTGACCAAAGCCTCAGCATCACAAAATGGATGCTGCTGCCACGACACAAGTCTGACCTCCTGCAGCTGGGAGTGATCCCAGCCAGGGAGGCCTGGACAATAGGTTTCCTGCTTGGGGAGGTGCTAGCACCTCTCCAGACAGCCTTTAGTGTATTGGGGCAGGGTGGGCTGAAAGGAATGAGACATGCCTGGGGCACACAAGGTGTTCCTTGCATAGTCCAGTTCAAACCGGCGCTGGGGCACTCCAGCCCCAGCTCTGGCGCGAAACTGGACAAAGGGAAGTGGGTGTAACCACCCCCTCCCAGGTCCCACCCATAAGGCGTGACCTAGCAGGTATCCTAGCCCCCCAGATTAGTATAAGAGTGGGAGTTGGGCCTCAAGACTTTAGATTATCCTGAACCTGCAACTTGAACAGAAACTCTGGACCTTCGACATTCGACGAAAGAAGAAGACTGAAGAATCTCCCTTGTGGCCAAGGAGTGGCTACCCTGTGCAAACAGGCACCATCAAGAGACTACCCTTTGCTTTGTGAAACGTTCTACGAGGAACCGACTGCAGAGCCCGACCAGAGCCTTGACTTCCAGACTTCTCCGACCCTCATCCACATCTGCAGCAGAGCTGAGATCCGTGGAGGCGACGAGCGACGTGGGACCGGCTACCTGGGAAAAGTGGCTAGTAACTTACAGCGCAGCTTCTGAGGCACCCTCGAAGTTGTGCACCGGGGATTGAGAAGCCCCACCCCCAAGCACCATCTGCACCGAAGACCAGCCCCCCACACTCAACGAGTCCTGCGTGGGGCCCTTCAGCATTTTCCTGCTTGCCGCGTCTGTCCGGTTGCTTGCCCGCTGGCTAGTGGCCTTTGTGACGACGCATCCTGAAATCTTCTGCGCTGGTTTGGCTCCTCCAGACTGGCTCCTGCTTCCCTGCAAAGAAGAAGCACCCCAGACCTTCCTGGTCTGATCCTGAAGCAAGTCCTCCGTTCTTCGTGGGTTCCGCTTGCCAAGGCCTGGTGAGTCCTAGCCCAGCTTCGACGCCGCCGACAGCAAGAGCCTTCGTGGGACAGCTCGCCTCCTGGTCCTGGTCGTCCTCGACGCTTCCTGGTCCTCCTGGCTGCAGCGACAAGCTTCACCTTCACCTGCAACTCTTCACGACATCGTCTGGTTCCTTCCTGGTTCCACGTGATCACTGGCTAGTGATCTTGACTCTGTCCCCTCTGCTTGCAGGTCTCTTCTCTTCTTGATCCCAGCCTTGGGATCCACCGGACACTCTTCACTGACCGCCTGTCAGCATCTTTCTTCAGGCATCCATAGGAGTCGACGAAGAAACCCGACGCAACTTCACCCCTATGCACCCGCAGCCTGTGGGCTAGGTAACTTGGGTACTCCGGTGCTCATCAGGATAGTGACTATCCTAGTGTCTAAGTTTCAAGTCTCAACTTCCTAGCTACTCCGGAAGTGTCCTAAATCTATCTATTTCTAAACTGTACTATTGCTAGTGACTTTTACGCATTACGCGTGAGTGTTTCCACTCTGCACACGAATCCCGTGGGCCTCCCACTTCCTATCCTGTGGTAGTCTAGTGTAGCCCCAGCGATTCCCCAGGCCTAGGCCTATTCTATTTCCGTGACAGTGGTTCTTATACCACTTACTTAGTATATGGTTTGCGTGGCCCCTAGGGCCTAACTGTATTACTTACCTGTGTGACTTACTGTATGCATTAATAAGACTGTGTTGTACTTACCTCTAATCTCATAAAGAGTGCTGAGGGTTTTCTTAGAATAAATACACTTTATTTTATATATATATCTGTTGTGGTGTCCTTTCATTTGGTATTCAAGGGATTATATATGGTATCACAGCTGGCTTCACATGCCATTCAGAGTTTAGCCTAAGACTGCTCTTGTCCATGCTACCACTAGGATAGCTGGTCTATAAGGTTGACTTTACAACCAATCACCATAAGGGTATTTGGACTGATATAAGGTGTACACTATAACTAGTGACATCATACATCAGGCCAACTTCTCACAGCCGCTACCTGGCGGGGCTTGGGTGTTTGGTTTAGCGGGCAGCTCGGGTCATTGGCGTAGTGGCCTAGTCGCTGGCACCGGTGGCACGTGACGTTGGCTCGGAACCCAGGCCGCAACGGGGGGTTGCCCCGGCCGGCCGGAGGCGGGGTGCTGGCCACGGGTGTTGCTGGCAAGGCGTCTCTCCCTCGACCCTGGCCCCCTCCTCCTCCCCGAGGACGGTGCTGGCCTTGGCTGCTTCTGTTCTGGTCGTGTGGCCCTTTCCGGCCCACTCGGGTGCTTTCCCATCGGTCAGCTTCGGCGGCGAGCTGCCGGGGGTCAGTCAGCTTACTGTCGAGGAGGTGCTGCCTGAGCTCGACGAAACAGTTGTTTGACAGGTGCTCCCATACCATAAGGTTGAAGAGTTGTTCGTAGGTGGTGACCTGACTCCCCTTGATCCAACCCTCGAAGGCACGGCTGAAGTAGTTCACGTATTCTACCCAAGTTGTACCTGGGATCCGGGTGCAATCTCTGAACCTCTGGCGGTACATCTCGGGTGTGAGGCCGTAGCGGGTGAGGAGGGCAGCCTTCATGTGGTCGTAGGACGACATTTGGTGATCTGGGAGCTGCAGTAGGGCATCGCGACCCTCGTTGATAAATCTCCCTGTTGGACAGGCCTCACAGACGGCTCGCGCCCTCCCCGCTCGACAAGGCCAGGACTCCGGGCCACCTGGCATAACCCCGCGACCAGCACCTGTACCCTGTCCCCCGACGGACCCTCTGCCCTCGGACCCCTACTCATCACGGGGTCCAGCCCCACCGGCTTTCCCGGCCGGGTCAAGCCGCCATCTTGGACCCTGTACCACGCGGCCGCCTGGCCTCCCCTCGACCCTAACCCCGGGCCTGGCCGGCCCCGACATCCCGGCACCACTATCCACCCAGGAGGTGAGCGGACCCCTTGGCAGGTCAATGGGAGACCGAAGTGTCAAGGGCTCTCCCCCGCCAGGTGCCGATCGCTCCCAGCTCCCCCGGGCACTGGCTCCACCCCCTGCTGGGTGTCTGGACACCTTCATCCCGGACCCTCCGACCTCCAAGTGCGAGGGTCCGGACATCAAAGGGCACCAGCCCTATAACTGAGGCAGCTCCGGAGCAGGAAGGCAGTTGTATCCTGGAGTCGAGAGACACCGAGTGAACTCAACCCTGACGGTCTACTGGCGCTGCCGTAGCCCGCTCTTGTGAACCATCGTCCTGCCTGCTGGCGCTGCCGCGGCCCTCTGCAACCTTCATCTTCCTGGGACCTGCTGGCGCTGCCGCGGCCCGTTGTAACGACCATCCTCACCGGGACCTGCTGGCGCTGCCGCGGACCGTTCATCTTCCAGGGACCTGCTGGCGCTGCCGCGGCCCGTTGTATCGACCTTCCGCACCGGGACCTGCTGGCGCTGCCGCGGCCCATACCACCTAACCACCACGCTCGAGGATTGTGAGCTCATCACCATCCCCTCCGAATTACCTGATTGGTAAATAGACTGTCCCGCTACCCCCTTCCCTACCTTACGAGACTCTGATCGAGGGGACCCCTGAGTCCAGACCTCCTTGTACCATTTTACCGTACCTTAAATAAGTGCCTATAAAGATCACTGAACCTTATCCGTGTGTGATATCTGTCTGTGGGGGGGAAGTTACTTGTCTGTACGATCGCTGGAGACGGCTCTCCCCGGAGACCTCTCCCCCTGACCCCGGCCGACCCTCCCGGTCCATCTACCTTTTCTAACACTCCCCCAAAGTCCGGCTCCCCAATCACTCCGGTCGATCCGGTGGGAGGTCAAGGCGATCTCATAGGCTTTAAACCACTGTTGTATGTCGTCTTCTCGGACATACTCGCGGACAACATCCTTGGGGATATGGACTTTTTTCTCAATTGGCCCCGGGGTGTGTGGTCGCTCAGGCACCCCCAGTTCCTTATTCTGTTTTCGCAGTTCTATTTCCGCTAGTCGGCGCTCGTGCTCGAGCGTTATTTTTTTCTCTTCCAGCTCTCTCTGTCTCTGCTTTTCTTCTCGCTCCTCTCGAAGCCGCATATGCTCGAGGTTGAGTTTCTGTTCAGCTAACTTGAGTTCCCCATCCATCTTGAGTCGTGCCATCTCCAACTCGTGTAATCGGATTCTGTCTCTTTCTCGGATCTCCTCCTGCGAGAGGCCCGTTCCCCGCTCCTCGGGAGCCGTGGCGTTCCCCTCTGGTGTGATGCTGTTTTGGTCTGGTGTGACGCTGCTTTGGTCGGAGGGTCCTGCGACCCCAGTTTCTGTCCATGACTCAAGAGCGCGCTTTAGATCATCCTTGGTACTCAGGCCGGTGGTAGCAATGCCAAGTTCTATGCAAAATTGTCTCAGTTCGCGGTGGTTGTATTCTTCTAATTTCTCCATTTGGAATTTCTCGGTGGGGCTGCTATCTTTGGTTGACATCATGTTTTTGTCGTGGGGTGAGCTACTCTCTGTACGATTACGCGTTGATTCGGATCCCGCCGCTGCCACCAATGTTAGAAAAGGTAGACGGACCGGGAGGGTCGGCCGGGGTCAGGAGGAGAGGTCTCCGGGGAGAGCCGTCTCCAGCGATCGTACAGACAAGTAACTTCCCCCCCACAGACAGATACCACACACGGATAAGGTTCAGTGTTCTTTATAAGCACTTATTAAGGTACGGTTGAATGGTACAAGGAGGTCTGGACTCAGGGGTCCCCTCGATTAGAGTCTCGCAAGGTAGGGAAGGGGGTAGCGGGACAGTCTGTTTACCAGTCAGGTAGTTCGGATGAGATGATGATGAGCTCACAATCCTCGAGCTTGGTGGTTAGGTGGTACGGGCCGCGGCAGCGCCAGCAGGTCCCAAAAAGATGGACGATGTACGGTCCGCGGCAGCGCCAGCAGGTCCCGGTGAGGATGGTCGTTACAACGGGCCGCGGCAGCGCCAGCAGGTCCCAGGAAGATGGACGATGTACGGTCCGCGGCAGCGCCAGCAGGTCCCGGTGAGGATGGTCGTTACAACGGGCCGCGGCAGCGCCAGCACGTCCCAGGAAGATGGTCGATGTACGGTCCGCGGCAGCGCCAGCAGGTCCCGGTGAGGATGGTCGTTACAACGGGCCGCGGCAGCGCCAGCAGGTCCCAGGAAGATGGTCGTTGCAGAAGGCCGCGGCAGCGCCAGCAGGCAGGACGATGGTTCACAAGAGCGGGCTACGGCAGCGCCAGTAGACCGTCAGGGTTGAGTTCACTCGGTGTCTCTCGACTCCAGGATACAACTGCCTTCCCGCTCCGGAGCTGCCCCAGTTATAGGGCTGGTGCCCTTTGATGTCCGGACCCTCGCACTTGGAGGTCGGAGGGTCCGGGATGAAGGTGTCCAGACACCCAGCAGGGGGTGGAGCCAGTGCCTGGGGGAGCTGGGGGCGATCGGCACCTGGCGGGGGAGAGCCCTTGACACTTCGGTCTCCCATTGACCTGCCAAGTGGTCCGCTCACCTCCTGGGTGGATGATGGTGCCGGGATGTCGGGGCCGGCCAGGCCCGGGGTTAGGGTCGGGTTGAGGCCACGCGGCCGCGTGGTGCAGGGCCCAAGATGGCGGCTTGACCCGGCCGGGGAAGCCGGTGGGGCTGGAACCCGTGATGACTAGAGGTCCGAGGGCAGAAGATCCGTCGGGAGACGGGGTACAGGTGCTTGTCGCGGGGATATGCCTGGTGGGCCGGAGCTCGGGCCCTGTCGTGCGGGGAGGGAGCAAGCCATCTGTGTGGCCTGTCCAACACACACGCTACCCCTGCCTAGTACCCCCAGCCCCAGGAGTGGGCCAGCGAGGCACGCTCAGACTGGTCTGCTGCGCATGGCTAGAGGGTGCGGCTCTTCGGCTATCCCTGCCCCTGCCAGGCAGTGACACACGCTACCCCTGCCTAGTACCCCCAGCCCCAGGAGTGGGCCAGCGAGGCACGCTCAGACTGGTCTGCTGCGCATGGCTATAGGGTGCGGCGCTTCGGCTATCCCTGCCCCTGCCAGGCAGTGACACACGCTACCCCTGCCTAGTACCCCCAGCCCCAGGAGTGGGCCAGCGAGGCACGCTCAGACTGGTCTGCTGCGCATGGCTATAGGGTGCGGCGCTTCAGCTATCCCTGCCCCTGCCAGGCAGTGACACATGCTACCCCTGCCTAGTACCCCCAGCCCCAGGAGTGGGCCAGCGAGGCTGGCTCAGACTGGTCTGCTGCGCATGGCTATAGGGTGCGGCGCTTCATCTATCCCTGCCCCTGCCAGGCAGTGACACACGCTACCCCTGCCTAGTACCCCCAGCCCCAGGAGTGGGCCAGCGAGGCACGCTCAGACTGGTCTGCTGCGCATGGCTATAGGGTGCGGCGCTTCAGCTATCCCTGCCCCTGCCAGGCAGTGACACACGCTACCCCTTTCTAGTACCCCCAGCCCCAGGAGTGGGCCAGCGAGGCACGCTCAGACTGGTCTGCTGCGCATGGCTATAGGGTGCGGCGCTTCGGCTATCCCTGCCCCTGCCAGGCAGTGACACACGCTACCCCTGCCTAGTACCCCCAGCCCCAGGAGTGGGCCAGCGAGGCACGCTCAGACTGGTCTGCTGCGCATGGCTAGAGGGTGCGGCGCTTTGGCTATCCCTGCCCCTGCCAGGCAGTGACACACGCTGCCCCTGCCTAGTACCCCCAGCCCCAGGAGTGGGCCAACGAGGCACGCTCAGACTGGTCTGCTGCGCATGGCTAGAGGGTGCGGCGCTTCGGCTATCCCTGCCCCTGCCAGGCAGTGACACACGCTAACCCTGCCTAGTACCCCCAGCCCCAGGAGTGGGCCAGCGAGGCACGCTCAGACTGGTCTGCTGCGCATGGCTATAGGGTGCGGCGCTTCAGCTATCCCTGCCCTTGCCAGGCAGTGACACACGCTACCCCTGCCTAGTACCCCCAGCCCCAGGAGTGGGCCAGCGAGGCACGCTCAGACTGGTCTGCTGCGCATGGCTATAGGGTGCGGCGCTTTGGCTATCCCTGCCCCTGCCAGGCAGTGACACACGCTGCCCCTGCCTAGTACCCCCAGCCCCAGGAGTGGGCCAGCGAGGCACGCTCAGACTGGTCTGCTGCGCATGGCTATAGGGTGCGGCGCTTCGGCTATCCCTGCCCCTGCCAGGCAGTGACACACGCTAACCCTGCCTAGTACCCCCAGCCCCAGGAGTGGGCCAGCGAGGCACGCTCAGACTGGTCTGCTGCACATGGCTAGAGGGTGCGGCGCTTCAGCTATCCCTGCCCCTGCCAGGCAGTGACACACGCTACCCCTGCCTAGTACCCCCAGCCCCAGGAGTGGGCCAGCGAGGCACGCTCAGACTGGTCTGCTGCGCATGGCTATAGGGTGCGGCGCTTCAGCTATCCCTGCCCTTGCCAGGCAGTGACACACGCTACCCCTGCCTAGTACCCCCAGCCCCAGGAGTGGGCCAGCGAGGCACGCTCAGACTGGTCTGATGCGCATGGCTAGAGGGTGCGGCACTTCAGCTATCCCTGCCCTTGCCAGGCAGTGACACACGCTACCCCTCCCTAGTACCCCCAGCCCCAGGAGTGGGGCCAGCGAGGCACGCTCAGACTGGTCTGCTGCGCATGGCTATAAGGTGCGGCGCTTCGGCTATCCCTGCCCCTGCCAGGCAGTGACACACGCTACCCCTGCCTAGTACCCCCAGCCCCAGAAGTGGGGCCAGCGAGGCACGCTCAGACTGGTCTGCTGCGCATGGCTATAGGGTGCGGCGCTTCGGCTATCCCTGCCCCTGCCAGGCAGTGACACACGCTACCCCTGCCTAGTACCCCCAGCCCCAGGAGTGGGCCAGCGAGGCACGCTCAGACTGGTCTGCTGCGCATGGCTATAGGGTGCGGCGCTTCGGCTATCCCTGCCCCTGCCAGGCAGTGACACACGCTACCCCTGCCTAGTACCCCGAGCCCCAGAAGTGGGCCAGCGAGGCACGATCAGACTGGTCTGCTGCGCATGGCTATAGGGTGCGACGCTTCGGCTATCCCTGCCCCTGCCAGGCAGTGACACACGCTACCCCTGCCTAGTACCCCAAGCCCCAGGAGTGGGCCAGCGAGGAACGCTCAGACTGGTCTGCTGCGCATGGCTATAGGGTGCGGCGCTTCAGCTATCCCTGCCCGTGCCAGGCAGTGACACACGCTACCCCTGCCTAGTACCCCCAGCCCCAGGAGTGGGCCAGCGAGGCACGCTCAGACTGGTCTGCTGCGCATGGCTATAGGGTGCGGCGCTTCGGCTATCCCTGCCCCTGCCAGGCAGTGACACACGCTACCCCTGCCTAGTACCCTCAGCCCCAGGAGTGGGCCAGCGAGGCACGCTCAGACTGGTCTGCTGCACATGGCTAGAGGGTGCGGCTCTTCGGCTATCCCTGCCCCTGCCAGGCAGTGACACACGCTACCCCTGTCTAGTACCCCCAGCCCCAGGAGTGGGCCAGCGAGGCACGCTCAGACTGGTCTGCTGCGCATGGCTATAGGGTGCGGCGCTTCGGCTATCCCTGCCCCTGCCAGGCAGTGACACACGCTACCCCTGCCTAGTACCCCCAGCCCCAGGAGTGGGCCAGCGAGGCACGCTCAGACTGGTCTGCTGCGCATGGCTATAGGTTGCGGCGCTTCAGCTATTCCTGCCCCTGCCAGGCAGTGACACACGCTACCCCTGCCTAGTACCCCCAGCCCAAGGAGTGGGCCAGCGAGGCACGCTCAGACTGGTCTGCTGCGCATGGCTATAGGGTGCGGCGCTTCGGCTATCCCTGCCCCTGCCAGGCAGTGACACACGCTACCCCTGCCCAGTACCCCCAGCCCCAGGAGTGGGCCAGCGAGGCACGCTCAGACTGGTCTGCTGCGCATGGTTAGAGGGTGCGGCGCTTCGGCTATCCCTGCCACTGCCAGGCAGTGACACACGCTACCCCTGCCTAGTACCCCCAGCCCCAGGAGTTGGCCAGCGAGGCACGCTCAGACTGGTCTGCTGCGCATGGCTAGAGGGTGCGGCGCTTCAGCTATCCCTGCCCCTGCCAGGCAGTGACACACGCTACCCCTGCCTAGTACCCCCAGCCCCAGGAGTGGGCCAGCGAGGCACGCTCAGACTGGTCTGCTGCGCATGGCTATAGGGTGCGGCGCTTCGGCTATCCCTGCCCCTGCCAGGCAGTGACACACGCTACCCCTGCCTAGTACCCCCAGCCCCAGGAGTGGGCCAGCAAGGCACGCTCAGACTGGTCTGCTGCGCATGGCTAGAGGGTGCGGCGCTTCGGCTATCCCTGCCCCTGCCAGGCAGTGACACACGCTACCCCTGCCTAGTACCCCCAGCCCCAGGAGTGGGCCAGCGAGGCACGCTCAGACTGGTCTGCTGCGCATGGCTATAGGGTGCGGTGCTTCAGCTATCCCTGCCCCTGCCAGGCAGTGACACACGCTACCCCTGCCTAGTACCCCCAGCCCCAGGAGTTGGCCAGCGAGGCACGCTCAGACTGGTCTGCTGCGCATGGCTAGAGGGTGCGGCGCTTCAGCTATCCCTGCCCCTGCCAGGCAGTGACACACGCTACCCCTGCCTAGTACCCCCAGCCCCAGGAGTGGGCCAGCGAGGCACGCTCAGACTGGTCTGATGCGCATGGCTAGAGGGTGCGGCACTTCAGCTATCCCTGCCCTTGCCAGGCAGTGACACACGCTACCCCTCCCTAGTACCCCCAGCCCCAGGAGTGGGGCCAGCGAGGCACGCTCAGACTGGTCTGCTGCGCATGGCTATAGGGTGCGGCGCTTCGGCTATCCCTGCCCCTGCCAGGCAGTGACACACGCTACCCCTGCCTAGTACCCCCAGCCCCAGAAGTGGGGCCAGCGAGGCACGCTCAGACTGGTCTGCTGCGCATGGCTATAGGGTGCGGCGCTTCGGCTATCCCTGCCCCTGCCAGGCAGTGACACACGCTACCCCTGCCTAGTACCCCCAGCCCCAGGAGTGGGCCAGCGAGGCACGCTCAGACTGGTCTGCTGCGCATGGCTATAGGGTGCGGCGCTTCGGCTATCCCTGCCCCTGCCAGGCAGTGACACACGCTACCCCTGCCTAGTACCCCGAGCCCCAGGAGTGGGCCAGCGAGGCACGCTCAGACTGGTCTGCTGCGCATGGCTATAGGGTGCGACGCTTCGGCTATCCCTGCCCCTGCCAGGCAGTGACACACGCTACCCCTGCCTAGTACCCCAAGCCCCAGGAGTGGGCCAGCGAGGAACGCTCAGACTGGTCTGCTGCGCATGGCTATAGGGTGCGGCGCTTCAGCTATCCCTGCCCGTGCCAGGCAGTGACACACGCTACCCCTGCCTAGTACCCCCAGCCCCAGGAGTGGGCCAGCGAGGCACGCTCAGACTGGTCTGCTGCGCATGGCTATAGGGTGCGGCGCTTCGGCTATCCCTGCCCCTGCCAGGCAGTGACACACGCTACCCCTGCCTAGTACCCTCAGCCCCAGGAGTGGGCCAGCGAGGCACGCTCAGACTGGTCTGCTGCGCATGGCTAGAGGGTGCGGCTCTTCGGCTATCCCTGCCCCTGCCAGGCAGTGACACACGCTACCCCTGTCTAGTACCCCCAGCCCCAGGAGTGGGCCAGCGAGGCACGCTCAGACTGGTCTGCTGCGCATGGCTATAGGGTGCGGCGCTTCGGCTATCCCTGCCCCTGCCAGGCAGTGACACACGCTACCCCTGCCTAGTACCCCCAGCCCCAGGATTGGGCCAGCGAGGCACGCTCAGACTGGTCTGCTGCGCATGGCTATAGGTTGCGGCGCTTCAGCTATTCCTGCCCCTGCCAGGCAGTGACACACGCTACCCCTGCCTAGTACCCCCAGCCCAAGGAGTGGGCCAGCGAGGCACGCTCAGACTGGTCTGCTGCGCATGGCTATAGGGTGCGGCGCTTCGGCTATCCCTGCCCCTGCCAGGCAGTGACACACGCTACCCCTGCCTAGTACCCCCAGCCCCAGGAGTGGGCCAGCGAGGCACGCTCAGACTGGTCTGCTGCGCATGGTTAGAGGGTGCGGCGCTTCGGCTATCCCTGCCCCTGCCAGGCAGTGACACACGCTACCCCTGCCTAGTAGCCCCAGCCCCAGGAGTTGGCCAGCGAGGCACGCTCAGACTGGTCTGCTGCGCATGGCTAGAGGGTGCGGCGCTTCAGCTATCCCTGCCCCTGCCAGGCAGTGACACACGCTACCCCTGCCTAGTACCCCCAGCCCCAGGAGTGGGCCAGCGAGGCACGCTCAGACTGGTCTGCTGCGCATGGCTATAGGGTGCGGCGCTTCAGCTATCCCTGCCCTTGCCAGGCAGTGACACACGCTACCCCTGCCTAGTACCCCCAGCCCCAGGAGTGGGCCAGCAAGGCACGCTCAGACTGGTCTGCTGCGCATGGCTAGAGGGTGCGGCGCTTCGGCTATCCCTGCCCCTGCCAGGCAGTGACACACGCTACCCCTGCCTAGTACCCCCAGCCCCAGGAGTGGGCCAGCGAGGCACGCTCAGACTGGTCTGCTGCGCATGGCTATAGGGTGCGGTGCTTCAGCTATCCCTGCCCCTGCCAGGCAGTGACACACGCTACCCCTGCCTAGTACCCCCAGCCCCAGGAGTTGGCCAGCGAGGCACGCTCAGACTGGTCTGCTGCGCATGGCTAGAGGGTGCGGCGCTTCAGCTATCCCTGCCCCTGCCAGGCAGTGACACACGCTACCCCTGCCTAGTACCCCCAGCCCCAGGAGTGGGCCAGCGAGGCACGCTCAGACTGGTCTGCTGCGCATGGCTATAGGGTGCGGCGCTTCAGCTATCCCTGCCCTTGCCAGGCAGTGACACAGGCTACCCCTGCCTAGTACCCCCAGCCCCAGGAGTGGGCCAACAAGGCACGCTCAGACTGGTCTGCTGCGCATGGCTAGAGGGTGCGGCGCTTCAGCTATCCCTGCCCCTGCCAGGCAGTGACACACGCTACCCCTGCCTAGTACCCCCAGCCCCAGGAGTGGGCCAGCGAGGCACGCTCAGACTGGTCTGCTGTGCATGGCTAGAGGGTGCGGCGCTTCAGCTATCCCTGGCCCTGCCAGGCAGTGAAACACGCTACCCCTGCCTAGTACCCCCAGCCCCTGGAGTGGGCCAGCGAGGCACGCTCAGTCTGGTATGCTGCGCATGGCTATAGGGTGCGGCGCTTCAGCTATCCCTGCCCCTGCCAGGCAGTGACACACGCTACCCCTGCCTAGTACCCCCAGCCCCAGGAGTGGGCCAGCGAGGCACGCTCAGACTGGTCTGCTGCGCATGGCTATAGGGTGCGGCGCTTCGGCTATCCCTGCCCCTGCCAGGCAGTGACACACGCTACCCCTGCCTAGTACCCCCAGCCCCAGGAGTGGGCCAGCGAGGCACGCTCAGACTGGTCTGCTGCGCATGGCTATAGGGTGCGGTGCTTCAGCTATCCCTACCCCTGCCAGGCAATGACACACGCTACCCCTGCCTAGTACCCCCAGCCCCAGGAGTGGGCCAGTGAGGCATGCTCAGACTGGTCTGCTGCGCATGGCTATAGGGTGCGGCGCTTCGGCTATCCCTGCCCCTGCCAGGCAGTGACACACGCTGCCCCTGCCTAGTGCCCCCAGCCCCAGGAGTGGGCCAGCGAGGCACGCTCAGACTGGTCTGCTGCCCATGGCTATAGGATGCGGCGCTTCGGTTATCCCTGCCCCTGCCAGGCAGTGACACGCGCTACCCCTGCCTAGTACTCCCAGCCCCAGGAGTGGGCCAGCGAGGCACGCTCAGACTGGTCTGCTGCGCATGGCTATAGGGTGCGGCGCTTCAGCTATCCCTGCCCTAGCCAGGCAGTGACACACGCTACCCCTGCCTAGTACCCCCAGCCCCAGGAGTGGGCCAGCGAGGCACGCTCAGTCTGGTCTGCTGTGCATGGCTATAGGGTCAAGACAGTCTCACGGCGCCTGAGTTAATCGTGGACCATGTAGGTTTCAATTGTTTCAATATAAGTATGGTCTGGGCAATCGACCCAATCGGTGTAGCAAGTGTCCACCCAGCTGGTCATTGTTCCCTGCCCTATACTAGCGCTCATGCATGTTGGTGGGGACAAGGTGGGGCGCTCGAGTGAGGTCCACCTTCTCTTTAGTTTTGTTGGTTTTGAAGTAGGTAGGAACTGTACTTCTCTCCTCAGGGGGCTTTGCACCGTAGCGGGCTCTTCTTGGACGTGGCGCCACTGTGCCCAGCTGTCCATCTGTTGGTATTATATCAAACCGCTTATTTGGGAAATTACACTGCAACGAGAGGCGCTGTGAAATGCTGAGCTGCATTGGGCAAGTGGGCACGAGGGCCTTCATAAGGAACATCTGCTGGCACCATCTAGAGACAGGTACCATGTACCCTGGCTAGGCATCCCTTTGCAACCATGGGCAGGTTTCAGGTTGCTTCAGTAAGACATATTCACACGCGCTTTAGCCACGGCAGCTGGCTGGAGGTGGTAGTTGTCATCTGACAAGTGTGCTGCGGTGCATAAAAAGTTTGGAAACAGGACAAGGGCAAGTAGTTGCACAGAATGTTCCCCTCTGGCTCTGGCATTGTGAGAAGTTGGCCTGATGTATGATGTCACTAGTTATAGTGTACACCTTATATCAGTCCAAATACCCTTATGGTGATTGGTTGTAAAGTCAACCTTATAGACCAGCTATCCTAGTGGTAGCATGGACAAGAGCAGTCTTAGGCTAAACTCTGAATGGCATGTGAAGCCAGCTGTGATACCATATATAATCCCTTGAATACCAAATGAAAGGACACCACAACAGATATATATATAAAATAAAGTGTATTTATTCTAAGAAAACCCTCAGCACTCTTTATGAGATTAGAGGTAAGTACAACACAGTCTTATTAATGCATACAGTAAGTCACACAGGTAAGTAATACAGTTAGGCCCTAGGGGCCACGCAAACCATATACTAAATAAGTGGTATAAGAACCACTGTCACGGAAATAGAATAGGCCTAGGCCTAGGGAATCGCTGGGGCTACACTAGACTACCACAGGATAGGAAGTGGGAGGCCCACGGGATTCGTGTGCAGAGTGGAAACACTCACGCGTAATGCGTAAAAGTCACTAGCAATAGTACAGTTCAGAAATAGATAGATTTAGGACACTTCCGGAGTAGCTAAGAAGTTGAGACTTGAAACTTAGACACTAGGATAGTCACTATCCTGATGAGCACCGGAGTACCCAAGTTACCTAGCCCACAGGCTGCGGGTGCATAGGGTTGAAGTTGCGTCGGGTTTCGTCGTCGACTCCTATGGATGCCTGAAGAAAGATGCTGACAGGCGGTCAGTGAAGAGTGTCCGGTGGATCCCAAGGCTGGGATCAAGAAGAGAAGAGACCTGCAAGCAGAGGGGACAGAGTCAAGATCACTAGCCAGTGATCACGTGGAACCAGGAAGGAACCAGACGATGTCGTGAAGAGTTGCAGGTGAAGGTGAAGCTTGTCGCTGCAGCCAGGAGGACCAGGAAGCGTCGAGGACGACCAGGACCAGGAGGCGAGCTGTCCCACGAAGGCTCTTGCTGTCGGCGGCGTCGAAGCTGGGCTAGGACTCACCAGGCCTTGGCAAGCGGAACCCACGAAGAACGGAGGACTTGCTTCAGGATCAGACCAGGAAGGTCTGGGGCGCTTCTTCTTTGCAGGGAAGCAGGAGCCAGTCTGGAGGAGCCAAACCAGCGCAGAAGATTTCAGGATGCGTCGTCACAAAGGCCACTAGCCAGCGGGCAAGCAACCGGACAGACGCGGCAAGCAGGAAAATGCTGAAGGGCCCCACGCAGGACTCGTTGAGTGTGGGGGACTGGTCTTCGGTGCAGATGGTGCTTGGGGGTGGGGCTTCTCAATCCCCGGTGCACAACTTCGAGGGTGCCTCAGAAGCTGCGCTTGAAGATACTAGCCACTTTTCCCAGGTAGCCGGTCCCACGTCGCTCGTCGCCTCCACGGATCTCAGCTCTGCTGCAGATGTGGATGAGGGTCGGAGAAGTCTGGAAGTCAAGGCTCTGGTCGGGCTCTGCAGTCGGTTCCTCGTAGAACGTGGGCAAAGCAAAGGGTAGTCTCTTGATGGTGCCTGTTTGCACAGGGTAGCCACTCCTTGGCCACAAGGGAGATTCTTCAGTCTTCTTCTTTCGTCGAATGTCGAAGGTCCAGAGTTTCTGTTCAAGTTTGCAGGTTCAGGATAATCTAATAATCTTGAGGCCCAACTCCCACTCTTATACTAATCTGGGGGGCTGGGATACCTGCTAGGTCACGCCTTATGGGTGGGACCTGGGAGGGGGTGGTTACACCCACTTCCCTTTGTCCAGTTTCGCGCCAGAGCTGGGGCTGGAGTGCCCCAGCGCCGGTTTGAACTGGACTATGCAAGGAACACCTTGTGTGCCCCAGGCATGTCTCATTCCTTTCAGCCCACCCTGCCCCAATACACTAAAGGCTGTCTGGGGAGGTGCTAGCACCTCCCCAAGCAGGAAACCTATTGTCCAGGCCTCCCTGGCTGGGATCACTCCCAGCTGCAGGAGGTCAGACTTGTGTCGTGGCAGCAGCATCCATTTTGTGATGCTGAGGCTTTGGTCAGAGGTTACACAGCAAAGTAGGATTTTAACATGTCTCTCCCTCTAGAAGGGAGGGATAATATCCTCATCACCAGAAATGGTATGGGGGTATTATTCCAAAGTGTTAGACACCTTACACGACATGTTTTGATACAGCCCAACCATAGTTACCATAACCGTTTAAGATTATAAGGTACTTTAAGAGTATATGGTAGGCTATATCATAGAACAGCTATAAGGACATGGTTCCGAAAGCTGCAGACAGGCTCAGCTCAGGCTAGAGCACCATCTCACATGTTACCACGCACTCTGCCTCCAGGATTGTTAAGGCCTGCCATAGGAGTGGCTGATAGGTACACATGTGTCTATATATAAGGCAGATATAGATATACTATATCTAAGCAAGGGGTGATTACACGACCTTGCCCCAGCTGAGTGATCAGCCAGTTGTGTCTGATTGGAAGGCCAGACCAGGGGTGGCATAATACATGCTGCAGCCCCTGGGAGGCCTAGGGTACACCTATGCCCTGGGTACCTAGGGTACACTGTACAGGGTCCAATAAGGTGATCCTTACCAATTGGTTATGTACCTAGGGTACATGGAGTCCATTTTAAAGAGAGAGCAGACAGCCTGAGACCCTGAATGGCAGGATCTCAGGCCAACTAAGTCGAAAAACCAGCTAGACACTAGGCAAAAAGTTGGGGGTAACCATAGTCAGATATCCACCTTCCTACACAACCCCCCCCCAAACGAAAGGAGATAAGGCTGGCCTTTACAAGGTAAGCCTCTATTGCCTGAGTGGCCATATAAGGAAGAACCAGCACCGGCATGGTTACCCCCTGTCTCATGGTCCACTAAGCAATCCCTCATCCTAAAGATATCATAGGGTCTCCACCATAGGGAATCTCTACCTTTGGTGTGTCTTTGCAAAGTAAAAGGCTGGTGTTGAGATGGAGTACTGAAGTGAGTGTCCTCAAAGTGAGGCCTCAGCTTCCTCCAATCATCCTCCACCATGGATGCCTTTCTTTCTCTAACTGAGTTGCACTGTGCTCTCAGGGTCAGCCTCTGGCTACCTAAAGCTGGAGGCTGGGTCCCTTTTGTGGGCTTACTGGAGGGACAGGTCAGGTTTGGGGCCCTAAGGTCCCATGTTTGCCTGTGCCCAACAGAATCCCTCTGGGGGAGGTCCCTAACTACCTGTGAAGGGGATCCCTCAGGAATGTTTTTACCCATCACCTGGCTAGGGCAACTAACCAGGCAATCCTCATTCTTTTGAAGGGGGGGTTCTTGTGGACAGGGGCCCTCTTGGGGTCCACTGGCCTCCCTGACCTCTGCAGCCCTGGGCTGACTGAGGCAGGGTAGAGAGAGGCAGGCTACCTGCACCAGACTGGGTCCCACCTTGGAAGGGGCCACTGACATCAGAGGCTCTGCCAGGCCAGGCCTGGCTACCTCTGGGGCAGTTCCTTCACAAGGGGTGAGGTCAGATCCCTGAGGAGGCTGACCTTTTCCTAATGTCTGGGGGGAGGGAGACTTCTCTTCCTCCCCACTACTCTCTGTCTGTGTGGAGTGATCCATAGTTTCAGGCTTCACTACACCTATATCAGTCTGAGTGTGGGCTGAGACCATTACAGCCTTGCCAACCTTTTCAGGAAGGCACTCAGTTTGTGTTTGAGCTGTGACTGTCACAGCTCTGCCAGTCCCTACAGGGAAGTCTGTCTGTGCCTGGGCTGTGGCTACCACTGCCCTTCCAACCTTTTCAGGGAGGAAAGCTACTTGGACAGGGGTTGTGACTGGCACAACCCCACTACCCTTTTTGGAAAGGCCTACCATTTTGGAATGGGTGTCTTGTTCAACTCCAGCCCAAGCTGAGAGTTCTAAGTCATTCCCCAGCAAGCAGTCCACAGGCAAGGTTGGAGACACTGCCACCCTTTTAGGGCCAGTGACCCCTCCCCAGCTGAGACATACTTCTGCCATGGGATGACTATTTTGTTTGCCATCAATGTTAGTTACCTGGTATGAGAAACCAGGCAAAAGCTGCTCAGAGGGAACTAGCCTATGGGCCACCATAGTGATGCTAGCTCCAGTGTCTCTGTAGGCCTCAGCTTTTCTACCATTGATGTAGGGTTCCTGTCTGTACCTACCCAAAGTGTTGGGACAGGCAGTGAAGTTGGCAAACCCCATGCCACCATCACAGACAAGAGTAGCTGCTGCAGGGGAATTGGCTAAGCCAGGATCCCCCTGTGTTCCCCAAGAAAACCCAACCAAATTTTTGGGGGCACTCCCACCACCTGGGGGATTACTGCTGACAGTAATAGGTGGTGTGACAGGAGTAGTTGGAGGAACAGTTTTGTTTTTAGCCTGTGGACAACTGCTGTCAGTTTTCCAATGCCCAGGTGTTTTACACACATGGCAGTAAGGCTTTTTAACTGTGGTAGAGGAGGGAGCTTGGGACCCACCACCCTGTGTGGAGTTTTGGGGCCCTGAGGAAGATTTCTCTTTTGCTTTACCCCACCCTTCTCTTGAGGCTTGGTGGTATCTTTCTTTTGGTCACCACCCTGATTTTTAGGCCTAATCCTGGTCCTGACCCATTTATCTGCCCTCTTTCCCAATTCTTGGGGAGAGGTCAAATCTGAGTCTACCAGGTGTTGATGGAGAAGCTGGTTCTGACAATTACTAAGGATCTGCTCCCTCATAATCAAGTTGTACAATCCTGTATAGTCCTGCACCTTGCTGCCAGTTAACCAACCTTCCAAAGCCTTAGTGGCACAATCCACAAAATCAGACCAGTCCTGTGTCTGTGTCTTCTGGGTGTCTCTGAACAACAACCTATATTGCTCAGTGGTTAAGCCAAACCCATCTATCAGAGCACTCTTCAGGACTTTGTAATTGTTTGCATCCTCATCACTGACTGTGAGGAGCTTGTCTCTACCTTTATCAGAAAAGGAGAGCCACAAGATAGCTGCCCACTGACTTTGGGGTACCTGCTGTACTTTGCAGGCCCTCTCCAAAGCAGTCATCCATTTGTGGATGTCATCCCCATTCTGATATGGGGGGACTATCTTGCTTAGGTTTCTATGGTCATAAGACCTATCCCTATCTCTAGGAATGTTGCTGCCACCAGTGGGTTCTGACCCACACAATTTTTGCTCTCTAGCCAGAGCAAGCTTCTCCTTGGCAAGGGCAATTTCTTCCCTCTGAATCCTCAGATTAGCTTCCCTCATTCTGGCTTTATGCTCCTTTCTCTCAGGTGAAGTCATTCCCCTGTGAGAGGAAGCATTAGAGATGCTAGAAACATGGGAGTGGATGGATTCCCTTGAAGGGGATCTGTCCCTCCTGCTTCTCTGTGAAAACCTACTTGTGGGTCTGTATGGGGGGACCCCATGCAGACTCCCATGTAAGCTTAGGTTTGCCTGGCTAAGTCTTTCTACTTGGCCCTGGCTGTCTACCTCTTCCTCTGAAGTCCCATCTGACTCATCTGTGGTGGGTAGACCCTTATCTACAGCTATGGCACCATCCCTGGCAGCTCTTTCAGCATCATAGGCCTCCAGAAGCTCCACTAGCTGTCTAAGGGTAGGGTTGGAACCCTGTTTTATTCCTCTGGAGGTACACAAATGTCTCATCTCCTGGAATGTGAAGGTATCATACCTAGAGGGGGTCTTCTGCAGACCTGCCCCTCCTGAGAGAGCATCTACTTGATCTCCTCCCAGAGGCATGATCTAGTGAGGGTGTGGTGTGTGCACCTACCTACACTAGTTGTTTCTACTAAACCTCTCTAGTAGTTGTAGTCAGGGTGTGTTACTCCCTTCAACCTACAACTACTAAGTCCAGTAGGACTTAAGTATAATAAACTATGTTATATGTACCTAGACAATATCTGTGTGATCTTTCAATTTAGTACCTCAAGATTACAATGGTATTACAACAGCAAGCTCAGATCCCAACCGCTGCTCACCAATGTGAGAAGTTGGCCTGATGTATGATGTCACTAGTTATAGTGTACACCTTATATCAGTCCAAATACCCTTATGGTGATTGGTTGTAAAGTCAACCTTATAGACCAGCTATCCTAGTGGTAGCATGGACAAGAGCAGTCTTAGGCTAAACTCTGAATGGCATGTGAAGCCAGCTGTGATACCATATATAATCCCTTGAATACCAAATGAAAGGACACCACAACAGATATATATATAAAATAAAGTGTATTTATTCTAAGAAAACCCTCAGCACTCTTTATGAGATTAGAGGTAAGTACAACACAGTCTTATTAATGCATACAGTAAGTCACACAGGTAAGTAATACAGTTAGGCCCTAGGGGCCACGCAAACCATATACTAAATAAGTGGTATAAGAACCACTGTCACGGAAATAGAATAGGCCTAGGCCTAGGGAATCGCTGGGGCTACACTAGACTACCACAGGATAGGAAGTGGGAGGCCCACGGGATTCGTGTGCAGAGTGGAAACACTCAAGCGTAATGCGTAAAAGTCACTAGCAATAGTACAGTTCAGAAATAGATAGATTTAGGACACTTCCGGAGTAGCTAAGAAGTTGAGACTTGAAACTTAGACACTAGGATAGTCACTATCCTGATGAGCACCGGAGTACCCAAGTTACCTAGCCCACAGGCTGCGGGTGCATAGGGTTGAAGTTGCGTCGGGTTTCGTCGTCGACTCCTATGGATGCCTGAAGAAAGATGCTGACAGGCGGTCAGTGAAGAGTGTCCGGTGGATCCCAAGGCTGGGATCAAGAAGAGAAGAGACCTGCAAGCAGAGGGGACAGAGTCAAGATCACTAGCCAGTGATCACGTGGAACCAGGAAGGAACCAGACGATGTCGTGAAGAGTTGCAGGTGAAGGTGAAGCTTGTCGCTGCAGCCAGGAGGACCAGGAAGCGTCGAGGACGACCAGGACCAGGAGGCGAGCTGTCCCACGAAGGCTCTTGCTGTCGGCGGCGTCGAAGCTGGGCTAGGACTCACCAGGCCTTGGCAAGCGGAACCCACGAAGAACGGAGGACTTGCTTCAGGATCAGACCAGGAAGGTCTGGGGCGCTTCTTCTTTGCAGGGAAGCAGGAGCCAGTCTGGAGGAGCCAAACCAGCGCAGAAGATTTCAGGATGCGTCGTCACAAAGGCCACTAGCCAGCGGGCAAGCAACCGGACAGACGCGGCAAGCAGGAAAATGCTGAAGGGCCCCACGCAGGACTCGTTGAGTGTGGGGGGCTGGTCTTCGGTGCAGATGGTGCTTGGGGGTGGGGCTTCTCAATCCCCGGTGCACAACTTCGAGGGTGCCTCAGAAGCTGCGCTTGAAGATACTAGCCACTTTTCCCAGGTAGCCGGTCCCACGTCGCTCGTCGCCTCCACGGATCTCAGCTCTGCTGCAGATGTGGATGAGGGTCGGAGAAGTCTGGAAGTCAAGGCTCTGGTCGGGCTCTGCAGTCGGTTCCTCGTAGAACGTGGGCAAAGCAAAGGGTAGTCTCTTGATGGTGCCTGTTTGCACAGGGTAGCCACTCCTTGGCCACAAGGGAGATTCTTCAGTCTTCTTCTTTCGTCGAATGTCGAAGGTCCAGAGTTTCTGTTCAAGTTTGCAGGTTCAGGATAATCTAATAATCTTGAGGCCCAACTCCCACTCTTATACTAATCTGGGGGGCTGGGATACCTGCTAGGTCACGCCTTATGGGTGGGACCTGGGAGGGGGTGGTTACACCCACTTCCCTTTGTCCAGTTTCGCGCCAGAGCTGGGGCTGGAGTGCCCCAGCGCCGGTTTGAACTGGACTATGCAAGGAACACCTTGTGTGCCCCAGGCATGTCTCATTCCTTTCAGCCCACCCTGCCCCAATACACTAAAGGCTGTCTGGGGAGGTGCTAGCACCTCCCCAAGCAGGAAACCTATTGTCCAGGCCTCCCTGGCTGGGATCACTCCCAGCTGCAGGAGGTCAGACTTGTGTCGTGGCAGCAGCATCCATTTTGTGATGCTGAGGCTTTGGTCAGAGGTTACACAGCAAAGTAGGATTTTAACATGTCTCTCCCTCTAGAAGGGAGGGATAATATCCTCATCACCAGAAATGGTATGGGGGTATTATTCCAAAGTGTTAGACACCTTACACGACATGTTTTGATACAGCCCAACCATAGTTACCATAACCGTTTAAGATTATAAGGTACTTTAAGAGTATATGGTAGGCTATATCATAGAACAGCTATAAGGACATGGTTCCGAAAGCTGCAGACAGGCTCAGCTCAGGCTAGAGCACCATCTCACATGTTACCACGCACTCTGCCTCCAGGATTGTTAAGGCCTGCCATAGGAGTGGCTGATAGGTACACATGTGTCTATATATAAGGCAGATATAGATATACTATATCTAAGCAAGGGGTGATTACACGACCTTGCCCCAGCTGAGTGATCAGCCAGTTGTGTCTGATTGGAAGGCCAGACCAGGGGTGGCATAATACATGCTGCAGCCCCTGGGAGGCCTAGGGTACACCTATGCCCTGGGTACCTAGGGTACACTGTACAGGGTCCAATAAGGTGATCCTTACCAATTGGTTATGTACCTAGGGTACATGGAGTCCATTTTAAAGAGAGAGCAGACAGCCTGAGACCCTGAATGGCAGGATCTCAGGCCAACTAAGTCGAAAAACCAGCTAGACACTAGGCAAAAAGTTGGGGGTAACCATAGTCAGATATCCACCTTCCTACAGGCATGTTGTAAGGTAATGTGGTCCTGTATATACCAGCTGGCAGCACACTGAGCTGAGCACCAAACCAAGGGTTAGGCTCTGAGGAAGAACATCTGCGGGCACCATATCGAAACAGGTCCAGTTTACACTGGGGGGCATTCCGCTGCAACCAAAGGCAGGTTTCGGGTTGCTCAAGTTAAGACCTATCCACCCGCGCTTTAGCCAGGGCGGAATGTGGGTGGTGTATGTTGGACAGGCCACATGAAGGGCTTGCTCCCTCCCCGCATGACACGGCCCAAGCCCCGGCCCTCCAGGTGTGACCCACAGGACCAACCCGCAACCCGTCTCCCGACGGAACTCCTGCCCTCGGACAACTATGTATCATGGGGCCGACCCACTACCGGCTCCCCCGTCCGGACCAGCCGCCATCTTGGACACTGCACCACGAGGCCGCGTGGGCTCAGCTCGACCCTAACCCTGGGCCTGGCCAGGCCCTGCCATCCCGGCACCACCATCCACCCCGGAGGTGAACGGACCACTTGGCAGGTCGATGAGAGAAAGGAGTGTCAATGGCTCTCCCCCGCCAGGTGCCGATCGCCCTCCAGCTCCCCCGGGCGCTGGCTCCACCCCCTGCTGGGTGTCTGGACTCCCTCATCCCGGACCCCCCGACCTCCAAGTGCGAGGGTCCGGACATCAAAGGGCGCCAGACCTATAACTAGGGCAGCTCCAGAGCAGGGAGGCAGTTGTATCCTGGAGTCGAGAGACACCGAGAAGAACTCATCCTTGACGGACTACCGGCGCTGCCGTAGCCCTGCCTTGTGAACTATCGTCCTGCTGGCTGGCGCTGCCGCGGCC
The DNA here is from genome assembly GCF_964204655.1 of Triturus cristatus. Taxonomy (NCBI): domain Eukaryota; kingdom Metazoa; phylum Chordata; class Amphibia; order Caudata; family Salamandridae; genus Triturus; species Triturus cristatus. The sequence goes on from NC_140590.1 coordinate 1,876,068,572, forward strand.
TTCTGCATCCTCCATCCTCGTCGGGACCTGCTGGCGCTGCCGCGGTCCGTTGTAACCACCATCTTCATCGGGACCTGCTGGCGCTGCCGCGGACCGTGTAACGACCACCTTCATCGGGACCTGCTGGCGCTGCCGCGGACCGTGTAACGACCACCTTCATCGGGACCTGCTGGCGCTGCCGCGGACCGTGTAACGACCACCTTCACCGGGACCTGCTGGCGCTGCCGCGGCCCGTCCAAGCTAGAACACCGAGCTCGAGGATTGTGAGCTATCCATCATCGCATCTACCAGATTGGTAACCAGACTGTCCCGCTACCCCCTTTCCCAAACCCAGAGACTAAGAATCGAGGGGACCCCTGAGTCCAGACCTCCTTGTACCATTCCATCGTACCTTAAGAATCTGCTTATAAAGAACGTTAAAGCCTATCCTTGTGTGGTGTACATCTGTGGGGGGGAAGTTATTCGTCTGTACGATCGCTGGAGACGGCTCTCCCCGGAGACCTCTCCCCTTGTCCTCGGCCGACCCTCCCGGTCCGTCTAACATTGGTGGCCAGCGGCGCGATCCGAATCAACGCGTAATCGTACAGAGAGTAGCTCACCCCACGACAAAACCACAATTTCAACCAAAGAGAGCGGATCCACCGAGAAATTCCAGATGGATAAATTGGAAGAGTACAGCCATCGTGAATTAAAACAATTCTGCATGGAACTAGGCATCGCTACCACCGGCCTGAGTACCAAAGACGATTTCAAGCACGCCATTGAGTCGTGGGCAGAAACCGGGGTCACCAGATCCCCAGACCAAAACAGTGCAGCATCAGAGAGGATCGCCACGGCTCCCGAGGAGCGAGGAACGGGCCTCTCACAGGAAGAGATCCAAGAAAGAGAAAAAAACAGACTACATGAGTTAGAAATGGCACGACTCAAAATGGACGGTGAATTAAAATTAGCCGAGCAAAAACTGAACCTAGAGCATCTGCGGCTCCGAGAAGAACGGGAAGAAAAACAGAGGCAGAGAGAGCTCGAAGAAAAGAGACTAGCGTACGAACACGAGCGCAAACTGGCAGAAATAGACCTACGGAAGCAGAACAAAGAACCGGAGGTGCCCGAGCGATCGCGCACTCCGGGAGCGACAGAAAAGAAAGTCCACATCCCCAAGGATGTCGTTCGAGAGTATGTCCGAGAGGACGACATACAACAGTGGTTCAAGGCCTACGAGATCGCCATGACCTCCCACCGGATCGATCGAAGTGACTGGGGAGCCGGCCTATGGAGGAGGTTCGTCAATGAAGGCCGTGATGCCCTGCTACAGCTCCCACACCATCAGATGTCATCCTATGACCACATGAAGGCTGCCCTCCTCACCCGATATGGGCTCACGCCCGAAATGTACCGCCAGAGGTTTCGAGACTTGTTAGACGGACCGGGAGGGTCGGCCGAGGACAAGGGGAGAGGTCTCCGGGGAGAGCCGTCTCCAGCGATCGTACAGATAAATAACTTCCCCCCCACAGACAGACACCACACAAGGAGAAGATCTAGCGTACTTTATAGGCAATTTCTTCAGGTACGATGAAATGGTACAAGGAGGTCTGGACTCAGGGGTCCCCTCGATTCAAGTCTCTCAAGATGGGGAAAAGGGGGTAGCGGGACAGTCTGGTTACCAGTCTGGTAGTTGAGATGGTATGGTGGATAGCTCACAATCCTCGAGCTTGGTGTTCTAGCTGGGACGGGCCGCGGCAGCGCCAGCAGGTCCCGGTGAAGATGGTCGATACACGGTCCGCGGCAGCGCCAGCAGGTCCCGGGAAGATGGTCGATACACGGTACGCGGCAGCGCCAGCAGGTCCCAGTGAAGATGGTCGTTACAACGGGCCGCGGCAGCGCCAGCAGGTCCCGACGAGGATGGATGTTGCAGAAGGCCGCGGCAGCGCCAGCAGGCAGGACGATAGTTCACAAGGTAGGGCTACGGCAGCGCCAGTAGTCCGTCAAGGCTGAGTTCTCTCGGTGTCTCTCGACTCCAGGATACAACTGCCGTCCTGCTCCGGAGCTGCCCTAGTTATAGGTCTGGCGCCCTTTGATGTCCGGACCCTCGCACTTGGAGGTCGGAGGGTCCGGGATGAAGGTGTCCAGACACCCAGCAGGGGGTGGAGCCAGCACCTGGGGGAGCTGGAGGCGATCGGCACCTGGCGGGGGAGAGCCCTTGACGCTTCGTTCTCCCATTGACCTGCCAAGTGGTCCGCTCACCTCCTGGGTGGATGGTGGTGCCGGGATGTCGGGGCCGGCTAGGCCCAGGGTTAGGGTCGGGTGGAGGCCACGCGGCCTCGTGGTGCAGGGCCCAAGATGGCGGCTTGATCCGGCCGGGGGAGCCGGTGGTGTCTCGGTCCCGTGATACATGGAGGTCCGGGGGCAGGAGTTCCGTCGGGAGACGGGGTGCGGGTGATTCTTGTGGGTCACGCCTGGCGGGCCGGGGCTTGGGCCCTGTCATGCGGGGAGGGAGCAAGCCCTTCGTGTGGCCTGTCCAACATGCGTCCCCCCCAGCTGAAGGCGGGGAGAGTCACCCATCTTCCTGGGGACTCTCCTCGTCGAGGCGGAAAAAGCGTGACAGGCCATCTGCGTTGGCGTGGTCTTGGCCCGGTCGATGTTCCACGGTGAAGTCCATTCCCTGCAGGGAGATGGACCAGCGCAATAGTTTTGGGTTCTCCCCCCGCATCTGCATCAGCCACTGCAGGGGTCGATGGTCGGTTTGTACCCGGAAGTGGGTACCGAAGAGATAGGGCCGGAGCTTTTTGAGGGCCCACACCACTGCGAAGGCCTCCCTCTCGATTGTGCTCCAGCGCTGTTCTCGGGCCAGGAGACGTCTGCTGATGAAGGCCACCGGCTGGTCATGACCCTCGGGGTTCAGTTGGGAAAGAACCGCTCCGATGCCGTGGTCGGAGGCGTCTGTCTGTACAATGAATTCCCGACTGTAATCGGGGGCCTGGAGCACAGGGGCGGTGCGCAGGGCGGCCTTCAGCTTTTCGAAGGCCGCTTGACAGTCGGGGGTCCAGTTAATCCGCTTCGGCTGGTTTTTGGACGTGAGACCCGTGAGGGGCCCCACAATGCTGCCGTAGTCCCTCACGAACCGCCGGTAGTAGCCGGTGAGCCCCAAGAAGGCTCGGACCTCGGTCTGGGTGACGGGGGGCTGCCAGGACTGGATGGCAGCAATTTTAAGTTGCAACGGGGTGTTAGACGGACCGGGAGGGTCGGCCGAGGACAAGGGGAGAGGTCTCCGGGGAGAGCCGTCTCCAGCGATCGTACAGACAAATAACTTCCCCCCCACAGACAGATACCACACAAGGAGATGAGTTAGCGTTCTTTATAAGCACTTCTTAAGGTACGATGAAAAGGTACAAGGAGGTCTGGACTCAGGGGTCCCCTCGATTCAAGTCTCTTAAGATGGGAAAAGGGGGTAGCGGGACAGTCTGGTTACCAGTCTGGTAGTTGAGATGGTATGGTGGGTAGCTCACAATCCTCGAGCTTGGTGGTCTAGCTGGTACGGGCCGCGGCAGCGCCAGCAGGTCCCGGTGAAGATGGTCGATACACGGTCCGCGGCAGCGCCAGCAGGTCCCAGTGAAGATGGTCGATGTACGGTCCGCGGCAGCGCCAGCAGGTCCCGGTGAAGATGGTCGTTACAACGGGCCGCGGCAGCGCCAGCAGGTCCCGATGAGGATGGATGTTGCAGAAGGCCGCGGCAGCGCCAGCAGGCAGGACGATAGTTCACAAGATAGGGCTACGGCAGCGCCAGTAGTCCGTCAAGGCTGAGTTCTCTCGGTGTCTCTCGACTCCAGGATACAACTGCCTTCCTGCTCCGGAGCTGCTCCAGTTATAGGGCAGGCGCCCGTTGATGTCCGGACCCTCGCACTTGGAGGTCGGAGGGTCCGGGATGAAGGTGTCCAGACACCCAGCAGGGGGTGGAGCCGGTGCCTGGGGGAGCTGGAGGCGATCGGCACCTGGCGGGGGAGAGTCCTTGGCGCTTCGTTCTCCCATTGACCTGCCAAGTGGTCCGCTCACCTCCTGGGTGGATGGTGGTGCCGGGATGTCGGGGCCGGCCAGGCCCAGGGTTAGGGTCGGGTGGAGGCCACGCGGCCTCGTGGCGCAGGGCCTAAGATGGCGGCTTGACCCGGCCGGGGGAGCCGGTGGTGGCTTGGGCCCGTGATACATGGAGGTCCGAGGGCAGGAGTTCCGTCGGGAGACGGGGTGCGGGTGATTCTCGTGGGTCACGCCTGGCGGGCCGGGGCTGGGGCCCTGTCATGCGGGGAGGGAGCAAGCCCTTCGTGTGGCCTGTCCAACATGCGTCCCCCCCAGCTGAAGGCGGGGAGAGTCACCCATCTTCTTGGGGACTCTCCTCGTCGAGGCGGAAAAAGTGTGACAGGCCATCTGCGTTGGCGTGGTCTTGGCCCGGTCGGTGCTCCACGGTGAAGTCCATTCCCTGCAGGGAGATGGACCAGCGCAATAGTTTTGGGTTCTCCCCCCGCATCTGCATCAGCCACTGCAGGGGTCGATGGTCGGTTTGTACCCGGAAGTGGGTACCGAAGAGATAGGGCCGGAGCTTTTTGAGGGCCCACACCACTGCGAAGGCCTCCCTCTCGATTGTGCTCCAGCGCTGTTCTCGGGCCAGGAGACGTCGGCTGATGAAGGCCACCGGCTGGTCATGACCCTCGGGGTTCAATTGGGAAAGAACCGCTCCGATGCCGTGGTCGGAGGCGTCTGTCTGTACCACGAATTCCCGACTGTAATCGGGGGCCTGGAGCACAGGGGCGGTGCACAGGGCGGCCTTCAGCTTTTCGAAGGCCGCTTGACAATCGAGGGTCCAGTTAATCCGCTTTGGTTGGTTTTTGGACGTGAGACCCGTGAGGGGCCCCACAATGCTGCCGTAGTCCCTCACGAACCGCCGGTAGTAGCCGGTGAGCCCCAAGAAGGCTCGGACCTCAGTCTGGGTGACGGGGGGCTGCCAGGACTGGATGGCAGCAATTTTAAGTTGCAGCGGGCCACCAGCCCGCTTCCCACCTGGTGCCCCAGGTAGGTCACGGACCCTTGACCAATTTGGCATTTGCCGGCCTTAATCGTGAGGCCGGCCCGCTGGAGGGCCTGTAGGACCTCCTGGAGGTGGAGGAGGTGGTCGGACCAGTGGCGGCTGTATACAGCGATATCGTCCAGGTAGGCAGCGCTGAACTCTTCGAGCCCCGCCAAGACCTGGTTCACAAGACGTTGAAATGTAGCGGGGGCGTTCTTCATGCCGAAGGGCATGACCTTGAAGTGGTAGTGGCCATCGGGGGTAGAGAAGGCGGACCGTTCCTGAGCCCGGGGTGTGAGACCGATCTGCCAGTAGCCCGCTGTTAGGTCGAAGATACTGAGGTAGCGGGCGGCCCCCAGCCGGTCGATCAATTCATCCGCTCGGGGGATGGGATGAGCGTCGGTTCGGGTGACAGCGTTCAAGCCCCGGTAGTCGACGCAGAATCTCAGTTCAGGTGTGGTGACTGGGGCAGCGGCTTTGGGGACCAATACAACCGGGCTGGCCCAGGGACTGTCCGAGGGCACGATGACCCCGATCGTGAGCATTTTGGCCACTTCCTCTTGTATGCAGGCCCGTACCCGATCTGGTACGCGGTAGGCCCGGTGTCGGATAGGGGGACTGTCACCGGTGTCCACGTCGTGCAAGCACCAAGGGGTGACCCCGGGAGTGAGGGAGAACAGTGAAGCGAACCGCAGCAGGAGGTCCCGGCAGCCCTGGCGTTGCTCTGGGGTGAGGGCATCGGAGAGCCGGACCCCGTCCACGGAACCGTCGTTCTCCTGAGTCTTCAGGAGATCTGGGAGGGGTTCGGAGTCCTCCTCTGCCCCACTGTCCGTAGCCATCAGGAGGCTGAGTTCTGAGCGCACAAAGTGTGGTTTGAGTCTGTTGGTGTGGAGGACCCGAAGGGGGTTCCGGGGGGTCCCCATGTCGATGAGGTAAGTGACGGGGCTTTTGCGCTCGACCACCTTGAAGGGCCCCGTCCACTTATCTTGCAAGGCACATGGTTCGGTGGGGGACATCACCCACACTTGTTGACCAGGTTCGAACTCGACGGAGGAGGCATTGTGATCATACCATCTCTTCATGTCTTCCTGGCTGGCCTCGAGGTTCGCCTTGGCCATCTCCCTGAAGCGCCGGGTCTGATTGCGTAGGGCCAGGAGGTACTTGAAGACGTCTGGAGGGGTCTTTAGGGGGGCCATCTCCCAACCTTCTTTGACTAGGCTGAGGGGCCCTCGCACAGGGTGCCCGTACAGGAGTTCGAAAGGGCTAAAACCGAGGGACTTCTGGGGAACTTCTCGGTAGGCGAAGAGGAGGCACGGGAGTAGTACATCCCACTGGCGACGGAGGGGCTCTTCCAATCCCCCAATCATCCCCTTGAGAGTGCGGTTGAATCGCTCCACTAGTCCGTTCCCTTGGGGGTGATAGGGGGTCGTGAATCGGTAGGTGACCCCGCACTGTTGCCAGAGGGACTTCATGTATTTTGAGATGAAGTTCGTGCCTCGGTCGCTGACGACTTCTCGGGGGAAGCCCACCCGGGAGAAGATCCCCATTAGGGCCCGGCCAACCACTGGAGCTGTTACAGTTCGTAGAGGCACCGCCTCGGGGTAGCGGGTGGCGTGATCCACCAGTACCAGGATGAACCTATGTCCTTGTGCCGTGCGGGGGTCCAGGGGCCCCACAATGTCTATTCCTACCCTCTCGAACGGGGTGGTGACCACTGGGAAGGGTTGTAGAGGGGCTTTCAGCTTACGGCCACTCTTCCCGCTGGCCTGGCACGTGGGGCAGGACCGGCAGTGGTTCAGGACGTCGTTCCGCATCTTCGGCCAGAAAAAGTGGGTCACTAGGCGACTGTAAGTTTTGTCTTGGCCCAGGTGTCCAGCCAGGGGGACATCGTGGGCCAGGTTGAGCAGGAAGTCTCTGAAGCGGAGAGGTACCACCAGTACTCGACCGGCCCCTAGCTCTGCGATTCTCTGTTCGCTGTATAGCAGGTCGTTATCCCAGTAGACCCAGTGAGTTCCGGTGGAGTCCCCTGCGCTCTGGGCGCTGGCTTGTTGGCGGAGTCCCTCGAGGGAGGGGCAGGTCTTTTGCTCCTGGCGGAACTGTTCTTGGGTGGGCCCCCCTTCTTGACGCCACTGAGCCAGGCCGGGAAGGTCCTGGGGTTGCGCGACCCCTTCGGTCGTTGGTTCTGGGGGGTTGGCCTCGTCGTTGTCCTCTACTGGGGCGACCGGGGGCGGAGGTGCTGGCCATTCCGGTTCTTCTGATCGGGGGACGGCACGGGCGGCCATGGACCGGGTGGTTACGCAGGCCCAGTCCGGGAGGCCCAGCATCCCCAGGTGCTCTCTCCTTTCGACGGTGGCCCACGGGGAACTCTCAAGGTCATTCCCCAGGAGGCAGTCCACGGGGGCATCATCCCGGACCGTCACTTTCAACAGGCCGGAGACCCCTCCCCATTCGAAGGGGACGCAGGCCATTTGACACAGACTTTCGGAATTGTCGGCTGGATCTGCTCGGGCTTCACCAGGTGACAGCGGACGGCCGTCACACTGGCGCCTGTGTCACGTAAGGCCTCGGCCCGACGCCCATTAATGGTCACCCACTAGCCGTATTTCCGGGTGTTGGCGGGTAGGGGAGCCCGTGGGACCATGTCTTTTCCCCCTAGGCACGCTAGAACCATGGCGGCCGGTTCCCACTCTCGGATCGCGCCGCTGGCCACCAATGTTAGACGGACCGGGAGGGTCGGCCGAGGACAAGGGGAGAGGTCTCCGGGGAGAGCCGTCTCCAGCGATCGTACAGATAAATAACTTCCCCCCCACAGACAGACACCACACAAGGAGAAGATTTAGCGTTCTTTATAGGCAATTTCTTAAGGTACGATGAAATGGTACAAGGAGGTCTGGACTCAGGGGTCCCCTCGATTCAAGTCTCTCAAGATGGGGAAAAGGGGGTAGCGGGACAGTCTGGTTACCAGTCTGGTAGTTGAGATGGTATGGTGGATAGCTCACAATCCTCGAGCTTGGTGTTCTAGCTGGGACGGGCCGCGGCAGCGCCAGCAGGTCCCGGTGAAGATGGTCGATACACGGTCCGCGGCAGCGCCAGCAGGTCCCGGGAAGATGGTCGATACACGGTCCGCGGCAGCGCCAGCAGGTCCCGGTGAAGATGGTCGTTACAACGGGCCGCGGCAGCGCCAGCAGGTCCCGACGAGGATGGATGTTGCAGAAGGCCGCGGCAGCGCCAGCAGGCAGGACGATAGTTCACAAGGTAGGGCTACGGCAGCGCCAGTAGTCCGTCAAGGCTGAGTTCTCTCGGTGTCTCTCGACTCCAGGATACAACTGCCGTCCTGCTCCGGAGCTGCCCTAGTTATAGGTCTGGCGCCCTTTGATGTCCGGACCCTCGCACTTGGAGGTCGGAGGGTCCGGGATGAAGGTGTCCAGACACCCAGCAGGGGGTGGAGCCAGCGCCTGGGGGAGCTGGAGGCGATCGGCACCTGGCGGGGGAGAGCCCTTGACGCTTCGTTCTCCCATTGACCTGCCAAGTGGTCCGCTCACCTCCTGGGTGGATGGTGGTGCCGGGATGTCGGGGCCGGCTAGGCCCAGGGTTAGGGTCGGGTGGAGGCCACGCGGCCTCGTGGCGCAGGGCCCAAGATGGCGGCTTGATCCGGCCGGGGGAGCCGGTGGTGGCTCGGTCCCGTGATACATGGAGGTCCGGGGGCAGGAGTTCCGTCGGGAGACGGGGTGCGGGTGATTCTTGTGGGTCACGCCTGGCGGGCCGGGGCTTGGGCCCTGTCATGCGGGGAGGGAGCAAGCCCTTCGTGTGGCCTGTCCAACAAGACTGCACCCGGATCCCGGGTACAACTTGGGTGGAATACGTCAACTATTTCAGCCGAGCCTTCGAGGGTTGGATCAAGGGAAGCCACGTAACGACCTACGAGCAACTTTTTAATCTTATGGTGTGGGAACACCTCTCTAACAACTGCTTCGTCGAGCTCAGGCAGCACCTCCTCGACAGTAAATTGACTGACCCACGGCAACTCGTCGCCGAAGCTGACCGGTGGGAAAGCACCCGAGTGGGCCGGAGAGGGCCCCACGAGCAGAACCGGAACCACCAAGGTCAGCACCGTCCCCGAGGAGGAGGAGGAGGCCAGGGGCGAGGGAGAGACACCGTCCCGGCCACTCCCGCTGCCAGCACCCCGCCCCCGGCCGGCCGGGGCAACCCCCCGATGCGCCCGGGGTTCCGAGCCAACGTCACGTGTCACCGATGCCAGCGAGTCGGCCACTACGCCAATGACCCGAACTGCCCGCAGAACCAAACGCCAAAACCCCGCCGGGTAGCTGCCGCCACCCTGGGGGGAGAACAAATCTCCGAAGAACAAGAAGAATATGAGCAGGCACAACAAGAGTGGGAACCGGCCGCCATGGTTCTAGCGTGTCTAGGGGGAAGAGACATGGTCCCGCGGGCTCCCCTACCCGCCAAAACCAGAAAATATGGCCAGTGGGTGAACATTAATGGGCGCCGGGCCAAAGCACTACGTGACACAGGGGCCAGTGTGACGGCCGTCCGCTGTCACCTGGTAAAACCAGAGCAGATCCTGCCGAACATTCTCTGCCCCGTCCGTTCAGCCGACAATTCAGAAAGTCTATGTCGGATGGCCTGCGTCCCCTTCGAATGGGGAGGAGTCTCCGGCATGTTGAAGGTGACGGTCCGGGATGATGCCCCCGTGGACTGTCTCCTGGGGAATGATCTTGAGAGTTCCCCGTGGGCCGCCGTCGAAAGAAGAGAGCATTTGGGGATGTTGGGCCTCCCGGACTGGGCGTGCGTAACCACCCGGTCCATGGCCGCCCGTTCCATCCCCCGACCAGAAGAACCAGAATGGCCAGCACCTCCTCCCCCGATCACTCCAGTAGAGGACACCGACTATACCGACCCCCCAGAGCAAACCCCCGAAGGGGTCGCCCAGCCCCAGGACCTTCCCGACCTGGCTCAGTGGCGTCAAGAAGGGGGGCCCACCCAGGAACAGTTCCGTCAAGAGCAAAAGACCTGTCCCTCCCTCAAGGGGCTTCGCCAGCAAGCCCTCGCCCAGAGCGCAGGGGACACCACCGGAGCCCATTGGATCTATTGGGACAACGACCTACTCTACAGTGAACAGAGGATCGCGGAGTTAGGGGCCAGTCGAGTGTTGGTCGTGCCCCTCCGTTTTAGAGACTTCCTGCTAAATTTGGCCCACGATGTCCCTCTGGCTGGACACCTGGGCCAGGACAAAACCTACAGTCGCCTGGTGACACACTTTTTCTGGCCGAAGATGAGAAACGACGTCCTCAACCACTGCCGGTCCTGCCCCACGTGCCAGGCCAGCGGGAAGAGCGGCCGCAAACTCAAAGCACCTCTGCAGCCCTTCCCAGTTGTCACCACCCCGTTCGAGAGGGTGGGAATAGACATTGTGGGGCCCCTGGACCCCCGTACAGCACAAGGACATCGGTTCATCCTGGTACTGGTGGACCACGCCACCCGCTACCCCGAGGCTGTGCCCCTGCGAACTGTAACAGCCCCGGTGGTCGGCCGGGCCTTAATGGGGATCTTCTCCCGGGTGGGCTTCCCCCGCGAAGTCGTCAGCGACAGAGGCACCAACTTTATCTCAAAATATATGAAGTCCCTCTGGCAACAGTGCGGGGTCACCTACCGATTCACGACCCCCTATCACCCTCAAGGAAACGGACTAGTCGAGCGGTTCAACCGCATGCTCAAAGGAATGATTGGGGGGTTGGAAGAGCCCCTCCGTCGCCAGTGGGATGTACTACTTCCGTGCCTCCTCTTCGCCTACCGGGAAGTTCCCCAGAAGTCCCTCGGCTTTAGCCCGTTCGAACTCTTGTACGGGCACCCTGTGCGAGGGCCCCTCAGCCTAGTCAAAGAAGGTTGGGAGATGGCCCCCCTAAAGACCCCTCCAGACGTCTTCAAGTACCTCCTGACGCTACGCAACCAGACCCGGTGGTTCAGGGAAATGGCCAAGGCAAACCTTGAGGCCAGCCAGGAGGACATGAAAAAATGGTACGACCGAAATGCCTCCTCCATCGAATTTGAACCTGGCCAGCAAGTGTGGGTGATGTCCCCCACCGAACCATGTGCCTTGCAGGACAAGTGGACGGGGCCCTTCAAAGTGGTTGAACGCAAGAGTCCCGTCACCTATCTCATCGATATGGAATCCCCCCGGAACCCCCTCCGGGTCCTCCACACCAACAGACTCAAGCCCCACTTTGTGCGCTCAGAGCTCAGCCTCCTGATGGCGACAGACAGTGGAGCAGAAGAAGACTCCGAGCCTCTCCCGGATCTCCTGACGACTCAGGAGAAAGATGGTTCCGTGGACGGGGTCCGGCTTTCCGATGCCCTTACCCCAGAGCAGCGCCAAGGCTGCCGGGACCTCCTGCTACAGTTTTCTACCCTGTTTTCCCTTACCCCAGGGGTCACCCCCTGGTGCTTGCACGATGTGGACACTGGGGACAGTCCCCCTGTCAGGCACCGGGCCTACCGCGTACCAGATCGGGTACGGGCCTGCATCCAAGAAGAAGTATCCAAGATGCTCACGCTCGGGGTCATCGAGCCCTCGGATAGCCCCTGGGCCAGCCCGGTCGTGCTAGTCCCCAAAGCTGCTGCCCCCGGCACCACTCCTGAACTCCGATTCTGCGTCGACTATCGGGGCTTGAATGCTGTCACCAGGACCGACGCCCATCCCATCCCCCGAGCGGATGAGTTGATCGACCGCATGGGGGCTGCCCGCTACCTCAGCATCTTCGACCTGACAGCGGGCTACTGGCAGATCGGCCTCACACCCCGGGCCCAAGAACGTTCCGCCTTTTCTACCCCCGATGGCCACTACCACTTCAAGGTCCTGCCCTTCGGCATGAAGAACGCCCCAGCTACTTTTCAGCGACTCGTGAACCAGGTCTTGGCGGGGCTCGAGGAGTTCAGCGCCGCCTACCTGGACGATATCGCTGTGTACAGCCGCCACTGGTCCGACCACCTCCACCACCTCCGAGAGGTCCTGCAGGCCCTCCAGCGGGCCGGCCTCACAATCAAGGCCGGCAAGTGCCAAATTGGTCAGGGATCCGTGACCTACCTCGGGCACCAGGTGGGAAGCGGTCTGGTGGCCCCTCTGCAACTCAAAATCGCTGCCATCCAGTCCTGGCAGCCCCCAGTCACGCAGACCGAGGTCCGAGCCTTCTTGGGGCTCACCGGCTACTACCGGCGGTTCGTGGAGGACTATGGCAGCATTGTGGGGCCCCTCACGGGACTCACCTCCAAAAACCAACCGAAGAAGGTTAACTGGACCCCCGACTGTCAAGCGGCCTTCGAAAAGCTGAAAGCCGCCCTGTGCACTGCCCCTGTGCTCCAGGCCCCCGATTACAGTCGAGAATTCATTGTGCAAACGGATTCCTCCGACCATGGCATCGGGGCGGTCCTCTCCCAGCTGAACCCCGAGGGACTGGACCACCCGGTGGCCTTCATTAGCAGACGCCTCCTGGCCCGAGAACAGCGCTGGAGCACAATCGAGAGGGAGGCCTTCGCAGTGGTGTGGGCCCTCAAAAAGCTCCGGCCCTATCTCTTCGGTACCCACTTCCGGGTGCAGACAGATCATCGACCCCTGCAGTGGCTAATGCAGATGCGGGGGGAAAACCCCAAACTATTGCGCTGGTCCATCTCCCTGCAGGGGATGGACTTCACTGTGGAACATCGGCCGGGCCAAGACCACGCCAACGCAGATGGCCTGTCACGCTTTTTCCGCCTCGACGAGGAAAGTCACCAAGAGGATGGGTGACTCTCCCCGCCTTCAGCTGGGGGGGACGCATGTTGGACAGGCCACATGAAGGGCTTGCTCCCTCCCCGCATGACACGGCCCAAGCCCCGGCCCTCCAGGTGTGACCCACAGGACCAACCCGCAACCCGTCTCCCGACGGAACTCCTGCCCTCGGACAAATATGTATCATGGGGCCGACCCACTACCGGCTCCCCTGTCCGGACCAGCCGCCATCTTGGACACTGCACCACGAGGCCGCGTGGGCTCAGCTCGACCCTAACCCTGGGCCTGGCCAGGCCCCGCCATCCCGGCACCACCATCCACCCCGGAGGTGAACGGACCACTTGGCAGGTCGATGAGAGAAAGGAGTGTCAATGGCTCTCCCCCGCCAGGTGCCGATCGCCCTCCAGCTCCCCCGGGCGCTGGCTCCACCCCCTGCTGGGTGTCTGGACTCCCTCATCCCGGACCCCCCGACCTCCAAGTGCGAGGGTCCGGACATCAAAGGGCGCCAGACCTATAACTAGGGCAGCTCCAGAGCAGGGAGGCAGTTGTATCCTGGAGTCGAGAGACACCGAGAAGAACTCATCCTTGACGGACTACCGGCGCTGCCGTAGCCCTGCCTTGTGAACTATCGTCCTGCCGGCTGGCGCTGCCGCGGCCTTCTGCATCCTCCATCCTCGTCGGGACCTGCTGGCGCTGCCGCGGTCCGTTGTAACCACCATCTTCATCGGGACCTGCTGGCGCTGCCGCGGACCGTGTAACGACCACCTTCATCGGGACCTGCTGGCGCTGCCGCGGACCGTGTAACGACCACCTTCATCGGGACCTGCTGGCGCTGCCGCGGACCGTGTAACGACCACCTTCACCAGGACCTGCTGGCGCTGCCGCGGCCCGTCCAAGCTAGAACACCGAGCTCGAGGATTGTGAGCTATCCATCTTCGCATCTACCAGATTGGTAACCAGACTGTCCCGCTACCCCCTTTCCCAAACCCAGAGACTAAGAATCGAGGGGACCCCTGAGTCCAGACCTCCTTGTACCATTCCATCGTACCTTAAGAATCTGCTTATAAAGAACGTTAAAGCCTATCCTTGTGTGGTGTACATCTGTGGGGGGGAAGTTATTCGTCTGTACGATCGCTGGAGACGGCTCTCCCCGGAGACCTCTCCCCTTGTCCTCGGCCGACCCTCCCGGTCCGTCTAACATTGGTGGCCAGCGGCGCGATCCGAATCAACGCGTAATCGTACAGAGAGTAGCTCACCCCACGACAAAACCACAATTTCAACCAAAGAGAGCGGATCCACCGAGAAATTCCAGATGGATAAATTGGAAGAGTACAGCCATCGTGAATTAAAACAATTCTGCATGGAACTAGGCATCGCTACCACCGGCCTGAGTACCAAAGACGATTTCAAGCACGCCATTGAGTCGTGGGCAGAAACCGGGGTCACCAGATCCCCAGACCAAAACAGTGCAGCATCAGAGAGGATCGCCACGGCTCCCGAGGAGCGAGGAACGGGCCTCTCACAGGAAGAGATCCAAGAAAGAGAAAAAAACAGACTACATGAGTTAGAAATGGCACGACTCAAAATGGACGGTGAATTAAAATTAGCCGAGCAAAAACTGAACCTAGAGCATCTGCGGCTCCGAGAAGAACGGGAAGAAAAACAGAGGCAGAGAGAGCTCGAAGAAAAGAGACTAGCGTACGAACACGAGCGCAAACTGGCAGAAATAGACCTACGGAAGCAGAACAAAGAACCGGAGGTGCCCGAGCGATCGCGCACTCCGGGAGCGACAGAAAAGAAAGTCCACATCCCCAAGGATGTCGTTCGAGAGTATGTCCGAGAGGACGACATACAACAGTGGTTCAAGGCCTACGAGATCGCCATGACCTCCCACCGGATCGATCGAAGTGACTGGGGAGCCGGCCTATGGAGGAGGTGTGAGAAGTTGGCCTGATGTATGATGTCACTAGTTATAGTGTACACCTTATATCAGTCCAAATACCCTTATGGTGATTGGTTGTAAAGTCAACCTTATAGACCAGCTATCCTAGTGGTAGCATGGACAAGAGCAGTCTTAGGCTAAACTCTGAATGGCATGTGAAGCCAGCTGTGATACCATATATAATCCTTTGAATACCAAATGAAAGGACACCACAACAGATATATATATAAAATAAAGTGTATTTATTCTAAGAAAACCCTCAGCACTCTTTATGAGATTAGAGGTAAGTACAACACAGTCTTATTAATGCATACAGTAAGTCACACAGGTAAGTAATACAGTTAGGCCCTAGGGGCCACGCAAACCATATACTAAGTAAGTGGTATAAGAACCACTGTCACGGAAATAGAATAGGCCTAGGCCTAGGGAATCGCTGGGGCTACACTAGACTACCACAGGATAGGAAGTGGGAGGCCCACGGGATTCGTGTGCAGAGTGGAAACACTCACGCGTAATGCGTAAAAGTCACTAGCAATAGTACAGTTTAGAAATAGATAGATTTAGGACACTTCCGGAGTAGCTAGGAAGTTGAGACTTGAAACTTAGACACTAGGATAGTCACTATCCTGATGAGCACCGGAGTACCCAAGTTACCTAGCCCACAGGCTGCGGGTGCATAGGGTTGAAGTTGCGTCGGGTTTCGTCGTCGACTCCTATGGATGCCTGAAGAAAGATGCTGACAGGCAGTCAGTGAAGAGTGTCCGGTGGATCCCAAGGCCGGGATCAAGAAGAGAGGAGACCTGCAAGCAGAGGGGACAGAGTCAAGATCACTAGCCAGTGATCACGTGGAACCAGGAAGGAACCAGACGATGTCGTGAAGATTTGCAGGTGAAGGTGAAGCTTGTCGCTGCAGCCAGGAGGACCAGGAAGCGTCGAGGACGACCAGGACCAGGAGGCGAGCTGTCCCACGAAGTCTGGAGGAGCCAAACCAGCGCAGAAGATTTCCGGATGCGTCGTCACAAAGGCCACTAGCCAGCGGGCAAGCAACCGGACAGACGCGGCAAGCAGGAAAATGCTGAAGGGCCCCACGCAGGACTCGTTGAGTGTGGGGGGCTGGTCTTCGGTGCAGATGGTGCTTGGGGGTGGGGCTTCTCAATCCCCGGTGCACAACTTCGAGGGTGCCTCAGAAGCTGCGCTGTAAGTTACTAGCCACTTTTCCCAGGTAGCCGGTCCCACGTCGCTCGTCGCCTCCACGGATCTCAGCTCTGCTGCAGATGTGGATGAGGGTCGGAGAAGTCTGGAAGTCAAGGCTCTGGTCGGGCTCTGCAGTCGGTTCCTCGTAGAACGTTTCACAAAGCAAAGGGTAGTCTCTTGATGGTGCCTGTTTGCACAGGGTAGCCACTCCTTGGCCACAAGGGAGATTCTTCAGTCTTCTTCTTTCGTCGAATGTCGAAGGTCCAGAGTTTCTGTTCAAGATTGCAGGTTCAGGATAATCTAAAGTCTTGAGGCCCAACTCCCACTCTTATACTAATCTGGGGGGCTGGGATACCTGCTGTAGGAAGGTGGATATCTGACTATGGTTACCCCCAACTTTTTGCCTAGTGTCTAGCTGGTTTTTCGACTTAGTTGGCCTGAGATCCTGCCATTCAGGGTCTCAGGCTGTCTGCTCTCTCAGTAAAATGGACTCCATGTACCCTAGGTACATAACCAATTGGTAAGGATCACCTTATTGGACCCTGTACAGTGTACCCTAGGTACCCAGGGCATAGGTGTACCCTAGGCCTCCCAGGGGCTGCAGCATGTATTATGCCACCCCTGGTCTGGCCTTCCAATCAGACACAACTGGCTGATCACTCAGCTGGGGCAAGGTCGTGTAATCACCCCTTGCTTAGATATAGTATATCTATATCTACCTTATATATAGACACATGTGTACCTATCAGCCACTCCTATGGCAGGCCTTAACAATCCTGGAGGCAGAGTGCTTGGTAACATGTGAGATGGTGCTCTAGCATGAGCTGAGCCTGTCTGCAGCTTTCGGAACCATGTCCTTATAGCTGTTCTATGATATAGCCTACCATATAATCTTAAACGGTTATGGTAACTATGGTTTGGCTTTATCAAAACATGTCGTGTAAGGTGTCTAACACTTTGGAATAATACCCCCATACCATTTCTGGTGATGAGGATATTATTCCTCCCTTCTAGAGGGAGAGACATGTTAAAATCCTACTTTGCTGTTTAACTCTAACCAAAGCCTCAGCATCACAAAATGGATGCTGCTGCCACAGACACAAGTCTGACCTCCTGCTGCTGGGAGTGATCCCAGCCAGGGAGGCCTGGACAATAGGTTTCCTGCTTGGGGAGGTGCTAGCACCTCCCCAGACAGCCTTTAGTGTATTGGGGCAGGGTGGGCTGAAAGGAATGAGACATGCCTGGGGCACACAAGGTGTTCCTTGCATAGTCCAGTTCAAACCGGTGCTGGGGCACTCCAGCCCCAGCTCTGGCGCGAAACTGGACAAAGGGAAGTGGGTGTAACCACCCCCTCCCAGGTCCCACCCATAAGGCGTGACCTAGCAGGTATCCCAGCCCCCCAGATTAGTATAAGAGTGGGAGTTGGGCCTCAAGACTTTAGATTATCCTGAACCTGCAAACTTGAACAGAAACTCTGGACCTTCGACATTCGACGAAAGAAGAAGACTGAAGAATCTCCCTTGTGGCCAAGGAGTGGCTACCCTGTGCAAACAGGCACCATCAAGAGACTACCCTTTGCTTTGTGAAACGTTCTACGAGGAACCGACTGCAGAGCCCGACCAGAGCCTTGACTTCCAGACTTCTCCGACCCTCATCCACATCTGCAGCAGAGCTGAGATCCGTGGAGGCGACGAGCGACGTGGGACCGGCTACCTGGGAAAAGTGGCTAGTAACTTACAGCGCAGCTTCTGAGGCACCCTCGAAGTTGTGCACCGGGGATTGAGAAGCCCCACCCCCAAGCACCATCTGCACCGAAGACCAGCCCCCCACACTCAACGAGTCCTGCGTGGGGCCCTTCAGCATTTTCCTGCTTGCCGCGTCTGTCCGGTTGCTTGCCCGCTGGCTAGTGGCCTTTGTGACGACGCATCCTGAAATCTTCTGCGCTGGTTTGGCTCCTCCAGACTGGCTCCTGCTTCCCTGCAAAGAAGAAGCGCCCCAGACCTTCCTGGTCTGATCCTGAAGCAAGTCCTCTGTTCTTCGTGGGTTCCGCTTGCCAAGGCCTGGTGAGTCCTAGCCCAGCTTCGACGCCGCCGACAGCAAGAGCCTTCGTGGGACAGCTCGCCTCCTGGTCCTGGTCGTCCTCGACGCTTCCTGGTCCTCCTGGCTGCAGCGACAAGCTCCACCTTCACCTGCAACTCTTCACGACATCGTCTGGTTCCTTCCTGGTTCCACGTGATCACTGGCTAGTGATCTTGACTCTGTCCCCTCTGCTTGCACTCTTCTCTTCTTGATCCCAGCCTTGGGATCCACCGGACACTCTTCACTGACTGCCTGTCAGCATCTTTCTTCAGGCATCCATAGGAGTCGACGACGAAACCCGACGCAACTTCAACCCTATGCACCCGCAGCCTGTGGGCTAGGTAACTTGGGTACTCCGGTGCTCATCAGGATAGTGACTATCCTAGTGTCTAAGTTTCAAGTCTCAACTTCCTAGCTACTCCGGAAGTGTCCTAAATCTATCTATTTCTAAACTGTACTATTGCTAGTGACTTTTACGCATTACGCGTGAGTGTTTCCACTCTGCACACGAATCCCGTGGGCCTCCCACTTCCTATCCTGTGGTAGTCTAGTGTAGCCCCAGCGATTCCCTAGGCCTAGGCCTATTCTATTTCCGTGACAGTGGTTCTTATACCACTTACTTAGTATATGGTTTGCGTGGCCCCTAGGGCCTAACTGTATTACTTACCTGTGTGACTTACTGTATGCATTAATAAGACTGTGTTGTACTTACCTCTAATCTCATAAAGAGTGCTGAGGGTTTTCTTAGAATAAATACACTTTATTTTATATATATATCTGTTGTGGTGTCCTTTCATTTGGTATTCAAGGGATTATATATGGTATCACAGCTGGCTTCACATGCCATTCAGAGTTTAGCCTAAGACTGCTCTTGTCCATGCTACCACTAGGATAGCTGGTCTATAAGGTTGACTTTACAACCAATCACCATAAGGGTATTTGGACTGATATAAGGTGTACACTATAACTAGTGACATCATACATCAGGCCAACTTCTCACATTGGTGAGCAGCGGTTGGGATCTGAGCTTGCTGTTGTAATACCATTGTAATCTTGAGATACTAAATTGAAAGATCACACAGATATTGTCTAGGTACATATAACATAGTTTATTATACTTAAGTCCTACTGGACTTAGTAGTTGTAGGTTGAAGGGAATAACACACCCTGACTACAACTACTAGAGAGGTTTAGTAGAAACAACTAGTGTAGGTAGGTGCACACACCACACCCTCACTAGATCATGCCTCTGGGAGGAGATCAAGTTGATGCTCTCTCAGGAGGGGCAGGTCTGCAGAAGACCCCCTCTAGGTATGATACCTTCACATTCCAGGAGATGAGACATTTGTGCACCTCCAGAGGAATAAAACAGGGTGCAAACCCTACCCTCCTTCAGTTAAGACAACTCTTAGAGGAGTATGATGCTAGTAGGGCCTCTCAGGCAGGTACCCTAGGTACAGAGGAGGGTCTACCCACCACAGAGGAGTCAGATGGGACTTCAGAGGAAGAGGTAGACAGCCAGGGCCAAGTAGGAAGACTTAGCCAGGCTAACCTAAGCTTACATGGGAGTTTGCATGGGGTCCCCCCATACAGACCCACAAGTAGGCTTTCACAGAGAAGTAGGAGGGACAGATCCCCTTCAAGGGAATCCATCCACTCCCATGTCTCTAGCATCTCTAATGCTTCCTCTCACAGGGGAATGACTTCACCTGAGAGAAAGGAGCATGAAGCCAGAATGAGGGAGGCTAATCTGAGGATTCAGAGGGAAGAACTTGCCCTTGCCAAAGAGAAGCTTGCTCTGGCTAGAGAGCAAAAGTTAAGTGGGTCAGAACCCACTGGTGGCAGCAAAATTCCTAGAGATAGGGATAGGTCTTATGACCATAGAAACCTAAGCAAGATAGTCCCCCCATATCAGAATGGGGATGACATCCACAAATGGATGACTGCTTTGGAGAGGGCCTGCAAAGTACAGCAGGTACCCCAAAGTCAGTGGGCAGCTATCTTGTGGCTCTCCTTTTCTGACAAAGGTAGAGACAAGCTCCTCACAGTCAGTGATGAGGATGCAAATAATTACAAAGTCCTGAAGAGTGCTCTGATAGATGGGTTTGGCTTAACCACTGAGCAATATAGGTTGTTGTTCAGAGACACCCAGAAGACACAGACACAGGACTGGTCTGATTTTGTGGATTGTGCCACTAAGGCTTTGGAAGGTTGGTTAACTGGCAGCAAGGTGCAGGACTATACAGGATTGTACAACTTGATTATGAGGGAGCAGATCCTTAGTAATTGTCAAAACCAGCTTCTCCATCAACACCTGGTAGACTCAGATTTGACCTCTCCCCAAGAATTGGGAAAGAGGGCAGATAAATGGGTCAGGACCAGGATTAGGCCTAAAAATCAGGGTGGTGACCAAAAGAAAGATACCACCAAGCCTCAAGAGAAGGGTGGGGATAAAACAAAAGAGAAATCTTCCTCAGGGCCCCAAAACTCCACACAGGGTGGTGGGTCCCAAGCTCCCTCCTCTACCACAGTTAAAAAGCCTTACTGCCATGTGTGTAAAACACCTGGGCATTGGAAAACTGACAGCAGTTGTCCACAGGCTAAAAACAAAACTGTTCCTCCAACTACTCCTGTCACACCACCTATTACTGTCAGCAGTAATCCCCCAGGTGGTGGGAGTGCCCCCAAAAATTTGGTTGGGTTTTCTTGGGGAACACAGGGGGATCCTGGCTTAGCCAATTCCCCTGCAGCAGCTACTCTTGTCTGTGATGGTGGCATGGGGTTTGCCAACTTCACTGCCTGTCCCAACACTTTGGGTAGGTACAGACAGGAACCCTACATCAATGGTAGAAAAGCTGAGGCCTACAGAGACACTGGAGCTAGCATCACTATGGTGGCCCATAGGCTAGTTCCCTCTGAGCAGCTTTTGCCTGGTTTCTCATACCAGGTAACTAACATTGATGGCAAACAGACCAGTCATCCCATGGCAGAGGTATGTCTCAGCTGGGGAGGTGTCATTGGCCCTAAAAGGGTGGCAGTGTCTCCAACCTTGCCTGTGGACTGCTTGCTGGGGAATGACTTAGAACTCTCAGCCTGGGCTGGAGTTGAACAAGACACCCATTCCAAAATGGTAGGCCTTTCCAAAAAGGGTAGTGGGGTTGTGCCAGTCACAACCCCTGTCCAAGTAGCTTTCCTCCCTGAAAAGGTTGGAAGGGCAGTGGTAGCCACAGCCCAGGCACAGACAGACTTCCCTGTAGGGACTGGCAGAGCTGTGACAGTCACAGCTCAAACACAAACTGAGTGCCTTCCTGAAAAGGTTGGCAAGGCTGTAATGGTCTCAGCCCACACTCAGACTGATATAGGTGTAGTGAAGCCTGAAACTATGGATCACTCCACGCAGACAGAGAGTAGTGGGGAGGAAGAAAAGTCTCCCTCCCCCCAGACATTAGGAAAAGGTCAGCCTCCTCAGGGATCTGACCTCACCCCTTGTGAAGGAACTGCCCCAGAGGTAGCCAGGCCTGGCCTGGCAGAGCCTCTGATGTCAGTGGCCCCTTCCAAGGTGGGACCCAGTCTGGTGCAGGTAGCCTGCCTCTCTCTACCCTGCCTCAGTCAGCCCAGGGCTGCAGAGGTCAGGGAGGCCAGTGGACCCCAAGAGGGCCCCTGTCCACAAGAACCCCCCCTTCAAAAGAATGAGGATTGCCTGGTTAGTTGCCCTAGCCAGGTGATGGGTAAAAACATTCCTGAGGGATCCCCTTCACAGGTAGTTAGGGACCTCCCCCAGAGGGATTCTGTTGGGCACAGGCAAACATGGGACCTTAGGGCCCCAAACCTGACCTGTCCCTCCAGTAAGCCCACAAAAGGGACCCAGCCTCCAGCTTTAGGTAGCCAGAGGCTGACCCTGAGAGCACAGTGCAACTCAGTTAGAGAAAGAAAGGCATCCATGGTGGAGGATGATAGGAGGAAGCTGAGGCCTCACTTTGAGGACACTCACTTCAGTACTCCATCTCAACACCAGCCTTTTTCTTTGCAAAGACACACCAAAGGTAGAGATTCCCTATGGTGGAGACCCTATGATATCTTTAGGATGAGGGATTGCTTAGTGGACCATGAGACAGGGGGTAACCATGCCAGTGCTGGTTCTTCCTTATATGGCCACTCAGGCAATAGAGGCTTACCTTGTAAAGGCCAGCCTTATCTCCTTTCGTTTGGGGGGGGTTGTGTAGGAAGGTGGATATCTGACTATGGTTACCCCCAACTTTTTGCCTAGTGTCTAGCTGGTTTTTCGACTTAGTTGGCCTGAGATCCTGCCATTCAGGGTCTCAGGCTGTCTGCTCTCTCAGTAAAATGGACTACCATGTACCCTAGGTACATAACCAATTGGTAAGGATCACCTTATTGGACCCTGTACAGTGTACCCTAGGTACCCAGGGCATAGGTGTACCCTAGGCCTCCCAGGGGCTGCAGCATGTATTATGCCACCCCTGGTCTGGCCTTCCAATCAGACACAACTGGCTGATCACTCAGCTGGGGCAAGGTCGTGTAATCACCCCTTGCTTAGATATAGTATATCTATATCTACCTTATATATAGACACATGTGTACCTATCAGCCACTCCTATGGCAGGCCTTAACAATCCTGGAGGCAGAGTGCTTGGTAACATGTGAGATGGTGCTCTAGCATGAGCTGAGCCTGTCTGCAGCTTTCGGAACCATGTCCTTATAGCTGTTCTATGATATAGCCTACCATATAATCTTAAACGGTTATGGTAACTATGGTTTGGCTTTATCAAAACATGTCGTGTAAGGTGTCTAACACTTTGGAATAATACCCCCATACCATTTCTGGTGATGAGGATATTATTCCTCCCTTCTAGAGGGAGAGACATGTTAAAATCCTACTTTGCTGTTTAACTCTAACCAAAGCCTCAGCATCACAAAATGGATGCTGCTGCCACAGACACAAGTCTGACCTCCTGCTGCTGGGAGTGATCCCAGCCAGGGAGGCCTGGACAATAGGTTTCCTGCTTGGGGAGGTGCTAGCACCTCCCCAGACAGCCTTTAGTGTATTGGGGCAGGGTGGGCTGAAAGGAATGAGACATGCCTGGGGCACACAAGGTGTTCCTTGCATAGTCCAGTTCAAACCGGTGCTGGGGCACTCCAGCCCCAGCTCTGGCGCGAAACTGGACAAAGGGAAGTGGGTGTAACCACCCCCTCCCAGGTCCCACCCATAAGGCGTGACCTAGCAGGTATCCCAGCCCCCCAGATTAGTATAAGAGTGGGAGTTGGGCCTCAAGACTTTAGATTATCCTGAACCTGCAAACTTGAACAGAAACTCTGGACCTTCGACATTCGACGAAAGAAGAAGACTGAAGAATCTCCCTTGTGGCCAAGGAGTGGCTACCCTGTGCAAACAGGCACCATCAAGAGACTACCCTTTGCTTTGTGAAACGTTCTACGAGGAACCGACTGCAGAGCCCGACCAGAGCCTTGACTTCCAGACTTCTCCGACCCTCATCCACATCTGCAGCAGAGCTGAGATCCGTGGAGGCGACGAGCGACGTGGGACCGGCTACCTGGGAAAAGTGGCTAGTAACTTACAGCGCAGCTTCTGAGGCACCCTCGAAGTTGTGCACCGGGGATTGAGAAGCCCCACCCCCAAGCACCATCTGCACCGAAGACCAGCCCCCCACACTCAACGAGTCCTGCGTGGGGCCCTTCAGCATTTTCCTGCTTGCCGCGTCTGTCCGGTTGCTTGCCCGCTGGCTAGTGGCCTTTGTGACGACGCATCCTGAAATCTTCTGCGCTGGTTTGGCTCCTCTAGACTGGCTCCTGCTTCCCTGCAAAGAAGAAGCGCCCCAGACCTTCCTGGTCTGATCCTGAAGCAAGTCCTCCGTTCTTCGTGGGTTCCGCTTGCCAAGGCCTGGTGAGTCCTAGCCCAGCTTCGACGCCGCCGACAGCAAGAGCCTTCGTGGGACAGCTCGCCTCCTGGTCCTGGTCGTCCTCGACGCTTCCTGGTCCTCCTGGCTGCAGCGACAAGCTCCACCTTCACCTGCAACTCTTCACGACATCGTCTGGTTCCTTCCTGGTTCCACGTGATCACTGGCTAGTGATCTTGACTCTGTCCCCTCTGCTTGCAGGTCTCTTCTCTTCTTGATCCCAGCCTTGGGATCCACCGGACACTCTTCACTGACTGCCTGTCAGCATCTTTCTTCAGGCATCCATAGGAGTCGACGACGAAACCCGACGCAACTTCAACCCTATGCACCCGCAGCCTGTGGGCTAGGTAACTTGGGTACTCCGGTGCTCATCAGGATAGTGACTATCCTAGTGTCTAAGTTTCAAGTCTCAACTTCCTAGCTACTCCGGAAGTGTCCTAAATCTATCTATTTCTAAACTGTACTATTGCTAGTGACTTTTACGCATTACGCGTGAGTGTTTCCACTCTGCACACGAATCCCGTGGGCCTCCCACTTCCTATCCTGTGGTAGTCTAGTGTAGCCCCAGCGATTCCCTAGGCCTAGGCCTATTCTATTTCCGTGACAGTGGTTCTTATACCACTTACTTAGTATATGGTTTGCGTGGCCCCTAGGGCCTAACTGTATTACTTACCTGTGTGACTTACTGTATGCATTAATAAGACTGTGTTGTACTTACCTCTAATCTCATAAAGAGTGCTGAGGGTTTTCTTAGAATAAATACACTTTATTGTATATATATATCTGTTGTGGTGTCCTTTCATTTGGTATTCAAGGGATTATATATGGTATCACAGCTGGCTTCACATGCCATTCAGAGTTTAGCCTAAGACTGCTCTTGTCCATGCTACCACTAGGATAGCTGGTCTATAAGGTTGACTTTACAACCAATCACCATAAGGGTATTTGGACTGATATAAGGTGTACACTATAACTAGTGACATCATACATCAGGCCAACTTCTCACACCTGCTAGGTCACGCCTTATGGGTGGGACCTGGGAGGGGGTGGTTACACCCACTTCCCTTTGTCCAGTTTCGCGCCAGAGCTGGGGCTGGAGTGCCCCAGCACCGGTTTGAACTGGACTATGCAAGGAACACCTTGTGTGCCCCAGGCATGTCTCATTCCTTTCAGCCCACCCTGCCCCAATACACTAAAGGCTGTCTGGGGAGGTGCTAGCACCTCCCCAAGCAGGAAACCTATTGTCCAGGCCTCCCTGGCTGGGATCACTCCCAGCAGCAGGAGGTCAGACTTGTGTCTGTGGCAGCAGCATCCATTTTGTGATGCTGAGGCTCTGGTCAGAGGTTACACAGCAAAGTATGATTTTAACATGTCTCTCCCTCTAGAAGGGAGGGATAATATCCTCATCACCAGAAATGGTATGGGGGTATTATTCCAAAGTGTTAGACACCTTACACGACATGTTTTGATACAGCCCAACCATAGTTACCATAACCGTTTAAGATTATAAGGCACTTTAAGAGTATATGGTAGGCTATATCATAGAACAGCTATAAGGACATGGTTCCGAAAGCTGCAGACAGGCTCAGCTCATGCTAGAGCACCATCTCACATGTTACCAAGCACTCTGCCTCCAGGATTGTTAAGGCCTGCCATAGGAGTGACTGATAGGTACACATGTGTCTATATATAAGGTAGGTATAGGAATACTACACCTAAGCAAGGGGTAATTACACGACCTTGCCCCAGCTGAGTGATCAGCCAGTTGTGTCTGATTGGAAGGCCAGACCAGGGGTGGCATAATACATGCTGCAGCCCCTGGGAGGCCTAGGGTACACCTATGCCCTGGGTACCTAGGGTACACTGTACAGGGTCCAATAAGGTGATCCTTACCAATTGGTTATGTACCTAGGGTACATGGAGTCCATTTTAAAGAGAGAGCAGACAGCCTGAGACCCTGAATAGCAGGATCTCAGGCCAACTAAGTCGAAAAACCAGCTAGACACTAGGCAAAAAGTTGGGGGTAACCATAGTCAGATATCCACCTTCCTACACAACCCCCCCCCAAACGAAAGGAGATAAGGCTGGCCTTTACAAGGTAAGCCTCTATTGCCTGAGTGGCCATATAAGGAAGAACCAGCACTGGCATGGTTACCCCCTGTCTCATGGTCCACTAAGCAATCCCTCATCCTACAGATATCATAGGGTCTCCACCATAGGGAATCTCTACCTTTGGTGTGTCTTTGCAAAGAAAAAGGCTGGTGTTGAGATGGAGTACTGAAGTGAGTGTCCTCAAAGTGAGGCCTCAGCTTCCTCCAATCATCCTCCACCATGGATGCCTTTCTTTCTCTAACTGAGTTGCACTGTGCTCTCAGGGTCAGCCTCTGGCTACCTAAAGCTGGAGGCTGGGTCCCTTTTGTGGGCTTACTGGAGGGACAGGTCAGGTTTGGGGCCCTAAGGTCCCATGTTTGCCTGTGCCCAACAGAATCCCTCTGGGGGAGGTCCCTAACTACCTGTGAAGGGGCTCCCTCAGGAATGTTTTTACCCATCACCTGGCTAGGGCAACTAACCAGGCAATCCTCATTCTTTTGAAGGGGGGGTTCTCGTGGACAGGGGCCCTCTTGGGGTCCACTGGCCTCCCTGACCTCTGCAGCCCTGGGCTGACTGAGGCAGGGTAGAGAGAGGCAGGCTACCTGCACCAGACTGGGTCCCACCTTGGAAGGGGCCACTGACATCAGAGGCTCTGCCAGGCCAGGCCTGGCTACCTCTGGGGCAGTTCCTTCACAAGGGGTGAGGTCAGATCCCTGAGGAGGCTGACCTTTTCCTAATGTCTGGGGAGAGGGAGACTTTTCTTCCTCCCCACTACTCTCTGTTTGTGTGGAGTGATCCATAGTTTCAGGCTTCACTACACCTATATCAGTCTGAGTGTGGGCTGAGACCATTACAGCCTTGCCAACCTTTTCAGGAAGGCACTCAGTTTGTGTCTGAGCTGTGACTGTCACAGCTCTGCCAGTCCCTACAGGGAAGTCTGTCTGTGCCTGGGCTGTGGCTACCACTGCCCTTCCAACCTTTTCAGGGAGGAAAGCTACTTGGACAGGGGTTGTGACTGGCAAAACCCCACTACCCTTTTTGGAAAGGCCTACCATTTTGGAATGGGTGTCTTGTTCAACTCCAGCCCAAGCTGAGAGTTCTAAGTCATTCCCCAGCAAGCAGTCCACAGGCAAGGTTGGAGACACTGCCACCCTTTTAGGGCCAGTGACCCCTCCCCAGCTGAGACATACTTCTGCCATGGGATGACTATTTTGTTTGCCATCAATGTTAGTTACCTGGTATGAGAAACCAGGCAAAAGCTGCTCAGAGGGAACTAGCCTATGGGCCACCATAGTGATGCTAGCTCCAGTGTCTCTGTAGGCATCAGCTTTTCTACCATTGATGTAGGGTTCCTGTCTGTACCTACCCAAAGTGTTGGGACAGGCAGTGAAGTTGGCAAACCCCATGCCACCATCACAGACAAGAGTAGCTGCTGTAGGGGAATTGGCTAAGCCAGGATCCCCCTGTGTTCCCCAAGAAACCCCAACCAAATTTTTGGGGGCACTCCCACCACCTGGGGGATTACTGCTGACAGTAATAGGTGGTGTGACAGGAGTAGTTGGAGGAACAGTTTTGTTTTTAGCCTGTGGACAACTGCTGTCAGTTTTCCAATGCCCAGGTGTTTTACACACATGGCAGTAAGGCTTTTTAACTGTGGTAGAGGAGGGAGCTTGGGACCCACCACCCTGTGTGGAGTTTTGGGGCCCTGAGGAAGATTTCTCTTTTGCTTTATCCCCACCCTTCTCTTGAGGCTTGGTGGTATCTTTCTTTTGGTCACCACCCTGATTTTTAGGCCTAATCCTGGTCCTGACCCATTTATCTGCCCTCTTTCCCAATTCTTGGGGAGAGGTCAAATCTGAGTCTACCAGGTGTTGATGGAGAAGCTGGTTTTGACAATTACTAAGGATCTGCTCCCTCATAATCAAGTTGTACAATCCTGTATAGTCCTGCACCTTGCTGCCAGTTAACCAACCTTCCAAAGCCTTAGTGGCAAAATCCACAAAATCAGACCAGTCCTGTGTCTGTGTCTTCTGGGTGTCTCTGAACAACAACCTATATTGCTCAGTGGTTAAGCCAAACCCATCTATCAGAGCACTCTTCAGGACTTTGTAATTGTTTGCATCCTCATCACTGACTGTGAGGAGCTTGTCTCTACCTTTATCAGAAAAGGAGAGCCACAAGATAGCTGCCCACTGACTTTGGGGTACCTGCTGTACTTTGCAGGCCCTCTCCAAAGCAGTCATCCATTTGTGGATGTCATCCCCATTCTGATATGGGGGGACTATCTTGCTTAGGTTTCTATGGTCATAAGACCTATCCCTATCTCTAGGAATGTTGCTGCCACCAGTGGGTTCTGACCCACACAATTTTTGCTCTCTAGCCAGAGCAAGCTTCTCCTTGGCAAGGGCAATTTCTTCCCTCTGAATCCTCAGATTAGCTTCCCTCATTCTGGCTTTATGCTCCTTTCTCTCAGGTGAAGTCATTCCCCTGTGAGAGGAAGCATTAGAGATGCTAGAGACATGGGAGTGGATGGATTCCCTTGAAGGGGATCTGTCCCTCCTGTTTCTCTGTGAAAGCCTACTTGTGGGTCTGTATGGGGGAACCCCATGCAAACTCCCATGTAAGCTTAGGTTTGCCTGGCTAAGTCTTCCTACTTGGCCCTGGCTGTCTACCTCTTCCTCTGAAGTCCCATCTGACTCATCTGTGGTGGGTAGACCCTTATCTATAGCTATGGCACCATCCCTGGCAGCTCTTTCAGCATCATAGGCCTCCAGAAGCTCCACTAGCTGTCTAAGGGTAGGGTTGGAACCCTGTTTTATTCCTCTGGAGGTACACAAATGTCTCATCTCCTGGAATGTGAAGGTATCATACCTAGAGGGGGTCTTCTGCAGACCTGCCCCTCCTGAGAGAGCATCTACTTGATCTCCTCCCAGAGGCATGATCTAGTGAGGGTGTGGTGTGTGCACCTACCTACACTAGTTGTTTCTACTAAACCTCTCTAGTAGTTGTAGTCAGGGTGTGTTACTCCCTTCAACCTACAACTACTAAGTCCAGTAGGACTTAAGTATAATAAACTATGTTATATGTACCTAGACACTATCTGTGTGATCTTTCAATTTAGTATCTCAAGATTACAATGGTATTACAACAGCAAGCTCAGATCCCAACCGCTGCTCACCAATGTGAGAAGTTGGCCTGATGTATGATGTCACTAGTTATAGTGTACACCTTATATCAGTCCAAATACCCTTATGGTGATTGGTTGTAAAGTCAACCTTATAGACCAGCTATCCTAGTGGTAGCATGGACAAGAGCAGTCTTAGGCTAAACTCTGAATGGCATGTGAAGCCAGCTGTGATACCATATATAATCCCTTGAATACCAAATGAAAGGACACCACAACAGATATATATATAAAATAAATTGTATTTATTCTAAGAAAACCCTCAGCACTCTTTATGAGATTAGAGGTAAGTACAACACAGTCTTATTAATGCATACAGTAAGTCACACAGGTAAGTAATACAGTTAGGCCCTAGGGGCCACGCAAACCATATACTAAGTAAGTGGTATAAGAACCACTGTCACGGAAATAGAATAGGCCTAGGCCTAGGGAATCGCTGGGGCTACACTAGACTACCACAGGATAGGAAGTGGGAGGCCCACGGGATTCGTGTGCAGAGTGGAAACACTCACGCGTAATGCGTAAAAGTCACTAGCAATAGTACAGTTTAGAAATAGATAGATTTAGGACACTTCCGGAGTAGCTAGGAAGTTGAGACTTGAAACTTAGACACTAGGATAGTCACTATCCTGATGAGCACCGGAGTACCCAAGTTACCTAGCCCACAGGCTGCGGGTGCATAGGGTTGAAGTTGCGTCGGGTTTCGTCGTCGACTCCTATGGATGCCTGAAGAAAGATGCTGACAGGCGGTCAGTGCAGAGTGTCCGGTGGATCCCAAGGCTGGGATCAAGAAGAGAAGAGACCTGCAAGCAGAGGGGACAGAGTCAAGATCACTAGCCAGTGATCACGTGGAACCAGGAAGGAACCAGACGATGTCGTGAACAGTTGCAGGTGAAGGTGGAGCTTGTCGCTGCAGCCAGGAGGACCAGGAAGCGTCGAGGACGACCAGGACCAGGAGGCGAGCTGTCCCACGAAGGCTCTTGCTGTCGGCGGCGTCGAAGCTGGGCTAGGACTCACCAGGCCTTGGCAAGCGGAACCCACGAAGAACGGAGGACTTGCTTCAGGATCAGACCAGGAAGGTCTGGGGTGCTTCTTCTTTGCAGGGAAGCAGGAGCCAGTCTGGAGGAGCCAAACCAGCGCAGAAGATTTCAGGATGCGTCGTCACAAAGGCCACTAGCCAGCGGGCAAGCAACCGGACAGACGCGGCAAGCAGGAAAATGCTGAAGGGCCCCACGCAGGACTCGTTGAGTGTGGGGGGCTGGTCTTCGGTGCAGATGGTGCTTGGGGGTGGGGCTTCTCAATCCCCGGTGCACAACTTCGAGGGTGCCTCAGAAGCTGCGCTGTAAGTTACTAGCCACTTTTCCCAGGTAGCCGGTCCCACGTCGCTCGTCGCCTCCACGGATCTCAGCTCTACTGCAGATGTGGATGAGGGTCGGAGAAGTCTGGAAGTCAAGGCTCTGGTCGGGCTCTGCAGTCGGTTCCTCGTAGAACGTTTCACAAAGCAAAGGGTAGTCTCTTGATGGTGCCTGTTTGCACAGGGTAGCCACTCCTTGGCCACAAGGGAGATTCTTCAGTCTTCTTCTTTCGTCGAATGTCGAAGGTCCAGAGTTTCTGTTCAAGTTTGCAGGTTCAGGATAATCTAAAGTCTTGAGGCCCAACTCCCACTCTTATACTAATCTGGGGGGCTGGGATACCTGCTAGGTCACGCCTTATGGGTGGGACCTGGGAGGGGGTGGTTACACCCACTTCCCTTTGTCCAGTTTCGCGCCAGAGCTGGGGCTGGAGTGCCCCAGCACCGGTTTGAACTGGACTATGCAAGGAACACCTTGTGTGCCCCAGGCATGTCTCATTCCTTTCAGCCCACCCTGCCCCAATACACTAAAGGCTGTCTGGGGAGGTGCTAGCACCTCCCCAAGCAGGAAACCTATTGTCCAGGCCTCCCTGGCTGGGATCACTCCCAGCAGCAGGAGGTCAGACTTGTGTCTGTGGCAGCAGCATCCATTTTGTGATGCTGAGGCTTTGGTTAGAGTTAAACAGCAAAGTAGGATTTTAACATGTCTCTCCCTCTAGAAGGGAGGAATAATATCCTCATCACCAGAAATGGTATGGGGGTATTATTCCAAAGTGTTAGACACCTTACACGACATGTTTTGATAAAGCCAAACCATAGTTACCATAACCGTTTAAGATTATATGGTAGGCTATATCATAGAACAGCTATAAGGACATGGTTCCGAAAGCTGCAGACAGGCTCAGCTCATGCTAGAGCACCATCTCACATGTTACCAAGCACTCTGCCTCCAGGATTGTTAAGGCCTGCCATAGGAGTGACTGATAGGTACACATGTGTCTATATATAAGGTAGGTATAGGAATACTACACCTAAGCAAGGGGTGATTACACGACCTTGCCCCAGCTGAGTGATCAGCCAGTTGTGTCTGATTGGAAGGCCAGACCAGGGGTGGCATAATACATGCTGCAGCCCCTGGGAGGCCTAGGGTACACCTATGCCCTGGGTACCTAGGGTACACTGTACAGGGTCCAATAAGGTGATCCTTACCAATTGGTTATGTACCTAGGGTACATGGAGTCCATTTTAAAGAGAGAGCAGACAGCCTGAGACCCTGAATAGCAGGATCTCAGGCCAACTAAGTCGAAAAACCAGCTAGACACTAGGCAAAAAGTTGGGGGTAACCATAGTCAGATATCCACCTTCCTACAGAGTCCATTTTAAAGAGAGAGCAGACAGCCTGAGACCCTGAATGGCAGGATCTCAGGCCAACTAAGTCGAAAAACCAGCTAGACACTAGGCAAAAAGTTGGGGGTAACCATAGTCAGATATCCACCTTCCTACACAACCCCCCCCCAAACGAAAGGAGATAAGGCTGGCCTTTACAAGGTAAGCCTCTATTGCCTGAGTGGCCATATAAGGAAGAACCAGCACTGGCATGGTTACCCCCTGTCTCATGGTCCACTAAGCAATCCCTCATCCTACAGATATCATAGGGTCTCCACCATAGGGAATCTCTACCTTTGGTGTGTCTTTGCAAAGAAAAAGGCTGATGTTGAGATGGAGTACTGAAGTGAGTGTCCTCAAAGTGAGGCCTCAGCTTCCTCCAATCACCCTCCACCATGGATGCCTTTCTTTCTCTAACTGAGTTGCACTGTGCTCTCAGGGTCAGCCTCTGGCTACCTAAAGCTGGAGGCTGGGTCCCTTTTGTGGGCTTACTGGAGGGACAGGTCAGGTTTGGGGCCCTAAGGTCCCATGTTTGCCTGTGCCCAACAGAATCCCTCTGGGGGAGGTCCCTAACTACCTGTGAAGGGGCTCCCTCAGGAATGTTTTTACCCATCACCTGGCTAGGGCAACTAACCAGGCAATCCTCATTCTTTTGAAGGGGGGGTTCTCGTGGACAGGGGCCCTCTTGGGGTCCACTGGCCTCCCTGACCTCTGCAGCCCTGGGCTGACTGAGGCAGGGTAGAGAGAGGCAGGCTACCTGCACCAGACTGGGTCCCACCTTGGAAGGGGCCACTGACATCAGAGGCTCTGCCAGGCCAGGCCTGGCTACCTCTGGGGCAGTTCCTTCACAAGGGGTGAGGTCAGATCCCTGAGGAGGCTGACCTTTTCCTAATGTCTGGGGAGAGGGAGACTTTTCTTCCTCCCCACTACTCTCTGTTTGTGTGGAGTGATCCATAGTTTCAGGCTTCACTACACCTATATCAGTCTGAGTGTGGGCTGAGACCATTACAGCCTTGCCAACCTTTTCAGGAAGGCACTCAGTTTGTGTCTGAGCTGTGACTGTCACAGCTCTGCCAGTCCCTACAGGGAAGTCTGTCTGTGCCTGGGCTGTGGCTACCACTGCCCTTCCAACCTTTTCAGGGAGGAAAGCTACTTGGACAGGGGTTGTGACTGGCACAACCCCACTACCCTTTTTGGAAAGGCCTACCATTTTGGAATGGGTGTCTTGTTCAACTCCAGCCCAAGCTGAGAGTTCTAAGTCATTCCCCAGCAAGCAGTCCACAGGCAAGGTTGGAGACACTGCCACCCTTTTAGGGCCAGTGACCCCTCCCCAGCTGAGACATACTTCTGCCATGGGATGACTATTTTGTTTGCCATCAATGTTAGTTACCTGGTATGAGAAACCAGGCAAAAGCTGCTCAGAGGGAACTAGCCTATGGGCCACCATAGTGATGCTAGCTCCAGTGTCTCTGTAGGCCTCAGCTTTTCTACCATTGATGTAGGGTTCCTGTCTGTACCTACCCAAAGTGTTGGGACAGGCAGTGAAGTTGGCAAACCCCATGCCACCATCACAGACAAGAGTAGCTGCTGTAGGGGAATTGGCTAAGCCAGGATCCCCCTGTGTTCCCCAAGAAAACCCAACCAAATTTTTGGGGGCACTCCCACCACCTGGGGGATTACTGCTGACAGTAATAGGTGGTGTGACAGGAGTAGTTGGAGGAACAGTTTTGTTTTTAGCCTGTGGACAACTGCTGTCAGTTTTCCAATGCCCAGGTGTTTTACACACATGGCAGTAAGGCTTTTTAACTGTGGTAGAGGAGGGAGCTTGGGACCCACCACCCTGTGTGGAGTTTTGGGGCCCTGAGGAAGATTTCTCTTTTGCTTTATCCCCACCCTTCTCTTGAGGCTTGGTGGTATCTTTCTTTTGGTCACCACCCTGATTTTTAGGCCTAATCCTGGTCCTGACCCATTTATCTGCCCTCTTTCCCAATTCTTGGGGAGAGGTCAAATCTGAGTCTACCAGGTGTTGATGGAGAAGCTGGTTCTGACAATTACTAAGGATCTGCTCCCTCATAATCAAGTTGTACAATCCTGTATAGTCCTGCACCTTGCTGCCAGTTAACCAACCTTCCAAAGCCTTAGTGGCACAATCCACAAAATCAGACCAGTCCTGTGTCTGTGTCTTCTGGGTGTCTCTGAACAACAACCTATATTGCTCAGTGGTTAAGCCAAACCCATCTATCAGAGCACTCTTCAGGACTTTGTAATTGTTTGCATCCTCATCACTGACTGTGAGGAGCTTGTCTCTACCTTTATCAGAAAAGGAGAGCCACAAGATAGCTGCCCACTGACTTTGGGGTACCTGCTGTACTTTGCAGGCCCTCTCCAAAGCAGTCATCCATTTGTGGATGTCATCCCCATTCTGATATGGGGGGACTATCTTGCTTAGGTTTCTATGGTCATAAGACCTATCCCTATCTCTAGGAATGTTGCTGCCACCAGTGGGTTCTGACCCACACAATTTTTGCTCTCTAGCCAGAGCAAGCTTCTCCTTGGCAAGGGCAATTTCTTCCCTCTGAATCCTCAGATTAGCTTCCCTCATTCTGGCTTTATGCTCCTTTCTCTCAGGTGAAGTCATTCCCCTGTGAGAGGAAGCATTAGAGATGCTAGAAACATGGGAGTGGATGGATTCCCTTGAAGGGGATCTGTCCCTCCTGCTTCTCTGTGAAAGCCTACTTGTGGGTCTGTATGGGGGGACCCCATGCAAACTCCCATGTAAACTTAGGTTTGCCTGGCTAAGTCTTCCTACTTGGCCCTGGCTGTCTACCTCTTCCTCTGAAGTCCCATCTGACTCATCTGTGGTGGGTAGACCCTTATCTATAGCTATGGCACCATCCCTGGCAGCTCTTTCAGCATCATAGGCCTCCAGAAGCTCCACTAGCTGTCTAAGGGTAGGGTTGGAACCCTGTTTTATTCCTCTGGAGGTACACAAATGTCTCATCTCCTGGAATGTGAAGGTATCATACCTAGAGGGGGTCTTCTGCAGACCTGCCCCTCCTGAGAGAGCATCTACTTGATCTCCTCCCAGAGGCATGATCTAGTGAGGGTGTGGTGTGTGCACCTACCTACACTAGTTGTTTCTACTAAACCTCTCTAGTAGTTGTAGTCAGGGTGTGTTTTTCCCTTCAACCTACAACTACTAAGTCCAGTAGGACTTAAGTATAATAAACTATGTTATATGTACCTAGACAATATCTGTGTGATCTTTCAATTTAGTATCTCAAGATTACAATGGTATTACAACAGCAAGCTCAGATCCCACCGCTGCCACCAATGTGAGAAGTTGGCCTGATGTATGATGTCACTAGTTATAGTGTACACCTTATATCAGTCCAAATACCCTTATGGTGATTGGTTGTAAAGTCAACCTTATAGACCAGCTATCCTAGTGGTAGCATGGACAAGAGCAGTCTTAGGCTAAACTCTGAATGGCATGTGAAGCCAGCTGTGATACCATATATAATCCTTTGAATACCAAATGAAAGGACACCACAACAGATATATATATAAAATAAAGTGTATTTATTCTAAGAAAACCCTCAGCACTCTTTATGAGATTAGAGGTAAGTACAACACAGTCTTATTAATGCATACAGTAAGTCACACAGGTAAGTAATACAGTTAGGCCCTAGGGGCCACGCAAACCATATACTAAGTAAGTGGTATAAGAACCACTGTCACGGAAATAGAATAGGCCTAGGCCTAGGGAATCGCTGGGGCTACACTAGACTACCACAGGATAGGAAGTGGGAGGCCCACGGGATTCGTGTGCAGAGTGGAAACACTCACGCGTAATGCGTAAAAGTCACTAGCAATAGTACAGTTTAGAAATAGATAGATTTAGGACACTTCCGGAGTAGCTAGAAAGTTGAGACTTGAAACTTAGACACTAGGATAGTCACTATCCTGATGAGCACCGGAGTACCCAAGTTACCTAGCCCACAGGCTGCGGGTGCATAGGGTTGAAGTTGCGTCGGGTTTCGTCGTCGACTCCTATGGATGCCTGAAGAAAGATGCTGACAGGCAGTCAGTGAAGAGTGTCCGGTGGATCCCAAGGCCGGGATCAAGAAGAGAGGAGACCTGCAAGCAGAGGGGACAGAGTCAAGATCACTAGCCAGTGATCACGTGGAACCAGGAAGGAACCAGACGATGTCGTGAAGATTTGCAGGTGAAGGTGAAGCTTGTCGCTGCAGCCAGGAGGACCAGGAAGCGTCGAGGACGACCAGGACCAGGAGGCGAGCTGTCCCACGAAGGCTCTTGCTGTCGGCGGCGTCGAAGCTGGGCTAGGACTCACCAGGCCTTGGCAAGCGGAACCCACGAGGATCGGAGGACTTGCTTCAGGATCAGACCAGGAAGGTCTGGGGTGCTTCTTCTTTGCAGGGAAGCAGGAGCCAGTCTGGAGGAGCCAAACCAGCGCAGAAGATTTCCGGATGCGTCGTCACAAAGGCCACTAGCCAGCGGGCAAGCAACCGGACAGACGCGGCAAGCAGGAAAATGCTGAAGGGCCCCACGCAGGACTCGTTGAGTGTGGGGGGCTGGTCTTCGGTGCAGATGGTGCTTGGGGGTGGGGCTTCTCAATCCCCGGTGCACAACTTCGAGGGTGCCTCAGAAGCTGCGCTGTAAGTTACTAGCCACTTTTCCCAGGTAGCCGGTCCCACGTCGCTCGTCGCCTCCACGGATCTCAGCTCTGCTGCAGATGTGGATGAGGGTCGGAGAAGTCTGGAAGTCAAGGCTCTGGTCGGGCTCTGCAGTCGGTTCCTCGTAGAACGTTTCACAAAGCAAAGGGTAGTCTCTTGATGGTGCCTGTTTGCACAGGGTAGCCACTCCTTGGCCACAAGGGAGATTCTTCAGTCTTCTTCTTTCGTCGAATGTCGAAGGTCCAGAGTTTCTGTTCAAGTTTGCAGGTTCAGGATAATCTAAAGTCTTGAGGCCCAACTCCCACTCTTATACTAATCTGGGGGGCTGGGATACCTGCTAGGTCACGCCTTATGGGTGGGACCTGGGAGGGGGTGGTTACACCCACTTCCCTTTGTCCAGTTTCGCGCCAGAGCTGGGGCTGGAGTGCCCCAGCACCGGTTTGAACTGGACTATGCAAGGAACACCTTGTGTGCCCCAGGCATGTCTCATTCCTTTCAGCCCACCCTGCCCCAATACACTAAAGGCTGTCTGGGGAGGTGCTAGCACCTCCCCAAGCAGGAAACCTATTGTCCAGGCCTCCCTGGCTGGGATCACTCCCAGCTGCAGGAGGTCAGACTTGTGTCGTGGCAGCAGCATCCATTTTGTGATGCTGAGGCTCTGGTCAGAGGTTACACAGCAAAGTATGATTTTAACATGTCTCTCCCTCTAGAAGGGAGGGATAATATCCTCATCACCAGAAATGGTATGGGGGTATTATTCCAAAGTGTTAGACACCTTACACGACATGTTTTGATACAGCCCAACCATAGTTACCATAACCGTTTAAGATTATAAGGCACTTTAAGAGTATATGGTAGGCTATATCATAGAACAGCTATAAGGACATGGTTCCGAAAGCTGCAGACAGGCTCAGCTCATGCTAGAGCACCATCTCACATGTTACCAAGCACTCTGCCTCCAGGATTGTTAAGGCCTGCCATAGGAGTGACTGATAGGTACACATGTGTCTATATATAGGGTAGGTATAGGAATACTACACCTAAGCAAGGGGTGATTACACGACCTTGCCCCAGCTGAGTGATCAGCCAGTTGTGTCTGATTGGAAGGCCAGACCAGGAGTGGCATAATACATGCTGCAGCCCCTGGGAGGCCTAGGGTACACCTATGCCCTGGGTACCTAGGGTACACTGTACAGGGTCCAATAAGGTGATCCTTACCAATTGGTTATGTACCTAGGGTACATGGAGTCCATTTTAAAGAGAGAGCAGACAGCCTGAGACCCTGAATGGCAGGATCTCAGGCCAACTAAGTCGAAAAACCAGCTAGACACTAGGCAAAAAGTTGGGGGTAACCATAGTCAGATATCCACCTTCCTACAGGAGGTTCGTCAACGAAGGCCGTGATGCCCTGCTACAGCTCCCAGACCATCAGATGTCATCCTATGACCACATGAAGGCTGCCCTCCTCACCCGATATGGGCTCACGCCCGAAATGTACCGCCAGAGGTTTCGAGACTTGTTAGACGGACCGGGAGGGTCGGCCGAGGACAAGGGGAGAGGTCTCCGGGGAGAGCCGTCTCCAGCGATCGTACAGATAAATAACTTCCCCCCCACAGACAGACACCACACAAGGAGAAGATTTAGCGTACTTTATAGGCAATTTCTTAAGGTACGATGAAATGGTACAAGGAGGTCTGGACTCAGGGGTCCCCTCGATTCAAGTCTCTCAAGATGGGGAAAAGGGGGTAGCGGGACAGTCTGGTTACCAGTCTGGTAGTTGAGATGGTATGGTGGATAGCTCACAAT
Source organism: Triturus cristatus (assembly GCF_964204655.1). NCBI lineage: Eukaryota > Metazoa > Chordata > Amphibia > Caudata > Salamandridae > Triturus > Triturus cristatus. The sequence continues at coordinate 1,876,107,071 of NC_140590.1, forward strand.
CCTCGAGCTTGGTGTTCTAGCTGGGACGGGCCGCGGCAGCGCCAGCAGGTCCCGGTGAAGATGGTCGATACACGGTCCGCGGCAGCGCCAGCAGGTCCCGGGAAGATGGTCGATACACGGTCCGCGGCAGCGCCAGCAGGTCCCGGTGAAGATGGTCGTTACAACGGGCCGCGGCAGCGCCAGCAGGTCCCGACGAGGATGGATGTTGCAGAAGGCCGCGGCAGCGCCAGCAGGCAGGACGATAGTTCACAAGGTAGGGCTACGGCAGCGCCAGTAGTCCGTCAAGGCTGAGTTCTCTCGGTGTCTCTCGACTCTAGGATACAACTGCCGTCCTGCTCCGGAGCTGCCCTAGTTATAGGTCTGGCGCCCTTTGATGTCCGGACCCTCGCACTTGGAGGTCGGAGGGTCCGGGATGAAGGTGTCCAGACACCCAGCAGGGGGTGGAGCCAGCGCCTGGGGGAGCTGGAGGCGATCGGCACCTGGCGGGGGAGAGCCCTTGACGCTTCGTTCTCCCATTGACCTGCCAAGTGGTCCGCTCACCTCCTGGGTGGATGGTGGTGCCGGGATGTCGGGGCCGGCTAGGCCCAGGGTTAGGGTCGGGTGGAGGCCACGCGGCCTCGTGGCGCAGGGCCCAAGATGGCGGCTTGATCCGGCCGGGGGAGCCGGTGGTGTCTCGGTGCCGTGATACATGGAGGTCCGGGGGCAGGAGTTCCGTCGGGAGACGGGGTGCGGGTGATTCTTGTGGGTCACGCCTGGCGGGCCGGGGCTTGGGCCCTGTCATGCGGGGAGGGAGCAAGCCCTTCGTGTGGCCTGTCCAACATGCGTCCCCCCCAGCTGAAGGCGGGGAGAGTCACCCATCTTCCTGGGGACTCTCCTCGTCGAGGCGGAAAAAGCGTGACAGGCCATCTGCGTTGGCGTGGTCTTGGCCCGGTCGATGTTCCACGGTGAAGTCCATTCCCTGCAGGGAGATGGACCAGCGCAATAGTTTTGGGTTCTCCCCCCACATCTGCATCAGCCACTGCAGGGGTCGATGGTCGGTTTGTACCCGGAAGTGGGTACCGAAGAGATAGGGCCGGAGCTTTTTGAGGGCCCACACCACTGCGAAGGCCTCCCTCTCGATTGTGCTCCAGCGCTGTTCTCGGGCCAGGAGACGTCTGCTGATGAAGGCCACCGGCTGGTCATGACCCTCGGGGTTCAGTTGGGAAAGAACCGCTCCGATGCCGTGGTCGGAGGCGTCTGTCTGTACAATGAATTCCCGACTGTAATCGGGGGCCTGGAGCACAGGGGCGGTGCGCAGGGCGGCCTTCAGCTTTTCGAAGGCCACTTGACAGTCGGGGGTCCAGTTAATCCGCTTCGGCTGGTTTTTGGACGTGAGACCCGTGAGGGGCCCCACAATGCTGCCGTAGTCCCTCACGAACCGCCGGTAGTAGCCGGTGAGCCCCAAGAAGGCTCGGACCTCGGTCTGGGTGACGGGGGGCTGCCAGGACTGGATGGCAGCAATTTTAAGTTGCAGCGGGGTGTTAGACGGACCGGGAGGGTCGGCCGAGGACAAGGGGAGAGGTCTCCGGGGAGAGCCGTCTCCAGCGATCGTACAGACAAATAACTTCCCCCCCACAGACAGATACCACACAAGGAGATGAGTTAGCGTTCTTTATAAGCACTTCTTAAGGTACGATGAAAAGGTACAAGGAGGTCTGGACTCAGGGGTCCCCTCGATTCAAGTCTCTCAAGATGGGAAAAGGGGGTAGCGGGACAGTCTGGTTACCAGTCTGGTAGTTGAGATGGTATGGTGGGTAGCTCACAATCCTCAAGCTTGGTGGTCTAGCTGGTACGGGCCGCGGCAGCGCCAGCAGGTCCCGGTGAAGATGGTCGATACACGGTCCGCGGCAGCGCCAGCAGGTCCCAGTGAAGATGGTCGATGTACGGTCCGCGGCAGCGCCAGCAGGTCCCGGTGAAGATGGTCGTTACAACGGGCCGCGGCAGCGCCAGCAGGTCCCGATGAGGATGGATGTTGCAGAAGGCCGCGGCAGCGCCAGCAGGCAGGACGATAGTTCACAAGATAGGGCTACGGCAGCGCCAGTAGTCCGTCAAGGCTGAGTTCTCTCGGTGTCTCTCGACTCCAGGATACAACTGCCTTCCTGCTCCGGAGCTGCTCCAGTTATAGGGCAGGCGCCCTTTGATGTCCGGACCCTCGCACTTGGAGGTCGGAGGGTCCGGGATGAAGGTGTCCAGACACCCAGCAGGGGGTGGAGCCGGTGCCTGGGGGAGCTGGAGGCGATCGGCACCTGGCGGGGGAGAGTCCTTGGCGCTTCGTTCTCCCATTGACCTGCCAAGTGGTCCGCTCACCTCCTGGGTGGATGGTGGTGCCGGGATGTCGGGGCCGGCCAGGCCCAGGGTTAGGGTCGGGTGGAGGCCACGCGGCCTCGTGGCGCAGGGCCCAAGATGGCGGCTTGACCCGGCCGGGGGAGCCGGTGGTGGCTTGGGCCCGTGATACATGGAGGTCCGAGGGCAGGAGTTCCGTCGGGAGACGGGGTGCGGGTGATTCTCGTGGGTCACGCCTGGCGGGCCGGGGCTGGGGCCCTGTCATGCGGGGAGGGAGCAAGCCCTTCGTGTGGCCTGTCCAACATGCGTCCCCCCCAGCTGAAGGCGGGGAGAGTCACCCATCTTCTTGGGGACTCTCCTCGTCGAGGCGGAAAAAGTGTGACAGGCCATCTGCGTTGGCGTGGTCTTGGCCCGGTCGGTGCTCCACGGTGAAGTCCATTCCCTGCAGGGAGATGGACCAGCGCAATAGTTTTGGGTTCTCCCCCCGCATCTGCATCAGCCACTGCAGGGGTCGATGGTCCGTTTGTACCCGGAAGTGGGTACCGAAGAGATAGGGCCGGAGCTTTTTGAGGGCCCACACCACTGCGAAGGCCTCCCTCTCGATTGTGCTCCAGCGCTGTTCTCGGGCCAGGAGACGTCGGCTGATGAAGGCCACCGGCTGGTCATGACCCTCGGGGTTCAATTGGGAAAGAACCGCTCCGATGCCGTGGTCGGAGGCGTCTGTCTGTACCACGAATTCCCGACTGTAATCGGGGGCCTGGAGCACAGGGGCGGTGCACAGGGCGGCCTTCAGCTTTTCGAAGGCCGCTTGACAATCGAGGGTCCAGGTAATCCGCTTCGGTTGGTTTTTGGACGTGAGACCCGTGAGGGGCCCCACAATGCTGCCGTAGTCCCTCACGAACCGCCGGTAGTAGCCGGTGAGCCCCAAGAAGGCTCGGACCTCAGTCTGGGTGACGGGGGGCTGCCAGGACTGGATGGCAGCAATTTTAAGTTGCAGCGGGCCACCAGCCCGCTTCCCACCTGGTGCCCCAGGTAGGTCACGGACCCTTGACCAATTTGGCATTTGCCGGCCTTAATCGTGAGGCCGGCCCGCTGGAGGGCCTGTAGGACCTCCTGGAGGTGGAGGAGGTGGTCGGACCAGTGGCGGCTGTATACAGCGATATCGTCCAGGTAGGCAGCGCTGAACTCTTCGAGCCCCGCCAAGACCTGGTTCACAAGACGTTGAAATGTAGCGGGGGCGTTCTTCATGCCGAAGGGCATGACCTTGAAGTGGTAGTGGCCATCGGGGGTAGAGAAGGCGGACCGTTCCTGAGCCCGGGGTGTGAGACCGATCTGCCAGTAGCCCGCTGTTAGGTCGAAGATACTGAGGTAGCGGGCGGCCCCCAGCCGGTCGATCAATTCATCCGCTCGGGGGATGGGATGAGCGTCGGTTCGGGTGACAGCGTTCAAGCCCCGGTAGTCGACGCAGAATCTCAGTTCAGGTGTGGTGCCGGGGGCAGCGGCTTTGGGGACCAATACAACCGGGCTGGCCCAGGGACTGTCCGAGGGCTCGATGACCCCGATCGTGAGCATTTTGGCCACTTCCTCTTGTATGCAGGCCCGTACCCGATCTGGTACGCGGTAGGCCCGGTGTCGGATAGGGGGACTGTCACCGGTGTCCACGTCGTGCAAGCACCAAGGGGTGACCCCGGGAGTGAGGGAGAACAGTGAAGCGAACCGCAGCAGGAGGTCCCGGCAGCCCTGGCGTTGCTCTGGGGTGAGGGCATCGGAGAGCTGGACCCCGTCCACGGAACCGTCGTTCTCCTGAGTCTTCAGGAGATCCGGGAGGGGTTCGGAGTCCTCCTCTGCCCCACTGTCCGTAGCCATCAGGAGGCTGAGTTCTGAGCGCACAAAGTGTGGTTTGAGTCTGTTGGTGTGGAGGACCCGAAGGGGGTTCCGGGGGGTCCCCATGTCGATGAGGTAAGTGACGGGGCTTTTGCGCTCGACCACCTTGAAGGGCCCCGTCCACTTATCTTGCAAGGCACATGGTTCGGTGGGGGACATCACCCACACTTGTTGACCAGGTTCGAACTCGACGGAGGAGGCATTGTGATCATACCATCTCTTCATGTCTTCCTGGCTGGCCTCGAGGTTCGCCTTGGCCATCTCCCTGAAGCGCCGGGTCTGATTGCGTAGGGCCAGGAGGTAATTGAAGACGTCTGGAGGGTCTTTAGGGGGGCCATCTCCCAACCTTCTTTGACTAGGCTGAGGGGCCCTCGCACAGGGTGCCCGTACAGGAGTTCGAAAGGGCTAAAACCGAGGGACTTCTGGGGAACTTCTCGGTAGGCGAAGAGGAGGCACGGGAGTAGTACATCCCACTGGCGACGGAGGGGCTCTTCCAATCCCCCAATCATCCCCTTGAGAGTGCGGTTGAATCGCTCCACTAGTCCGTTCCCTTGGGGGTGATAGGGGGTCGTGAATCGGTAGGTGACCCCGCACTGTTGCCAGAGGGACTTCATGTATTTTGAGATGAAGTTCGTGCCTCAGTCGCTGACGACTTCTCGGGGGAAGCCCACCCGGGAGAAGATCCCCATTAGGGCCCGGCCAACCACTGGAGCTGTTACAGTTCGTAGAGGCACCGCCTCGGGGTAGCGGGTGGCGTGATCCACCAGTACCAGGATGAACCTATGTCCTTGTGCCGTGCGGGGGTCCAGGGGCCCCACAATGTCTATTCCTACCCTCTCGAACGGGGTGGTGACCACTGGGAAGGGTTGCAGAGGGGCTTTCAGCTTACGGCCGCTCTTCCCACTGGCCTGGCACGTGGGGCAGGACCGGCAGTGGTTAAGGACGTCGTTCCGCATCTTCGGCCAGAAAAAGTGAGTCACTAGGCGACTGTAGGTTTTGTCCTGGCCCAGGTGTCCAGCCAGGGGGACATCGTGGGCCAGAGTTAGTAGGAAGTCTCTGAAGCGGAGAGGTACCACCAGCACTCGACTGGCCCCTAGCTCTGCGATTCTTTGTTCGCTGTATAGCAGGTCGTTATCCCAATAGACCCAATGAGTTCCGGTGGAGTCCCCTGCGCTCTGGGCGCTGGCTTGCTGGCGGAGTCCCTCGAGGGAGGGGCAGGTCTTTTGCTCCTGGCGGAACTGTTCTTGGGTGGGCCCCCCTTCTTGACGCCACTGAGCCAGGCCGGGAAGGTCCTGGGGTTGCGCGACCCCTTCGGTCGTTGGTTCTGGGGGGTTGGCCTCGTCGTTGTCCTCTACTGGGGCGACCGGGGGCGGAGGTGCTGGCCATTCCGGTTCTTCTGATCGGGGGACGGCACGGGCGGCCATGGACCGGGTGGTTACGCAGGCCCAGTCCGGGAGGCCCAGCATCCCCAGGTGCTCTCTCCTTTCGACGGTGGCCCACGGGGAACTCTCAAGGTCATTCCCCAGGAGGCAGTCCACGGGGGCATCATCCCGGACCGTCACTTTCAACAGGCCGGAGACCCCTCCCCATTCGAAGGGGACGCAGGCCATTTGACACAGACTTTCGGAATTGTCGGCTGGATCTGCTCGGGCTTCACCAGGTGACAGCGGACGGCCGTCACACTGGCGCCTGTGTCACGTAAGGCCTCGGCCCGACGCCCATTAATGGTCACCCACTGGCCGTATTTCCGGGTGTTGGCGGGTAGGGGAGCCCGCGGGACCATGTCTTTTCCCCCTAGGCACGCTAGAACCATGGCGGCCGGTTCCCACTCTCGGATCGCGCCGCTGGCCACCAATGTTAGACGGACCGGGAGGGTCGGCCGAGGACAAGGGGAGAGGTCTCCGGGGAGAGCCGTCTCCAGCGATCGTACAGATAAATAACTTCCCCCCCACAGACAGACACCACACAAGGAGAAGATTTAGCGTACTTTATAGGCAATTTCTTAAGGTACGATGAAATGGTACAAGGAGGTCTGGACTCAGGGGTCCCCTCGATTCAAGTCTCTCAAGATGGGGAAAAGGGGGTAGCGGGACAGTCTGGTTACCAGTCTGGTAGTTGAGATGGTATGGTGGATAGCTCACAATCCTCGAGCTTGGTGTTCTAGCTGGGACGGGCCGCGGCAGCGCCAGCAGGTCCCGGTGAAGATGGTCGATACACGGTCCGCGGCAGCACCAGCAGGTCCCGGGAAGATGGTCGATACACGGTCCGCGGCAGCGCCAGCAGGTCCCGGTGAAGATGGTCGTTACAACGGGCCGCGGCAGCGCCAGCAGGTCCCGACGAGGATGGATGTTGCAGAAGGCCGCGGCAGCGCCAGCAGGCAGGACGATAGTTCACAAGGTAGGGCTACGGCAGCGCCAGTAGTCCGTCAAGGCTGAGTTCTCTCGGTGTCTCTCGACTCCAGGATACAACTGCCGTCCTGCTCCGGAGCTGCCCTAGTTATAGGTCTGGCGCCCTTTGATGTCCGGACCCTCGCACTTGGAGGTCGGAGGGTCCGGGATGAAGGTGTCCAGACACCCAGCAGGGGGTGGAGCCAGCGCCTGGGGGAGCTGGAGGCGATCGGCACCTGGCGGGGGAGAGCCCTTGACGCTTCGTTCTCCCATTGACCTGCCAAGTGGTCCGCTCACCTCCTGGGTGGATGGTGGTGCCGGGATGTCGGGGCCGGCTAGGCCCAGGGTTAGGGTCGGGTGGAGGCCACGCGGCCTCGTGGCGCAGGGCCCAAGATGGCGGCTTGATCCGGCCGGGGGAGCCGGTGGTGTCTCGGTCCCGTGATACATGGAGGTCCGGGGGCAGGAGTTCCGTCGGGAGACGGGGTGCGGGTGATTCTTGTGGGTCACGCCTGGCGGGCCGGGGCTTGGGCCCTGTCATGCGGGGAGGGAGCAAGCCCTTCGTGTGGCCTGTCCAACATGCGTCCCCCCCAGCTGAAGGCGGGGAGAGTCACCCATCTTCCTGGGGACTCTCCTCGTCGAGGCGGAAAAAGCGTGACAGGCCATCTGCGTTGGCGTGGTCTTGGCCCGGTCGATGTTCCACGGTGAAGTCCATTCCCTGCAGGGAGATGGACCAGCGCAATAGTTTTGGGTTCTCCCCCCGCATCTGCATCAGCCACTGCAGGGGTCGATGGTCGGTTTGTACCCGGAAGTGGGTACCGAAGAGATAGGGCCGGAGCTTTTTGAGGGCTCACACCACTGCGAAGGCCTCCCTCTCGATTGTGCTCCAGCGCTGTTCTCGGGCCAGGAGACGTCTGCTGATGAAGGCCACCGGCTGGTCATGACCCTCGGGGTTCAGTTGGGAAAGAACCGCTCCGATGCCGTGGTCGGAGGCGTCTGTCTGTACAATGAATTCCCGACTGTAATCGGGGGCCTGGAGCACAGGGGCGGTGCACAGGGCGGCTGTGAGAAGTTGGCCTGGTATATGATGTTCACTAGTTAAAGTGACCACCTTGTACCATGCCAAGCAACCCTTATGGTGTGGTTGTAAGTCAACCTTTTCGGACTAGCTGCCCTAGTGGTAGCGTAGGCTAAGCAGTCTTTGAGGCTAAACTCGTGATGCGTGTTAAGCAAGCTGTTTTACCAATAGTAACCCCCTTTTATACCAATGAAAGGACACCACACAGATATATATTCAAAATATATATGTATTTATTTCTCAAAGTAACCCCTAGTCTCTTTATGAGCACAGGAGCACAAATCGTCAAACAAGATTATCACAGAATACACAGAAGTTGCACTTTATATGGATAGGCCCTGGTGGCCACTCGAACCATATACTAAAATAGTGGTATAAGTACCACGAACAGAAAAGGGAAAAGGCCTAGGGCCTCTAGAATCGCTGGGCCTACAAGGAGCTAACTTCAGTTAGTGACCAGGAGGTCCACGGGTTGCGTGTGCAGAGCAAATAGTCACACGCGTGCTCCCATAGGTTTCAATGGGTGCGTAAAAAGTACAAAGTTACTGCAAAAGGAATCTTCCGGATGACCTAGGAACTTAAGATTTGGAACACAGGCACTAGAGATGTAATACTACACTTGGGCACAGGAGTGCCAGCTTTACCTCACCCACAGGAAGCGGGTGCATAGGCCTCGAAGTGCGTCGGGTTTCTTCTATCTGTTCCGTGGGGCCTGAAGACAAAAGTGCTGCAGGCGGTCGGTCGGGAAGAGATGCAGTGGATCCAAGGGTGGATCGGAGATGTTGAAGACCTGAAAGCAGAGGGGACAGTGTTCACAGTCACTAGCCAGTGACCAGCGTGGCACCAGGTGGGTACCAGGCGATGTCGGGTGCAAACAGGAAGAAAGGTGTAGCTTGACTCTGCAGCCACGTGGTCCCTGAAGGTCGACGACGTCCAGGAGTCGAGTCACGAGCTGTCCCACGCAGGCTCTCGCTGTCGGCGGTGTCGGCGACTTGATCGAAGCAAACAAGCCTTGGCAAAAGCAATTGTTGTAGGCAAGGAGATAAGCTGATGGTTCTGACCAGCAAGGTCAGAGGGACTGCTCCTTTGGAGGGGAGCAAGGGCCAGTCTGGAGCAACCAGACCAGCGGTGTTTGTCGTAGATTTCGTCGCCAAGATGGCCACTAGCCAGCGGGCCAGCAACCGGTTAGGCGCGTCGAGTGGCAAAATGCAGAAGGGCCCCACGCAGATCGTGGAGATGCTGGAGGGCTCACCTTTGGTGCAGATGCTGCTCGAGGGTTGGGCTTCTCAGGACCCAAAGCACAACTTGGAGGGAGCCTCGGTTGTTGCACTGGTCAGCTTGTCGTAGTCGTTTCAAGATGGCTGGCTCCACGTGTCTCGGTGCCTCCACGGGTCTCCTCTTTGCAGGGACTGTGGATCGGGCGGTGAGAGGTCTGGAGGTCCAGGTCTTGTCAGTCTTTGGGCTCGGGCTCCGGCGGGAGGCGGCGGCAAAGCAGACGTTGATTCGCTGGATGGTGCTTGCGTTAGCAAGGTGGTCACTCCCTGACCACAGGGGAGATTGGCTTCAGTCCTCTGTGCGGCAGAGCGTCGAAGTTCCCGTCTTCTTCTTAGTGTTAAGTTGATTCCAGGATGTCTGAAGTCTTAGGACACAGCTCCTACCTTTAAGCGGATTCTAGGGGCCGGACTACCTGCTAGGTCCCTCCCTAAGGGTGGGACCAGGAAGGGGGGTGGTTACACCCCCAATCCTTTGTCCAGCTCGCCCCAGGCCCGGGACTGGTGTGCCCCAGGAACGGTTTGAACTGGCATATGCCCCGAGGCTCCTTGTGAGCCACAGGCATGTCTGGTTTCTTTCAAGCCCTACCTGACCAATACACAAAATCCTGTCTGGGGTGGTGCACGCACCTCCCCTGGCAGGAAACCCTTTGTCCAAACCTCCCAAGCTGGAAGGACTCCCAGCAGCAGGAGGGCAGACTTGTGTCTGTGGTGGCAGCATCCATTTTGTGGAGCTGAGGCTATGTCTGATTTTACCCGGGTTTCAGGTACTGTACATGTCGTGTCCCTCTAGAAGGGTGGAATGCTAACCCCGTCGCCAGAATTGGCGAGGGGTTAGTATTCCAATTCGTATGACACCTTACTCGACATGTTTTGATAAAGCCAAACCAAAGTTAGCATTTAACCGCGAGGTTCATAATGCACTTAAGAGTATATGGTATGACGATATCTGGAAACAGTAGAAGGAAGTTGTTCCGACCACTGCAGACAGGCTCAGCTCATGCCAGAGCACCATCTCACATGGAACCAAGCACTCTGCCTTCAGGATTGTTAAGGCCTGCCATAGGAGTGACTTATAGGTTACCAGGTGTCCCATTTAAGGTTAGGTATAGGTATACTACACCTAAGTAAGAGGTGGTTACACCAACTTACCCCAGCTGAGTGATCAGCCAGTTGTGTCAGATTTGTTAGGCCAAGCCTGGGGTGGCATAATACATGCTTCAGCCCCGGGCAGGCCTTGGGTACACCAATGCCCTGGGTACCTAGTGTACACTGGTACAGGGGCTGACAGGGTGATCCAACCAATTGGGTATGTACCTAGGGTACATGGAGTCCATTTTAAAGAGAGAGCAGATGGGCTGAGGTCCTGAATGGCAGGATCTCAGGCCAACTAAGTCGAAAAACCAGCTAGACACTAGGCAAAAATTTGGGGGTAACCATAGTCAGATATCCACCTTCCTACACAACCCCCCCCCAAACGAAGGGAGATAAGGCTGACCTTGACCAGGTAAGCCTATATTGCCCAAGTGGCCATATAAGGAGGAACCAGCACTGGCATGGTTACCCCCTGTCTCATGGTCCACTAAGCAATCCCTCACCCTAAGGGTATCAGAGGGTCTCCACCATAGGGAATCTCTACCTTTGGCGTGTCTTGGCAAAGTAAAAGGCTGGTGTTGAGATGGAGTACTGAAGTGAGTGTCCTCAAAGTGAGGCCTCAGCTTCCTCCAATCATCCTTCACCATGGATGCCTTTCTTTCCTTAACTGAGTTGCACTGTGCTCTCAGGGTCAGCCTCTGGCTACCTAAAGCTGGAGGCTGGGTCCCTTTTGTGGGCTTACTGGAGGGACAGGTCAGGGTTGGGGCCCTAAGGTCCCAGGTTTGCCTGTGCCCAACAGAATCCCTCTGGGGGAGGTCCCTAACTACCTGTAAAGGAGATCCCTCAGGAATGTTTTTACCCATCACCTGATTAGGGCTACTAGCCAGGCAATCCTCATTCTTTTGATGGGGGGGTTCTTGTGGACAGGGGCCCTCTGGGGGTCCACTGGCCTCCCTGACCTCTGCAGCCCTGGGATGACTGAGGCAGGGTAGAGAGAGGCAGGCTACCTGCACCAGACTGGGTCCCACCTTGGAAGGGGCCACTGACATCAGAGGCTCTGCCAGGCCAGGCCTGGCTACCTCTGGGGCAGTTCCTTCACAAGGGGTGAGGTCAGATCCCTGAGGAGGCTGACCTTTTCCTAATGTCTGGGGAGAGGGAGACTTTTCTTCCTCCCCACTACTCTCAGTTTGTGTGGAGTGATCCATTGTTTCAGGCTTCACTACACCTATGTCAGTCTGAGTATAGGCTGAGACCATTACAGCCTTGCCAACCTTTTCAGGGGGGCACTCAGTTTGTGTTTGAGCTGTGACTGTCACAGCTCTGCCAGTCCCTACAGTGAAGTCTGTCTGTGCCTGGGCGGTGGCTACCACTGCCCTTCCAACCTTTTCAGGGAGGAAATCTATTTGGACAGGGGTTGTGAATGGCACAACCCCCCTACCCTTTTGTGACAGGCCTACCATTTTAGAATGGGTGTCTTGTTCAACTCCAGCCCAAGCTGAGAGTTCTAAGTCATTCCCCAGTAAGCAGTCCACAGGCAAGGTTGGGGACACTGCTACCCTTTTAGGGCCAGTGACCCCTCCCCAGCTGAGACATACCTCTGCCATGGGATGACTGTTCTGTTTGCCATCAATGTTAGTCACCTGGTAGGAGAAACCAGGCAAAAGCTGCTCAGAGGGAACTAGCCAATGGGCCACCATTGTGATGCTAGCTCCAGTGTCTCTGTAGGCCTCAGCTTTTGTACCATTGATGTAGGGTTCCTGTCTGTACCTACCCAAAGTGTTGGGACAGGCAGTGAAGTTGGCAAACCCCATGCCACCATCACAGACAAGAGTAGTTGCTGTAGGGGAATTGGCTAAGCCAGGGTCCCCCTGTGTTCCCCAAGTGAACCCACCCAGATTTCTGGGGGCACTCCCACCACCTGGGGGATTACTGCTGACAGTAATAGGTGGTGTGACAGGAGTAATTGGAGGAACAGTTTTGTTTTTAGCCCTTGGGCAACCGCTGTCAGTTTTCCAATGCCCAGGAGTTTTACACTCATGGCAGTAGGGCTTTTTAGCTGTGGTAGAGGAGGGAGCTTGGGACCCACCACCCTGTGTGGAGTTTTGGGGCCCTGAGGAAGATTTCTCTTTTGCTTTATCCCCACCCTTCTCTTGAGGCTTGGTGGTATCTTTCTTTTGGTCACCACCCTGGTTTTTAGGCCTGATCCTGGTCCTGACCCATTTATCTGCCCTCTTTCCCAATTCTTGGGGAGAGGTCAAATCTGAGTCTACCAGGTGTTGATGGAGAAGCTGGTTTTGACAATTACTTAAAATCTGCTCTCTCATCATCAAATTATACAATCCTGTAAAATCAGATACCTTACTTCCCAGCAACCAACCCTCCAAAGCCTTAGTTGCACATTCAATGTATTCAGACCAGTCCTGAGTCTGTGTCTTTTGGGTGTCTCTGAACATTAACCTGTACTGCTCAGTGGTTAAGCCTAACCCATCAACTAGGACACTCTTCAGGACTCTGTAGTTTCTGACATCCTCTTCTCTAACAGTGAGGAGTCTGTCTCTGCCTCTTCCCTCAAAGGAGAGCCAGAGGATTGCTGCCCACTGGTCTTCAGGAACCTGCTGTACTTTGCAGGCTCTCTCAAGAGCAGTTATCCACTTGTGGATGTCATCCCCACTTTTGTAGGGGGGCACAACCTTAGACAGGTTTCTATTATCGAAAACCCTATCTTTGTCCTTAGGGACAATGCTGCCACCAGTGGGTATAGACCCACTCTCTTTATGCTGTCTAGCCTTGCTAAGTTTCTCTTCCATCAGGGCTACTTCTAGCTCCTGCTTCCTGATCCTCAGCTGAGCTTCTTGCATCTTGGCCTCATGTTCCCTCCTCTGAGGGGTGGTCATCCTTCTCCTGGAGTGACCTTGAGGGCCTCTAGAGCCATGGGAGGCATTGGATTCACCTGAGCGATTCCTTTGCCTTCCAAGCCCTGGGTTAAGTCCACTGGGGAGATCCAGTGGGGTGAACCCACTGTCAGTCCCCAATAGCCTTGGTTTAGCTGGGCCAAGTATAACACTTGGCACTGGGCTAGTTCTCCCTTCATCCTCACCACTGTCTGAATCCCCATCACTTTCTTCCTCTGTGGTAGGCATCCCATCTAAGGGGTGACTATTGGAAAGGGGTGTCTCAGTGGCATCTTCAGAAAGGGGGCCTCCTGTTCCTGTCCCTAAGGGGGCTAACTGGGAAGCTCTCTTGAGCTCTCTTTGATCCTCATCATCTTGCAAGAGTGCTCTGAGCACAGCAGAGGTAGGGTTCTTGGGCTGTTTAAGGCCTCTAAGAGTTGCCAAATGCCTGAGCTCATTCTGATTAAGGGTAGCATAGATGGATGGTGCCCTCGGGGGGTCACTCTCAACAGAGATGGGTACAGTGGACCCCTCTGCCCCAGCCATTGCTCTTAAGTGTGGGTGGATGTGTTGCAATCTACCTACACTTGGGTTTACCTACTAAACCTATCTAGTAGTTGTAGTCAGGGTGTGCTACTCCCTTTGCTCTACAACAACTAAGTTCAGTAGAACTTAAGTATATCTAATCTTGTTTTATATGTACCTACAGGTACCTATGTGATCTTTCAATTGGTAACCAAGAGATTACAATGGTAAAACACAGCAAGCTCAAATCCAACCGCTGCTCACCAATGTGAGAAGTTGGCCTGGTATATGATGTTCACTAGTTAAAGTGACCACCTTGTACCATGCCAAGCAACCCTTATGGTGTGGTTGTAAGTCAACCTTTTCGGACTAGCTGCCCTAGTGGTAGCGTAGGCTAAGCAGTCTTTGAGGCTAAACTCGTGATGCGTGTTAAGCAAGCTGTTTTACCAATAGTAACCCCCTTTTATACCAATGAAAGGACACCACACAGATATATATTCAAAATATATATGTATTTATTTCTCAAAGTAACCCCTAGTCTCTTTATGAGCACAGGAGCACAAATCGTCAAACAAGATTATCACAGAATACACAGAAGTTGCACTTTATATGGATAGGCCCTGGTGGCCACTCGAACCATATACTAAAATAGTGGTATAAGTACCACGAACAGAAAAGGGAAAAGGCCTAGGGCCTCTAGAATCGCTGGGCCTACAAGGAGCTAACTTCAGTTAGTGACCAGGAGGTCCACGGGTTGCGTGTGCAGAGCAAATAGTCACACGCGTGCTCCCATAGGTTTCAATGGGTGCGTAAAAAGTACAAAGTTACTGCAAAAGGAATCTTCCGGATGACCTAGGAACTTAAGATTTGGAACACAGGCACTAGAGATGTAATACTACACTTGGGCACAGGAGTGCCAGCTTTACCTCACCCACAGGAAGCGGGTGCATAGGCCTCGAAGTGCGTCGGGTTTCTTCTATCTGTTCCGTGGGGCCTGAAGACAAAAGTGCTGCAGGCGGTCGGTCGGGAAGAGATGCAGTGGATCCAAGGGTGGATCGGAGATGTTGAAGACCTGAAAGCAGAGGGGACAGTGTTCACAGTCACTAGCCAGTGACCAGCGTGGCACCAGGTGGGTACCAGGCGATGTCGGGTGCAAACAGGAAGAAAGGTGTAGCTTGACTCTGCAGCCACGTGGTCCCTGAAGGTCAACGACGTCCAGGAGTCGAGTCACGAGCTGTCCCACGCAGGCTCTCGCTGTCGGCGGTGTCGGCGACTTGATCGAAGCAAACAAGCCTTGGCAAAAGCAATTGTTGTAGGCAAGGAGATAAGCTGATGGTTCTGACCAGCAAGGTCAGAGGGACTGCTCCTTTGGAGGGGAGCAAGGGCCAGTCTGGAGCAACCAGACCAGCGGTGTTTGTCGTAGATTTCGTCGCCAAGATGGCCACTAGCCAGCGGGCCAGCAACCGGTTAGGCGCGTCGAGTGGCAAAATGCAGAAGGGGCCCACGCAGATCGTGGAGATGCTGGAGGGCTCACCTTTGGTGCAGATGCTGCTCGAGGGTTGGGCTTCTCAGGACCCAAAGCACAACTTGGAGGGAGCCTCGGTTGTTGCACTGGTCAGCTTGTCGTAGTCGTTTCAAGATGGCTGGCTCCACGTGTCTCGGTGCCTCCACGGGTCTCCTCTTTGCAGGGACTGTGGATCGGGCGGTGAGAGGTCTGGAGGTCCAGGTCTTGTCAGTCTCTGGGCTCGGGCTCCAGCGGGAGGCGGCGGCAAAGCAGACGTTGATTCGCTGGATGGTGCTTGCGTTAGCAAGGTGGTCACTCCCTGACCACAGGGGAGATTGGCTTCAGTCCTCTGTGCGGCAGAGCGTCGAAGTTCCCGTCTTCTTCTTAGTGTTAAGTTGATTCCAGGATGTCTGAAGTCTTAGGACACAGCTCCTACCTTTAAGCGGATTCTAGGGGCCGGACTACCTGCTAGGTCCCTCCCTAAGGGTGGGACCAGGAAGGGGGGTGGTTACACCCCCAATCCTTTGTCCAGCTCGCCCCAGGCCCGGGACTGGTGTGCCCCAGGACCGGTTTGAACTGGCATATGCCCCGAGGCTCCTTGTGAGCCACAGGCATGTCTGGTTTCTTTCAAGCCCTACCTGACCAATACACAAAATCCTGTCTGGGGTGGTGCACGCACCTCCCCTGGCAGGAAACCCTTTGTCCAAACCTCCCAAGCTGGAAGGACTCCCAGCAGCAGGAGGGCAGACTTGTGTCTGTGGTGGCAGCATCCATTTTGTGGAGCTGAGGCTATGTCTGATTTTACCCGGGTTTCAGGTACTGTACATGTCGTGTCCCTCTAGAAGGGTGGAATGCTAACCCCGTCGCCAGAATTGGCGAGGGGTTAGTATTCCAATTCGTATGACACCTTACTCGACATGTTTTGATAAAGCCAAACCAAAGTTAGCATTTAACCGCGAGGTTCATAATGCACTTAAGAGTATATGGTATGACGATATCTGGAAACAGTAGAAGGAAGTTGTTCCGACCACTGCAGACAGGCTCAGCTCATGCCAGAGCACCATCTCACATGGAACCAAGCACTCTGCCTTCAGGATTGTTAAGGCCTGCCATAGGAGTGACTTATAGGTTACCAGGTGTCCCATTTAAGGTTAGGTATAGGTATACTACACCTAAGTAAGAGGTGGTTACACCAACTTACCCCAGCTGAGTGATCAGCCAGTTGTGTCAGATTTGTTAGGCCAAGCCTGGGGTGGCATAATACATGCTTCAGCCCCGGGCAGGCCTTGGGTACACCAATGCCCTGGGTACCTAGTGTACACTGGTACAGGGGCTGACAGGGTGATCCAACCAATTGGGTATGTACCTAGGGTACATGGAGTCCATTTTAAAGAGAGAGCAGATGGGCTGAGGTCCTGAATGGCAGGATCTCAGGCCAACTAAGTCGAAAAACCAGCTAGACACTAGGCAAAAATTTGGGGGTAACCATAGTCAGATATCCACCTTCCTACAGCGGCCTTCAGCTTTTCGAAGGCCGCTTGACAGTCGGGGGTCCAGTTAATCCGCTTCGGCTGGTTTTTGGACGTGAGACCCGTGAGGGGCCCCACAATGCTGCCGTAGTCCCTCACGAACCGCCGGTAGTAGCCGGTGAGCCCCAAGAAGGCTCGGACCTCGGTCTGGGTGACGGGGGGCTGCCAGGACTGGATGGCAGCAATTTTAATTTGCAGCGGGGTGTTAGACGGACCGGGAGGGTCGGCCGAGGACAAGGGGAGAGGTCTCCGGGGAGAGCCGTCTCCAGCGATCGTACAGACAAATAACTTCCCCCCCACAGACAGATACCACACAAGGAGATGAGTTAGCGTTCTTTATAAGCACTTCTTAAGGTACGATGAAAAGGTACAAGGAGGTCTGGACTCAGGGGTCCCCTCGATTCAAGTCTCTCAAGATGGGAAAAGGGGGTAGCGGGACAGTCTGGTTACCAGTCTGGTAGTTGAGATGGTATGGTGGGTAGCTCACAATCCTCGAGCTTGGTGGTCTAGCTGGTACGGGCCGCGGCAGCGCCAGCAGGTCCCGGTGAAGATGGTCGATACACGGTCCGCGGCAGCGCCAGCAGGTCCCAGTGAAGATGGTCGATGTACGGTCCGCGGCAGCGCCAGCAGGTCCCGGTGAAGATGGTCGTTACAACGGGCCGCGGCAGCGCCAGCAGGTCCCGATGAGGATGGATGTTGCAGAAGGCCGCGGCAGCGCCAGCAGGCAGGACGATAGTTCACAAGATAGGGCTACGGCAGCGCCAGTAGTCCGTCAAGGCTGAGTTCTCTCGGTGTCTCTCGACTCCAGGATACAACTGCCTTCCTGCTCCGGAGCTGCTCCAGTTATAGGGCAGGCGCCCTTTGATGTCCGGACCCTCGCACTTGGAGGTCGGAGGGTCCGGGATGAAGGTGTCCAGACACCCAGCAGGGGGTGGAGCCGGTGCCTGGGGGAGCTGGAGGCGATCGGCACCTGGCGGGGGAGAGTCCTTGGCGCTTCGTTCTCCCATTGACCTGCCAAGTGGTCCGCTCACCTCCTGGGTGGATGGTGGTGCCGGGATGTCGGGGCCGGCCAGGCCCAGGGTTAGGGTCGGGTGGAGGCCACGCGGCCTCGTGGCGCAGGGCCCAAGATGGCGGCTTGACCCGGCCGGGGGAGCCGGTGGTGGCTTGGGCCCGTGATACATGGAGGTCCGAGGGCAGGAGTTCCGTCGGGAGACGGGGTGCGGGTGATTCTCGTGGGTCACGCCTGGCAGGCCGGGGCTGGGGCCCTGTCATGCGGGGAGGGAGCAAGCCCTTCGTGTGGCCTGTCCAACATGCGTCCCCCCCAGCTGAAGGCGGGGAGAGTCACCCATCTTCTTGGGGACTCTCCTCGTCGAGGCGGAAAAAGTGTGACAGGCCATCTGCGTTGGCGTGGTCTTGGCCCGGTCGGTGCTCCACGGTGAAGTCCATTCCCTGCAGGGAGATGGACCAGCGCAATAGTTTTGGGTTCTCCCCCCGCATCTGCATCAGCCACTGCAGGGGTCGATGGTCGGTTTGTACCCGGAAGTGGGTACCGAAGAGATAGGGCCGGAGCGTTTTGAGGGCCCACACCACTGCGAAGGCCTCCCTCTCGATTGTGCTCCAGCGCTGTTCTCGGGCCAGGAGACGTCGGCTGATGAAGGCCACCGGCTGGTCATGACCCTCGGGGTTCAATTGGGAAAGAACCGCTCCGATGCCGTGGTCGGAGGCGTCTGTCTGTACCACGAATTCCCGACTGTAATGGGGGGCCTGGAGCACAGGGGCGGTGCACAGGGCGGCCTTCAGCTTTTCGAAGGCCGCTTGACAATCGAGGGTCCAGTTAATCCGCTTCGGTTGGTTTTTGGACGTGAGACCCGTGAGGGGCCCCACAATGCTGCCGTAGTCCCTCACGAACCGCCGGTAGTAGCCGGTGAGCCCCAAGAAGGCTCGGACCTCAGTCTGGGTGACGGGGGGCTGCCAGGACTGGATGGCAGCAATTTTAAGTTGCAGCGGGCCACCAGCCCGCTTCCCACCTTGTGCCCCAGGTAGGTCACGGACCCTTGACCAATTTGGCATTTGCCGGCCTTAATCGTGAGGCCGGCCCGCTGGAGGGCCTGTAGGACCTCCTGGAGGTGGAGGAGGTGGTCGGACCAGTGGCGGCTGTATACAGCGATATCGTCCAGGTAGGCAGCGCTGAACTCTTCGAGCCCCGCCAAGACCTGGTTCACAAGACGTTGAAATGTAGCGGGGGCGTTCTTCATGCCGAAGGGCATGACCTTGAAGTGGTAGTGGCCATCGGGGGTAGAGAAGGCGGACTGTTCCTGAGCCCGGGGTGTGAGACCGATCTGCCAGTAGCCCGCTGTTAGGTCGAAGATACTGAGGTAGCGGGCGGCCCCCAGCCGGTCGATCAATTCATCCGCTCGGGGGATGGGATGAGCGTCGGATCGGGTGACAGCGTTCAAGCCCCGGTAGTCGACGCAGAATCTCAGTTCAGGTGTGGTGCCGGGGGCAGCGGCTTTGGGGACCAATACAACCGGGCTGGCCCAGGGACTGTCCGAGGGCTCGATGACCCCGATCGTGAGCATTTTGGCCACTTCCTCTTGTATGCAGGCCCGTACCCAATCTGGTACGCGGTAGGCCCGGTGTCGGATAGGGGGACTGTCACCGGTGTCCACGTCGTGCAAGCACCAAGGGGTGACCCCGGGAGTGAGGGAGAACAGTGAAGCGAACCGCAGCAGGAGGTCCCGGCAGCCCTGGCGTTGCTCTGGGGTGAGGGCATCGGAGAGCCGGACCCCGTCCACGGAACCGTCGTTCTCCTGAGTCTTCAGGAGATCCGGGAGGGGTTCGGAGTCCTCCTCTGCCCCACTGTCCGTAGCCATCAGGAGGCTGAGTTCTGAGCGCACAAAGTGTGGTTTGAGTCTGTTGGTGTGGAGGACCCGAAGGGGGTTCCGGGGGGTCCCCATGTCGATGAGGTAAGTGACGGGGCTTTTGCGCTCGACCACCTTGAAGGGCCCCGTCCACTTATCTTGCAAGGCACATGGTTCGGTGGGGGACATCACCCACACTTGTTGACCAGGTTCGAACTCGACGGAGGAGGCATTGTGATCATACCATCTCTTCATGTCTTCCTGGCTGGCCTCGAGGTTCGCCTTGGCCATCTCCCTGAAGCGCCGGGTCTGATTGCGTAGGGCCAGGAGGTACTTGAAGACGTCTGGAGGGTCTTTAGGGGGGCCATCTCCCAACCTTCTTTGACTAGGCTGAGGGGCCCTCGCACAGGGTGCCCGTACAGGAGTTCGAAAGGGCTAAAACCGAGGGACTTCTGGGGAACTTCTCGGTAGGCGAAGAGGAGGCACGGGAGTAGTACATCCCACTGGCGACGGAGGGGCTCTTCCAATCCCCCAATCATCCCCTTGAGAGTGCGGTTGAATCGCTCCACTAGTCCGTTCCCTTGGGGGTGATAGGGGGTCGTGAATCGGTAGGTGACCCCGCACTGTTGCCAGAGGGACTTCATGTATTTTGAGATGAAGTTCGTGCCTCGGTCGCTGACGACTTCTCGGGGGAAGCCCACCCGGGAGAAGATCCCCATTAGGGCCCGGCCAACCACTGGAGCTGTTACAGTTCGTAGAGGCACCGCCTCGGGGTAGCGGGTGGCGTGATCCACCAGTACCAGGATGAACCTATGTCCTTGTGCCGTGCGGGGGTCCAGGGGCCCCACAATGTCTATTCCTACCCTCTCGAACGGGGTGGTGACCACTGGGAAGGGTTGTAGAGGGGCTTTCAGCTTACGGCCACTCTTCCCGCTGGCCTGGCACGTGGGGCAGGACCGGCAGTGGTTCAGGACGTCGTTCCGCATCTTCGGCCAGAAAAAGTGGGTCACTAGGCGACTGTAAGTTTTGTCTTGGCCCAGGTGTCCAGCCAGGGGGACATCGTGGGCCAGGTTGAGCAGGAAGTCTCTGAAGCGGAGAGGTACCACCAGTACTCGACCGGCCCCTAGCTCTGCGATTCTCTGTTCGCTGTATAGCAGGTCGTTATCCCAGTAGACCCAGTGAGTTCCGGTGGAGTCCCCTGCGCTCTGGGCGCTGGCTTGTTGGCGGAGTCCCTCGAGGGAGGGGCAGGTCTTTTGCTCCTGGCGGAACTGTTCTTGGGTGGGCCCCCCTTCTTGACGCCACTGAGCCAGGCCGGGGAAGTCCTGGGGTTGCGCGTCCCCTTCGGTCGTTGGTTCCGGGGGGTTGGCCTCGTCGTTGTCTTCTACTGGGGCGACCGGGGGCGGAGGTGCTGGCCATTCCGGTTCTTCTGGTCGGGGGACGGCACGGGCGGCCATGGACCGGGTGGTTACGCAGGCCCAGTCCGGGAGGCCCAGCATCCCCAGGTGCTCTCTTCTCTCGACGGTGGCCCACGGGGAACTCTCAAGGTCATTCCCCAGGAGGCAGTCCACGGGGGCATCATCCCGGACCGTCACTTTCAACAGGCCGGAGACCCCTCCCCATTCGAAGGGGACGCAGGCCATTTGACACAGACTTTCGGAATTGTCGGCTGAGCGGACGGGGCAGAGAATGTTCGGCAGGATCTGCTCGGGTTTCACCAGGTGACAGCGGACGGCTGTCACACTGGCGCCTGTGTCACGTAAGGCCTCGGCCCGATGCCCATTAATGGTCACCCACTGACCGTATTTCCTGGTGTTGGCGGGTAGGGGAGCCCGCGGGACCATGTCTTTTCCCCCTAGGCACGCTAGAACCATGGCGGCCGGTTCCCACTCTTGCTGGGCCGGCTCATACTCTTCCTGTTCCTCTGATAGTCGTTCTTCCCCCAGGGCGGCGGCAGCTACCTGGCGGGGCTTGGGCGTTTGGTTCTGCGGGCAGCTCGGGTCATTGGCGTAATGGCCGACTCGCTGGCATCGATGGCGCGTGACATTGGCTCGGAACCCTGGACGCATCGGGGGGTTGCCCCGGCCGGCCGGGGGCGGGGTGCTGGCCACGGGTGTTGCCGGGAGGGTGTCTCTCCCTCGCCCCTGGCCTCCTCCTCCTCCCCGAGGACGGTGCTGGCCTTGGTTGCTTCGGTTTTGCTCGTGTGGTCCTCTCCGGCCCACTCGGGTGCTTTCCCATCGGTCAGCTTCAGCGGCGAGCTGCCGGGGGTCAGTCAATTTACTGTCGAGGAGGTGCTGCCTGAGCTCGACGAAACAGTTGTTCGACAGGTGTTCCCATACCATAAGGTTAAAGAGTTGTTCGTAGGTCGTTACATGGCTCCCCTTGATCCAACCCTCGAAGGCTCGGCTGAAATAGTTCACGTACTCTACCCAAGTTGTACCCGGGATCCGGGTGCAATCTCTGAACCTCTGGCGGTACATCTCGGGTGTGAGGCCGTAGCGGGTGAGGAGGGCAGCCTTCATGTGGTCGTAGGACGACATTTGGTGATCTGGGAGCTGCAACAGGGCATCGCGACCTTCGTTGACGAACCTCCCCCATAGTCCGGCTCCCCAATCACTCCGGTCGATCCGGTGGGAGGTCATGGCGATCTCGTAGGCTTTGAACCACTGTTGTATGTCGTCCTCTCGGACATACTCTCGGACAACATCCTTGGGGATGTGGACTTTTTTCTCGGTTGCCCCTGGGGTGTGCGGTCGCTCAGGCACCCCCGGTTCTTTATTCTGTTTCCGAAGTTCTATTTCCGCCAGTTTGCGCTCGTGTTCGAGTGTTATTCTTTTTTCCTCAAGCTCTCTCTGTCTCTGTTTTTCTTCTCGTTCTTCTCGGAGCCGCAGATGCTCTAGATTTAGTTTCTGCTCGGCTAACTTTAGTTCACCGTCCATCTTGAGTCGTGCCATTTCCAACTCGTGTAATCTGGTCCTTTCTCTTTCCTGGATCTCCTCCTGCGAGAGGCCCGTTCCCCGCTCCTCGGGAGCCGTGGCGTTCCCCTCTGGTGCGACACTGTTTTGGTCGGAGGATCCGGCGATCCCAGTTTCTGCCCATGACTCAAGGGCGTGCTTCAAATCGTCTTTGGTACTCAGGCCGGTGGTAGCAATGCCTAGTTCCATGCAGAATTGTTTAAGTTCGCGGTGGCTATATTCTTCCAACTTATCCATTTGGAACTTTTCAGTGGAACCGCTATCTTTGGCTGACATCGTGGTTTTGTCGTGGGGTGAGCTACTCTCTGTACGATTACGCGTTGATTCGGATCGCGCCGCTGGCCACCAATGTTAGACGGACCGGGAGGGTCGGCCGAGGACAAGGGGAGAGGTCTCCGGGGAGAGCCGTCTCCAGCGATCGTACAGACATATAACTTCCCCCCCACAGACAGATACCACACAAGGAGATGAGTTAGCGTTCTTTATAAGCACTTCTTAAGGTACGATGAAAAGGTACAAGGAGGTCTGGACTCAGGGGTCCCCTCGATTCAAGTCTCTCAAGATGGGAAAAGGGGGTAGCGGGACAGTCTGGTTACCAGTCTGGTAGTTGAGATGGTATGGTGGGTAGCTCACAATCCTCGAGCTTGGTGGTCTAGCTGGTACGGGCCGCGGCAGCGCCAGCAGGTCCCGGTGAAGATGGTCGATACACGGTCCGCGGCAGCGCCAGCAGGTCCCAGTGAAGATGGTCGATGTACGGTCCGCGGCAGCGCCAGCAGGTCCCGGTGAAGATGGTCGTTACAACGGGCCGCGGCAGCGCCAGCAGGTCCCGACGAGGATGGATGTTGCAGAAGGCCGCGGCAGCGCCAGCAGGCAGGACGATAGTTCACAAGATAGGGCTACGGCAGCGCCAGTAGTCCGTCAAGGCTGAGTTCTCTCGGTGTCACTCGACTCCAGGATACAACTGCCTTCCTGCTCCGGAGCTGCTCCAGTTATAGGGCAGGCGCCCTTTGATGTCCGGACCCTCGCACTTGGAGGTCGGAGGGTCCGGGATGAAGGTGTCCAGACACCCAGCAGGGGGTGGAGCCGGTGCCTGGGGGAGCTGGAGGCGATCGGCACCTGGCGGGGGAGAGTCCTTGGCGCTTCGTTCTTCCATTGACCTGCCAAGTGGTCCGCTCACCTCCTGGGTGGATGGTGGTGCCGGGATGTCGGGGCCGGCCAGGCCCAGGGTTAGGGTCGGGTGGAGGCCACGCGGCCTCGTGGCGCAGGGCCCAAGATGGCGGCTTGACCCGGCCGGGGGAGCCGGTGGTGGCTTGGGCCCGTGATACATGGAGGTCCGAGGGCAGGAGTTCCGTCGGGAGACGGGGTGCGGGTGATTCTCGTGGGTCACGCCTGGCGGGCCGGGGCTGGGGCCCTGTCATGCGGGGAGGGAGCAAGCCCTTCGTGTGGCCTGTCCAACACGGGGCACCAGCCCGCTTCCCACCTGGTGCCCGAGGTAGGTCACGGACCCATGACCAATTTGGCATTTGCCGGCCTTAATCGTGAGGCCGGCCCGCTGGAGGGCCTGCAGGACCTCTTGGAGGTGGAGGAGGTGGTCGGACCAGTGGCGGCTGTACACAGCGATATCGTCCAGGTAGGCGGCGCTGAACTCTTCGAGCCCCGCCAAGACCTGGTTCACTAGACGTTGAAAAGTAGCGGGGGCATGACCTTGAAGTGGTAGTGGCCATCGGGGGTAGAGAAGGCGGACCGTTCCTGAGCCCGGGGTGTGAGACCGATCTGCCAGTAGCCCGCTGTTAGGTCGAAGATGCTGAGGTAGCGGGCGGCCCCCAGCCGGTCGATCAATTCATCCGCTCGGGGGATAGGGTGAGCGTCGGTCCGGGTGACAGCGTTCAAGCCCCGGTAGTCGACGCAGAATCTCAGTTCAGGTGTGGTGCCGGGGGCAGCGGCTTTGGGGACCAGTACAACCGGGCTGGCCCAGGGGCTGTCCGAGGGCTCGATGACCCCGATCGTGAGCATTTTGGCCACTTCCTCTTGGATGCAGGCCCGTACCCGATCTGGCACGCGGTAGGCCCGGTGTCGGATAGGGGGACTGTCACCGGTGTCCACGTCGTGCAAGCACCAAGGGGTGATCCCGGGGGTGAGGGAGAACAGTGTAGCGAACCGCAGCAGGAGGTCCCGGCAGCCCTGGCGTTGCTCTGGGGTGAGGGCATCGGAGAGCCGGACCCCGTCTACAGGAACCGTCGTTCTCCTGAGTCTTCAGGAGATCCGGGAGGGGTTCGGAGTCCTCCTCCGCCCCACTGTCCGTAGCCAACAGGAGGCTGAGTTCTGAGCGCACAAAGTGTGGTTTGAGTCTGTTGGTGTGGAGGACCCGAAGGGGGTTCCGGGGGGTCCCCATGTCGATGAGGTAAGTGACGGGGCTTTTGCGCTCGACCACTTTGAAGGGTCCCGTCCACTTATCTTGCAAGGCACATGGTTCGGTGGGGGACATCACCCACACTTGTTGACCAGGTTCGAACTCGACGGAGGAGGCATTGTGATCGTACCATTTTTTCATGTCCTCCTGACTGGCCTCGAGGTTCGCCTTGGCCACCTCCCTGAAGCGCCGGGTCTGATTGCGTAGGGCCAGGAGGTACTTGAAGACGTCTGGAGGGGTCTTTAGGGGGGCCATCTCACAACCTTCTTTGACTAGGCTGAGGGGCCCTCGCACAGGGTGCCCGTACAGGAGTTCGAAAGGGCTAAAGCCGAGGGACTTCTGGGGAACTTCTCGATAGGCGAAGAGGAGGCACGGGAGTAGTACATCCCACTGGCGACGGAGGGGCTCTTCCAATCCCCCAATCATCCCCTTGAGGGTGCGGTTGAATCGCTCCACTAGTCCGTTCCCTTGGGGGTGATAGGGGGTCGTGAATCGGTAGGTGACCCCGCACTGTTGCCAGAGGGACTTCATATATTTTGAGATAAAGTTTGTGCCTCGGTCGCTGACGACTTCTCGGGGGAAGCCCACCCGGGAGAAGATCCCCATTAGGGCCCGGCCAACCACCGGAGCTGTTACAGTTCGTAGGGGCACCGCCTCGGGGTAGCGGGTGGCGTGGTCCACCAGTACCAGGATGAACCTATGTCCTTGTGCCGTGCGGGGGTCCAGGGGCCCCACAATGTCTATTCCTACCCTCTCGAACGGGGTGGTGACCACTGGGAAGGGTTGCAGAGGGGCTTTCAGCTTACGGCCGCTCTTCCCACTGGCCTGGCACGTGGGGCAGGACCGGCAGTGGTTAAGGACGTCGTTCCGCATCTTCGGCCAGAAAAAGTGAGTCACTAGGCGACTGTAGGTTTTGTCCTGGCCCAGGTGTCCAGCCAGGGGGACATCGTGGGCCAGAGTTAGTAGGAAGTCTCTGAAGCGGAGAGGTACCACCAGCACTCGACTGGCCCCTAGCTCTGCGATTCTTTGTTCGCTGTATAGCAGGTCGTTATCCCAATAGACCCAATGAGTTCCGGTGGAGTCCCCTGCGCTCTGGGCGCTGGCTTGCTGGCGGAGTCCCTCGAGGGAGGGGCAGGTCTTTTGCTCCTGGTGGAACTGTTCTTGGGTGGGCCCCCCTTCTTGACGCCACTGAGCCAGGCCGGGAAGGTCCTGGGGTTGCGCGACCCCTTCGGTCGTTGGTTCTGGGGGGTTGGCCTCGTCGTTGTCCTCTACTGGGGCGACCGGGGGCGGAGGTGCTGGCCATTCCGGTTCTTCTGATCGGGGGACGGCACGGGCGGCCATGGACCGGGTGGTTACGCAGGCCCAGTCCGGGAGGCCCAGCATCCCCAGGTGCTCTCTCCTTTCGACGGTGGCCCACGGGGAACTCTCAAGGTCATTCCCCAGGAGGCAGTCCACGGGGGCATCATCCCGGACCGTCACTTTCAACAGGCCGGAGACCCCTCCCCATTCGAAGGGGACGCAGGCCATTTGACACAGACTTTCGGAATTGACGGCTGGATCTGCTCGGGCTTCACCAGGTGACAGCGGACGGCCGTCACACTGGCGCCTGTGTCACGTAAGGCCTCGGCCCGACGCCCATTAATGGTCACCCACTGGCCGTATTTCCGGGTGTTGGCGGGTAGGGGAGCCCGCGGGACCATGTCTTTTCCCCCTAGGCACGCTAGAACCATGGCGGCCGGTTCCCACTCTCGGATCGCGCCGCTGGCCACCAATGTTAGACGGACCGGGAGGGTCGGCCGAGGACAAGGGGAGAGGTCTCCGGGGAGAGCCGTCTCCAGCGATCGTACAGATAAATAACTTCCCCCCCACAGACAGACACCACACAAGGAGAAGATTTAGCGTTCTTTATAGGCAATTTCTTAAGGTACGATGAAATGGTACAAGGAGGTCTGGACTCAAGGGTCCCCTCGATTCAAGTCTCTCAAGATGGGGAAAAGGGGGTAGCGGGACAGTCTGGTTACCAGTCTGGTAGTTGAGATGGTATGGTGGATAGCTCACAATCCTCGAGCTTGGTGTTCTAGCTGGGACGGGCCGCGGCAGCGCCAGCAGGTCCCGGTGAAGATGGTCGATACACGGTCCACGGCAGCGCCAGCAGGTCCCGGGAAGATGGTCGATACACGGTCCGCGGCAGCGCCAGCAGGTCCCGGTGAAGATGGTCGTTACAACGGGCCGCGGCAGCGCCAGCAGGTCCCGACGAGGATGGATGTTGCAGAAGGCCGCGGCAGCGCCAGCAGGCAGGACGATAGTTCACAAGGTAGGACTACGGCAGCGCCAGTAGTCCGTCAAGGCTGAGTTCTCTCGGTGTCTCTCGACTCCAGGATACAACTGCCGTCCTGCTCTGGAGCTGCCCTAGTTATAGGTCTGGCGCCCTTTGATGTCCGGACCCTCGCACTTGGAGGTCGGAGGGTCCGGGATGAAGGTGTCCAGACACCCAGCAGGGGGTGGAGCCAGCGCCTGGGGGAGCTGGAGGCGATCGGCACCTGGCGGGGGAGAGCCCTTGACGCTTCGTTCTCCCATTGACCTGCCAAGTGGTCCGCTCACCTCCTGGGTGGATGGTGGTGCCGGGATGTCGGGGCCGGCTAGGCCCAGGGTTAGGGTCGGGTGGAGGCCACGCGGCCTCGTGGCGCAGGGCCCAAGATGGCGGCTTGATCCGGTTGGGGGAGCCGGTGGTGGCTCGGTCCCGTGATACATGGAGGTCCGGGGGCAGGAGTTCCGTCGGGAGACGGGGTGCGGGTGATTCTTGTGGGTCACGCCTGGCGGGCCGGGGCTTGGGCCCTGTCATGCGGGGAGGGAGCAAGCCCTTCGTGTGGCCTGTCCAACAAGACTGCACCCGGATCCCGGGTACAACTTGGGTGGAATACGTCAACTATTTCAGCCGAGCCTTCGAGGGTTGGATCAAGGGAAGCCACGTAACGACCTACGAGCAACTTTTTAATCTTATGGTGTGGGAACACCTCTCTAACAACTGCTTCGTCGAGCTCAGGCAGCACCTCATCGACAGTAAATTGACTGACCCACGGCAACTCGCCGCCGAAGCTGACCGGTGGGAAAGCACCCGAGTGGGCCGGAGAGGGCCCCAGGAGCAGAACCGGAACCACCAAGGTCAGCACCGTCCCCGAGGAGGAGGAGGAGGCCAGGGGCGAGGGAGAGACACCGTCCCGGCCACTCCCGCTGCCAGCACCCCGCCCCCGGCCGGCCGGGGCAACCCCCCGATGCGCCCGGGGTTCCGAGCCAACGTCACGTGTCACCGATGCCAGCGAGTCGGCCACTACGCCAATGACCCGAACTGCCCGCAGAACCAAACGCCAAAACCCCGCCAGGTAGCTGCCGCCACCCTGGGGGGAGAACAAATCTCCGAAGAACAAGAAGAATATGAGCAGGCACAACAAGAGTGGGAACCGGCCGCCATGGTTCTAGCGTGTCTAGGGGGAAGAGACATGGTCCCGCGGGCTCCCCTACCCGCCAAAACCAGAAAATATGGCCAGTGGGTGAACATTAATGGGCGCCGGGCCAAAGCACTACGTGACACAGGGGCCAGTGTGGCGGCCGTCCGCTGTCACCTGGTAAAACCAGAGCAGATCCTGCCGAACATTCTCTGCCCCGTCCGTTCAGCCGACAATTCAGAAAGTCTATGTCGGATGGCCTGCGTCCCCTTCGAATGGGGAGGAGTCTCCGGCATGTTGAAGGTGACGGTCCGGGATGATGCCCCCGTGGACTGTCTCCTGGGGAATGATCTTGAGAGTTCCCCGTGGGCCGCCGTCGAAAGAAGAGAGCATTTGGGGATGTTGGGCCTCCCGGACTGGGCGTGCGTAACCACCCGGTCCATGGCCGCCCGTACCATCCCCCGACCAGAAGAACCAGAATGGCCAGCACCTCCTCCCCCTATCGCTCCAGTAGAGGACACCGACTATACCGACCCCCCAGAGCAAACCCCCGAAGGGGTCGCCCAGCCCCAGGACCTTCCCGACCTGGCTCAGTGGCGTCAAGAAGGGGGGCCCACCCAGGAACAGTTCCGTCAAGAGCAAAAGACCTGTCCCTCCCTCAAGGGGCTCCGCCAGCAAGCCCTCGCCCAGAGCGCAGGGGACACCACCGGAGCCCATTGGATCTATTGGGACAACGACCTACTCTACAGTGAACAGAGGATCGCGGAGTTAGGGGCCAGTCGAGTGTTGGTCGTGCCCCTCCGTTTTAGAGACTTCCTGCTAAATTTGGCCCACGATGTCCCTCTGGCTGGACACCTGGGCCAGGACAAAACCTACAGTCGCCTGGTGACACACTTTTTCTGGCCGAAGATGAGAAACGACGTCCTCAACCACTGCCGGTCCTGCCCCACGTGCCAGGCCAGCGGGAAGAGCGGCCGCAAACTCAAAGCACCTCTGCAGCCCTTCCCAGTTGTCACCACCCCGTTCGAGAGGGTGGGAATAGACATTGTGGGGCCCCTGGACCCCCGTACAGCACAAGGACATCGGTTCATCCTGGTACTGGTGGACCACGCCACCCGCTACCCCGAGGCTGTGCCCCTGCGAACTGTAACAGCCCCGGTGGTCGGCCGGGCCTTAATGGGGATCTTCTCCCGGGTGGGCTTCCCCCGCGAAGTCGTCAGCGACAGAGGCACCAACTTTATCTCAAAATATATGAAGTCCCTCTGGCAACAGTGCGGGGTCACCTACCGATTCACGACCCCCTATCACCCTCAAGGAAACGGACTAGTCGAGCGGTTCAACCGCATGCTCAAAGGAATGATTGGGGGGTTGGAAGAGCCCCTCCGTCGCCAGTGGGATGTACTACTTCCGTGCCTCCTCTTCGCCTACCGGGAAGTTCCCCAGAAGTCCCTCGGCTTTAGCCCGTTCGAACTCTTGTACGGGCACCCTGTGCGAGGGCCCCTCAGCCTAGTCAAAGAAGGTTGGGAGATGGCCCCCCTAAAGACCCCTCCAGACGTCTTCAAGTACCTCCTGACGCTACGCAACCAGACCCGGTGGTTCAGGGAAATGGCCAAGGCAAACCTTGAGGCCAGCCAGGAGGACATGAAAAAATGGTACGACCGAAATGCCTCCTCCATCGAATTTGAACCTGGCCAGCAAGTGTGGGTGATGTCCCCCACCGAACCATGTGCCTTGCAGGACAAGTGGACAGGGCCCTTCAAAGTGGTTGAACGCAAGAGTCCCGTCACCTATCTCATCGATATGGAATCCCCCCGGAACCCCCTCCGGGTCCTCCACACCAACAGACTCAAGCCCCAATTTGTGCGCTCAGAGCTCAGCCTCCTGATGGCGACAGACAGTGGAGCAGAAGAAGACTCCGAGCCTCTCCCGGATCTCCTGACGACTCAGGAGAAAGATGGTTCCGTGGACGGGGTCCGGCTTTCCGATGCCCTTACCCCAGAGCAGCGCCAAGGCTGCCGGGACCTCCTGCTACAGTTTTCTACCCTGTTTTCCCTTACCCCAGGGGTCACCCCCTGGTGCTTGCACGATGTGGACACTGGGGACAGTCCCCCTGTCAGGCACCGGGCCTACCGCGTACCAGATCGGGTACGGGCCTGCATCCAAGAAGAAGTATCCAAGATGCTCACGCTCGGGGTCATCGAGCCCTCGGATAGCCCCTGGGCCAGCCCGGTCGTGCTAGTCCCCAAAGCTGCTGCCCCCGGCACCACTCCTGAACTCCGATTCTGCGTCGACTATCGGGGCTTGAATGCTGTCACCAGGACCGACGCCCATCCCATCCCCCGAGCGGATGAGTTGATCGACCGCATGGGGGCTGCCCGCTACCTCAGCATCTTCGACCTGACAGCGGGCTACTGGCAGATCGGCCTCACACCCCGGGCCCAAGAACGTTCCGCCTTTTCTACCCCCGATGGCCACTACCACTACAAGGTCATGCCCTTCGGCATGAAGAACGCCCCAGCTACTTTTCAGCGACTCGTGAACCAGGTCTTGGCGGGGCTCGAGGAGTTCAGCGCCGCCTACCTGGACGATATCGCTGTGTACAGCCGCCACTGGTCCGACCACCTCCACCACCTCCGAGAGGTCCTGCAGGCCCTCCAGCGGGCCGGCCTCACAATCAAGGCCGGCAAGTGCCAAATTGGTCAGGGATCCGTGACCTACCTCGGGCACCAGGTGGGAAGCGGTCTGGTGGCCCCTCTGCAACTCAAAATCGCTGCCATCCAGTCCTGGCAGCCCCCAGTCACGCAGACCGAGGTCCGAGCCTTCTTGGGGCTCACCGGCTACTACCGGCGGTTCGTGAGGGACTATGGCAGCATTGTGGGGCCCCTCACGGGACTCACCTCCAAAAACCAACCGAAGAAGGTTAACTGGACCCCCGACTGTCAAGCGGCCTTCGAAAAGCTGAAAGCCGCCCTGTGCACTGCCCCTGTGCTCCAGGCCCCCGATTACAGTCGAGAATTCATTGTGCAAACGGATGCCTCCGACCATGGCATCGGGGCGGTCCTCTCCCAGCTGAACCCCGAGGGACTGGACCACCCGGTGGCCTTCATTAGCAGACGCCTCCTGGCCCGAGAACAGCGCTGGAGCACAATCGAGAGGGAGGCCTTCGCAGTGGTGTGGGCCCTCAAAAAGCTCCGGCCCTATCTCTTCGGTACCCACTTCCGGGTGCAGACAGATCATCGACCCCTGCAGTGGCTAATGCAGATGCGGGGGGAAAACCCCAAACTATTGCGCTGGTCCATCTCCCTGCAGGGGATGGACTTCACTGTGGAACATCGGCCGGGCCAAGACCACGCCAACGCAGATGGCCTGTCACGCTTTTTCCGCCTCGACGAGGAAAGTCCCAAAGAGGATGGGTGACTCTCCCCGCCTTCAGCTGGGGGGGACGCATGTTGGACAGGCCACATGAAGGGCTTGCTCCCTCCCCGCATGACACGGCCCAAGCCCCTGCCCTCCAGGTGTGACCCACAGGACCAACCCGCAACCCGTCTCCCGACGGAACTCCTGCCCTCGGACAAATATGTATCATGGGGCCGACCCACTACCGGCTCCCCTGTCCGGACCAGCCGCCATCTTGGACACTGCACCACGAGGCCGCGTGGGCTCAGCTCGACCCTAACCCTGGGCCTGGCCAGGCCCCGCCATCCCGGCACCACCATCCACCCCGGAGGTGAACGGACCACTTGGCAGGTCGATGAGAGAAAGGAGTGTCAATGGCTCTCCCCCGCCAGGTGCCGATCGCCCTCCAGCTCCCCCGGGCGCTGGCTCCACCCCCTGCTGGGTGTCTGGACTCCCTCATCCCGGACCCCCCGACCTCCAAGTGCGAGGGTCCGGACATCAAAGGGCGCCAGACCTATAACTAGGGCAGCTCCAGAGCAGGGAGGCAGTTGTATCCTGGAGTCGAGAGACACCGAGAAGAACTCATCCTTGACGGACTACCGGCGCTGCCGTAGCCCTGCCTTGTGAACTATCGTCCTGCCGGCTGGCGCTGCCGCGGCCTTCTGCATCCTCCATCCTCGTCGGGACCTGCTGGCGCTGCCGCGGTCCGTTGTAACCACCATCTTCATCGGGACCTGCTGGCGCTGCCGCGGACCGTGTAACGACCACCTTCATCGGGACCTGCTGGCGCTGCCGCGGACCGTGTAACGACCACCTTCACCGGGACCTGCTGGCGCTGCCGCGGCCTGTCCAAGCTAGAACACCGAGCTCGAGGATTGTGAGCTATCCATCATCGCATCTACCAGATTGGTAACCAGACTGTCCCGCTACCCCCTTTCCCAAACCCAGAGACTAAGAATCGAGGGGACCCCTGAGTCCAGACCTCCTTGTACCATTCCATCGTACCTTAAGAATCTGCTTATAAAGAACGTTAAAGCCTATCCTTGTGTGGTGTACATCTGTGGGGGGGAAGTTATTCGTCTGTACGATCGCTGGAGACGGCTCTCCCCGGAGACCTCTCCCCTTGTCCTCGGCCGACCCTCCCGGTCCGTCTAACAGTGTAGTTGTAATCCCACGAGTGTGTGGCGGTTCTAAAAGCTTGGTAAACACTACGTTAGAGCCTCATGGCGACAGGGCATTATTGACCATCAGCATTCTCAACAGTCAGGAAAGGGCAGGTATTTGCAATAAAGGTTCCAGTCTGGTTCCCACAGAGTTGTCTGCCCCCAGGGTTATGCTTCTATGGGTTAGAACCTGAGACGTGTAGGGGCATCTCCTGCTCTGGTGTCCCAAACACGTTGATAGTCCACGCTGGGGTGGAGGTACCAGGAAGGTCCTGACTACTACTGGGTTTCCCCCAAGCTATGGGATCAATCTAGGTGGGACCACGAAGTCTACTGTTCTTGGGAAGCATCCAGCAGTAAGGGCACTTAGCGATAGATAAGTATCAGCAAGTGGGTAACAGACACCAGCTCGTCAGCAACATTGTGCCCTGGGAGCACGCGCGCTGCGCAAACACAGAGCTCCAACCATAAGGGTGCTGAGTAGCAAAAACCAGTAAATAGGTTTCATAGGCGTGCATCTGGCCTTACAGCTGTGTGAGACCACCATCATTCAGAGGTACGCCCAGGTGAGAATGGGGTATTTTCTTAATGTTCGGATGACCACTGCGGTTTGTGGTATCTCCCAGCGGAGCCACTGGTAGTGTACTGCAGCTAGCAGGGAACCGGGAACCTGGGATACCGACACTTTTACCTCGCTTGGTGGGGATGCGGTCAGCCAACATATTGTGCTGCCGTCCCAATAACTGGGGTAGCAGAGTGTCAAACACAAGGGGACACTATGTCAATAGAACATTTGGCACGCCCAGTGTGTAACTAAAACTAAACTTCAACGGAGCAGGTAAATTGCCACAGCTGGGGATGGTCCGGGTTGGCGGTGGGTACCCCCCCCTGTCACCCTCCTATCTGGGAGCATGCTAGGATGGGGTAAAGTAGGACTTAGTCAATCCTTAATGCTTGGACCATACCGCAAACAGTGCGCACTACTTAAATCAGACAGACTCTCCAAGTTGGTATGCCTAGGGTGATTCACCACAGAGGGAGCTGAACGGGCATAATTCCCATAAGGAATAAGGGATACATGGCAAGGGCAGGAGGGCCCCGTGCCCAGGGTCACACGCTTCAGTTATAAACACTCCTGTGTGTCAGGATTTAGCAAACAAAGGGACTGTTCAAAGGTTAAGTAAAATCCTTCTCGCCATAATAGCCAAAGCAGGCAAGCGGGCTGCTGTCCCATAGATGGGCACGCTGGTGTTCAGACACACTCGGCGCTAGTGGACGGCAGCTAGGTGAGATCAGCAAATAGATGGGGCTTTGTGAGCCTGGGTGCCGGCATCGCCCCCGCCCAGACTTGGCTCGGGCGGAGGCAACTGAAGCAGTGGAACTTTCCCTCATGGGGGTGAATAGTTCTCGGCACAACTTCCCAGGCCTAACGGGTCTTTTGTTTCAGCAGACACTATCTGACCCAGGCTAGCGTCAAGGGCTTTGGAATATAGATGGGGCCATCTATAACCAGAGGGATGGTTCCCTTTCATCTAGATTAGAGGAAGCTCTAGACAGGAGAGGTTACAGGTATGACTATAGCGGTTTTGGTGGGGGGCTATGGCGGCGACGGTGGCCGCCTCCAGAGCTGTGGCGGAGTTACAGGGCGATCTGGAAGCAGGCCGGTACCAAGGGTACCTCTGCGCGGCACCATTGGGGGTGCCAGAGCCAAATCCGAGGAGCCTCATGGGAAAGTCCTGGAAGCCGTGTCGGCGCCCCGCTAGTCCTTCGGGCGGTTGTGGGCCTGAACAACCGGGGGTTTGCTATGCGACGCTCCGCCCCGGGGAAGGGGCGTGAGTAGAAGTTACCAACGGTCACGTGATCCTGTAAGAGAATCACTTGGACGGCAGCAACGGCGGGGTTCGCCCCAGTGCTGCCCGGCTCATCAGGCGGGCAGTCGGCCCAGTTGGTTGCCTGCCCTTGGATCGCCCGTAAGATAACCCACCTATTACATAACGGTGTATGTAATAAACCTGTAGCATTTGTTACCCAATCAAACAGTTTGTGTGTGTGTTATTATTGGGTAATGTATTTTGTTGGAGGGGGGACTGAGGGGTGCCAATGGCGATACTAGGGTGGGTGGCTCTTTAGCGCAGAGTGGGTGGGTAGTGGGCGGTGTGGTGAGTTCACTTGGGGGGCATCCTGGATGGTTTGGGGTGCAGCTCGGCTGAATCATGTGATCTGGGACTTGGAAACGTAACCCTTACCTTTCTGCGGGGAGCTGTGACGTCCTGACATGAGGGGGGTGAATGGGGTGGGGGTGATGAGAAAACCAGCACAGAGGGGTCAGAATACAAATAAATGTGATGGGTGTGTGTATGTGTGTGTGTGTGAATGCGGGCGTGTGTGTGTCTATGATTTTCCCCGATCCGTCGTGACAGACTTCCTCCGGCTACATTACAGGCGGGGCTGCAAGTGGGTCAGCCTGTGGTGTTATTTGAAACATCTTGTACCAACGCTGGTAAGTGTACATGATAAAATGCAAAACAGTGACGTGCGATGCTCAGGATCACACACTATGGCCAAGTGGAAGTGCCGGGACCAGAACGCAACCCTCTTTGTTCCATAGTCGGCAATTCACCTAAAAATCTATTCCCTACGCCGTTCAAAATGTCTGCAAGACTTTGTAAATACTGGTCAACAACACCAGCTATGGAACCTACGACGAAAGAGTTATTTTGAGATAAGGAAACCTATTTTTAAATACACAACTTTGTTAGAAGCAATGTTAGCGAGATACAATATTCCCTTTTAAACTAAACACGAACACACTAAATTGCCGGTCCAAAACGCAGGGTTCAAATATCTCGGAAAAAGTGTCAATAAAACAGAAAATACTGCAACAACCGAACAGCTGCTGCATAATCACAAAACATTTCCCCCTTCATTTTTTGGCGTTCCCGATCCTTCGTGATCAGACTTCCTCCACCTGCATTACACGCGTGCCTGCAAATGGGTCAGTCGGACGCTCGAGGCAGGCAGACAAACAAGGTTTGGTTTTAGTGACACCGTCCCAACCCTACCGGCCTTGGGAGAGGCGCGTGTATGGTCAACATTGTATTGGTACCTTTCATTGTGTCCACCTAGGCATTACAATACATGTTGCATAGCTCATTAGTTTTGGGTTTCTTTAGTAAAACACGTGCAGCGTTAAGGGGTTTCTCTGCTGTTACCCACCTAATATTTGTACAGTCGTGCTGACGCCGCACCAACTCTGAATACAGTTCCCAGGCGGACCCCACTCTCTAAACCTGAGCTTTAAACAGACAGCAGGGGACATTTTTGCTTATGTGACTCCATTCCGACTCATTACTTTTCAATACTTTGAATAACGCAAGCGCATTCATTTGTCGGTACTGACCGCGCTTACGTTTGCAGAAAATAACAAGCATTTGCAATGCAATAGGTCTCGCATTTGTGAGAGTTTAAGCTATTAGCATTGCAAATGACTATGCCTTTTATTTGTTTTAAGAAACCAAAACATAAATAAAAGACATTGTCATTTACAATGCAAATCGCTCCAACTTGCTTAAATGCGAGACCAATTGCATTGCAAATGCTTGTTTTTTTTGGTAGGCACTGAGTCATTGAGAGTGAGTCAATTAGTGACAGTGAGTTAGTGAGAGTGAGTCAATAAGTGAGTGTGTCAGTGAGAGTGTGTCAGTGAGAGTGAGTCAATTAGTGAGTCCTTGAGAGTAAGTCAGTGAGACTGAGCCAGTGAGAGTGAGTCAATTAGTGAGAGAGTGAGTCAGTGAGAGTGAGTCTATGAGGGAGTCTGTGAGAGAGAGGCAATTAGTGATAGAGTGAGTCAATTAGTGAGAGAGTGACTCAGTGAGTGAGTCAATTAGTGAGTAAGTGACTCAGTGAGAGTGAGTCAAATTATTGATAGAGTCAGAGTGAGTCGAATAGTGAGAGAGAGAGTGAGTGAGTGAGAGTGAGTCAATTTGTGAGTCATTGA
The DNA here is from genome assembly GCF_964204655.1 of Triturus cristatus. Classification (NCBI taxonomy): domain Eukaryota; kingdom Metazoa; phylum Chordata; class Amphibia; order Caudata; family Salamandridae; genus Triturus; species Triturus cristatus. The sequence continues at coordinate 1,876,143,796 of NC_140590.1, forward strand.
GAGTGAGTCAATTAGTGAGTGTGCCAGTGAGAGTGTCAGTGAGAGTGAGTCAATTAGTGAGAGAGAGCGAGTGAGTGAGAGTGAGTCAATTTGTGAGTCATTGAGAGTGAGTCAATTAGTGAGTGTGTCAGTGAGAGTGAGTAAATTAGTGAGAGTGTGCCAGTGAGAGTGTCAGTGAGAGTGAGTCAATTAGTGAGAGAGAGAGAGTGAGGCAGTGAGAGTGAGTCAATTTGTGAGTGATTGAGAGTGAGTCAATTAGTGAGTGTGTCGGTGAGAATGAGTCAATTAGTGAGAGTGTGTCAGTGAGAGTGTGTCAGTGACAGTGAGTCAATTAGTGAGTCCTTGAGAGTACGTCAGTGAGACTGAGCCAGTGAGAGTGAGTCAATTAGTGAGAGAGTGAGTGAGTCAGTGAGAGTGAGTCTGAGGGAGTCTGTGAGAGAGGCAATTAGTGTGAGAGTGAGTCAATTAGTGAGAGTGACTCTGAGTCAATTAGTGAGTGAGTGACTCAGTGAGAGTGAGTTAATTAGTGAGAGAGAGTCAGAGTGAGTAGAATAGTGAGAGAGAGAGAGTCAGTGAGAGTGAGTGAATTTGTGAGTCATTGAGAGTGAGTCAATTAGTGAGTGTGTCAGTGAGAGTGAGGCAATTAGTGAGAGTGTCAGTGAGAGTGTCAGTGAGAGTGAGTCAATGAGTGAGTCCGTGAGAGTAAGTGAGTGAGACTGATCCAGTGAGAGTGAGTCAATTAGTGAGTGAGTCAGTGAGAGTGAGTCAATTAGTGAGTCAGTGAGAGTGAGGCATGAGAGAGTGAGTCAGTGAGAGTGAGTCAATTAGTGAGTCATTGAGAGTGAGTCAATTAGTGACTGAGTGAGTTAGTGAGAGTGAGTCAACGAGTGAGATTGAGTCAGTGAGAGTGAGTCATGAGAGAGTGAGTCAGTGAGGGTGAGTCAATTAGTGAGAGAGTGACTCAGTGACTGAGTCAATCAGCGAGTGAGTCATTGAGAGTGAGTCAATTAGTGACAGTGAGTTATTGAGAGTGAGTAATGAGAGAGAGAGTGTCAGTGAGAGTGAGTCAATTAGTGAGAGTGACTCAGTGCGAGTGAGTACATTTGTGAGCAAGTGAGCCAGTGAGAGTGAGTCAATTATTAAGGGAGCGAGTCAGTGAGAGTGAGTCAATTAGTGAGTCATTGAGAGTGAGTCAAATAGTGAGTGAGTCAGTGAGAGTGAGCCAGTGTGAGTGAGTCAAATAGTGAGAGAGTGAGTGAGTTTGTGAGAGTGAGTCTGTGAGAGAGAGGCAATTAGTGAGAGTGAGTCAATTAGTGAGATAGTGACTCACTGAGTGAGTTAATTAGTGATAGAGTGACTCAGTGAGAGTGAGTTAATTGCGCATGCCTCGCGGTTAAAGTTTTAGAAAATAAGGAAAAAAATACAAGCCCGGCGGAGCATGGGGCGCGCGCTTGGGGGCGGGTGGGCATATTCCAGGCGGGGGAGCGGACCCTTTGCAGTCCTCCCCATAAGGCGGATTGCATCCACAGAAAGTGATGCGTGTCACTTTGCAACCCTTTGGTTCATTGTGATGTGATTGATATGGTGCATGTGAAGCCAGGGGTGTCATGGAGCACTCTGATGTTATTGGTAAGGTGCATGTAAAAGTCTGTGAATGTATGTGAGTGAGTATGTCAAAGTATGTGTTATGTTATCTGTTTGACTGCAGCAGCGACATGAGCAATATATGAAACGCTATGTACAGAAAAAAGCAGCGTAGGTAACAGAGAGAAATCAGTGGAATGAAAATGAATTTAGTGTTTTGAAAGCAAAGCAGATAAAGGGGTGAGAGAGAAAGAAAGGCTCCAAAATAGTATTAGATTAAAGTTATGTCAGCATACCGAGAATTAGAGAAGGAAGAGTGAGAGAAGGGAAGAGACAATAAGGTAGTGGAGTGTGTGCTGTTGTAAGTGAGTGACGGGATGAAGCTGCAAAATGGAAATGACAGTTTCCTTATAGAAACATTCTGTGCAATGGGCTGTGTTCCCGATTCTAACTTAAAATGTGTGAAATGCGACAAATAATCAAACACCTTTAGGATAAAATATGTTTTATGTTAACAATACTGTGCAAGATAGAATCCGTTAAAAAAGTACAGGTTTTTGGTGGATCAGAAAAATGTGAGTTTGGCGTAAATTGAGTCCCTTAGAGGGGAAACATCAATTAAGGCGGATGTCTGTGTGTTGCTTTTGCTCTTTGTGTTTGCTTTCTTTTAAACACGTCTAAATCATTCGTCAATCAGGATGGCTTTGTCTATGTTGCGCCCCAGTGGCGCCTGCTGTCTGTTTCCAGCAGAGAGGCTGGAGTCCTGGAGAAGCAGGATGCAAGCGCTGTTATAGGAGAAAGGAGGGGTTACTCAAAGAGGATGGCTCTGTCGGCCTTGTGCCACAGTGGCGCCTGTTGTCTGTTCCCAGCTAACACTTGCTAATTGAGCATTGTAGCTGTGGAAATGAAAGACTGACACAGAGATGTGCATTATAAGAGCGTACATGGAATGTAGAGGGTGGTAGATGGTGACACAGTGAGGTTCCACTGTCCAGCATTCTGTGCAGGAGTTGCTGTGGCAGAGGAGCTGGACATATCTGTTTCCTTTATGACTGAAGCTTACAAAATAAAGAAGGCTGTTTGTATGTCCCTGCCACCTGCCTCATTACTCCTGTGTAAGGAAGCTGTACACCGCACACCTACACTCACTAGACAATAATATGAAGTAAACTACAGTTTAAAAACGGTGCACAGCAAAATACTGAGATGCAGTGGTCATTTTGGAATCATGATGTCGTTTGATGACATATGCTTAATTATGTAGTGCACATTGTTCTGTAATGTGTGCTATTGCAACCATATAAAAATGTATTAAGTGCTTCTCCCAAAGATAGGGCTGTAAAAATTCACAGAGTAAAGATACAGTTGTACCACTTTCTTCACTGACAGAAGAAAAACATTCATTAACAATAAATTATTCTTTCAGTAAGAATAGTGGTTTGTTTTATTTTTGAACACCTACTATATTCACAATGTTTTCTGGAAGCAACATTCAGGTGATAGCTGGAATTTTGTATATTTTGTTATGCTTCAGACTGATGAGCACTATTGCTTGACCGCAGCCACTAGTTAGTTCTCAGACATCAAAGGAAGTGAACATACAATGACAAACTATGTGCACCTGCAAGTGAATTTCACACGCGTTGTTTGTATGGGAAGACACTGCAATTTCACCTCCCCTTACTCTCAAACAGCGAGCCCACTTCACAGTAAAGTGCTGATATATATTACTAATTAGGCACTTCATGTTAATCTAGGCTTACAATCATTTTTCACACATAAATCCAAGCTGGCAAAACCTACATTGATTGAAAAAATCAAAGCAAAGGTTTATTTAAGAGGCACGGACCTAGGTACCTCAACTTAAAATCGGGTGCATCTAAACTCTGGCATTCCTGCTAAGCCGCTTCATGTCAGTGAGACAAGGAAAATGCAATTGTCTTTTGTGAAGACAACACTAGGCAACCTTCTTAGAGAGTCAATGAAACGTGAAAAAATAGTTTTACTTGAAGACGTGTGCAAGGCCTGCTTGCATCTTTCAAAAGAACTAGGGGGTCAAAACATGCACATAATGTGCCTTTCTTCCTTCCCAGAGACTTATTTCGAATTCATGCAGTTGAGTCACTGCAGTTGTAGTTTCTATATCCCCTATTATGGTAACAGCTATGTGTTATCTGGTTACCCTAAGTACCATACCATATACTGCAGGTATTATCGCCATAGAAGTGCAAAAAAGCGATACCTGGCTGCATAATCACCTCTTTACAGCTATATAAAGAAAAATATCAGACAATATCAGCTCAGCAGCTGATCACCATGGCTCTTGCAGCAAGAGGTGATCCCGGGAGAGGCTGAGTCCGGCTGAGCGGGGGAGGTGGGAGGGAGGTGCGAAGTGGTGGGAGGGCACCCTACGGAGAAATGCAAAGCGTCCAAGCTGCAAGCAAAACATAGCAGAAGAGTCTACACCGGGCGACCGATGAACTCCTCAACCTGGCAGCAGGGGTGGGAGGAGAGTTCCATAGGCAGCCTGTGTTTGGTGGTGGGAGGGAGGGCTGCCTACGGGGAGATGGAGCTTAAAAGTTGAAAGCACGGCGCTTAGAAAATAGGCGCCACGCTGAATAATAGTGTGAAGTTAAACAAGTAATCAGTGTTGCTGTAGGTGTTAAAGTGCATTCTTCTTAACCTAATTCATAGTATAGAAAGTTTCAGTTCGTATCGTAGGAAAATATTTGTGAAAAGGGAAAAAATATATTATGAGCCAATGTCCAATTGGAAGGCTTCCCACTAATCAGCAGCTGAGCAAAATGTACTGCAGGAACAATATATCCCTTATATTCTGCAATTAGTACTAGTGGAATGGCCACCATATATGCACCGCTGCCAAGCTAATGTACAGGTGAGAAGTCAATCAAACAGCTAAAAGAGGGGTAAAAGAAACAGAGAATCACTCTCTCAAGAAAAAACAGATGTAAGTGAATGTGTGAACATTAGTCGAAACAACAGCAAACAACACTGCGGAAAATACAAGCATGGAAAATGTGGAATCCATTGCACAGAGACTCTGAGCCGATCCTGGGGGAAGGCCAGTTAGAAACACCGATGACAATGAATTGCGGACATCAAAGGCCAAAGGGTGGTTTTAACAGTAGTGACGGGGGAGGGACTGGGAGTGATTTGTGGACGGAGCAGGCATAGACGGGAGGGAGGAGGTGGGTAAAACTTTTAAACGTGCACACAAGCTAACTTGCCCTTTTCCGACGTAAATAAGTATTTAACTATAAAGGAGAAGCACAATGTTTTTTAGCAGCCACAAAATCATAAGGGGAAACACGCTGCTGTTCAAATGCCACAAAAGCACGAGTGCTAAAGTGTAAAAAAAATGACAAGCGCGCACTGAAGTTTACGAGGAGGGAGTGGGGGCGGGCACAGTGCAAATGGTGTGCACTTTGATGTCCTCCGTGGCCGCGCGGCTCACTGAGGAGATCAAAGGAAGTGATCAGGCAGTGCTTTTCAGGCTGCCAAATGGTGCGCGTGCCCGGAGCACATGCACTGTAGTTGGCGGCCTGAAAAGCACTGTTTGCACTTCCAAAACTCGCTTACTATACGTCTCGCCAGAGCAGCGCGAAAGCGCTGTCTCAGGCGAGACCTAAAAATGAGCTGCTTTTACTAAAATTCTTCTACATCCATAGACGGTAGAGCTGCATGACCCGAGTGAGTCTCATGGGGACTTACACACTGACACTGCAACAGCAGGAAGCTTGCTGCAGAAACGTTCAGGTTTAAAAACAAAATGCAGCGGAAAACAACAAGAGCTAGCTCAGCATGCAAAACGAGCACAGCTGGTTACCAACCCATCATCTGAAACCTCAACTCTTCAGGGCATGAGGCTGAAAGGTTAGTTAGATTAAAAACAAGCATGGGCATAGCCAATAGGTCTCGCTTTTGGGACCTTATAAGTGTTTAGCCATGCATCAGTTGCATAACTAAATACTTATAAGGTCCCAAAAGCGAGACCTATTGGCTATGCCAATGCTTGTTTACATTGGGGCCGATTCCAAGAACTAATCTGAGATAAAATCTTGAATTTACTACTTTTGGTATTCACAGAAGGCATTTAGTAGTAGTAAAGTTAGGACTCCTAACTTTACTTCTACTAAATGCCTTCTGTGAATACCAAAAGTAGTAAATTTAGGGTTTTGTCTTGCTGCCCTGACACCGTTTGGGACGTGGGATATGGAATCTCCTGGAGCTGTTCTGTGTAATGCGGTGAGTGTCTTTCACCTCCCCCACCCCCTTCGGGGACAAGGCTGCTAAGTCTGCCCATTGCCGTCGCTGCGGTCACCTTGGGGGGGGGGGGGGCACAACAGCTCCAGGGGGGCTTTGGTCAGCGGCCCCTTCCCCTGCTCGCTTCGCTTTCTGCAGACCGTAGAGGGGTGTATGGGGGTCGGAGGCTCCAGGCAGTCTAATGCGGCTTACCCGACTCCGGGGGCCCAGCCCTCGCTGGCCAGGTGCACCATGGGGGATAAGGGGGGTGAGGGCCGCGAGGCCCCCCCGGCCTTCTTCTTCTGTCCAGGCCATGGCCTGGGCCTTCGCCTGTGGGGGCCTGTTGCTGCCTAGTGATGCAAGTGTGTGGTACGGCGTTCCCACGCACTCAAGGACAACTCCTGGCCGCACAGTACGTGGGTGGGTTTTAGAGCAGGCCATGGTAAATATGCGGGGGGAGGGGGCGGAAGTGCTGGGTGCGCCCCCCCTTACCAGGCGTGTTGCGTCCCTTGGTCTGGGGATACAACTTGCGTCGCTCTTGTTGCGGTGAGTGCTGGCCAATTGCAGCCCCCCCGACACCCCTCCTCTTTCCCTTATTTTTAATAAAAGAATCCGGTGGCTCCAACCTCCTGCTTGATCCAAGCCTGGGGGCTCAGGCTGTACCAGGTCCTGACTTGGTTGTGAGGGGGTGTGTCTGCGGCATTTTTTCAGCGCGGGACGGTCATCCCGTCGAGTGGGGCCGAGCTGGTGGCTATGGCCGCTGGGTTAGTGCCAATATCGGCCACACTCACCAGCCCTCACGTAGCAACATACAGGTAACATAAATGATCAGCCAAGACAACTTTTTGGTGGAGAAAATTGCTGCAGGTTTATTAGCATACCAAATATGCCAACATGGTGGGTTATCTTACAGGCGATCCAAAGGCAAGCAGCCCCTCGCGGCCTACCACCTCATGGGCCAACTTGTATCGTGGCCTTAGCCAATCGGTGCTTAGCGGTTGTGGTGAGGGGATAGCCCCTCCCACTTCCGGTGAACCTTCGGTTCACCTACGAGGGGCAGAGCGTTCAAGCGACCCCCGGTTGTACAGGTTTCCATCCACCCGTAGGACAGACGGGGGCCGTCGCACCTCAGGGTCACTGCAAAGACTTCCTGGGGATATTAGGCCTCAGCACCCTTTGTGCTCCTGAAGAGGGTACCCCTGAGTACCTTTCCACCTCTGGATCACCCTGTAACTCCGCCACAGCCCTGGGTGTGGCGACCGTCGCAGCCAGGGACCCCCACCAAGGCCGGCATTCCTATTTACATCCTGCTATTTCTAGGGCCTCTCCCCTATCCAGCAAGAACAGGTCCATGCTTATACTGGACAAATGTACCCCATCGTCCTCAAAGCATCCTGTGAATTTGACGTGTAGTACCCATGTCTAATGAAGCCAAATCCCCTCTGCTCAGTGATTTTACGCATAGCGCAGATAAACCTCTTGTGTGCAGGCTTCATCGCCTCCCCCGACCGAGCTCCATGCCCCAGGAGCCGGGGGGTGAATTCAGATCACTAAAGTTCACCTGTCCCTAACTGATTGCTAATAGGCACCTTGTGGTCTTATTCTAGGGTGCATTACTTCGCCACATTGACAAGACAATTTCATAGTTCTTTTCGATTGATCCCTGGCAAACATAGTAACGGCGTCAGGGTGAGGAACAAAGAGGCCACCAGGTGGGCGGGGGAGGAACTTATACCTCTCCCCTACCCCCACCTCAGCCGGAAGTGACGAACGTGACCCCGAAGGGGTCTCCGGACACTAGGCTGTCCAGTGTGCCATCCTGTGGCACTAAAGGGGCCGCCCTCTTATGAGGGTCCCCTGCGGGGACGTCGTCGGTCAGCCCACAAAGCGTCTGGGAAAATCTGAGCCCACACAGGGCTGAAAACTCATGGCCCAGAACAGTTGAGGTGCATGTGTGGTAGGCGTTCGGGTTTCCCTGCTCAGGTTTTCAGCAGCAGTGGCATCGTATGTTTAGCGACCTGCTTGCAAACTGTGCCCCAGCGTTTGAAGGGATGTCCCTTGTTTTGTTTTTGTTGGAAAGTGGATAATAAATGTAAATAATTTCTAAACGGTGCATTGCATGTGTTAGCGAGGGTACTCCATGCCAATTGTATGCCATTAGAGAGGAGTTTCATATGTGATCCCAGAGGCCTAATGGGTCAGACACTGGCCTCCCGTGGCTAGGGGTTATGACATCACGGCACATCTGGGGTGGAAGAATGGCATTTGCATGTTCCAGCCTTTGAATTGATGAATCAGGAAACCTGCGTCTCAGGGTGTCTGCATAGCCTTGCTTGGTGTTGGTAGTGGGCATTGTGCAATGACCCTCAGTGTATTGGGCTGTAGGGATTTTGGGGCACAACCCCAACGGTGTGGTGGGCTGTTCTCGAGCGGCTCTGGGGTTGGTGTCAGGCGGGGAATCATTCACGTGGCTTTACCGCACAGGGGTCATTCGGTTCACCATCGGTTATCTTCTGCGTTGCAGTGCCTGCTGCCCAAGCCATTCTTACAGATTTGGGGGCCTGGTTTAGAGAAGTGTCGCACTTGCGCATGACTAAACCTACCCAAGCCTTGCTGGCACCTTCCGAGGCATCAGTGCCAAGGGTGACCACCTGCATCGCAGGGAGCGTTGGGTCAGAGACATTTAGGCTTGGGCAAAGTGGAACATGGCCCAGGGCCCCAGCCTCCGAAGGGGCCCCCTGATAGCTTATATACTTTTTTAGTGGATTGTATTAATTACCACTTGCCTCAAGTGCAATTTTAACACGGGCGGTGTGTGAGAAATATTAGTTAATTTGCAGAAATGTTTGTGTTGGTTCCACGCAACGTCCATATAAAGTATCTCTTAGATCAAAACAGGACCTCAAGAATGAGAATTGGTGGGTGTCACAGATATTATTTGCAGTAATGTTAGTGAGCTGCTGCTGTGTTCCTAAGTGGACAACACAAGTCACTATCAGTTCTTGGTTCATTGCGGGCCAGTTATTGTTTTCTTTTCTTAAAGACACCAATCTGCACAGACCTTTGAGCCTGCATTAGCCACACATATACCTCCTACATTCTGCCTGACGCTAAGACCATTCTGCTCTGACTCCACTTTTGGTCTGGCTGACACAATAAAGCCTTTTACTTGTTTAATCTCAAAGGACACATGGCGGCACGTTTATGACCATGTTTTTTTCGGTCTTAGTCCAGCCTGTTTAGTTGAAATCCCTAAGGTGAGAAAGTAAACCCTGGACTTCCAAAAGTGACGTAATGGCCCACCTATGTCAACTCGCAGGACCACTTGGTGGCACGTTCATGGCTATGTAGTGTTTCTTCCTTAGCATGAGGGCTGGCGATTGGTACGTCTGGTTTCTACTTGAAGAATCCGGATGTGGACAGTGCGGACTTCTTCAATATACATAAATCTTTTGTAAGCGGGACAGGTTTAAAAATCATTTGAGAGCCACTTCATGGGCGTTCAGGAGCTACAAGTAGCTCACGCGTTACCTGTTTGGGATTTGTTCTTGAGAATAATGTGCTCTTCACACAATGTGAGGGCCAAGTCGCACCAATCACAGATGCGAGGAAAGTTTTAAACATCTGTAAAAGTCCTTGCTCCTTGCTGGTGGCTAACGGAAGGATTGTTGAAAGTGGGTTGCCCTTCCATGAGTGAGGTTGGATTTAACATCATAGTTAACGCTACAAGAGGTAGGTTCATATAAGGTATTCACGAATAATCATGAATTGGCATACTAGGGAGGTTTAGGTTCAGAGAAAGATATGGCCACGGATCATCGGAAAGGGCAGGGCTATTCGGAACACTTCCTGTGGAGGGTTAGCAATTCCGGGGGATACAAAGCGAACCAGGGATATTGTTGGTTCAGCACCAAGGGTCACTGTTGGTCATCAGGTAGGGTTACTGTGATAGGACTACAGCAAGTAAGCAGGATGGGCTGTGTAAGGGTCTCCCTACATGGGGTGCAGTGACTGCAATAGTGGGCACTTTACGAACCTTCCCTTAATCCAGATTGACTCCATTCATGTGTTCGCCATGTTACAGGATGCTTCAGTTAAACAACATTTCCTGCCCGGACAACCATAGAGATAGGTGGGGGAGGAATCTGACTTCTAGCAGGGAGGCTGCGGCCCCCAGTGGGGGAAACCAGGTGTTTAAAGCACTAATGGCTACAATGTTGAAGAAATGGTGGCATGGCCATTATTCCAGCGAAGTTAGGTAGCTGGAAGTATAGTGCCCCCCTGTCCTCACCTACTGCTCCGCGACAGGGTTCTTACTGCCAGAAGTTTTAAAGTGCATGACTTGCACGAGGAAGGGATATCAGCCTGGAATCACAGCAGGTATATTCGCAGGCAGAAGGAGAGGGGGTAGTACGCATTATGGCCATGTTATGTAGCAGATCTATAGGTATATACATCTATAGGTCTCAGATTTGAATACAAGTCCATTTCTTAGGGTGTTCTTGCATTTGGCATAGAGATCGAGGTGTAATCCCCATGTCAAAGATCCTTTCTAAACAAGATAGCTCACTAGGGTATGTGCCTGCTGCTAACCCCATCTGTAATGTGCAGTGCATGAGTAGCTAGCTCAATCTTTCACTCTTTGAGTGCGATAAAATTAGTAACAGTAAGTTGCGTTGCAATTAACAGCTTTATTAAATATCAAGAAATAATTACGATTGTACGGGGTGTGCTATGCACAGTTATTATTCTTGGAGAACCAGGGCAGTAGAGCACTAAAAGGCTTCAAGGTAATAGGAAACATTGGCATGCCCATTAGTCTAGCTGTCTTATTGTGCCCCTCCTCCATCCACTTGACTGCGCCATGGTTTAACTCTGGCAGAAGTTTTTTATGTGAATGACTTGCGCTAGGTGGAGACAGCAGCCTGGAATCCCAGCTCTTATATTCACAGGCAGAAGGTGTGGGGCTAGCGTGCAATGGCCATGTTATGAAGTGGCCAGTAACGGGGATGTCCCTCAGCATAAGCCGTGGGTACCACAGGACAATTCACTTATGGTTATGTGACTGCCTGCCCCAAAGCTGGCCCAGCCAGGAGGGTAGGAATGGTTGCGCTTAGAGGGGGCCTCAAGGTATGGGGTGCACTTGTTGGAGGACTCTGGCTGACTAAGTGTATTAAAGATCCTACTTGTCCTCTCCTGCATCCCAGCGATAGTACAACCCGGGGGCTGGGTAATCCACACCAGGGTGGGTGCACCTGCACGGCTACAACACATCTGTCAAAGTCCGCAGTCAGATTGGGTTTGGATTCGGGGCAGACTGTCCTCCCTTTCTCACCGTCCACTTGTCTGTTTCCTGGTTTACATTACCAGAAGTTTGGCACAGGACTGCTCACACCAGGGTGGGGACAGTAGCAAGGTGACTTCACATCTTTAGATCGCTTTCAGGTGGTGATGGACTTGCAGGCAATCAAACAAATAGGGCAGGCAAGTAATGCGTATGATTTACTCCAGGGCTCCACTAGCCGAGAGCACTGGCCCTGTGGGACACACTTGTATACCTCTAGCGAATGCTGGCTTATGGGCTACATTCGTTAGATCCACCGTCATCCAAGGGGGTTGATTTAGATTGTCACGCCAAAGATAGGTGCCGTTGCTGCAAGTGTTGAAAATATGTGTTTGAAGCACCAAGAACACTACTCGCAGAACACATTTGCCGTCATAGTTAGACGGGGCGAGTACATTTGCTTTATGTTCTCCATCCTGAAATCCACAGCATTTGCTTCCTCCCCCGGCGCTCTGGCAACAAGCGGTGAAAGCACAGAGGGGCTACAAGGGATTAAGAATACTTGGCATGTCCCTCTCCGATTTTCAGGTTGTACAGGTAACGTAGGCATGCTTAAATATGTCAGGCAATGCGTGTCCAGGCAAGCGCTGGTGCAGTCACTCGGTTAGGATAGGGACAGCAACCGCAGCGGTCAGGGCTGGCTTGTCAGCGGATCACAGCTTGCAGATGGGACGATGGGAATCCCATGGTTTTAAGAGGTACATCCGACCGTAAGCCACCCAGGGGAGTGGCCGTAAGACAGGTTAAGCGTATTAGGTACAGGCGAATTGTGAGTATACCGAAGGCACCGAGGTGTGGCACCGGATGTTTGGTGGGGTGCAGTGTTATGGTGGTTTATGTAGTAGCTTGGTTAGTTGTATAGAAGGGTGTGCTGTGCTCTATAATTGTGTTTAGCGTCCTTGCATTGCTTTATTTAAAGAAGCTGCAGCATAGACTGGGGGGAGGGGGTTTCTCCTCTCCCTACATTCTGGTCATACACCTGGGAGGCAATGATTTGAGTTTCATGGGTAGGAAGGCACTGCTGCTAAAAATGAAATCTCCATGTGGAAGTTAAGCAACCAATTGGGGGCAGATGAGTTATGGTGATCGGAGATAACCCCACGTTTAGAGGCCTCCGGTCAGGGGAGGCCGTAGAAGCCTCTCGCAGGAGGGTTAACAGCGCCAAGCGTAAATTCCCCGAGCAAAGGGGATTTGGCTTCATCAGGCATGGTTTGCTGCATGCAAAGTCCATAGGGTGTTTGATGAAGATTGGGTACACCTGTCCAGAGTGGGAATGGACCTGTTCTTGCTTGATCTGGGGGGGCCTTGGAATCAGCAGGGTGTATGTAACTAGGCCTATCGTGGTGGGGGACCTGGGGTGATGGTGGCCGCACCCAGTGCTGTGTCAGAGTTGCAGGGCGATCCAGAGGCTGTAAGGTACAGAGGGGTGCAGGAGCACAGTAAGGGTGCTAAAGCCAAATATCCCCCAGGGAGGTCCTCGCGTCAGACCCTGGAGGAGCATCGGCGCCCCGTTAGTCCTACGGGCGGTTGTGGACCTGAGCAACTGGGGGTTGCCTGCAACGCTCCACCCCCCGCTTCTGGGGGGCGTGAGTAATGGGGTGGACTGGCGGTCCACCGGTGCGAGGGGTTATCCCCTCCCCCAAATCTGACAAACACCGATTGGATTGGCCACTGTGTAATTTGGCTCATCAAGTGGCAGGTGGCGAGGGGCTGTCTGCCTTGGGATCGCCTGTAAGATAACCCACCATGTTGGCATATTTGCTATGCAAATAAAGCTGCAGAAATTTTCTTCACAAAAAAGGTGTTTTGTCTGTTTATTTCTCCGGGATATTCCTGTGGGGGGATGGGGAGTGTTGCCGATATTGGCACTAAGTTCCTGCTACTTTGTTGCTGCCTCTCGGGCTCTGTGGCGTGGCCATTGGAGGAGGGGGCAGGGGTGGAGCCGGGGTCGCTGTATGTTAGACCTGGCACCTTGGCGTGAGTCTCCCTTCCTCTTTTTGTCGCTGTGCCTCATGTGTTTTTATGGTGTTGGCCGCTCAGCGCGCTGTGCCACTGCCAACCAGTGGCGCGGTGCGAGTGCTCCCTATGTAAATTGTATATGTTGGTTGGATTCCATGATTGGATTGTTTGGTTTACTATCAGACCCCAGTAAAGTGCGCCAGGAGCGCCAGGGCATGTAAATGCAAACACCGCTGGTGGGCTTGCAGCACTGGTTGTGCCACCCACAGAAGCGGCCGGAAAAATACGTCTAAGGTCTGCCATCGCAGAACCTGCGTGCAGTCTGGTACTGACATGCTGACTGGCAAGTGCCCACCCTTGCCGGTCCCTGAAACCTTCCCTTAGCTACATGTTAGTCACCCCTCTGGTAGGCCCACGGGCAGGGTGCGTTGTGAGCATAAGGTAGGACAAGCCTAGATGCGTGGCATGTCCTAGTAGTGAATTACTGCCATCTTGTTGTTCACTACTGCAAGGCTACCCTGTTCTCATAGGCCAGTATGGGCGGCTTGGATTGTTACACCCTATGATCCTAACCGACCCAGGGAACATGGTAGAAGATCGAGTTTAGTATGCCTGAACTCGGAATAATAAGGTACATCTTTTCGTAAGGTTTATTTTAATATTCCGGGTTTGCAAATGCCGCTTTTAGAAAGCTGGCCTTTGCTTGCCTAAACATTTCAGCCCGCCTCTGCGTGATGTGTATCTGATGTCTGGCTGGTGTGAGTGACAGGGCTGGGGGAACCCAGATGGGCAGGGCTAGGTAGCCTGGTGGTGAATAGGACGATCGACAGGTAGATGGGTGGGAGGAGTGCTCCTAGGCTCTGAATAGGACAGTGCTCTGCCACCTCAATGCCGGCTCCACCCCCTGTGGAGCGTCTGAGGACTCTGCCCTGCACTCTGAAAGAAGAAGCCTGCATCGCGTAAACAAAGTGCTCCAAAACCGGACTGAACTAGGCAAGGGCCCCCCTGGCCTGGGAGAACAAAAGATCTGCTGTATAAATGGAGGAGCCCGGCTCCTAAGAAACTAGATCCGCTTTTGACCAAGAAGAATCTCTGCCTGAGGAGGAGGCACCGGGAAAGCTGTAGGAGGAAGACTGTCCCTATCGTGGGGGATTGGCCTGCAGTGGTGACCTTGCTGCCAAAGGAGAGAAGAGAAACTGTTGCTGAAGACTTTTACTTTACTTTTACTTTCAAGACGTGTGCTTTTCCAAAACGATCTCCAAGGGCTTGGAACTGAGCTTGCCCCCTGAACTGAGCCCCAGGACCATTAGGCTCTACCTGATCTTCACTCGCCTGCTGCTGGACTGTGGTGTCCTTTCCCTCGCCGGAGCTGTGACCCTCGTGCCCCAGTCCCTCCCTGAGCCGTGACCAGGACTGCTTAGCCGCCCCCGCCTTGGGAAGAGCCTCGCTCGGTCGGAGCCGCTCCCCCTACGCTGTGCTGGGCTGCCCCTGTCACCTCGCTCGTTGGAGGCTCACTGCGCACCTTCACCCTCCCGCCGGAATCGGCGTTTGTGAGCATCTCCAAGCCTCAGACGGCCCGGACGTATCTGCGTGCCCGGCTGCCCCGCTTTGTTCACCCGCCACCTGCAACACCCCGCTCTTGTCGTGAGCCTGAAGATCAGACCCCCATCGTGAAGTGTGGGAGCCCCGGACGCCGCCTCGCTCTTCTGTCGAAAGGGCCGCTGAAATCCCGCACCCACCTTCGCGTCAAAGAAACAAGGTACTGTACTTACGAACTCGACCGCGAGCTCGCATCGGATCCAGGGTCCGCCATGTTCTTATTTCCCTGTCATCTGCTGTGTGCTTCCCGGGCGCCGCCTCAGCACGGAGTGCGCTGAGGCCTACAGTTACCTTGTGCCCGCCTAAAGAACTTTCCGTAAACAAAGAGAACTTCACCATATTTCCAAGAATTGTGGCCCCATCAGTTCAACGTTACTGGGCCTTGTATTTAAATCTTCTGAATCTACATAAAAGCTTATTTTTATATACTTCCTGATTGGTGTCCGTTTGTGGTGCATGCCAGGGGTTTACTGTATGTGTAATTGCATTTGCTTAACCGTGTACGCCTGAGACTTAGCCTAGACTGCTCGCGCCACGCACCTAGAGGGTGAGCAGGGGTTATTCTGGGGAGTCATCCTTCGCCCTGACAAGAAGTAAAGGGTCCCTGCTTGTTGTGGGTTCACACCTGCGTCAACCAGAGCCCCCTCATTTCTAACATTGGTGGCAGCGGTGAGGATTTACGGATTTGCATTTGTGGTTTGCGTATAGTGAATCACTGATCACCACGTAGTGAGAGCAGACCAGTAACACAGCCACAAGACTAGCAATTGTTTTTGTTTTGCCAAGAATCTCCGTTGTTAGAACCATGCCTGGTTCACTTCCCGCCGGAAGGGCAGCTTCTGTAATCTCTGGATTTGAGGACATAGATTGGGAAGAAGGCGCACTTCAGAATCATACCAATGAAGAGTTGAAAGGTTTTTGCTCCAAGTTCAGGATTGCCCAAACTGGATTGAAAAACAAGGCCCAACTCGTGAAGGCGCTGAGGGCCTGGTATGAGTCAAAGGCACCAGAGAATCAGGTGGAAATGGTTCCACCAGAAAGTGTCCATGAGTTTGGCAGAAGCCTGCTGCCAGAAGAGTTGGCAGACAGGGCCGCAACCCGGGCACACGAGGTGGAGATGGCAAAACTTCATGGGCAGATGGATATGGAAAAACAAAGATTAGCCATGGAAGAAAAGAAACTACAATTAGAGCATGACATGAAGCTGAGGGAGCTGGAGCTGAAAGCAAAAAGTTTGGAGCTTAATCCCTCTGGTGGCAGCACACCGCCAGTACCGGCGGAACCAAGAGTTTATATTCCCAAGGATGTAGTGAAGGAGTTCTTCAAGAATGACGACATCGGGCAGTGGTTCAGAGCCTACGAGGTAGCCATGTCTTCCCACCGGGTCCCTGAGAAAGATTGGGGAGCGGGGTTGTGGGGACGGTTCCTGAGTGAAGGGCGGGACACACTGTTAGATTTACCTGCTGATGTTCATAATTCTTATGCCCATATGAAGGAAGCATTAATGGCTAGGTATGGGTTGACCCCTGAGTAATATAGACAGAGGTTTAGGGGTTGCACGAAGATTCCCAATAGTACGTATGTGGAGTATGTGACTTTCTTTTGCAGAGCGCTGGATGGTTGGGTAAAGGGTAGTAAGGTAAATGATTATCAAGGGCTTCTTGATTTAATGGCATGGGAACACTTGTCCAGTAATTGTTTTCCTGAGCTACGCCAGCACCTGATCGATAGTAGGCTGACTAACCCGAGGAAGCTTGCTGAGGAGGCGGACCGCTGGGTCAGTACCAGGGTCCACAAGGGTACCGTGGGAGATTCCGCCAAAGGTGGGCAGGGTCCCCAGCAGAAGAGTGGGGGGGACAGGGGTAAACAGAAGCAGTTCCAAAAAGGGCCCCAAAATAGTCCCCAAGGGAACCAAGGGAAGGGTTCTCAGCCTCCCCCACCCCAGAAACCGACCGGGGCCCCGACAGGTCCTCCTGTTCAGAAGGGGCCCGTCAGATGTTACAGGTGTAACAATTTGGGGCATTTTGCCTCTGATGTGAAGTGTCCATTGTTTGGTAAACCAGCACCCACTGGTGCTCCACCCCGGCAGGTGACTAGTGTAGCCTTGGGGGAGGAGAGGGATGTCCAAGGTGGGTGGGGTCCCGCAGAGATGTCCCTGGTCTCGCTAGGAGACCGTGAAGTGGTCCTTCCTACCCAGCTGCCTGAGAACACTAAGAAGTACAGGCAGTGGGTGACCATAAATGGCCATAGGGTGGAAGCTCTTAGAGATACAGGAGCCAGTGTGACAGCTGTCAGGTGTCACCTGGTGTCTCAAGAGCAGGTGGTCCCCAATGCATTCTACCCCGTTGTTGCCGCTGACAACACAGAGAGACACTGCAAGGTGGCTCAGGTTCCCTTTGAGTGGGGGGGGTCTCTGGTACTCTTCAGGTAGCTGTGAGGCCCGCCATGGCTGTAGACGGTTTGTTAGGGAACGATTTGGAGAGCTCACCTTGGGCTAAGGTGGAGCGGAGTGCTCACCTGGAGATGTTGGGTATGCCGGATTGGGCGTGTGTCACCACACGGTCCATGGCAGCCAGTAGAGGTACTCAATAGGTCCTGGAGCCTGAGAGGGAGGCCCAGGAACCGGCCTCAGAGAGAAGGAGCAAGGGGCGCGGGAAGCCGGCCCCTGAAGTTCCCACGGTCCAGGAGGAAGCAGACCTTGAGGGGGATGCCCTGGAGCCTACAGGGGAGCAGATAGCTGAACTGGGAGACCTGCCGGAGCTGACCCATTGGCAGCAGGAAGGGGGTCCCACCAGGGAGGACTTTTGCAAGGCACAGAAGGAGTGCCCTTCTCTCGTGGGTATGCGGCAGCAGGCTGCAGACCAGGCCGCAGGTGATCAGTCAGGATCACATTTCGTTTACTGGGAGAACGACCTCCTATATACAGAGCCTAAGGTTGCTGAGCCTGGGTCAGCCCGTGCGCTGGTGGTACCCCAGGACCTCAGAGCCTTCCTACTGGGGCTGGCTCACGATGTGCCATTGGCAGGGCATTTGGGGCAGGACAAGACCTTCGAAAGGCTTGTCACCCACTTTTATTGGCCTCAAATGCACAGGAGTTCAGATACTCACTGCAGGACATGCCAGACTTGCCAGGCAAGTGGAAAGAGTGGAAGGAAGCAGAAGGCTCCACTCCAGCCATTCCCTGTGGTCGGTACCCCATTCCAGCGAGTGGGGATTGACATTGTAGGGCCACTGGACCCCAGGA
Organism: Triturus cristatus; assembly: GCF_964204655.1. Lineage (NCBI taxonomy): Eukaryota > Metazoa > Chordata > Amphibia > Caudata > Salamandridae > Triturus > Triturus cristatus. Next base: position 1,876,161,789 of record NC_140590.1, read on the forward strand.
CAGCGATGGGCAATAGGTTCATCCTGGTCCTGGTGGACCATGCCACCCGGTACCCGTAAGCCATTCCTCTGAGGACAGTGACGGCCCCCGTGGTGGGACGGGCACTGATGGGAATTTTCTCCCGAGTGGGATTCCCTCTAGAGGTGGTGTCTGACCGAGGTACCAATTTCATGTCCAAGTACATGAAATCTCTTTGGCAAGAGTGTGGTGTAACCTACAAGTTCACCACCCCTTACCACCCCCAAGGAAACGGGTTGGTTGAGAGATTCAACCGAACCCTCAAAGGCATGATAATGGGCCTAGAAGGACCCATGAGGCGTAAGTGGGACGTCCTCTTACCATGTCTTCTCTTCGCTTACCGCGAGGTGCCACAGAAGTCTCTGGGGTTCAGTCCCTTTGAGCTTCTGTATGGTCACCCAGTCAGAGGACCTCTAAGTCTGGTCAAAGAAGGCTGGGAGCAATCTCCCAGGAAACCTCCCCAGAATGTATATAGTTACATGCTGGCCTTCAGGAATCAGACTAGGCGATTCAGGCAACTTGCTGAGGCAAATCTGGAAGCCAGCCAGGAGGAGATGAAGCGGTGGTACGACCAGAATGCCACTCTGGTAGAGCTTCAGCCTGGGCAGAAAGTATGGGTCTTGGCCCCCGTGGAGCCGTGTGCGCTCCAGGATAAGTGGACCGGTCCCTTTGAGGTGGTGGAGCGCAAGAGTCCTGTTACCTACGTGGTGGACCTGAAGTCTCCTAGGAACCCCTTAAGGGTCCTGCATGTCAACCGCCTCAAGCCCCACTTGGAGAGGTCCCAAGTGGGCATGCTCTTGGCAACAGATGCTGGAATGGAGGAGGAGACAGAACCTCTTCCTGACCTCCTGTCAGCCAAGGAGCAAGATGGGTCAGGGGATGGTGTCATCCTCTCTTCCACCCTGACCCCTGAGCAACAGAATGATTGTCGCCAGTTGCTGGGACAATTTTCTGATCTGTTTTCCCTGGTCCCTGGTGTCACTGATTGGTGCGTCCATGATGTGGACACTGGGGATAGTCCACCTGTGCGGCACAAGGCCTACAGGGTGACTGACAGGGTGAGGACATGCATCAAGGAGGAGGTCTCCAAGATGTTTGCACTCGGGGTAATTGAGTCTTCTAGCAGTCCTTGGGCCAGCCCCGTGGTCTTGGTCCCAAAGGCTGCAGCGCCGGGAGCCACACCCGAACTCCGGTTCTGTGTGGACTACAGAGGACTCAATTCAGTCACTAGGACTGACGCACACCCCATCCCCCGAGCTGATGAGCTCATCGATCGGCTAGGGGCTGCCCACTACCTCAGCACGTTTGATTTAACGTCTGGGTATTGGCAGATCGCCTTGACCGAGGGGGCCAAAGAGAGGTCAGCATTTTCCACACCCGATGGGCACTACCAGTTCCGGGTTATGCCATTTGGGATGAAGAATGCCCCTGCCACCTTCCAGAGATTGGTCAACCAGGTTGGCTGGGCTGGATTCGTTCAGTGCAGCCTACCTGGATGACATCGCGGTGTTCAGCTCCACTTGGGAGGAACACCTGCGACACCTCTGGGAAGTGTTGATGGCGCTGCGCAAGGCAGGCCTCACGATCAAGGCAAGTAAGTGCCAGATCGGGCAGGGTTCCGTGGTGTACTTGGGACACCAAGTTGGGAGTGGCCAGGTGGCACCCCTTCAGCCCAAGATAGAAACCATCCTGAATTGGGAGGCGCCCAAAACCCAGACGGAGGTGAGAGCCTTCCTAGGTCTCACTGGGTACTACAGGAGGTTTGTCAAGGGGTATGGCAACATGGTTGCCCCCTTGACAGCGCTGACTTCGAAGAAGCAGCCCAGGAAAGTGATTTGGACTGACACCTGTCAGAAAGCTTTTGAGGCCTTGAAAACTGCTATGTGCACGGCGCCCGTGCTCTTGGCTCCCAACTTCTCCAAAGAGTTTATCGTTCAGACAGACACTTCAGAGCATGGTGTGGGGGCTGTTCTTTCACAGATTAATGAGGAGGGCCTAGATCAACCCGTAGCCTTTCTTAGCAGGAGGTTACTTCCACGGGAACAGAGGTGGAGTGCTATTGAGCGTGAGGCATTTGCTGTGGTCTGGGCGCTGAAGAAGCTAAGACCCTACTTGTTTGGGTCTCACTTCCGGGTTCAGATGGACCACAGGCCCCTCAGATGGTTGATGCATATGAGGGGTGAGAATCCAAAGCTGTTGAGGAGGTCCATTTCCCTACAGGGTATGGATTTCACGGTGGAACATCGCGCTGGTACAGATCACGCCAATGCTGACGGTCTGTCCAGATTTTTCCGCCTTAGTGATGAGGAACTCCCTGGGGTAGGGTAGTTCTCCCCACTTTTCAGCTGGAGGGGACACGTGTTAGACCTGGCACCTTGGCATGAGTCTCCCTTCCTCTTTTTGTCGCTGTGCCTCATGTGTTTTTATGGTGTTGGCCGCTCAGCGCGCTGTGCCACTGCCAACCAGTGGCGCGGTGCGAGTGCTCCCTATGTAAATTGTATATGTTGGTTGGATTCCATGATTGGATTGTTTGGTTTACTATCAGACCCCAGTAAAGTGCGCCAGGAGCGCCAGGGCATGTAAATGCAAACACCGCTGGTGGGCTTGCAGCACTGGTTGTGCCACCCACAGAAGCGGCCGGAAAAATACGTCTAAGGTCTGCCATCGCAGAACCTGCGTGCAGTCTGGTACTGACATGCTGACTGGCAAGTGCCCACACTTGCCGGTCCCTGAAACCTTCCCTTAGCTACATGTTAGTCACCCCTCTGGTAGGCCCACGGGCAGGGTGCGTTGTGAGCATAAGGTAGGACAAGCCTAGATGCGTGGCATGTCCTAGTAGTAAATTACCGCCATCTTGTTGTTCACTACTGCAAGGCTACCCTGTTCTCATAGGCCAGTATGGGCGGCTTGGATTGTTACACCCTATGATCCTAACCGACCCAGGGAACATGGTAGAAGATCGAGTTTAGTATGCCTGAACTCGGAATAATAAGGTACATCTTTTCGTAAGGTTTATTTTAATATTCCGGGTTTGCAAATGCCGCTTTTAGAAAGCTGGCCTTTGCTTGCCTAAACATTTCAGCCCGCCTCTGCGTGATGTGTATCTGATGTCTGGCTGGTGTGAGTGACAGGGCTGGGGGAACCCAGATGGGCAGGGCTAGGTAGCCTGGTGGTGAATAGGACGATCAACAGGTAGATGGGTGGGAGGAGTGCTCCTAGGCTCTGAATAGGACAGTGCTCTGCCACCTCAATGCCGGCTCCACCCCCTGTGGAGCGTCTGAGGACTCTGCCCTGCACTCTGAAAGAAGAAGCCTGCATCGCGTAAACAAAGTGCTCCAAAACCGGACTGAACTAGGCAAGGGCCCCCCTGGCCTGGGAGAACAAAAGATCTGCTGTATAAATGGAGGAGCCCGGCTCCTAAGAAACTAGATCCGCTTTTGACCAAGAAGAATCTCTGCCTGAGGAGGAGGCACCGGGAAAGCTGTAGGAGGAAGACTGTCCCTATCGTGGGGGATTGGCCTGCAGTGGTGACCTTGCTGCCAAAGGAGAGAAGAGAAACTGTTGCTGAAGACTTTTACTTTACTTTTACTTTCAAGACGTGTGCTTTTCCAAAACGATCTCCAAGGGCTTGGAACTGAGCTTGCCCCCTGAACTGAGCCCCAGGACCATTGGGCTCTACCTGATCTTCACTCGCCTGCTGCTGGACTGTGGTGTCCTTTCCCTCGCCGGAGCTGTGACCCTCGTGCCCCAGTCCCTCCCTGAGCCATGACCAGGACTGCTTAGCCGCCCCCGCCTTGGGAAGAGCCTCGCTCGGTCGGAGCCGCTCCCCCTACGCTGTGCTGGGCTGCCCCTGTCACCTCGCTCGTTGGAGGCTCGCTGCGCACCTTCACCCTCCCGCCGGAATCGGCGTTTGTGAGCATCTCCAAGCCTCAGACGGCCCGGACGTATCTGCGTGCCCGGCTGCCCCGCTTTGTTCACCCGCCACCTGCAACACCCCGCTCTTGTCGTGAGCCTGAAGATCAGACCCCCATCGTGAAGTGTGGGAGCCCCGGACGCCGCCTCGCTCTTCTGTCGAAGGGCCGCTGAAATCCCGCACCCACCTTCGCGTCAAAGAAACAAGGTACTGTACTTACGAACTCGACCGCGAGCTCGCATCGGATCCAGGGTCCGCAACGTTCTTATTTCCCTGTCATCTGCTGTGTGCTTCCCGGGCGCCGCCTCAGCACGGAGTGCGCTGAGGCCTACAGTTACCTTGTGCCCGCCTAAAGAACTTTCCGTAAACAAAGAGAACTTTACCGTATTTCCAAGAATTGTGGCCCCATCAGTTCAACGTTACTGGGCCTTGTATTTGAATCTGCTGAATCTACATAAAAGCTTATTTTTATATACTTCCTGATTGGTGTCCGTTTGTAGTGCATGCCAGGGGCTTACTGTATGTGTAATTGCATTTGCTTAACCGTGTATGCCTGAGACTTAGCCTAGACTGCTCGCGCCACGCACCTAGAGGGTGAGCAGGAGTTATTCTGGGGAGTCATCCTTCGCCCTGACAAGAAGTAAAGGGTCCCTGCTTGTTGTGGGTTCACACCTGCGTCAACCAGAGCCCCCTCATTTCTAACACTGTATCTCCTAATCCCTTCATTTTCTTTCCAGAGGCTTCAGGGGCTGACCGGCTGGCTGAGACACTCTTGGTTAGTCAGCGAGTCCCTTTCATTTTGCAACATTTCTTCTGTCAGCCTGTTAATTCATAAATGCATTTAAGAATTAACAGGCTGACAAAAGAAATGTTGCAGAATGAAACGGACTCGGTTATCAGCCAGCCGGTCTGTCTCTGGAAAGTTTTTGAGGTAGCTCTAATCACCGGGCCTCCGGCAGAGCCGGTAACTTCCTAGCTAATTATCTGCTGAGTGCAGGAAGCCTGAGTCATCCACAGAGCACTGTCAGGGCAGCCGTCAACAGCAGTTAACAAAAAGAAACATTCAGGGCTAAAAGTAACAATACCATCTCACCTCACAAGCAGGCTTTAATCAAATCTGTTAGAAATTATTCAGTTGCACCGCACACTGTCTTCTAAGCCTATTTAGAGGTTCCTTTCCAGACTGACCAGTTTACCTCCCTTTTCCTGCCAGTTGCATCCGAACACTATCATACTAGTGGTAAATGTAAACTCTTATATCTTCAGTGTTAGTTTTTTTACTTAGAAGGTCCCAAAGGTGAGATCTTTTAGCTATGCCAGTGCTTTTTAGGTCTCGCTGAGCCAGTGCGCATGCGCTGCTTAGAGAGCATTTAGTATACAGGTTTTCAAAGTGCCACCCAGGCCTAAAGCTTGAGTGCACAATGGCGTACACGTGCACAGCTGCTGCTCGCACTCCCTTCTCCCTTCTCCCCCTCCCTTTTCGTCAGCTTTAATCAGGCTCCTCTGCTGCTGGCATTCCCCCCGTCCTTCTCGCCCAGCCCGTCTTGTCACCTCTGCTTGCACTCACCCCTCCTTTCTCCCCTTTCGGCCGATTTGATGTTCTCAGTGAGCCGCGCGGCCAATGCTTGTTTGCATTTGGATTTACTCTCGAACCCCTGACCTCTCTGTAAAAGCTTCCTTAATAACATCTTACAATTTGTTGCAATTAAGAAAAAAACAACGGTCATCTAGATTCAAAGTCGCAAGCGTAATGGTTTTTAAATCCAATCGTGAGAAAAATGGTGCATCTATTTTGTCCGTTCAAGGAAGAGGGGAATACTCTGACAATTCCATTGGTTCCCAAAATATACCAGATTGCTTCCCAATTGTCTCTGGCCTTTAACTTTTGCCTTATAACATGCGCATATTTGTACTCACCTTTTATTTAACTGGGAAAGAAATGACAGTATCTTACTGTCGGAAGTATATCTTATTTACCAGCCTCGGAAATGTTCCTCTTGTATTTATTACGAGGGATATGTGTAGCTGCAGAGTTACAATTACTCGCTAGTGGTTTGAATGCAGAAATCTGCTTAACTCTCATCAAATCGAATGTAACCAAAATCACACACAACCACAACCACACACAACCACAACCACACACAACCCCATGAACACACAACCACACACACACAACCACACACACAATAACACAAACACACAACCACACACAACCACAACTACACACACAACCACAACAACACACAACCACACCCACAACCACACACAACCACACACACACACAACCACACACACAATAACACAAGCACACACACAACCACAACAACACACAAGCACACCCACAACCACACACACAACCACAAGCACAAACAACCACACACACAATCACCCCCACACACACAATCACACACACCCACGCTCCCACACACACACAACCACACACACACAACCACACACACACAACCACACAGACACACAACCACACACCCACAACCACAAGCACAAACAGCCACATACACAACCACACACACACACAACCACACACACACAACCACACAAACACACAACCACACACACACAACCACATCACACAACCACAACAACCCACACAACCACAACAACCCACAACCACACCCACAACCACACACACAACCACAACCACACACACACACACAACCACACACACACACCAACACACACACACCAATACACACACACAACCACAACCACACACACACAACCTCTCACACACAACCACACACACAACCACAAACACACACACACAATCACACCCACACCCACACACACACATACACAACCACAAGCACACACAGCCACACACACAACCACACACGCACACACAACCACACACACACAACCACACACACACACAAACACACAACCACACACACACACAATAACACAAACACACAACCACACACAACCACAACTACACACAGAACCGTAACACACAACCACAACCACACAGAACCACACACACACACCCACACACACACAACCACACACACACAATAACACAAACACACATCCACACACACAACAACACACAGCACAACTACATACACAACCACAACAACACACACACACACACAACCACAACAACACACAACCACACACACAATCACCCACACACACACAACCCCCCCCACACACACACTCCCACACACACACAACCACACACACACAACCACACACACACACAACTACAGCCACAAATACACAACCACACACACACACACACAACCACAAGCACAAACAGCCACACACACAACCACACACACACAACCACACACACAACCACACACAAACACACAACCACACACACACAACCACACACACAACCACAACTACACACACAACCACATCACACAACCACACACACAGCCACAAGCACACACAACCACACACACAATCACACACACACACAATCACACACACAACCACAAGCACACACAAGCACACACAACCACACACACAATCACACACACACAACCACACACACACAACCACAATCACACACAACCACACACACACACACAACCACACGCACACACACCCACACACACACACACACTCCCACACACACACAACCACACACACACAACCACACACACAACCACACACACAAAACCACAAGTACACACAGCCACACACACAACTACACACACACACAACCACACAACCACAAACACACACACAACACCACACACATAAACAAACACACAACCACACACACACACAATAACACAAAAACACAACCACACACAACCACAACTACATACAGAACCACAACAACACACAACCACAACCACACACACACCCACAGAACCACACACACACCCACACACACATACACAACCACACACACACACACACAATAACACACACACATCCACACACACAACCACACACAACCACAACTACATACACAACCACAACAACACACAAACACACACAACCACAATAACACACACAACCACACCCACACACACAAACACACACACACAACCACACACACAACCACACACACACACAACCACACACACACAAAACCACACACACAACCACAACCACACACAACCACACAAACAAGCACAACTAAACACACACAACCACACACACACACACAACCACACACACTCACAGACAACCCCACACACACACAACCACACAACCACACTGTTAGAATTGGGGGTCTCTAGTTGGCACAGGTAGGTACTTGTGACAAATAGGGGCCCTCTCCTCTAGTCAGGGTAAGGGGGTACACTCCTAAAATAACCCCTGCTCACACCCTTGGTAGCTTGGCACGAGCAGACAGGCTTATCTCAGAGGCAGTGTGTAAAGCATTTGTGAACACATACAGTAATCAAGTGACAACACTACAAATGGCCACCACACAGGTTGTATATTTATAAAAATAAGTATCTTTTATATAGAGTTACCACAAGACCATAAACAACAGAAATAATCCACAATACTTTTAGAAATCAAGAGTTCTTGTTAAAAAGGCTTAAATCAAATCGAATCGGTAGCCCTGTCCGGCTACAGCGTTGCTGAAATAACACAGAGTCGAACAAATTCAGTGGACCGCATTGGTCCGGGCCCACTCAAATGGCGACAGACTCGGTCACAGTACCTTTTACTTGAGGCCTTTGTCGCGGTGCAGAAAAGAAAGCGTTGCAGGACGCGTTGTCCCTCGATGCGGTGCAGGCAACGTCCCGTTGACGGAGTCGGTGGATCCGAGGTGTACGTTGCAGGGCGAGACAGTGCTTCGATGTGGTGCTTGCAGCTTGCGGCGACAGAGCCGGATGGCGGGATGGCGGGAGCTGACGTCGATCAGTCTGGACAGCGGTACGAGTCAGGCAGTGCATCGCAAAGGGTGCGAGCGGTGCCCAACTCCGATGCTTTCACAGGACTCGAAATCAGCAACAGTGATCGTGTCGGTCAGACCACTTCGATTTGGTGTAGCGAGACGTTGCACGTTGCGGTGTCCACAAGTCACGGCGCAGGCAACGGCTCGGTGACGGCGTCAGGACGGAGTCGGTGAGCTCAGAGCTTGCGTTGTTCGATGCGGACGTTGTTTGATGCGGTGCCTACAGGACACCGGGCCGGTCGTGAGAGTTGGTCACAGCTCCCTGCCTCTGTAGCCACTGAAACAGCGTTTCCAGCAGCAATCCACAAAGGCTGGTGAAGTCTACTGGTCCTGAGACTTCAGCTCTTTTCCAAGCCCTTGGAGATCCTTCACAAGTTGAAATAAAGCACACAAAGTTCCTTTCTTCTTCCCTTGGCAGTCAGGCAACCACTGCAGGCCAATCCCCCAAGCAGCACTTCAGCTTAGGGATAGTCTCTCCTCGGTTTCTTCAGGTTCCTCTCCTCAGCAAAGGGTTCTTCTTGTAGTCCAAAAGTGATCTAATTTCTTGGGATCATGGTTCCAATATTTATACCCCAAAATCCTTTGTCCTCTTAGGGCAGAGGGGCCTTTGCCCAGTCCAAACCAGTTCTGGAGCACTCTGTTGACATGATTCCCTTTCTCCTTTCACAGTGCAGGGCAGAGACATCAGGCGCACCACAGGGGTGGAGCCAGCACTTTTTGGGGCAGGCACTGTCCTATTCAGGTCCCAGGTGCAACTCCTCCCTCCCTTCTAGATGCAGATCTCTCTATTCTGCCCTGTGCTGACTCACCCTGTCTCCGGGAATTCCCCAGCCCCCTGGAATTCACCAGCCCCTGTCACTCAAGGAATACACAGCCTAGCAAAGGCAGGCCTGGATAGTTAGACAAGAAAATACCTACTTTCCAAAAGTGGTATTTTCAAACACAGAAAGTTAAAACCAACTTCACTAAAAGATGTATTTGATCATTCTGAGTTCAGGCATACTAAACTCGAATTTCCACCATGTTCCCTGAGTCAGTTAGGATTATAAAATGTAATAATCTAACTGCCCATTTTGGCCTATGGAGAACAGGTAGCCTTGCAATAGTGAAAAACGAAAATGGCTGTAATTCACTATTAGGACATGCCACATACACCAAGGCATGTCCTACCTTATACCTACAATGCACCCTGCCCTTGGGCCTACTATAGGGGTGTCTGATATGAAGAAAAGGGAAGGTTTAGGGACTGGCAAGTGGGTGCACTTGCCCGGTCAACATGGCAGTAGCAGACTGCACACAGGCTCTGCAATGGTAGGCCTTAGACACATTTTGCAAGGCTGCTTCTGTGGGTGGCACAACCGGTGCTGCAAGCCCCCCAGCAGCATTCGGATTTACAATCCCTGGGCACACTCAGTGCACTGTACTAGGGTCTGACAAGTAAACCAAACAAGCCAATCATGGAATCACTAATCCATACATCAATTTACAATAGGGAGCACTTGCACTGTGGCACTGGACAGCAGTGGCACAGTGCCCAAAGCATCAAACACCAGCAAAAACACATGAGGCAACAGCAAAAAATGAAAGGTGGACCCACGCCAATGGTGCCAGGTCTAACACACACACACACAACCACACACACACACACACACAACACACACACACACAACCACAAACAGTTGTTTGGGCTATCAGAATAAATACGCTGTCACCAAACACTATGAACACCTCTGGAAAGTTTGGGAAGTCACCCCCAACTTTGAAACCACGTGTTGTTGCAGAGTGTGTGCTGTACACATGGCAATACCTTGACACAGTGGACTATTGCAAGGAATGCTTTGAGCCTCGGAGGCTGACAAACCTCATTCTGTGCATTAGTTCACCCCGTCTTGGCGCTGCATGAAAACTGGGTGCCCACTGTCCAGCATGTAGTGAGACATTGTGATCGGGGCTGGAGATGCTATTTAGAAATCTGCTTAGAACATTGTGTTTCATTTAGGACATTAAACATAAAGGCGCACTGGCAATGCTGATAAAATGGATTTCATTTTGAGTACTGACTAAAACTTTAAAAAAGCCTGCAGTACTGAAACAAGCATTTGCAATGCAATAGGTCTCGCATTTGCAAAAGTTTAAGCTATTGGCATTGTTTCTGACAATGCCTTTTTGATCTATTATATAAAGCAAACACATAAATAAATGCCATTATCATTTACAATGCCAATAGCTAGTGTTGCATTATTATTAGCACTGCCAACTGCTCACACTTTTATAATGCGAGACCTATTGCATTGCAAATGCTTTTTATTCTGTGCTGCAGAACGATACCTAGCGAAGTCACAGGTAAGTTTTGCACGCATTATGTGTTACTGTTGTTTTCCTTACCGGACTTGCACAAGCAGTCTTGTTTTCTCTTAGGGGACCTTACAGCTCTGTTCAGAGGGCGTTGGTCCAGAAATGGGACTTTGCAATCTCTCTCACATCGATTTTTGCCCCGCACGGCTGCCGCTTTGCATGTTCATCACTTTTGGCCTCGGGTGGCCCGTGGTTACATGAGCGTCTACTTTGGCTTCTTGTTTTCTCCCCTTCCAAAATCCACAACAGCCCGTGTTCAGAGTCAGTGTTTTATGCTCAAGGATGCTTCCTGCATCTCGCGGGTCCCACAAGTTTTCGGGGGGCTGCGAGAGTTGGTTGCATAGAAACGGGAGAGATGCAGGAAGCACCCATATTGTGGATTTTCACGCCGGCAATGGGGTCCACGTCTGACAGCTCTGTGGGGTTGTCAACTTTGGCAGCGCTACGTCGCCTGATTAATGAGGTGGCTGAGGCTGCTTTTCAAGCCTGGGAATCCAAGGGGCCTCCTGCAAAGGTTCCATGGGCAAACCCCACTGTGGACATAGAAGACCCTGATGAGGAGGAGGGGAGATGGGGTTGCTTTGTGCAGGGAACTGAGCTCTCTGGCCTTTCTGGGTTTTCTATGCCTGTAGGGTCAGAGTTGGGGGATTATTTTCTTACACAAAACCAGCGCCCTGACACTGCCTCTTGGCCCTTTCACACTGCTGTTCGCAAAGTGCTTTCCCGTGAGTGGAAGGAGATTGACAAGGCTGCGTTCACTTGATTTCTCATCAAGCAGTATGTTTTGGAGGGATTTTGCAAGGAATTCCCGCAATCAGTCAAGGTGGATAACCCAATGGTTGGCCTGTCTTCACAGGGCATGATGCTTTCACAGGGCATGGGGCTTTCACAGGGCGCCCTTCCTTCTGACCCGGTGGATAAGAAGATGGAAGGGGCAGTGAAGAGGTCTTACGCCGCTTCCAATTTTTCCATCAGGGCAACGGTCTTTGCGAATTATATGGTTCAATCACCATTGAAGGATTTCCAGTTTCTGGCGCAGCAGATGATGAGGGAGGGGATACTTCATCTCTGCTGGCTCTGATGGAACTCCAGGTCTGCTAAACCTCATTCGATAAGTTGTATTCAATGGAAGCTGCGTCAGGGTCTTCCATTGCTGCATGTCACCATATACGGATGAGGGCGTGGAAGGTGAGCAGTCTATATATCGACTTTTTAATATCGAGGGACATAAATATCGAGTCAAAAATATCGAATGTCCAAAATATCGAAATAGTTAATATCGATGTGAAAAATATCGTTTTTTTTTTTTTACTTATATGTCGATGTAAGTAATATCGTTCGTAATAATATCGACATGTGAAAATATCGTTATTGTCTAATATGAGAAATATTTATATTGTTTTAGGGGCGGGATGTTGGGTTATAGGGGATAAGGGTGGGGAGTGTTTTAAAAAAGTTAATTAATTTTTTTAATATATTGTAAAATTTAATTATTAAATTTAATTTAAAATGTGAAATGTATATTTAATTTTAGGAGCGGGATGTTGGTTTATAGGGGATAAGGGTGGGAAGTGTATTAAAAATGTTTATATATTGTTTGAATTTTTTGAAAAATTATTTAGAAATTGTAAATTAAATTTAGAATTTTAAAAATAATTTTAGGAGCGGGATGTTGGTTTATAGGGGATAAGGGTGGGAAGTGTTTTAAAATTTTTTATATATTTGTAAATTTTTAAAAATAATTTTCTAGAAATTCTAAATTAAATTTAGAATTTTATAAAAAAAATTAGGAGCGGGATGTTGGTTTATAGGGGATAAGGGTGGGAAGTGTATTAAAAATGTTTATATATTGTTAGAATTTTTTTGAAATTTATTTAGAAATTGTAAATTTAATTTATAATTTTAGAAATAATTTTAGGAGCGGGATGTTGGTTTATAGGGGATAAGGGTGGGAAGTGTTTTAAAAATGTTTATATATTATTTAATTTAAAAAAAAAAAAAATTTAGAAATTGTAATTTAAAATTTGCATTTTAAATAAAATTTTAGGAGCGGGATGTTGGTTTATAGGGGATAAGGGTGGGAAGTTTTTAAAATTTTTTTATATATTATTTAATTTAAAAAAAAAAAAAAAATTAGAAATTAAAATTTGCATTTTAAATAAAATTTTAGGAGCGGGATGTTGGTTTATAGGGGATAAGGGTGCGAAGTGTTTTAAAAATGTTTATATATTATTTAATAAAAAAAAAAAAAAATTTGAAATTGTAAATTAAAATTTGCATTTTAAATAAAATTTTAGGAGCGGGATGTTGGTTTATAGGGGATAAGGGTGGGAAGTTTGTAATTTTTTTTAATATATTTGTTAATTTTTTATTAAAAATATTTATAAATAGGAAATAAATTTTCGATTTTTACAAATATATTTCGGAGCGGGATGTTGGTTGATAGGGGATAAGGGTGGGAAGTGTTGTAAAAATGTTTATATATCTGTTAATTTTAAAAAAAATTAATTTAGAAATTTTAATTTTTTTTTAGAATGTTACAAATAATTTTAGGAGCGGAATGTTGGGTTATAGGGGATAAGGGTGGGAAGTTAATTTAACATGTTTATATATTGTTATTTTAAAAAATATTAATATTTAGAAAATTTAAATTTATTTTTGAATTTAACTAATCCCATAATTAAATATAGATTTCAGTCAGAGTATTAAATTAATTAAGTTCACTGTCCAGCATTTATTTTAATTTAATATAGAATGGAGTGGGAATAGTAAATTAATTTAGTTCAGTGTCCAGCACATACTGTAATTAAATATAGGTTGGAGTGAGAATAGGAAATTCATTAAGTTAAGTGTCCAGCACTTATTTTAATTTAATATAGACTGGAGTGGGAATAGTAAATTAATTTAGTTCAGTGTCCAGCACCTACCTTAATTTAATATAGGTTGGAGTGAGAATAGTAAATTAATTAAGTTCAGTGTCCAGCACTTATCTTAATTAAATACAGAGTGGAGTGGGAATAGTAAATTAATTAAGTTCATTGTCCAGCACCTACTGTAATTTAATATAGTTTGGATTGAGAATAGTAAATTAATAAGTTCAGTGTCCAGCACTTATCTTAATTAAATATAGATTGGAGTGGGAATATTAAATTGATTTAGTTCAGTGTCCAGCACATACTCTAATTAAATGTAGGTTGGAGTGAGAATAGTAAATTAATTAAGTTCAGTGTCCAGCACTTATTTTAATTTAATATAGACTGGAGTGGGAATAGTAAATTAATTTAGTTCAGTGTCCAGCACCTACCCTAATTTAATATAGGTTGGAGTGAGAATAGTAAATTAATTAAGTTCAGTGTGCAGCACTTATCTTAATTAAATATAGAGTGGAGTGGGAATAGTAAATTAATTAAGTTCATTGTCGAGCACCTACTGTAATTTAATATAGTTTGGAGTGAGAATAGTAAATTAATTAAGTTCAGTGTCCAGCACTTATCTTAATTAAATATAGATTGGAGTGGGAATTTTTAATTAATTTAGTTCAGTGTCCAGCACATACTCTAATTAAATATAGGTTGGAGTGAGAATAGTAAATTAATTAAGTTCAGTGTCCAGCACTTATTTTAATTTAATATAGACTGGAGTGGGAATAGTAAATTAATTTAGTTCAGTGTCCAGCACCTACCCTAATTTAATATAGGTTGGAGTGAGAATAGTAAATTAATTAAGTTCAGTGTCCAGCACTTATCTTAAGTAAATATAGAGTGGAGTGGGAATAGTAAATTAATTAAGTTCATTGTCCAGCACCTACTGTAATTTAATATAGTTTGGATTGAGAATAGTAAATTAATTAAGTTCAGTGTCCAGCACTTATCTTAATTAAATATAGATTGGAGTGGGATTAGTAAATGAATTCAGTTCAGTGTCCAGCACATACTCTAATTAAATATAGGTTGGAGTGAGAATAGTAAATTAATTAAGTTCAGTGTCCAGCACTTATTTTAATTTAATATAGACTGGAGTGGGAATAGTAAATTAATTTAGTTCAGTGTCCAGCACCTACCCTAATTTAATATAGGTTGGAGTGAGAATAGTAAATTAATTAAGTTCAGTGTCCAGCACTTATCTTAATTAAATATAGAGTGGAGTGGGAATAGTAAATTAATTAAGTTCATTGTCCAGCACCTACTGTAATTTAATATAGTTTGGAGTGAGAATAGTAAATTAATTAAGTTCAGTGTCCAGCACTTATCTTAATTAAATATAGATTGGAGTGGGAAGAGTAAATGAATTCAGTTCAGTGTCCAGCACATACTCTAATTAAATATAGGTTGGAGTGAGAATAGTAAATTAATTAAGTTCAGTGTCCAGCACTTATTTTAATTTAATATAGACTGGAGTGGGAATAGTAAATTAATTTAGTTCAGTGTCCAGCACCTACCCTAATTTAATATAGGTTGGAGTGAGAATAGTAAATTAATTAGGTTCAGTGTCCAGCACTTATCTTAATTAAATATAGAGTGGAGTGGGAATAGTAAATTAATTAAGTTCATTGTCCAGCACCTACTGTAATTTAATATAGTTTGGATTGAGAATAGTAAATTAATAAGTTCAGTGTCCAGCACTTATCTTAATTAAATATAGATTGGAGTGGGAATATTTAATTAATTTAGTTCAGTGTCCAGCATATACTCTAATTAAATATAGGTTGGAGTGAGAATAGTAAATTAATTAAGTTCAGTGTCCAGCACTTATTTTAATTTAATATAGACTGGAGTGGGAATAGTAAATTTATTTAGTTCAGTGTCCAGCACCTACCCTAATTTAATATAGGTTGGAGTGAGAATAGTAAATTAATTAAGTTCAGTGTCCAGCACTTATCTTAATTAAATATAGAGTGGAGTGGGAATAGTAAATTAATTAAGTTCATTGTCTAGCACCTACTGTAATTTAATATAGTTTGGAGTGAGAATAGTAAATTAATTAAGTTCAGTGTCCAGCACTTATCTTAATTAAATATAGATTGGAGTGGGAATAGTAAATGAATTCAGTTCAGTGTCCAGCACATACTCTAATTAAATATAGGTTGGAGTGAGAATAGGAAATTAATTAAGTTCAGTGTCCAGCACTTATCTTAATTAAATATAGAGTGGAGTGGGAATAGTAAATTAATTAAGTTCAGTGTCCAGCACTTATCTTAATTAAATATAGAGTGGAGTGGGAATAGTAAATTAATTAAGTTCATTGTCCAGCACCTACTGTAATTTAATATAGTTTGGAGTGAGAATAGTAAATTAATTAAGTTCAGTGTCCAGCAGTTATCTTAATTAAATATAGATTGGAGTGGGAATAGTAAATGAATTCAGTTCAGTGTCCAGCACATACTCTAATTAAATATAGGTTGGAGTGAGAATAGTAAATTAATTAAGTTCAGTGTCCAGCACTTATTTTAATTTAATATAGACTGGAGTGGGAATAGTAAATTAATTAAGTTCATTCTCCAGCACCTACTGTAATTTAATATAGTTTGGAGAGAGAATAGTAAATTAATTAAGTTCAGTGTCCAGCACTTATCTTACTAAAATATAGATTGGAGTGGGAATAGTAAATTAATTCAGTTCAGTGTCCAGCACATACTCTAATTAAATATAGGTTGGAGTGAGAATAGTAAATTAATTAAGTTCAGTGTCCAGCACTTATTTTAATTTAATATAGAGTGGAGTGGGAATAGTAAATTAATTTAGTTCAGTGTCCAGCACCTATCTTAATTTAATATAGGTTGGAGTGAGAATAGTACATTAATTAAGTTCAGTGTCCAGCACTTATCTTAATTAAATATAGAGTGGAGTGGGAATAGTAAATTAATTTAGTTCAGTCTCCAGCACCTACCCTAATTTAATATAGATTGGAGTGAGAATAGTAAATTAATTAAGTTCAGTGTCCAGCACTTATCTTAATTAAATATAGAGTGGAGTGGGAATAGTAAATTAATTTAGTTCAGTGTCCAGCACCTACCCTAATTAAATATAGGTTGGAGTGAGAATAGTAAATTAATAAGTTCAGTATGTAGTGGGAGTAGTATGTTAATTAAGTTTGGTAAATAGCAAATATTAGAATTAATTATAGAGTTGAATAGGAATAGTTAAATTTATTGGATTTAATTGACAAAAAATCTGTAGATTTTAGTTTGGGTTGGATAAAACATAGAAGTTATATCAGAATGCAAATTCCAAATTATTTTTAAATTAAATAGTAGATAGGAAAATAATATTTATTTTATAGTTGTTGGAATGTATATTCATTCGAGAGAAAATTTTGTTTATTATTACGCATATTTAAAGAATTACATCATTGAAATAAACATGTCTGATATATACCATACGAACTGTCTAAAGCTATCGACCTATTACCTAGATTGAACTCTGGGTCCTGCCGATTTCGTCATACTACCCCCCGTTTTGACGTGTAAATATTTCCTATTGTTGAAACTCGCCTTGAAAATCCCATGTTTGGGCGAAATGCATTGGCTGCGGATCTGGTCTCACTAAATCTTGGAATAAAGGAATTCAAGCAAATTCTCAACTACTGTGTGGATTCGAAACACAAAAGTTTATTTTGACATTAATTTACATTTCTTCCAATATGTTGCTTCTCATACTTGTGGATAATTGTTGTCTTGGTGGTCATTTGAGCAGCTGACCATTTGAGGTGGGCAATATTATCGTTACTGATAAAGTGAAAAGTCCAGGCTGAGCATTCACCTAAAACCGTGCTGCTTTAATTTCCAAACTTCCTATGTTTGTTTGGTTCTTTTATTTTGTAACCGCTCGCTGTTGTTTTGGGTTATTTTGGTCGAATCCAGGTCGCGGTTCGGAGCTGTTTCGCGTTTGAGAAGGTAAGAGTTATTTGCTTTATTATTAAATAGTTTTAAGTGTTTTGTGGAAGTAGTTATGTTGTAATAAGTGTGTATTGATTGATGTTTTAGAAGTTAGGGTGTTAGTCATAGTTTGTATACGGTTTTATCATTAACGTTGTGTTCCGTGTAAGGGTAGGCGTAGTTCACGAAGTAGCACTTCGCGAAGCTACGCAAAGTGAAGTTCGCACTACGCGAGCTACGCGTAGCACTTCGCGAACTGCGAAGTAACATGTTCGCACTGTGCAAGATGTTGTTTTCAATGATTGCACAGTGCGGACAAGCAACCGGCACTGTGCAATCATTGAAAATGGCATCTTGCACAGTGCGAGCTGTAGTTTTCTGCTGCTCGAGTAGATTTTTCCTCGAGCTGCAGCTTTCTCAACGCGAACTGGTAGTTTCTCATCGCGAGCGGTCGCGAGCATACGCGACCCCTCGCAATGAGAAACCTGACCTTCTCGCGTTGGGAATCTCGCCGGGAGGTTTATTTTCCATGCTCGCGATCGCGAACAAGGAAAAAGTCTCGCCAGGATGTCATTTTGCTTGCTCGCGGTCGCCAACTTGACGTTGAGGACCGCGAGCAAGCAAAAAATGACCGCAGCACTACGCAACACTACGCTACGCGTGTTCGCACTGTGCTACGTGCAGTTCGCGTAGTGCGAAGTAGCGCGAACTTCGCAAACTACGCGAGCGTAGCGTAGTGCTTCGCCCAGGCCTAGTTCCGTGTTTGTGGCTTTGTTAGTGTTTTGTTATTTCGGTGTGTTAAAGTTTTATAGTGTTTGAATAACGTTTGTAGTGAGGTTTGTACGTGCGTTTTGTGTGTTTGTGGGTGGGTGGGAATGTTTGTTTCTGTTTTGTAGGTTTTACGGAGAAGATATTTTCGTCGGTTTCAAACACCTTATTTTTTTTAAAGGAAGTGTGTATTAGTTGTGTTTACTAATGTTTATTTAACACTTCCTTTATTGTTCGGGTTTCCAGGAGCGGTTATTTACCTTTTTAATATTTTTCGGGATTTTCATGGTTAATGGATAGTCATTTTTTGGATACCTATGGATTTTGAACTCCCTGGATTTATTTGGAAGGAATGTTATTATCCCATTGGAGATACTACACAGGTAAGTTCATTTAAATATTTTTATTGTTGGTGGCCAAACCTTATATATTTAATATTGTTGTTGTGTACTTGGTTTGTTTAATTATGTTGTCTAAATATATGTCCATATAATTCATGTATATATTTTAGACCACATAATTAAATATGTGATTTAATAAAGTGGATTATTTATGTTGTGATAGTTGTTTTAGTAGAATTGTGGGTTAATATTTAGAAAAGGGTTTAGAAGAGAGTTTGAGCTATTATATTTAAGTACTCAAGTCCTCTTGTGGATGGGTATAGCTGTACCTGTTGTTGTAGGTAATTATACATTTGAGTAGTTTGTCTAGACTGTTTTGGTTTTAATTGTAGGACAGATTGTTGCATTCTTAATTCTTGGAAACTTTGTTCCTTTTGTATGGCAATTAGTAGTTTTTGTAGTGTTGGAGTTGTTCTCCCAGTAGAAGTTAGGAATGCATTATGCCAGCCCTCGACGGCGTTGTTAGTTTTGGCTTGTTGGTTGAGTGTACTTACATATACATTCCACCAAGGTATTTGGAACTTGGGCTGACGTCTATGGCCTGATCTGTGCAGTCTCCCCACCCAGGTATCCTCAAAATAATCTAACAGGGGAGATAACTTTACTTCATTTTGTTTGTAGAATGGACTTTCTAATAAAAGATTGTAATGTTCTGCAACATCTGTGGTTGGTACATAAGCTAGGGCTGTTAGAAGTTTTATTTGATGTGCAAAACTTATGTTAGTGGCGTATTCTACACTTAGTGAAGATTTTTGTAAATGTCTCCATATACATTGGTTAAGATGGAAGTAACATCCTTGGATAGCTGTATGGGGGTACAGTTTTAGAATGGAATTTATCATGGCTTGCTCAAAGTCTATGATAATTGTTTGAGGGTAAAAATCATTAGATTCTTGTTTTACTTTTCCTAGCATTTCATTATATGTTGTGTTTTGTTTGTTAGGTAATAGTGCATAAATTAAAGGTATGGAAGTGTTGTGATATTGACCGTGTATTGTGTAAAGCTGATAGAATGGTTTTGGGCATATTGTAAAGGTGCCATCCATCATCCATGTTTGGCATTGTTGCAGTTTAGTTATATTGTTTGCAGTAGCAAACATTATGATTCTTTTTTCTGGGCTTTTGTTATCAAAAAAAATAAAAGGTTCATTATTGTGGGTGATACTTAATTCTGGTGGAATGATGATCTCTTGAAAAGTTTTAGTGGATGGTATAGTTGTCGTGGTTGCTTTTTTGGTCCTAGCAATAGTTCTTTTTATAGAAGCAATTGATGGTAATTGGCCTCTTGCTTCTTTGGGCACTCTAGGTAATAGTTCTTTTAGGATTACACTTGTAGCAGTTTGTGAACCTGTGCTTAATTCTTTGATATTTTCAAGAGTTGATCTGACTTCTATTTCAGAGAGATTGGGTGGATGGTTATGCTCTCTTGTATATAGTACAGTTGTTTCTCTTGTTGTTGCTCGGCCGTAGCATTTGTTAGAATAATATTTAGTACACTTCCAGTTCACTTTTCGGTCCGTCTGCTTTTCTTGGGTGTGTGTGTAACCCATGTAACACAATAGGAATTTTCCTTTCTGCGAAGTTATAAATTGGGCTTCTTCTGTCATCGTGATGTGTTACAATTCTGGAAAAAATGTATATGAAAATATATGCTATAGTACTTTATATCTTTATATGAAATTAGCAAAAAAGCATTTTTTTGATATATACTTACCAAGTCTTTTTGGTTGTATTTGAATGAAGATGTTGTTTGTCGCAAAAATGTTGTTTAGTTGATTTAGTCTCTGAAAGTTAAAGAACATTTATTGTTGTGGTTGGTTTAGTTTTTTAAGTGGGGTGGTATTGCTGTTTGGTATAGACTATATTTTTATTGAAGAAACTTATTTTATTGTTTTACAAATTAACAATTCAAAAAACATTCCCCCACCTTCATCTGTCCCGGAAGTACCACACATTTATCATCAAGACCAATTATTCAGGAGAATGAACAACCTTTCCACCCAGTTCTCTACCCCCCCCTCCCCCACCACATGTCAATGTACCCCCGTCTCCTACCCCTCTTACTATGTGCCCCTCCTGCCTAATAAATAAGATGCAGTAGCCTAACCTCTCACTAAGCAAACAGAGCCTACCCTCATGCCCAGTGGTATAGACTATAGGTGTTAATTTATACAGGTTTTTTACAATTTAAAAAGAGAACATGGATTTGTTTAGGGGTTTAGGATGTTTTGGGGTTTGAGTAGGATTTAATTAATATTTTATAAAGTATTTTGATAGTATACTTACTTTTTAGTGAGTCTTTTCTGGCAATCTTCAATATTTTCTTTAGCTGTTTGGAGTAATATCTGTAGTGGAAACATAAAGAGATGGAATATATAAGTTAGTTATTTATTTGAGTAAAGATAAATTAGTGTTTTAGTTTAATTTGGCAGTTTAGTTAGAAAAGAATATTTACTTACGTTTTTAGAATAGTAATAGGATGTAGGTTTCTTCTTTTTAGTAGAGCTGCTTCTTCTTCGTTCAATGCTTTGGTTTAAGGCACCGTGGAAGACTTGTTTTAATTGGTTTATATAGTGGTTTCAAATTGTTTCTTGAATGTTATTGGTTGTTTTCTGTATGTGGCCTTTCTATTGGATGGTTTGAATTTTTTTAAGTTAATTGGTTTCCTTTTATGGAAAATGCTAAGTAAGAGTATATTTAGTTTTAAAGGAGGAGAGTTTTAAATTATGATATATAAAAAGATTGTTTATAATGTGTAGTAATTTTATTTAAATGTGTTCGAAATGCCAATGTGATAATTATTTTATTGTTTTTTTATTATGTTGTTAAATATTGAGATCGCTATAAATGTTATGTTTATGTTTAAGTAGAATCTCATTTGAAAATGTATGTTTTGGTAAAATATTGTCTTTATGTTGTTGAAAGTATTGGTTTTATTAGTATTAGAATTGTCGATATATTTAAAAAAACGATATTATTGATGTCTATATTTTGGTTATCGATATTTGTGACATGTGTCATATTTATTAACTTATGTCGATATTTAGTATTGCGATATTAATGTGTGCGATATTTGTGTGATCGATATAATTGTATTACGATATTGTAGTGTCGATATTAGTGTAGTTTTTTAAATAAGTATACAATGTCGATATTTTTGATGTCGATATATTTGTTGCGATATTTGTGTAGTTCGATAATGTGTCTGTCGATAATATGTCAGAGATCCGGCGTGGAAGACGGATGCCTCACAGAAGTCTGTCCTCTTAAAGCAGCCATTTGAGGGTTCATCGGTGGTTGGACCACAGCTCGAGGAGATGGTGAAGCAGCAGCTAAGCACAGGAAGTTGGTGGCACCCGTTCGCCCTCCCTCCAGGGGAAGAGGTTTCGGGGCAGGGGTCATGGCTTGGGGGCACCTGGTGGGGACAAATCCTGGCCTCAGTCAGCTGTTGCCTCCTCCACTCCTTCAAAGAAGTGACTATCCACCATTTTTGCTTGGAGGTTGGCTTTGCTTCTTTTGTGGCGGGGAATTTCAGATACCTGGGCAGTACAGACGGTGACCTCTGTTTACCGGATTGAATTTTCATCTCGCCCAGCCCAGGTGTTCAAGGAGACTTCTCTGCCCCAGAATCCCGTGAAGCAAGTCCGACAACTAGGTCCTTCATACCTGTGTGAACTGGCAAAGGGGTATGCCCTAGAGAATTCCAATAGAAACCCAGGTTCTGTTGTGACGGACATCAAACCTGGGCTTCTATTGGAATTCTCTAGGGCTCCTTATCGCCGCTTTAGCGGCAGGAAGCTGCCTCTAAAACGGCGATAATGTTATCGCCGTTCTTGATAATATGGCCGTTTGAATCTTGGTGCAAGGGGAAGTGTCTGTCTCCTGCTTTCTGTGAGCCTGTCAGGGCTTTAGACTTTTTAAGGGATGGTTTTGTGTTGGGTCCAATGGGCCGCTATTTTGGTCTTTAGAGGCTCAGATATCTCCCGTCTCTCCCTTAGTGGCCTCTTGCAGAGTTTTATTCTTCAGCATCCTGTCTCCTGCTCTCTGGTCCCCCTGGGATGGCCCGTTGGTGCTTCTGGCATTGACTGGTCCTCCATTTGAACTCCGTATTTCAGTTGACCTTGGGTTTCTTTCAGCTATTTTTGGTGGTGGTTTCTTCTGGTCACAGGGTTGATGAGATTGGAGATTTGCTGGCTTCTCCCACTTTTTTATGTTTCTGGGCGGACCATACGATCTTGCATCCTGGTCTGTTTCTCTTGCCCTAGTTTCACTGTCATGAAGATATTGTCCTTCCGGTATTTGTCCTGACCCGTCTTCTCCGGAGGCGGATATACTCCATTCTCTGGATGTGTTGAGAGCCCTTCACATCTACCTGGACCGCACTAGTGCTTTGAGGCAGGTGGATTCTTTCTTTGTCACCTTTGGTCTCTCTGGGAAGGGTCTGAAGCCTTCTTTGTCCACTCTGACTCGATGGGTGAAGTGTGCTATTGTCTTGTCTTACGAGGCTGCCACCGTCCTCTTTCCTCTTCTATCGAAGAGCGGTCAACTCGGGGTATTTCCTTGTCCTGGACCATGTTTATTGGTGCATCACTGCGTGACATTTGTAATGCTGCTACATGGGCCCCTTCCAACACTTTTGTTTCCCACTACTGACTACAGTTGGGGATGGCTTCGTCTGCAGAGTTTGTTGCTCGTGCTTTATCAGCCGTACAAAATCTGTGATTTGTGCTGTTGTTTTGGATTAAATATTTCAAGACGGTTGCATCATCCTTGGTTTCTGTGTGGATCAATCACCATGCGCTTGGGTATGGGCTCACGTGTAAGGAATGGGGTGGGAGGACCTAACCTTGGAGTAATGAAGATTACTGGTGAGTAAGGGGGCATTAACTGCTCGTGTGCAAGGAATGGGACAGGAAGACGGGCGAGGAGGTAATGCTCAGTTACTCACTGGTAATCTTGATTACTCCAAGGCTAAGTTCCATTCTTGAGCCCGTCCCTCCCTCCCAGGTTTCTGTGTATGGTGATTGTTCAGTGTTTTCTTTGGTATTCTCAGACTGTCCTGGTGACGTGCTTCCCCCTTTATGCATGCTGGGTAGGTAGCGCCATATTGGGGGAAGTATTTTGACCTCAGCTGGGTGATGGTTTCTGTGGAGCAGGTGAACTGCTCATGTATAAGGAATGGAACGGGAAGACTTGGACTCAGTAAGGAAGATTACCGGTAAATAACCGGGCATTAACTGCATGTGTGAGGAATGGAACAGGAACACCTGGACTCGGAGTAATGAAGATTACTGGTATGTAACCGAGGTTTAACTGCTCATATGTAAGGAATGGAACGGGAAGACCTGGACTTGGAGTAATGAAGATTACCGGTGAGTAACCGGGCATTAACTGCATGTGTGAGAAATGGAACTGGAACACCTGGACCCAGAGTAATGAAGATTACTGGTGAGTAACCGGGCATTAACTGCATGTGTAAAATAAGCTAACAAGAACACCAACCAAAAACCAAGCAAAATAAGGTGAAGGTTAAGGGGGAAATCAGGGGAAGGGGAGGGAGAGACTGAGTGCTTTTTAAGTAACAAAACATCATGCTAAGGAAATAAACCGAGCCAGATTTACCCACAGAGTTGGGCTGTGCCATGTGCAGAAGAGAACATGAGATGGTCTTGCTCCCAGAAGGGGAGGAGCTTGACCCAGCGCCATCTTCTTTTAGGTATCGAGGGGCCATGGAGCACTAAATCCATTATCAGTCAGATTTGGCACTTAGCGCCTCACCCAAGAGTGAATATAGTGTTTATGCTCTTAAAAACATTTTTGCTACCATTCACGAAAGGGAAGGGGTCCCGTTTGCGAATGAGTTACCACCTCCTTCAAGGAGTTGGTAAAGTGTGAATGTTTTTGACTGCATTTCAGTTGCAAAACATTCAGACTAACAATCAATCAGTAATTGAGATGCGCGCTACTCACACTTGAGGGTCTCAAGGTGCTGGTGGGGGAGGAGGGGGAGCAGCTTCAGTCAGTCAAAGAGCCAGGTCTCGAGGGTCTTCCTGAAGATGTGCAGAGTGGGGGCACGTCTGATGTCGATCGGGAGCTTGTCCTAGGTCTTAGCCGTGATGTAAGAGAAGGCTCTTCCACCTGTTGCTCTGTGGATGCTCGGGGTTTCAGCAAAGGTGAGGTCGGCGGATCGGAGGTTTCTCTTGGGTATGTAGAAGGAGATTCTTTCATTGAGATATTGGGGTCCGGTGTTGAGGAGGCATTTGTAGGCGTGGGTGAGTATATTGAAATTTACTCTCTTCTCAACAGGGAGCCAGTGGAGGTCTCGCAGGTGATGGGTGATGTGTTTGTGTCGAGGGATGCCGAGGATGAGTTTGGCTGTGGTGTTCTGTATGGTCTGGAGTTTGCGGAGCAGAGATTTGTTGATCCTAGCATAGAGGGCGTTTCCATAGTCCAGTCTGTTGGTTATAAGTGTGTGGGTGCCAGTCTTTCTTGATTCAGAGGGACCCATTTGAACGTCTTGGAGAGGGTGTTGAAACAGGTGGAGGCGAGTCAAGGAGAGGGAGGAGTCAAGTATGATGCTGAGGTTCTGTGCGTGTTCTGTGGGGGTGGAGGGCTGCCGAGGGCGTTGGGCCAGCAGGTGATGCCGCATGCAGAGGGGAGGGTCCAAGGACGAGGACTTCTGTCTTCTCCGAGTTGAGCTTTGTGCAGCTGCTGCTCATCCAGGATGCGACGTCCTTCATTCCTTACTGGAAGCAGAGTCTGGTGGTGATGGGGTCCTTGGTGAGGGAGAGGATGAGCAGGGTGTTGTCGGCGTAGGATACTATGCTGAGTCCATGCTGTCTGACGATGGCAGCGAGGGGGGCCATGTAAATGTTGAAGAGCATAGGGCTGAGTGACGATCCTTGAGGTACTCCGCAGTTGACCTCTGTGGGTTCGGAGAGGAAGGGTGAGAGTCTGATTGTTTTGGTTCTGCCGGTGAGGGAGGAGCGGAGCCAGTCAACGGCGGTTCCCTGTATGCTGGCGTTGTGGAGTCTGGCGGTTAGTGGGTGGTGGAAGATGGTGTTGAAGGCTGCAGAGAGGTTGAGTAGGATCAGGGCTGTGGTGTGGCCTTGGTCGAGGAGAGTGCGGATGTCATCTGTAGAGGCGAGTAGAGCGGTCTCGGTGTTGTGGTTGCTGCGGAATCCGGATTGGGAGGGATCGAGGATGGAGTTCTCTTCGATGAAATTTGTTAGTTGGACGTTGGCGGTCTTATCAGTGACTTTGGCCGCAAAAGGGAGGAAAGAGATGGGTCGTAGTTCTTGAGCTATTTTGGATCTGCTGAGGGCTTCTTGAGTCGGCGCTTGACTTCTGAGCGTTTCCAGTTGTTGGGGAATGTGCCGGTTTCGAATGTGGTGTTGATGGTGCATTGTAGCTCCAGTGCGATGGTGCCGACCGCTCTATGGGAGATGTGCGGAGGGCAGGGGTCCGTGGGGACTGCTGAGTGAATGCCTTTCATGGTTCATGCGGTGTCTTCGGCAGTGACTGCGGTCCAATAGGAGATGGTGGACTGTCTGGTGTTGCTGGAGAAGGGAGTGGTTTCGGAGTCAGGTGTCAGATCGTTGAAGTTGTCTTAGAGGGACTTGATTTTGAGATGGAAGTAGGAGCCGAGTTTCTTGCAGACGTCCTGGGATAGAGTGATGTCCGAGGTTTCGCTGGGGACTTTGGTGAATTGCTGGATGATGCTGAAGAGTTCCTTCGAGTTGCTCGAGTGGGCGAGGATCTTGTTCTAGATGAAGGTCCTTTTGGTGGGTCTGATGAGATGGTGGTATTCTGTCATTGCGTTCCTGTATGTGGTGCGGTCTTCCGTAGTTTTTCTTTTTCTCCAATTCTTCGCGAGACTTCTGCAGGTGTGTCTAGATTTTTGGAGGTCGGCGGTGAACCCGGTGGCCTTCCTGGGTCACTGTCTGCCGGGGTTGCAGAGGGGGGTGAGCTCATCTGCGCAGTTGGTGATCCATCTGTGAAGTTCTTTGGCTGCGAGGTTGGCATCGGTCGAGGTGGGGGGCATTGCGGTTGAGGGTGGAATTGAGGTGCTCCTCCGTGACCTTGATCAAGTTTTTTCATGGCAGGCAGGGTGTAGGTTTGGGGCGGTGAGTTTATCGATGCCGAAGTGTACACAGTGGTGGTCTGTTCAGTGCGATTTGGTATTAAGAAGGGATGCCCTACACATGCCCCTTCCTAATACCAAATCGCAAAAGCAAAATGTGATTCGGTAGCAAGTTACCAAGTTGCATTTTGCCTTTGGTACAGGGTAAAAAGCGTTTTTGCTGTCGCAAACGGACTGATGGGCCATTTGCAAATGGAAAACTGCTTTGTAAATCTGCCCCCCTGTTCCTGTCGGAAGCCTCGCTGAGCTGCTTGTCTTCAATGGCATGCCAAGGAGGAGGGCGTGGGGACCATGAGCGCTTGGGGGTGCAGGCCTTTGTGGTGGCCCTGTGGGACCCATGCGTACATCTACTGTGGTGTGGGACCAAGAAGTATAGTGGTGATGGAGACATGGGGCTTGCACTGAGATAGCTCACTTGATTTTCAATACTGGAACGGACGTGGCTATCGCACCCATATCAGGAGCTGCCCAGGAGCTCTGTTTAGGACTGGCAGTCTGGGAGCGAGGTGATGGATGGGTTTGCATCCTAATAATGTGAAGTGACAGGGTGGTGCCAGGACGTGTGCGCAGGTATCATCATGTGAAGTGACAGGGCAGCACTGGGACATGTGCTCAGGTATCATCATGTGAAGTGACAGGGCGGTGCTGAGACGTGTGCTTAGGTATTATCATGTGAAGTGACAGGGCGGTGCTGGGGCGTGTGCTCAGGTGCTGTGTGATATACAATAACAGTGCTTCTCTTTGCGTTTCCTTACTACATGGAAACATGTATTTAGGAGTAAGATACAAACTGACCGCAACCTATGGTGAGTCCATGTGGGCCGGTCCATGCCTCTCCCTGCTCGGCTTTTATGTTGCCTTCTCACACCTGAGATGTAATCCATGCGTGCTGATCTGGCAGCACCTCAGGCTGTTATCACGCTACAGCATTTGGCAGAAATCCTGAGAGGTGCTCGTGCATGTCATGGGGGAAAGCAAGCACTTGAGAGTGAGTGGTGCACAAAAGTGATGGGACTTGCTGGTAGTGACAGTAGCAACACTACAACACAAGGCAGTCCTGGGTTTCATGGAAGGAATGAAATCGCTACTGCTTAATCTAAAACTTAACCTTTCTGCCAGAAGACTGACACTGACACAGTTCCTCGACTACATGAAGGCGAGAATGGACCTGCAGGCGACCAGACTGGATCCATGAATAGCCAATCTCGAAGGTGGATCCCAAACCTTAAAAGGCCAACTTTGAAAAGTCAGTGGTTCAATTTAGTGCCAGGTGTGAAGATCTTGGTGTAACAATGTGTGCATCCTGGGCATAGCTGAGTCCACCTCGATAGACAAAACTGCACCTTTTGTTGCATCTTTGTTCTCCAACCTCAATGGCAGGGACTGCTTCTAGCAATGTTTTACTGGGAAATATTCATAGATATCTGATGGGTTACACCCTCACACATGTGGCGGAGATCCTGTGTTTTACTGTGGAAATATACATAGATATCTGATGGGTTACACCATCACAAATGTGCAGGTGATTTATACCCTATGGCATGTCCCGTCTACCTACCTCTAAATTAAGCCCTTAGTCCTGAATATGGCCATGGATCGGAGCTCACTTGAAAATTAATGCTCCAGGCTGTCATTTTTCCTGGATTTCATGAAAGAAGTTTGGGAGACGAGTAAGGCCTTACTGAACCAAATACGGTCCTTTACAATGCTGGGTTTGACTATGCCGTGCTGTACAAACTTAAAGTAAACTTTGAAAGGCGAGTCCACTGCTTTTTAAACCTAGATGACACCTTTAAAGTCTGAAAAAAATTGTATAAAAAAAAAGTGCCACACAGCACCTGCAAGCTCTCAGCAGAGGTCTCAAGTAAGGGAGGGCTGAATATTCCATTCAAGCCAATGATTTTGTGGAATTTTGGTCAGTCCACGTTACTCTTCAATGTGGTGCTCCAGTCAAATTCTGCCAATCGCCGCATGGTAGAATTTTTCACCCGCCAGGCTCCAGATAATGTGAGAGGAGGGCAATCAGCATAGAGATAGGACTGCCACAATACACACTCTGCCTGGGAAGAAAAATAGAGATAGGACTGCTAAGAAAGTATTTGACTGAATTTACAGTGGAAGAAAGACTCTACTTGAGCATACATCTTCTTCAATAAATATTTAAGATAATTATTTTAGATTGTTAATTTATTTTTTATTTTTTAGTTTGCTATTTAGTATATTGTGGTAATTTGTTATTTTCTCTTCCTTTTTTGGAATGGGTGATCAAGGCATGCTGCTCCGCCTAGTTTTTTTGGTTTCACCTGGGGAGCCTCTCATACCATGGAAACGCTGGAAAAATATCTTCTTTACCTATATGTTGGCGAATGGTGGAGATCAATATTGACCACTAAGGAGACAAGCAATTTTGCTTCATCATTTAGGTACTGAAGGGAGGAGGATTTACGATGACTTACCAGAAGTTTCTCTTGGTACAGGGGATGGACAACCCATAAATTTGTATGAAATGTCTCTGTAGATGTTGGAAAAACATTTTTCTCCTAAAGTAAGTGTAGTCGTTGAAAGACATACATTTTTCTGTTGTACAAAAAGCCACGATGAAGACATTATGACATATGTTGCTGCTTTAAGGGGCTTGGCAGTATCATGCGAGTTTCAAAATGTGTCTGAGGCCTTAATTCGTGATCAAATTGTAAGGTGTACCAATAATAGAAAAGTGAAAAAAGGCTCTTGTCTATTGATCTTACCTTGGAAGAATCTATACAAATAGCAAGAAGCATGGAGCATACCGCGGTTTGGATGAAGGAGATAGACATGTCTAAGCCCAGTGTTAAGAATACTGAGACAGAGACAGCTACGGCGGCAGTGGAAGAAGTTAAGTTCAAGCAACCCTTCAAAACTGAGGAATTTGGGGGTAGTAAAACAGAAGATAAGAGAAAAATAACTTGTTACAGATGCGGCTGTCACGGTCATATTGCTTCCAGTTTTGCTTGTGGTGAAAGGAATGTCACATGCAGGGCCTGTGGGGGAAGAGGTCATTTGGCTAAATTCTGTAGCTCAAAAGGGAGAATGCAAGATGCTAGTGTGAAAGTTGTAGAGAGTTCAAAAGAACTCCAAGAAGAAACTACAGTGACAATAAATCAAAAAAAAATTCTGTAGTTGTGGAAAACGACAACGTGTCAAGACTAATGATGGAAATCTCAGGGCTATTAGAAAAAGCATATTGTAATATCACCTTAGGGACTGTTCAAATCAAAGTCTTGGCAGTCACAGGAAGTTTGCTCCCTTTAATATCTAAAGACACCTATGTTGATGATGTTAAGGGTCGAATTAATGACTTGCAGTGCACAGATGTCAAAGGGGTGGGATGAGGTGGTAGAAGGATTAATATCATAGGTATAAGGTGTATGGATATTAATTTTAAGCAAAATGGTGACCATGGGAGAGTGTAAGTAACGGAGGAGGGCTCAAATCTTTTAGGGTGGCGCAACCAGAAATATTTGAACATTGTTCTCGATCCCAATGCTGTGGAGCAAGTAATATGTATTCAGACAAAGGTCTACAAAGCTGTTTTTAATTTACCAAAGTCCGCCGCTCCAGCTCAGGTTCGGCTGGAATTCGGCCTTCAGAATCAGAAATTCCGGAGCATGAGTGGCTTCGTGAAACTATGCCACAAATTTCGTGCATCTGAGCCGGGGTCATTGAACAATACATGCTGGAAAGAAATCAAAATCCAGATTGACCAAGCCAATCCACATCCATGGGGAGCATACCTGAGAAGTCATTAGTGGAACTTGACAGACAAACAACATGGGACAGCCAGTTAGACCGGGTAGTTTTTGGTAAATTGGCAAATAAGACAGCAAAGAAGAAGTCTTTCCTAGAAGACAAAATAACAACCTTGAAACGCAGACATGGGGGGACCTATATCAATAAAGCCTCAGGAATATTTACTAACACGTTTCAGTGCCGAGCTAAAAAAGAGTTTCACCAACTATCATTTGGGCATGCATGATTCGAAAGATCTACAACCGTTCTGGCAAAGCAACCATCAAGCAGCACACTGTCGACTATGTGGCTTCTGTAACAAAACGCTAACACACCTGCTGTGTGCTTGCCCGGCAGTTTAGGATATAAGGAGGGGGCTTTTAAAACCAATTTTTAATGAATTGAATGTTCGCACTTGCAGGCAAGCAGTGATACGTTGGCAGGAAGGTTCCTCTATAATCTTGGCTTGCCGGGTGTTAAATACCTGGCAAAAGTAAGGAAACTTTTAAGGCAAGCCGAATTAGAGGCCACGAATGAAGCATGAACAAGGACGGCAGGGGCTTCTCATACATGGCACACCCTCACTAGCCCAAGCAGCAAGCGGAAAAGAATCCATAATCCACAGGATAACGGGAACAACATAGAAAAATGGTTAAGTTTGAAATTTAACATGGACATTTTATCTCGAACAGGATCTAGCCAAATTAATCCTGGACATTTTCAGACACTTGAGCCCTTCTGAAAGTTTTTATTCGAACTCGCACAGATTGTTTAAATTGTTAGATAACATTTTATGTGTATTATAAAGTTATTCTGATTTTAAAATGTTGGCAACCGCGTCACTGAAAAGTAGTATTTAATGGAAGATTAGGTTTAATATATTTTTAAAGTGTAAATTGTAACGATTTTAAGTAATCACGTACAATAAACTATTTGACTTGAAAAGTAATGTGTATTGAACCAGTTAAAGGAAATGACCCAATTAGGGCCACCCAGGTCACTCTGGACCTCCTCTTGCCTTCTACTAAATGAAGAGTCGATGACGCAGTAGAGAATACAAGCATTCTCGTTTATTCATAGAATACACTGCAGTGGAGTCCAATCTGACCAACCACCTATGATGGCTGACAAGGGACTGACTTGTGCAAGCATAAAGGTACATTATGTATGTTGCGGTGCCCACAAAAACCCGCCTACAATGGAAAAACACTGGTAACTGTCGAAATACAATGGGGGTACAGAACATAAGTTTTGATTCTGAAGCCTGGCACAAGCTATCTACTGCCCAAGGTTGTCTGGCTTATCCTGCCCCCTAGTCAGGTGGGACAAGGCCTCTATGTAACAGAAAAGGCATGCGTTGATGAGCAGAATTCAGCATTCAAGAAACAAAACTTAACAAGACCCATATCTGCTAAATGATCAAGTAACAGTTTCAATTATAATACAAAATGGCATCTCGAGAACTAAAATGGTGGCACAAATGTCAACTTAACTTTCATAACATCTGCACTTATTAGTTGTGTGTTCATACAGAGAGTATATATTAAGAAATAGCTATATAAATGCTAACATAATGGGCCATATGTATGAAAATGCCCATTTGCGATTCTCGAATAGCGATTTTTTGCGAATCTCTATTTTAGAATCGCAAAACCCTATGTATGTAGGATTTGCAATAAATGTTGCGAATCCTACATATTCCTTAATTGCGAATCGCAAATTGCGATTCTCAATTAAGGTATACCTCCCTATTCATTCATATGGGCCTATAGGCCCATAGAAAGGAATGGGAAGACATTCTCAATTTGCGATTCCCAATTAGAGAATCGCAAATTGCGAATTCAATTTCAAGGGTGCCAGGGTATCAAAAGGACACGCTGTTACACCCCTGAAATGAGCATGAGTGCAGATGTGGCGCACATACATGCCCTAAGGACATGTATGTGAGTCACATGGTACTTTGATAAATGCATTAAAGTGCATTTTTCAAAGAAATCGCAAATTACCACCAACCTGAAGTTGCTGGTAATTTGCGATTCCTTAATTCCAAATTTCACTTTTTCTGTGCTTTTTACATTGCATTTAAGGAATTGCAATTTGCGATTCCTTAAATGCAATCGCAAAATAGGGAATCGCAAAATTTGCAATTCCTTATTTTGCGAGGGGTGGTTTGTGTCATACATATGACACTGCTGTTTTGCAATCGCAAACGCCGAAATTCTGCTAACTTCGGCGTTTGCGATCGCAAAATTGCCTTCATTCATATGTCCCGATATCAGGTAAAATACGAATAACATGGCAATAATACGTTTCAATTCTAACAGACCCTCCTTTTAGCATTTATTAGCTAACAAGGATGTCTTTATTGTTGCTATCAAGCAAGGGTCTTTACAATTCTAAATGTATGTATTATATAGAAAGACAATCAATAACTTGTCGAGTATGAATATGCATTAGCAAATACGTGGAAGGGAGTAACATTAAACCGCAGCAGTGCAAGTAAGATCAGAGACGGAACCTGCAAGAGAAATTGCTGAACCAAAAACTCCCTCGTCGATCTGCATAATAGTATCAACCTCCTTCTGAAGCATTATAGTTGCATTAGTATCGTGGACTGAAATCTTCTTGGGAGCGAGATAGGTAGCACAGTGTGAGCAGCATAAGGGACGACACTGAATCAGAACACAGCAGCAAATTAGAACAACAATGAATATAGCACCTTTTCTAGAATCCAACCCCAACCACCAAATAAAGACCAACTCCAGTTACCGCTCTCCATTCCTTCAACATTTTCTAAAATATCGAGAATATGGTGAGTGATAGTCCTTTCCATATTTGTGATACCGACCACACATTGCTCTCCCATTACTGCGCATGCACCACCGCTCTTGGCTAGAGTGAAATCAACCGCATCTCTTGTTTGCTCAGAATATATGCGCATACTTTCCAACTCAGTGGAGATGTCTCGTAAAGCTGCCACTGTGGAGTTTAGACAAAATTTGAAATTTACACCCAAAATACGCTCTAGCTTGCTCACCCCTGGCCATGGCGGTGCCTCCAAAGGCGATAATAGAAGAAAGTATAGATCCAAAAATGATAGCGTCGCTGTAATTATTGACTTCCAAATCGGTAACTCCCTCACAAAATTCCTTGGTCAATGTTCTTTTTACCCATCTTATTTTTGCTTTACTATACTTGCGAGGTACTCCAAGGGGTAACACCATACCTAATGCCACATCCTCTGTGCCATTGTATGTATTGGAATATGTACCGTTCCATAGAAAATAAAACCCTGAGTGTGCAAAAAGGGGAACTTGATAATTAACTGGAGCATATCTGGTACTCATTCCCTCCATACTGGGATCATTCTTATTTCCTAAACGCAATATATTTTTGTACAATATTGTTCCAGAACAATTTAGATACAAGTAAGTGTCAGTACTATTTATTATTCCGCAACACGCAGGATAATAGCCTGCCTCTTGGGTAACTGTCAGGTCTTGATAATGCCAACCTGTTAGCGTGACGCTTCTCTTATTCATATACAAATTATCACAATACATATTTGGCATGCAACCCGGGTACCCTGTCCCTCTGGGTTTTCTATAATACAAGCAGGGACCAGGATATCCCATACCAAATTCACCCTTTGCCTCTACAAAACCGGGAGGACGAACATATGTGTAATTCACTAATGATAATGCATAAGCGGTCCATAAACTTATAACTGAATCAGTGGGATAGCAAGCAGTGTTACCCCCAAAAAACCTCCTGTGATTGTCTAAGAAAACATTACTTTCCATATCTCTTTTACTACGATCTGAAAAGATAATCTGATATAAAGCGCATGATGGGGTATGACCAGAACACTCCATAACCCAGAACATACCCCCTCCCACCAATAGGAACAGCAGAATAAAAACAGCACAGAACACCTTCTTCCAGAGTAACCAATCAAAACGGATCTGCCTCGGGCGCAGTGCAACAAATTGCTGTTCATCTTTTACAATAGGACGACCAAACAGATTCATTTTTGCTCTGTATTTACAAATAGAATCACCAGAGAAAAAGACGTCATGCAATGGAACCAATGTTCGAAAGGACACAAAAAAAGGACAAATGAAAACATTGAAAAGATCAGGGTTCGTCACAAGCCTCCCTGGCAGGCTTCTATTGTGATCCTCAGTGGTGCTATTGAGCACTTCACGGTGGAGCCGCACTGTCGCAGCCCATCGGCAAATGTTCACTGTTCTTAAGATAGGGCACTCTCCCTCCTTCAGAAAATACCCTCAGCTTATCCCGCCACATGCAGTGCACCAATCTCCTGATCCCTAGTGTAATAGGAAAAAAACAGAAACAAGGGGCATTTTACTAATCTTATCCACAAAGTCCATCTCTACTACGCTCACTACTCTTTGGATGCACTACCCTTCCGTCGAGGATGAAAATTATATCTCTCTACTCCAGGCACTGTCTCATCATGCAAAAGAATCTGAAATTCAGGGGGCGTCGGAGACCGAGACTCATGTTCCTGTGGGTCAGATGAAGAGGAGACCTGGGCAGCTCTGATTTCTGGAGGAACTGCCGCATTCAACACTTCAATGGGATGCACTTCCCTCATCTGAAACTGGGATATGCTAGTTGGAGTATGGTGGTGTAATTTTTCTCGCTAACTAAGTAACGTCCCAACATTACTAAGAACGTCTGTATGGGCCATACCAGCAGAATATACACAATCTCAAATGTCGTAAATATTTTGAGGAACTGTGCCTCCAATACACTGTTCCCACAAACCAATCAATGTAGCCGACATATGTTGAAGGGCATGCTGCTGCACAAACAGAGCAAAATCTTTCATCACAGTCCATATGTCTTCCAAACTATAATTCACATTCCGAACCCATTGTGCTGCCTGAATTACAACCATCTTCTTCTCCTCCACACCCACATCAGATCGAATCATTATCCACTCCAGTCGTTCCCGTGCCGCCGCCCAATTTCCTCCATCTGACCCTCGCACCGGTGTCCCACCACTACACAACACTGTGGATGAAATGTAATGAAATTAATGACACAAGAGATGCAGACACAGGTGACAGTGTCAGCAATGGTTGTGTGGTAGGTGTAAGAGAAGGAGGAGAAACAGAAACAGTTGTCACTGCAGGGATTCCTGCAGTCACCTTACCGCAGGTTGTGAAACCGGACGGGAGACAAAGAGGGTTAGAGCCGAAGCTCTTGAACCTGCGGAAAGACCAAGGGAAGGCGGGGGAGCAAAGGAGGACTGAGGCGAAAGAATAGCAGGATATGTTCTTTGCGGGGCATAGGGAGGTGGGGGGCGAGTTTCCAACAGATCCTCCATAAAAGGATCCTCATCTTCTCGAACAACATAGGACTTATTGCATTGTAAATGAAACTTCCTATTTGCACACTCAATGCCCTTTTCCGTTCGTTCTTTATCATAAGCTTCCTCGTAAATCTGGGAATGCTTCAGATTCCATAGGTGTTGCGTGGGAACACCCACAGCAACACCCATGGAACGCCCCTTACGCAGTGCTCTGAGTGAAAGGGACACATTTACAAGGCCATGAAAAGCTAAGTAAAGTGGCTTTACATGGCCTTGTAAATATGTCGCGGCATATTGCACCACTGAAACTTAAAAAAAGTGTCACTCCGGTGGCCCAAAAGTGTTGAAAAGGGGCCTCACAAATGAAGCCCCAAGTTGTTTATCAGATGTTTCTTTGTGTTGTACGTACTCTCAGCACTGCTTGATCGGTTACACAGCGGGGCGATGCTGCTCCTTCCGTCCCCTACGTGGCTCGTCGCTAGTGACACAGCTGACTGGAATTGGTGATGCGTAATAAACTCACTTTGGTTTTTTTTCGAGTTTTATATAGCACAAGCTTAACCCGAAGGTATCAGAGCGCTTTACATAAGCACCAGTTCCGTTACACAAGGACACATTCATTTTCATTAGGCACAGGGAGATTAAGTGATTTGCCCAGAAGCACAGGATGTTGAGCGTCATTGAGACGGATTTGAGGTTGACCGCCCTAGCCGTTAGACCACATCCTCTCCTCCTTTTACTCACTGAAGGCTTTGTTTATCTTTGCAACACGGACCATAGCTGGGCTCCTTGCATTACTGCGGACCGTTTCTACATCAAAGACTCCTAGTAACATCTGTCCAGCACGGACTGTAGCTGGGCTCCTTGCATTACTGCGGACCGTTTCTACATCAAAGACTCCTTGTAACATCTGTCCAGCAAAGACTATAGCTGGGCTCCTTACTTGGCTTCAGACCCTTTCTACATCAAAGACTCATTGTAACATCCGTCCAGCACAGACTATAGCTGGGCTCCTTGCATTACTGCAGACCCTTTCTACATCAAAGACTCCTTGTAACATCTGTCCAGCACCGACTATAGCTGGGCTCCTTACATGGCTACAGACCCTTTCTACATCAAGGACTCCTTGTAACATTTGGCCAGCACAGACTACGTCTGGGCTCCTTGCATTACTGCAGACCCTTTACATATCAAAGACTCCTTGTAACGTCTATCCAGCACAGACTATAGCTGGGCTTCTTATATGGCTGCAGACCCTTTCTACATCAACGTCTCCTTGTAACATTAGTCCAGCACAGAGTATAGCTGGGCTCCTTGCATGGCTGCGGACCCTTTACACATCAAAGACTCCTTGCAACATCTGTCCAGCACCGACTATAGCTGGGCTCCTTGCATGGCTACAGACTCTTTCTACATCAAAGACTCCTAGTAACATCTGCACAGCACAGACTATTGCTGGGCTCCCTACATGGCTGCAGACCATTTCTACATCAAAGACGCCTTGTTACATCTGTTTAGCACAGACTATAGCTGGGCTCCTTACATTACTGCAGACTCTTTCTACATTAAAGACACCTTGCAACATCTGTCCAGCACCGACTATAGCTGGGCTCCTTGCATGGCTGCAGACCCTTTCTACATCAAGGACTCCTTGTAACATCTGTCCATCACCGACTATACCTAGGCTCCTTACTTGGCTTCAGACCCTTTGTACTTCAAAGGCTCCTTGTAACATCTGTCCAGCACAGACTATAGCTGGGCTCCTTGCATGGCTGCAGACCCTTTACACATTAAAGACTCCTTATAACATCTGTCAAGCACAGACTATAGCTGGGCTCCTTACATGGCTGCGGACTCTTTACACATCAAAGACTCCTTGTAACATCTGTCCAGCACAGACTGTAGCGGGGCTCCTTGCATTACTGCAGACTCTTTCTACATCAGACTCCTGTAACATCTGTACAGCACAGACTTTAGCTGGGCACCTTACATAGCTGCAGACCCTTTCCACATCAAAGACTCCCTGTAACATCCATCCATCACCTACTATAGCTGGGCTCCTTACATGGCTTCAGAACCATTCTACATCAAAGATCCTTGTAACGTCTGTTCAGCAC
The DNA here is from genome assembly GCF_964204655.1 of Triturus cristatus. Classification (NCBI taxonomy): domain Eukaryota; kingdom Metazoa; phylum Chordata; class Amphibia; order Caudata; family Salamandridae; genus Triturus; species Triturus cristatus. Next base: position 1,876,200,384 of record NC_140590.1, read on the forward strand.
AGACTATAACTGGGCTCCTTGCATTAATGCAGACCCTTTACACATCAAAGACTATATGTAACATCTGTCCAGCACCGACTATAGCTGGGCTCCTTGCATGACTGCTGACCCTTTACACATCAAAGACTCCTTGTAACATCTGTTCAGCATAGACTATAGCTGGGCTCCTTACATGGCTGCAGACTCTTTACACATCAAAGACGCCTTGTAACATCTGTCCAGCATAGACTGTAGCTGGGATCCTTGCATGGCTGCAGACCCTTTCTACATCAAAGACTCCTTGTAACATCTGTCCATCACCGACTATACCTGGGCTCCTTACTTGGCTTCAGACCCTTTGTACTTCAAAGACTCCTTGTAACATCTGTCCAGCACAGACTATAGCTGGGCTCCTTGCATGGCTGCAGACCCTTTACACATTAAAGACTCCTTGTAACATCTGTCCAGCACAGACTATAGCTGGGCTCCTTGCATGGCTGCAGACCCTTTACACATTAAAGACTCCTTGTAACATCTGTCCAGCACAGACTATAGCTGGGCTCCTTACATGACTTCAGACCCATTCTACATCAAAGACTCCTTGTAACATCTGTCCAGCACCGACTATAGCTGGGCTCCTTACATGACTTCAGACCCTTTCTACATCAAAGACTCCTTGTAACATCTGTCCAGCACCGACTATAGCTGGGCTCCTTACATGACTTCAGACCCTTTCTACATCAAAGACTCCTTGTAACATCTGTCCAGCACTGACTATAGCTGGGCTCCTTGAATTGCTGCAGACCCTTTCTACATCAAGGACTCCTTGTGACATCTGTCCAGCTGGGCTCCTTGCTATACTGCAGACCCTTTACACATCAAAGAATCTTGTAACATCTGTCCAGCACCGACTATAGTTGGGCTCCTTGCATTACTGCAGACCCTTTCTACATCAAAGACTCCTTGTAACGTCTATCCAGCACAGACTATAGCTGGGCTTCTTACATGGCTGCAGACCCTTTCTACATCAACGTCTCCTTGTAACATTAGTCCAGCACAGAGTATAGCTGGGCTCCTTGCATGGCTGCGGACCCTTTACACATCAAAGACTCCTTGCAACATCTGTCCAGCACCGACTATAGCTGGGCTCCTTGCATTACTGCAGACCCTTTCTACATCAAAGACTCCTTGTAACATTTTTCCAGCACCGACTATAGCTGGGCTCCTTACTTGGCTGCAGACTCTTCGTACATCAAAGACTCCTTGTAACATCTGCACAGAACAGAGTATAGCTGGGCCCCTTGCATTACTGCAGACTCTTTCTACATCATAGACTCCTTCTAACATCTGTACAGCACAGACTATAGCTGGGCTCCTTACATGGCTTCAGACCCTTTCTACATCAAATACTCCTTGTAAAATCTATCCAGCACAGACTGTAGCTGGGCTCCTTACATGACTGCTGACCCTATACACATCAAAGACTCCTTGTAACATCTGTCCAGCACAGACTGTAGCTGGGCTCCTTACATGACTGCTGACCCTTTACACATCAAAGACTCCTTGTAACATCTGTCCAGCACAGACTATAGCTAGGCTCCTTACATGGCTGCGGACTCTTTACACATCAAAGACTCCTTGTAACATCTGTCCAGCACAGACTGTAGCGGGGATCCTTGCATTACTGCAGACTCTTTCTACATCAGACTCCTGTAACATCTGTACAGCACAGACTTTAGCTGGGCACCTTACATAGCTGCAGACCCTTTCCACATCAAAGACTCCTTGTAACATCCATCCATCACCTACTATAGCTGGGCTCCTTACAGGGCTTCAGAACCATTCTACATCAAAGATCCTTGTAACATCTGTTCAGCACAGACTATAGCTGGGCTCCTTGCATTAATGCAGATCCTTTACACATCAAAGACTACATGTAACATCTGTCCAGCAATGACTATAGCTGGGCTCCTTGCATGACTGCTGACCCTTTACACATCAAAGACTCCTTGTAACATCTGTTCAGCATAGACTATAGCTGGGCTCCTTACATGGCTGCAGACTCTTTACACATCAAAGACGCCTTGTAACATCTGTCCAGCATAGACTGTAGCTGGGATCCTTGCATGGCTGCAGACCCTTTCTACATCAAAGACTCCTTGTAACATCTGTCCATCACAGACTATACCTGGGCTCCTTACTTGGCTTCAGACCCTTTGTACTTCAAAGACTCCTTGTAACATCCGTCCAGCACAGACTGTAGCTGGGCTCCTTGCAATACTGCAGACTCTTCGTACATCAAAGACTCCTTGTAACATCTGTACAGAACAGAGTATAGCTGGGCCCCTTGCATTACTGCAGACTCTTTCCACATCATATTCTCCTTCTAACATCTGTACAGCACAGACTATAGCTGGGCTCCTTACATGGCTTCAGACCCTTTCTACATCAAATACTCCTTGTAAAATCTATCCAGCACAGACTGTAGCTGGGCTCCTTACATGACTGCTGACCCTTTACACATCAAAGACTCCTTGTAACATCTGTCCAGCACAGACTATAGCTGGGCTCCTTACATGGCTGCGGACACTTTACACATCAAAGACTCCTTGTAACATTTGTCTAGCACAGACTGTAGCGGGGCTCCTTGCATTACTGCAGACTCTTTCTACATCAGACTCCTGTAACATCTGTACAGCACAGACTTTAGCTGGGCACCTTACATGGCTTCAGAACCATTCTACATCAAAGATTCCTTGTAACGTCTGTTCAGCACAGACTATAGCTGGGCTCCTTACATTAATGCAGACCCTTTACACATCAAAGACTACATGTAACATCTGTCCAGCACCGACTATAGCTGGGCTCCTTGCATGACTGCTGACCCTTTACACATCAAAGACTCCTTGTAACATCTGTTCAGCACAGACTATAGCTGGGCTCCTTACATGGCTGCGGACTCTTTACACATCAAAGACGCCTTGTAACATCTGTCCAGCATAGACTGTAGCTGGGATCCTTGCATTACTGCAGACTCTTTCTACATCAGACTCCTTGTAACATCTGTACAGCACAGACTATAGCTGAGCACCTTACATGGCTGCAGACCGTTTCCACATCAAAGACTCCTTGTAACATCCATCCATCACCGACTATAGCTGGGCTCCTTACATGACTTCAGACCCTTTCTACATCAAAGACTCCTTGTAACATCTGTCCAGCACAGACTATATCTGGGCTCCTTGCATTACTGCAGACCCTTTACATATCAAAGACTCCATGTAACATCTGTCCAGCACAGACTATAGCTGGGCTCCTTGAATTGCTGCAGACCCTTTCTACATCAAGGACTCCTTGTGACATCTGTCCAGCTGGGCTCCTTGCATTACTGCAGACCCTTTACACATCAAAGAATCTTGTAACATCTGTCCAGCACCGACTATAGTTGGGCTCCTTGCATTACTGCAGACCCTTTCTACATCAAAGACTCCTTGTAACATCTGTCCAGCACAGACTGTAGCGGGGCTCCTAGCATTACTGCAGACTCTTTCTACATCAGACTCCTGTAACATCTGTACAGCACAGACTTTATCTGGGCACCTTACATGGCTGCAGACCCTTTCCACATCAAAGACTCCTTGTAACATCCATCCATCACCTACTATAGCTGGGCTCCTTACATGGCTTCAGAACCATTCTACATCAAAGATCCTTGCAACGTCTGTTCAGCACAGACTATAGCTGGGCTCCTTGCATTAATGCAGACCCTTTCCACATCAAAGACTACATGTAACATCTGTCCAGCACCGACTATAGCTGGGCTCCTTGCATGACTGCTGACCCTTTACACATCAAAGACTCCTTGTAACATCTGTTCAGCACAGACTATAGCTGGGCTCCTTACATGGCTGTGGACTCTTTACACATCAAAGTCGCCTTGTAACATCTGTCCAGCATAGACTGTAGCTGGGATCCTTGCATGGCTGCAGACCCTTTCTTCATCAAAGACTCCTTGTAACATCTGTCCATCACCGACTATACCTGGGCTCCTTACTTGGCTTCAGACCCTTTGTACTTCAAAGACTCCTTGTAACATCTGTCCAGCACAGACTATAGCTGGGCTCCTTGCATGGCTGCAGACCCTTTACACATTAAAGACTCCTTGTAACATCTGTCCAGCACAGACTGTAGCTGGGCTCCTTGCATTACTGCAGACCCTTTCTACATCAAATACTCCTTGTAAAATCTGTCCAGCACAGACTGTAGCTGGGCCCCTTGCAATACTGCAGACTCTTCGTACATCAAAGACTCCTTGTAACATCTGTACAGAACAGAGTATAGCTGGGCCCCTTGCATTACTGCAGACTCTTTCTACATTATAGACTCCTTCTAACATCTGTACAGCACAGACTATAGCTGGGCTCCTTACATGGCTTCAGACCCTTTCTACATCAAATACTCCTTGTAAAATCTATCCAGCACAGACTGTAGCTGGGCTCCTTACATGACTGCGGACCCTTTACACATCAAAGACTCCTTGTAACATCTGTCCAGCACAGACTATAACTGGGCTCCTTACATGGCTGCGGACTCTTTACACATCAAAGACCCCTTGTAACATCTGTCTAGCACAGACTGTAGCGGGGCTCCTTGCATTACTGCAGACTCTTTCTACATCAGACTCCTGTAACATCTGTACAGCACAGACTTTAGCTGGGCACCTTACATGGCTGCAGACCCTTTCCACATCAAAGACTCCTTGTAACATCCATCCATCACCTACTATAGCTGGGCTCCTTACATGGCTTCAGAACCTTTCTACATCAAAGATCCTTGTAACGTCTGTTCAGCACAGACTATAGCTGGGCTCCTTGCATTAATGCAGACCCTTTCCACATCAAAGACTACATGTAACATCTGTCCAGCACCGACTATAGCTGGGCTCCTTGCATGACTGCTGACCCTTTACACATCAAAGACTCCTTGTAACATCTGTTCAGCACAGACTATAGCTGGGCTCCTTACATGGCTGCGGACTCTTTACACATCAAAGACGCCTTGTAACATCTGTCCAGCATAGACTGTAGCTGGGATCCTTGCATTACTGCAGACTCTTTCTACATCAGACTCCTTGTAACATCTGTACAGCACAGACTATAGCTGAGCACCTTACATGGCTGCAGACCGTTTCCATATCAAAGACTCCTTGTAACATCCATCCATCACCGACTAAAGCTGGGCTCCTTACATGGCTTCAGACCCTTTCTGCATCCAAGATTCTTTGTAACATCAGTACAGCAAAGACTAGCTGGGCTCCTTGCTTTACTGCTGACGCATTGTACATCAAAGACTCCTTGTAATATCCATCCATCACCGACTATAGCTGGGCTCCTTACATGACTTCAGACCCTTTCTACATCAAAGACTCCTTGTAACATCTGTCCAGCACAGACTATAGCTGGGCTCCTTGCATTACTGCAGACCCTTTACATATCAAAGACTCCATGTAACATCTGTCCAGCACAGACTATAGCTGGGCTCCTTGAATTGCTGCAGACCCTTTCTACATCAAGGACTCCTTGTGACATCTGTCCAGCACCGACTATAGTTGGGCTCCTTGCATTACTGCAGACCCTTTCTACATCAAAGACTCCTTGTAACGTCTATCCAGCACAGACTATAGCTGGGCTTCTTACATGGCTGCAGACCCTTTCTACATAAACGTCTCCTTGTAACATTAGTCCAGCACAGAGTATAGCTGGGCTCCTTGCATGGCTGCGGACCCTTTACACATCAAAGACTCCTTGCAACATCTGTCCAGCACCGACTATAGCTGGGCTCCTTGCATTACTGCAGACCCTTTCTACATCAAAGACTCCTTGTAACATCTGTCCAGCACCGACTGTAGCTGGGCTCCTTGCATTACTGCAGACCCTTTCTCCATCAACGACTCCTTGTAACATCTGTCCAGCACCGACTATAGCTGGGCTCCTTACATGGCTGTGGACCCTTTACACATCAAAGACTCCTTGTAAGATCTGTCCAGCACCGACTATAGCTGGGCTCCTTACATGGCTGCAGACCCTTTCTACATCAAGGACTCCTTGTAACATCTGTCCAGCACAGACTATAGCTGGGCTCCTTGCATTACTGCAGACCCTTTACATATCAAAGACTCCTTGTAGCATCTGTCCAGCACAGACTAGAGCTGGGCTCCTTACATGGCTGCAGACCCTTTCTACATCAAGGACTCGTTGTAATATCGGTCCAGCACAGACTATAGCTGGGCTCCTTGCATTACTGCTGACCATTTCTACATCAAGGACTCCTTGTAACATTCATTACTGCGGACTCTTTCAACATCAAGGACACCTTGTAACATCCATCCATCACCGACTATAGCTGGGCTCCTTACATGGCTGCAGACCCTTTCTACATCAAGGACTCCTTGAAATATCTGTCCAGCACCATCTATAGCTGGGTTCCTTACATGGCTGTGGACCCTTTCTACATCAAAGACTCCTTGTAACATCCGGCCAGCACAGACTATAGCTGGGCTCCTTGTATTACTTCAAACCCTTTCTACATCAAAGACTCCTTGTAACATCTGTCCAGCACAGACTGTAGCTGGGCTCCTTACATGACTGCTGACCCTTTACACATCAAAGACTCCTTGTAACATCTGTCCAGCACAGACTATAGCTAGGCTCCTTACATGGCTGCGGACTCTTTACACATCAAAGACTCCTTGTAACATCTGTCCAGCACAGACTGTAGCGGGGATCCTTGCATTACTGCAGACTCTTTCTACATCAGACTCCTGTAACATCTGTACAGCACAGACTTTAGCTGGGCACCTTACATAGCTGCAGACCCTTTCCACATCAAAGACTCCTTGTAACATCCATCCATCACCTACTATAGCTGGGCTCCTTACAGGGCTTCAGAACCATTCTACATCAAAGATCCTTGTAACGTCTGTTCAGCACAGACTATAGCTGGGCTCCTTGCATTAATGCAGATCCTTTACACATCAAAGACTACATGTAACATCTGTCCAGCAATGACTATAGCTGGGCTCCTTGCATGACTGCTGACCCTTTACACATCAAAGACTCCTTGTAACATCTGTTCAGCATAGACTATAGCTGGGCTCCTTACATGGCTGCAGACTCTTTACACATCAAAGACGCCTTGTAACATCTGTCCAGCATAGACTGTAGCTGGGATCCTTGCATGGCTGCAGACCCTTTCTACATCAAAGACTCCTTGTAACATCTGTCCATCACAGACTATACCTGGGCTCCTTACTTGGCTTCAGACCCTTTGTACTTCAAAGACTCCTTGTAACATCTGTCCAGCACAGACTATAGCTGGGCTCCTTGCATGGCTGCAGACCCTTTACACATTAAAGACTCCTTGTAACATCTGTCCAGCACAGACTGTAGCTGGGCTCCTTGCAATACTGCAGACTCTTCGTACATCAAAGACTCCTTGTAACATCTGTACAGAACAGAGTATAGCTGGGCCCCTTGCATTACTGCAGACTCTTTCCACATCATATACTCCTTCTAACATCTGTACAGCACAGACTATAGCTGGGCTCCTTACATGGCTTCAGACCCTTTCTACATCAAATACTCCTTGTAAAATCTATCCAGCACAGACTGTAGCTGGGCTCCTTACATGACTGCTGACCCTTTACACATCAAAGACTCCTTGTAACATCTGTCCAGCACAGACTATAGCTGGGCTCCTTACATGGCTGCGGACACTTTACACATCAAAGACTCCTTGTAACATCTGTCTAGCACAGACTGTAGCGGGGCTCCTTGCATTACTGCAGACTCTTTCTACATCAGACTCCTGTAACATCTGTACAGCACAGACTTTAGCTGGGCACCTTACATGGCTTCAGAACCATTCTACATCAAAGATTCCTTGTTATGTCTGTTCAGCACAGACTATAGCTGGGCTCCTTGCATTAATGCAGACCCTTTACACATCAAAGACTACATGTAACATCTGTCCAGCACCGACTATAGCTGGGCTCCTTGCATGACTGCTGACCCTTTACACATCAAAGACTCCTTGTAACATCTGTTCAGCACAGACTATAGCTGGGCTCCTTACATGGCTGCGGACTCTTTACACATCAAAGACGCCTTGTAACATCTGTCCAGCATAGACTGTAGCTGGGATCCTTGCATTACTGCAGACTCTTTCTACATCAGACTCCTTGTAACATCTGTACAGCACAGACTATAGCTGAGCACCATACATGGCTGCAGACCGTTTCCACATCAAAGACTCCTTGTAACATCCATCCATCACCGACTATAGCTGGGCTCCTTACATGACTTCAGACCCTTTCTACATCAAAGACTCCTTGTAACATCTGTCCAGCACAGACTATATCTGGGCTCCTTGCATTACTGCAGACCCTTTACATATCAAAGACTCCATGTAACATCTGTCCAGCACAGACTATAGCTGGGCTCCTTGAATTGCTGCAGACCCTTTCTACATCAAGGACTCCTTGTGACATCTGTCCAGCTGGGCTCCTTGCATTACTGCAGACCCTTTACACATCAAAGAATCTTGTAACATCTGTCCAGCACCGACTATAGTTGGGCTCCTTGCATTACTGCAGACCCTTTCTACATCAAAGACTCCTTGTAACATCTGTCCAGCACAGACTGTAGCGGGGCTCCTAGCATTACTGCAGACTCTTTCTACATCAGACTCCTGTAACATCTGTACAGCACAGACTTTAGCTGGGCACCTTACATGGCTGCAGACCCTTTCCACATCAAAGACTCCTTGTAACATCCATCCATCACCTACTATAGCTGGGCTCCTTACATGGCTTCAGAACCATTCTACATCAAAGATCCTTGCAACGTCTGTTCAGCACAGACTATAGCTGGGCTCCTTGCATTAATGCAGACCCTTTCCACATCAAAGACTACATGTAACATCTGTCCAGCACCGACTATAGCTGGGCTCCTTGCATGACTGCTGACCCTTTACACATCAAAGACTCCTTGTAACATCTGTTCAGCACAGACTATAGCTGGGCTCCTTACATGGCTGCGGACTCTTTACACATCAAAGTCGCCTTGTAACATCTGTCCAGCATAGACTGTAGCTGGGATCCTTGCATGGCTGCAGACCCTTTCTACATCAAAGACTCCTTGTAACATCTGTCCATCACCGACTATACCTGGGCTCCTTACTTGGCTTCAGACCCTTTGTACTTCAAAGACTCCTTGTAACATCTGTCCAGCACAGACTATAGCTGGGCTCCTTGCATGGCTGCAGACCCTTTACACATTAAAGACTCCTTGTAACATCTGTCCAGCACAGACTGTAGCTGGGCTCCTTGCATTACTGCAGACCCTTTCTACATCAAATACTCCTTGTAAAATCTGTCCAGCACAGACTGTAGCTGGGCCCCTTGCAATACTGCAGACTCTTCGTACATCAAAGACTCCTTGTAACATCTGTACAGAACAGAGTATAGCTGGGCCCCTTGCATTACTGCAGACTCTTTCTACATTATAGACTCCTTCTAACATCTGTACAGCACAGACTATAGCTGGGCTCCTTACATGGCTTCAGACCCTTTCTACATCAAATACTCCTTGTAAAATCTATCCAGCACAGACTGTAGCTGGGCTCCTTACATGACTGCGGACCCTTTACACATCAAAGACTCCTTGTAACATCTGTCCAGCACAGACTATAACTGGGCTCCTTACATGGCTGCGGACTCTTTACACATCAAAGACTCCTTGTAACATCTGTCTAGCACAGACTGTAGCGGGGCTCCTTGCATTACTGCAGACTCTTTCTACATCAGACTCCTGTAACATCTGTACAGCACAGACTTTAGCTGGGCACCTTACATGGCTGCAGACCCTTTCCACATCAAAGACTCCTTGTAACATCCATCCATCACCTACTATAGCTGGGCTCCTTACATGGCTTCAGAACCTTTCTACATCAAAGATCCTTGTAACGTCTGTTCAGCACAGACTATAGCTGGGCTCCTTGCATTAATGCAGACCCTTTCCACATCAAAGACTACATGTAACATCTGTCCAGCACCGACTATAGCTGGGCTCCTTGCATGACTGCTGACCCTTTACACATCAAAGACTCCTTGTAACATCTGTTCAGCACAGACTATAGCTGGGCTCCTTACATGGCTGCGGACTCTTTACACATCAAAGACGCCTTGTAACATCTGTCCAGCATAGACTGTAGCTGGGATCCTTGCATTACTGCAGACTCTTTCTACATCAGACTCCTTGTAACATCTGTACAGCACAGACTATAGCTGAGCACCTTACATGGCTGCAGACCGTTTCCATATCAAAGACTCCTTGTAACATCCATCCATCACCGACTAAAGCTGGGCTCCTTACATGGCTTCAGACCCTTTCTGCATCCAAGATTCTTTGTAACATCAGTACAGCAAAGACTAGCTGGGCTCCTTGCTTTACTGCTGACGCATTGTACATCAAAGACTCCTTGTAATATCCATCCATCACCGACTATAGCTGGGCTCCTTACATGACTTCAGACCCTTTCTACATCAAAGACTCCTTGTAACATCTGTCCAGCACAGACTATAGCTGGGCTCCTTGCATTACTGCAGACCCTTTACATATCAAAGACTCCATGTAACATCTGTCCAGCGCAGACTATAGCTGGGCTCCTTGAATTGCTGCAGACCCTTTCTACATCAAGGACTCCTTGTGACATCTGTCCAGCACCGACTATAGTTGGGCTCCTTGCATTACTGCAGACCCTTTCTACATCAAAGACTCCTTGTAACGTCTATCCAGCACAGACTATAGCTGGGCTTCTTACATGGCTGCAGACCCTTTCTACATCAACGTCTCCTTGTAACATTAGTCCAGCACAGAGTATAGCTGGGCTCCTTGCATGGCTGCGGACCCTTTACACATCAAAGACTCCTTGCAACATCTGTCCAGCACCGACTATAGCTGGGCTCCTTGCATTACTGCAGACCCTTTCTACATCAAAGACTCCTTGTAACATCTGTCCAGCACCGACTGTAGCTGGGCTCCTTGCATTACTGCAGACCCTTTCTCCATCAACGACTCCTTGTAACATCTGTCCAGCACCGACTATAGCTGGGCTCCTTACATGGCTGTGGACCCTTTACACATCAAAGACTCCTTGTAACATCTGTCCAGCACCGACTATAGCTGGGCTCCTTACATGGCTGCAGACCCTTTCTACATCAAGGACTCCTTGTAACATCTGTCCAGCACAGACTATAGCTGGGCTCCTTGCATTACTGCAGACCCTTTACATATCAAAGACTCCTTGTAGCATCTGTCCAGCACAGACTAGAGCTGGGCTCCTTACATGGCTGCAGACCCTTTCTACATCAAGGACTCGTTGTAATATCGGTCCAGCACAGACTATAGCTGGGCTCCTTGCATTACTGCTGACCATTTCTACATCAAGGACTCCTTGTAACATTCATTACTGCGGACTCTTTCAACATCAAGGACACCTTGTAACATCCATCCATCACCGACTATAGCTGGGCTCCTTACATGGCTGCAGACCCTTTCTACATCAAGGACTCCTTGTAATATCTGTCCAGCACCATCTATAGCTGGGTTCCTTACATGGCTGTGGACCCTTTCTACATCAAAGACTCCTTGTAACATCCGGCCAGCACAGACTATAGCTGGGCTCCTTGTATTACTTCAAACCCTTTCTACATCAAAGACTCCTAGTAACATCTGTCCAGCACCATCTATAGCTGGGCTCCTTACATGGCTGCGGACCCTTTCTACATCAAAGACTCCTTGTAACATCTGTCCAGCACAGACTATAGCTGGGCTCCTTGCATGGCTGTGGACCATTTACATATCAAAGACTCCTAGTAACATCTGTCCAGCACCGTCTATAGCTGGGTTCCTTACATGGCTGCGGACCCTTTCTACATCAAAGACTCCTTGTAACATCTGTCCAGCACAGACATTATCTGGGCTCCTTGCATGGCTGCGGACCCTTTACACATCAATGACTCCTTGTAACATCTGTCCAGCACATACTATAGCTGGGCTTCTTGCATTACTGCTGACCCTTTCTACATCAAGGACTCCTTGTAACATCTGTCCAGCACTGACTATAGCTGGGCTCATTGCATTACTGCTGACCCTTCCTACATCAAGGACTCCTTGTAACATCTGTCCAACACAGACTATAGCTGGGCTCCTTGCACGGCTGCGGACCCTTTCTACATCAAAGACTCCTTGTAACATCTGGCCAGCACAGACTACGGCTGGCCTCCTTGCATTACTGTAAACCCTTTCTACATCAAAGTCTCCTTGTAACATCTCTCCAGCGCCGTCTATAGCTGGGCTCCTTACATGGCTGCGGACCCTTTCTACTTCAAAGACTCCCTGTAACATCTGTCCAGCACAGACTATAGCTAGGCTCCTTGCATTACTGCCGACCCTTTCTACATCAAGGACTCCTTGTAACATCTGGCCAGAACAGACTATAGCTGGGCTCCTTGCATTGCTGCGGGCCCTTTCTACATCAAAGACTCCTTGTAAAATCTGTCCAGTACAGACGATAGCTGGGCTCCTTGTATGTCTCCGGACCCTTTCTACATCAAAGACTCCTTGTAACATCTGTCCAGCACTGTCTATAGCTGGGCTCCTTACATGACTACAGACCCTTTCTACATCAAAGACTCCTTGCAACATCTGTCCAGCACCGACTATAGCTGGGCTCCTTGCATAACTGCTCACCATTTCTACAACAAAGACTCCTTGTAACATCTGTCCAGCACCGACTATAGCTGGGCACCTTGCATTGCTGCGGGCCCTTTCTACATCAAAGACTCCTTGTAAAATCTGTCCAGCACAGACGATAGCTGGGCTCCTTGTATGTCTCCGGACCCTTTCTGCATCAAAGACTCCTTGTAACATCTGTCCAGCACAGACTATATCTGGGCTCCTTGCAATATTGCAGACCCTTTCTACATCAAGGAATCCTTGTAACATCTGTCCAGAACGGACTGTAGCTGGACTGCTTACATTACTGCAGACCCTTTCTACATTAAGGACTCCTTGTAACATCTGTCCAGCACGGACTGTAGCTGGGCTCCTTGCATGGCTGCGGACAGTTTACACATCAACGACTCCTTGTAACATCTGTCCAGTACAGACTATAGCTGGGCCCCTTGCATGGCTGCAGACCCTTTCTACATCAATGACTCCTTGTAACATCTGTCCAGCACAGACTATAGCTGGGCTCCTTGCATTACTGCTGACCATTTCTACTTCAAGGACTCCTTGTAACATTCATCCATCACCGACTATAGCTGGGCTCCTTACATTACTGCAGACTCTTTCTACATCAAGGACACCTTGTAATATCCATCCATCACCGACTATTGCTGGGCTCCTTACATGGCTGCAGACCCTTTCTACATCAAGGACTGCTTGTAATATCTGTCCAGCACAGACTATAGCTGGGCTCCTTGATTACTGAAGACTCTTTCAACATCAAAGACTCCTTGTAACATCTGTCCAGCACCGTCTATAGCTGGGTTCCTTACATGGCTGTGGACCCTTTCTACATCAAAGACTCCTTGTAACATCTGGCCAGCACAGACTGCGTCTGGCCTCCTTGTATTACTTCAAACCCTTTCTACATAAAAGACTCCTAGTAACATCTGTCCAGCACTGTCTATAGCTGGGCTCCTTCCTTGGCTGCGGACCCTTTCTACATCAAAGACTCCTTGTAACATCTGTCCAGCACAGACTATAGCTGGGATCCTTGCATTGCTGCAGGCCATTTACACATCAAAGACTCCTAGTAACATCCGTCCAACACCGTCTATAGCTGGGCTCCTTACATGGCTTCGGACCCTTTCTACATCAAAGACTCCTTGTAACATCTGTCCAGCACCAGACATTAGCTGGGCTCCTTGCATGGCTGCGGACCCTTTCTACATCAAGGACTCCTTGTAACATCTGTCCAGCACTGACTATAGCTGGACTCCTTGCATTACTGCTGACCCTTCCTACATCAAGGACTCCTTGTAACATCTGTTCAACACAGACTATAGCTGGGCTCCTTACATGGCTGCGGATCCTTTCTACATCAAAGACTCCCTGTAACATCAGTCCAGCACAGACTATAGCTGGGCTCCTTGCATGACTGCGGACCCTTTACACATCAAAGACTCCTTGTAACATCTGTCCAGCACAGACTATAGCTGGGCTCCTTGCATTACTGCAGATCCTTTCTACATCAAAGACTCCTTGTAACATCTGTCCAGCACAGACTATAGCTGGGCTCCTTGAATTGCTGCAGACCCTTTCTATATCAAGGACTCCTTTTGACATCTGTCCAGCTGGGCTCCTTGCATTACTGCAGACCCTTTACACATCAAAGACTCTTGTAACATCTGTCCAGCACCGACTATAGTTGGGCTCCTTGCATTACTGCAGACCCCTTCTACATCAAAGACTCCTTGTAACGTCTATCCAGCACAGACTATAGCTGGGCTTCTTACATGGCTGCAGACCCTTTCTACATCAACGTCTCCTTGTAACATTAGTCCAGCACAGAGTATAGCTGGGCTCCTTGCATGGCTGCGGACCCTTTACACATCAAAGACTCCTTGCAACATCTGTCCAGCACCGACTGTAGCTGGGCTCCTTGCATTACTGCAGACCCTTTCTACATCAAAGACTCCTTGTAACATCTGTCCAGCACCGACTATAGCTGGGCTCCTTGCATTACTGCAGACCCTTTCTACATCAAAGACTCCTTGTAACATCTGTCCAGCACCGACTATAGCTGGGCTACTTACATGGCTGCAGACCCTTTCTACATCAAGGACTCCTTGTAACATCTGTCCAGCACAGACTATAGCTGGGCTCCTTGCATTGCTGCAGACCCTTTACATATCAAAGACTCCTTGTAGCATCTGTCCAGCACAGACTAGAGCTGGGCTCCTTGCATTACTGCAGACCCTTTCTACATCAAAGACTCCTTGTAGCATCTGTCCAGCACCATCTATAGCTGGGCTCCTTACATGGCTGCGGACCCTTTCTACATCAAAGACTCCTTGTAACATCTGTCCAGCACAGACTATAGCTGGGCTCCTTGCATGGCTGTGGACCATTTACACATCAAAGACTCCTAGTAACATCTGTCCAGCACCGTCTATAGCTGGGTTCCTTACATGGCTGCGGACCCTTTCTACATCAAAGACTCCTTGTAACATCTGTCCAGCACAGACATTACCTGGGCTCCTTGCATGGCTGCGGACCCTTTACACATCAATGACTCCTTGTAACATCTGTCCACCACATACTATAGCTGGGCTTCTTGCATTACTGCTGACCCTTTCTACATCAAGGACTCCTTGTAACATCTGTCCAGCACTGACTATAGCTGGGCTCATTGCATTACTGCTGACCCTTCCTACATCAAGGACTCCTTGTAACATCTGTCCAACACAGACTATAGCTGGGCTCCTTGCACGGCTGCGGACCCTTTCTACATCAAAGACTCCTTGTAACATCTGGCCAGCACAGACTATGGCTGGCCTCCTTGCATTACTGTAAACCCTTTCTACATCAAAGTCTCCTTGTAACATCTCTCCAGCACCGTCTATAGCTGGGCTCCTTACATGGCTGCGGACCCTTTCTACTTCAAAGACTCCCTGTAACATCTGTCCAGCACAGACTATAGCTGGGCTCCTTGCATTGCTGCGGGCCCTTTCTACATCAAAGACTCCTTGTAAAATCTGTCCAGTACAGACGATAGCTGGGCTCCTTGCATAACTGCTCACCATATCTACAACAAAGACTCCTTGTAACATCTGTCCAGCACCGACTATAGCTGGGCACCTTGCATTGCTGCGGGCCCATTCTACATCAAAGACTCCTTGTAAAATCTGTCCAGCACAGACGATAGCTGGGCTCCTTGTGTGTCTCCGGACCCTTTCTACATCAAAGACTCCTTGTAACATCTGTCCAGCACAGACTATATCTGGGCTCCTTGCAATATTGCAGACCCTTTCTACATCAAGGAATCCTTGTAACATCTGTCCAGAACGGACTGTAGCTGGGCTGCTTACATTACTGCAGACCCTTTCTACATTAAGGACTCCTTGTAACATCTGTCCAGCACGGACTGTAGCTGGGCTCCTTGCATGGCTGCGGACAGTTTACACATCAACGACTCCTTGTAACATCTGTCCAGCACAGACTATAGCTGGGCCCCTTGCATGGCTGCAGACCCTTTCTACATCAAGGACTCCTTGTAACATTCATCCATCACCGACTATAGCTGGGCTCCTTACATTACTGCGGACTCTTTCTACATCAAGGACACCTTGTAACATCCATCCATCACCGACTATTGCTGGGCTCCTTACATGGCTGCAGACCCTTTCTACATCAAGGACTCCTTGTAATATCTGTCCAGCACAGACTATAGCTGGGCTCCTTGATTACTGAAGACTCTTTCTACATCAAAGACTCCTTGTAACATCTGTCCAGCACCGTCTATAGCTGGGTTCCTTACATGGCTGTGGACCCTTTCTACATCAAAGACTCCTTGTAACATCTGGCCAGCACAGACTGCGTCTGGCCTCCTTGTATTACTTCAAACCCTTTCTACATAAAAGACTCCTAGTAACATCTGTCCAGCACCGTCTATAGCTGGGCTCCTTCCTTGGCTGCGGACCCTTTCTACATCAAAGACTCCTTGTAACATCTGTCCAGCACAGACTATAGCTGGGATCCTTGCATGGCTGCGGACCATTTACACATCAAAGACTCCTAGTAACATCCGTCCAACACCGTCTATAGCTGGGCTCCTTACATGGCTTCAGACCCTTTCTACATCAAAGACTCCTTGTAACATCTGTCCAGCACAGACATTAGCTGGGCTCCTTGCATGGCTGCGGACCCTTTCTACATCAAGGACTCCTTGTAACATCTGTCCAGCACTGACTATAGCTGGGCTCATTGCATTACTGCTGACCCTTCCTACATCAAGGACTCCTTGTAACATATGTCCAACACAGACTATAGCTGGGCTCCTTGCACAGCTGCGGACCCTTTCTATATCAAAGACTCCTTGTAACATCTGGCCAGCACAGACTACGGCTGGCCTCCTTGCATTACTGTAAACCCTTTCTACATCAAAGTCTCCTTGTAACATCTCTCCAGCACCGTCTATAGCTGGGCTCCTTACATGGCTGCGGACCCTTTCTACTTCAAAGACTCCCTGTAACATCTGTCCAGCACAGACTATAGCTGGGCTCCTTGCATTGCTGCGGGCCCTTTCTACATCAAAGACTCCTTGTAAAATCTGTCCAGTACAGACGATAGCTGGGCTCCTTGCATAACTGCTCACCATTTCTACAACAAAGACTCCTTGTAACATCTGTCCAGCACCGACTATAGCTGGGCACCTTGCATTGCTGCGGGCCCTTTCTACATCAAAGACTCCTTGTAAAATCTGTCCAGCACAGACGATAGCTGGGCTCCTTGTATGTCTCCGGACCCTTTCTACATCAAAGACTCCTTGTAACATCTGTCCAGCACAGACTATATCTGGGCTCCTTGCAATATTGCAGACCCTTTCTACATCAAGGAATCCTTGTAACATCTGTCCAGAACGGACTGTAGCTGGGCTGCTTACATTACTGCAGACCCTTTCTACATTAAGGACTCCTTGTAACATCTGTCCAGCACGGACTATAGCTGGGCCCCTTGCATGGCTGCAGACCCTTTCTACATCAAGGACTCCTTGTAACATTCATCCATCACCGACTATAGCTGGGCTCCTTACATTACTGCGGACTCTTTCTACATCAAGGACACCTTGTAACATCCATCCATCACCGACTATTGCTGGGCTCCTTACATGGCTGCAGACCCTTTCTACATCAAGGACTCCTTGTAATATCTGTCCAGCACAGACTATAGCTGGGCTCCTTGATTACTGAAGACTCTTTCTACATCAAAGACTCCTTGTAACATCTGTCCAGCACCGTCTATAGCTGGGTTCCTTACATGGCTGTGGACCCTTTCTACATCAAAGACTCCTTGTAACATCTGGTCAGCACAGACTGCGTCTGGCCTCCTTGTATTACTTCAAACCCTTTCTACATAAAAGACTCCTAGTAACATCTGTCCAGCACCGTCTATAGCTGGGCTCCTTCCTTCGCTGCGGACCCTTTCTACATCAAAGACTCCTTGTAACATCTGTTCAGCACAGACTATAGCTGGGATCCTTGCATGGCTGCGGACCATTTACACATCAAAGACTCCTAGTAACATCCGTCCAACACCGTCTATAGCTGGGCTCCTTACATGGCTTCGGACCCTTTCTACATCAAAGACTCCTTGTAACATCTGTCCAGCACAGACATTAGCTGGGCTCCTTGCATGGCTGCGGACCCTTTCTACATCAAGGACTCCTTGTAACATCTGTCCAGCACTGACTATAGCTGGACTCCTTGCATTACTGCTGACCCTTCCTACATCAAGGACTCCTTGTAACATCTGTTCAACACAGACTATAGCTGGGCTCCTTACATGGCTGCGGATCCTTTCTACATCAAAGACTCCCTGTAACATCTGTCCAGGACAGACTATAGCTGGGCTCCTTGCATGACTGCGGACCCTTTACACATCAAAGACTCCTTGTAACATCTGTCCAGCACAGACTATAGCTGGGCTCCTTGCATTACTGCAGATCCTTTCTACATCAAAGACTCCTTGTAACATCTGTCCAGCACAGACTATAGCTGGGCTCCTTGAATTGCTGCAGACCCTTTCTATATCAAGGACTCCTTTTGACATCTGTCCAGCTGGGCTCCTTGCATTACTGCAGACCCTTTACACATCAAAGACTCTTGTAACATCTGTCCAGCACCGACTATAGTTGGGCTCCTTGCATTACTGCAGACCCTTTCTACATCAAAGACTCCTTGTAACGTCTATCCAGCACAGACTATAGCTGGGCTTCTTACATGGCTGCAGACCCTTTCTACATCAACGTCTCCTGGTAACATTAGTCCAGCACAGAGTTTAGCTGGGCTCCTTGCATGGCTGCGGACCCTTTACACATCAAAGACTCCTTGCAACATCTGTCCAGCACCGACTGTAGCTGGGCTCCTTGCATTACTGCAGACCCTTTCTACATCAAAGACTCCTTGTAACATCTGTCCAGCACCGACTATAGCTGGGCTCCTTGCATTACTGCAGACCCTTTCTACATCAAAGACTCCTTGTAACATCTGTCCAGCACCGACTATAGCTGGGCTACTTACATGGCTGCAGACCCTTTCTACATCAAGGACTCCTTGTAACATCTGTCCAGCACAGACTATAGCTGGGCTCCTTGCATTGCTGCAGACCCTTTACATATCAAAGACTCCTTGTAGCATCTGTCCAGCACAGACTAGAGCTGGGCTCCTTGCATTACTGCAGACCCTTTCTACATCAAAGACTCCTTGTAGCATCTGTCCAGCACCATCTATAGCTGGGCTCCTTACATGGCTGCGGACCTTTTCTACATCAAAGACTCCTTGTAACATCTGTCCAGCACAGATTATAGCTGGGCTCCTTGCATGGCTGTGGACCATTTACACATCAAAGACTCCTAGTAACATCTGTCCAGCACCGTCTATAGCTGGGTTCCTTACATGGCTGCGGACCCTTTCTACATCAAAGACTCCTTGTAACATCTGTCCAGCACAGACATTACCTGGGCTCCTTGCATGGCTGCGGACCCTTTACACATCAATGACTCCTTGTAACATCTGTCCACCACATACTATAGCTGGGCTTCTTGCATTACTGCTGACCCTTTCTACATCAAGGACTCCTTGTAACATCTGTCCAGCACTGACTATAGCTGGGCTCATTGCATTACTGCTGACCCTTCCTACATCAAGGACTCCTTGTAACATCTGTCCAACACAGACTATAGCTGGGCTCCTTGCACGGCTGTGGACCCTTTCTACATCAAAGACTCCTTGTAACATCTGGCCAGCACAGACTACGGCTGGCCTCCTTGCATTACTGTAAACCCTTTCTACATCAAAGTCTCCTTGTAACATCTCTCCAGCACCGTCTATAGCAGGGCTCCTTACATGGCTGCGGACCCTTTCTACTTCAAAGACTCCCTGTAACATCTGTCCAGCACAGACTATAGCTGGGCTCCTTGCATTGCTGCGGGCCCTTTCTACATCAAAGACTCCTTGTAAAATCTGTCCAGTACAGACGATAGCTGGGCTCCTTGCATAACTGCTCACCATTTCTACAACAAAGACTCCTTGTAACATCTGTCCAGCACCGACTATAGCTGGGCACCTTGCATTGCTGCGGGCCCTTTCTACATCAAAGACTCCTTGTAAAATCTGTCCAGCACAGACGATAGCTGGGCTCCTTGTATGTCTCCGGACCCTTTCTACATCAAAGACTCCTTGTAACATCTGTCCAGCACAGACTATATCTGGGCTCCTTGCAATATTGCAGACCCTTTCTACATCAAGGAATCCTTGTAACATCTGTCCAGAATGGACTGTAGCTGGGCTGCTTACATTACTGCAGACCCTTTCTACATTAAGGACTCCTTGTAACATCTGTCCAGCACGGACTGTAGCTGGGCTCCTTGCATGGCTGCGGACAGTTTACACATCAACGACTCCTTGTAACATCTGTCCAGCACAGACTATAGCTGGGCCCCTTGCATGGCTGCAGACCCTTTCTACATCAAGGACTCCTTGTAACATTCATCCATCACCGACTATAGCTGGGCTCCTTACATTACTGCGGACTCTTTCTACATCAAGGACACCTTGTAACATCCATCCATCACCGACTATTGCTGGGCTCCTTACATGGCTGCAGACCCTTTCTACATCAAGGACTCCTTGTAATATCTGTCCAGCACAGACTATAGCTGGGCTCCTTGATTACTGAAGACTCTTTCTACATCAAAGACTCCTTGTAACATCTGTCCAGCACCGTCTATAGCTGGGTTCCTTACATGGCTGTGGACCCTTTCTACATCAAAGACTCCTTGTAACATCTGGCCAGCACAGAATGCGTCTGGCCTCCTTGTATTACTTCAAACCCTTTCTATATAAAAGACTCCTAGTAACATCTGTCCAGCACCGTCTATAGCTGGGCTCCTTCCTTGGCTGCGGACCCTTTCTACATCAAAGACTCCTTGTAACATCTGTCCAGCACAGACTATAGCTGGGATCCTTGCATGGCTGCGGACCATTTACACATCAAAGACTCCTAGTAACATCTGTCCAACACCGTCTATAGCTGGGCTCCTTACATGGCTTCGGACCCTTTCTACATCAAAGACTCCTTGTAACATCTGTCCAGCACCAACATTAGCTGGGCTCCTTGCATGGCTGCGGACCCTTTCTACATCAAGGACTCCTTGTAACATCTGTCCAGCACTGACTATAGCTGGACTCCTTGCATTACTGCTGACCCTTCCTACATCAAGGACTCCTTGTAACATCTGTTCAACACAGACTATAGCTGGGCTCCTTACATGGCTGCGGATCCTTTCTACATCAAAGACTCCCTGTAACATCTGTCCAGCACAGACTATAGCTGGGCTCCTTGCATGCCTGCGGACCCTTTACACATCAAAGACTCCTTGTAACATCTGTCCAGCACAGACTATAGCTGGGCTCCTTGCATTACTGCAGACCCTTTCTACATCAAAGACGCCTTGTAACATCTATCCAGCAGAGACTATAGCTGGGCTCCTCACATGGATGCAGACCCTTTCTACATCAAGGACTCATTGTAACACCTGTCCAGCACAGACAATAGCTGTTCTCCTTACATTACTGCAGACCCTTTCTACATCAAAGACTCCTTGTAACATCTGTTCAGCACAGACTATAGCTGGGCTCCTTGAATTGCTGCAGACCCTTTCTACATCAAGGACTCCTTGTGACATCTGTCCAGCTGGGCTCCTTGCATTACTGCAGACCCTTTACATATCAAAGACTCCTTGTAGCATCTGTCCAGCACAGACTATAGCTGGGCTCCTTGCATTACTGCAGACCCTTTCTACATCAAGGACTCCTTGTAACATCTGTCCAGCACAGACTATAGCTGGGCTCCTTGCATTACTGCAGACCCTTTACATATCAAAGACTCCTTGTAACGTCTATCCAGCACAGACTATAGCTGGGCTTCTTACATGGCTGCAGACCCTTTCTACATCAACGTCTCCTTGTAACATTAGTCCAGCACAGAGTATAGCTGGGCTCCTTGCATGGCTGCGGACCCTTTACACATCAAAGACTCCTTGCAATATATGTCCAGCACCGACTATAGCTGGGCTCCTTGCATTACTGCAGACCCTTTCTACATCAAAGACTCCTTGTAACATCTGTCCAGCACCGACTATAGCTGGGCTCCTTGCATTACTGCAGACCCTTTCTACATCAAAGACTCCTTGTAACATCTGTCCAGCACCGACTATAGCTGGGCTCCTTACATGGCTGCAGACCCTTTCTACATCAAGGACTCCTTGTAACATCTGTCCAGCACAGACTATAGCTGGGCTCCTTGCATTACTGCAGACCCTTTACACATCAAAGAATCTTGTAACATCTGTCCAGCACCGACTATAGTTGGGCTCCTTGCATTACTGCAGACCCTTTCTACATCAAGGACTCATTGTAACACCTGTCCAGCACAGACTATAGCTGTTCTCCTTACATTACTGCAGACCCTTTCTACATCAAAGACTCCTTGTAACATCTGTTCAGCACAGACTATAGCTGGGCTCCTTGAATTGCTGCAGACCCTTTCTACATCAAGGACTCCTTGTGACATCTGTCCAGCTGGGCTCCTTGCATTACTGCAGACCCTTTACACATCAAAGACTCTTGTAACATCTGTCCAGCACCGACTATAGTTGGGCTCCTTGCATTACTGCAGACCCTTTCTACATCAAAGACTCCTTGTAACATCTGTCCAGCACCGACTATAGCTGGGCTCCTTGCATTACTGCAGACCCTTTCTACATCAAAGACTCCTTGTAACATCTGTCCAGCACCGACTATAGCTGGGCTCCTTACATGGCTGCAGACCCTTTCTACATCAAGGACTCCTTGTAACATCTGTCCAGCACAGACTATAGCTGGGCTCCTTGCATTACTGCAGACCCTTTACATATCAAAGACTCCTTGTAGCATCTGTCCAGCACAGACTATAGCTGGGCTCCTTGCATTACTGCAGACCCTTTCTACATCAAGGACTCCTTGTAACATCTGTCCAGCACAGACTATAGCTGGGCTCCTTGCATTACTGCAGACCCTTTACATATCAAAGACTCCTTGTAACGTCTATCCAGCACAGTCTATAGCTGGGCTTCTTACATGGCTGCAGACCCTTTCTACATCAACGTCTCCTTGTAACATTAGTCCAGCACAGAGTATAGCTGGGCTCCTTGCATGGCTGCGGACCCTTTACACATCAAAGACTCCTTGCAATATATGTCCAGCACCGACTATAGCTGGGCTCCTTGCATTACTGCAGACCCTTTCTACATCAAAGACTCCTTGTAACATCTGTCCAGCACCGACTATAGCTGGGCTCCTTGCATTACTGCAGACCCTTTCTACATCAAAGACTCCTTGTAACATCTGTCCAGCACCGACTATAGCTGGGCTCCTTACATGGCTGCAGACCCTTTCTACATCAAGGACTCCTTGTAACATCTGTCCAGCACAGACTATAGCTGGGCTCCTTGCATTACTGCAGACCCTTTACATATCAAAGACTCCTTGTAGCATCTGTCCAGCACAGACTAGAGCTGGGCTCCTTGCATTACTGCAGACCCTTTCTACATCAAAGACTCCTTGTAGCATCTGTCCAGCACAGACTATAGCTGGGATCCTTACATGGCTGCAGACCCTTTCTACATCAAGGACTCGTTGTAATATCGTTCCAGCACAGACTATAGCTGGGCTCCTTGCATTACTGCTGACCATTTCTACATCAAGGACTCCTTGTAACATTCATTACTGCGGACTCTTTCAACATCAAAGACACCTTGTAACATCCATCCATCACCGACTATAGCTGGGCTCCTTACATGGCTGCAGACCCTTTCTACATCAAGGACTCCTTGTAATATCTGTCCAGCACCATCTATAGCTGGGTTCCTTACATGGCTGTGGACCCTTTCTACATCAAAGACTCCTTGTAACATCTGTCCAGCACAGACTATAGCTGGGCTCCTTGCATGGCTGTGGACCATTTACACATCAAAGACTCCTAGTAACATCTGTCCAGCACCGTCTATAGCTGGGTTCCTTACATGGCTGCGGACCCTTTCTACATCAAAGACTCCTTGTAACATCTGTCCAGCACAGACATTATCTGGGCTCCTTGCATGGCTGCGGACCCTTTACACATCAATGACTCCTTGTAACATCTGTCCAGCACATACTATAGCTGGGCTTCTTGCATTACTGCTGACCCTTTCTACATCAAGGACTCCTTGTAACATCTGTCCAGCACTGACTATAGCTGGGCACCTTACATGGATGCAGACCCTTTTTACATCAAGGACTCATTGTAACACCTGTCCAGCACAGACTATAGCTGTTCTCCTTACATTACTGCAGACCCTTTCTACATCAAAGACTCCTTGTAACATCTGTTCAGCACAGACTATAGCTGGGCTCCTTGAATTGCTGCAGACCCTTTCTACATCAAGGACTCCTTGTGACATCTGTCCAGCTGGGCTCCTTGCATTACTGCAGACCCTTTACACATCAAAGACTCCTTGTAACATCTGTCCAGCACCGACTATAGCTGGGCTCCTTGCATTACTGCAGACCCTTTCTACATCAAAGACTCCTTGTAACATCTGTCCAGCACCGACTATAGCTGGGCTCCTTACATGGCTGCAGACCCTTTCTACATCAAGGACTCCTTGTAACATCTGTCCAGCACAGACTATAGCTGGGCTCCTTGCATTACTGCAGACCCTTTACATATCAAAGACTCCTTGTAGCATCTGTCCAGCACAGACTATAGCTGGGCTCCTTGCATTACTGCAGACCCTTTCTACATCAAGGACTCCTTGTAACATCTGTCCAGCACAGACTATAGCTGGGCTCCTTGCATTACTGCAGACCCTTTACATATCAAAGACTCCTTGTAACGTCTATCCAGCACAGACTATAGCTGGGCTTCTTACATGGCTGCAGACCCTTTCTACATCAACGTCTCCTTGTAACATTAGTCCAGCACAGAGTATAGCTGGGCTCCTTGCATGGCTGCGGACCCTTTACACATCAAAGACTCCTTGCAATATATGTCCAGCACCGACTATAGCTGGGCTCCTTGCATTACTGCAGACCCTTTCTACATCAAAGACTCCTTGTAACATCTGTCCAGCACCGACTATAGCTGGGCTCCTTGCATTACTGCAGACCCTTTCTACATCAAAGACTCCTTGTAACATCTGTCCAGCACCGACTATAGCTGGGCTCCTTACATGGCTGCAGACCCTTTCTACATCAAGGACTCCTTGTAACATCTGTCCAGCACAGACTATAGCTGGGCTCCTTGCATTACTGCAGACCCTTTACACATCAAAGAATCTTGTAACATCTGTCCAGCACAGACTATAGTTGGGCTCCTTGCATTACTGCAGACCCTTTCTACATCAAGGACTCATTGTAACACCTGTCCAGCACAGACTATAGCTGTTCTCCTTACATTACTGCAGACCCTTTCTACATCAAAGACTCCTTGTAACATCTGTTCAGCACAGACTATAGCTGGGCTCCTTGAATTGCTGCAGACCCTTTCTACATCAAGGACTCCTTGTGACATCTGTCCAGCTGGGCTCCTTGCATTACTGCAGACCCTTTACACATCAAAGACTCTTGTAACATCTGTCCAGCACCGACTATAGTTGGGCTCCTTGCATTACTGCAGACCCTTTCTACATCAAAGACTCCTTGTAACATCTGTCCAGCACCGACTATAGCTGGGCTCCTTGCATTACTGCAGACCCTTTCTACATCAAAGACTCCTTGTAACATCTGTCCAGCACCGACTATAGCTGGGCTCCTTACATGGCTGCAGACCCTTTCTACATCAAGGACTCCTTGTAACATCTGTCCAGCACAGACTATAGCTGGGCTCCTTGCATTACTGCAGACCCTTTACATATCAAAGACTCCTTGTAGCATCTGTCCAGCACAGACTAGAGCTGGGCTCCTTGCATTACTGCAGACCCTTTCTACATCAAAAACTCCTTGTAGCATCTGTCCAGCACAGACTATAGCTGGGATCCTTACATGGCTGCAGACCCTTTCTACATCAAGGACTCGTTGTAATATCGGTCCAGCACAGACTATAGCTGGGCTCCTTGCATTACTGCTGACCATTTCTACATCAAGGACTCCTTGTAACATTCATTACTGCGGACTCTTTCAACATCAAAGACACCTTGTAACATCCATCCATCACCGACTATAGCTGGGCTCCTTACATGGCTGCAGACCCTTTCTACATCAAGGACTCCTTGTAATATCTGTCCAGCACCATCTATAGCTGGGTTCCTTACATGGCTGTGGACCCTTTCTACATCAAAGACTCCTTGTAACATCTGTCCAGCACAGACTATAGCTGGGCTCCTTGCATGGCTGTGGACCATTTACACATCAAAGACTCCTAGTAACATCTGTCCAGCACCGTCTATAGCTGGGTTCCTTACATGGCTGCGGACCCTTTCTACATCAAAGACTCCTTGTAACATCTGTCCAGCACAGACATTATCTGGGCTCCTTGCATGGCTGCGGACCCTTTACACATCAATGACTCCTTGTAACATCTGTCCAGAACATACTATAGCTGGGCTTCTTGCATTACTGCTGACCCTTTCTACATCAAGGACTCCTTGTAACATCTGTCCAGCACTGACTATAGCTGGGCACCTTACATGGCTTCAGAACCATTCTACATCAAAGACTCCTTGTAACGTCTGTTCAGCACAGACTATAGCTGGGCTCCTTGCATTAATGCAGACCCTTTACACATCAAAGACTACATGTAACATCTGTCCAGCACCGACTATAGCTGGGCTCCTTGCATGACTGCTGACCCTTTACACATCAAAGACTCCTTGTAACATCTGTTCAGCACAGACTATAGCTGGGCTCCTTACATGGCTGCGGACTCTTTACACATCAAAGACGCCTTGTAACATCTGTCCAGCATAGACTGTAGCTGGGATCCTTGCATTACTGCAGACTCTTTCTACATCAGACTCCTTGTAACATCTGTACAGCACAGACTATAGCTGAGCACCTTATATGGCTGCAGACCGTTTCCACATCAAAGACTCCTTGTAACATCCATCCATCACCGACTAAAGCTGGGCTCCTTACCTGGCTTCAGACCCTTTCTGCATCCAAGATTCTTTGTAACATCAGTACAGCAACGACTATAGCTGGGCTCCTTGCTTTACTGCTGACCCATTCTACATCAAAGACTCCTTGTAACATCCATCCATCACCGACTATAGCTGGGGTCCTTACATGACTTCAGACCCTTTCTACATCAAAGACTCCTTGTAACATCTGTCCAGCACAGACTATAGC
The DNA here is from genome assembly GCF_964204655.1 of Triturus cristatus. NCBI lineage: Eukaryota > Metazoa > Chordata > Amphibia > Caudata > Salamandridae > Triturus > Triturus cristatus. The sequence goes on from NC_140590.1 coordinate 1,876,228,081, forward strand.
TGGGCTCCTTGCATTACTGCAGACCCTTTACATATCAAAGACTCCATGTAACATCTGTCCAGCACAGACTATAGCTGGGCTCCTTGAATTGCTGCAGACCCTTTCTACATCAAGGACTCCTTGTGACATCTGTCCAGCTGGGCTCCTTGCATTACTGCAGACCCTTTACACATCAAAGAATCTTGTAACATCTGTCCAGCACCGACTATAGTTGGGCTCCTTGCATTACTGCAGACCCTTTCTACATCAAAGACTCCTTGTAACATCTGTCCAGCACAGACTGTAGCGGGGCTCCTTGCATTACTGCAGACTCTTTCTACATCAGACTCCTGTAACATCTGTACAGCACAGACTTTAGCTGGGCACCTTACATGGCTGCAGACCCTTTCCACATCAAAGACTCCTTGTAACATCCATCCATCACCTACTATAGCTGGGCTCCTTACATGGCTTCAGAACCATTCTACATCAAAGATCCTTGTAAAGTCTGTTCAGCACAGACTATAGCTGGGCTCCTTGCATTAATGCAGACCCTTTCCACATCAAAGACTACATGTAACATCTGTCCAGCACCGACTATAGCTGGGCTCCTTGCATGACTGCTGACCCTTTACACATCAAAGACTCCTTGTAACATCTGTTCAGCACAGACTATAGCTGGGCTCCTTACATGGCTGCGGACTCTTTACACATCAAAGACGTCTTGTAACATCTGTCCAGCATAGACTGTAGCTGGGATCCTTGCATGGCTGCAGACCCTTTCTACATCAAAGACTCCTTGTAACATCTGTCCATCACCGACTATACCTAGGCTCCTTACTTGGCTTCAGACCCTTTGTACTTCAAAGACTCCTTGTAACATCTGTCCAGCACAGACTATAGCTGGGCTCCTTGCATGGCTGCAGACCCTTTACACATTAAAGACTCCTTGTAACATCTGTCCAGCACAGACTGTAGCTGGGCTCCTTGCATTACTGCAGACCCTTTCTACATCAAATACTCCTTGTAAAATCTGTCCAGCACAGACTGTAGCTGCGCCCCTTGCAATACTGCAGACTCTTCGTACATCAAAGACTCCTTGTAACATCTGTACAGAACAGAGTATAGCTGGGCCCCTTGCATTACTGCAGACTCTTTCTACATCATAGACTCCTTCTAACATCTGTACAGCACAGACTACAGCTGGGCTCCTTGCATTACTGCAGACCCTTTCTACATCAAATACTCCTTGTAAAATCTATCCAGCACAGACTGTAGCTGGGCTCCTTACATGACTGCTGACCCTTTACACATCAAAGACTCCTTGTAACATCTGTCCAGCACAGACTATAGCTGGGCTCCTTACATGGCTGCGGACTCTTTACTCATCAAAGACTCCTTGTAACATCTGTCTAGCACAGACTGTAGCGGGGCTCCTTGCATTACTGCAGACTCTTTCTACATCAGACTCCTGTAACATCTGTACAGCACAGACTTTAGCTGGGCACCTTACATGGCTGCAGACCCTTTCCACATCAAAGAATCCTTGTAACATCCATCCATCACCTACTATAGCTGGGCTCCTTACATGGCTTCAGAACCTTTCTACATCAAAGACTCCTTGTAACGTCTGTTCAGCACAGACTATAGCTGGGCTCCTTGCATTAATGCAGACCCTTTACACATCAAAGACTACATGTAACATCTGTCCAGCACCGACTATAGCTGGGCTCCTTGCATGACTGCTGACCCTTTACACATCAAAGACTCCTTGTAACATCTGTTCAGTACAGACTATAGCTGGGCTCCTTACATGGCTGCGGACTCTTTACACATCAAAGACGCCTTGTAACATCTGTCCAGCATAGACTGTAGCTGGGATCCTTGCATTACTGCAGACTCTTTCTACATCAGACTCCTTGTAACATCTGTACAGCACAGACTATAGCTGAGCACCTTACATGGCTGCAGACCGTTTCCACATCAAAGACTCCTTATAACATCCATCCATCACCGACTAAAGCTGGGCTCCTTACATGGCTTCAGACCCTTTCTGCATCCAAGATTCTTTGTAACATCAGTACAGCAAAGACTAGCTGGGCTCCTTGCTTTACTGCTGACCCATTGTACATCAAAGACTCCTTGTAATATCCATCCATCACCGACTATAGCTGGGCTCCTTACATGACTTCAGACCCTTTCTACATCAAAGACTCCTTGTAACATCTGTCCAGCACAGACTATAGCTGGGCTCCTTGCATTACTGCAGACCCTTTCTACATCAAAGACGCCTTGTAACATCTATCCAGCAGAGACTATAGCTGGGCTCCTTACATGGATGCAGACCCTTTCTACATCAAGGACTCATTGTAACACCTGTCCAGCACAGACTATAGCTGTTCTCCTTACATTACTGCAGACCCTTTTTACATCAAAGACTCCTTGTAACATCTGTCCAGCACAGACTATAGCTGGGCTCCTTGAATTGCTGCAGACCCTTTCTACATCAAGGACTCCTTGTGACATCTGTCCAGCTGGGCTCCTTGCATTACTGCAGACCCTTTACACATCAAAGACTCTTGTAACATCTGTCCAGCACCGACTATAGTTGGGCTCCTTGCATTACTGCAGACCCTTTCTACATCAAAGACTCCTTGTAACATCTGTCCAGCACCGACTATAGCTGGGCTCCTTGCATTACTGCAGACCCTTTCTACATCAAAGACTCCTTGTAACATCTGTCCAGCACCGACTATAGCTGGGCTCCTTACATGGCTGCAGACCCTTTCTACATCAACGTCTCCTTGTAACATTAGTCCAGCACAGAGTATAGCTGGGCTCCTTGCATGGCTGCGGACCCTTTACACATCAAAGACTCCTTGCAACATCTGTCCAGCACCGACTATAGCTGGGCTCCTTGCATTACTGCAGACCCTTTCTACATCAAAGACTCCTTGTAACATCTGTCCAGCACCGACTATAGCTGGGCTCCTTACATGGCTGCAGACCCTTTCTACATCAAGGACTCCTTGTAACATCTGTCCAGCACAGACTATAGCTGGGCTCCTTGCATTACTGCAGACCCTTTACATATCAAAGACTCCTTGTAGCATCTGTCCAGCACAGACTAGAGCTGGGCTCCTTGCATTACTGCAGACCCTTTCTACATCAAAGACTCCTTGTAGCATCTGTCCAGCACAGACTATAGCTGGGATCCTTACATGGCTGCAGACCCTTTCTACATCAAGGACTCGTTGTAATATCGGTCCAGCACAGACTATAGCTGGGCTCCTTACATGGCTGCAGACCCTTTCTACATCAAGGACTCCTTGTAATATCTGTCCAGCACCATCTATAGCTGGGTTCCTTACATGGCTGTGGACCCTTTCTACATCAAAGACTCCTTGTAACATCTGTCCAGCACAGACTATAGCTGGGCTCCTTGCATGGCTGTGGACCATTTACACATCAAAGACTCCTAGTAACATCTGTCCAGCACCGTCTATAGCTGGGTTCCTTACATGGCTGCGGACCCTTTCTACATCAAAGACTCCTTGTAACATCTGTCCAGCACAGACATTATCTGGGCTCCTTGCATGGCTACGGTCCCTTTACACATCAATGACTCTTTGTAACATCTGTCCAGCACATACTATAGCTGGGCTTCTTGCATTACTGCTGACCCTTTCTACATCAAGGACTCCTTGTAACATCTGTCCAGCACTGACTATAGCTGGGCACCTTACATGGCTTCAGAACCATTCTACATCAAAGACTCCTTGTAACGTCTGTTCAGCACAGACTATAGCTGGGCTCCTTGCATTAATGCAGACCCTTTACACATCAAAGACTACATGTAACATCTGTCCAGCACCGACTATAGCTGGGCTCCTTGCATGACTGCTGACCCTTTACACATCAAAGACTCCTTGTAACATCTGTTCAGCACAGACTATAGCTGGGCTCCTTACATGGCTGCGGACTCTTTACACATCAAAGACGCCTTGTAACATCTGTCCAGCATAGACTGTAGCTGGGATCCTTGCATTACTGCAGACTCTTTCTACATCAGACTCCTTGTAACATCTGTACAGCACAGACTATAGCTGAGCACCTTACATGGCTGCAGACCGTTTCCACATCAAAGACTCCTTGTAACATCCATACATCACCGACTATAGCTGGGCTCCTTACATGACTTCAGACCCTTTCTACATCAAAGACTCCTTGTAACATCTGTCCAGCACAGACTATAGCTGGGCTCCTTGCATTACTGCAGACCCTTTACATATCAAAGAATCTTGTAACATCTGTCCAGCACCGACTATAGTTGGGCTCCTTGCATTACTGCAGACCCTTTCTACATCAAGGACTCATTGTAACACCTGTCCAGCACAGACTATAGCTGTTCTCCTTACATTACTGCAGACCCTTTCTACATCAAAGACTCCTTGTAACATCTGTTCAGCACAGACTATAGCTGGGCTCCTTGAATTGCTGCAGACCCTTTCTACATCAAGGACTCCTTGTGACATCTGTCCAGCTGGGCTCCTTGCATTACTGCAGACCCTTTACACATCAAAGACTCTTGTAACATCTGTCCAGCACCGACTATAGTTGGGCTCCTTGCATTACTGCAGACCCTTTCTACATCAAAGACTCCTTGTAACATCTGTCCAGCACCGACTATAGCTGGGCTCCTTGCATTACTGCAGACCCTTTCTACATCAAAGACTCCTTGTAACATCTGTCCAGCACCGACTATAGCTGGGCTCCTTACATGGCTGCAGACCCTTTCTACATCAAGGACTCCTTGTAACATCTGTCCAGCACAGACTATAGCTGGGCTCCTTGCATTACTGCAGACCCTTTACATATCAAAGACTCCTTGTAGCATCTGTCCAGCACAGACTAGAGCTGGGCTCCTTGCATTACTGCAGACCCTTTCTACATCAAAAACTCCTTGTAGCATCTGTCCAGCACAGACTATAGCTGGGATCCTTACATGGCTGCAGACCCTTTCTACATCAAGGACTCGTTGTAATATCGGTCCAGCACAGACTATAGCTGGGCTCCTTGCATTACTGCTGACCATTTCTACATCAAGGACTCCTTGTAACATTCATTACTGCGGACTCTTTCAACATCAAAGACACCTTGTAACATCCATCCATCACCGACTATAGCTGGGCTCCTTACATGGCTGCAGACCCTTTCTACATCAAGGACTCCTTGTAATATCTGTCCAGCACCATCTATAGCTGGGTTCCTTACATGGCTGTGGACCCTTTCTACATCAAAGACTCCTTGTAACATCTGTCCAGCACAGACTATAGCTGGGCTCCTTGCATGGCTGTGGACCATTTACACATCAAAGACTCCTAGTAACATCTGTCCAGCACCGTCTATAGCTGGGTTCCTTACATGGCTGCGGACCCTTTCTACATCAAAGACTCCTTGTAACATCTGTCCAGCACAGACATTATCTGGGCTCCTTGCATGGCTGCGGACCCTTTACACATCAATGACTCCTTGTAACATCTGTCCAGAACATACTATAGCTGGGCTTCTTGCATTACTGCTGACCCTTTCTACATCAAGGACTCCTTGTAACATCTGTCCAGCACTGACTATAGCTGGGCACCTTACATGGCTTCAGAACCATTCTACATCAAAGACTCCTTGTAACGTCTGTTCAGCACAGACTATAGCTGGGCTCCTTGCATTAATGCAGACCCTTTACACATCAAAGACTACATGTAACATCTGTCCAGCACCGACTATAGCTGGGCTCCTTGCATGACTGCTGACCCTTTACACATCAAAGACTCCTTGTAACATCTGTTCAGCACAGACTATAGCTGGGCTCCTTACATGGCTGCGGACTCTTTACACATCAAAGACGCCTTGTAACATCTGTCCAGCATAGACTGTAGCTGGGATCCTTGCATTACTGCAGACTCTTTCTACATCAGACTCCTTGTAACATCTGTACAGCACAGACTATAGCTGAGCACCTTATATGGCTGCAGACCGTTTCCACATCAAAGACTCCTTGTAACATCCATCCATCACCGACTAAAGCTGGGCTCCTTACCTGGCTTCAGACCCTTTCTGCATCCAAGATTCTTTGTAACATCAGTACAGCAACGACTATAGCTGGGCTCCTTGCTTTACTGCTGACCCATTCTACATCAAAGACTCCTTGTAACATCCATCCATCACCGACTATAGCTGGGGTCCTTACATGACTTCAGACCCTTTCTACATCAAAGACTCCTTGTAACATCTGTCCAGCACAGACTATAGCTGGGCTCCTTGCATTACTGCAGACCCTTTACATATCAAAGACTCCATGTAACATCTGTCCAGCACAGACTATAGCTGGGCTCCTTGAATTGCTGCAGACCCTTTCTACATCAAGGACTCCTTGTGACATCTGTCCAGCTGGGCTCCTTGCATTACTGCAGACCCTTTACACATCAAAGAATCTTGTAACATCTGTCCAGCACCGACTATAGTTGGGCTCCTTGCATTACTGCAGACCCTTTCTACATCAAAGACTCCTTGTAACATCTGTCCAGCACAGACTGTAGCGGGGCTCCTTGCATTACTGCAGACTCTTTCTACATCAGACTCCTGTAACATCTGTACAGCACAGACTTTAGCTGGGCACCTTACATGGCTGCAGACCCTTTCCACATCAAAGACTCCTTGTAACATCCATCCATCACCTACTATAGCTGGGCTCCTTACATGGCTTCAGAACCATTCTACATCAAAGATCCTTGTAAAGTCTGTTCAGCACAGACTATAGCTGGGCTCCTTGCATTAATGCAGACCCTTTCCACATCAAAGACTACATGTAACATCTGTCCAGCACCGACTATAGCTGGGCTCCTTGCATGACTGCTGACCCTTTACACATCAAAGACTCCTTGTAACATCTGTTCAGCACAGACTATAGCTGGGCTCCTTACATGGCTGCGGACTCTTTACACATCAAAGACGTCTTGTAACATCTGTCCAGCATAGACTGTAGCTGGGATCCTTGCATGGCTGCAGACCCTTTCTACATCAAAGACTCCTTGTAACATCTGTCCATCACCGACTATACCTAGGCTCCTTACTTGGCTTCAGACCCTTTGTACTTCAAAGACTCCTTGTAACATCTGTCCAGCACAGACTATAGCTGGGCTCCTTGCATGGCTGCAGACCCTTTACACATTAAAGACTCCTTGTAACATCTGTCCAGCACAGACTGTAGCTGGGCTCCTTGCATTACTGCAGACCCTTTCTACATCAAATACTCCATGTAAAATCTGTCCAGCACAGACTGTAGCTGCGCCCCTTGCAATACTGCAGACTCTTCGTACATCAAAGACTCCTTGTAACATCTGTACAGAACAGAGTATAGCTGGGCCCCTTGCATTACTGCAGACTCTTTCTACATCATAGACTCCTTCTAACATCTGTACAGCACAGACTACAGCTGGGCTCCTTGCATTACTGCAGACCCTTTCTACATCAAATACTCCTTGTAAAATCTATCCAGCACAGACTGTAGCTGGGCTCCTTACATGACTGCTGACCCTTTACACATCAAAGACTCCTTGTAACATCTGTCCAGCACAGACTATAGCTGGGCTCCTTACATGGCTGCGGACTCTTTACACATCAAAGACTCCTTGTAACATCTGTCTAGCACAGACTGTAGCGGGGCTCCTTGCATTACTGCAGACTCTTTCTACATCAGACTCCTGTAACATCTGTACAGCACAGACTTTAGCTGGGCACCTTACATGGCTGCAGACCCTTTCCACATCAAAGAATCCTTGTAACATCCATCCATCACCTACTATAGCTGGGCTCCTTACATGGCTTCAGAACCTTTCTACATCAAAGACTCCTTGTAACGTCTGTTCAGCACAGACTATAGCTGGGCTCCTTGCATTAATGCAGACCCTTTACACATCAAAGACTACATGTAACATCTGTCCAGCACCGACTATAGCTGGGCTCCTTGCATGACTGCTGACCCTTTACACATCAAAGACTCCTTGTAACATCTGTTCAGTACAGACTATAGCTGGGCTCCTTACATGGCTGCGGACTCTTTACACATCAAAGACGCCTTGTAACATCTGTCCAGCATAGACTGTAGCTGGGATCCTTGCATTACTGCAGACTCTTTCTACATCAGACTCCTTGTAACATCTGTACAGCACAGACTATAGCTGAGCACCTTACATGGCTGCAGACCGTTTCCACATCAAAGACTCCTTATAACATCCATCCATCACCGACTAAAGCTGGGCTCCTTACATGGCTTCAGACCCTTTCTGCATCCAAGATTCTTTGTAACATCAGTACAGCAAAGACTAGCTGGGCTCCTTGCTTTACTGCTGACCCATTGTACATCAAAGACTCCTTGTAATATCCATCCATCACCGACTATAGCTGGGCTCCTTACATGACTTCAGACCCTTTCTACATCAAAGACTCCTTGTAACATCTGTCCAGCACAGACTATAGCTGGGCTCCTTGCATTACTGCAGACCCTTTCTACATCAAAGACGCCTTGTAACATCTATCCAGCAGAGACTATAGCTGGGCTCCTTACATGGATGCAGACCCTTTCTACATCAAGGACTCATTGTAACACCTGTCCAGCACAGACTATAGCTGTTCTCCTTACATTACTGCAGACCCTTTTTACATCAAAGACTCCTTGTAACATCTGTCCAGCACAGACTATAGCTGGGCTCCTTGAATTGCTGCAGACCCTTTCTACATCAAGGACTCCTTGTGACATCTGTCCAGCTGGGCTCCTTGCATTACTGCAGACCCTTTACACATCAAAGACTCTTGTAACATCTGTCCAGCACCGACTATAGTTGGGCTCCTTGCATTACTGCAGACCCTTTCTACATCAAAGACTCCTTGTAACATCTGTCCAGCACCGACTATAGCTGGGCTCCTTGCATTACTGCAGACCCTTTCTACATCAAAGACTCCTTGTAACATCTGTCCAGCACCGACTATAGCTGGGCTCCTTACATGGCTGCAGACCCTTTCTACATCAACGTCTCCTTGTAACATTAGTCCAGCACAGAGTATAGCTGGGCTCCTTGCATGGCTGCGGACCCTTTACACATCAAAGACTCCTTGCAACATCTGTCCAGCACCGACTATAGCTGGGCTCCTTGCATTACTGCAGACCCTTTCTACATCAAAGACTCCTTGTAACATCTGTCCAGCACCGACTATAGCTGGGCTCCTTACATGGCTGCAGACCCTTTCTACATCAAGGACTCCTTGTAACATCTGTCCAGCACAGACTATAGCTGGGCTCCTTGCATTACTGCAGACCCTTTACATATCAAAGACTCCTTGTAGCATCTGTCCAGCACAGACTAGAGCTGGGCTCCTTGCATTACTGCAGACCCTTTCTACATCAAAGACTCCTTGTAGCATCTGTCCAGCACAGACTATAGCTGGGATCCTTACATGGCTGCAGACCCTTTCTACATCAAGGACTCGTTGTAATATCGGTCCAGCACAGACTATAGCTGGGCTCCTTACATGGCTGCAGACCCTTTCTACATCAAGGACTCCTTGTAATATCTGTCCAGCACCATCTATAGCTGGGTTCCTTACATGGCTGTGGACCCTTTCTACATCAAAGACTCCTTGTAACATCTGTCCAGCACAGACTATAGCTGGGCTCCTTGCATGGCTGTGGACCATTTACACATCAAAGACTCCTAGTAACATCTGTCCAGCACCGTCTATAGCTGGGTTCCTTACATGGCTGCGGACCCTTTCTACATCAAAGACTCCTTGTAACATCTGTCCAGCACAGACATTATCTGGGCTCCTTGCATGGCTACGGTCCCTTTACACATCAATGACTCTTTGTAACATCTGTCCAGCACATACTATAGCTGGGCTTCTTGCATTACTGCTGACCCTTTCTACATCAAGGACTCCTTGTAACATCTGTCCAGCACTGACTATAGCTGGGCACCTTACATGGCTTCAGAACCATTCTACATCAAAGACTCCTTGTAACGTCTGTTCAGCACAGACTATAGCTGGGCTCCTTGCATTAATGCAGACCCTTTACACATCAAAGACTACATGTAACATCTGTCCAGCACCGACTATAGCTGGGCTCCTTGCATGACTGCTGACCCTTTACACATCAAAGACTCCTTGTAACATCTGTTCAGCACAGACTATAGCTGGGCTCCTTACATGGCTGCGGACTCTTTACACATCAAAGACGCCTTGTAACATCTGTCCAGCATAGACTGTAGCTGGGATCCTTGCATTACTGCAGACTCTTTCTACATCAGACTCCTTGTAACATCTGTACAGCACAGACTATAGCTGAGCACCTTACATGGCTGCAGACCGTTTCCACATCAAAGACTCCTTGTAACATCCATACATCACCGACTATAGCTGGGCTCCTTACATGACTTCAGACCCTTTCTACATCAAAGACTCCTTGTAACATCTGTCCAGCACAGACTATAGCTGGGCTCCTTGCATTACTGCAGACCCTTTACATATCAAAGACTCCATGTAACATCTGTCCAGCACAGACTATAGCTGGGCTCCTTGAATTGCTGCAGACCCTTTCTACATCAAGGACTCCTTGTGACATCTGTCCAGCTGGGCTCCTTGCATTACTGCAGACCCTTTACACATCAAAGAATCTTGTAACATCTGTCCAGCACCGACTATAGTTGGGCTCCTTGCATTACTGCAGACCCTTTCTACATCAAAGACTCCTTGTAACATCTGTCCAGCACAGACTGTAGCGGGGCTCCTTGCATTACTGCAGACTCTTTCTACATCAGACTCCTGTAACATCTGTACAGCACAGACTTTAGCTGGGCACCTTACATGGCTGCAGACCCTTTCCACATCAAAGACTCCTTGTAACATCCATCCATCACCTACTATAGCTGGGCTCCTTACATGGCTTCAGAACCATTCTACATCAAAGATCCTTGTAACGTCTGTTCAGCACAGACTATAGCTGGGCTCCTTGCATTAATGCAGACCCTTTCCACATCAAAGACTACATGTAACATCTGTCCAGCACCGACTATAGCTGGGCTCCTTGCATGACTGCTGACCCTTTACACATCAAGGACTCCTTGTAACATCTGTTCAGCACAGACTATATGTTAGAAATGAGGGGGCTCTGGTTGACGCAGGTGTGAACCCACAACAAGCAGGGACCCTTTACTTCTTGTCAGGGCGAAGGATGACTCCCCAGAATAACCCCTGCTCACCCTCTAGGTGCGTGGCGCGAGCACTCTAGGCTAAGTCTCAGGCGTACACGGTTAAGCAAATGCAATTACACATACAGTAAACCCCCTGCATGCACCACAAATGGATACCAATCCGGTAGTATATAAAAATAAGCTTTTATGTAGTTTCAGCAGAGTTAAATACAAGGCCCAGTAACGTTGAACTTGATGGGGCCACAATTCTTAGGAATACGGTAAAGTTCTCTTTGTACAAAAAGTTCTTTAGGCGGGCACAAGGTGACTGTAGGCCTCAGCACACTCCGGCTGAAGCGGCGACCGGGAAGCACACGGCAGATGACAGGGAAATCAGAACGTTGCGGACCCTGGATCCGATGTGAGTTCGTGGTCGGAGTTGTAAGTACAGTACCTTGTCTCTTGACGCAAAGGTGGGTGCGGGATTTCAGCGGCTCTTCGGCAGAAGAGCGAGGCGGCGTCCGGGGCTCCCACACTTCACGATGGGGGTCTGATCTTCAGGCTCACGACCAGAGCGGGTGTTGCAGGTGGCGGGTGAACAAAGCGGGGCAACCGGGCACGCAGATGCGTCCGGGCCGTCCGAGGCTGGGAGATGCTCACAAACGCCGATTCCGGCGGGAGGGTGAAGGTGCACAGCGAGCCTCCAGCGAGCGAGGTGACAGGGCAGCCCAACACAGCGTAGGGGGAGCGGCTCCGATCGAGCGAGGCTCTTCCCAAGGCGGGGGCGGCTAAGCAGTCCTGGTCACGGCTCAGGGAGGGACTGCGGCACGAGGGTCACAGCTCCGGCGAGGGAAAGGACACCACGGTCTAGCAGCAGGCGAGTGAAGATCAGGTAGAGCCCAATGGTCCTGGGGCTCCGTTCAGGGGGCAAGCTCAGTTCCAAGCCCTTGGAGATCGTTTTGGAAAAGCACAAGTCTTGAAAGTAAAAATAAAGCAAAGTCTTCAGCAACAGTTTCTCTTCTCCCCTTTGGCAGCGAGGTCACCACTGCAGGCCAATCCCTCAGGATAGGGACAGTCTTCCTCCTACAGCTTTCCCGGTGCCCCCTCCTCAGGCAGAGATTCTTCTTGGTCAAAAGCGGATCTAGTTTCTTAGGAGCAGGGCTCCTCCATTTATACCACAAATCTTTTGTTCTCCCAGGCCAGGGGGGCCCTTGCCTAGTTCAGTCCGGTTTCTGAGCACTTTGTTTTCGCGATGCAGGCTTCTTCTTTCAGAGTGCAGGGCAGAGTCATCAGACGCTCCACAGGGGGTGGAGCCGGCATCGAGGTAGCGGAGCACTGTCCTATTCAGAGCCTAGGAGCACTCCTCCCACCCATCTACCTGTCGATCGTCCTATTCATACCAGGCTACCTAGCCCTGCCCATCTGGGTTCCCCCAGCCCTGTCACTCACACCAGCCAGACATCAGATACACATCACGCAGAGGCGGCTGAAATGGTTAGGCAAGCAAAGGCCAACTTTCTAAAAGTGACATTTGCAAACCCGGAATATTAAAATAAACCTTGCGAAAAGATGTACCTTAACATTCCGAGTTCAGGCATACTAAACTCGATCTCCTACCATGTTCCCTGGGTCGGTTAGGATCATAGGGTGTAATAATCCCGGCCGCCCATACTGGCCTATGAGAACAGGGTAGCCTTACAGTAGTGAACAACAAAATGGCGGTCATTCACTACCAGGACATGCCACGTATCTAGGCTTGTCCTACCTCAGGCTCACAATGCACCCTGCCCGTGGGCCTACCAGAGGGGTGACTAACATGCAGCTAAGGGAAGGTTTCGGGGACCGGCAAGTGTGGCCACTTGTCGGTCGGCGCGTCAGTACCAGACTGCACGCAGGTTCTGCAGTGGCAGACCTTAGACATCTTTTACCGGCCGCTTCTGTGGGTGGCACAACCCGTGCTGCAAGCCCACCAGCGGTGTTTGCATTTACCTGCCCTGGCGCTCCTGGCGCACTTTACTGGGGTCTGATAGTAAACCAAACAATCCAATCATGGAATCCAACCAACATATACAATTTACAAAGGGAGCACTCGCACCGCGACACTGGTTGGCAGTGGCACAGCGCGCTGAGCGGCCAACACCATAAAATCACATGAGGCACAGCGACAAAAAGAGGGAGGGAGACTCACGCCAAGGTGCCAGGTCTAACACTATAGCTGGGCTCCTTACATGGCTGCGGACTCTTTACACATCAAAGACGCCTTGTAACATCTGTCCAGCATAGACTGTAGCTGGGATCCTTGCATGGCTGCAGACCCTTTCTACATCAAAGACTCCTTGTAACATCTGTCCATCACCGACTATACCTGGGCTCCTTACTTGGCTTCAGACCCTTTGTACTTCAAAGACTCCTTGTAACATCTGTCCAGCGCAGACTATAGCTGGGCTCCTTGCATGGCTGCAGACCCTTTACACATTAAAGACTCCTTGTAACATCTGTCCAGCACAGACTGTAGCTGGGCTCCTTGCATTACTGCAGACCCTTTCTACATCAAATACTCCTTGTAAAATCTGTCCAGCACAGACTGTAGCTGCGCCCCTTGCAATACTGCAGACGCTTCGTACATCAAAGACTCCTTGTAACATCTGTACAGAACAGAGTATAGCTGAGCCCCTTGCATTACTGCAGACTCTTTCTACATCATAGACTCCTTCTAACATCTGTACAGCACAGACTATAGCTGGGCTCCTTGCATTACTGCAGACCCTTTCTACATCAAATACTCCTTGTAAAATCTATCCAGCACAGACTGTAGCTGGGCTCCTTACATGACTGCTGACCCTTTACACATCAAAGACTCCTTGTAACATCTGTCCAGCACAGACTATAGCTGGGCTCCTTACATGGCTGCGGACTCTTTACACATCAAAGACTCCTTGTAACATCTGTCTAGCACAGACTGTAGCGGGGCTCCTTGCATTACTGCAGACTCTTTCTACATCAGACTCCTGTAACATCTGTACAGCACAGACTTTAGCTGGGCACCTTACATGGCTGCAGACCCTTTCCACATCAAAGACTCCTTGTAACATCCATCCATCACCTACTATAGCTGGGCTCCTTACATGGCTTCAGAACCTTTCTACATCAAAGACTCCTTGTAACGTCTGTTCAGCACAGACTATAGCTGGGCTCCTTGCATTAATGCAGACCCTTTACACATCAAAGACTACATGTAACATCTGTCCAGCACCGACTATAGCTGGGCTCCTTGCATGACTGCTGACCCTTTACACATCAAAGACTCCTTGTAACATCTGTTCAGCACAGACTATAACTGGGCTCCTTACATGGCTGCGGACTCTTTACACATCAAAGACGCCTTGTAACATCTGTCCAGCATAGACTGTAGCTGGGATCCTTGCATTACTGCAGACTCTTTCTACATCAGACTCCTTGTAACATCTGTACAGCACAGACTATAGCTGAGCACCTTACATGGCTGCAGACCGTTTCCACATCAAAGACTCCTTGTAACATTCATCCATCACCGACTAAATCTGGGCTCCTTACATGGCTTCAGACCCTTTCTGCATCCAAGATTCTTTGTAACATCAGTACAGCAAAGACAAGCTGGGCTCCTTGCTTTACTGCTGACCCATTGTACATCAAAGACTCCTTGTAATATCCATCCATCACCGACTATAGCTGGGCTCCTTACATGACTTCAGACCCTTTCTACATCAAAGACTCCTTGTAACATCTGTCCAGCACAGACTATAGCTGGGCTCCTTGCATTACTGCAGACCCTTTACATATCAAAGACTCCATGTAACATCTGTCCAGCACAGACTATAGCTGGGCTCCTTGAATTGTTGCAGACCCTTTCTACATCAAGGACTCCTTGTGACATCTGTCCAGCTGGGCTCCTTGCATTACTGCAGACCCTTTACACATCAAAGAATCTTGTAACATCTGTCCAGCACCGACTATAGTTGGGCTCCTTGCATTACTGCAGACCCTTTCTACATCAAAGACTCCTTGTAACGTCTATCCAGCACAGACTATAGCTGGGCTTCTTACATGGCTGCAGACCCTTTCTACATCAACGTCTCCTTGTAACATTAGTCCAGCACAGAGTATAGCTGGGCTCCTTGCATGGCTGCGGACCCTTTACACATCAAAGACTCCTTGCAACATCTGTCCAGCACCGACTATAGCTGGGCTCCTTGCATTACTGCAGACCCTTTCTACATCAAAGACTCCTTGTAACATCTGTCCAGCACCGACTATAGCTGGGCTCCTTACATGGCTGTGGACCCTTTACACATCAAAGACTCCTTGTAACATCTGTCCAGCACCGACTATAGCTGGGCTCCTTACATGGCTGTGGACCCTTTACACATCAAAGACTCCTTGTAACATCTGTCCAGCACCGACTATAGCTGGGCTCCTTACATGGCTGCAGACCCTTTCTACATCAAGGACTCCTTGTAACATCTGTCCAGCACAGACTATAGCTGGGCTCCTTGCATTACTGCAGACCCTTTACATTTCAAAGACTCCTTGTAGCATCTGTCCAGCACAGACTATAGCTGGGATCCTTACATGGCTGTGGACCCTTTCTACATCAAAGACTCCTTGTAACATCTGGCCAGCACAGACTATATCTGGGCTCCTTGTATTACTTCAAACCCTTTCTACATCAAAGACTCCTAGTAACATCTGTCCAGCACCGTCTATAGCTGGGTTCCTTACATGGCTGCGGACCCTTTCTACATCAAAGACTCCTTGTAACATCTGTCCAGCACAGACATTATCTGGGCTCCTTGCATAGCTGCGGACCCTTTACACATCAATGACTCCTTGTAACATCTGTCCAGCACATACTATAGCTGGGCTTCTTGCATTACTGCTGACCCTTTCTACATCAAGGACTCCTTGTAACATCTGTCCAGCACTGACTATAGCTGGGCTCATTGCATTACTGCTGACCCTTCCTACATCAAGGACTCCTTGTAACATCTGTCCAACACAGACTATAGCTGGGCTCCTTGCACGGCTGCGGACCGTTTCTACATCAAAGACTCCTTGTAACATCTGGCCAGCACAGACTACGGCTGGCCTCCTTGCATTACTGTAAACCCTTTCTACATCAAAGTCTCCTTGTAACATCTCTCCAGCACCGTCTATAGCTGGGCTCCTTGCATTACTGCCGACCCTTTCTACATCAAAGACTCCTTGTAAAATCTGTCCAGCACAGACAATAGCTGGGCTCCTTGTATGTCTTCCGACCCTTTCTACATCAAAGACTCCTTGTAACATCTGTTCAGCACTGTCTATAGCTGGGCTCCTTACATGACTACAGACCCTTTCTACATCAAAGACTCCTTGCAACATCTGTCCAGCACCGACTGTAGCTGGGCTCCTTGCATAACTGCTCACCATTTCTACAACAAAGACTCCTTGTAACATCTGTCCAGCACCGACTATAGCTGGGCTCCTTGCATTGCTGCGGGCCCTTTCTACATCAAAGACTCCTTGTAAAATCTGTCCAGCACAGACGATAGCTGGGCTCCTTGTATGTCTCCGGACCCTTTCTACATCAAAGACTCCTTGTAACATCTGTCCAGCACAGACTATATCTGGGCTCCTTGCAATATTGCAGACCCTTTCTACATCAAGGAATCCTTGTAACATCTGTCCAGAACGGATAATAGCTGGGCTGCTTACATTACTGCAAACCCTTTCTACATTAAGGACTCCTTGTAACATCTGTCCAGCACGGACTGTAGCTGGGCTCCTTGCATCGCTGCGGACAGTTTACACATCAACGACTCCTTGTAACATCTGTCCAGCACAGACTATAGCTGGGCCCCTTGCATGGCTGCAGACCCTTTCTACATCAATGACTCCTTGTAACATCTGTCCAGCACAGACTATAGCTGGGCTCCTTGCATTACTGCTGACCATTTCTACATCAAGGACTCCTTGTAACATTCATCCATCACCGACTATAGCTGGGCTCCTTACATTACTGCGGACTCTTTCTACATCAAGGACACCTTGTAACATCCATCCATCACCGACTATTGCTGGGCTCCTTACATGGCTGCAGACCCTTTCTACATCAAGGACTCCTTGTAATATCTGTCCAGCACAGACTATAGCTGGGCTCCTTGATTACTGAAGACTCTTTCTACATCAAAGACTCCTTGTAACATCTGTCCAGCACCGTCTATAGCTGGGTTCCTTACATGGCTGTGGACCCTTTCTACATCAAAGACTCCTTGTAACATCTGGCCAGCACAGACTGCGTCTGGCCTCCTTGTATTACTTCAAACCCTTTCTACATAAAAGACTCCTAGTAACATCTGTCCAGCACCGTCTATAGCTGGGCTCCTTCCTTGGCTGCGGACCCTTTCTACATCAAAGACTCCTTGTAAAATCTGTCCAGCACAGACTATAGCTGGGATCCTTGCATGGCTGCGGACCATTTACACATCAAAGACTCCTAGTAACATCTGTCCAACACCGTCTATAGCTGGGCTCCTTACATGGCTTCGGACCCTTTCTACATCAAAGACTCCTTGTAACATCTGTCCAGCACAGACATTAGCTGGGCTCCTTGCATGGCTGCGGACCCTTTCTACATCAAGGACTCCTTGTAACATCTGTCCAGCACTGACTATAGCTGGGCTCCTTGCATTACTGCCGACCCTTTCTACATCAAGGACTCCTTGTAACATCTGGCCAGAACAGACTATAGCTGGGCTCCTTGCATTGCTGCGGGCCCTTTCTACATCAAAGACTCCTTGTAAAATCTGTCCAGCACAGAGGATAGCTGGGCTCCTTGTATGTCTCCAGACCCTTTATACATCAAAGACTCCTTGTAACATCTGTCCAGCACTGTCTAAAGCTGGGCTCCTTACATGACTACAGACCCTTTCTACATCAAAGACTCCTTGCAACATCTGTCCAGCACCGACTATAGCTGGGCTCCTTGCATGACTGCTCACCATTTCTACAACAAAGACTCCTTGTAACATCTGTCCAGCACCGACTATAGCTGGGCACCTTGCATTGCTGCGGGCCCTTTCTACATCAAAGACTCCTTGTAAAATCTGTCCAGCACAGACGATAGCTGGGCTCCTTGTATGTCTCCGGACCCTTTCTACATCAAAGACTCCTTGTAACATCTGTCCAGCACAGACTATATCTGGGCTCCTTGCAATATTGCAGACCCTTTCTACATCAAGGAATCCTTGTAACATCTGTCCAGAACGGACTATAGCTGGGCTGCTTACATTACTGCAGACCCTTTCTACATTAAGGACTCCTTGTAACATCTGTCCAGCACGGACTGTAGCTGGGCTCCTTGCATCGCTGCGGACAGTTTACACATCAACGACTCCTTGTAACATCTGTCCAGCACAGACTATAGCTGGGCCCCTTGCATGGCTGCAGACCCTTTCTACATCAATGACTCCTTGTAACATGTGTCCAGCACAGACTATAGCTGGGCTCCTTGCATTACTGCTGACCATTTCTACATCAAGGACTCCTTGTAACATTCATCCATCACCGACTATAGCTGGGCTCCTTACATTACTGCGGACTCTTTCTACATCAAGGACACCTTGTAACATCCATCCATCACCGACTATTGCTGGGCTCCTTACATGGCTGCAGACCCTTTCTACATCAAGAACTCCTTGTAATATCTGTCCAGCACAGACTATAGCTGGGCTCCTTGATTACTGAAGACTCTTTCTACATCAAAGACTCCTTGTAACATCTGTCCAGCACCGTCTATAGCTGGGTTCCTTACATGGCTGTGGACCCTTTCTACATCAAAGACTCCTTGTAACATCTGGCCAGCACAGACTGCGTCTGGCCTCCTTGTATTACTTCAAACCCTTTCTACATAAAAGACTCCTAGTAACATCTGTCCAGCACCGTCTATAGCTGGGCTCCTTCCTTGGCTGCGGACCCTTTCTACATCAAAGACTCCTTGTAAAATCTGTCCAGCACAGACTATAGCTGGGATCCTTGCATGGCTGCGGACCATTTACACATCAAAGACTCCTAGTAACATCTGTCCAACACCGTCTATAGCTGGGCTCCTTACATGGCTTCGGTCCCTTTCTACATCAAAGACTCCTTGTAACATCTGTCCAGCACAGACATTAGCTGGGCTCCTTGCATGGCTGCGGACCCTTTCTACATCAAGGACTCCTTGTAACATCTGTCCAGCACTGACTATAGCTGGACTCCTTGCATTACTGCTGACCCTTCCTACATCAAGGACTCCTTGTAACATCTGTCCAGCACAGACATTAGCTGGCCCGCTTGCATTACTGCAGACCCTTTCTACATCAAAGACTCCTTGTAACATCTGTCCGGCACAGACTACAGCTGGGCTCCTTGCATTACTGCGGACCCTTTCTACATCAAAGACGCCTTGTAACACCTGTCCAGCACAGACTATAGCTGGGCTCCATGCATTACTGCTGACCCTTTTTATATCAAGGATTCCTTCTAATATCTGTCAAACACAGACTACACCTGGGCTCCTTGCATTACTGCGGACCCTTTCTACATCAAAGACTCCTTGTAACATCTGTCCAGCACAGACTATAGCTGGGCTCCTCGCATGGCTGCGGACCATTTACACATCAAAGACTCCTAGTAACATCTGTCCAACACAGACTATTGCTGGGCTACTTGCATGGCTGTGGACCCTTTCTACATCAAGGACTCCTTGTAACATCTGTCCAGCACGGACTGTAGCTGGGCTCCTTGCATTACTGCTGACCCTTTCTACATCAAAGACTTCTTGTAAGATCTGTCCAGCACAGACATTAGCTGCGCTCCTTGCATGGCAGTGGACCCTTTACACATCAAAGACTCCTTGTAACATCTGTCCAGCACAGATTATAGCTGGGCTTCTTGCATTACTGCTGACCCTTTCTATATCAAGGACTCCTTGTAATATCCGTCCATCACCGACTATTGCTGGGCTCCTTACATGGCTGCAGACCCTTTCTACATCAAGGACTCCTTGAAATATCTGTCCAGCACAGACTATAACTGGGCACCTTGATTACTGAAGACTCTTTCTACATCAAAGACTCCTTGTAACATCTGTCCAGCACCGACTACAGCTGGGTTCCTTACATGGCTGTGGACCCTTTCTACATCAAAGACTCCTTGTAACATCTGGCCAGCACAGACTGCGTCTGGCCTCCTTGTATTACTTCAAACCCTTTCTACATAAAAGACTCCTAGTAACATCTGTCCAGCACCGTCTATAGCTGGGCTCCTTCCTTGGCTGCAGTCCCTTTCTACATCAAAGACTCCTTTTAACATCTGTCCAGCACAGACTATAGCTGGGATCCTTGTATGGCTGCGGACCATTTACACATCAAAGACTCCTAGCAACATCTGTCCAACACCGTCTATAGCTGGGCTCCTTACATGGCTTCGGACCCTTTCTACATGAAAGACTCCTTGTAACATCTGTCCAGCACAGACATTAGCTGGGCTCCTTGCATGGCTGCGGACCCTTTCTACATCAAGGACTCCTTGTAACATCTGTCCAGCACTGACTATAGCTGGACTCCTTGCATTACTGCTGACCCTTCCTACATCAAGGACTCCTTGTAACATCTGTTCAACACAGACTATAGCTGGGCTCCTTACATGGCTGCGGATGCTTTCTACATCAAAGACTCCCTGTAACATCTGTCCAGCACAGACTATAGCTGGGCTCCTTGCATGACTACGGACCCTTTACACATCAAAGACTCCTTGTAACATCTGTCCAGCACAGACTATAGCTGGGCTCCTTGCATTTCTGCAGACCCTTTCTACATCAAAGACGCCTTGTAAGATCTATCCAGCAGAGACTATAGCTGGGCTCCTTACATGGATGCAGACCCTTTCTACATCAAGGACTCCTTGTAACACCTGTCCCGCACAGACTATAGCTGGGCTCCTTGCATGGCTGCGGACCATTTACACATCAAAGACTCCTAGTAACATCTGTCCAACACAGACTATTGCTGGGCTCCTTGCATGGCTGTGGACCCTTTCTACATCAAGGTCTCCTTGTAACATCTGTCCAGCACGGACTGTAGCTGGGCTCCTTGCATTACTGCTGACCCTTTCTACATCAAAGACTTCTTGTAACATCTGTCCAGCACAGACTATAGCTGGGCTCCTTGCATTGCTATGTACCCTTTCTACATCAAATGCTCCTTGTAACATCTGTCCAGCACGGACTGTAGCTGCGCTCCTTGCATGGCAGTGGACCCTTTACACATCAAAGACTCCTTGTAACATCTGTCCAGCACAGATTATAGCTGGGCTTCTTGCATTACTGCTGATCCTTTCTACATCAAGGACTCCTTGTAATATCCGTCCATCACCGACTATTGCTGGGCTCCTTACATGGCTGCAGACCCTTTCTACATCAAGGACTCCTTGTAATATATGTCCAGCACAGACTATAACTGGGCTCCTTGATTACTGAAGACTCTTTCTACATCAAAGACTCCTTGTAACATCTGTCCAGCACCGACTATAGCTGGGTTCCTTACATGGCTGTGGACCCTTTCTACATCAAAGACTCCTTGTAACATCTGGCCAGCACAGACTGCGTCTGGCCTCCTTGTATTACTTCAAACCCTTTCTACATAAAAGACTCCTAGTAACATCTGTCCAGCACCGTCTATAGCTGGGCTCCTTCCTTGGCTGCGGTCCCTTTCTACATCAAAGACTCCTTTTAACATCTGTCCAGCACAGACTATAGCTGGGATCCTTGCATGGCTGCGGACCATTTACACATCAAAGACTCCTAGCAACATCTGTCCAACACCGTCTATAGCTGGGCTCCTTACATGGCTTCGGACCCTTTCTACATGAAAGACTCCTTGTAACATCTGTCCAGCACAGACATTAGCTGGGCTCCTTGCATGGCTGCGCACCCTTTCTACATCAAGGACTCCTTGTAACATCTGTCCAGCACTGACTATAGCTGGACTCCTTGCATTACTGCTGACCCTTCCTACATCAAGGACTCCTTGTAACATCTGTTCAACACAGACTATAGCTGGGCTCCTTACATGGCTGCGGATGCTTTCTACATCAAAGACTCCCTGTAACATCTGTCCAGCACAGACTATAGCTGGGCTCCTTGCATGACTACGGACCCTTTACACATCAAAGACTCCTTGTAACATCTGTCCAGCACAGACTATAGCTGGGCTCCTTGCATTTCTGCAGACCCTTTCTACATCAAAGACGCCTTGTAAGATCTATCCAGCAGAGACTATAGCTGGGCTCCTTACATGGATGCAGACCCTTTCTACATCAAGGACTCCTTGTAACACCTGTCCCGCACAGACTATAGCTGTTCTCCTTACATTACTGCAGACCCTTTCTACATCAAAGAATCCTTGTAACATCTGTCCAGCACCGACTATAGCTGGGCCCCTTAAATGGCTGCAGTCCCTTTCTACATCAAAGACTCCTTGTAACATCTATCCAGCACAGACTATAGCTGGGCTCCATGCATTGCTGCGGACCCTTTCTACATCAAAGACTCCATGTAACATCTGTCCAGCACAGACTATAGCTGGGCTCCTTGCATTGCTATGTACCCTTTCTACATCAAATGCTCCTTGTAACATCTGTCCAGCACGGACTGTAGCTGGGCTCCTTGCATTACTGCAGACCTTTGCTACATCAAAGACTCCTTGTAACATCCATCCATCACCGACTATAGCTGTTCTCCTTACATAGCAGCAGACCCTTTGTACATCAAGGACTCCTTGTAACATCTGTCCAGCACAGGCTATAGCTGGGCTCCTTGCATTACTGCTGACCCTTTCTACATCAAAGACTTCTTGTAAGATCTGTCCAGCACAGACATTAGCTGCGCTCCTTGCATGGCAGTGGACCCTTTACACATCAAAGATTCCTTGTAACATCTGTCCAGCACAGATTATAGCTGGGCTTCTTGCATTACTGCTGACCCTTTCTATATCAAGGACTCCTTGTAATACCCGTCCATCACCGACTATTGCTGGGCTCCTTACATGGCTGCAGACCCTTTCTACATCAAGGACTCCTTGTAATATCTGTCCAGCACAGACTATAACTGGGCTCCTTGATTACTGAAGACTCTTTCTACATCAAAGACTCCTTGTAACATCTGTCCAGCACCGACTATAGCTGGGTTCCTTACATGGCTGTGGACCCTTTCTACATCAAAGACTCCTTGTAACGTCTGTCCAGCACAGATTATAGCTGGGCTTCTTGCATTACTGCTGACCCTTTCTATATCAAGGACTCCTTGTAATATCCATCCATCACTGACTATTGCTGGGCTCCTGTCTTGGCTGCAGACCCTTTGTACATCAAGGACTCCTTGTGACATCTGTCCAGCACAGACTATAGCTGGGCTTCTTGCATTACTGCTGACCCTTTCTACATCAAGGACTCCTTGTAACATCTGTCCAACACAGACCATAGCTGGGCTCCTTGCATTACTGCAAACCCTTTCTACATCAAAGAATCCTAGTAACATCTGTCCAGCACCGTCTATAGCTGGGCTCCTTACATGGCTATGGACCCTTTCTACATCAAAGACTCCTTGTAAAATCTATCCAGCACAGACTATAGCTGGGCTCCTTGCATTACTGCAGACTCTTTCTACATCAAAGGCTCCTAGTAACATCTGTCCAACACAGACTATTGCTGGGCTCCTTGCATGGCTGTGGACCCTTTCTACATCAAAGACTCCTTGTAACATCAGTCCAGCACAGACTATAGCTGGGCTCCTTGCATTGCTGCGGACCCTTTCTACATCAAAGACTCCTTGTAACATTTGTCCAGCACAGACTATAGCTAGGCTCCTTGCATGGCTGCGGACCCTTTCTACATCAAAGACTCCTTTTAACATCTGGCCAGCACAGACTACGGCTGGCCTCCTTGCATTACTGCAAACCCTTTCTACATCAAAGACTCCTAGTAACATCTATTCAGCACAGACTATAGCTGGGCTCCTTGCATTGGTGCTGACCGTTTCTACATAAAAAGACTCCTTGTAACATCTGTCCATCACCGAATATAGGTGGGCTCCTTGCATTACTGCAGACTCTTTCTACATCAAAGACTCCTTGTAACATCTGTCCAGCACTGACTATAGCTGGCCCGCTTGCATTACTGCAGACCCTTTCTACATCAAAGACTCCTTGTAACATCTGTCCAGCACAGACTACAGCTGGGCTCCTTGCATGACTACGGACCCTTTCTACATCAAAGACGCCTTGTAACACCTGTCCAGCACAGACTATAGCTGGGCTCCATGCATTACTGCTGACCCTTTTTATATCAAGGATTCCTTCTAATATCTGTCAAACACAGACTACACCTGGGCTCCTTGCATTACTGCGGACCCTTTCTACATCAAAGACTCCTTGTAACATCTGTCCAGCACAGACTATAGCTGGGCTCCTCACATGGCTGCGGACCATTTACACATCAAAGACTCCTAGTAACATCTGTCCAACACAGACTATTGCTGGGCTACTTGCATGGCTGTGGACCCTTTCTACATCAAGGACTCCTTGTAACATCTGTCCAGCACGGACTGTAGCTGGGCTCCTTGCATTACTGCTGACCCTTTCTACATCAAAGACTTCTTGTAAGATCTGTCCAGCACAGACATTAGCTGCGCTCCTTGCATGGCAGTGGACCCTTTACACATCAAAGACTCCTTGTAACATCTGTCCAGCACAGATTATAGCTGGGCTTCTTGCATTACTGCTGACCCTTTCTATATCAAGGACTCCTTGTAATATCCGTCCATCACCGACTATTGCTGGGCTCCTTACATGGCTGCAGACCCTTTCTACATCAAGGACTCCTTGTAATATCTGTCCAGCACAGACTATAACTGGGCACCTTGATTACTGAAGACTCTTTCTACATCAAAGACTCCTTGTAACATCTGTCCAGCACCGACTACAGCTGGGTTCCTTACATGGCTGTGGACCCTTTCTACATCAAAGACTCCTTGTATCATCTGGCCAGCACAGACTGCGTCTGGCCTCCTTGTATTACTTCAAACCCTTTCTACATAAAAGACTCCTAGTAACATCTGTCCAGCACCGTCTATAGCTGGGCTCCTTCCTTGGCTGCGGTCCCTTTCTACATCAAAGACTCCTTTTAACATCTGTCCAGCACAGACTATAGCTGGGATCCTTGTATGGCTGCGGACCATTTACACATCAAAGACTCCTAGCAACATCTGTCCAACACCATCTATAGCTGGGCTCCTTACATGGCTTCGGACCCTTTCTACATGAAAGACTCCTTGTAACATCTGTCCAGCACAGACATTAGCTGGGCTCCTTGCATGGCTGCGGACCCTTTCTACATCAAGGACTCCTTGTAACATCTGTCCAGCACTGACTATAGCTGGACTCCTTGCATTACTGCTGACCCTTCCTACATCAAGGACTCCTTGTAACATCTGTTCAACACAGACTATAGCTGGGCTCCTTACATGGCTGCGGATGCTTTCTACATCAAAGACTCCCTGTAACATCTGTCCAGCACAGACTATAGCTGGGCTCCTTGCATGACTACGGACCCTTTACACATCAAAGACTCCTTGTAACATCTGTCCAGCACAGACTATAGCTGGGCTCCTTGCATTTCTGCAGACCCTTTCTACATCAAAGACGCCTTGTAAGATCTATCCAGCAGAGACTATAGCTGGGCTCCTTACATGGATGCAGACCCTTTCTACATCAAGGACTCCTTGTAACACCTGTCCCGCACAGACTATAGCTGGGCTCCTTGCATGGCTGCGGACCATTTACACATCAAAGACTCCTAGTAACATCTGTCCAACACAGACTATTGCTGGGCTCCTTGCATGGCTGTGGACCCTTTCTACATCAAGGTCTCCTTGTAACATCTGTCCAGCACGGACTGTAGCTGGGCTCCTTGCATTACTGCTGACCCTTTCTACATCAAAGACTTCTTGTAACATCTGTCCAGCACAGACTATAGCTGGGCTCCTTGCATTGCTATGTACCCTTTCTACATCAAATGCTCCTTGTAACATCTGTCCAGCACGGACTGTAGCTGCGCTCCTTGCATGGCAGTGGACCCTTTACACATCAAAGACTCCTTGTAACATCTGTCCAGCACAGATTATAGCTGGGCTTCTTGCATTACTGCTGATCCTTTCTACATCAAGGACTCCTTGTAATATCCGTCCATCACCGACTATTGCTGGGCTCCTTACATGGCTGCAGACCCTTTCTACATCAAGGACTCCTTGTAATATATGTCCAGCACAGACTATAACTGGGCTCCTTGATTACTGAAGACTCTTTCTACATCAAAGACTCCTTGTAACATCTGTCCAGCACCGACTATAGCTGGGTTCCTTACATGGCTGTGGACCCTTTCTACATCAAAGACTCCTTGTAACATCTGGCCAGCACAGACTGCGTCTGGCCTCCTTGTATTACTTCAAACCCTTTCTACATAAAAGACTCCTAGTAACATCTGTCCAGCACCGTCTATAGCTGGGCTCCTTCCTTGGCTGCGGTCCCTTTCTACATCAAAGACTCCTTTTAACATCTGTCCAGCACAGACTATAGCTGGGATCCTTGCATGGCTGCGGACCATTTACACATCAAAGACTCCTAGCAACATCTGTCCAACACCGTCTATAGCTGGGCTCCTTACATGGCTTCGGACACTTTCTACATGAAAGACTCCTTGTAACATCTGTCCAGCACAGACATTAGCTGGGCTCCTTGCATGGCTGCGCACCCTTTCTACATCAAGGACTCCTTGTAACATCTGTCCAGCACTGACTATAGCTGGACTCCTTGCATTACTGCTGACCCTTCCTACATCAAGGACTCCTTGTAACATCTGTTCAACACAGACTATAGCTGGGCTCCTTACATGGCTGCGGATGCTTTCTACATCAAAGACTCCCTGTAACATCTGTCCAGCACAGACTATAGCTGGGCTCCTTGCATGACTACGGACCCTTTACACATCAAAGACTCCTTGTAACATCTGTCCAGCACAGACTATAGCTGGGCTCCTTGCATTTCTGCAGACCCTTTCTACATCAAAGACGCCTTGTAAGATCTATCCAGCAGAGACTATAGCTGGGCTCCTTACATGGATGCAGACCCTTTCTACATCAAGGACTCCTTGTAACACCTGTCCCGCACAGACTATAGCTGTTCTCCTTACATTACTGCAGACCCTTTCTACATCAAAGAATCCTTGTAACATCTGTCCAGCACCGACTATAGCTGGGCCCCTTAAATGGCTGCAGTCCCTTTCTACATCAAAGACTCCTTGTAACATCTATCCAGCACAGACTATAGCTGGGCTCCATGCATTGCTGCGGACCCTTTCTACATCAAAGACTCCATGTAACATCTGTCCAGCACAGACTATAGCTGGGCTCCTTGCATTGCTATGTACCCTTTCTACATCAAATGCTCCTTGTAACATCTGTCCAGCACGGACTGTAGCTGGGCTCCTTGCATTACTGCAGACCTTTGCTACATCAAAGACTCCTTGTAACATCCATCCATCACCGACTATAGCTGTTCTCCTTACATAGCAGCAGACCCTTTGTACATCAAGGACTCCTTGTAACATCTGTCCAGCACAGGCTATAGCTGGGCTCCTTGCATTACTGCTGACCCTTTCTACATCAAAGACTTCTTGTAAGATCTGTCCAGCACAGACATTAGCTGCGCTCCTTGCATGGCAGTGGACCCTTTACACATCAAAGATTCCTTGTAACATCTGTCCAGCACAGATTATAGCTGGGCTTCTTGCAATACTGCTGACCCTTTCTATATCAAGGACTCCTTGTAATACCCGTCCATCACCGACTATTGCTGGGCTCCTTACATGGCTGCAGACCCTTTCTACATCAAGGACTCCTTGTAATATCTGTCCAGCACAGACTATAACTGGGCTCCTTGATTACTGAAGACTCTTTCTACATCAAAGACTCCTTGTAACATCTGTCCAGCACCGACTATAGCTGGGTTCCTTACATGGCTGTGGACCCTTTCTACATCAAAGACTCCTTGTAACGTCTGTCCAGCACAGATTATAGCTGGGCTTCTTGCATTACTGCTGACCCTTTCTATATCAAGGACTCCTTGTAATATCCATCCATCACTGACTATTGCTGGGCTCCTGTCTTGGCTGCAGACCCTTTGTACATCAAGGACTCCTTGTGACATCTGTCCAGCACAGACTATAGCTGGGCTTCTTGCATTACTGCTGACCCTTTCTACATCAAGGACTCCTTGTAACATCTGTCCAACACAGACCATAGCTGGGCTCCTTGCATTACTGCAAACCCTTTCTACATCAAAGAATCCTAGTAACATCTGTCCAGCACCGTCTATAGCTGGGCTCCTTACATGGCTATGGACCCTTTCTACATCAAAGACTCCTTGTAAAATCTATCCAGCACAGACTATAGCTGGGCTCCTTGCATTACTGCAGACTCTTTCTACATCAAAGGCTCCTAGTAACATCTGTCCAACACAGACTATTGCTGGGCTCCTTGCATGGCTGTGGACCCTTTCTACATCAAAGACTCCTTGTAACATCAGTCCAGCACAGACTATAGCTGGGCTCCTTGCATTGCTGCGGACCCTTTCTACATCAAAGACTCCTTGTAACATTTGTCCAGCACAGACTATAGCTAGGCTCCTTGCATGGCTGCGGACCCTTTCTACATCAAAGACTCCTTTTAACATCTGGCCAGCACAGACTACGGCTGGCCTCCTTGCATTACTGCAAACCCTTTCTACATCAAAGACTCCTAGTAACATCTATTCAGCACAGACTATAGCTGGGCTCCTTGCATTGGTGCTGACCGTTTCTACATAAAAAGACTCCTTGTAACATCTGTCCATCACCGAATATAGGTGGGCTCCTTGCATTACTGCAGACTCTTTCTACATCAAAGACTCCTTGTAACATCTGTCCAGCACTGACTATAGCTGGCCCGCTTGCATTACTGCAGACCCTTTCTACATCAAAGACTCCTTGTAACATCTGTCCAGCACAGACTACAGCTGGGCTCCTTGCATGACTACGGACCCTTTCTACATCAAAGACGCCTTGTAACACCTGTCCAGCACAGACTATAGCTGGGCTCCTTGCATTACTGCTGACCCTTTTTATATCAAGGATTCCTTCTAATATCTGTCAAACACAGACTACACCTGGGCTCCTTGCATTACTGCGGACCCTTTCTACATCAAAGACTCCTTGTAACATCTGTCCAGCACAGACTATAGCTGGGCTCCTCGCATGGCTGCGGACCATTTACACATCAAAGACTCCTAGTAACATCTGTCCAACACAGACTATTGCTGGGCTCCTTGCATGGCTGTGGACCCTTTCTACATCAAGGACTCCTTGTAACATCTGTCCAGCACGGACTGTAGCTGGGCTCCTTGCATTACTGCTGACCCTTTCTACATCAAAGACTTCTTGTAAGATCTGTCCAGCACATACATTAGCTGCGCTCCTTGCATGGCAGTGGACCCTTTACACATCAAAGACTCCTTGTAACATCTGTCCAGCACAGATTATAGCTGGGCTTCTTGCATTACTGCTGACCCTTTCTATATCAAGGACTCCTTGTAATATCTGTCCAGCACAGACTATAACTGGGCACCTTGATTACTGAAGACTCTTTCTACATCAAAGACTCCTAGTAACATCTGTCCAGCACCGTCTATAGCTGGGCTCCTTCCTTGGCTGCGGTCCCTTTCTACATCAAAGACTCCTTTTAACATCTGTCCAGCACAGACTATAGCTGGGATCCTTGCATGGCTGCGGACCATTTACACATCAAAGACTCCTAGCAACATCTGTCCAACACCGTCTATAGCTGGGCTCCTTACATGTCTTCGGACACTTTCTACATGAAAGACTCCTTGTAACATCTGTCCAGCACAGACATTAGCTGGGCTCCTTGCATGGCTGCGGACCCTTTCTACATCAAGGACTCCTTGTAACATCTGTCCAGCACTGACTATAGCTGGACTCCTTGCATTACTGCTGACCCTTCCTACATCAAGGACTCCTTGTAACATCTGTTCAACACAGACTATAGCTGGGCTCCTTACATGGCTGCTGATATTTTCTACATCAAAGACTCCCTGTAACATCTGTCCAGCACAGACTATAGCTGGGCTCCTTGCATGACTACGGACCCTTTACACATCAAAGACTCCTTGTAACATCTGTCCAGCACAGACTATAGCTGGGCTCCTTGCATTTCTGCAGACCCTTTCTACATCAAAGACGCCTTGTAAGATCTATCCAGCAGAGACTATAGCTGGGCTCCTTACATGGATGCAGACCCTTTCTACATCAAGGACTCCTTGTAACACCTGTCCCGCACAGACTATAGCTGGGCTCCTTGCATGGCTGCGGACCATTTACACATCAAAGACTCCTAGTAACATCTGTCCAACACAGACTATTGCTGGGCTCCTTGCATGGCTGTGGACCCTTTCTACATCAAGGACTCCTTGTAACATCTGTCCAGCACGGACTGTAGCTGGGCTCCTTGCATTACTGCGGACCCTTTCTACATCAAAGACTTCTTGTAAGATCTGTCCAGCACAGACATTAGCTGCGCTCCTTGCATGGCAGTGGACCCTTTACACATCAAAGACTCCTTGTAACATCTGTCCAGCACAGATTATAGCTGGGCTTCTTGCATTACTGCTGATCCTTTCTACATCAAGGACTCCTTGTAATATCCGTCCATCACCGACTATTGCTGGGCTGCTTACATGGCTGCAGACCCTTTCTACATCAAGGACTCCTTGTAATATCTGTCCAGCACAGACTATAACTGGGCTCCTTCATTACTGAAGACTCTTTCTACATCAAAGACTCCTTGTAACATCTGTCCAGCACCGACTATAGCTGGGTTCCTTACATGGCTGTGGACCCTTTCTACATCAAAGACTCCTTGTAACATCTGGCCAGCACAGACTGCGTCTGGCCTCCTTGTATTACTTCAAACCCTTTCTACATAAAAGACTCCTAGTAACATCTGTCCAGCACCGTCTATAGCTGGGCTCCTTCCTTGGCTGCGGTCCCTTTCTACATCAAAGACTCCTTTTAACATCTGTCCAGCACAGACTATAGCTGGGATCCTTGCATGGCTGCGGACCATTTACACATCAAAGACTCCTAGCAACATCTGTCCAACACCGTCTATAGCTGGGCTCCTTACATGGCTTCGGACCCTTTCTACATGAAAGACTCCTTGTAACATCTGTCCAGCACAGACATTAGCTGGGCTCCTTGTATGGCTGCGGACCTTTTCTACATCAAGGACTCCTTGTAACATCTGTCCAGCACTGACTATAGCTGGACTCCTTGCATTACTGCTGACCCTTCCTACATCAAGGACTCCTTGTAACATCTGTTCAACACAGACTATAGCTGGGCTCCTTACATGGCTGCGGATGCTTTCTACATCAAAGACTCCCTGTAACATCTGTCCAGCACAGACTATAGCTGGGCTCCTTGCATGACTACGGACCCTTTACACATCAAAGACTCCTTGTAACATCTGTCCAGCACAGACTATAGCTGGGCTCCTTGCATTTCTGCAGACCCTTTCTACATCAAAGACGCCTTGTAAGATCTATCCAGCAGAGACTATAGCTGGGCTCCTTACATGGATGCAGACCCTTTCTACATCAAGGACTCCTTGTAACACCTGTCCCGCACAGACTATAGCTGTTCTCCTTACATTACTGCAGACCCTTTCTACATCAAAGAATCCTTGTAACATCTGTCCAGCACCGACTATAGCTGGGCCCCTTAAATGGCTGCAGTCCCTTTCTACATCAAAGACTCCTTGTAACATCTATCCGGCACAGACTATAGCTGGGCTCCATGCATTGCTGCGGACCCTTTCTACATCAAAGACTCCTTGTAACATCTGTCCAGCACAGACTATAGCTGGGCTCCTTGCATTGCTATGTACCCTTTCTACATCAAATGCTCCTTGTAACATCTGTCCAGCACGGACTGTAGCTGGGCTCCTTGCATTACTGCAGACCTTTGCTACATCAAAGACTCCTTGTAACATCCATCCA
Organism: Triturus cristatus; assembly: GCF_964204655.1. Lineage (NCBI taxonomy): Eukaryota > Metazoa > Chordata > Amphibia > Caudata > Salamandridae > Triturus > Triturus cristatus. The sequence continues at coordinate 1,876,260,527 of NC_140590.1, forward strand.
TCACCGACTATAGCTGTTCTCCTTACATAGCAGCAGACCCTTTGTACATCAAGGACTCCTTGTAACATCTGTCCAGCACAGGCTATAGCTGGGCTCCTTGCATTACTGCTGACCCTTTCTACATCAAAGACTTCTTGTAAGATCTGTCCAGCACAGACATTAGCTGCGCTCCTTGCATGGCAGTGGACCCTTTACACATCAAAGACTCCTTGTAACATCTGTCCAGCACAGATTATAGCTGGGCTTCTTGCATTACTGCTGACCCTTTCTATATCAAGGACTCCTTGTAATATCCGTCCATCACCGACTATTGCTGGGCTCCTTACATGGCTGCAGACCCTTTCTACATCAAGGACTCCTTATAATATCTGTCCAGCACAGACTATAACTGGGCTCCTTGATTACTGAAGACTCTTTCTACATCAAAGACTCCTTGTAACATCTGTCCAGCACCGACTATAGCTGGGTTCCTTACATGGCTGTGGACCCTTTCTACATCAAAGACTCCTTGTAACATCTGGCCAGCACAGACTGCGTCTGGCCTCCTTGTATTACTTCAAACCCTTTCTACATAAAAGACTCCTAGTAACATCTGTCCAGCACCGTCTATAGCTGGGCTCCTTCCTTGGCTGCGGTCCCTTTCTACATCAAAGACTCCTTTTAACATCTGTCCAGCACAGACTATAGCTGGGATCCTTGCATGGCTGCGGACCATTTACACATCAAAGACTCCTAGCAACATCTGTCCAACACCGTCTATAGCTGGGCTCCTTACATGGCTTCGGACCCTTTCTACATGAAAGACTCCTTGTAACATCTGTCCAGCACAGACATTAGCTGGGCTCCTTGCATGGCTGCGCACCCTTTCTACATCAAGGACTCCTTGTAGCATCTGTCCAGCACTGACTATAGCTGGACTCCTTGCATTACTGCTGACCCTTCCTACATCAAGGACTCCTTGTAACATCTGTTCAACACAGACTATAGCTGGGCTCCTTACATGGCTGCGGATGCTTTCTACATCAAAGACTCCCTGTAACATCTGTCCAGCACAGACTATAGCTGGGCTCCTTGCATGACTACGGACCCTTTACACATCAAAGACTCCTTGTAACATCTGTCCAGCACAGACTATAGCTGGGCTCCTTGCATTTCTGCAGACCCTTTCTACATCAAAGACGCCTTGTAAGATCTATCCAGCAGAGACTATAGCTGGGCTCCTTACATGGATGCAGACCCTTTCTACATCAAGGACTCCTTGTAACACCTGTCCCGCACAGACTATAGCTGTTCTCCTTACATTACTGCAGACCCTTTCTACATCAAAGAATCCTTGTAACATCTGTCCAGCACCGACTATAGCTGGGCCCCTTAAATGGCTGCAGTCCCTTTCTACATCAAAGACTCCTTGTAACATCTATCCAGCACAGACTATAGCTGGGCTCCATGCATTGCTGCGGACCCTTTCTACATCAAAGACTCCTTGTAACATCTGTCCAGCACAGACTATAGCTGGGCTCCTTGCATTGCTATGTACCCTTTCTACATCAAATGCTCCTTGTAACATCTGTCCAGCACGGACTGTAGCTGGGCTCCTTGCATTACTGCAGACCTTTGCTACATCAAAGACTCCTTGTAACATCCATCCATCACCGACTATAGCTGTTCTCCTTACATAGCAGCAGACCCTTTGTACATCAAGGACTCCTTGTAACATCTGTCCAGCACAGGCTATAGCTGGGCTCCTTGCATTACTGCTGACCCTTTCTACATCAAAGACTTCTTGTAAGATCTGTCCAGCACAGACATTAGCTGCGCTCCTTGCATGGCAGTGGACCCTTTACACATCAAAGATTCCTTGTAACATCTGTCCAGCACAGATTATAGCTGGGCTTCTTGCATTACTGCTGACCCTTTCTATATCAAGGACTCCTTGTAATACCCGTCCATCACCGACTATTGCTGGGCTCCTTACATGGCTGCAGACCCTTTCTACATCAAGGACTCCTTGTAATATCTGTCCAGCACAGACTATAACTGGGCTCCTTGATTACTGAAGACTCTTTCTACATCAAAGACTCCTTGTAACATCTGTCCAGCACCGACTATAGCTGGGTTCCTTACATGGCTGTGGACCCTTTCTACATCAAAGACTCCTTGTAACGTCTGTCCAGCACAGATTATAGCTGGGCTTCTTGCATTACTGCTGACCCTTTCTATATCAAGGACTCCTTGTAATATCCGTCCATCACCGACTATTGCTGGGCTCCTGTCTTGGCTGCAGACCCTTTGTACATCAAGGACTCCTTGTGACATCTGTCCAGCACAGACTATAGCTGGGCTTCTTGCATTACTGCTGACCCTTTCTACATCAAGGACTCCTTGTAACATCTGTCCAACACAGACCATAGCTGGGCTCCTTGCATTACTGCAAACCCTTTCTACATCAAAGAATCCTAGTAACATCTGTCCAGCACCGTCTATAGCTGGGCTCCTTACATGGCTATGGACCCTTTCTACATCAAAGACTCCTTGTAAAATCTATCCAGCACAGACTATAGCTGGGCTCCTTGCATTACTGCAGACTCTTTCTACATCAAAGGCTCCTAGTAACATCTGTCCAACACAGACTATTGCTGGGCTCCTTGCATGGCTGTGGACCCTTTCTACATCAAAGACTCCTTGTAACATCAGTCCAGCACAGACTATAGCTGGGCTCCTTGCATTGCTGCGGACCCTTTCTACATCAAAGACTCCTTGTAACATTTGTCCAGCACAGACTATAGCTAGGCTCCTTGCATGGCTGCGGACCCTTTCTACATCAAAGACTCCTTTTAACATCTGGCCAGCACAGACTACGGCTGGCCTCCTTGCATTACTGCAAACCCTTTCTACATCAAAGACTCCTAGTAACATCTATTCAGCACAGACTATAGCTGGGCTCCTTGCATTGGTGCTGACCGTTTCTACATAAAAAGACTCCTTGTAACATCTGTCCATCACCGAATATAGGTGGGCTCCTTGCATTACTGCAGACTCTTTCTACATCAAAGACTCCTTGTAACATCTGTCCAGCACTGACTATAGCTGGCCCGCTTGCATTACTGCAGACCCTTTCTACATCAAAGACTCCTTGTAACATCTGTCCAGCACAGACTACAGCTGGGCTCCTTGCATGACTACGGACCCTTTCTACATCAAAGACGCCTTGTAACACCTGTCCAGCACAGACTATAGCTGGGCTCCTTGCATTACTGCTGACCCTTTTTATATCAAGGATTCCTTCTAATATCTGTCAAACACAGACTACACCTGGGCTCCTTGCATTACTGCGGACCCTTTCTACATCAAAGACTCCTTGTAACATCTGTCCAGCACAGACTATAGCTGGGCTCCTCGCATGGCTGCGGACCATTTACACATCAAAGACTCCTAGTAACATCTGTCCAACACAGACTATTGCTGGGCTCCTTGCATGGCTGTGGACCCTTTCTACATCAAGGACTCCTTGTAACATCTGTCCAGCACGGACTGTAGCTGGGCTCCTTGCATTACTGCTGACCCTTTCTACATCAAAGACTTCTTGTAAGATCTGTCCAGCACAGACATTAGCTGCGCTCCTTGCATGGCAGTGGACCCTTTACACATCAAAGACTCCTTGTAACATCTGTCCAGCACAGATTATAGCTGGGCTTCTTGCATTACTGCTGACCCTTTCTATATCAAGGACTCCTTGTAATATCTGTCCAGCACAGACTATAACTGGGCACCTTGATTACTGAAGACTCTTTCTACATCAAAGACTCCTTGTAACATCTGTCCAGCACTGACTACAGCTGGGTTCCATACATGGCTGTGGACCCTTTCTACATCAAAGACTCCTTGTAACATCTGGCCAGCACAGACTGCGTCTGGCCTCCTTGTATTACTTCAAACCCTTTCTACATAAAAGACTCCTAGTAACATCTGTCCAGCACCGTCTATAGCTGGGCTCCTTCCTTGGCTGCGGTCCCTTTCTACATCAAAGACTCCTTTTAACATCTGTCCAGCACAGACTATAGCTGGGATCGTTGCATGGCTGCGGACCATTTACACATCAAAGACTCCTAGCAACATCTGTCCAACACCGTCTATAGCTGGGCTCCTTACATGTCTTCGGACCCTTTCTACATGAAAGACTCCTTGTAACATCTGTCCAGCACAGACATTAGCTGGGCTCCTTGCATGGCTGCGGACCCTTTCTACATCAAGGACTCCTTGTAACATCTGTCCAGCACTGACTATAGCTGGACTCCTTGCATTACTGCTGACCCTTCCTACATCAAGGACTCCTTGTAACATCTGTTCAACACAGACTATAGCTGGGCTCCTTACATGGCTGCGGATGCTTTCTACATCAAAGACTCCCTGTAACATCTGTCCAGCACAGACTATAGCTGGGCTCCTTGCATGACTACGGACCCTTTACACATCAAAGACTCCTTGTAACATCTGTCCAGCACAGACTATAGCTGGGCTCCTTGCATTTCTGCAGACCCTTTCTACATCAAAGACGCCTTGTAAGATCTGTCCAGCAGAGACTATAGCTGGGCTCCTTACATGGATGCAGACCCTTTCTACATCAAGGACTCCTTGTAACACCTGTCCCGCACAGACTATAGCTGGGCTCCTTGCATGGCTGCGGACCATTTACACATCAAAGACTCCTAGTAACATCTGTCCAACACAGACTATTGCTGGGCTCCTTGCATGGCTGTGGACCCTTTCTACATCAAGGACTCCTTGTAACATCTGTCCAGCACGGACTGTAGCTGGGCTCCTTGCATTACTGCGGACCCTTTCTACATCAAAGACTTCTTGTAAGATCTGTCCAGCACAGACATTAGCTGCGCTCCTTGCATGGCAGTGGACCCTTTACACATCAAAGACTCCTTGTAACATCTGTCCAGCACAGATTATAGCTGGGCTTCTTGCATTACTGCTGACCCTTTCTACATCAAGGACTCCTTGTAATATCCGTCCATCACCGACTATTGCTGGGCTCCTTACATGGCTGCAGACCCTTTCTACATCAAGGACTCCTTGTAATATCTGTCCAGCACAGACTATAACTGGGCTCCTTGATTACTGAAGACTCTTTCTACATCAAAGACTCCTTGTAACATCTGTCCAGCACCGACTATAGCTGGGTTCCTTACATGGCTGTGGACCCTTTCTACATCAAAGACTCCTTGTAACATCTGGCCAGCACAGACTGCGTCTGGCCTCCTTGTATTACTTCAAACCCTTTCTACATAAAAGACTCCTAGTAACATCTGTCCAGCACCGTCTATAGCTGGGCTCCTTCCTTGGCTGCGGTCCCTTTCTACATCAAAGACTCCTTTTAACATATGTCCAGCACAGACTATAGCTGGGATCCTTGCATGGCTGCGGACCATTTACACATCAAAGACTCCTAGCAACATCTGTCCAACACCGTCTATAGCTGGGCTCCTTACATGGCTTCGGACCCTTTCTACATGAAAGACTCCTTGTAACATCTGTCCAGCACAGACATTAGCTGGGCTCCTTGCATGGCTGCGGACCTTTTCTACATCAAGGACTCCTTGTAACATCTGTCCAGCACTGACTATAGCTGGACTCCTTGCATTACTGCTGACCCTTCCTACATCAAGGACTCCTTGTAACATCTGTTCAACACAGACTATAGCTGGGCTCCTTACATGGCTGCGGATGCTTTCTACATCAAAGACTCCCTGTAACATCTGTCCAGCACAGACTATAGCTGGGCTCCTTGCATGACTACGGACCCTTTACACATCAAAGACTCCTTGTAACATCTGTCCAGCACAGACTATAGCTGGGCTCCTTGCATTTCTGCAGACCCTTTCTACATCAAAGACGCCTTGTAAGATCTATCCAGCAGAGACTATAGCTGGGCTCCTTACATGGATGCAGACCCTTTCTACATCAAGGACTCCTTGTAACACCTGTCCCGCACAGACTATAGCTGTTCTCCTTACATTACTGCAGACCCTTTCTACATCAAAGAATCCTTGTAACATCTGTCCAGCACCGACTATAGCTGGGCCCCTTAAATGGCTGCAGTCCCTTTCTACATCAAAGACTCCTTGTAACATCTATCCAGCACAGACTATAGCTGGGCTCCATGCATTGCTGCGGACCCTTTCTACATCAAAGACTCCTTGTAACATCTGTCCAGCACAGACTATAGCTGGGCTCCTTGCATTGCTATGTACCCTTTCTACATCAAATGCTCCTTGTAACATCTGTCCAGCACGGACTGTAGCTGGGCTCCTTGCATTACTGCAGACCTTTGCTACATCAAAGACTCCTTGTAACATCCATCCATCACCGACTATAGCTGTTCTCCTTACATAGCAGCAGACCCTTTGTACATCAAGGACTCCTTGTAACATCTGTCCAGCACAGGCTATAGCTGGGCTCCTTGCATTACTGCTGACCCTTTCTACATCAAAGACTTCTTGTAAGATCTGTCCAGCACAGACATTAGCTGCGCTCCTTGCATGGCAGTGGACCCTTTACACATCAAAGACTCCTTGTAACATCTGTCCAGCACAGATTATAGCTGGGCTTCTTGCATTACTGCTGACCCTTTCTATATCAAGGACTCCTTGTAATATCCGTCCATCACCGACTATTGCTGGGCTCCTTACATGGCTGCAGACCCTTTCTACATCAAGGACTCCTTATAATATCTGTCCAGCACAGACTATAACTGGGCTCCTTGATTACTGAAGACTCTTTCTACATCAAAGACTCCTTGTAACATCTGTCCAGCACCGACTATAGCTGGGTTCCTTACATGGCTGTGGACCCTTTCTACATCAAAGACTCCTTGTAACATCTGGCCAGCACAGACTGCGTCTGGCCTCCTTGTATTACTTCAAACCCTTTCTACATAAAAGACTCCTAGTAACATCTGTCCAGCACCGTCTATAGCTGGGCTCCTTCCTTGGCTGCGGTCCCTTTCTACATCAAAGACTCCTTTTAACATCTGTCCAGCACAGACAATAGCTGGGATCCTTGCATGGCTGCGGACCATTTACACATCAAAGACTCCTAGCAACATCTGTCCAACACCGTCTATAGCTGGGCTCCTTACATGGCTTCGGACCCTTTCTACATGAAAGACTCCTTGTAACATCTGTCCAGCACAGACATTAGCTGGGCTCCTTGCATGGCTGCGGACCCTTTCTACATCAAGGACTCCTTGTAGCATCTGTCCAGCACTGACTATAGCTGGACTCCTTGCATTACTGCTGACCCTTCCTACATCAAGGACTCCTTGTAACATCTGTTCAACACAGACTATAGCTGGGCTCCTTACATGGCTGCGGATGCTTTCTACATCAAAGACTCCCTGTAACATCTGTCCAGCACAGACTATAGCTGGGCTCCTTGCATGACTACGGACCCTTTACACATCAAAGACTCCTTGTAACATCTGTCCAGCACAGACTATAGCTGGGCTCCTTGCATTTCTGCAGACCCTTTCTACATCAAAGACGCCTTGTAAGATCTATCCAGCAGAGACTATAGCTGGGCTCCTTACATGGATGCAGACCCTTTCTACATCAAGGACTCCTTGTAACACCTGTCCCGCACAGACTATAGCTGTTCTCCTTACATTACTGCAGACCCTTTCTACATCAAAGAATCCTTGTAACATCTGTCCAGCACCGACTATAGCTGGGCCCCTTAAATGGCTGCAGTCCCTTTCTACATCAAAGACTCCTTGTAACATCTATCCAGCACAGACTATAGCTGGGCTCCATGCATTGCTGCGGACCCTTTCTACATCAAAGACTCCTTGTAACATCTGTCCAGCACAGACTATAGCTGGGCTCCTTGCATTGCTATGTACCCTTTCTACATCAAATGCTCCTTGTAACATCTGTCCAGCACGGACTGTAGCTGGGCTCCTTGCATTACTGCAGACCTTTGCTACATCAAAGACTCCTTGTAACATCCATCCATCACCGACTATAGCTGTTCTCCTTACATAGCAGCAGACCCTTTGTACATCAAGGACTCCTTGTAACATCTGTCCAGCACAGGCTATAGCTGGGCTCCTTGCATTACTGCTGACCCTTTCTACATCAAAGACTTCTTGTAAGATCTGTCCAGCACAGACATTAGCTGCGCTCCTTGCATGGCAGTGGACCCTTTACACATCAAAGATTCCTTGTAACATCTGTCCAGCACAGATTATAGCTGGGCTTCTTGCATTACTGCTGACCCTTTCTATATCAAGGACTCCTTGTAATACCCGTCCATCACCGACTATTGCTGGGCTCCTTACATGGCTGCAGACCCTTTCTACATCAAGGACTCCTTGTAATATCTGTCCAGCACAGACTATAACTGGGCTCCTTGATTACTGAAGACTCTTTCTACATCAAAGACTCCTTGTAACATCTGTCCAGCACCGACTATAGCTGGGTTCCTTACATGGCTGTGGACCCTTTCTACATCAAAGACTCCTTGTAACGTCTGTCCAGCACAGATTATAGCTGGGCTTCTTGCATTACTGCTGACCCTTTCTATATCAAGGACTCCTTGTAATATCCGTCCATCACCGACTATTGCTGGGCTCCTGTCTTGGCTGCAGACCCTTTGTACATCAAGGACTCCTTGTGACATCTGTCCAGCACAGACTATAGCTGGGCTTCTTGCATTACTGCTGACCCTTTCTACATCAAGGACTCCTTGTAACATCTGTCCAACACAGACCATAGCTGGGCTCCTTGCATTACTGCAAACCCTTTCTACATCAAAGAATCCTAGTAACATCTGTCCAGCACCGTCTATAGCTGGGCTCCTTACATGGCTATGGACCCTTTCTACATCAAAGACTCCTTGTAAAATCTATCCAGCACAGACTATAGCTGGGCTCCTTGCATTACTGCAGACTCTTTCTACATCAAAGGCTCCTAGTAACATCTGTCCAACACAGACTATTGCTGGGCTCCTTGCATGGCTGTGGACCCTTTCTACATCAAAGACTCCTTGTAACATCAGTCCAGCACAGACTATAGCTGGGCTCCTTGCATTGCTGCGGACCCTTTCTACATCAAAGACTCCTTGTAACATTTGTCCAGCACAGACTATAGCTAGGCTCCTTGCATGGCTGCGGACCCTTTCTACATCAAAGACTCCTTTTAACATCTGGCCAGCACAGACTACGGCTGGCCTCCTTGCATTACTGCAAACCCTTTCTACATCAAAGACTCCTAGTAACATCTATTCAGCACAGACTATAGCTGGGCTCCTTGCATTGGTGCTGACCGTTTCTACATAAAAAGACTCCTTGTAACATCTGTCCATCACCGAATATAGGTGGGCTCCTTGCATTACTGCAGACTCTTTCTACATCAAAGACTCCTTGTAACATCTGTCCAGCACTGACTATAGCTGGCCCGCTTGCATTACTGCAGACCCTTTCTACATCAAAGACTCCTTGTAACATCTGTCCAGCACAGACTACAGCTGGGCTCCTTGCATGACTACGGACCCTTTCTACATCAAAGACGCCTTGTAACACCTGTCCAGCACAGACTATAGCTGGGCTCCTTGCATTACTGCTGACCCTTTTTATATCAAGGATTCCTTCTAATATCTGTCAAACACAGACTACACCTGGGCTCCTTGCATTACTGCGGACCCTTTCTACATCAAAGACTCCTTGTAACATCTGTCCAGCACAGACTATAGCTGGGCTCCTCGCATGGCTGCGGACCATTTACACATCAAAGACTCCTAGTAACATCTGTCCAACACAGACTATTGCTGGGCTCCTTGCATGGCTGTGGACCCTTTCTACATCAAGGACTCCTTGTAACATCTGTCCAGCACGGACTGTAGCTGGGCTCCTTGCATTACTGCTGACCCTTTCTACATCAAAGACTTCTTGTAAGATCTGTCCAGCACAGACATTAGCTGCGCTCCTTGCATGGCAGTGGACCCTTTACACATCAAAGACTCCTTGTAACATCTGTCCAGCACAGATTATAGCTGGGCTTCTTGCATTACTGCTGACCCTTTCTATATCAAGGACTCCTTGTAATATCTGTCCAGCACAGACTATAACTGGGCACCTTGATTACTGAAGACTCTTTCTACATCAAAGACTCCTTGTAACATCTGTCCAGCACTGACTACAGCTGGGTTCCATACATGGCTGTGGACCCTTTCTACATCAAAGACTCCTTGTAACATCTGGCCAGCACAGACTGCGTCTGGCCTCCTTGTATTACTTCAAACCCTTTCTACATAAAAGACTCCTAGTAACATCTGTCCAGCACCGTCTATAGCTGGGCTCCTTCCTTGGCTGCGGTCCCTTTCTACATCAAAGACTCCTTTTAACATCTGTCCAGCACAGACTATAGCTGGGATCGTTGCATGGCTGCGGACCATTTACACATCAAAGACTCCTAGCAACATCTGTCCAACACCGTCTATAGCTGGGCTCCTTACATGTCTTCGGACCCTTTCTACATGAAAGACTCCTTGTAACATCTGTCCAGCACAGACATTAGCTGGGCTCCTTGCATGGCTGCGGACCCTTTCTACATCAAGGACTCCTTGTAACATCTGTCCAGCACTGACTATAGCTGGACTCCTTGCATTACTGCTGACCCTTCCTACATCAAGGACTCCTTGTAACATCTGTTCAACACAGACTATAGCTGGGCTCCTTACATGGCTGCGGATGCTTTCTACATCAAAGACTCCCTGTAACATCTGTCCAGCACAGACTATAGCTGGGCTCCTTGCATGACTACGGACCCTTTACACATCAAAGACTCCTTGTAACATCTGTCCAGCACAGACTATAGCTGGGCTCCTTGCATTTCTGCAGACCCTTTCTACATCAAAGACGCCTTGTAAGATCTGTCCAGCAGAGACTATAGCTGGGCTCCTTACATGGATGCAGACCCTTTCTACATCAAGGACTCCTTGTAACACCTGTCCCGCACAGACTATAGCTGGGCTCCTTGCATGGCTGCGGACCATTTACACATCAAAGACTCCTAGTAACATCTGTCCAACACAGACTATTGCTGGGCTCCTTGCATGGCTGTGGACCCTTTCTACATCAAGGACTCCTTGTAACATCTGTCCAGCACGGACTGTAGCTGGGCTCCTTGCATTACTGCGGACCCTTTCTACATCAAAGACTTCTTGTAAGATCTGTCCAGCACGGACTGTAGCTGGGCTCCTTGCATTACTGCAGACCTTTGCTACATCAAAGACTCCTTGTAACATCCATCCATCACCGACTATAGCTGTTCTCCTTACATAGCAGCAGACCCTTTGTACATCAAGGACTCCTTGTAACATCTGTCCAGCACAGGCTATAGCTGGGCTCCTTGCATTACTGCTGACCCTTTCTACATCAAAGACTTCTTGTAAGATCTGTCCAGCACAGACATTAGCTGCGCTCCTTGCATGGCAGTGGACCCTTTACACATCAAAGACTCCTTGTAACATCTGTCCAGCACAGATTATAGCTGGGCTTCTTGCATTACTGCTGACCCTTTCTATATCTAGGACTCCTTGTAATATCCGTCCATCACCGACTATTGCTGGGCTCCTTACATGGCTGCAGACCCTTTCTACATCAAGGACTCCTTATAATATCTGTCCAGCACAGACTATAACTGGGCTCCTTGATTACTGAAGACTCTTTCTACATCAAAGACTCCTTGTAACATCTGTCCAGCACCGACTATAGCTGGGTTCCTTACATGGCTGTGGACCCTTTCTACATCAAAGACTCCTTGTAACATCTGGCCAGCACAGACTGCGTCTGGCCTCCTTGTATTACTTCAAACCCTTTCTACATAAAAGACTCCTAGTAACATCTGTCCAGCACCGTCTATAGCTGGGCTCCTTCCTTGGCTGCGGTCCCTTTCTACATCAAAGACTCCTTTTAACATCTGTCCAGCACAGACTATAGCTGGGATCCTTGCATGGCTGCGGACCATTTACACATCAAAGACTCCTAGCAACATCTGTCCAACACCGTCTATAGCTGGGCTCCTTACATGGCTTCGGACCCTTTCTACATGAAAGACTCCTTGTAACATCTGTCCAGCACAGACATTAGCTGGGCTCCTTGCATGGCTGCGGACCCTTTCTACATCAAGGACTCCTTGTAGCATCTGTCCAGCACTGACTATAGCTGGACTCCTTGCATTACTGCTGACCCTTCCTACATCAAGGACTCCTTGTAACATCTGTTCAACACAGACTATAGCTGGGCTCCTTACATGGCTGCGGATGCTTTCTACATCAAAGACTCCCTGTAACATCTGTCCAGCACAGACTATAGCTGGGCTCCTTGCATGACTACGGACCCTTTACACATCAAAGACTCCTTGTAACATCTGTCCAGCACAGACTATAGCTGGGCTCCTTGCATTTCTGCAGACCCTTTCTACATCAAAGACGCCTTGTAAGATCTATCCAGCAGAGACTATAGCTGGGCTCCTTACATGGATGCAGACCCTTTCTACATCAAGGACTCCTTGTAACACCTGTCCCGCACAGACTATAGCTGTTCTCCTTACATTACTGCAGACCCTTTCTACATCAAAGAATCCTTGTAACATCTGTCCAGCACCGACTATAGCTGGGCCCCTTAAATGGCTGCAGTCCCTTTCTACATCAAAGACTCCTTGTAACATCTATCCAGCACAGACTATAGCTGGGCTCCATGCATTGCTGCGGACCCTTTCTACATCAAAGACTCCTTGTAACATCTGTCCAGCACAGACTATAGCTGGGCTCCTTGCATTGCTATGTACCCTTTCTACATCAAATGCTCCTTGTAACATCTGTCCAGCACGGACTGTAGCTGGGCTCCTTGCATTACTGCAGACCTTTGCTACATCAAAGACTCCTTGTAACATCCATCCATCACCGACTATAGCTGTTCTCCTTACATAGCAGCAGACCCTTTGTACATCAAGGACTCCTTGTAACATCTGTCCAGCACAGGCTATAGCTGGGCTCCTTGCATTACTGCTGACCCTTTCTACATCAAAGACTTCTTGTAAGATCTGTCCAGCACAGACATTAGCTGCGCTCCTTGCATGGCAGTGGACCCTTTACACATCAAAGACTCCTTGTAACATCTGTCCAGCACAGATTATAGCTGGGCTTCTTGCATTACTGCTGACCCTTTCTATATCAAGGACTCCTTGTAATATCCGTCTATCACCGACTATTGCTGGGCTCCTTACATGGCTGCAGACCCTTTCTACATCAAGGACTCCTTGTAATATCTGTCCAGCACAGACTATAACTGGGCTCCTTGATTACTGAAGACTCTTTCTACATCAAAGACTCCTTGTAACATCTGTCCAGCACCGACTATAGCTGGGTTCCTTACATGGCTGTGGACCCTTTCTACATCAAAGACTCCTTGTAACATCTGGCCAGCACAGACTGCGTCTGGCCTCCTTGTATTACTTCAAACCCTTTCTACATAAAAGACTCCTAGTAACATCTGTCCAGCACCGTCTATAGCTGGGCTCCTTCCTTGGCTGCGGTCCCTTTCTACATCAAAGACTCCTTTTAACATCTGTCCAGCACAGACTATAGCTGGGATCCTTGCATGGCTGCGGACCATTTACACATCAAAGACTCCTAGCAACATCTGTCCAACACCGTCTATAGCTGGGCTCCTTACATGGCTTCGGACCCTTTCTACATGAAAGACTCCTTGTAACATCTGTCCAGCACAGACATTAGCTGGGCTCCTTGCATGGCTGCGGACCCTTTCTACATCAAGGACTCCTTGTAACATCTGTCCAGCACAGACTATAGCTGGACTCCTTGCATTACTGCTGACCCTTCCTTCATCAAGGACTCCTTGTAACATCTGTTCAACACAGACTATAGCTGGGCTCCTTACATGGCTGCGGATGCTTTCTACATCAAAGACTCCCTGTAACATCTGTCCAGCACAGACTAGAGCTGGGCTCCTTGCATGACTACGGACCCTTTACACATCAAAGACTCCTTGTAACATCTGTCCAGCACAGACTATAGCTGGGCTCCTTGCATTTCTGCAGACCCTTTCTACATCAAAGACGCCTTGTAAGATCTATCCAGCAGAGACTATAGCTGGGCTCCTTACATGGATGCAGACCCTTTCTACATCAAGGACTCCTTGTAACACCTGTCCCGCACAGACTATAGCTGTTCTCCTTACATTACTGCAGACCCTTTCTACATCAAAGAATCCTTGTAACATCTGTCCAGCACCGACTATAGCTGGGCCCCTTAAATGGCTGCAGTCCCTTTCTACATCAAAGACTCCTTGTAACATCTATCCAGCACAGACTATAGCTGGGCTCCATGCATTGCTGCGGACCCTTTCTACATCAAAGACTCCTTGTAACATCTGTCCAGCACAGACTATAGCTGGGCTCCTTGCATTGCTATGTACCCTTTCTACATCAAATGCTCCTTGTAACATCTGTCCAGCACGGACTGTAGCTGGGCTCCTTGCATTACTGCAGACCTTTGCTACATCAAAGACTCCTTGTAACATCCATCCATCACCGACTATAGCTGTTCTCCTTACATAGCAGCAGACCCTTTGTACATCAAGGACTCCTTGTAACATCTGTCCAGCACAGGCTATAGCTGGGCTCCTTGCATTACTGCGGACCCTTTCTACATCAATGACTCCATGTAACATCCATCCATCACCAAATATAGGTGAGCTCCTGTCTTGGCTGCTGACCCTTTCTACATCAAGGACTCCTTGTAACATCTGTCCAGCACAGACTACGGCTGGCCTCCTTGCATTACTGCAGACCATTTCTACATCAAAGACTCCTAGTAACATCTGTCCAGTACAGACTATAGCTGGGCTCCTTGCATGTCTGTGGACCCTTTACACATCAAAGACTCCTTGTAACATCTGTCCAGCACCGACTATAGCTGGGCTCCCTACATGGCTGCGGACCCTTTCTACATCAAGGACTCCTTGTAACATCAGTCCAGCACAGACTATAGCTTTGCTCCTTGCATTACTGCAGACCCTTTACTACATCAAGGACTCCTTGTAACATCTGTCCAGTACAGACTATAGCTGGGCTCCTTACATGGATGCGGACCCGTTACACATCTAAGACTCCTTGTAACATCTGTCCAGCACCGACTATAGCTGGGCTCCTTGCATTGCTGCGGACCCTTTCTACATCAAAGACTCCTTCTAACATTTGTCCAGCACAGACTATAGCTCGGCTCCTTACATGGCTGCGGACCCTTTCTACATCAAAGACTCCTTTTAACATCTGGCCAGCACAGACTACGGCTGGCCTCCTTGCATTACTGCAAACCCTTTCTACATCAAAGACTCCTAGTAACATCTATTCAGCACAGACTATAGCTGTGCTCCTTGCATTGGTGCTGACCCTTTCTACATCAAAGACTCCTTGTAACATCTGTCCATCACCGAATATAGGTGGGCTCCTTGCATTACTGCAGACCCTTTCTACATCAAAGACTCCTTGTAACATCTGGCCAGCACTGACTACAGCTGGCCCGTTGCATTACTGCAGACCCTTTCTACATCAAAGACTCCTTGTAACATCTGGCCAGCACAAACTACGGCTTTCCTCCTTGCATTAGTACAGACCCTTTCTACATCAAAGACTCCTTGTAACACCTGTCCAGCACAGACTGTAGCTGGGCCCCTTGCATTACTGCGGACCCTTTCTATATCAAAGACTCCTAGTAACACCTGTCCAGCACAGACTATAGCTGGGCTCCTTGCATTACTGCAGACCCTTTCTACATCAAAGACTCCTTGTAACACCTGTCCAGCACAGACTGTAGCTGGGCCCCTTGCATTACTGCAGACCCTTTCTACATCAAAGACTCCTTGTAACATCTGGCAAGCACAGACTACGGCTTTCCTCCTTGCATTACTGCAGACCCTTTCTACATCAAGGACTCCTTGTAACAGCTGTCCAGCACAGAGTATAGGTGGGCTGAATACAAAGGGAAAAGTTACATTAGTATCTTACCAAATAGCTGCACTCAAACTTTATGTCAGATATGTCTCTATATATGTGTTTTACACTTTGTCAAAAACACCCGGTATTCGCAGTCTGTCCTTGGCAATGGCACTCGTGGAATCACACAGGCACTACCTGTGCAATCATCAAGGATGTCCTTTCTGCATCAAGCTGCAAACATGTCTCCTGGCATTGTACTAGTTGGGGGATGAAGTCCCCTTGGCTATTGAGTGTATTCGGGGGCCAGGGTTCCCTCTTTGTATCTCAAGCAAGTTCCACACAGTCAGTTTGCAAACACGTCTCCTGGCACACTAGTGGGTGGGGAATAAAGGTTTCTTGGATGCTAAAGGACCTTGGGGACAAAGAAGCCCTCCTGATACTTTCTATAAGTCCTACTCTGCAGGATTTCTAAGAGCTGGTCAGAGGCCCCACCCCCTTTCCAGCCCATTCTGCAAAGATAATTGCTACTGGACATGGAAATTCACTGGAAAAAAACAAAGGATATAGGGCTATTATAGTTAGGAAATAGGATTAAAAAAACCCTTCGATATTCACTGAAATAAACAAAGGTTTTCAGGGACATTATAGTTAGGCTGACATTTCACTCGTATCAGACTGGAGAAATACAGCAGTTGTAGTTACATCACTCATGACATGATCAATGACATCACTGATGACATCTCAAATGACATCACTGATGACATCACTGATATATATATATATATATATATAGATATATATATATATATATTTTTTTTCACTGAAAAACCAAAGGTTGCAGAAATGTTATAGTTAGGCTCAGGTTTCACTAGTACAAAACCAGTGAAATTCAGCAGTTATAGTGAAGTAAGAGGTCCCCTTGACCTGTGCACTGTACATTGCTCGCACTCAGAGGATGGTAGCCTACACACTATACGTTGTTCACACTCAAAGGAAGGTGACCAGTGCACAGTGCACTGTATGTTTTTCACACTCAGAGAAGGTGGTCGGTGCACTGTGTATTGTTTACACTCAGAGGAAGGTGGTCTGTGCGCTCTACATTGTTTACACTCAGGTGGTCTGTGCACTGTACATTGTTTACACTCAATAAAGGTGGTCTGTGCACTGTACAGTGTTCACCCTCAGAGGTAGGTGGTAAGAGGAAGGTGGCCTGTGCACTGTTCACACTGGTTGGGAAAAAGGCAGCCTGTACACTGTTCATTGTTCAAACGTTGGTGAAATTTGGTTAGAAGTTGATTGTTGTCCTATTGTTTTTTTCAAGTTTTATAACAGGAAAAGCAGTTGGTCGGTTCATTATTGTTCATTGTCTGTACTTCTCTTGTGCTCTGTTGGACATGGCATAGACGAGGCCCGAGATTTGTTCCTGCAGATGAGACTGTGTACTATAACAGGTAAGCATTGGGATACACATGATGCAGTGTGTGGTCTTGTGCACCCACATATCCCTTGAACCACAGGGCACTGCCAAGAGAGAGGAGGGGGGTCAGGCACCAGTGTGAGCCCCTGAAGCACAACACAGGCCTCAGGAAGGTCTCTTGCAGAGACAGGGCTCTGGTGCCTTTCAGAAGGGCAGGTACAAACTGCACCCCAGACCGTGTTTGTCATGGTCTGAGAACTGGCACTGTTACAGACCTTCACCCTGGAGGGGGAGGTGGTACTTTATAGAAGTAAAGACTACACCCTCAGGGGTGACTGACAGATCAAGAAGGCAGGCTTCACCCAAGCCTCTCCTGGTGCCAGCCTCTGGTTCTGCTGCTCTCCTCCCTCCACCCTGTGCCCACAGCCAGAGATGTGCAGATGGCACTGGGTGAAATGTGCTCATGGGGGGAGGGAGTGAAGGATGCAGGAGGGAGGGAGTGACTGACAGATCACAAGGGGAGGCTTCACCCAAGCCTCTCCTGGTTCCAGCCTCTGGGTCTGCTGCTCTCCTCCCTCCACACTGTGCCCACAGCCAGAGATGTGCAGATGGCTCTGGGTGGAATGTGCTGATGCTGCAGGAGATTCATTTGTGATTGTCATCAGGAAGCTTGTTGTGTTTATTTCATCGTGTTCTTATTGAATATCATTGCAGAGATAGGCCCGGATGCTTCTATCTCATTGGACGATTGTGTGCTCTGAATGTGGGTACTGTGTGCCTTTCACCACAAAGGGGCGTGTAAGGGAGGGAGGAAGGGGTGAGGGAGAGAGCGTGAGAAGGCACAAGGAAGGAATTATTGCACGTTTTTATTGCATTAAAATCAGGGCCTTGGCTGATACCACAAAAGGCTGCTCGTGGGATGTTGGTGCTCGCTACATCCTTTCAACTATTTTGAAAGCTCCTAAAAAATGTGAACTGGATATTCAATATATCCAATAATTTGGCAACTTCTGAATAAAATGGAGTGGATCCACTCAAACAGTGACCTTTAAAACAAGCATTGGCAAATCCAGTAGGTCAAGGATTACCAGAACAATGCACGACGACACACCCATGCAGAAATGATGGTTTCATGAAATAGCACATAAAAGCCAAAACTATTTGCTTTGCTAGCACATAGTGTTTGTGGTGACAGTATCCCTATTTGTGGAGATATTCATATTGGTGGTAATGTGATATGGGTGGTAGTATAGGTATTTCCACTTAGAACATGAAGACTCAACTGGTCAAGGTTAGTTTAATGTCCCCACATTTAGGGGGGGTTGTGTAGGAGAGTAGGATCTGCTTCACATGAGTACCCCCACTTTTTGCTGGTGTTTCACTGTTTTTCGACCTTAGTCTGGCTGTGGCCCTGCTAATCAGGACCACAGCCTAGCTGCTTCCTCTCTAAAATGGTTTCCATGTACATTAGGTACATATCTAATTGGATTCTGGAGTGCCTTATAAGCCCCTAGTATATGGTATACTATGTACCTAGGACATAGGTACCTCAGAGGCCTAGCAGGGGCTGCAGCATATATTATGTCACCCCTGGGAAGCACTCCAAAATGCCACCGCATGTCTGCTACTGCAGCCTGGGTAAGGGTGTGCTTGCACCCCTTACTGTGGTATAGGCTACCTATATCACTACCCTATACAGACACATATAAACCTATAAGCCACTCCTATGGCAGGCCTTGACAATCCTGAAGGCAGAGTGCTTGGTTTTATGTGAGAGGGTGCCCAAGCATGAGCTGAGCCCCTCTGCAGCTTTCGAAAATACTTCCTTATGGCTGTTCTGTGATACAGCCATACCATATACTCTTAAGTGCATTATAAACTTGTTGTAAATGCTAACTTTGGGATGGCTGCATCAAAACATGTTGTGTTTGGTTTCAAACGTTTTTGGAATACTACCCCCCGCCAGCTCTGGCGGCGGGGTAGCATTCCACCCTACTAGAGGGAGAGACATGTTCACACTGGCTAAACCCGGTAGTACTTTCCTGAGCCCTGGCATCACAAAATGGATGCCTCTGCCACAGACACGGGTCTGACCTCCTGCTGCTGACCGAAACTCTGGCAGGGGAGGCCTGGACAATAGGTTTCCTGTTGAAGGGAGATGTGACCACCTCCCCAGACAGGCTGATGTATATTGGGGCTGGACGGGAGCACTCTCTGGTGCTTTGAAGTCCTTCACTGGGGGCACGTTTGCTGTCCCTGTGCATAGCCCAGTTCAAACCGGTTGCAGGGGCTACCTGCCTCTGCTCTGGCGTGAAACTGGACAAAGGAAATGGGTGTAACCACCACTCTTTCCAGGCCCACCCATAGGTGGGGCCTTAGAGTTAGTCCATCCACTAAACTTACTATAAGTATAGGAATCCAGTCCCTAGGACTTTAGATTACCCTGGACGAAACTCTGCTACAGATGTCCTGGACCTTCGATGTTCTATCCCACCTAGAATACTGAAGAAATCTCCCTTGGGATCAAGGAGTGACTCCCCTGCTTGGCAGGCACCAAAGAAGCAACTGACCGGTCTGCATCGCTGAATCTCCCGCCGGATGCCAAAGTCTTTGCATCACCAGAGGTAGATTTCCAGACTTCTCTAAGGCTACCCTGAGTCCACAGCAAAGCTGAGGCCCGTGGCTATCATGGGCGACGTGGAACCATGACCCCTGGACACCATAAACGTTTGCAGCAACACTATCTTTCTCGTCCTCCTCAAAGTTGTGCTTTGGGCTCCAAGTAGCCCCAGCCTTGAGCACCTCCTGCACCAAAGATTGTTGGTCTCCACTCCACGAGTGACCCATGGGCCAGCTCCAAGTGCGACAGCTCAAGGTTCCTTTGTGATCACTAGCCCGTTGGCGAGCAGGTCCCCATGAAGGCAACTCCTTTTCTGCTTGCGCTTTCCTGGTTGCTCCAGATGTGCCTTGACTTACCCTTGATGGGTGAGTCCCTCAGACCTTGCTGGTCTGCACCGCAGTCCTTTCTATGAATTCCAGTGACTCGCCATTGCCAAGGCTTGTTGGGTCCATTCTGGTCACCGACACCGCAGCATTCAAAAAACTTTGAGGAACAACTAGAATCCAGCTTGTGGACTTTGTCAATACCTCCTGGACCTCGTGGCTGAAGAGTCAAGTGACCCATCAACTCACCTGAAGCACCCGACATCTGTGGGCATTGATCCATCCTGCCCTAGATCACTGGCAAGTGACCCAGACTCTGTCCCCTCTGCTTTCAGGTTCCTTACATCCTATATCCAGGCTTGGATCTCTCCGGACACTTCTCCTCGCCACGGCAACAGCAGTTATTTGCAGACTCCCATTGAAATCGACGACGCGACCCGACACCAAAAGACACCTATGCACCCGGCTTCCCTGGGTGAGGTAACTCGAGTACTCCGGTGCTCACGTGGGTGCTAGCCCTAGATGTTCATAAGTGCAAAAGGGTTTGGTCCTGACTCGATTAGAAGTGTCCCTAATCTTTAAATTTCCAACCGCGACATTGCCCATTGAAGATAACGGGAACCCGCGGTTGTGTTTACACACTGCATACAGTCCCCGTGGGTCTCCTGTGTCACTACCTTGGGTGGTTCCTTGGGGCCCGAGCGATTCTAGAGGCAATAGGCCTAGTGTCTATCCCAGTCGTGGTTCTTATACCACTTTTTTCGTATATGGTTTGGTACGCCCCTAGGGCCCAAACGTGTATTTGTGCTATTACTGATAATTGCTGCCTTGTAAACTATGTACTTCGAACTCCAGTCTCATAAAGAGACTAGAGGGGTATGTTTTATACTTAATACATATATTTTAAATATATACCTGGTGTGGTTGTCTTTTCATTTGATCATTCAAAAGATTATTGACTGGTAAAACAAGCTGCTTTACATTCCTTCAAGACATAGCATGAAGGCTGCTCTTCATAGCTACCACTAGGATAGCTTTCAATAAAGGTTGTCTTTAACCATTCACCATAAGGGGTTGTTTGGACTGATACAAGGTGCCCACTAGAACTAGTGGACAGCATATATCAGGCCACCTTCCCACAGTATTTATATTGGAGGTAAT